>NW_023502991.1:0-1316809 GCF_014066315.1 Letharia lupina
GCTCTCTTATAGATTTAATAAGCGATTTTTATAGAGATAGTAATTTAATAGCGATAGTCTAATATATAGCTATAGTCTTTATAATAGACTTATAAGAACGCTTAAGAACTATTAATAGTAATTGAATAGTAATAATATAAGTAGAAGAATAATATATTTTTCAAATAAAAAAATTGCTTTCGTCTAATTACTAGTCGAAAAGATATAATATATTTTATAAAATATTTTATATTAAGTAATATTATATCGTACTCAAGTATAGTATAAATAGAGTTAAATATTATTTTATTTTTCTAATATAAATTCGAGATCTTAATGAGATATATTACGATATAGTATATCTATAATATTATATTATAGTATAATATATGTATGAAATATTTCGACTGAGATTTCGATATTTAGAAGTATAAGTAGCTATTCTAGTTATTATTCTAGTTAATTATAGCTATTACTATTATAGCTATTACTATTATAGCTATTATTATTATAACTATTACTATTATAACTATCTATTATAACTATTATTATTATAACTATCTACTATAGTTATTTCTATTATAACTATCTCTATTATAACTATTACTATTATAACTATCTCTACTATAACTACTATATAATAATAGACTATTTTAATAATAAATAATAATAGTTATAATAGTAATAGCCATAGTAGTAATAGCTATTAAAATATTAGATATATAATATATAGAACGAACGAATTAATTCTCTAAAACCTCTTCGAAATACGACGATTTAAGACTAGATTCTAAATATAATATAAAATTAGATAATTAAAAAATACGATAGTTAAGATATATAAGAGCTATATTTCGATAATAGATATAGTAGTAATAGATATAATAGTAGTAGTTATAATAGTAATAGATATAATAGTAATAATTATAATAATAGTAATTATAGTAGTAATAGCTATTATATCGAATTTATCGAGTCGTTAATTAAAATAATAACGAGAATACTTCTAAATATAGAAATTTTAATCGAGATATTTCATATATATATTATTTTATAATATAATATTATAGATATATTATATTATAATATATCTCGCTAAGATTTTATACTATATTAGATATAAAATTATATAAATATTAATATCTTATATTATATTAGAGTATAATATAATAGATTAATATTCTATATTATATTATATCTTTTCGACTAATACGTCTAATGTTAGAAAAGAGAAAAGTATAAAAAAATCTCTTCTTATAATAAGAGAAATAAGAATAAAAAGTAAAAAATAGATAGAAATATCGTCTATTTAAGGCTTTTCTAATATAATAATCTTAATTATTCTATTATAAGTATATATTATATCTCTCTCTTACTAGCTCTTAATTAAGCTATAGTAAATTATATAATAATTTAACTTAATTTCTTACTAAAGCTCTTATTAGCGTATTTCTTTAAATTTATTTATTAATATAAATAAAATAAATAAGTTAATCTTAATTATAATATTAAAATTAATATAAATATAATATTAATATATATATATTAAATAAGATAATTAAGATATCGAATTATATAAATAAAAGAAAGATATTAAATAGTAGATAATATCTCTATTAAGATACGCTAAGCTCGAATAACTAAGAGAGCTAAGTAGTATATTAAGAATATAGAATACGCTTATAATAGTATACGCCTTTATAGTATTAAAATTCTAGAGATCTCTCTACTTCGTTCTTATCTATATTTAATATATTATAAATTCTTTAAATTTATCTATATTAATATTAAGATATTACTCTCTATATATTATAAATTAACTCTTTATACTCGATATATCTTTCTAATTAAGTCTTAACGCGTTTCTTTTTATATATATATATTTATAAACTACTTAAATTAATATAATAACTTTATATTATATTAAAATTAAAATATTAAAATCTATTTCTTAATAAATAGTAGTAATATTTAAAGATTACTTAATAGAAGTTTATTATATTTATTCGCTTATTTATAATATTAACTAGTTACGCTATATCTCTATTTATCTTAATATTTATATTACTTATCTATTTATACTTAACTCGTTATATAGAGTTACTATATCTAGTTAAGTAGTAAATCTTTTAAGAAACTATTACTATATCTTCTAATTTAAATAACGTAGAATCTACTACTTTCGATTTTACTTTATTTATTCTCGATATCTCGAATAATTAGCTTTAGAGTATAATAACTCTATTTTAAAATATACTAAGAATTAAAATAAGTATATTAAGAATTAAAGTAAGAATTAAATTAAATTAACTATAAAATAATTTTTATTAATAATTATAAATTCTTCTAAGTATTAAATACTCTTAATTATAATTAGTTACTTAGTTAGCTATTTAATTAATTATTTAATTAATTATATAATTAGTTATTTAGTTAATTATTTAATTAATTACTTAGCTAAAGTACTTAATTAAATAAGAGAAGAAATTACTATAGATAAAAGCGGAGAATACTACGAAGAAATTAAGCGATAATAAGATTATTATCGTTAAGAATATAGCTTAACTCTTTAAGATTCTAGATTTTATACTCTTTACGATTTTATATTAAATTATTAATTAATAAGTAAAGAATATTACTATAACTTAATCTATTATTCTTATTATATTAAAAGAATATATTACTATAAGTAAGAATCTATAAATTAAATTTATAATTTTTTTTAATTAAAATTATTAAGTAAATAGATAAGTAATCTTTAATAAGCGAACTTTAATAAGCGATATTTAATTTTCTTAGACTTTATTAACTATAAGATTAAATTTAAGAATTCTTTTTTTTTTTCTAAAAGTCTATAATTTATTCTAAACTTTAAAAAAGAAATCTTAAAATTATAATAGAAAATAAAAAAGTTATTTTAAAATTAAATAATATATACTTATTTTTTAATTAGAGCTATTCGACTATAGAGCGAACTTTAATAAGCGATATTTAAATTTCTTACGCTTTAATAATTATAAGACTAAATTTAAAAACTTTTCTTTTATTTAAAAGCTTATATTTCGTTCTATAATTTAAAAATAAATCTTAAAAACTTAATAGAAAATAAAAAAGTTATTTTATATATTAATAACGTATATTTATATTTTTAATAATTACGATTATTAATTTATTTATTCGCGAAGAGTTAGTCGATTTAATTAAAAAGTATAATTAATTTAAATTTATAATTAATTATATATATAAATCTAAGATTTTTAAGCTTAGTTTTATTTTATTCTTTTATATATATTAATTATAACGTTATAAGAGAAGATTTTACTACGATAATTATAGTTAATTAAATCTCTATAAAAGAATATCGAATAATATATATTTAAACGAATTAAAATTATTTAATATCTTACTTTTATGAAAATATAAGATAAGATACTTAGTTATTAACTATAGAGTTACTATAGAGAAAAGAGCGACTAGATATAAATACGCTAAGGCGTATTACGTAATTATATTACGTAATCGCTAAGAGTTACGTAACTCGAATTTTAATACTCTTCTTCGCACGTATTCTCTTATAGGCGAAACTTAATAAATACGAAGCTTAATATTAATAGAATTTAAAATCGGGTAGATAAGATAAAATAACTTAGTCGATTTTTGCCGGGTTACTAAAGTAAGACTAGCGCCGAGTAGTTAAAGTAAAATCCGAGTCGAGTAATTAGAGTAAGTTAGCGTCGGATAGCTAGCGTAAAGATATACTCTCTATACCCCCTTTATCTCTATCTTCTCTATATAAACAAAATTAAAAAATACGAGATTTAAAGTTCGCGACGTTTAAAATAGAGTAGATAAGATGAAAAGTCGAAATCTGAAAACGACTATATCAAATTAATCCCCTATTAAAATTCGACTCAAATTCCACTTTTTATTAAAAAGCGGTTTTTCGAAAATTTTATTTTCAGGTCATCTAGTGTATATTAAAAATCGACTAATTTAAGACTAGAGGATATATATAAGAGTAGCTAAATGAAATAATTAAAAGAAATTCTTCTAGCTATATATCGCCGGCTGTTAAGCCCTCTATAAAGATTATTCTAGATATCTAATCCTTAGTAATAGTAACTATAATAGCGATAATTTAAAAATATAATATCCGAGACATTAATAACGAATAGATATAGGTTTCTCGAAAGAGCTCTAGAAGTTTAATAACGATAGCGGTAATAGCGTTAAAGAAATAGCTATTTCGATATAGATTAACGAGTTCGCTAAGTATTAAGTCTAATATAACGGCTCGGCGAGCGACTTAAGTAGATTACTCGTAGTGCGAGGATTAATAAAATAGCTTCTCTAGAGTAGTCGATAGTAGATAACTTTTCTAGATTCAGATATAGATATAATAGAATAGTCTCTCTATTAGATATTATTAAACTAAGACTATACTAAGACTATACTAAGATAGTAGTAAGATTAACGACTATTAAGAGAGTAAGTAGATATAGCTTCTATCTTAAGAATATCTTAAAAAGCAATAAATTTATCTAAGTAAAGGGCCTTAATAAGCCTATTAGCCATCTATTTATTAGTAGAAATATATCGTATATTTATAATATCATTATTAATCTTTTTCTATACGAAATAATAGATAATATTAATATACTTAATATAAGTATAAAACTAAGCGTTCTTTATAAGAGCAATTACGCTCTAATTATTATCGAAAATAACGATAATTTTAAAATTTACGTCGTCGAGATAAAGGAGTTAATTAAATAGATTTTTTAATTAAATCGCTTCTTTAGTAATCTATATCTAATCGATATACTCTATTTTATAAGTAAATAATATTATAATAGCTTAACGCTTAGATAATTAATTAATTATATTACTCTTTATATTAAAGAGATAGCTAGATATAGATCTTCGAGTTATATTATTAGCTTAATTAGAATCGATATAATTAATAAGTTCTTAAAGAAAGTCTTTATATACGAGTTTATAGTATATTATACCTTTTAGATATTAAAAGATTTGAATAATTATATTCTAGTACGCTAGAGTTAAGTTAACTAAGTAGTAACTTACTAATAATATCGTATAAGCGATATTAAGATAAGTATTAAATATAATATATATAAGAGATTCCACCGCGAATTAATAGTTCTTTTATAATTTCCTTAAGACGATATAGCTCTCTTTAGCGAAAGTTAATTTATAACTAGTTTTAAGGGGCGTTAATATCGGGGTAAGGTTTTAATAATTAAAATAATTTAAGAATCGAGTGATGTAAGTCTCTTATCTTAGGCGAAGAACACCGCTACGGCGATCTCTTTTAATAGTTATATTTAAGTAGTAGATATATAGTCTTAAGTTCGATATATGAAACTTCGCGTTAAGATTCTTCTTAATTCGCTAAATCTTGACTTTATTAGAATTGATAATTAGAATATTATTAATATAGAGCGCTATAATAGTACTCTCTTTAAGATTTATAAATACGCTATCATTTAATTTAATAGAGAGAAAGCTTAGCTTCTTTATATACTTCGAGAAGTATTAATACTAGACTTAAGGGGATTACTTTAGACTATAAAGTGTTTTATTTAGCTTATAGATCTTAATATCGTTCTTACTAAAGTTATCGAATTAGCGTATATAAATCTCTTTCTTTATATTGCCGTATAGAAAGGTAGTTTTAATATTTATTTATTTTAGATTTTAATCTAAGACGATTATAAATATGAAGATCGCCTTATAGCTTATAAGCTTTATTATTAACGCGAAAGTATTATAATAGTTATAGCCCTTTTACTATTCGAATTCTTAGATAACTTAGCGTGTCTTATAGCGGGTAATTTCCTCATTAAGACCTCGTTTTAAGATATAGACTTATCTATCTCTTAGAATATAAGTCTCGAAAGGCGCCTAGATAAGACACTAAGTATTATTATTTATAAGAGATTTATACTTATTCTTTATAAAAAGTTTTTAATTTATTTAAGATAGCTAATTAGATATAATCTACTTATAAGTAATAAGCTTAAAAATATTTAACTTATTAGTATAATTTATAAGTAAAATAAATATTATAAAGACCTTCGAAAGAGAATTAGAGAATAGATTTCGTAGATTTAAAATTATAAGATTCGAGTAATCGTATAATACTCTTTAAATAGCGCTTAACTTATAGTCTTTATGAATAGCTTATATAACTTTAATAATAGTAAATAATAAATTTAAGTCTAAGGAAATTTCTCATATAGATAATATAGATCGAATTATTAATAGTAGTATAGATATAATATTTAATCGAGTAGCTTATATTAAGAGCGCTTAAGCTAAGGGCTCTCGCGTAATTAATTAAGTACACCATATTAAAGACTCTTACGTAGATCTCCGCGAAGGCGCTAGCTTATTAGTTAATTAGAGAAAATTTAGTCTTAGTCTTATAGATATTAAAGATCTTAAAGCCGCTAAAGCTTTAGTAGCTATTTTAATTATAAATATAATATCTTCTAGTGCTTCTTTAGATTTAACGTCTTTCGAAATATCTATAATATATTACTTATTTAGTATCTCTTCTATAGCGAATACTAATATTATTAGATGTTATTACTTATTCGAGAGCTTATAGATCTTAGTTTCTTCTTTCAAGTCTACGATTAAAGACTGTTTTTCTACGAAGTACGCGCTATTAGCGCGAATAACTATCTTCTTAATAAGATTATATAGCCGAAAGATATACTTCCCCTTATATCTTAATAGTATATACTTTTCGCTTTAATTTATAAGCTTCTTCTAGATTTATTTTATCGCGTAAGCGATAAAATTAATTATATATAAGTGAGAAAGAATAGACTTTTGTTAATAGAAGGCCTCGAAAGAGATTATAATAATTCTAATATTAGATAATTATATTATTAGATAATTAATAGTAATAACGATTTTAGACTAAAAAGATTTATTAAGATTAAAGCTTAAAAGAATAAGATATATCTTATATAATAAGGTCTATCTAAAATACTTAGTCGTATTATTTATCTAGAGGTTATTAGATATAATAGATTTCTACTTAATATTCGATAGAGCGAGATAGTTAAGAAAGGCTTTAGATATATACTCGCCTTTATTATTAAGACGAATATAAGAGATCTTATAGCTATATAACTTAAGATAAATCTTAAATTATAAGAATATAGCGAAGGTCTTACTCTTATAGCGAATATAGTAAACTTTAAAGTAGAAGATAAAATTATTCTTAAATATTATAAAGTATCTATAACTATTAAAATCTATAGAAAATAGAGACTCTATAAGATCGCTATAAATGAATTCGTTTAGTTATATATCGGGCGCAGTAGAACTAATATAGAAGATAGCCTTTTAACGCCCTATAATATAGCACTTATAAGTATACTTATCCGCGATATTCTTAATAAAATCTATATCTATCGCTATAGTAGAAAGTTTATTTAGATTCTATTAATTTAAATAACTTATATAAGTATATTAGAGTTAATAAATCGAATTTAAAGAAATATTATATATCGCTAAAGTACTATTTAAATTATTTTAAAGGTCGAGAAAGAATAGATCTCGATTGCGAGTATTTATAAGCTTTAGATCGTTTTTAATTAAAGCGTAGCTAGTCTTATAAAAGTCGACTACGATATTAATATTTAAGAGTTTATCGATAGAAAGAAGGTTAATATCTATATCGAGTATATATAAGACGTTAAGTAGAGTAATATTTATACGCTTATCTTAAATAGAGTAGTCTAAGCTAATAATATTACGATTAAGGGGTTAAATTTAATTACTCTTAATATCGCGAATAGAGCGAGAGTAGATCTTTTTATAGATAATAAATATCGAATAATCGATAAAGGAATAGTGAGAGTAGTTAGAGTTTATTACTATATGAGAGTATAGATCAATAAAGTTAGCTATTATTAAGTTATACTCTAAACTAGAATCGATAACTATTAAGTTAATAACTTCTTTATTATTAGTTATATCGAGGATATTAAAATTATTGGGGCTAGAATTCATATAGTATATAATCGAATTTAGTTCTTTTAGAAAGATATAGTTAATATTAAGGTACTTATTCTTCTCTAGAGTAAAAGCGTTAGAGAGCGCCTCTTCGATACGCTTACGCTTGGTGTTAGGGCTCTCCCCTATATTATTAAAGTTAATCGCGGCAATTTAAGTCTTCTTCTTCTTTTTCTTATTTAATATAAACTTTTTAAGTTTTAGATAAGAGAACTTAATTTAATATTTAGTGGAGGAATATCTAAATTTATATTTAACGGCCTTATATAGAAGATAAGTTTCGCGATTAATTTCTAAGCCGCCAGCTTTATAATATCTAATAAACTACTTATCTTTACTCTTATTACTATTATTATAAGTAGCGTATATAGCAACATCGTCGTCTTTAGATAATAGTAGATAGATCTCTTTATTTACCGCGATATAGATAATCTTATTAAATTTAATAATCTTATCGTTATATAGCTCGTAGATCTAGATATAAATTATTATAAAGATATTAAAAGAGTTCTCGAGTCTTATAAGAAAGAGTTAAATTAGAAAAAGCTCTAGTAAAGCGAGCGACTTATATAGGCTAGCGATTTCGATAGTAATCTTATAAAAGTCCTTTTTATATTAGCGAACGTTTTCCTTAAAAGTAAGGATAATATTAAGTAGTTAGCGAATTAGCTTTATATAGAGCTCGAAGTCTTTAGACTTATAATATTTAGCGATAACGTTTAATATTATCTAAGAATTCTCATTATTATAATTAATCTCGATAAGCTAGCGATTATTGTATTTGAGGCGTTGGAAAATAGCTATATAAGTCTTAAGCTTAGTAGTTTTAATAAAGAATAAAAGATTATTAAGTATTAATTAGCTCTTAATATCTTATCTTTATCTAGTATATTCTACGCTAAATTCTAGAATAGCGATAAAGGTTAGAGGGAAACTACTTTTATTAAATTAGAATTAATTAGAAATATTAGCCGCAGCGCGCTATAACTAATTATTCGAATTTATTATTATTAGAGAATAGTCTAGATAATAATATATAGAATATTAATAGAGAGGGCGATAGTAGCGATAATAATAGTAATTTAGCTATTATTTTAGATGAGATAATAGAGTTAGAGAAAGACTCTAAGAGTAACTTCGAAGCGAGTAAAATAGACTCTTTAGTATAAAGATTAAATAGCTTAATATCGCTTATAGAGCTAAAGATATCTTCGCTAGCTTCGAATTCGGGGTCGATAAGACTATTATTTAATAAAGTAGTAGAAATAGAATAGATACTCTAATTATTATTAGAGTTTTTAAAAGTCTTATTAATACTAGTCAACTATCGCCTTTAAGCTTTAAGTTCTTATATAAAAAATAGAAAGTACTTATATATAGAGTTATAATAGATATAGGCGATCTAATTAAAATAAAAGATACTTAATAATAAGAATAACTTATAAATATAAGCTGGTTTCTAATAAAACTATACGAAATATAGTTATTATAGATATACGAATCTCCTTCTTAAAGAGGAATTAATACTCTTCTTATATTACTTATTTAGAGACTTAGATCTAGAATATTTATATCGCTAACTACTATTATAAGACTTCGAAGATTATTCTAGCTTTATAATTACGATAGTAGAATATAAGTAATCGCGGAAAAAGAATTCGATAATAAGGTCTTAGTCCTCTTCTTTAAGGGGCTTCTAAAGATTTAAAAGCTAATATTAATAAGATATTCTTATTATTTTAGTCTTAGTAGGCTTATAAGCGTATTAAGAGATAGTAGTGCTAGCTCTAAAATGCTTTAAATTGCGATTAGACTATTAGTATTAGTATTTAATTACTTTTAATTAATAACTATTAATTCGATAATTAATATATAATTTTAAACTTAATATTAATATAAAATAACTTTACTTTTAATAAAGTTAAGTATTCTAACTTAGCGAAAGCTAGTAAGATTTAGAGACTTTAGCGATATAACTCGATCGCACGGCGATATAATTATATACTTAATATATTTAGCGAGTTCGATATTTCGACTAGAGGCGATATATCTTAGCTCGCTTAAGGCAGGGGCGAAAGCGGCTTTTAGCCCCTCATATTATTAACGAATTATATTCGCTTAGACTTATAACTATTTTAAGAGAGGAAAATACCTCTATCGAGAAGATTAAAAGAATATCTTTATAGCTGCTACTATCTTTATATAATAGACTTTAGATATCGTAAGATAAATGCTAAAAGTCTAAGAACAGCCGCAGTTATAGAGGCGAATAGTAGTTATAATATAATAGTTATCGAGTAAAGCTCGAGCTTATAATCTATGAAAATATAAGATAAGATACTTAGTTATTAATTATAGAGTTACTATAAAGAAAAGAGCGACTAGATATAAATACGCTAAGGCGTATTATATAACTATATTATATAATCGCTAAGAGTTACGTAACCCGAATTTCAATAACTTTAATATTATTCGAAGAGCTTTATTATAATAGAAGAACTCGTAGAATATATATTATTATTTTAATTTTATATCTTTAATTTTTTTTAATATTTCGATTCTTATTATAAGAATATAACTATTCTTATTTTTTATAAATACTTATTAAGAATTAATTCTCTATACTTAATATATCTTTCTAATTAAATCTTAGCGCGTCTCTCTTTATATATATATATTTATAAACTACTTTAATTAATATAATAATCTTATATTATATTAATATTATAATATTAAAATCTATTAATATATATAAAAGAATAAGATAGAGTTTATTAGAATTAATATAAATACGATATTAATATAAGTAAGATAGATAGAATAATAAGACTATCGAATTATATATATAGAAAGAAGATATAATATAATAGAAGATATCTTCGTTAAGGCTCGCTAGCTATAGAGCTAAGTAGTATATTAAGAATACGCTCGTAATACTACTCTCTCTCTTAAAGAGCCATAGCTCCCATGGCTAATAGATCGAAGATATACGTCTATTACTTATTCTATATCTCTAAATTCTTATAGTTCGTATAGATCTCGACTAGAGAGGATTTATCGAGATATAGTAGTCGAATATCGAATAATCTTAATTCGTTTAAAAATACTATATTCGAGGTTTTGCCGAATCGTATACTAATCTTAACTATATCATCTATATCTATATTATTCTTTAGAGATTCTAAAGATATTAATTATATCTTATCTACGTGCTAGTAAGATTCTTCAACTCCTTCTCCTTATCTAGTCTTCTTATTATAGTTCTTCATTTATATTATTTATCTCTAATATCTATTAATAGTCTAACTTAAAAGCTTTACTATAGATTTATCTTACGTCTCTTATACTCTTATTATTAAAAATCTATTCTCTATTCTATTCTTTATCTTAACTTAATTATACTTATCGATTTATAGATTTAATAGAAAGATAGAGAAAGAATTAAATATATTAAATGCCATTTAATAGTAGGCTTATTATATATATTATCGATATACTTAATAAAGAAATCGAATCGTAATCGTATTATCGAGTCTATTCTCGTCGCTATTATAGTAGACTTATTATATATTATTAATATACTTAATAAAGAGATTATACGTTTACTACTCTTATAGTAGACTTACTATAAGTATATAAATAATCGACGATATAAAGAAAGATATCTTAATATAGATATAGATGAGTTTAAGTCGAAATTTATAATATATTAAATATAGATAAAAATGAAGTGAAGAGATCTCTAAAGATATAAAGTGAGAAGAATTTCTTATATTCGATATAGAGAACTCGTTTTTTAATATATTAGGCTATCGTTAATAATATAGATTATTTAATATAGATTCTTTTAAGTAATATAGATATCTAATGATTTAAATATATAGTAAGACTTCTATTAGTATATATAATAGAATAAGATAGAGTTAAGCTTGAAAATCTTAAATTTATATATATAGCTAATTATAAATTTAAATTCGTTACGCTCTTTAATTAGATCGACTAAGTTAACTCGATAGCTCTCTTATATTTTTCTTATTAAAAATTTATATATAGATATTTTATACTTTAAAGTACTTAGCTTACGATATATATAGTTATTTTATAATTTCTTAAATTATAGAGCTCGCTTTATACTTTCTAACGCTATAAAAATTATAAAGTTTAATTTATAATTAATAAATTAAATGAATATTTAAATATAATAGTTATAATAGTTATATTAAACGCGTTTAAAATCGAATAATAATAATTCTTTCACCTATTTATTATTCTTTTACTATTCTATTAATTTTATTAATTCTATTAATTTTACTAATATAAATATAATTATCTTTAATATCTCTCGTCTAATTAGAGCCTCTTATTAACGCCCTTAAACTATCTCTCGATAAATTCGCTATTACTAGTAATCGAGGCCGTAAGCGAGCTTAATAGCTACTTATTATTACTTATAAACGCGTTAAAAAACTCTTAAAAAGAGTCTAAACGAATATATTTTCCTTTATATACTTCTCTTAAGTTAGCGATAGATAAGTTAAATTAATATTTAAATATTATAGTTATATTAAACGCGTTCGAAATTAAATAATAATTCTTTCATCTATTTATATAACTATTCTTTTTCTATTATTCTATTAATTCTATTAATTCTATTAATTCTATTAATTTTACTAATATAAATATATTTACTCTTAATATTCTTATACTTAGTTAAATAAGAGAAGAAACTATAATAGATAAATGCGGAGAATATTACGGAGAAACTAAGTAATAATAAGATTATTATCGTTAAGAATACGGCTTAACTCTTTAAGATCTTACGTTATATACTCTCTACGATTTTATATTAAATTATTATTTAGTAAGCGAAGAATACTACTATAATTTAGTTTATTATCTTTACTATATTAAGAAGTAAGAGAAGAAACTATAATAGATAAATAGAAGAATATTACGAAGAAATTAAGCGATAATAAAGTTATTATCGTTAAGAATATAACTTAGCTCTTTAAGATCTTACGTTATATTAATTATTTACTTAATTAACTACTTAGCTAGCTACTTAATTTAATACTCTATAAAAAAAGAAGTAAGAGAAGAAACTATAATAGGCTAATGCGGAGAATACTACGAAGAATACTATAAAGAATACTACGGAGAAATTAAGCGATAATAAGACTATTATTATTAAGAATACGACTTAGCTCTTTAAGATCTTACGTTAAATTATTACTTAGTAAGCGAAGAATACTATTATAATTTAATCTATTATTTCTATTATACTAATATAGTATATTACTATAATAACATTATAAGAGAAGAATCTACTACGACGATTATAGTTAATTAAGTCTCTATAGAAGAAATATCGAACGATATATATTTAGACGAATTAAAATCATTCGATATCTTACTCTAATAGCTATTTTATTATTCGAAAGATTTTACTACGATAGAAGATAATATGAGATTTATATTACTAATTAATATATTATCTTCATTTCTTTCTAATATTTTAATACTTCTTATTATAAGAATATAGCCTTTCTCTGTTTTTTATAGATAATTATTACGAATTAATTCTTTATACTTAATATACCTTTCTAATTAGATCTTAACGCGTCTCTCTTCGTATATATATATTTATATATAGATTAAAAACGTATAGTAAGCGATTAGAGTTCGATTTAACTTAGAGCTAGAACTAAAATTCGATTTAACTTAGAAAAATTCAACTTTATAAATTTAATTTATAGGCCTTTACTTATATAATAGAAATACTTAGCGTTTTCTTTATTAGACTCGATCGCTTACTTTAAGTAGAAAGTAAAATATTCGATAGCTATTTAGACTCTACTATCCTCGAGTATATTTATTTAAGTTTCTCTTCGTCGAGAAGAGTATAAAGAAGCTTTATTATAATATTAGAATTAGTATAAATACGATATTAATATAAATAAGATAGATAGAATAATAAGACTATCGAACTATATATATAGAAAGAAGATATAATATAATAGAAGATATCTTCGTTAAGACTCGCTAGTTATAGAACTAAGTAATATATTAAGAATACGCTCGTAATAAAGTTAAGTTAAAAAATGTTAAATTTATATATATAATTAATTATAAATTTAAGTTCGCTACGCTTTTTAATTAAATTAACTAAGTTAGCTCGATAGCTCTCTCGCGTCTTTTTATTAAAAATTAGATATACGTTATTTATAAATGAAATAACTTTTTTATTTTCTAATTTTTAAGATTTTTTATTTAAATTATAGAACGTAATATAGACTTTTAGATAAGAAAAGAATTACTAAATTTAGTCTTATAGATATTTAAGAATAAAGAATTTAAATATCGCTTATTAAAGTTCGCTCGACAGTTCTAATTAAAGAATAAAGATATATTATTTAATTTTAAAATAACATTTTTAATTTCTATTAGAATTCTTTAATTTCTTTCTTAAATTATAGAAAAAATATAAACTCTTAAATGAAAAAAGAATTATTAAATTTAGTCTTATAAATATTTAAAGGCAAAGAATTCAAATATCGCTTATTAAAGTTCGCTTATTAAATTTACTCGATAGCCTTAATTAAAGAAAATAGATTATAAATTTAATTTATAAATCTAAACTCGTTCTATATATTATCTTATATACGAAAATCTATATATAAGATATTCGCCTTTAAATTCGCTACGACTTTATATATTATATATATAGCGATCTCTATTTATTAAGAATTATTATTAGCGATTTTATATTAATTAAAAGAAAAATTAGTTTTAAAGATTTAAGACGTAGATTTAAATATCGTCTAATATCTCGACTTCTTCTTTATAGAAGATATTAGAATAGCGAGAGAAGATATAGAATTAAAACTCGACTGATATCTCTATCTTTCTATCTCTATTTCTACTTTTACTATAAGAGTAAAAGTACTTAGAGCGAACTAATAGGCTCGCTTATATCGCTTATTAGATTATAAACTATATAGCTAAGACGAGTATTTAATATATTTAGCGAAGTCTTAAATACTTATAAATTCTCTTTTCTCTTCTTCTTTCTTTAGTTATTAATTTATCTAATAATTAATTTATTTATTCTATTAATTATATATCTAGATCTTATAATTATATAGTTATTATATAATTCTATTAAAAGAGATTTTACTATTTTATAATTTTAATAATTTTATTTATATAAAGCTATCTAATTTAGCTATAGTAAGTAATTTATAAATTAATTCTATTAATTTATAAAATAGAAATATCTTATTACGATTAATTAGTAATATTTTTAACTTAGTAAATAACTCTTATTAGAATATATTTATTATATAATTAAGCGATTATAATATTAATTCTAATATCGATAGAAATTTTAATAATATTATCGATAAGAATAATAATCGTTAAAGCGTTATATTTAATAACTCTTTATCTATAGATAAAAACTCTCGCTTTATAAACTTAATTTAAATTTAATATTATCGACTTTTAGAGCTTAATATTAAAAAGTAGCTAGTTATTAAAAAATTTAAATTAATTAAAATATAGAATATATAAGAATATCGTTATAAGTATAGCGATAATTATTATTATAATTTAAATTATAAGAAGATAAGTATTACTAAGATATTTAATATATAATATCTTAATAATTATAGCTTAATAGTTATATTTCTTTAAAATTATAATAATTTTATTATCTTAATATCTTATATTAATTTTTATATAAATAAATAAAAGACTTATTAGATTTCTACTCTCTTAATAAATATTAAGAAGTAAATTTAAAGGAATATTAAAGATATAATATTATATAATATCGAGAAATCTATCTAGAAGAAATATAAGAATTAATATTTAAATTAAGTTTATAATTTAGTTATTAAGTTTTATAATATAGAACGCTAGTAAATTAAAGTAATTATAAAAGATATATAGTCGATAATTAGCTTTAATAATTATCTTATTATACTCTAATTATAGCGAGATCGCTATATAATTAATTTAAAATATATAAAAGATTTATAAAATAGAGTAATAGAGAAATAATCTCTAGAAGCTATAAAGGAGATTACTTAATTTATTATTTATACTATATTATTATAATAGTATTAGAGTATAAAGTAAAAGCTATAAAAAATAAAATAGCTCTTTACTTTAGATAAGACTCGCTTTAATAATAAAATAAGTAATTAGAGAAGTAGTAGTTAATAATATATTAAGTTTAAGAAATAATATATAAAGAATTAATAAGATTAAAAGAAGAGTTTATTTTTATTAAGATTATAAAATTAAAAGTTTAAGCGAATTAAATTTAAAGATAGCGACTCTTATATTAAGCTTAAAACGCTTTTTATTAAAATATAATATTATAATTATAAATAGTTAAAGTATTATAAGAATTCGCTTAAATATTTAAATTACGTTATAAATAATAAAGTATATAATTATAGATTAAATAAGAGAAAAAATAAAGTTTAATATTTATCGCTATAATATTAAATACGCTATTAATTAAATAATAATCTCGCTCTCTATTATTAAGAGGCGAAATTATTATATTAAATAAAAAGTATAAAATAATTATTTTAATAGATATCGATAGCGAGAAAATCTTTATATCGTAATCTTTTATTAAAGAGATATAGATTTCTAATTTAAATACGCGCTAATAATAATATATATTATTAATAATTATTAAATATTTTTATATAAGAAGTATAATCTAATTTTTAATCTCGCGAATAGTTAAAGAAAAAAGTAAGAGTAAATCTTAAAGATATATATTATAGATATATAAGAATATAATTCTATTCTTAATTTTTTTTAAATTTATAATATTAATTTAAATATTTATTAATATAAATAATTCTAGATTTATTATAATTTTTTTATAAGTAATAAGAAGTAAATAGATATTATAATAATAAATATAAAGTAATTTACGTTATTAGCTAATATAGTAATTATATATAATTTAGAATAAATATTTATTATATTTTTATATTAGATTTTATTTAAAAGTAGTAAAGATAATTATAATAAAGCTATATAATATAATATTACGTAATTAGATAATTTTAATATATTTAAATAACTTAAAAATCTATTAAAAGTCTTTTTAGAAGAGTTATCTAATAGTCTTAATATATATAATTAAATTAAATACTCTATCGACTTATTATCTAAAAAGCTATTTAGAAATAATTCGATTTATAATATATTATATAACGAATTTATAGCGATTAAGAATTATTTAAATATTACGATTAAGAGAAAGTAGATTTAACTCTTAATTAGTTAGATTAGCTTATTAATACTATTTATTAAAAAATTAAATAACTCGCTATAATTATATATTAACTATTAAGAGTTTAATAAGATAATTATTAAGAATAATTAATTATTATTACTACTTTTAGAAACTTTAAAGAGATTTATATATATATAATACTTTATTAAAATTAATATTTATAATATATATTATAGAATATAAGTATAAAAGAGAGATAAGTAAAAAATTATTTTTTAAACTCGTTACGACTAATTCGAATATTAAGTAATATCTTTTAATCTTATAAATATCTTTATAATCTTTTAAATTTATATAAATAAAGTATTTAAGCTATATATCGATATCTTTTATATAATATACTTAAATAATATATTAATCTATTTTAAAATAAAAGAGTTATATTAGAAGTATATATATATATAAAATACTATACGTATTATTAAAGTATTAATTTTATATAAAATTATTAAAATATACTTTTAATTATAATAAGATTATCTTTTTAGAGTTCTTAATAAATTAGCGCGATATTTAAATAAAGCTATCGCGTATTAAGACTATTATTAAATAATTAGAATTAAAGTCTATTAAGAATATCTTAATTTTTCTAGAATTCGTAGACTTTTATTAATAATTTATATAAGACTTTTTATAAATAGCTATATTTTTAATAAATTTAATTTAAGAAGTAAAGAAAGGCGAGATTAGATTACTCTTTATATTTAATAAAAAAGTATATAAGACTTTTAAGATATTTAAGCGAGTATTTATTATTATATTTATACTAAAATATTATAATTAAAAAGTATTATTTATTATAAAAATTAATATTTCTAATATAGATATAGATAATATACTTAATTAACTAAACGAAGATAAATAATAATATTTTATTACTTTTTTTAGCTATAAATTTAAAGATATTAAGTCTTATTAGAATATATATAATAAAAAGCTTTATATAATTATATTAGACTTTAAGAATTAAAAATATTACTTATAAGATAATAAATACTTTATTTATATAATCTTAGATTATAATAATTTATATTATTTTATAATAATAAAAGAGTTTAATATAAAGTAGATTCGCTAGATTAAAAAATTAACTATATTTAACTTTATAATTAAATATTATAAGAGAAAATTTAATTTTATAGATATATTATTAAAAAGACTTAATATTATTAAATCGAATAATAGCGAGAATAATAATAATAATTTTCTTTCTATCTTACGAAATAAGCTTTATAATTAAAAATATTAATCTAATCTATAAAAATATAATAGTATATTTATTATAATTAAATTTATAGCGTTAATAAAGTAATTAGATAATATTATTATTATAGATATCTAAATTATTAATTTAAATAAAAAAATACTTAATAGATAAATATATATTCTAGATACTACGATATCGTCTTAATTTTTAATTTATTAGATTTTAAAATTAAAGAGATTTTATTTAAAGTTATAAAAATTAATAATAATATAAAAACGCTTTTATTATAAATAAGAAGTAATATTAAAAATACGCTATTAAATAGAATAAGCTTTTAAAATAAAAAGTTAATAAGAATAAATTACTACGTTATAATCTCGTAATCTATATTTTTAATAATCTTATTATAAAGAAAAAGATTCTTTATATAAATTATAATAACTTTAATATTAAATACTTTACTTATAAGTATATTAAGAAAAATATTAAATTTAAATATTATTAAATAGATATAATAAGCGATATAGTAGAGTATATTCGTACTTATCTCGATTATTAAAGAGTATAAATTTATTATTATAAGTTATATAGCGAGCTAGCGTCGATTTCTCTAGATAATATAAATCTATTTTATATTATAATATTAAATTTCATTATAAATCTATTATTTATAAGAAATTTATATATTAATAAAATTTATAATATTATCTTAATCTTAATAGATAAATTAATTAAGTATATAATATATATAGTAATTATAAAGAATTTAAAAACTAATAATCTTATTAATATCTTATAATAAAAGTTTATATTACTACGCGATATAATATATAATTTAATTTTAAATTAAGACTCTCTATTTATAAGTAAGTTCTAAATAACGCTATATTAATATTTAAGTGCGAAGCGTAAACTTAATATTATATTCTATTCTTAGATTAATAATTAAATTAAGAGATAAAATTAGATACTAGAATATTATCTATAGATATACTATAATTATAAATAGAATAATTAATTTAAAATCTTATTAATAGCGACGTTTATATATAATAATAGTATATATATAAATATTAATAAGATTTTATAAGAGTTATTAATAAGATATATAATAGATCTAGAAAATACTTTTAAAAGTAGAATCTTAAAAAGGGAAATATTACTTATTATAGAGTAAGTAGATTAATTATAAAAAATAAGATTATATTTAAAAGAATTATAAGAGTAAGTATTAAAGTAATAAATAAAGTATTATAATAGTAATTATAAGATTATAATTTTTAAAAAAGAGAATAAAATATTATTACGAAGCTTAAATATATATATTTTATAATTAAAAAAGAAATTAAATTATAAATAGCTTAAGTTCTTTAAAGTACTAGAGAAAATAGATATATAGATTTATAAGCTAGATCTTTTAATTAGATATAAAAAAAATTATTTTATATTTTATATATTACTATTAGAGCTATAATACTCGTATAAAAATAATTTAGAATTATAAATAGTCTTAATTAATAAAGAAGAAGAATAAGAGATTAATAAGATATTAGATAAAAGAGTTTATAAGAGTAAGATTAAATATCTTATTAATTAAAAAGACTTTCTATCTTATAAAGCTTTATAGAAATTAATAAAATATCTCGAAAATATTAAAAATATAATTAAGAACTTTAAATAAGTAAAGAAATTATATAAATTAATATTTAAGATAAAGTTAAAGATATAATTATTAAGGGAAATTAAGAAATAAAAAAAATTAAGAAAATAATAGTAGTAAAGAATTTAAATAAATAAATAAAATTATAGTTAAAAGATTTAGCGAATATAATTAAAAAGTCTATAAACTAATTCTAAAGCGCTAAAACGCTACGTATAATAAAAAAAGTAATTATTAAGATTATATATATAACTATTACTATCTAATATTAATTTATATATTCTTTTATATTAGAAAATAATTTTTTATCTAAAAGACTTATTAGATAATAGAAAGATTTAATATAAAGAATAATAAAAGAAATAGTAAAAGAAGTAACGAAGATAGTAATATTATATCGAAATTTCTCGATATAATAAGCTATTATATATATTAACTATATAATCTAATATATATTAATTAAGATTTATATTACTCTATATTTAAAAAATAGTATAAATATTTTTATTAATATAGATCGTAGCGAGAATATTATCTTAATAATAAGAAATTAAATCTATAATATATATATAATCTTCGCGAAAGTATTATTTATATTTACGCTAATATAAACTAATAAAAGATATAATATAAATTATATAAGAGTTATATATAAGAGTATATATATAATAATAATAAAAGGGAATTAATATATATTAGCGTAATCTCTTAGTTATTTAATATCTCTTTTATTTATAAATAAAAATAGAAATAATAATAAGAGAAGCTATTAAACTTTCTTAATTAAATATATCTTTAAAATAAAAATAAATATCTACTAGTTATAGCGAGGGGCGTAGAAATAATAATAATTATAAATACTTAATAACTTATAGAATTATAAGAGTAGAGATTTAATATTATTATTAATATATTAATATACTTCTTATATTATTTATAAAATATTATAAAGTATTCTTTAAGATATTTATTATATATAAAGTTAATCTAAATAATTATAATCTTATTTAACTATTATCTTAATTAATATATATATTATATTATTATAATAAATAATATATAACTCGCTATTATAATATTATAATAAAAATAGATAAAGATAAAATAGTAGATATAAAGAAGAATTAAGTACTTACTTATAATAGCGTTAATATTAATATTATTATTAAAAAGAATAAAAGTTAAATTAAAAGTAAGACTTTTATACTTATTAATACGATATTTATAATTATAATAATAGAATTATTATAATTATTAAAGTAATAATAATTATAATAGCGTATAATAATAATAATAATAATATATCGTAATAGAATAATAATATATCTATATTCTATTAATTAAAATAATAATATATAAAATAATATTATCGCGATTTAATATATAAATATATTAATATACTTAAGAAGATCTCGAGATAAATAATTTAAGTACGCTATTATAATATATATTAATTTAGATTATATTTAAATTAATAATAAATAATATATATAAAGCTAGCAAATTTATAATATTTAATTATAAAATATAATAATAATAAAATTTAGAGATTATATCTTCTAAGAGAGAATATAATTATAAGAATAAAAGTATTTAAAGTGAATTAATAGACTCGCTTACGTTATTTATTAGATTATAAATTATATAGCTAAAGCGAATATTTAATATACTTAACGAAGTCTTAAATACTTACGAGTTCTCTTTTTTCTTCTTTTTTTTTAAGTTATTAGTTTATCTAGTAATTAATCTATCTATTTTATTAATTATATATCTAGATCTCGTAATTATATAGCTACTACGCAGTTTTATTAAAAGAGATCTTACTATCTTATATTTACTTATACTATAAGATTTCGAAGTATTAATAATATATTAATATCGATATTAATTAATTTCATTATAGCTAGTTAGATAGTTACTTAATTTAAAACTATCGAATTTATTTATATTTAATAATATTAATAGATTTAAATTTAAGAATTAGAAAATAAGAATTATAAATAAACTTAAACTTAATAAAGATTACTATTCTATTTATACTTTTTAAATAAACTATATTATATTATATCTTAAAGAAAACGCTATCGAGTATACGATATCTAAACGTTAAGCGATTACAAAAAATTCTTATTTTTTAATTAACGATCTTTTAAATTAACTAAATAATCTTTATAAGACTTTATTAGATATTATTTAATAAAAAAAAATTTATAATTATTTAATCTTTAAAAGATATAATAGTTAGTTATTTTTTAAGTATTATATAAAATTTATAGAATATATCGCGTATATATAGAAGTATAGTAATAAAGAATATTAAATTAATATTATTTAACTAAATCTTATAATCGACTTAAGAAATAGAATAAATCTTTATCTTTAGAATAAATACGCTATATATAAAAGAAAGTAGATATTATTAAACTTAAAGATATATCTTATTATATTAAAATATTATAATTTAATATATATTAAATAATTAGTAAATAAGAAAGTAAAGATATTTACTAAATAATATATTAAGACGAGACTTAAAGATATAAGTAAATTACGTAATAAATATACTATTATTTCTTATCTTAATTTAAAGAAATATCGATAATAAGTATAAACTATATAAATATATTAGATCTATAAACGATATAGTTATAAGAATATAATAGACTAATATACGACTCGATAATACTTCGAATATCGTATTTTTAAACTAATTAAAACTATTCGATATTAGAATAGTCTTATTTTTTCATATTTATAAATTAATTTTTTAGACTTATATTACTTAATAAAAATCTTATATTAAGCTTATTAATTAAACTTCTCTTATTATTATATACTCGAAGATCTTTTTAAATTATAGTATATTATTTATAAATCTTACTATCGCCGTTAATAGCGTTAATAGATATCGACTATATAATATTTTATAAAGAATCTTATATTAAAGTTATTTAGTATTTACTTTTAGATTTAATATCTACGACTAGAGAGCGATTTGAAAGTAATTAACTAATTAGATTATATTATTATACTACTATTCTTCTATTAAAATATAAGTAAAGACCTATAAATTAAATTTATAAAGTTAGATTTTTCTAAGTTAAATCGAATTTTAGTTTTAGTTCTAAGTTAAATCGAACTCTAATCGCTTACTATACGTTTTTAATCTATATATAAATATATATATATAAAGAGAGACGCGCTAAGATCTAATTAGAAAGGTATATTAAGTATAGAGAATTAATTTATAATAATTATCTATAAAAAATAGAGAACGACTATATTCTTATAATAAGAAGTATTAAAATATCGAAAAGAAATAGAGATAATATATTAATTAGTAATATGAATTTCATATTATCTTCTATCGTAGTGAAATCTTTCGAATAATAAAATAGCTATTAGAGTAAGATATCGAACGATTTTAATTCGTTTAAATATATATTATTCGATATTTCTTTTATAGAGATTTAATTAATTATAATTATCGTAGTAGATCTTTCTTTTATAACGTTATTATAGTAATATATTATATTAATATAATAAAGATAATAAATTAAGTTATAATAATATTCTTCGCTTATTAAGTAATAATTTAATATAGAATCGTAGAGAGTATATAACGTAGGATTTTAAAGAGCTAAGTCGTATTCTTAATAATAATAGCCTTATTACCGCTTAATTTCTTCGTAGTATTCTTCATAGTATTCTCCGTAATATTCTCCGTAGTATTCTTCGTAGTATTCTCCGCATTTACTTATTATAATTCCTTCTCTTACTTCTTAATATAGTAAAGATAATAGACTAAATTATAGTAATATTCTTCGCTTACTAAGTAATAATTTAATATAGAATCGTAAAGAGTATATAATATAAGATCTTAAAGAGCTAAGCTATATTCTTAATACTAGAAGTCTTATTATCGCTTAATTTCTCCGTAATATTCTTTATAGTATTCTTTATAATATTCTCCGTAGTATTCTTCGTATTTATCTATTATAATTTCTTCTCTTACTTCTTAATATAATAGAGATAATAAACTAAATTATAGTAATATTCTTTACTTACTAAATAATAATTTAATATAAAATTATAGAGAGTATATAACGTGGAATCTTAGAGAGCTAAGTTATATTCTTAATATTAAAAGCTTTATTATCGCTTAATTTCTTTATAGTATTCTTTATATTCGTCTATTATATTAATTTCTCTTATACTAACTAAGTAAATTAATATAAAACTATAGAGAGTAAATTTATTATATTACTACTACTAATAATTATCTTCGTAATATTCTTTATAGTATTCTTTATATTCGTTTATTATAGATTCTTCTCTTATTTAACTAAGTGCGAGGATATTAAGAATAAATATATTTATATTAGTAAAATTAATAGAATTAATAGAATTAGTAGAATTAATAGAATAATAAAAGAAGAATAGTTATATAAATAGATAAAAGAATTATTATTCGATCTCGAATACGTTTAATATAACTATAATATTTAAATATTAATTTAATTTATTTATCGCTAGCTTAAGAGAAGTATATAGAGAAGAATATATTCGTTTAAGCTCTTTTTAAGAGTCTTTTAACGCGTTTATAAGTAGTAATAGATAATTATTAAACTCGCTTACGACCTCGATTATTAATAATAATAAATTCGCTAAAGAATAATCTAAGAGTATTAATAGAGACTCTAAGAGGCGAATAAAAGAAATATATATATTTAAATTAAACGCGTTTAATATAATTATAATATTTAAATATTAATTTAACTTATTTATCGCTAATTTAAGAGAAATATATAGAGGAGAATATATTCATTTAAGCTCTTTTTAATAACTTTTTAACGCGTTTATAAGTAATAGTAGATAGCTATTAGACTACGGCCTCGATTATTAATAATAATAAATTCGTTAAGAGATAATCTAAAGGCGTTAGTAGAGGCTCTAAGAGGCGAGTAAAAGAAATATATATGCCTAAAGCGTTTAATAACGTTTCCGCGAGAGATATCGAGAATAATTATTTTTATATTAATAAATTAATAGAATAGTAAAAGAAGAATAATTATATAAATAGATGAAAGAATTATTATTCGATTCTGAACGCGTTTAATATAATTACTATAACTACTATATTTAAATATCTATTTAATTTACTAATAGTAAACTAAACTTTATTATTTTTATAGCGTTAGAAAGCGTATACTAAGCTTTATAATTTACGAAATTATAAAGAAATAGCATTTATAAAAAGCTAATTATTTTAAAGTGTAAAACTTCTATATATAAATTTTTAATAAGAGAGCTTAAGAGAACTAGCGAGCTAATTTAGTTAGTCTAGTTAAAAGACGTAATAATCTTAAATTAATAATTAACTATATATATAAATTTAAGATTTTCTAATTTAGCTCTATCTTATTCTTTTATATATATTAATTAGATTTAAAATAGTTATTTTATTATTAAATATAATAGATTACGTTCTTAATTACTATTTATTTATTTTATTATAGATCTTCGTTAAATTAAAAGTTCTTAACGCTATAATAGAGTACTATCGACGATACGCTAGCGAAATCTTCGAGACGCGATATTAATATTATAGTCGTCGTTAAAGAAAGATATTAATTTAATCTAATATAGTATATATTAAAAGTCTTTATTTTTATAAATTTTAGCGAGTAATAATTCTTTCGAAAGATTATAATAAGAATATTAGAGAAGAGCTTAAAGAGTCTTATAGATATATATAGTATTCGAAAAGATATAAGATTTAATATGAGATTTAAGTAATTTTCGAGATATTATTTTAAAAGATATAGAATATTTCTAATCTTACTCGATATTTTATACGTAAATTATTCTATTTTAAAATCGTCTCGTATAGAATAAACTAGTCTCGTTATAGAACTTTAAGAATTATAAGATTCTATAAATAGACGAGTAAAGATCTATAAATTAAAGTTATAATTATTTTTTTAATTAGAGCTATCGAGTAAATAGATAAGCGATCTTTAGTAAGCGAACTTTAATAAGCGATATTTAAATTCCTTACGCTTTAATAATTATAAGACTAAATTTAAGAATTCTATTTTTCTCTAAATGCTTATATTTTATTCTATAATTAAAAAAATAATCTTAGAATTTAAATAGAAAATAAAAAAGTTATTCTAAAATTAAATATTATATATCTATTTTTCAATTAGAACTATTCGACTATATTTTTTTAATAGTTATAAATATTAATTTATTTATTTATAATAACTTAGTTAATCTAATTAAAGAGCGTGGTAATTCTAAATTTATAATTAATTATATATATAAATTTAATCTTTTTAAGCTTAGCTCTATCTTATTCTTTTATATATATTAATATATTAATTATAAAGATGTAAATTTTTAAAGAAAAGAAGTAAAAGTTAAAAAGTTCTAAGTTTAAAAATTTTTATATCTTTTCGACTAGTAGATATATAGATAAGATATCTTCTATATCTTCTAATTCTCTAAAGAACTCTAAATTTTCTTCTTTAATTAAAATCTATAGAGGCTAGAAATATTTAGAGATATAAGATAAGTAATAAATCTATATCTTCGATTAATTAGCTATAGAGACTATAGCTATTTAAGAGAAGAAAGTAATATTACGAGTATACTTTAAATATATTACTTAGCTTTATAACTAATAAGTCTTAACGAAGATACTCTCTATTATATATTTTTTTATTTTTATATATAAAATTTTATAATCTTATTATTCTATTCTATCTTACTTATATAATATATCTCTATATCGATTCTAATATTTATAATTAATTATATATATAAATTTAAGATTTTCTCGCTTAACTCTATCTTATTCTTTTATATATATTAATTAAATATTTCTTAATATTTCTTAAAGATATAATCTTTTAATTAGAAAGACTTATAAAAATAATATAAAGTTAAGTATTAATATATATAATAGAATAAGATAGAATTAAGCTAAAATATCTTAAATTTATATATATATTTAAATTTAAATTTAATATTATTATATTTATTAATTAAATCGATTAAGTTAACTCGCTAATTCTCTTAAAATCTCTTATTTAAAAAATAGATATACGTTATTTATAAATAGAATAAATTTTTTATTTTTTATTAAAATTTTAAGATTATTTTTTTATATTATAAAACGTAGTTTATACTTTTTAACGATTTAAAAACTTTAAAATTTAATCTTATAATTATTAAAGAGTAAAGATCTTAAATAATAATTATTAAAGTTCGCTTATTAAGTTTATCGATAGTTCTAATTAAAAAATAAATATATATTATTTAATTTTAAAATAATTTTTTTTTATTATTAAAAGTAGTATAGACTTTTAAATAATAATAAAACTATTAAATTTAATCTTATATATATTTAAAGATAAAAATTCAAATATCGCTTATTAAAGTTTATTTATTAAATTTACTCGATAGCTCTAATTTAAAAAAATAGATTATAAATTTAATTTAATATCTAGATTATTTCTTAGATAAGTTTTATTATAAGTAAGTATAAAGTTAAGTCTAATAAGTTCTATATAGAATCTATTAAAGAATTAAATTATCTATTAAAAAGAATCGTAATTTTATCTTATCTTCTTATAATAATTAATTTATATATAGATTTTAATTAATTAATCTATAATCTCGCTAATTAATATATAGAGATTTATAATATATCTATATCTTCTATTTAAATTATAAGAAATTACTTCTTTATTTATTTAATTAAATAATTAAATATAGCGAAAGAATATTTTAATAATTACGATCGTTAAATTATTTACTCGTAATATTTAATTAAAAAGCGTAGAACTATTAAATTTATAATTATATATAAAATTAAAATTAGAATTTTCTAACTTAACTTTATTTTATTCTTTTATATTAGTATATATAATAGAATAAGATAGAGTTAAGCTAAAAAATCTTAAATTTATATATATAATTAATTATAAATTTAGAGTTACTACGCTTTTTAATTAGATTAACTAAGTTATTATAAGTAAACGAGTAAAGGCCTATAAATTAAATTCATAATCGTTTTTTTTTAATTAGGACTATCGAGTAAATTTGATAAGCGGTCTTTAGTAAGCGATCTTTGATAAGCGATATTTGAATTTCTTATCTTTGAAGAACTATAAGACTAAATTTTAAGATTCTTTTTTTATCTGAAAGCCCACATTACGTTATGTAATTTAAAAGAAAAATTTCGAAATTTGAATAGAAAATAAAAATGTTATTTTAAAATTAAATAATGTGCACCTGTTTTTTTATTAGGGCTGTCGAGCTTTGATAAGCGATATTTAAGGTCCTTACCCTTTAATAATTATAAGATCAAATTTTAGAATTTTTACATCATTGAAAAGCGTAATATTCGCTCTATAATTCAAAAAAATAATCTTAAAATTTTAATAGAAAATAGTAAAGTTATTAAAGGGTTAAAAGTAGATTAAGAGATTTTAATAGTTACGGACGCTAATTTATTTACCCTCGATAACTTAGTCGGTCTAGCTAAAAGGCGTAATAACTTCGAATTTATAATTGGCTATATATATAAATTTAAGATTTTCTAGTTTAGCTCTATCTTATTCTTTTATATATACTAATAAATTAGCGTTCGTAACTATTAAAATTTCTTATTCTACTTTTAATTCTTTAATAACTTTACTATTTTCTATTAAAATTTTAAATTTTTTTTTAAAATTATAGAGCGTAGATTGCGCTTTTAAACGCTTAAAGTATTTCGAAATTTAATCTTATAATTATTAAAAAGTAAGGCATTTAAATATCGCTTATTAAAGATTATTTATTAAATTTACTCGATAGCTCTAATTAAAAGTATAATTATAATTCTAATTTAAATAATTTAGATTATATTATATAGACTTTATAATATATAAATAACTCGCTATATAGCTTACGAGTTTTATTAAAAATTAAATAGAATTTAAATAAAGATTTAAAGATAGATTTAAAGAATAAAAGCTATTAAAAGAGTTAATATAAAAGAAGTCTATTAATAAATCTAATAATAGTACGCTACGTAATAAAGCGAGGAATCTTAATAGGGTTTTAAAGAGGGTTAGAGTCGGGGTAAGGTTTCGAATTAAGATTTTAAGTTTTTTTAAAACCTCGACCTCGTCTTAAATCGAGAGCGAGATTTTAAAATATACTTCGTTATCTCGATAGACTCTAAGTATCTTTTAATAATCTCTTTAAATTTTAATATTTTATATTAAGAATAGAGTAAAATAGAGTATAAAATATAATATTATAGTTTAAATTAAAGTATAAGATATAGATACTTAAAAAGATAATTAGAAGATATATAAGATTATATTTACGAAGTATTATAAGAGCGTTATAAGAATATTATAAAGATAATAGCTTTAAGCTAACTTAATTAATAGACTTAATAAGAATAACGAAGTATCTTCGTTACCTCGATAGAAAATCCTATTCTAATCTATTCTATCTCGTTAAAAATCTCGACTCAAAGCGAAGTAGTATTAGATATCTAAAATCTCGTCTTATCTCGTCTCGTTACGTAGCGTAAATAATAGAGAATCTTTTATAATATCTTTCTCTCTTTTAAAAGCTTTTTCTTAATAATATTTAGAATTTAATATATATTAAAAGACTTTAAAATAGATTAATAAAAAATAAATAGAGAAGAAAAACGCGTTTTTAGAGATAGTATCGCTAAGTTAAAAACTATTATTATTAATTTAAGAGAAGTATATAAGAAAGACGATAATTATAAGTTCGTTTAAACTCTTTTTAAAGATTTTTTAACGCGTTTATAAGTATATTATATAACGAAGTAAAAGATCTTATTAAAGTTTTAAAAGAGAATCGAAGTCGAGATAAGATTTTAAAGAAAAGATTTAAATTTTCTCGAAACCTTAACTCTATCTTAATTCTAGAATAGAATTTTAAAGTATATCTTATTATTTTAGTAAATTCTAAATATCTCTAAGTAATTTCTTTAAATCTTAATATTATATATTAAAAAATATTATAAAATAAAAATTATTATATTATATTATAATTTATTTTAAAATATAAATAAAAAAATAAAAAAATAGTATATATAATAGAATAAAATAGAGTTAAGCTTAAAAATCTTAAATTTATATATATAGCTAATTATAAATTTAAGTTCGCTATACTTTTTAATTAAATCGACTAAGTTATCGCGAGTAAATAAATTAATATTTATAATTATTAAACGTTCGTAATTATTAAAAAAAATAGATATATATTATTAATATATAGAATAACTTTTTTATTTTCTATTAAAATTATAAGATTTTTTTTTCTTATTATAAAACGAAATATAAGCTTTTAAATAAAAAAAGAATTTCTAAATTTAATCTTATAATAATTAAAGCGTAAGAAATTTAAATATTACTTATTAAAGTTCGCTCGATAGCTCTAATTAAAAAATAGATATATATTATTTAATTTTAGAATAATCTTTTTATTTTCTATTAAAATTTCGAGATTTTTCTTTTAAATTATAGAACGTAATATAGGCTTTTAGAGAAAAAAAATTATTAAATTTAATCTTATAGATATTTAAAAGTAAGGAATTTAAATATCGTCTATTAAAAGTTCGCTTATTAAAGTTCGCTCGATAGTTCTAATTAAATAATAAATATATATTATTTATAGAATAACTTTTTTATTTTCTATTAAAACTTTAAAATACTTCTTTTTAATTATAGAACGTAATATAGACTTTTAAATAAAAAAAGAATCTTAAAATTTAGTCTTATAGTTCTTTAAGAATAAGAAATTTAAATATCGCTTATTAAAGATCGCTTATTAAATTTACTCGACAGCTCTAATAAAAAAAAACAATTATAAATTTAATTTATAAATCTTTACTTATATAATATAATACTATAATTTATTTTAAAGTATAAGATATAAATATATAAAAAGATATTTAAAAGATATATAAGATTATATTTAGAGAATATAATAGAAACTTTATAAGAATAATAGTCTTAAGCTAATTTATACGCTACGTAACGAAGTGAGAAACCTCGACGAGATTTCGAGGGAGATCGAGGTCGAAGTAGAGTTTTGAGTCGAGGTTTCGAGTTTCCTTAAAACCTCGATCTCGCCTCGATCTAAAGTGAGATTTTAAAATATATTTCGTTAACTTAGTAGATCCTAAATACCTTTAAGAGATCTCTCTAAATTTTAATAAAATATATTAAAAATAGAATAAAATAGAGTATAGAATACGATATCGTAGTTTAAATTAGAGTATAAGATATAGATACTTAGAAAGATAATAAGATATATAAGATTAAGACGCTATAGAAATATTATAAAGATATTATAAGAGTAATAGTCTCGAGCTAATTTAATTAATAGACTTAATAAGATAACGAGATATCTTTATTACTTCGATAGAGAAATCCTACTTCGATCTTATCTCACTCCGTTAAAACCTCGACTCGGAGCGAGATAGTATTAAGTACTTAAAACTCTACTCTACCTCGTCTCGTTATATAGCGTATTAATTTAATTAAATACTAAATAAGAATAATAAGATATCTTCGTTATCTCGAAAAGAAAATCTTATCTTAACTCGACTCTACTTTATTAAAATCTTATCTAGAAATAAAGTAAGATTAAATTCTAAATCTCGCTTTATTTCGCTTCGTTATATAGTATATTTATAAGTAATAATAGATATCTATTAAACTCGCTTACGATCTCGATTATTAATAATAATAAATTTATTAAAAAGTAACTTAAGAGCGTTAATAGCGACTTTAAGAGATAAATTAAAGAGATATATATATCTCATAGATCTAGTAATATAAGAGTAAAAAATATAGAGAGTAATTCTAATATTTATATTTAATAGATTAATAGATTAATAAAATAATAGAAGAATAAGAATTATATAAATAGAGAAAAGAATTATCTAATCGCGAACGGGTTTTATATAATTATATTTAAATATTAATTAATCTTATTAATAGTAGATTAAATTTTATTATAAATCGTAAAGCGAGATTTATAAATTATAAAATTATAAAGTAATTATATTTACTAAGAAGTAAGTAATTATTAGTAAAAGTCTTTTATATATTAACGAGTAAAGCTTTATAATTTAAATTTATAATTTTTTTCTAAAATTAGAGCTATCGGGTAAATTTAATAAGCGATCTTTAATAAGCGATATTTAAATTTCTTATCTTTAAATATATATAAGACTAAATTTAATAATTCTTTTTTTATTCAAAAGCTTATATTACGTTAAATAATTTAAAAGAAAAATAAATAAAAATTTAATTGAAAATAAAAAAGTTATTCTAAAATTAAATAATATATATCTATTTTTTAATTAGAGCTATCGAGCGAACTTTAATAAGCGATATCTAAATTTCTTATACTTTAATAATTATAAGACTAATTTAGAAACTCTTTTTTTATCTAAAAGCGTAAGTTACGTTCTATAATTAAAAAAAAAATTAAGTTTTAATAGAAAATAAAAAAGTTATTCTATATGTAAATAATATATATCTATTTTTTTAATAAAGAGTCTTAAGAGAGCTAGCGAGCTAATTTAGTCGATCTAATTAAAGAGCGTAGCGAACTCGAATTTATAATTAGCTATATATATAATTTAAGATATTTTAAATTAGTCTTATCTTATTCTTTTATATATATTAATTTTTAATAAGAAAATATAAAAGAACTAGTAAGTTAACTTAGATAATTTAATTAAAAAGCGTAAATCTATTAAATTTATAATTAGCTATATATTTAAATTTAAATTTTTATAACTTAGCTTTATCTTATTTTATTATAAATATTAATACTTTAATAATAAAACGCTTTAAGTAGAGATTTTAATATTATATTTCTAGCGGCGATATAATAAATATAGTATAATATCTCTAACTATTATATATAATAAGATATAATAACTTTCTCTCTCTCTAATATCGTATGTTGTTCTCTGATAGAGTTATATTTATTTATTTTTTAAATGTTTATGAGATTTTGCGTTCGGTGGTAATGGGATGTGAGAGAACGATTGCGCTACGGATAGGATTAACTAGGAGAGAGAGATATATATTTACCATTGCATCATATTGTTAAGCCTCGTTGCATGATATTTTGCTGTGAGAGCTCCTGATCAATGTCCCCGTAGCATTTTCCTTTGCATTAGTCCTCGTCTGAGCTGTTTGGAGGGTGCTACTTGTCAGATCTTGAGAATGGTCTTAAAAGGAATTCCCATACGCTCCCATCTCCGATCGCCCATCCGCATGCAACTCTATCTTTTGTGCCGGCTGCTCCATCTCCGATCGCCCACCCGCATGCAACTCTATCTTTTGTGCCGACTGCTCCATCTCCTGCAAGTTTTGCTCGCTCAGCTCGTGCAACGGCTTTCCGCTGAGCTCCAGTGGCCGAAAGTCCTCCTGCATCTCCTGCAAGCCTTTGTCCTTCTTCGAATCAGGCCCATCGGATAATTCAGCTACGGGGCTAGGTGCAGCTTTTGGGGGGGCATTTTTGCGTTTCTTCTTGAGATAGATGATTATGCTGATGGCGGAAGCGAAAAGGACCAACACACCGGCGATTGTACCGCCTGCAATGGCGCCGCTGTTGGATTTTGATGGAGAGGGTTTTGGAGGTTGGGAGTTGGAAGCGGAAGTTGAGTTGGTGGAGGTTGAGTTGGTAGAGGCTGGAGGTTGGAGAAGTCAGTTGAGAAGATTGCCACGGTTTGGGGGAGGGGATGAGAATACTGTTTGTGAAATGCGTGACTTGGAGAAGTGACGCGACCTCTGGAACGAGGGTTTTCATGTAATTTCTGCAAGAATTTCAGCCCTCGGTATTCTATTCGGTATAACACATGCCAAACCTACTGCTGTGCTTGCGCGTAGTACTGTTTTACCACGCCAGACTGCTCGTAAGGTGGAGCTGCGGCGGTGAAATTATCTGCAAAGGCCATGGTGGTCATGTCGAATATTGCCAGGCCTTGCAGAAATTGGTCTGCGGAGTTGTTGTACTCATTTGCAGGTCCAGGAAGGTCGTTCGTGGCTCTGGCGTCCAGCCCCCCAATGGAAAGGATCTGGCTCCCTCCAACAGCATTGCAGGAATGCGCGAACCGAGGATACTGGGGCGGATATGGTACGCTGAACCAGTGGAATGCGGGCAGCGTGAGGACATTGATTGTATCGTATTGAATGGAATTGTCTCCGAAGCGCCAGCCATAGCCTCCGTAGACGAAGCTAAGCCAATAGTCAGCACGTTTTCTGAACATTCTCTCGGTGGAGAGCGGATTTCACATCTCATAGGTGCCGTTCGTTGAGTTGATGCCGGCAGTGCAAAAGGATACTCTTGGACTAGGCGGACTTCCAGTCGTTGTTTGATTGTACCACTCTTGCGTCGCAGGATCAAACACCGAGACAGTTGACAGCCCTACGAGACCATCGGTAGTATTATAAGTTAGTCCATTCAACCCTCCCATGGCGATGAATAATCCTTCCGGCCCAAAAGATGGGACGAATTCCATGGCGCCTCTCTCAATGCCACCCGTCGCGTTACAACACTGAGCGCTAAGATTTGTGAACGACTGGGATTCCATATCAAAGAGTACCGCGCCAGACATAAGGGTTTGTGGCGAGACGGGCTCATAGTATGCACGGTCACCACCGAGGACCAGTGCTTTGTTCTGGCTGTACGCCATGAGAGAGCCGCCAGGGCGCGTAAGCGGCTCCCAAACAGAAGAGTTGGAATCAATCACTTGATTCCAAGCTCCACTTCCGGTATCGTCGGGCTTGAAAGACCACAGTGACAACGGATCAGATTGTAGAACGCCGATACCTGAAGGATAGCCAGTGAATCCGGTATACAGAAGGTCGTCTGCTTCGTAATACCAAAGGGACGGATTATCGAGGCTGGGAAGGCCACTAGGTTTTGCAGTGGATTGCAACACGACCGTCGCATTCGTCCAACTTTTCGAAAGATCGATAGAAAGCAGTGTCGACGCTGAACCAACATATCAGCACCAATACTTACGTGGAACCTACAACCTTATCTTACAGTACTCATAGACTGATTGTCCAGCGTCGTTCAAAAACGAAAATTGTCCCCCATCGATGTAAACCCAATCACCAGCAACGGTAGCTACGAATGCTGTGTTACTCTTCAATCTATCGCTCTAGATGTATGTGTACACTCACAAGCTTGGTATCCTCGTCGGAGATAACTCGAAGTTGCAACCACGCCCGGTGCTTGACGTGTTTCAAGATGTTCGCTTCGCATGGAGGTGGCAGAAGAAGCTGTTAAAAATGTGGTGCTGAGTATTGTCGCTAAAAAGCATGAAACGGATTGATCAGAATTGAAAAGGTTGAAGAGTCGCATAGTGGTAGCCTAGGCGGCGAGCTTGTATTTGCGAGTGATTAAAAGGTGGACAACGGCAGTACAACGACGTTTATTTCACGGAGTATCTCGAGGCACAAAATGTCAAAAGCAAAAAGAAACAATAATATGTGATGTCTTCTCATATTAAATGTTTATTGTTAAGCGTCAAACTAATGCATGCTGCGGAAGGCTGAGTAGACAAGTGCTCCGCTCTGATGAGGCTGATTCGCTCCGCAGGAATATGGAAGAGGGTTGCGAAACGCCTCTAATCTTAAGGCTTCAGCTCGTTTCAACGCGCTAGAAAATAAAAAGCACCGCAACACCATTAGGAATCGAACCTAATACGAACTAAATACCCCCAACAACACGGCCACAACCAGTAGGTGTCCGCCCTTGGACTATGACTAACGGGGAACATTTCGCTCCACAAATCAATGCGTCGCATGGGATTCGAACCTAATAAGCCCTCGCCAACACCGTTCGACGCTGGTGCAATGGTGTTGCGGTGCTTTTTATTTTCTGCGCTGCACGGCTGTGGCGTCACGGTCAGCCTCCATGCTGCCTGTAGGATGAATCGGGCTGTCCATCTCGATAGCCAGCCGCGGAATATGGTTCGGGGAGCCTCGAGTGCCATGAAATTGAGTGTCATTCATGAAAAGCTGCATAACTCTTCAATTATTCCGCTGAAGACCTTCAGATTTTATCCTTCCTTTTAAGTACACGCGAGCAGGGATCCAATGTAGGATTATCAATCGTCCAATGGCTGCGTTTGACTCCGTCTTAAGATCGTGCTTACTCAGGATCGCGGGAAGCTCCTTGTCGCCAAGAATCAGACCCCCCCTATTAACGGAAACTCCCCGAACATAAGAAAGGAAATCGTGTCTATCAAGATCGTAACCCTAACCCTATCTAATATTATATTTGATAAGCAGGCTTCACTTGCTAATTTTCGTCCTTCTATGGGCCCTTGGAAATAATTCCTATAGAATCCAGCCATGTTGTCGGTTGAAACCGTACAGCCGTAGAGATAGACATTATGCGGTTAATCAAGTTCGACAGAGAAGGAAGCACGTCAGTGCTTACCTTACAGCGTTTAACTGCATAATGTTTCTGGTAAAAGTCGCAGAAAGGCGTAACAAACCATGCGTTAGACTCATCGTAGGTTGTTACCTCATAGTTGTCAATCCTGCTCTTAGGCAGCCAGATAAGGTTCATTTGATGCTCGTCTTTCCATGTCGTCCTCGACCTTCTTGGTCACCGCTACTCTTGGATTGATAGTTGATAGTAGGGCGAATTACATTTTCATACCCCAAACTATGGGATTCTTACAAATTCATACCCCATCTTACATTTTCATACCCCAGTGGGGTATGAGTTTGTAAGATACCATTAACAGGGTATGATTTTGTAAGATACCATTAATAGGGGTATGATTTTGTAAGTTGCCATCTATAGGGCGGGTTGGTGTTAGGAATTATTCCACTGGGGGCCCTACGGCGCCCTTTAGGGGTGTCTGCAGCATGAAGTGTAAATACCCCTATTTAACCCTTTAGCGGTAACTCGGGTTACTAACAATTGGGGTAGGTAGCCTGGAACACCCTAAAACACCCTTCTAATGATTTACAGGTATAGGGATGTTGGTGGTATCTTACGATTTCATACCCCAAGAAATGGTAATTTACAAATTCATACCCCAAAGACTGGCAACTTACAAATTCATACCCCATTTTTTTGGTGAGGGGTATGAAAATGTAAGATGGGGTATGAATTTGTAAGAATCCCATAGTTTGGGGTATGAATTTGTAATTTGCCCATTGATAGTAACAAGTCCAGAAGCGTGGTCGATACAACTGCGCTCCTTATGTATAATGGCGCAAAGGACACAACAGTGAAAGCATACCAAGGACTTCTGTCTCCCCCCATTCCTCTCCGGAGCGGGTATAGCTGTCTCCATTCGGCACGCTGTTCCCCATCGTTATGTCCCTTGATGGCGTGATCTATTTTGTGTCAACCTTGTTGACTCGTTTTCTTGAACGCAAGCAGCAGAAGGGCTGCCAGAAGGTTTGTTTCGTTTTTACACTCAAAATTCCCGCCTCCAGCCTGCATCTTGAAAAAATAGTCAATTATGTGGCTGCTGAGGAACGCTTCTCTTCTAATGAAGAATTAAGATTTTTATCATCGTGAGACTCGAAGGTGGACATGTCACTGAATATGGCTAGCGCCTCTCTCCTATTAGCGAACTAAGACGCTACCTATGCTACCTGACGTTCGAAGCGGATCTCAGAAGTCTTTGTGCCGTCCATGTCTCACACTATAAGGGTATGAAGACAAAACGCAACCTCAAAAAAGCTAACGAGAACCAATTTCAATATTCTTGAACTTTCTCGCATTCTGCTCGATGGCGGTTTTTGCGGGCAATCTTTCCATACTACTTGCACCGAAGAAACCGTGGATGCCATCGACTCGATCAATGACGTAACGAGTGTCCTCTACACCTGTATTTCACCAGATCAGCCCTTTTCGCTTCAACATTGGTCGACAATACCCACCTGACACAGGTCCACCGTGGCAAAGCACAATGATATCGGGCTCGATCTTCACGCACGCATCTCTAATGGTCTGCACTATACTTACGCAGTCATCCAATGTGATCTCGCCCTCACCAGCGCCTATACTACCGCCGGTAGTAAGGCCGAGATGCACCACTATCACATCAGCACCAGCCTTGGTCATGCGCTCCGCCTCGTCAACATTGAAGACATATGGCGCTGTCAGGAGATCCAATCGGCGGGCAATTCGAACCATCTCGACTTCTTTCTGGTAAGACATCCCTGTGGCTTCCAGATTCTTGCGGAAGGTGCCGTCTATGAGGCCAACAGTCGGAAAGTTCTGAACTCCACAGAAGCCTAGATCCTTTAGCTGTTGCAAGAACTGGGGCATAGAGCGGTATGGATCGGTAGCGCAAACGCCAGCCATGACGGCGGTGGACTCGATCACGGTCAAAATCTCGGTAGCCTACAGAATCAATACAGAGAGTTAGTCTAAAATGGCGAAACCTTGTGAATCGACCAGCTTCACTTTCCCCATTTGATGAGACCGACCATGTCTAGAACGATAGCATTTGCATCGCCAAAGGGCATCATCCCTGCAAGAGAGCCTCTTCCTGCCATGCGGAAACGGCCAGAGTTATAGATGATGATTAGATCTGCTCCCCCCTTTTCAACGAACTTTGCAGACAGCCCGATCCCTAAACGCATTTACCATCGACGTCGAAAGAAAGTGATGAGGTGGACTGACCAGCTCCCGCTCCAAGAATTGCCTTGCCAGCTGCAATCGTCTCTCTCAAACGCCCAAGTACTTCTATCCTGTTGGTTGGACGTGGCATATTTGCTAGTAGGATAATTTCAACCTCGTAGCTGCTAATCGTGCTTTCTTGGTGCACTGTATCAAGAACTGGTATGTCAGGCGTTGGCCATTTCCCGAAAGTAACGGTGATGAATGGTGTAGGCTTGCCATGCGTTTCGACGTCACTAGATGTCATCGTGCGTTCCATCCTAACCCGATTTGGATACTCCACATTCTCTGCGTCGGTTACATCAGCGGTACCATTTTTCTATTCTCTCCTTGTCCGAGCACCAAGTCTGCCCCACGAAAGCCCCTTGTTGGCCACGAATATGGCCGGCACAAGTTCTAAACCCTTCGTTCTGCTGCTGGGTACCTGCGACACCAAGCTATCGGAGCTCCTCTACGTACGGTCCCATATGCTCCAGCATGGTGTCGGCGTTAAGCTTATGGATGTTGGGCGCAACCCTGTACTTCATCAAGATATTGACTACACTCATGCCCAAGTACTCTCGCATCTCTCAGTCCAGCGCGATACGGACTCAATAGAGCGAGGCCAAGTCATCAAGACAATGACCTCGGCAGCGTCCTCTTTAGTAACCGAGCTTCATTCTCGTAAGATGATCGCTGCTGCCATCTGTATAGGCGGCTCCGGAGGTACATCTTTGGGAGCATCAGTGATGCGCTTCGCCCTCCCAATTGGCTTTCCCAAATTGATAGTCTCAACAGTCGCATCTGGCAACGTAAGTAATTTTGTCGGTGAGACTGACATCACGATGATGTACAGCGTGGTAGATGTAGCGGGTCAAAACTCAATCTTGAATCCGATTCTCGAGAATGCGGCTGGTATGATTGCGGGAGCTGCCAAAGCCTTTCATGATCGCTCAGAGAAGGAGAAAAATGATAAGGTGGCTGATGAGAAGAGAAAGAAAAGCGTTGCAATCACAATGTTTGGTGTTACTACTCCCGCAGTCGAAGCTGCAAGAGCGCAGCTCGAAAGCAATGGCTACGAAGTCTTTGTATTCCACGCGACTGGCGTTGGAGGACGGGCAATGGAGAAGCTCATTTCGCAGCATCGAATCGATGGTGTGTTAGATTTGACAACGTCGGAGCTAGCAGACGAACTAGTAGGCGGAATCATGAAAGGAGGACCGGACAGACTCACGGCTGCAGCGCGAGCTGGCATTCCACAAGTGGTGAGCTTAGGAGGTTTGGATATTGTCAATTTCGGACCACGTGCATCTGTTCCTGCTCAGTTCAAAGCGAGATTACTTTACGAACACAACCCAGATACTACGCTTGTACGAACCTCTGTAGACGAGTGTCGGACATTGGGAAAGCAGATTGCAGAGAAGTTGAGAACCCATGTCGAAAAGCCGGACATGGCACGAGTCTTTACACCTTTGGGTGGTATCAGTATGCTCTCGACAAAAGGAGGGCCATACTACGATAAAGTTGCAGACAAGGCGTTGTTCGACGCTGTTATTCAAGGGCTTGCTGGCAGTGGTATCGCTGTTGTGGAAGATCGAAGGGCTTTCAATGATGACGGCTTTTCAACAGACATGGCCAAGGTTTTAACGCAGTTTATAGAGCAAGGCTTGTGAATCCGCGAGCAACATACGGATTTCTAGCCGCGACAATCAAGATTAACAGAAGGGGTGGCGAGGCGAGGAGAGCTGTGGACCCGTTCTCTAGGCCTCCAAATCAGGTTCAGTGAGCCAGTATGGGTGCGATTGTCATCGGCTCCACTCGACCACGCCTTTCTTCATTGTCATTCTCAAATTTTGAAGCAAGAGGCTCTGTTTTTGATACTCATTCGAAGGAAGAGAAAGCCCATGCTTTCAGAAAATTTGGGTGTTGAGCGGACATTAAAGTTTGTTTGTAAACCAGAGTGTCAACCCTGTGAGACTTAATGATAAAGGACGTTCTTAACAAGGTCAATGATAAACATTATCCTAGTCAATCCGACCCTGACCGTTTTCGTGGCTCCATCGTCTGCACACTGAAATCCATAATTATTTGGCTAAGTTACAACTTCGGCTGATTGTTCTTCTCGCGTTTGCCATTGTCTCAATCAGCACCTAGTGATCAACTGTCATCTCAATGAGCAAACTGTATAATACCTAACATACTGGACGCACGAGCTGATGACTGCTAAAGATATTTGAGTGGACTTGTGCTGGGCAATTTTTATATATGAGTAGGCAAGAGTCCAGCTGTGCCCGTAACGCGACATAAGTAGGCTGGCCAGGAGCCCATTGCTAGATGAGATCAGCTATATGGGATAGCCTAGGACGCGACTGACGATTATAAGTGGTTTTCGTACTTGTTTTGGAATTTGGATATCACATGAGCGGGTTACTTAGCCATCGAAACTATTTACCCCTGCACCGGAGCAGCTCGTACTCTTTCAGCAACTTCAAGCGAGTAAGTAACAGCGACCTGTGCGCGCTGGGGATCTCAATCCGGAGACTCAAGGCCCGTGTTCTCCGGCTTTGAGAAACACACCCCGGGCGGTTTCTCGGTGACAGGGTCAGCCCGTTACCACGACCGTTGCTAGAGGATTCCACGAATGTTGTTCGGTACCAAGTAGTGAGCGGGTTTTTCCGGGTAACTAAGGAAAAGCTGACGCCTACCACGTCCCTTGGCGTACTATAATCCTGGGTATGAGCACGTTTTCTCGCTGAGCATTTTTTCCCCTGCTCCTTCCGAATTGTCACGAGAATCATGATGGATGTACGGTACATGTCTTAAGAAAAGAGTCCTCCCGGATCAAGACTGTTTCTCGTACTTTCTTTATGCCAAGAATTCGTACATATTCCCCCTTTTTCAGCTTGGCATTCTTTTCCCTATTATATTCCAATCTCCCACAGACAGAAAGCAAATATATCAATGGCCAGAAACCGCTTCGTCCAACCATCTCAGCGCATTCGATAAGAAGCTTTGTAGAAAACTATCCTTTGCGTTGATATTCTGCACCTAAGCCAAGAATTATCTCAAACTTCGCAACGGCCTCATGCACTGGTGGCGCTATTCGAAAACTTCCCACTATGAGTCATTCTATATCCCGCAAGGGTACCACAGAGCATAAGACTTCCAGAATCTCTTCTTTTTCTAAGGTTTATCACCATCACCACAGCCTCCATCTCGACCATAACCCTTTGAGTTACACTGCATTCGTGTAGTCGCCTTAGCATTTCGTTTTCGCAGAGTCGAAAGTGGTCATCATCATCCGTCCTTACATCCCAGACATCCTCATCTCCAGTACCGCCATCATGCTTGCTATCGCAGCCAGCCGTTTGTCACCTTCCGACACGTGGAAACGCAAGAACGAGAAGACAAAGGAGAGACCGATATTAGGGAGTTGGCGAGAGCGGAGAGGTTCGAAGGAGAGCGGAGAAGAGAAGGGGAGCGGAGAGACGAAGGAGACATTGGGGAGTTGGAGACTTCGGAAGCGGGAGAGAACGAAGGCGATGGATGAGACAGGGGTACATGGAGATTGCATACCCGCTGAATGGAAGCTTCAGAAGATGTACAAGCAACTGAAAATAGACAACAACAAGTTTACAACTTGGCTTGTTGAATCAGTCTACCCATGCGGTCGGAGTCTTTCATGCAGTGAAACTCTTCCCCCTTGTATTACCCTATCGCGCAAGCAAGCCAAAGGTATGAGCAAGCCAGATTGGGCAGTGACATCGAACGCCATCTTGACAACGTCCACAGACCATCCCAAATACGACATCATTGTCAACAACATCACCGAGCTTGCGCGCCAAACACAGAAGACGCCCGCGAGCATGATGGCTCTCCTTGACCGCCTCATTGTTGAACGGACCGAATATTCATACTGGATGTCCCGAAAGTCAACGGACGATCTCTCCAAGTTCTCCAACGAAAGTCATGTATACTACATCGAGGTCCTGAAAGAAGTAAAGGTCATCTTGGCTGAGCACATTGAGCCCCAAACCACGAGATTATGCCAGGCGGAATCACTGACCCTATCCGAGACCACCAATATACCCACGCAAACACCAAATCCGACACTCGGCAAGCGCAAGGTCTCATCTACCAGTCATCAGAATCCGGACCGAAGGAAGGCGATGAAGACGGAATCCACGACATCCAGTCCAAAGCACGTCTTGCAAAAGGAAGCCAAGCACCTGACGACGACCCAAAGGCAACAAGAAAAGGAGTGGAGACACGTTGTAGCGAATAGCTGCAACAAGATGGCGGAGAAGGACTGTGCTCCGGTAGCCAAGCCTATGAGCTACGCAGCCGCCTTGCGTGTCGCAGTTGCCGTATAGGCTTTTCGAGTGACGGCAAGAGGTGAGCCCGATAAGGAAGTTCTCCTGACGACGATGCTGACTATGATCAGGACAAAGACATATGAATGGAGGCTGACGACGGAGACTATGAGTTAAGGAGAACTCAGCTGAAGATGCGCCATGGGTGAGATTGGGATATTGAAAGAACGCAACTGGTAGGCCGAAGAATGCGGTCTCGCGTCGATGACGCTAACATCTATCAGGGCAAAGATGATCAGAAGTGGCAGATAAAAAAAGGCCAATTTCGAGAGCTAGGGTTCGTGGAACCGGCAACTGAAGATGCTGCGTGGGTGAAAATGGAAAGTTGAAAGACGGTCACATTGCCGTCAGTGATTCTGCGTATAAGCAGTGTGTCTGTTGTAAGATTATTGACATCAGCTGCCAATGCTGGATGGAGGAAAACGGGGTATTTGAAGGATGGGCTCGTGGCTATCAGCCATACTGCGTTTTGGCACTCTGTTGATGGTAGGAGATTGGGGGGTTTGGAGGACGGGCTTGCAATTAACATCGGCGATATTGCGTTTTGGCAGTGTACTCATGAGACTTCTCGACAGCATCAATACGTTGCAACCCATCACACTCATGTTTGGTTAACGCTTCAAACCTAATCATGAGATTGAGTCCAGGAGACCGCTCCATGGAGAGCCCAATTATTCTGAAGTCGTGTTCATGCTTGGCTTTTCTTGTGTCTGTGTTGATTGATTTCCCTCATCATTCCATAGGTGGCCGATTCCGCCAGCAATGAAGGAATTGGACAGCCATTCTCGGTCGGGACAAGGCTATCTGCTCGGTTTTCGAGGGTTCCTAGTCATTCAATACTTTCTTTGGGTGTTCCTGCAGACATTCGTGCCAGTAGCCGTCAAAGACTCCGCCAATTCCCTAGGGTCAACCTATGAAAGGGTTCTTCGCCAGGCTCTGTCGGTCCTGATCTGGAACGATTCCTCGATCTACTCATCGCTTAATCTCCTCTCGGCACGGACAATCTGCATACCGTACCCAGCTGTCGCCAGCGCTGTATTCCGGCGAGGACCCCGCCTTTGGTCCCCTAGAGCCGTAGCATTGGCCATTGTTAAGATCCTATCCACCACCATTGGAACATCTCACGTTAACCCGTACATACACGAGACCGGCAATGTCTCTTTTGGGGCACCGTCTGAAATACCAAATGGCCTTGTCTACCTCAGTTTCGTTTTAACCTCTTTCGGACGAACAACAAATTCTTCGAATAAGTAGGCAACACCGCCTTCCCATCGCAAACTCTATGGATCGTCAACGTCATATACTCGCAGGGCTGTTCTGTTTACCTCACAATGGTCATCATACCCTACACATGCGACTCATGGCGCGTCAAGCCCTATTTTGCTTCATAGTTTCCGCTTGGTAGGTGCAATCCTTGGCATGGTACTCGAACACCGGTCTGCTCTTAGCGGATACCGTAACGAACATGCACTACATGGAAAAGGCCAAGCATGATTCCAAGGTCTGGCGGTCGATATAATGTCCCACCTGGATACCTTGCGTTCTCTTGCTCATCGCTGGGGTGTTGATGCAATTTCTGTGGACCGACTGGAGGGCTGCAGTATGAAATCAAAGAGCTTCTGGCTCATACTAAATTCTATTATTCTGGTGGTCTGAACAGGCATTTCAACGTGAGAGAGCCTCAAGCTAGAGACGATGATTCTCTGCCAGTCATTGTCTATGACTCATTGGCTTCTATTACCTGCTCGAATGCTCCAACCTCGTCCAAAGGGTTTTCCGAACCCTCTCTTTACGTATCTCGGAAGGGGGTCTATGAGTAAGTTATCATTGACATGGCTTTTGCTGCTTACCCTATTCTATCACGTGTCCAACCTTCGTTATACTAACGCCTTGCTTCCCAGGCTGGTTGCTCGTCCAAAGTATCGTCATCTACACTGCTGGCATTAAGCTTTACACGTACTTGCCAACGCAGAAAATTCTCTCAATGGAGGCTGCAAGGCCGGTCTGCCTGACTGATAGTGTGTATAACGACAGGAGTTCTGCCCCCATCTCAAGATGAACATGACGTCTCTATCCCAGTCTACCAACCACTCAAACCATCGATGCCACCCTACTTCTCGCATTGAGTTGATCCCACGTTGCCATCTCAATATCCACCGTCCTCATCGTTCCCAAATCCCTCACAACGTCCTCCCGCTCGCTCCTATAATTCCCTTCCTCGCCCAAATGCTGATACGGACTCTTGAGCCACGCTATATCTTCTTCCTCCTGAGGAGCTCCACTGCTGATGCCGATTGAAGTCTGAGCATTGCCGACCTTGACGATCTTCAGTCTCCGGACATTTGGTATCCGCGAGGGTGAAGAGGATTTGGGACTGGAACAGCGGTCGGTGATGAGTTTCACGAAACGGGGCATCATGGGGAAGCAGGTGCAGAGGATGATGGTGGCGATTTCTGCCAGCCTGGACACGATTGAGTGTATCAGCATGACGAAAAATGGTGAAGGTGGATGAGTAATGACGTACCCCCACAGTGCGGTCTGTGCGATGATGTAGGAGACGTCGGGGCTGGAGATGATATGTGTGCTGTAGACAAGCCGGCAGATGCTTGAAACGAAGGCGCTTTTCCGTCATAAGATTGATCAGCCTCGTTATGCCGACCAGATAAGCAGCACTAGAACGGAGAGGGCGAGAGGAAATGGGGAACCCACAGTAGTCCTGTGGCAAAAATTGCAGTGATTCCAGCCTTTCTTTTCGTTGCCATCTGCAAGTGCCACGTTGCCCAGATTGGAAGAAGGAGATTGAGGAAATCCGATAGTATATTGACCGCACTAGAGACGACCAGTAGCATATTTCTGTTGATGCAATGGCCTTCATAGGCCGGGTTCCAGACTTCCCAGATAGGATAACACTCGAAAAGGATTGAGAGGAAAATCGAGATATAAAAGGCTAGGTTGCCCCAGATTAGAGTATGACAGGCCCAATAGACAAATCCAGACTTCATAGGTGTAAAGATACGTATCAGTTGTAAGAGTAGAGAGGCTTTCGCTAGCCAGATCGCTGGAGTATATAGTAACTCAAGAGCCCAGGCATACTGCATAAATCAGAATCGGGCGATCGAGTGAGCAAGAGCATTTAGAAGCTGAGATTGACGCACCTGAGCTAGGTTCACGTACTGGGGTTTCTGGAGGTACCAGACGTGATGGCCAAGTCCAGCCAGCCCTGCTGCAAGGAGGCAAAAGTCGAAAGCTACGCTAGCTACCTGCTTAGCATTAGTCGAGGTCTCTTGTATAAACTCAGATGTTGCAGCGAGTGGTCACCCATGCCATCATCAACATATCTAGGTTTAGCACCTGGTTAGAAGCTTGAGAGATGCTCAGGGGAGCTGTTTGGCACTCACAATCTTCAAGACCGTAGGTCGAGGTCAGTCGCTTTGCGATCAAACGGGCAGCAGCAAAGACTGTCGTCAAGATGCTGCAAAGTATGACTGTTGCCAGAATGGTTGGATACAAGGTGTTGGAACCATTTGGTCCAGGCTTCGGTCTCAGCGGAGCTGCGTGTCCCGGAGAAGCAGTCATCACCTTTGCCAGTTCCCTTCTAGCCCACGCTGTGCTACACTAGCCAATGACAATATGTCCCTTGATGGTCAAGAAATATTGTATGTAGAGAAGATGACAGTCGTTCCAAGACAAATTATTGGAAGCGAGTCTCCTTGTCCGTATAAGGAAGAACCTGGGGCATAGCCGTCTCCAAGATGGCTCGTCGGAGAGAACAGACCATTTGCAGTATCGCTTGCTGCCTGAAGGTGCCTCCATCCTCAAGGATCGGTACGCTGGAAGGCGAAGCTTCTTGCAGAATCCTACTGCTGGTCGGTGGGACGGACCGACAATGATATCATTGAGCTCCGGAGGTCTTTGTCGTTCAGGGAAGCCCGAAAACCTGCCGGAATACTCCTCGCCCAAGTGTAAGGCTGTCGCTGGGAGACAATCAGCCCCGTCTGAGGTTCGGCTCCGAGGTGGAGGGTGAACAAACGGGCTGGACGAACCCGAGCATTAGGAAGGCGAGTCTCGCTTAGGGTCAAGCAATCAAACATCGCTCCGTAGAAACGCCAGATGTATTGCAATGCAGCTATGCCAGTGCGTCAAATGGCAATGATGTGCATATTTCCCTCGAAAGACGCGTATCCACCTCCTGCCGGATTTACGAGGTTTGGATTACAATATGCATCTCTATAAGGTTGAAACACATCTTTGGGGCAGTGTCATGTAGGAAGCCGGAAGATTAATAAAGTTCCGTTGACAGTGAAGAAATGTATTGATGGAGCGAAGAGCCATGCTTACCTACTCCATGCAGGGAGGCTTACAGCCTGGGGCGGAGACCCTGAGCCCATCTGCAGCTTACTCCAATGAAATCAGGAAGAAATGCCAAGAAGATAAGCGTCAAAATCTACTCGATGGCACATTTATCTGTCAGCGGTAGGTGTACCCAAATATAGTTCTTTGAGCGGGACGTCTTCACTGGCTCTAAATACGATACTGATGTGTCCGATTATACGTTGCGCTTATCGACGGCTGCGAACCAGACAATTTGCTTTTCTTATCGAAGATTTTGAACGATTGGACGACACAGAGACCATGGTCAGTCACTAGGGCTGAAGTTGCCACGCGTGGGTCTGTGGTTGGATGGCCGCAATAGTCTTCATTGACGTCAAAAGAGGATGTACCAGCTTTCTAGTGGCTTCCAATGCTACATGCACATCGCAATTCCGTGGGTGTCCGAGGAGTCCACTGCCCATATTTTTCGGATAAAGCACCCGGAAGCTTGCGCTAGGTGTTTGTAGACCACATTGAGGCTGTGCAGCCATGTCAAGATCAAATCACCCTCCCATCTGAGTTTAATGAGTATCTATACATACCCTGCCCCTTCCTTCTATTTTCCAAATGTTCTCAACTCCAGATACCTAAGGGGCGGAAAAGTAAGCAGCGCGAAACCCATGCCCAGCCATATTCCAACATCAGCTCCAATGCCGCCCACTAGCTTCGCAACAGGGCCGATATACCAAACTTGAGACATTCCGATGATAGCGCCGGCCCATCCAACCAGGAAAGCTGTTAATGCTGCAGCGCCAATGGGAAGGTATTCCTTGTTCTCCCAAGCAGCCCAATCGAAGCCCCGGTTCCGGCGAAATATCAAGTGCTCCTCCAGTACTATCGAGACGAAGATCACAACCCAGTATCCCATGAGCGCGAGGAAGTTCTGGAAAATGACGAATAGATGGTCGCGACCTGCAATGGCGCAGACGAAGTAGACGAGCACGATGGCACAGACCCAAAGATAGCGGGGCACCATTTTCCCGTAGCGACCCATGACTTGGCAGCCGAGTGCCGCTGCATATGTGCTCGGGACATTGTTTGCTATGACACCCAAAGCAACGACCACGCCACAGAATTTTCCAAATCCTCCCACGGCGCTGTAACCTTCAAGTATCAGGGCCCCGGAAGAGATGTCATAGGCAGTGGACCAAGATGGTGTCACAGCGATACCGGAAGCTAGTCCAATTCCAATGATATACACGAGGGTGATCGAAGTCCACAAGCCAGTCAAGGTCATGAAGAAAGCCAAGCGTTTGGAGGTTGTCTCTGGATACTACATAAGTCTGCTAGTCAGCGGTTACCGGAGAATAAAGCTATCAGACATTCTCTGTTCGTGCGCAGATCGCGGAGTGGAATACAATGTGGGGTGGAGGGCTTCGAAAAGAGACTGACATAAACATAGAAGTCGCTCCCCGCACCAGCCCAGGATACTGGAGCCGAGAGGCTGATAGAGAAAAACGATAGACGACCGGCTGTTACAGCAGCACTTCCCCCTGTAGACTGCGAGGACGTGTCGAAGTGTTCACAAGCGATACCGGCCAATACAAGAAGGACGATTACTTGTGGGATCCAGGCCCATCTGCACACCGTTAGCGTTAGCGTTAAGGAGACCGACAATGGAAGTGTGGAAAACATAACCATACCTTTCATATGTCTGAAATACAGCCATTCCAAAGACTGCAACGAGCCAGCTGACGAGCGCAGTGATGATGATTCCAACAGCAATACTCATACTACCTCCACTGACAGCTGACAAGATCTGCCCAGCGATGATACAGCTGATGGTGCAATACCCAACCATAATAATCATGTTGAGGAAACATATCAGCTTCGCAGGCCAATATCCCATGAAGTAACGTGTCACAATCTGAATGGTAGAGCTGATTATTAGACTATCTCCAGCATCGGCATAGCTTCAATGTGAAGCGTACAGCTTCGGAGGACGGGAAGATCGTTAATAAAGGGACCATAGCTTACCATCGTACGGTTTCCACTTTGCGCACCCCAGATACTCATGTAGGCTGTCGCCGCTGAGCCCAGCAGGGAACCAAACGTCGCCATCATCGCACTGTCGACGAAACCCAAGTTAAAGACTAATGGCCCAAGCAGACCTACGGCAAGATTGTTTGCAGTGACATTTGCGCTGAACCAGAGGATTGTCATTTGCGCATAGCCCATGACGGATCCTTCATGCCGCTCCTCTGGAGGCACTCGCGCGATACCACGTGCCTCGAGGCCGGCCAAACTCTCGATTCTGGTATTCCATTGTGCAAGTGTATGGGGCACAGGTACAGAAGAGACAACAAAAGATTCGGAAGAGCGGGTGCGCTTCTCGAGCGAATTGTTCCTAGAGATAGCAAGATCATGAGCGACTTTTTCCACGTCCTCGGTTGCCATTGTAAGGATTGTAGGGTGAGCAACAGCACAATTGGAACCGAGTCTTGACGACGGCTAGTTGGTATTGAGCAATCGATGGAAAAGAGGACTCTGAGGGTTCGGAGGCGATTGTGTGCAGCGCTGGGACGGCGGTGAGAATAAAAATTGCAGGTCAAGCCTCCAGTTCCCGTTGGAGTTGATGCTCATGCGTAAGCGCCCACTACTTGCTCCGTCTGCACCTCGGACATCAAGAAAACACTTCGCATGACCCCGCAACCTGACAGCAAGCCAGTTCAGAAAGCGAACGAATACTTGTGAACGGCTAAAATTGGTACCATTTTCACCAACCGGCCTTAATCTTAGCATCCGATGCAAATAAAGGTAAAGCAAACGCTCGAATTAATTTTCCACAAAGCTGTATTTAGTGCTCGCAAACAGTGAGGCCATACAGAAATAACGCATGCACAAGTAGATAGGTATGTAGATATATGATTGGGCATATCCAACACTGGGGCAGCTAAGACCTTTCTGGACATGCAAATAGCCCAGAACAGGCCCCCCAGCGCTAGAAAAACTCCCATGTCTAAGCGACATGCCCTGGAGTGAAAATGAAGCTATAGCTATATATAGGCGTGGGTGGGAGGGAGAACAATGATATGGCTCTGAAAGAGAACAATTCGACTGAAAGAGAACAATTCGAATGAAGAGCCCACTACTGGTGCAGTGGCCATACAAATAGTACTCGCCATGGCCACCTGTCTCCCTACTATCGCATATCGCATAATGATGGAACGGTTGATCAAACAACCACCAACGCTATGGCCTCATGATGGACCCACTAACCCACAGTCCCACTGTTGCGACCTCTAGCCCGCGCCGTACGAATGAATGAGTCGAAGATTGCTTGATTGTCCGCATACTTGGACGTTGGAAGCTCAGATAACACGACAAGAGCACCACCATTTCCGATGTCAGTAGGTACGCAGATTCTTACGAGTAAAGAGGACTTGATTGATAGGGATGTTGCCTAAGTCCCTCAGAGCATGCTCAGCTCATTCTTCGCTGGCTAACCCTCTTCGGGTTAGCCTCTTCTGCTTACTACCCCTAATTTCTTAATCATTGGGAAACTAAAAAAAATTATGCGAATTTGACACCCGTCCATAATCAAAAATTTAAAATTTAAATTTTTCTATATAACCTCACTATTACTTATTTTTATAGTCTATAAATTTTACGATATCTACTTATTATATTAAATAATCTATCTCTAGATTTTAGAAAGATTTAGATTTTAATTTTATAAGTAAAATATAAAAAGTGAGAATATATCGCAAACTTGAAAAATTTATCTCGACTATTTTTTTTATCGCTAAGACTATTTAAAAAAGATTTAAAAATTTATTAAATCTTTATTCTATAATAGAATAAATAATTAAAATCTTTTATAATTTAGTATATTTAATCTCTTATATAATTATTAAAATCTAGAAATTTTTTAGAATATTATAAGTTATCGTTGTGAGGCTATTTAAGAAAAGCACTTTTTTTATTTTTTGAAGGGGGGTGCCAAAATCGCGATTCTAGTTTCTTAATGATTAAGAAAATAGGGGTAAGGAACCTTCAGGGACTTTATCTAAGGTAAGCACTATTTGAATGACTACGTAATAAACGCGCTAGCGCGGCCCGCGGGATGCCGAGCATTCGTCCGAGCATTGCCGAACAAAATATCACGAAAAGATGAGTATCAAAGCTTCTTGAACAGCTTGTCCTTCATGAGTACCTACAGTGGAAATACATTACTAGACATGTCGTCTAATCAGCAGTCGCCAATTGGAAGCAGAGTATACGACCAATAACTATAAAATCAAAAACTGTCCAAAAGGAACATTTGCCTCCCGCAATGGCCGATGAAGAGTCTGGCACATCCACCCTCCAGGAACAAGATCAGGATAAAGAATTGCAACAGCATGTTACTCATGATGATGACAGAAACGGTGAGGAGAAAGACAAACAGCAAGCCGATCTCTCAAAGATCGAATCCACAAAGTCCATCGCCGAGACGCTGCCCTTGGGCAAAGAAATCCTCTTCGTCGGCTTGATCTGCTGCGCACAATTCACCACCCAAGTTGGTCTAGGTCAATGTCTCGCCATCCTTCACGTCATCGGGGACAGCTATGGTCTCTCCAACCCTGGCGAACTCAGTTGGCTCATCGCGGCCTACAGTCTGACGGTTGGCACCTTCATCCTTCTAGCGGGTCGTCTGGGCGATGTCTACGGCTACAAGAGAATGCTCATCATCGGCTTCTCCTGGTTTTCGGTATGGAGCATGATCGCCGGTCTAGCCGTCTACTCGAACCACGTTCTCTTCAACTTCGCGCGCGTCTTCCAAGGCGTTGGACCAGCCATATGCCTGCCCAATGGCCTCGCCATCCTCGGCGCATCGTACGCGCCGGGTCCGCGAAAAGCCATGGTCTTCGCCATCTTCGGGGCCACAGCTCCTGGAGGTGCTGTCATGGGCGCCGTCTTCGCGGGCCTCTTCAGCTTAGCCTGGTGGCCTTGGACCTTCTGGTCTTTCGCTATTGTTCTAGCTTGCATAGCGGTCGTTGGATCCTATGTGATCCCCGAACCACCAAAAAAGTTCACGAAAGCGATGACACTGCGCGAGAAGATAGCGGAGCTTGACCTACTCGGGGGTCTCTGTGGTGTCACGGCCTTGATTCTTATCAACTTCGCCTGGAACCAGTCTGGTGTAGTCACATGGGCCAAAGCATACGTCTACGTGTGCCTGATTCTCGGCGCATTGTTCACCGCCGCATTCTTCTTCATCGAACTGCGAGTCGCAACATCGCCGCTGATACCCTTCGATGCATTGTCGACCGACGTCGCATTTGTTTTAGCCTGCGTAGCTTGTGGTTGGAGCTGCTTTGGTATATGGGTGTACTATCTGTGGCAGTTTTATGAGCAACTTAGAGGTGCCTCTCCGCTCCATGCCGCTGCCTGGACTATTCCGGTTGCGATCTCCGGTGCCATTGCCTCCGTGACTACCGGGTTCCTGCTTGGCCGTCTCAGGCCCGCCTGGGTGATGACGATTGCACTTACAGCATTCACTGTCGGAACCATCCTAATCGCCACCGCGCCGGTGGAGCAAAGCTACTGGGCGCAGTCCTTCGTCTGCACGATCGTCATTCCCTGGGGCATGGACATGAGTTTCCCAGCCGCCACTCTTATCCTATCTGACGCGGTGGCGAAGAAACACCAAGGTATCGCCGCAAGTCTAGTCAACACAATCGTCAACTACAGCATTTCGCTAGCACTTGGTTTTGCCGGCACCGTTGAAAGCCACGTCAACCATGGTGGCAAGACCCCGAAGGATGTTTTGTTGGGATTTCGCGGTGCTTGGTATTTCGGTATTGGACTCTCAGGCTTCGGTCTCTTTCTGAGTCTTTGTTTTCTGGCCAAGGGGTACTGGAAAGATCGAAGCAAACGGAAGGCTGGAGATAATCCCCTCGAAAGCCCTTGAGATTGATTGAGCGAGCAACTCATAGCCGCTTCGTTTTCTTCTTTTTCTAGATTCTAGATTTTGAATTTTAGTGTAGCCAGTATGGCATTTCCGACTCTAACAACAGATCCCGATGAAGCATAAGAATCTTCTGATCTTTGGCAAAGCCAGTCCTTGAGAGTCCAAACAACTCGAATCGCTATAAAATCGAGACGGCGAATCTTGCAACCCATTAGTACTCGGCACATCCATAGCTTCCACGGAGACATAGCGTACGAACCTTCGTCCTTAGCATAATTAGGTGGACACTTGTCTTTTTCCCCAAAATTCTGATCCTTTGGCACAGGACATCAGCTTTGCACATTGACAAAGCCGGTATTAACAGAATGATACCCATTGCTGGGGTCATGGCAATCGTCGACTTCAACAGGACAGGGAAAAGCCATGAAATCGAGACTTTAGCTCTGCAGAGATCACCTCTGGCGCCGAAGGACGTTGGATGCGCCGTTATCCGCTGGTATCATGACACTGGTGAAGGGCAAGTATGATCCGGACGTCGTGGTAAATTGCCCAGTCACACACGGGATGATTGCAGACCGGTCGATGCGGGCGCGTAGCTCGCAGTAAAACGATGCTGGGAATTCCAGACCTCGTGCGCTGGGTCCCAAAGATAGGGTGGAGGGGAGCAACAGGTACCGAAGCGCAAGGGTATCCGCAAACGCCGATTCACGTAGAAAGGTATGCTCCGCGGAGAAGGAGCACCCAGGGAGACTTCGGAGGCGGCAGAAGAGGAGAAAGAGGTATGGGAACGGGCGGTGGATTAGGGCTTAGCCTTGGTCCGTTGGGGCTTTTCCCTTCCGACACCACAAATGGCCATCAAGAAGTTGTTGAAGAAGGTGAGTCGGCCAGGTGCTTCCGATGGATGATAAGGAGAGAATCATGCTGACACCGCTGCTTAGGATGTGCTGTATCCCATGATCGTCAACATGCCTTCCGAGGCCGAGGTGGCTGCTGCGATGGCTGCAACTGAAAGGCAAAGAGATTAAAACATGTAGTGATATAATAGCGACTGGTTATGCAAGGAATAGTCATGAAATCTCCGTTTCATGGAGTCTCTCTTTTTATTTCACCGTTGAATCGTTACGACCCAGTTCGAGCTTCCTCTTTACAAAGTATTCGACGTGTATAAGTTCGACGTTATGACTTCTAGAATAAAAGGAAAGAAGTATAGAAACTTGATAGGCTCACTTAAGCGATGCTTAAAACTCGATCAAGTAACAGTGTATGCACAGCGGATTTGGCTTCAGTATATACAATGTAATATATAAATTCTTCTCACGTTCCTGCATCGTTTTGTACTCTCTCCTCTTTTCCTTGCATTTTCATCGTGTTCAAGATACCCGCTATCATCCAAGCAAAACAGATCCAGATCCAGAGCCAGCTCTAAATTGCCGTTGGTGCCTTGAGTTTCAGTCAACAAACGAGCTCATCTATTATGGAGGTCAAAAACCGAAAGACTCACCAAGCCCCACCGCCCTCCTAATTTTGCCAACGCGCAAGCAAACGGAATAGATCTCGCGCACCTCCTCCCAAAAGTTATACCAACTGATTTGATCCGGCGATCCGTTGTCAGTGATACGTACTGTGCATTTGTTATAGGCTGCGTCCGCATCAGCCTTGCAACTCAAGACCTCTACGCAGACCGACAGGACTGGTATTGTAACTCACTACTCTGCAACTACCTGGGCAAACCGACCGCGACGCTCGGATGCTCATGAGGACCAAATGTTTTCACCGTCGTCGTCACGGACACATCGACCAGGGTATCGTCGCACGAACGCAGCCATTCCCGGACGGCTCCAGCGGGGGCTGGATATATTGGCGCTTCCTCGCACTGAATATTGGCGTTGGAGTTGGGTTTCATCACGACAGCAAGACGACCATCGCCGCCTGCGCAAGTTGACATTCGTCAGCTCATCCTTTTCCGGTGCGAGCATCCTGACAATTCCAGAGGATGGATGATAGCACACACACCTATATCGCTTGCGACGCCGCCTGTGGCGGGCGTCGTCGCCGCGCATCTATCCAACAAAGGCTGCGCAGCTCTTTTGATATCCGTGGTCCTTGCGTGCGCAATTGTAGCGGAGCGGACGAGGAAAAAATTGAAGCTGCAAAAACCGTCATCTGCCAAAAATCGAAAGAGCACCTGTAATTACCTGATCGAGATCCGTTAATAATCAACGCGGCGTCAAGGAAGGTTCTGCTGCAAAATCACACTGCTGGAGGAATGCTATGTACCGCTAAGCCACACAAAAGAAAGGACTTCGTTGTAATGAGCAACGTGATGTCGCAGGCCGAAGCTGGAATAATGGTCGTCGGACTGGACGCTTTCGAAAGCGTTCTGGCAGCTTTTCACATTCAAATTGGAGCCGTAGTTTGAGGCGCTGCAACGCGCTATAGCAGCGCCGGGCTCGGCGGGTAGTGAAGCGGTTGCATTCGTTGCATTGGAAAACAAAAAGATCTCGGAGCCGTTTGTGGTCAAGAGTTGGTTGTTTATAGACTGTAAGGGCTGCAAGACCGCAGCTGAGATGGCGGAGATGAGGGTTAATGTTTGGAGAGGGAACAACATGATGCAGTGAGCGAGTTGGCCAGTAGAATAGCAAGGACGAAGCCTGGCCACTTCTGGTACGCACCTTCTCCAATCATATGCTGCCGCTGTAGAGTACACGCGCTGTGCGTTCAACCGACGCACGCGCTCAATGCGTAAACCTTACATCCTGAAACCTTGCACCGACATCAATCATACAAATATCCATGCAAGCCTTCACCGTGAACCTTGCACTATTCTCCCCGGCTCCTTTACTCTATACTGGGAGGCATACTCTGTGTTTTGACAGCAAGAATCCAGCAAGGGTCTGTATCAGCTGTAATCAGACTCAAAGTGAACGGTATCCAGCAAGACTAGCTAAGAGACTTGTAACTGGGTGTGGGCCTGGATCAGAAACGTCGGGCGACATCACCACTCTACCATTTTCCCTTGGGCACGCAAGATCAAGTCTGGAACCTCCACCGCGGATCCTCATCGCCCAGCCACTCGTCAACTCCCACTCCGACCAGTCGGGCATCCCTCTCGCCATTATCTCTTTTACGATTCTCTGCTCTCAGGATTGCCCACAGCGCGCCCACGACCAGGATATTGGCGCACAGATAACCCAACGCGAACCCATGTCCCAGAAAGTACCTGGGTCCATCCGTAGCTCGATAAAGCTGGGTGCCCAGAACAGCGCCCAAGTTTCCAATGGATATCTGCATTGCATTCGCCGTTGCGCGCTTGGTTTGCCCGCTTACATTGTTCGCGGGCCAAGAAAGCACAATGGCGGTGGCAGGATAGATTCCCCCTGCTGCCAGGATGGTACCGAAATAGGCAACGCCAGGTTTTGTTTGAGTGAGTAGAACGATGTATCCTATAGCGGAAAGACCTGCGGAGCCCATGATGAAGGGTGCTCTGAGCTTGAAGCGCTCCGATAAGAGAGCGACGGTGAGTGTAAGGGCGGTCGCGACTGCGTACGGTGGGACGGTGAGTAATTGCGCTTGGGCTGCCGTGAAGCCCAACTCTTTGATGATAGTTGGTAAGAAGAGCGAGAGTGTATAGAGAGGGAGACTCATGGTGTGGAAGCCCAGACCGTAAAGCCAAACTTTTGGGTCACGCACAGCCATCAAGACGTTGCCCCATGTGAAACCCTCGTTCCTTGTAGCGTCATTGCTGGCGTCCAGACGAGCGTGGACGCATGCCCTTTCTTTTTCGGTAAGGAATTTTGCAGTCGAGGGATAGTTTGAAATGAAGCGGTATGAGATGAGGGATACGAGCACGGTAAAAATTCCTTCGAGGATGAAGATCCAACGCCAACCATGTAAACCACCGACGCCATTCATGTGAGCGATGCCCTAGAAACATACCATCAGTGGAAATTTAGAAAACCAAATGGTTGATTTACCCATGCTAGGACACCACCGAAAGCGCCCGCCAGAGACGCAGCACTAAAGAAGAGAGAAACCCGGTAGTGCTGTTCTTCCCGCCTATACCACATGGAGAGGTAGAAAACGACCCCAGGGAAGAGGCCACTCTCTGTCATGCCCAGAACAAAGCGTGCGGCGAAGAATCCAGCCATGTTCTGAGTGACGCCCAGCAGCGTCGCAACCACGCCCCAAGCGAGTGTGAGTGTAGGGAGCCATACTTTGGGCGATGTCATTTTCAGGACGACATTGCATGGTATCTTTCTGCATCAGTTCATCATACGAAGCTGATCGTTCTTGTCCAGACTCACTTCGAAGAGGACGTAGCCGATGAAATATAAGGTCAAGCCGGTAAGGTACTGGTTCCCGGCTGTGCAAAGTCGTCAACTTGGTACAGGTCCAATGATGTCACGGCACGCTAGCCTACTCATATGCAAGTCTACCACCAAACCCTCGACACGCGCATTGGCGACTAAGATACCGTGAGCAGTCGAACAGAGGTTGCCAGGGTTGAAGGCCCTACCATTGCTGCGGTCGAGAAATGACAGGAGATATAACAGCGTTAAAGCGGGCAATAATTTCAGGTCAAGCTTTCGGAGCAGTGCCTTCTCGTTGATGCCAAAGTGTGCATCTTGACCAACCTCAGACCCACTGGAGGGAGATAAGGCAGCCTTGTGTTTTTCAACATCTGCATAGAATGCGCCATCATGTACCTCACCAGTGATCTGCTTCTCGGTTTCGGCCATGCTTCGCATTCAAAACATATGCAGTCAATGAAAGATACAGCCTCAAGAGAAACAACTGGGCACGCGCTTCATGCAATATGTAGCCTGCAAAAGTACACGTTGACGACATAACCGCCAACGATGCCGTGCACCATATGCTTTGGATTGGACGGGTGCCGAGAGGGGGACAATGATAGGTCAATCCCGGGGGGATTGCGTTGCTAGCGAATGTCGTGATCAAGCCCTTTCATCTTTTGCGACTAGAGTCCTCGGGAAAGCAGTACCTAGGTAGAGTTGATCCCACAGGATTGGCTATGTGCTGTTGCATTATAGACGTTTAGACTGTTCATCCAAACTTCAAAGATGCAGCCTTATTAGCACTGACATGTACCATTACTGTTGCGCGTTGAACTGACTCGGTACCTGGTCTTGGCACTCGTTCGAAAATAGAGAGCACTGGTCATCGGAACATTGTCGGACCGAAGATTCCAAGTGTTCCCTCGTCGGGCCTGGTACGACCGCCGGAAAATGGCGACATCCCGCGTGTCCAAAGGCTCATTGGTACGAGTACTGATCTGTTGCACTATTGACCATCTCGTTATCGCGCATCATCTTAGCCAATCATGACGTCCACTTTCTCCCTCGCCGTTGGTGGTGAAGGAGGGGTTTGCGTGAATACGCAATATGCCATTGCTGCTGTTGACAACTCGATCTATCCTTCTTCCTACCCTGCTCCCCACCCATTACCAGCTCCTACACCATTCCCTCGAGCCGAACTACTCATTCAATCATGGCTCCAGGACTGACAGCGACCTTTCCACACCAGACTTTTACCGTTGACAAGCACGTGCCGCGGTCCATCTTCCCTGATGGCATCAAGACCTCTGGCCAACATCCCCCTCTGTACCATCAGCTCAGTCCCTACCAAGACTTCCCCCATGAGATTACTGGCCCCACAGTATGGGACGCAGATGACTACAAGGATGATCCTGAACGATGGACGCACTGGTTCACAGACGAGGAAATTGCAGAGATGAGTGAAGCTGCCGACAGTTTTAGGAATGCCGGCATTCCATTGACAGGAATATCAAAGGTCGCTATCCTAGACATATATGACGAAAACGAAAGCTGACAAAGCCTTAGGACAACTTCCAGCTTCCTCGTCTCTCCAAGTTCCTCGAGTCCATGCGCAACGAACTCCTCAATGGCAAAGGCTTCATACTATTCAAGGGCTTCCCCGTGGAGAAGTGGGGAAATCAAAAGTCAGCTATCGCATATATGGGACTGGGGACATACTTGGGATACTTTGTCAGTCAAAATGGGAAGGGCCATGTTCTTGGACATGTGAAAGATCTGGGAGACGATGCAAAGCAGATTGACAAAGTCAGGATATATCGGACGAATGCACGGTATGTCCACTGCCGGTCGAAGGGCCTCTTGTCGTATAAACGACTGACACCATGGCAGCCAGTTCTTTCATGCAGACGACTCGGATCTGGTGGGCCTACTCTGCATTGCGCGAGCTCTCGAAGGCGGAGAGTCTGACATCACTTCCGTGCACCATGTCTATAATGTCTTGCGAAGGGAAAGACCCGATGTGCTCAAGACCTTGACAGAACCAATCTGGTATTTCGACCGCAAGGGCGAAGTCAGCGAAGGCGAGGATCCGTACATCCGAGCGAGCGTCTTCTACCGGGAACCTGGAGGAAAAGGGCGAGTATATTGCAAGTAAGGCATACTCCTTTCATGTCTTACCAGCAAATCTTTCTAACGCCTGTCACAGATACGATCCCTACTTTATCCGTTCCTTAGAGCGCTTTTCCATCGCCGGCATCATACCTCCTCTATCTCCTGCCCAGCTCGAAGCTGCCGACGTCCTCGAAGCCACCTGCAATCGGCTCGCGCTACACATGATCCTCGAAGTTGGGGATATACAATTCTTGTCGAATGAGCATGTACTGCATGCGAGGACCGCATACAAAGATCATGCGCCACCCGCGCCGAGACGGCATCTGATGAGGTTATGGCTGGCGACGCCAGAAAGCGAAGGGGGGTGGACATTGCCCTTCCACGACAGCAAAGAGAAAAAACGCGGTGGCATACAAGTGGATGACGTAGCGCCTGTGGCACATTTAGATGCAGAGTAGGGCAAACAACATGTTCGTTGTATTTCGGTATAGATCAACAAACTTCGATGCACATCTTTATGCTATCGATAGTAGAATCTTCAAGTAAATAGGGGCTATCAAAGTTACTTCTGCTATTGCAAATAGTAACTATCTGATATTGCAAGTAGTTACTAGTTCCTTGATAGCACCTTACTATTAGATAGTACTAGTAACTATTCAAATCTGATTCGTAATCATGAATACATATTTTACTATCAATTCAAGTTCCACACGAGCGTACAAACATCAAGTATCAATCATACCGAACCTCGTAACGTCATTTTCTTCAAGCAACATTCAAAGGATGGGACGGAGACAGTCTCGACTTCACGATTTTGACACTGATGCATAGATCGACGCTATCACGCCGTGTAGATTCGCTGAAGCACATTGCCTTCACGGGAACCACAGCTCGTTTGGAGGCTGCGTATGCTTCCGGAGCTGAAGGGGGCGGGGAGGCATTGGACCTCCTCCGCTAAACTGGGTAATTCTTTTTTCCATCTCCGATGAGGTGTTAGCATATGCTGACTGTATCCATTTCACCCGAAACGAGGCACATGTACTCAGGATCTACTCGCCCTCGGCGAACTTTTTTTTCAACACTGCCGAACTGTAGGTAGGAGCAGCTTGCGCCGTAAGGGCTGACCGCTAGAGTAGCGCAAGGGGCTGGAAGGGCCGATCGGGCCGCCCGAGCTGCTAAAAGGTCGCCGACGACAGTAGATAGCCCCAAGCAGGTCCGTCTTCAACGACAGCCATTCGATTCATTGGAAAGGGTTCTACAGAATCGTGTGAACAGGTTGTCTAGGAGTAACAATGATGTGCACGCCTACCTGTCTCCTAAAGCATTCGCACACGCCTTATGCCTACATGGAGAGTGCCACCCCACTATCAGGATCACGAGAAGGACTCCTCAAATGAGACTTGAAAAAATACGAGTTTGCCAAGTCTCGTGTTTGACGAATAATAAAACAGATTGCTGTTAACACTGCCCCAACGCTGTGCCCGATGCCCGCATAAGCCACCATGCAGTCATCGTTGTAACCGAAACCGACTTTGGCACGTCATTTCCAGTTCTTTCATCTTCTTCCCGCAGATCACTGGCCCCAATGCGTAGACCACGGAACGTAGGGAAAGCTGACTATTTCCCTCGCGAGGCTGAAGACTTTGATATGTGGACGACCACTTAGCATCGAGGTCGATGCGTGAATACAGGCCTTCCCACCATCCTGTCTGTGATGGTGGTGCTACATGATAAGGAATATCAGTGCAATGCGTGTACATGGCAATGTACGATATCAATTTAGCATGACTTTCTTCATGAATATTAACAGCCTTACTTCGCCGTATGCGGGCAAACGGGTCAATCTTTGCTGACCGGGTTCCTCAAGCCGAAAGGATCTAAAGGTGGGTCTCCATGGCGAAAATTGGTGTGTCTGCCTGCACACTCTTGTCTGTGCCCTGCAGCTTATATTGGACAGACAACGTCTCAGCCTGACGGTTTCTTCGTGGTTGTGCCTTCCCAGAAAGTGTCGTGGCCGCACACAGGAGGACTCTATTCTTTTCTACTCCTTGCCATAAGACACAATGTCAGGGCCGGCAGCTCAACTGTCGCCTCAGCAGCTTGAAGCACTTCTGAATGGACCAGCTGGACCGCCACCTCCCGGGGTTAGGCCTGACTTTGATAATCCTGCCAATTTAAACGGTCTATTCATCTTGACCTTGACATTGTGTTTGGTATTTGCAGGCTTTGCTGTATTGATGCGGATCTATACCAAGCTCTTCCTCATTCGGTCTTGGGACTACGAAGATTGTAAGCTTGTCGAAGTCTTGTTTCCTCCCCAAGTATACCTAGGCTGACAGCTTTCAGATGCGATCATACTAGGATGGGTAAGCTTATACCAAAGCATTGGGTTGCCACAAGCACTGAAGATTGTAGATATTCCAGATTGGACAAGCTGTACCGTCAAGAATGGCTAACAAAGATGGACGTGGAGTTCACATGTGGGACATACAATTGAAAACGTTTTCAAGACTACTTTATGTACTAGTCTAGCTTCAAGACTACAAGCACGGAAGGCTGACTACAAGTCCAGGATGTCCATGTTCATTCAATCATGTACAGTTTCACCGTGTTCTTTATCAAGCTCTCGATTCTCCTCCAATACCTGCGCATCTTTGTCCCTACTCGAAAAAGCAACATGGCCATGTTCCTTACGACCCATGTTGTTATCTGGAGCCTTTTTCTCTTCTATCTACTGGATGTTGCATTTACCATTGGTCTGTGTAATCCCCGCAGAAAGATATGGCAGCCGTGGTTATCCAACGGCCATTGCTATAGCTCTGGCGTGTGGAGTCTGGCCAGCGGCACGTTTAATGCTGTCTCCGACATCACTGTTTTGATCCTGCCCATGCCTTGTCTATGGAGACTCCAGATTCCGCTGAAGAGTAAGTTGACCACGATTGGGATATTTGCAACGGGTTCTTTGTGAGTAGCTACATCCATATCCCTTTGCCGTCCCTTTACTTTGCCGCTTCTAGGCCCATTTTTGTTCCATCATCGACATGCTCCTGATCAACTACCCTCTCTGGTGCGTTCAGAGACAAAAGTGCTGACATGTGAATACGTTCAGTGCTTGTGTGACGTCCGTCTTACGGACATACTACACCTGGAAAGTTGTGAAAGAGCCGGACGTCAGCTATAACATTATCCTGATGGGCCTTTGGACTCTGGCCGAGGTCGCAACCGGAATCATTATCAGCTGCCTTCCCGTCCTGCCCAGATTCTTCCGACACGCCGGTCCCATATTGTATCGAGCGTTCTCGCTCGGATCCAAGTCTTCATCATCTTCCGGCTCTGCGAGTACGGGGAGAAATGCGAGACCCTGTCTGACGTCTCCTACAGTGTCTATGGCTAGAACACCGAGAACCCTGAACAATTCCCGTATTTCCAAGGCACACGTCAAAGGCGAGTACACAGAGATGGAAGAGTACGATGCAACGATTTCACAAGCGACCGCTACGCACCAGTTACGCCCCGGACCGATCAAGTCCAATCGTGAATTGGAGAGTGGGGGGTATGGCTTCCCCCTTCGGGATACGTTTTATGGTGAGACGCGGCTCGATACGTCCTTCTAGATTTGAAGCATTTGACTTGAACGCCTCAGGCGCGGTATCATACGAGGGAAGGAGCTAGACTTATCAGATAGTACGTGAATATCACGCGATGATATACATGATCATTTCTTCCAGATTCAAACGCCAGTGGCAAGCCGTAAAAGCTCTCATCCGGTAGTCCAGTGATTCTATGATCGACCTTCAAACGTTTCATCAACGATGTCAGCTAGTCACGTAGTGAACCTGTCTACTTGGTCCCTAGGGAAACTATCTCTACATTTCCATCCGTTCGGGAAGCCAGGCCCAAATACATAAATTCTCGGGGGGAACCAACGTTCTTGAGATCCAAGCAATGGGATTTGTACGCGCTACCGAAAAGGCAAGCCGCAAGCGGTCTCCTAGGGGATTCTCCGTATGGCACAGGGGATTTGGTGGGTTTCGGCCTTGCAGTATGCGATTCCCCCGTTTATAGGATAGAGGTCAAGTTAACGGTCATCTCAACCTTTGAGCATGACAGTGAACACAAGGCTTGCCAGTGCGTCGGTGGATCCATAGCCTTCGATACTCAAGTCCAAAATGTGAGAATTTTCTCACCTTTCTTGAACTTTTGGAATGCCACATAGGAGGATGTATCACACTGTATTGCGTTCGCCCTTCCGAATCCATACCGTCCCTATCACCAGGACTTCATTTCTCCGGCATGGTTGAACGTCTGCCTTGCTGTTCCGGGTCGATCCCGGAGGATGGGTGAGCCTACCCTCGCTCCGGACCCACCAAAGGGGCGAGAGGTTGCACATGCTACGTAGAAGTGACTGGGCGGTGGAACCTGTGAAGAATGGATCATCCTTTGCAGTCTTCTTCTCTTCCACAACGATCGTAGCGGACTGCAACTGCTTCGCGGCGGCAGAATTTGGCGAGCTGGCTTTGGTTTGGGGGGTTTCATGGCGGTAGTGGCATCGCTGGATTTTATTGCATCCTTGGCCAGTCATGGATTCCCTAACAACTTTACCAGCTTGTGCTTTGTTATTATTACCGGATTGTGGCGGCACACCTGCGTTTGATCTTCGTCACTTCACGCGTACAAACATCTCTATTCTTGGTGAATCTCGTAAGCTACAAGTCTTAATCGATAATTACATCTGCACAGTGCCTGTTTTCTTCATGCCCCGGGATCTCTCGTTCTTCTTTGGGCCTACTTGCACGGTTCTTGGGCAAACTTGAGAGCCTTGGTGGCGCTGCTGAAAACTGAGAAGCCCTGGAGAAGAAAGAGAGTTGCTGAATCTAGGGTATCGAAATACGCTTTCACGGTATAAGTTGTGACTGTGTTGTAACTCCATATTGAATATATGATGATGTGCGCTTGCGGTTCCTCTTTTTCCTTCCATCCTTTCCCTTCCTCCTCGATGTCAAGTCTCTAATCCTTGCCTCGCCCTCACCCTCTAGATACATTCCCCCAGTCATTCACTCTCTAGTCTTGAATCTGTTGCTGCCAGATTTGTATCGACACTAGCACTCCACTTCATCGCGGTAAAACCACCCTGCGCTGGCACCTTGGCCGGCATCCAAACCACATCCCCCTCTTGATCCAGCATCTTCTTATAAAATACGCGACTGTTCCACGGACTCATCAGAAGCAGCTTGAATGCACACCCGTCTTCCTTTGTTCGCTCCACAACATCCACCAGCGCTTGTACCACTGTCGTAGCCTCTTCGCACACTGTGGGATTGTCTTCGTAGAAGCTGATAGCGTCGACAACGCAGAAGACCACGACATACCGCGGGAGTTGCGCGATGAGCAGGTCAAAGACATCGCATAGCTCGTTCACGTCGTCGTAGTTCAAATTTTGCATTCGTTGAACAGTGCGGAGATCAAAGTCGCGATAAGCGAGGAGGAGTTGTGCGAGCAGACTCCTCATCATGCCGTCTGGCCCAGAGTTTGGGTCGTCTTTCCGTAGGTGTTCGCCGCAGAAGAAGGCAAGGGGGAGGGTCATCCGAGATTCTGGCTGCGCGTTGGTGGGAGAAGGCGTGATGGAATCGACGAGCTTTGCGCAGATGAAGGACGTGGATTCCTGCCTTGCTGACCCTTTGTGGTTGGCGTTGATGAGCAAAATTGAAGAATCAGTGCTTGTGATCCACTTGTGTAGCTTATGGGAGCGCATGATTGCCACCACGCGGTCCTGTTCTTGCCTCGATGCTGTCCAGATAGTTTGAAGTTTGCCCTGTACATCCTGTTCAAGCACGGAATCTTCGTATTCGAGCCCAGTCAGGAGCTGCTGCCGAAAACGTCGACGCTCTGTAGGACGGGTCAGCTTGGATACCAATAACCGCACAGTGGAGCATACCTCGGAGCAGTCGGGATTCCGGCGCTACTTTGCGTACAGGAAGCATTGGCCCTCTCACTAAGTGAAATCAGCCGGGTTAAAGGGAGATCTAGAGCCGGGACTGACCGTCTTGTGTCCTGGAGTCCATCATATTGCTGCTGGAAAGAAAGTTCACGAGCGTCTCTTTCATAATAGTCTCTTTCATCTCCTTCATCATAGTTGCTGACACCTCGTTGAACCTGCTCGCCATCACTCCCATCATTTGCTGCGTATTCCCAGCTTCGGTCACGACAATATTGCCCAGCAGATTATTCTGCCGAGATGAGTCAATCTTGAAACGATCCAATTGTCCCGCAATGTCCAGGTAATTTTTCCGCGAATCTTTGTAATGAGACCCGACTGTCTGATTCGTGTGTACTATGGTCTCGTATGCGCAAAGTCTCGCACAATCATCGAAATTCTGAGCGTGGATTCTGATGGCTTTAATCAAATCGTTCGATTGCTGTTCGTAGGAGCTCTGCTTGAGAATGCTTTTGGAGAACTTCTCTGAGCATAGAGTTAGTCACGTCCCTATCTGATCTATACGCATAGCAGGTCTTACTTATAGCTTTCTCCTTGTACCAGTCAACAATGTGGCGTAGCGCACTTATCGTGGCGGAATAGAGAGCGGCGCTGCATTGATGAAGTTTTTTGGACTTTTTGAAGACGCCCAGTGCTCTATGTGTGCTCGCGAGTAAGATTGGAATCTCCGCTAAGGCTTCGCAGATACCGTTACGAAGGTCCTGCAAGCGCGCCGCAGCCTATTGACAGTCAGCAGATGTGGATTGAGGATTGTGCTGACACAAACACTGAATATAAGCTTTAGACCCCCACATAGTATAGAAAGGTACTGTGATTGAGTTGGTAGGAGGCCTGTCCATGCGTCAAACACTTGATTGTTGGCGCCAAAGCTACGAAGGCCTTTGCGAATCTTTCCCCAAAAGCCAGAGACATCGTTGTAGCGCTCGGATGCAGCGTTTACTTCCGCAAGGACATCCTCCCATGTATGCGTCGCATCGCTTATGATGTTCGTCATGTACTTTGAGTCCTTGGTTGTTTTCTCGTACGCTTCAATGGCCGCTTTGAAGAGTCGTTTTTCACTCGCAGCGTCTTTGTACAATTCTTCGCTTTACCGAGTCAGCCATGAAATGACATCTACCTCGAGATACAACGTACAGTGGAAGACCATCTTCATCATTGACGTCGTCCTTGTTTCCACTGACTTGGTCGATTCTGATTCCCTGATCCTGCTCGGCCAGCGAAGGCAACGTCGTCTCTTCGGTTGAACGTAGCTGTGGGGATATAGTAACTACTTCACCATGATCTCTCAGTGCTTTATAAGCAGGGTGGATATCTCGAGGCAACTGCTTCTGTATATAAGCACCAACAATGCCGTACAGCCGAGGTGGTGTAACGCCAGCAGGGTTCGTGGAAGTATCGTTTTCCATTGCAGATGCCATACGCAGGAGGTGAAATTTGTTGTTTCCAGCGGAGCGTTTTCGAAAGACTGAGGGCGTCCAAGAGTCAGAGTTTTGTCTTGCTCGTGGCCCTCATAAAACCCCACTTCTTGTATAGGTGCAGCAGCTTAAGTTGGGGGATTACAAAACGCCCTGCTTTCTTAGCCTACACATTAGCCATTTCAAAGGCCTCTGTTCATTGGCTCAAAGTCAACCAGACTATTCTTTTAGTCTGCATGCAGTGACCATGCTGCGCAGGGTCCAAAGTGTAAACCAATTTCCGCAGGAGGTGCGACGAGCTGAACATGGCACAACACAAGGAAAGATACTTAGACTTGAGAGTTAAGCAAATGAACATCAAAAGTTGATCTAAGCCCTGAAGAGATCTCAATCGCATGAAATCAAAACGATTCGAGTGTACGTTTATCCAATACTTCCCAAAGCTATCATGCATCTACTTGTGCTACCGTCCCTTTTTATTGAAGCGGGGTGCAACAGGTACCCAAGGAGGGCAAAATTTTCTCAATGCCAAGAACTCCAAAGGTACCTGCATACGATAATAGCATATCTTGTGGGGAACTTGGTATCCAATACATCCTTCTCTTCTGCTGACTAAACATACGACATTCTCGTTTTTATGCATCCTTCAGCGTACGACATACTGCACCACTATTATGGAATTCGTCATGCATCGCAGTGTTACATTCACACTCTGTATTCGACCCTGGCGTGGCTCCCATGAGACGCCGTCAGCACTCTTCCCTGCAAAGCTTCCCTGCGCTACCTGCATACTCGCCCATCGGGATCAAGTTTCTTAAAGCGTTCGAAGATGTTGCGGTAGTGAGGTTTTTACGTCTGCTAATCACGCCCCACCTGCTTGTTCCGCTGTTTCATGTTTCCCGCCGGCTTACGTGCTGGGATGGCAATGCCGTGGCACTTCGTCAGCCTCGTCAGCCTTATCTTTTGTTCATTAAGGGTGACCATCCTTTCACAGTCCTTGGAAGCATCCTGCCTTTCGATTGCGTGGCGTTACGAGGCTGAGAAAAGGTTGCAATGGTTGTCGCTCCCAAGAAACTGAACAGCCTGAGACTTTGAGGCCTTCTACCATGTCCCTTCCCTTCGGTGCCGACCCCAAAAACGGCCGAGATACACACGCCTCAGACTCAATGCCTAAGGATGGAGATATTCATGGCTCACATCACCATGAGCGTCCGGAGAATACAGACCCGCATTACAACGAATATGCAACAATTCTAAAAACACACCTGGGCATCGTTGAGAGCGAATTGAGCAGACTAAAGTCCACACAGATGTATACGCTCTCGCTAGCTTTTTCCCCCCTCCCTTTACCACCAATGAGGCTGCTGACATTTCATATCATTGCAGCTCCGAACTAGGCGAGGCCGAAAAATATCACACTGCTCGGGAATTCGAAGTGGGTGAGAAGGATATGCACGTGCAGGAAGCCAGGGCTCTCAGAGTCCATCCTTGGAAATGGCGAGAAGTCAAGAACAAATATGGGATCAATCCGAGCCTACCAGCTCTCATTGTTTCTTCAAATGGGCATGGCAGACCACGGCGAGGTTCAACCAAGCGAAGGAGCACGAGACACAATGACACGCCTGGTAGTGGCAATTCGATCCTGGAAGAAGACCCTCCATTTGAGAATGCATACCGTCTTGCCATCAACTCGAAGATTCTTCTCAACTTACTAAACGATTGCACTGGTATGGATTTTCCAGAAGACCGCAACGTCTGGCTGCGCCCATTCAAATACCTCGTTGCTTATGAGATGGAAATAAGACAGACTCTGCAGGACGTTGAAGTGATTTTCGATCAGTTCGAAGCAGGATCACGGCTGTCTGATCAGATAGACACTAGCCAGCCCAACAGCGAAGTCAGTATTCCAGGTGCAAAGCCCATGCGAGAGGGAGAAGAATTAATGGCAGGAGCTGCGGAATTAGCACCGCATGCTATGGATGCATCGAGAGCGAAAGTTGAAAGGGATCACCTCCGTTGTCTCGTGGAGTTTATGGATACGGATATGCAAGATATTTTCGATGTGAAGCGTCAGGTTGCCGACCAAACTCTCAAGGAGGTGGCCTTTGAGCATCTGTGGCTGCTTTACAGGCCAGGTGACTTAGTTTATTCAACGACGTCTCCAGAGGAAAGTAAGACTTGCCAAGCTTATCGCGTTCTTCATGTCACTGGTGGACGACCAATTCTTGACCCCGCCAACAAGTCGAAAATTTATGCAGTCCGAAATCGTAAGGACAGGGAGTCAGAGACCGAAGAAAACGTCTGCGACAACATCCGGGGCTCGTATTCATACGTGACGCCTTTCATTATTGACTGCTTTTCCGTTGACTTTGATGGTGACAGACTAGGACCAAAACCCATGAGAGTGGTTATTCCAGAATACAGTGGTAAACGGAAAGTGGACGCACTCGAAGTATGCCTGTCAATTTTTCATCTGCAATACAGAAAGTGTCGAAATGTGGAGTTCCCAGCCATGTTCCGAGTTCCCAGCCATGTTCCCAGCCATGTTCCCAGCCACTCTCCGCTATGACCTGTGCGCATGTCGGCTATATTACTCTATTTCTATGGGGTTAAAGACATCCCCCAGGAGAATTTGGAGATAGAATCAATCATCCTTCTACATCACCGTTGTTCACATTCCATCCTTTTTTAACAGGTTATGAGCCCGGAAGCGGGCAAGACAGTATCAAATACCCTTTGCACTTCCTAATAGGATATCAATCAATACTGATATACGGTGATCTTATATCTATAGATATACCTTTATGATATTATGATAGCCTATTTTTTTGGCTCGTAATCATCGACGAGAGGGCTGTCGTAATTTAATCTCACTATAAAAAATCGAGTATCCTGTCGTTGTGACTATGGAGTCTTACGGTGATAGCTATCAAGACGAGTATCCTAATTTTAAGTCCTTGAACGAGCAGCATAAGAAGGGTGCCAATCCTTCTTTAAGGAGGAGGTTCGCATGTTTATAATAATTGCACTCCGTATACTTAGTTTCATGAAGAAACGCACAATACTAGGAAATGCGGAATTTTTAAATCCGATAAATCCGACATAGCTGGCTACCACTATCATGGCTACCACTACCACTTATTCAAATGGCTACTGCATCTCCTACGTCAGGCCCACTAAGATCACTATCGTTCGCTTCACTGGAGGCTCCGTCGTAGTCTTTACTGTAGTATCTTCGCAGTAATATACCTAGTAAGGTGAAAGAGGTACGATTTTTACGCGTTGGTAGACCGATAAGGCCTAAAAAATAATGATTTGGGTTTCTCGATGTAGAAGCCTTGATAGCAAGAAAGAACCAGAGTTATTAATCCTTATTATACGGAGTTATCATAGAATTTTGGTGAGAAGTAGACATTTGAGTGTTGGATCGGACTCATCGGATTTAAGATTCCGCATTTCCTAGTATTGTGCGTTTCCTTATGAAACTAAGTAATCCCACCAGAAATTAGCCTTCGTTATCAAATCGTTTTTATTATTTGATATCTTTTATTAGAACGCTTTTACCGGTATTATTCGAAGATCCTCACATAAGCACTTCCCATTTTTTATACGAGAATTCGAATCTTAAAGATAATATCTAATTACTTTCGATATCGATAAGACTCTTAAGGATTCTAACAAAGAGTGATAGAGCCTCTATTTTACTCTGATCACTTTATCGTTACACAATAGCGATTCCGAGGTTAGCGAGAATATACTTAATTCCCCGAGTGATATCGAGCTATTTAATCTCTATACGAAGTTATCGCTCTCGCCTTTATCTATTTCTTTCGAAGCATCTTTAGACTTATCATTATCGTCTCCCTCGCCTTCTTCTAAAATAGAAGATAGCTATCAATTACGATTAGAAAGATTTATTAAAAATTCGCTTATTAATAATTAGAGAGCTGATACTCTTTCCCTTTTTTTTATAAGGTTTTTTAAGATTTAATAAGATTAGCGAGAAGTTAGAAGTTAAAGAAGTTTTATTAAATTATTTATAGACTATTTAGAGGGGAGTTTTAGACTATTTTAGGCTATTATAAGCTACTTATAGAGAAGTATCGAAATGTAGGGTTCCCAACCACGTTTAGAGTTCCCAGCCATATTCCCAGTCACCCTCTCCGCTATAACCTGTGCGCATATCGACTATATCACTCTATTTCTATGGGGTCAAAGACATCCCCCAGAAGATTTTAGAGATAGAATCAATCATCCTTCCACATCACCGTTGTTCACATTCCATCCTTTTTTGACAGAAAGGTCTACCAAACAATGGTCGAAAGAGGACGACGTTTCACGCAGCTTGCAAGTAGAGCTCATAAACGATACTCAGGTACGACGCTGCGAGAGAGCAGAGAACTCTGGGATTCGGACTACCACTACGGGGATTACACCATCCACGAGCAAGAGGTACTTGGGCCCTCCGTTACCCACTACACCTCTTTCATCTTAGTATTTTGCTACTAATGTGATACCGACTAGATCAACAGTGAGGTCATGATAGACCAAGCCGCTGCCGCGGCACATTATCGGAAAACTCTCCACAAGAGAATTAAAATCAATGGTGGAGTCATCAGCGTACAAACTCCAGCCGACTGGAGAGAAGTATTTGACCCTTTGCCCGCCAAGAGAGACGAACGTTCAATGACAGACGTGTTCGATGACTCCATCATTGATGTAGACCGTCGACGAGATTTCGGCGGATCCACCACGCTACTCAGGTACCGAAGCATTCTCGAACCCTCTCTCTTAGACGATTATGTTATGTTGCTTCCTTTTCGAGTCTACGGATATGCCATGCTGAATCGAAAGTGGCTCCCACTCAACATCGATTCAGTCTATGACATAACTCCGGATCAAGTGCGAATGACGGCCGCTGGGTACAAGGACTTGATACTGCCACGAGGCCATAGAAAGCTTCTTCAAGCCATTGTCAAGAACCAGGTCAGAGATCCGAAGCGGACAGCTGGTAGAGGAGAGAAGAATGGCGATGAGTTTCAAATGGATGTCGTCAAAGGAAAGGGCAAAGGCCTTATCATACTTCTTCACGGTGCTCCCGGAGTGGGAAAGACATCCACAGCCGAGTGCATGGCGGCTCAGCTCCAAAGACCACTGCTACCGATAACATGTGGTGATGTCAGCACAGATGTCAAAGAAGCCGAGGAAACGCTTCAGGAGTATTGCGCGCTGGCACACAGATGGAGATGTGTTCTACTTCTGGACGAAGCAGATGTTTTTCTGGCGAAAAGAGAGAAGGGTGACATCACAAGGAACGGTCTCGTCTCAGGTCAGCTTCAGTGTATGGGAACAATCAGTCTCGTACACATGCTAAGCTTCCCACAGTCTTCCTCCGAGTCCTCGAATATTTCTCCGGCGTCATCATCCTAACCACCAACCGCGTCGGTGAATTCGACGAAGCGTTCCGATCCCGTATCCACGTCAGCCTCTACTACCCCAAGCTGGATCAATCGGCCACTTTAAACATCTGGGAGCGCAACCTCTTGCGTCTCCGAGACTCCGGCCTCCAACTCGATTTCTCCGAAGATGAGATCCGCAAATTCGCGGAAGACCACTGGCTCGAGAACATAAAAAACCCGTCCCGCCACTGGAACGGTCGGCAGATCAAAAACGCTTTTCAGACGGCGTTGGCGCTTGCTAATTGGGACTTCTACGAGGAGAAACAAGGCCAGAACCTTGAAAGGCCGCTACTCAGTGCCCGACATTTCAATCGCGTAGCTCAGACGAGCGCGCATTTTGATGACTACATCAGCGATATCCACAACATATCGGAAGATACGTGGAGTGTTCTAGCGGCGCGGGACGAAATCCGGAAGGATACCCACCCAGCCATGATTATTGGGCGATCTGAGACTCAGGACTTCGACAATCGATCCGGAAGGGCGGCTCCCGCTCGGCGCGGTGCTGGCAATCGAGATACAAGGGCTGATGAGAGCAGGAAGGTTGAGGGTGGCAGTGATAAACTCAGGCAATTGGAACTTGAGCTGGAGATTGAGAAGCTGAAGCAAGCAAAAAGTAACGAGAAGGTGCAAGCGCAGGCTGAGGATGACGAAGATGAGGGGTGGTAAGATTGTGTCGCCTTCGCACAGCATTAGATGTCACTGTCGCGTAGCTGAGTAGCTGGTTCCAAGGCGAGGAAGTGAGAAGGTTAATACTTGCTCACTTACAGCTTTGAAGATTGTCATACGATACAGATGACGGGGGAATCAAGGTCTCCCACACAATGTGCCGAACTGCTGTAGTTTTGAGTATAGCGCGAGGTTGCGATCGTTCACGGTCTGGATTGGTGCCCACTGTCCCCCACAGCATGCTAGCACGAATTGGTCGTCATCGGCGCAGGGTACGACACCGGTCAAAGGTAATGGATTGGTCACTGATTCTATGGAGTGGTGTTTCTACGTAGAAATAGAAGCAAAAGCCTGTGGCATAAGGACGCTAGTAACTTGACACACATTAATGAACCAATCATATGGCCATTTAGGTATTGCCATTTGTCCGTGCACATGACACACCTCAAATAGACATCAAAGATGCCGCTACCCTGTGGCACATTAGCCTGAAGTACCTCCAAATCACATATGGTCTTTCTTACTCTAGTAACGCTCGTTACTGACCTGTAGATGTTCAAGAGTCTATCTGTGAAGAGCTTCGGTCATCTCAGCGCAGAGGTCTTATCCTTACACGTCTCCCTCAAAGCCTCCGAAGGAACAGTATATCCCAAGCTGTTGGCCAGCTCAAATTCGACGGCTTCAAAGGGACTGGCTGCTAAGAGAGAACTGGGGGTCTTATCATCTCAGCCAAGACGATTGACAGCCAAGCAGCTCATTACGGAGCTGTCTGGTAGATCCTTCGCAAGGAGCTAGGCGAGAAAGATGTCTCGCTTGCAGCTTTCAAGGCCGATCGTAGATTCACGCGCTTGTAGTCCGCGCATGCGATGGAGACTGGAGAATCCGAAGGAGGCTATGGGGAGAGCGACTCAAACGTGAGAGAAGAGAGCGATGAACAGAATCATACTTGCGCGGAAGTTGAGAATGACCCAAGGAATGATGAATGAGATAGGCTAGATAGTGAGACAGTGATAAGATAGAGTAATCAAGAGTATACTGGAGAGAGTAACGAACACGGAAATCATGCTGAACCACCGTCCGCCCCCAAAACTCGCAATACGACTTCGCGAAACACGGCAATGAATAGTTTCCAGCACCCCCAAGAAGAAAGCACGGATCAATTCCTCCATGCTTCCAACTCGGACTCATCCCCTCTTTCCACAAGGTGTTTGGCCTGCCTTTCCCCTCTTCATCAAGTTCTTCCATCTCCGAGGACCTTTCCATCCAATCCGCCTCCAGACCCTCCCATCTCCAACTCTCCAGCGACCAAGCCAGCTACCCAGTTCTCACACATCTGCCGCGTCACCTCCCCATTCTCGCTCCAGAAACGCAGAACCCGCCCGTTGCAAAAAGTGCGCAGCCATCGGCCGCGGGTACACTCCTCAAAACCCAACATTCGTGTAGGTCGCGTTTCTGCTGTTGTACCCGCAGCGCGAATGCGCGACGGAAGCCCTACGGGAGTGCTGAGTTGTGTAGGGTCTGGTGCCGCATCACCTTTGTCAGACAGCTCAGGCGTTATCGAAGGGCGTAAAAGCCGGTAGGACAATCCGAAGCTCAGGCAGCGAAGATAGGAAAATCATTTCGTTTCCGGAGCTTTTCGAGAGGGTGGTGGGGATGTTGAGCATGAAGTTACGAATAACGCGCGCGAACATACATCCTTGTCTTTGGGTCTCTTTCAGCTCTGGAGTTTGGATATACATAGTCCCAGATTGGGAACGGGAAGTGTCTTTGATCGATTAGGATCCTCGGTCACTTGTTCATGAGCTATCGCTGAGAAAGCGAACTAGAGCCGCTCATTGGAGAAGTCACTGGGTCAAGACGAGCTTCTTCATAACAACAGACTAGTTTAATCCAATCGTGAAATCTCGCACGCTGATGGGACAAGGCCTCCTTTGTTTCGGACCCCTCTGCCCCAGAACCCTTTGCGAAGCAAAATACCGCATTTGGCGCAAGTAATTCAAGGAACTCCCGTGATTCCTGCTCGGATAGCTCATACTTTCGCCATTGTTCGGTGTACTCCACGTCTTTGCTACGGAGCCGAAAATGAAACGTCGCACATCTCGAATACAAGAGAGCGCCTCTGGCGATAAACATCTCCTGGATACGAGAGAATTGGGGCTGATGACTCAGATATGACTCTATTATTGACAGAGCGGACATCTGCGTGTCAAATTTGAACGAGCTCACCTTCTCATTCAGAGAGATGCCAAATACTTCCAGCCATGGATACTCGCGACAATCCAGGGAAAGGTCAAAAATGGTGTGAATGTCTGCCCCATGTTCAACAAAAGCAGCAATCATTTCCGTGAAGTTGCTCAGCCAATCGGAAAGAGGATCTGTCTTTCGAGTCATATAGGGCAGAGCGCATTGCAATGTGTATTCATAAAATCCGTTCAGGAAATTTCCCCATATCGTGTTCGTAAGGAGTCTTGTGTTCGGGTTGCCTCCTCTCCTTAGAAGATCAGCCACAAGCCCCGATTGGCTGCAAATCCTGGGGCGGTCTTTGCAAGACAACGTAGAGCAGTACAATAAGTAGTTTGCTGTTTCTAGGTCAAGACGCTTCGCTCGACAGTCAAGTGTTTGCTGCACATAGTGATAGAGACCCCATGAGGCCGCGTAGCCAAGGAAGTCATATGGAAGAAGATGCGATGGTCCCGCCGGCGCGTCAATCGATTCACGGCGGGCCATAGGATCGCTCCTTGCGGAGTAAAACGAGTCCCTCGAGCTTGATCGAGAACTCATCCTCGTACTCAAATACGACCTGTCCTGTTCTCGAGCTTGCATTTCCAGGAATCTATCCCAACGCGTACACCAGTGAGAGTTTGGACGCCAGTCCGGATGGCCTTGATCTAAAACTGACATGGTACGATCGATGAGCTCACACAGTTCGATTTGCGCCATTCCAGTTCTATTCTCGGTAAAGACTAGATCTAGCATGAATTCCGCTACTTTACTTGGGCCGCGCCGTTGATATTCTGGAAATAGACACAATGTCCCAAGCAGAGTCTTCAGATACAAGAGTTGGGGATCGAATTCCGGCAACAAATTGGCCTCCAAAAATGCCTTCCCTTGCCCGACTTTCATGAAGTCAACCGCCGTGCGATGGATAAGTTTGACAGTGTCGTACGACTCCAGGTTGAAAGCCTCGGCACTTATGTCACTGGAGCCATAGTCTGAGTGTGAATCGTTGTTGTCGGGCTCCGGACTTGGCTGCCGAGATACTTGTCCATGGTCAGACTCGTCCGTGGTCTCGCTTTTAGAGTCGGAAGCTGACGCTTCATCTTCTGAGTCGGCATCAAGCAGCTGAGTGTCTGTATCACTAGCCTCGCTTTCGGTACCCGGAGTTCGGTGCTCACGGACCTCAAGAAGCCCAGTGCACGTTGTCGTAATTCTCTTCCGGGTCCATTGACACAGCAAAACCAATTCACTTTTCGAGATGTTAGCAGGAGTCAAGAGAATATTGTCTAGGTCCTTGTAAGACGCAAGCGCATGCTCCAAAAGTGTCCATCCTGGGGAGTTTAGAGCCATCTGGAGGAATCGTGATGCCTCTTGTCGATAGGGTTTATCAATTTGAAGCAACATGCGGAGATAAATACCTTCAACTTCACTTGGCAGACGTGCGAGTCTTTCCCGCAGCTGTTCTGGGCTATCCTCGTTTCTGAGGCCGCGAATCTGATCCTTAACAGCCAACGAGACCCATAGGAAGACTCCCTCCGCTCTGGTCACTAATTCCTTCTTCAACTCATTCATCCCGTATTCGTTCTCTGATGTCATTGACTTTAGTTGCCGTACACCTTGAAATTTATCCGTCACGTATCGCTGAATGTCTTTGTACGTTAAGTCCTGCAATCTAAGCTTGGCTGAAGGACCAAAAGCATCCTCGAATACTTTGTATGGTCGACTTGACGAGCAGACTTTGACGCCAGTGCTCGACACAATATCTTGAACAACCGCGATCAATTCATCTTCGTCTTCATCGAACTCGTCTAGTCCATCTATGAAGAAACACAAGCAACACGAATTCTGTAGCTTGTCTATTACCTCTAGGAGCATCCTTTGAAGTCGACGTCTCGTCCAAGCCCCGATTGAACCGTGTTCGCGGGAAATGCTTCTATTGAGCTCAGTTCGTAGTCCGATATCAAATGATAGAACATTCATTTCAGGGAACTCATATAAGATCTGCCAAAGGAGCGAGCGCAGCAAACCCTCGACACTCTTTTGCATCTTTTCCCCACCACTCCAGAAGAAGAACTTGGGCGTGAAGATGTCTTTCGTTCCGGCCCAGGTTGTCAATGCGTCTATTGTTCGCTCATCCTGACAGAGAAAACTCATCAAAGTCGACTTCCCGGAACCAGCTTTGCCGCTAATCCAATAGATACCCTCACCACTCTTAAGCCAAGCAATGAAGTTGTCCCAGGGACGCACAGCCTGGCCAGATCTGTCAAATATCCACTGAAAAGTCTCGCTGTGGACTTCGGCAATGGTTTCTTCTCGGCTAAGAATTTCGGCGAACCATAAACTGTCAAGAAGTCGCGTCCGGTATTCCTCTTCCGCTAGACGTCTCTCATGCTCTTGAAGCTTGTTGTGAACATGTTCCCTAGTCTTCTCATTGTCCGTTTGGATAAGGGCCCTGAGCTCTTCGAAATCTACTGGCCGTTGAGAGAAACTCTGGATGAGCTTCTGGATTTTCTCGTCCAAATTTCGAAACTCTTTGTTGTGCTGCAGAGAGGCCAAGTCGACACGCTGTCTGTTCACGTACGGATCAGCACACGTAAGCTTCAAGTGACATACGCTGCTTTTTGGACCATCAGATTCAACGAACCTTAGATTGATCAGGATCTGTGTGTCTAGCGTATTTCGGTAGCCGTCAAGCCGCTTCTGAATCTCCTGGATCTCGCCTTTTTCCCAAAGAAGTTTGACGGTCTTCATGATAGCCTGCCGCTTTTCATGCGGCCCCTTAGTCTTCACTGAGCGAAGTTTCCCAATCAGCTGGTCAGCCGTTATGGAGCACTCCTTGGCTAGCTCCAAGATGCTCTGGTCGTCGAGTTTGTGGATGCTGTCGGCACTTTGATGTGGACCCGGAAGATCAAGGCCAGCTCGAACATCAACAAGATGTCTAGTCATACTTTCGAGTTCTCGATACTCAGACGAAAAGCCTTCTCTGTAGATTTCTTTGCATTTTACCAAGGTCTTGGTGCTGAAGTCGACGACCTGGATTACCCCGCAGGCAAGGCTGAAAGCTGTGAGGGGGTCCATTGCGAATGCTGTGGGAAGATAGTCCCGGTCTCTTAGGCTTCTTAGCCGGATGAAGAAGAAAAGGTGCGGAGATGACAAGAAAAAGGAGAAAAGGAGATGCTAAAGCTACGGAAATTCTGTTGTGGGACACAGCTTGTAAAAATGGATGGAGCCCATTGCTGACCACCACCCTAGTCCGAATTTGGTCAGACTGGAAAGCACCTTCCTCTTACGGCTAGGCGAGCATAGATCGACGTTCCTCCTGAGAATACATTTAGAAATCAACTCGCTACCTCCCAGTCAAGCAGGCTTTCTGCCCTGGTTAACAATACCTTACCGGAGGCAATGCAATTTTACACAATACGTATTACAGATTCCGAAGGCGAGTTCTATACGCGGGCCGCAGCCGGGTCCCCTACCTTACGGAAATTACCTTATCTTTCCCTGTACGCTTAGCCGCCCTAGCTGAAATTACAGTGGGGCAATGATGCGTATGGTCGTACTACATATGTAAAGTATTCTTCTCCGTTAATTCAACTTAGCATCTTCCTCGCTGTCGTAACCTTACAAGCATTCTATTCCGTCGTTCCATCACTTGTTTCTCAGCTTGCACCTTTAGCTCTGCCCAAGTCGATAAAAAATGCCTAGCAAAGGCATCACAGTATACAGCTACATCTCCGTGGAAGGCTACGAAGTCGAATTCACCGCCCCCAAGACTTCTGTCCGAAACACAGCCGCGGACAATTTTACTGCCAAAGATCTCGAAGTCGAATCATCCAAGATCGAAGGCATCCGTCATTATACCGGCCGCTTCGAGTGGAAAGCCTTCGATCCCCACGGCAACATTGTCGGCAGCAGGTACAATGACATCAATAGCCTGACTGGCAATCTGGAGGGTGGGAGCATGACTTCTACCGTATGCGCCCTCTTTCACAGACATGCATAAAACGAAGTACTTGCTGACGAGAGATAGGCAGAGTTCGCCCCAATCGTCACGGACGCCGTGGTCATAACCTTCGGCTTCTACGACGCCGGCCACGGCGAAGCTGGTCTCACTAATCACGACCAATGCTACGTAACTATCTGTTCAACCAGCAACAAAGCATGGATGGGTGCCGTAGCTCCGCCGGGCTCACCCCAGGCCCAACACCCATTCTCCCGCTTCGTACTCGCAGCACCGCACGATAACGGTATGAACAGTATGCAACAAGCCGACGCAGTGCTCTCTTCGGTCAATAGTGACATGGTAGCCGACCTGCGCAAGATTGTGCCCGGACTGCACCACTTTCCCCACATCCCCGACGAGGCACTCGTGCATATGCTGCCAAACATTGTGTACGGCGTGTCCATTACGCAAAAGAAGCAGGTTCCTGTGATGCTTACCCTCGGAGCAAGGTACTTCGAATTCCGTCCCGCGGAGCTTCTACCCGCGTTCCAGAAAGTATCCAAACTAGCCAACAAGTTCTACTTCCAGCATGCGTGCATCCCCGGGCTCGCATTTGACGAATTCCTCGACGATCAGGTCCAATTCCTGGATGCAAACCCCACGGAGATAGTCACGCTCCATATCCGCTACGACAACATCATCAAAGAGTGTAAAAAGCCCACCGAAGAAGAAATCCACCAGGCCCTCGACTCCGCATGCGCCAGAGCCCAGAATGCCAAACTGACCTGGGGCCACCGGGAATGCTTCAGCAAGCCAATTGACACCCTCCGCTCGACCGGCCAACGCCTCATCGTCGTAATCATGGCTGAGAAATACGACTCCTGGACCGCTTCAGCCTACGCCACCTTGAAAGCGGATCCCATACTCGGGCGCTTCGAGTCCATGAACACGGCCGGTCAAGAATCGACCGACATAACCGTGTTGCAATGCCAAGCGACATCGCAGAGTATCAAAGAGGTCTTAATTTACAGCGTCGTGAGCGCGAACGCGGCATCGAGTTGTCTCACCAGCACGAAAGGAGCGTTGGACATGCAGACGCTGCCATGGATCCGGGCGAACGCGCTGAATAGGTTGCAGGCGGAGAAGACGATTGTGATTATGAACGATTTCATTGACGGGGCAACGACGGATACGAGTATTGAGTTGTCGAGAAGGAGGTTGGGCGTTGACAGTCTACGGGATGTAAGTTCATCGGATGGTCAGGCTGCAGCGAGTCGAGATGAACAGGGGCAGGAAGCCTTAGTCCGGCCATTCCAGGAGGCTTCAGTTGAAGACAAAGCGATACAAGAGAGGCCGATTGAAGACTCGGCTCCGATGCCTGGCAGGTTTGACTGAGTCGACACACTCGTGCTGGATACCACAATGTCGAATTTGGATAGCTGTCCTCATGCCCTTTCATCAACGAAACTTACTTTTTCACATGCCCTTGTCACATACTTAGTCAATCTGAACAAGATTTTGGCAACTTGCAAGATTCCCAGCGCTGCCACTCACATAAGCCAATCCCACAATCTGAAATAGTCTTCGAACATTCAATAACAGACTAACAGACATGTAAAGTCGAAACCATAATCTAGAGAAATCCCGCTACAACCCCAACCCAACACCCTTTCGCAAAGTCAAGCTACGTACAGTATAGCCCTCCGAGGCAAGCGCTACCAAACCCTATGACCCTTCTTATCATACCGCACAAGTGGCAAGTCATCCATCGTGAAATATTTCCTCCCGGGGGCCGGAGCCTCGGTCCCAGCATCCCGGCCCGCCGGATGTCTCCTCTTGCCTCGAGTCGCACTCACCGGAAGCTTGGGTGGGGCCATGGAAGAAGCGGGCTTGCTGGGTGGTCCCATGGAGGTCGGTGGTGTGCTGGGCGGTGCCGTAGAAGGAGATGGTACGCTAGGCTGTCCGACCGAAGACGAGGGTCTGTGGACCTCAACGGCGTCCTTGCTGTTGTCCTCGGCGTCGCTGTCGCTGTCGGTGTTATATTCCGGCACGAGGTTAGTTACGGTTTTCCCGGTCGAAGAGGTCGCGGGGTGGTTGGATCGGACGTGGCTAGTGCGGTCGTCGGTCGAAGGGGCAGAGTGAATCTGTTGGCTTTGAAGAATAGCATTCTTCTCCTTGCCCCTCCCCACCGTCTCAGCCTCCTTACCTGTCTCCGCACCCTGACTGGGCCTCCGATCAAGCAAGGCGTTATCCTGGGGCACGTACATGGTCTTACCCAACTGCGTATGTCTCTGCGCAATCTCTCTGCCCTCTGTCTCGATACTCTCAAAGGCTTTCGCTTTCCCTTTCAAACACTCCGCATCCACCAATCTTTCCAACATTGCTTTAACCCAGAACAGGCTTCTAGATTTCCGATTCTCCGGCACAGTAGTGGAAGGACTAGAAGAAAGCAGTGTGTCGTCCAGCTCCTTTAGGTTTTTGACTTCAGCGATCACCAGCCAACCGAGCATATTTTCCTGGTCTCGGAGTCTGCCTTGATGTGCTTCGAAGCGGCAACGATTACCTCTACCGTGGCCAAGTCGCCAGAGCAACAGGTACTCTTGTTCCTCCGAAGCACCTTCTTTCTTCGCGGGGTAGACTATGAAGGACCATCTATAATCTTCTTCATTAACATCTGTGTTGGAGTAGATTCCGATGAAGAGAAGCGGAATGCCGACGAACGGTGAGTCGGGATTGGCGGTAGTCCTTGCATCAAAGGTTGGCGTTGTATTTCTTTGGCAAGAAACAAGAATAGGACCGGGCTCGGTCTACTCACCTATCTTTAGACATGTTGACTGTTTTGGAGGGTGGGAAAGAGGTGAGCGATGATGAGCCCTTTTATGTAGCACACCGACTACCCATTTTGTATTCGTGTCACATCGGACAGCTCTTCGCTTCAATTTGAGCCGCAAGGGAACATTGTACTCACCCGAATGCCATCGTGACCCAGAGGCCTATCAGAATCATGTTCACAGTCTGATAATGAAATCCCTTTTCGCCTTCCCGCAGCTTCAGGCGGTCACGCAAGCCCGAAGCCGAGTTGGCGGCAGCCAGCAATTGCACACGGACATGTCTGAGATTACTGTTCTTATCGTCGAAGCTCAATCTACGAAAAGTCTTTTCGCGCGAAGTAGCGTGCTCGGAAAGACGAGCTGCGCGAGAACCAACAGAGTCAGTACATCAATTGAACATCCGAGTTGTCACTTCCATGGAATGCTGACCGAGCTGCACTGCAGACAAATTCCTCTTATACAGACATACTTGACTTATCGAGAGGCAGAATCGTCTTTTCAATCTTGACGAGGGAGTAGCAACAATCCTTCGTATCTTCAAAGCCCAGGATGATGTTGGCGGATCTAAGATCTGGGGTTATACTGTCAGCGCTTTTTTTAACAGATGCAACTCGCCATCCCTTGACCGTGTGTAATACGTGGCACTCCATACGAAGAAACTTGAGACGTTATAGGATAGGCTTCAAGCAAGCCTTGACGGTGATTGGCGAAAAGCCTTCTGGGCCAAGACGTCGGCCTATTAGCCCATTACTTCTCTTTATGGTTCGAACGCCAAGAGTAAGTTTTCTCCAAAGGTTCCATGAATGAGAAAGTACTGTATCGATCTAGTATAAGGTGGACCTCTACAGTTCCACTGCATTCGAGATACGCTGAGATATGGCAAGCTCTGTTTCAGCGGTTTTGCAGTCACCCGTAAAACAAGTGAAGACTTCAAAAGCCACACAGCGCTCTGATTGCCATAGTAATCTGGGGAAAAATGGCTCGGTACACCATCAAGTCACCAGCTTTTGAACATCCTTAGCTAGCTAGAAGGTGGAGCCAGTACCGTAGCCAAGCTTGGAAAGACGCTCATATCCGTTAATTTGTCTCTTCAATGTGGGCTGAACAGACCTTTCTCGAATCATTGCCAGGGTTTCCTTCTTCGTCCAGAAGATCTTCAAGGCTTTAGACGACGAACGCCTTGCTTGGCATAGTCGAGCACCCGTCCCGGAGCAGAAATAGTCAGCGTGCGATCACGAAGCTTATGCCTTAGAGATTCGGAGTGCTTCTAGTTGGAGTGTCTCTCCTGCGAGAGAGAGGCTGACCGCGTAATACTGCCTATCCAAGGTATCCGGGTGCTTGAGGCTGCTTTCAACAAGGGCGAACGAGTGATTCCCGGACCGGCCGCCAGACATGCATGGTCGTAGATGCTGCGGTCTGGAAGGCAGACGCCACTCCTTTAGTATGTTTAAAGGTTCCAGTACTGTCTTTCCTTTGCCCTTCGGAGTATGGAGATTATCAGACCGCACAGGAAAGACGACGAGGAAGCCGCCGTTTTTGCTCATGGACTTTCAGCTCCTTACTCACTTGTTCCTCCAGTTCAGAATCCCAACCTCAGAAAGCAGATATTATCGCTTAAACTGCACCAGAGGCTATGGCTTGAGTATTAGTTGTGGTGGGAGAAAGTGACTTTTCTCGGCACCACGCACGGTCAGATTGTGCGCCAAGGCTTCCGCTCACGTGCCTTGTGGCGTTAGCCACAACTTGACTCCCCAAACCTTCATTCCTTTCACTCTCTAATACGAACCTTTTTCAAATCGAGCGGCTGTAGACCAAGTAGGTCTTCCAGATCTGTGAAGTCAGACTACGCTTTTGCCATTGCTCCGACGCCTCTCGTGGGCTTGAAGCCTCGAAATATCTCCACGAAATCCTTACTTGATCGAGCAAGCTTGAATCCAAAGTGTAAGACTAATGCAGGTATCTATTAGGAACAGGGCCTCATCTTATTGTATTTCGGGCCTATCCAACTACGGCGGAACCCCGTCGCCAGTCCCAGTCCCAGAGAACTCCCCACGTCCGATTGTGACTAGGATTGGATTTCTAGTACTATGTGGAATCACTTTGACGAGAATAGATAGAAGACAGCGGAAAGAAAAATACCAACGCCAATGAAAATTCCATTGAGAAGCCCGAGGAGAATTTTTCATTCGCTGAGGATGTCTCATGAAAAATACCATCATCGTGCAAGAACAAAGCACATTCGGGGGTTTACAATACCACAATAATCGAGCTATGAAGGTACATTTGAGCCGTAAAATAATATGTAAACCTTCAATCATACTACACAGAGAGAGAAAACGAGCAGGAAGCCATCAAGCCTTGTCTCATTTAAGTTTTTCCTCAAGGCACGGGGCGTCCATTGCAGCTGCAGCTCGGCTTGGACACTCCTCTATTACCTAACGCATCTCGTTCCATGCTTTACGGTTTTTTCTCGTTTCCTTGGCTTGCAGAAAGACAGATTCTAGACTCCAAGCCTTCGTCGCGGTATGCTCTTCCATGTGGCCCTCACGCGGAGTTTGTCATGTCTGCTAATGCATGGCAAGATAGCACATGGCATGTTTCATCTATCAACGCCGTGGCAACTCTCCCGCCGCAAAAGTCGCCAAGCCTTCTCTTCTATCGAAACTGCTCAGTATTCGGAATTCCTGATTGGTGCCTAGACCGCGCCAGCTTTCCATCGGAGAGCCCCGTATGACTTCGTCTCTTTCTATAAGAAGGGCATCCAAGTCCCCAACAATCCGCTTTTCATCATCACAAGTCACCAGGAGATTAAGAACCAATACCCTCATTCTACTATAGAAAGACCCTGAATATCTTCGGCATTTATCTCAAATACCACAATCTCTTAGAAGAACACTCCTTTACTTTCAAATCTCCTAACATGCGTTCTACAATCATCCTATCATCTCTCGCCAGCCTCGCTGCCGCCGCACCTGCTGCAGCGCCAACTCCAGCACCCAGCAGCTCGTCTTGCGCGTCGCAGACAGCACAACCAGGAGGCTACGGTCCCAAGTCGACTAACCCTGACACAGCCGAAGCCTTCCTTGCCAACCAAGTCTATTCCGTACGTGTATTTCCACCTTTTAATGACTTGCGCTTGACTAATAGCTATTCAGAATGCCGCTTCAAGCGCCGTCACACCACCCGGCTACGCACAATCCTTCGTGAACCTCCAAGCCGCGACAACCACCAGCAACTACCTCACATACTATGACCTCCAAAGTTACGACCCGTCCGTCTGCAAGGCCAAATGCGACGCAGTACCCGGATGCACGGCATTCAACCTCTACTTCGAGCGAGATCCCAGCGTTCTCCCCGACGCATCCGCATGCCCGAACCCATCCAGCTTCACAAATGTCAAATGCAGTCTCTGGGGCACCGCCCTCACACCCGCCACAGCTACCAACTCGGGCCAATACCGCGCCTCATTCCACGTCGTGATCGCCGGATCGAACGGCTACAACAGACTCCCGCCCGCACAACCCGGATTCGACGGCCCAACCCCCTTGACCGGCGCCATCATCGCCCCCGACGGCTCCACCTACATCGGCGTGCGCTTCCAAGCCGGCAGCACTCTGAACACGACGTTCTGCGCCTCCGAATGCGCCGCCACGACCGCCAACGACCGCTCTACCCCAAAGGCCGACGGGACCTATATGCCATGCAACTTCTTCAATGCCTGGGTCGGGGCTCTCGGGGGCGTCGTTGACGGCACGCATTGCGCTGAGTACACCCAGCCGTGGGGCAAGCCGTATGACACCAACTACGGACAGATGCGAGGCAACCAGGTCTACAGTGTGACACAGAGCTATGGGTACTCGTTGAACCCCCAAGACTCTGGGAAAGTGAGCGCGACGAATGCGTAGGGGACGAGGCTGTATTGATGAGAAATACTGAGAAGAGAGACCTCCAGAAAGATTGTAAATGGAAACATTCCGAGTAGTTTTTGCTGGAGTTCTGCAGTCGGTTTTGGCATTCATACTTTGGCACATCGCGTACGTAGAGCGTGGGCGTCATTGATCAAGGTCTTTGCTAGGGTATGTACACTATGAAAGAGCAGTGATGTTTGTCCAGTTTCATAGATGTCATTCAAACCAACTCGTCTAGTTTCAAGTCTCACAATCGACGTTGTTTGCTTGCCGTTCACCATGTTCCGGACCTCATATGCGTGCCGACCTTTCGCTACAACAGTATTTGTTCCACGCACTTACCTCGTTCTACGTTATGATCGGAACACTGTACGCAATCTTTTTCGTACCAGCCATAGCTAGCAAGTCATGTGCGTGGCATATCTTCGCGCGATCTATTTCGAAATCTTCCACGCATTTCTATGCTTGCCAACAATTCTGATAGACGAATCCTATTTTGACACGCAAGGGAAGATAAGTGCAAAACGACGCCAGAAATGACCCGGTGAGACTGCCGATCTTGCTGACAACTCACCACGAGAGAATGATAGACCCGATAGACCTCTCCAAAGCCATCGGAATTGTATTTTCCCAACACGAATTCGAGGAAACTAGGCAAGATAACGCACCGACCAATGGCGAGAACGGCAGAGGTTCTGTGGGTGCAGACTTTATATCCCACTGGAGCTCCTCATCTTCATTGGGATACTGTCGGGCCAAATCGGAGACGGTCTTCATCATAACTGAACCAGTGCTCCGAGGACCTGGGCCAGACACGCTAGTGCAGAAACTTCATGGGATTTACACTCGTCCTATACGGTCGATGGGCTGACGAGGAGATGAGGCGATCAAAAATATGACGAAACATAGCCTCCTTCAAGGCTTGTTCTGCTCTTCTTTTCAGATTTAACTCTCGGATTCCCAGCATACGGTTAGTATACCCTGGACTTGCCTCTGCAACCGGTATTCGAGCTTCTCTATCATCAGAGATCCTCCATCTTCTAGCAGTCTTACAGCACACTCCCTTTACCTGACCCATACACCTTGCGGGTAGACTCTCGCATCTCTGTGGATTCCGCAAGCCTTGCAGCCATAAACATAGCAAGTCTCCTTGGTGTTTCAGACCAGATCTGTATCCGGGCAATCAACGATATGGATAAGAAGATGTCAGGAATATCGAAACCTGACACGGATATTCCAAAATTGTCTGGAGAATCAAAACATACGGAGGCCCTTGCTATCGCTCCAGAAACAGTACAATTGGTCTGGAATTACAGCAAGATGTCAGTAACGGAAATACCAGACCACTGGATGGATGTGGTAAGTCTTCGAAATTAGATAAGACACCTCTAGCAGGCTGCAGATAGCTGACGGTCTCCTTGCAGCTCAAAAAGCACCAAACAATTGGCGCTAATCCCAGCCTTTGGCTGGCATGGTTTGCCGATTGCACCATCATCCAGAGCCCCGTCTACAAGAAAATGAAGGCTCGAATGCTGAAAGGAGAGAAGCTATTGGAGCTGGGTTGTGGTTTCGGGCAAAATATGCGCAAACTTTGTGTCAAAGGCGTAGCAGCTGAAGACCTCTTCGGGTTTTACACGGATAGGATCCTCATAGAGGCTGGATACGATCTTTTTGTGGATCGAAGCACGCAGATGACTTTCTTCACTGGAGACATCGTAGCCGGGACATTCGAATTCGAGCGCTTTCACGACAAATTCAACATCGTCTTCGCAAGCATGTTCTTTCACCTTTTCGATTGGACTGAGCAGGTTGCTATAGCGAAGCAAGTCGTCAACTTCCTGCGAAAGCAACCGGGGTCGATGATTTTCGGGCAACAAATTGGTCACATCAAGCCTGGGTTGTACCAAGTGGGAAGAGAATCCGCAGGCTATGCGCACAACACTGCCACCCTACAGCAAATGTGGGACTTTGTTGGCAGCGAGACCAAATCGACTTGGCATGTGCAAGGTATTATGGAGGTCAATGAAAACATCGCTGCCCTCACCCAGGATGATAACACGCGTTGCCTGCGATTCTGGATCCGCAGGTTATGGAAATAGGATAGCAGAATGCTTGGAGGCTTGCTTTTCTGTCCCTTACAGAAATAGGTTGGTCTGAAGATAGCAAGGAGCTCTATGAATCAGTGTAGAGACCCTCTTTTTGACAGGAGTCTATCGAACCATCCTCTCTTGTCTACGGCATTTTCTTCATAATATTCAATCACTCCTAGAAGCAGGATCCTTCGATCTTGGAGTAGCCTCATTGCAGCGGAGATATCCATTCGCTTAAGTTTCTAAAAGATTGCGAAGCATGTAAGTCGACAGAAGAATTCATGTCGAGGAACAGAACTCAGTGGATGGAAGGGTTTGAGCCTCGCGACTGTTGAAGTTGGATGTGATGCCTCCATTAGGCGAAGAGTAAGAGAATTTCGGCGCCTAAAGGACAACCCAAGAAGGTGCCGCAACTAACTTACTTTATACGGTATAGTCCGTTACTAAACAGTAACTTATACTAGTTGAAGGTATGGTCAGACGTTTGTGCATACATAAAGCGAGCATAACATGTCGGCCAGCCGCTAGTAGCCCTACAGCCTTGGCATCCTTGTTTCAACTGCTTATTATATTATACCTCAGAAGACTCTGATGAGCATTGCTATATAGATCCATGGCTAAGCGCCTAGGTGACAATACGATCAGTACGGCCCGTATCTTGGCTACTTGTCTAGAGAAGGTCTCCACAGCTAAAAGTGCCCTGACCCGGTGACAAACATGCCCACTCCAACAGCACCTCCGATTCACAAGACGCTTAGTGCCTGCGACGAGTGCCGTAGGCTATTCTCTGTCATTTGAAGGACCTGTGGCTTACGCTATTTGTTATGCAGGTACGCGAAAGCTAAAGTGTTCGGGGGAAGCTGCAGGATGCTCGCGCTGCAAATCGGAAAGCACCACCTGCCACTACTCGCAGAAGAAGACTATGGGAAGACCGCGGAAACGGCGGCATGAAGAGGCAGGAGGTACAGACAGGGAAGAGAACATGGGAGCTTCAGAGGGTTTAGATGTTGGTGCAGCAGATGTGGGACCCCGAGACTCGCATCTTGCAACCTTCTCTGGAAACGATCCGGGATTGGGGACAGACGGCTTCCACTTCTCTGGAAACAGCCTTGAAGAGGAAGATACGTTCCCCTTTGGACCCGGGAACGGATCAATTTTTCCAGATACAGACTGCTTCAGCTTTGACCTTCCTGAAGGCCCGGCGTCCAATCTTGAGCAAGGCCTTCCTGATTGGGACCCTTCGCAGGATCTAGGCCAACCTTTCTCTACGCTTGCCGATACTCCCCTACGGTTGCAAACTCCACCTAATGTCCCAGGCAAGGTAGACAGCAACAGTTGTAGCACTGGGAATGCCGTAATAGGCTGTTCTTGCTTGTCCAGCCTCTACTCGATGCTAGCAAAGTTCCAGTCGCTACCAGAAACATCATTCCCATATTCGATGGGAGCATTGAGAAGCGCAGCAAGCCTCGGCCGCAGCATTGTTGCATGTCATAATTGTTTGCAGGCATACAACACCGCATTGCAGAATACCATGCTGCTTGGGGCCCTCTTACAGTTGCTGATCATCGAGTACGCCAAGCTTCTCAAGCACATTGAGGAGAGGTCTAAGCAAGCCGAGAAGATAGCGTTTCGTTTCGGCGATCCATCGTCGCCATTTGATAGCCGGCACACGGGCCGCCCCGACTGCCCCATGGCCATTAACATTGATCTCAGTGGCGATGAGTGGCGTACACTGGCCAGAAAGGCTGTAGCACAGGAGGTCAACAACTCTCAAGGTTCCCATGGCTTGTTTGGTTTGGTCCAGGAAATGAGAGACAGACAAGTCTCATGGCATGAGCGATTTTCGAAAGGCCAACATACAGCGTTTCATTGCGCTGACCACCAGCAAAGCGCCGAGACCTCCGATAATTTATGCGTGCAGATTATGTCCATTGACAACCTCAAGAGATCTCTCGAGACTCTTGGACTTTGAGTGCTTGTTCATTAACAAATTGCCTGCACGCTATACGTCTTCAGACAAGCCGCAATTCAAGTTGTTGAGCAGACTGCAACTTGGAGTTTCTGCTAAGTGAAACGAGCATTCTCAAAGCTACGCGACAGGCCCATCCGCCTCTTCGAGATCGAAGCAGCATTGCTTCAGGATCGGACTTAGGCGCTTTCTATGGAGTGAACGACCCGGTCTGTCTCTTGCACGAGCCTGAGAGTAGCGAACGACTGAGCCGCTCATTCTTACGGATTAGGTAGATTTCCTTCAATGATTCTTCACATCGCACCTGCTAAGTTTCTTCACCAATGACAGAAATCTCCTCGTCTTCTACGCACAGCTGAGCCGAATTCCATCTACAACCACCATGCCAAAAAAGAAAGCAACAATTGCCTGCATTTTTGGGGTGTGCCATCGTCAGCAACGAAGCAATGAATCCTGTCAGTCTCACTTAAGGACTAGTTTTTAGTAACGAATATTTGAACACGACAGCAACAGGCTCGGCGATCGCAGGTCAGGGGAATGGTACGCCAACGGGCAGTATAGGCCGTATTGGCAAACAGTAATGTTGAAGGTCCAAATGATTCAAATACACTGTTTCGACACACCATTCCGGGTTGCCTGAACCACCTTTAGTTGGAAACTCGCTTCCAATTGCTCTGGCTTCATGCTGCAACTCAGTCTATATTTCTCCTGTAGATCAGCTAGCTTTTCCCGAAACCCACAACGCCTACATCAAGTTCCCTCAACCCCACCCAATCGCCATGCAAACGCCGTAATCCAAATCGACTCACAACTTCGCAAACCTCGGCTTTCTCTTCGTAATCCCCGACATCATAGCCTCTCTCGTATCCTCGGACTGCAACATGGCCGAGTTCCAAACACTCGTATACCTCAACCCATCCTCCACACTTCTATTCCAACTCCAATTCAAGACTTCTTTCGTCCCCTGCACCGCCACCGGACTCTTGCCGACCACGACTTCCGCCCACCTCAACGCCTCCTTCACAACCTCTTCCTTCCCGCCATTCTTCCCCACCCAACTCACAAACCCCACCTTCTCCGCCTCCTCAGCCCCAAAGTCCCTCGCGCTAAGACAAACATCCTTAACCCAACTCCCACTCCGCACGACCTTCGGCAACCGACTCAACGTCCCTATATCCGCCGCCAGGCCAATATCCACCTCTTTGACCGCAAACCGAGTCTCCCGCGCGCAAATCCTCACATCACAGCAGACGCTGATATCGACGCCCAACCCCAAACACCAGCCATGTATCGCCGCTACGACCGGTTTCTCGCAACGTTCGATGCTGGAGATACAAGCCTGGAACGCGTCGACGTGCCTGCGCAGCCTCGTTGCCGTTCTCGCGCCGTCGGGAACCGGACGCGATTGGTCAGGGTTGGGGCCGAGGATCGAATTCTGGGAAGCTTCTTGGACGTCGAGGCCGGTGGTGAAGGCTTTGGGGCCGGCGCCGGAGAGGATGATGGCGCGGGTGGAGGGGGAGGTGGAGAGGTGGGTGAAGAGGGGTGGGAGTTCGTGCCACATTCTGTCGAGTGTTAGGACCGTCGAAAGGCAGAAATCGTGGAAGGATAAAATCCGGACGTACTCTTCTTTGAAAGCGTTCATCTTGTCCGGGCGATTGATCTCAACGTGGGCGACGAACGGGAGGGGGTAAGTGAGGTTGAAGTATTTGCATGCTGGGGGAGCTGAGTGGTCTGCCATCGTGGGGCGAGGGATTGTTTGAGGCTGGATATGGTCTCAATATGGCTGCGACTTTACTCGATCTGATATGCGTTCGCCAACATGGTGGGACTAAAGGTAGAGAAGGCTGTGCTGTGGAAAGATGCTCTGTTTTGATTGTTCGAAGAATTGTTGTGAGCCTCGGCATCTTCTCCAGGTCTTGGCATACACTAGTGATAACGCTAAGATAAGATATGATATGATATGATGGTTCCCTTGCGAAAGCGAGAGAGACAACGATCATTGGTGTTTCCATGTCACCTTCTTGATATTGGTACTAAACCATCGCTACTCAGCAAGTCAGATCTCTATGGTAGGATGAGTGCCGTTGATGTGATGTCCGCCTTAACGTGATGTCCGCCTCTAAGTGATTCCATCAGTGTTAACAGATACTAATTAGCTCTTGACCGCCTTGCTACAGCTTAAACTTATCACCGTCTCTTCACGTTCTCGCAATAGTGTTGCCCTTTGTAAGCACACCTATAGGTAGACAGCGCCCGTGCGGGGTTTCTCCGTCTAAACACCGGCCCAGGGTTTTGCATGCTTGGGCTCCAAGCGCCTTTTGCAGGTCACCTCTTCGGCCTAGAGTATGTGCCCGCCGGAAGCCACTGCACGGCTATCAACTTGGATGCATTGCGCAAAGTTGGACCAACATTCTCGCCAATGATTGGAAATCAAGGCTGAGTGCTGCGTTCCTCCGTGGCTGTACGGCAAGCACGCCACCTATTCCTGACGAGGCTGTTACGCATTCTTTTTTTCGCATCTAGTAACTTGTATCTTACACTTTCCGCCCAAGGCATCTCTCATATCATTACAAGATGCAACAAGAAGCCCACCGCCAATTGTCCAAATATGGTTCTTAGCCACGTCTTAGCTGTGACTCCTGCGCGTGTCGGCTATATTACTAAATTTGTATAGGGTTACCTTAGAGGTATACCCTAGGAGAGTTTTGAGATAGATAATAACTTAACCTACACATCACACGCGAAACTCTAACGCCAACACCGAAGCGGGTATTCCGCACTTGAAACATCTATAAGGAGCTCACAACCCTCCTTCATTACACAATGGAGGTAGTTGCAGGTGTCGCTGGAGTCGCTGGCGTTGTGGGAATACTAGGTCTCGTTGGACAAGCCGTGCATGGCATATTGAAGCTCAAGGAATTCGTTCACGGGGTTTCGACTGCCTCAGAAACGGTGAAAAGCTTTCTCAGAGCTATCGACTCTCTTGAAAGTGCTCTGACAGCGATATCCGATCTCCTCAGGCGAACCCCAGAAGAATGGCTTGTTGGTGCAGAAGCCCGGAACACCAGTAGACTTGCATCGCAAATCGAAAATTGCCGAGCTGATATAGATGAATGGGTAAAAGATGTGCCCATGCATCATGCCAATTCTTCGAAAATCATAAAATCCTTTTTCGGGAAGCTCCGTGTCGCCAGCGAGGAAAGTGCTTACAGCGTGTTTCATCAAAAAGTAGCGCGACATCTTCAGGGGATGCAGCTAAGTCTTGATCTACTAGGATGGTATGCATGTCTTTTCAATTGCATACGATTGAGGGCTGAAATCAATCTAGTTCCTACAATATACATATTCTCCAACAGGGCAGCGTCATCGCTAAAGAGGTCAAAAATGTTGCTGAGGCTCAGACATCGTTCAACCACGGATCTACCCACAGACTTCTCGAATTCGACAACAGCTTCGTTACACATCTAGATCCAGTTTCAAGTCAATTGGATCGTTTAGAAAACTCATCGCAGATGAGTAGCGCTAGTATGTCGAGCCTTGCTTCCAATGTGTCTCGAATTCTCGAGTTGGTATCTTCTAACCCAGCGCTCACTGCCTCTAAGAGATTGGATAGTGAAGATAAAGATTCGGAGCCGGATGTGGCACATGCTAGCTCGACACGTCCTGCCTTCGGAAGGACGAAACTCGAGTCCCAGGAGCTCCTGCAACGGCCTTCCCAGACACAAGTGGAGTGGAGTTGCGACATTCTGCCTGGTGTTGAAGCCGCATTTTCTGCAAGCGGTTTTATTTGCCTCTATTGTGGGGACGAATTTGATCAAGACTCGCCAGAATGGTCCCTGCGAGGTAGGCACCTAGTAGACGAACACAGATATGGAGAATGCAACTTGCTCCTGTCGTATCATTCCCTGGAGAAATTCGCTCAACATATTCAAGAATTTCATCAATGCTCCCTTAGTCACAATTGTCATCTTTCTGATAAACTTCTAGACAAACACCGTCGATCTGATCAAAAAAGGGGCTTCCATCGGGGCCTAGAAAGCAAAGACCAGAATCTCACCGATGACTTTCATAGCATTCGGGACCGACGTTGGGAGGCTCTCTTCTATAATAACAGAGCTGTGAAAGCAATGCATGACCATATCGGTGGCGCAAAATCCGTATCGCCTTCCGAGGAACGACCGTGGGAGATGGAGCTAAATACCGCTATCTCAGAAGAAGGCTGCATCGTAGATGGACTCATGGTTGCATCGGTCTTCAGCCCCAGGTCAATCTCTAATGATTATGGCGGCGAAATAAGACAGCCAAGCTATTCGCTAGGAGACGGCATCAAGGTTTCTCGATATGAATTTGAGGGTCGCTGTGACTCATTTTTGCACGCTACAAGACTTCGACGCACAAATGATTTGAGTGGAAAGCCTGGACCAGATGGCGCGGACGCACTAGGAAAGTCATCGGCTACCTCCGTCTTGCCCAAAGGACCTTCATATACTGCCGAGGTAACGAACGGAAGGAATCAGATCAACTCCTGGCTTCGAGAGATCTTGCAACATTCTTCCACCGCCAGAATCATCTTGTTCTACACGATGAAGCACGGCGTCAACTTCTCAAGCATGTACACATGGCTGGAAAAGGCACTAGAGTTTTGGGAATCAGATGAGGCTGCGACGAAAGTAGACGAACCAGACAGTCTGTCGGATGGGGCAGTTGATAGCCGCGGCAGCCCCGAGAATCGGGACGTTACAAATCATGAAACCGCTAAACAGCTCGGATAACCACAAGGATGGAAGCCCTACCGTGCTTCCTCGACTCCTTTTCGCGGATATTGAAGCAATCGATACCAAGTCTGTGTACGTCGTGCTGTATAGGCACGATTTATTGAGGCCCAGAACATCAACGACAGATGATTGGTGCACTAACACGGTCTCGTCTATCTTAGCAAGATACGACACGGCAGACTTGATCGCAAGACGGCGCTGAATCAGGAATGGCCGCCGAAATATTTTGAAAAAATACATCAAAAGGCGTTTTGATTTCTGAGCTATGTGTGTAGATTCGAAGTTGTTATCGTACGCAAGGTCGCCGGCTTCATGGTAACAGACTTACTGCCCTAGACACGTACCACTCCTTTCCCCGCCACACGGCCCTCTTCTCACAATCTACCATAGGGCTTTCCTTCTTTCACGACCTCAGTGAGTTTGCTATGATTCTTTGAGATGAACGTCTGCAAATATTCCTGTTTGCCTTTCCTGGCCGCCCTGTGCGGTATCGGCCTGATGCGAGCATTCAATCCCATTGTCGAAGATATTTTGATACCTGCGCAACAGTTGGCGACGTCATCGGTATCGGTCTTTGAGACCTGGGCAAGCAAAACAAATTCCTCGAACGTCTCCCAACATGCAGAACTGCGTTCCGTCAGGAGTAGCCTCGTTGTATGAGCTATGGCAACGATGATGTGGAGCGAGAGCACGGCGATCGATAAATAGTTTGTTGATCCTGAAGCTTTATACGCATAGCCTGCAAGGTAGAATTAGAGAAACCACCTTGCTGATCATCATTGGGAAAGTGAGGGTTTACCGGTGGTAGAGCCATTAAAAGTCATTGGAAAGCCCAACTCCAGAGGTCCAGGACAAAAAAAGTGGTAGCTTTTTGGGATCTCGGAACAGTCGGTCGCAAAGTCTGTGAAAAGAGCAAGGCTACCCTCCTGCAATTCAGTGCGACGCGTGATACGGCGTCGGCAAAGGCAGTTGAAAGCACGGTCTCAATTTGTTGGACCCAAAAACCCTGCAGAGAAGCTGTCAAGGTTACGTTATCTAATGTGACGTCTGTGACGAGAATCAAGTTTGTGAGCGCGGTGGTAGTCTGCCCCGGGGTGTCTACTCCTGGATAACCTTGTGTGGGCACCATGTAATCTAAGGCCTCAAGCCATCCTGGTTGCTGATGTGTCTCCAATTGCCGTCACTATCAATTATGGTTAAAGCTTTATCTACGATGTCCGCCGAAGAGCGTGCACTGCTGATCGTTGCGCCAATATATTTGCCAGTGTTCTCTAGCGAATATGATGACGATTGTGTCATGATATGCTGTGCTTTATTCCATCGGGCATCTATCGAGCAGCCGAGTCCGTAACGTTGGCCAGTCTTCTCTTCTATGGGACCTATGACCACAAGTCCCGTCGTAACGGAGTTCATGTTGGACTTTGGCGCTATCCAGATCGTGGTGAGGGAGGATATGTTAGTCATGGCGAAAAGTGGCTGGTTCAGTATGATGTCCTCGTATGGTCCGCTATGCTCATACCCTTCAATCCAGGTTTCATACTCACGAAGCTGAGGCAACGAAAGCTTCGATGTTTCATTGTTAATGGTCTGAAGATCGTGTGTCCAGACAGCGCGTACTGCCGAGGCTTGCGAGGTTACATGCGCTGAAACAGTGCTGGTGGGTGAAGGATTACCGGGAGACCAGTGCTTGTCAGACCAAAGGTATGTTTGCAAAAAACCGGTTGCCGCATGAGGCGCAGTTGACCAGGCTTCGGCGTTGAAGCCTTCCCCTCTAGGCGTGCCTTGCAAGATCCTTGGCAAAGTGTACTTTGGTGTCTTTATTGAATAGTCACTACGTCTCCGTGCCGAGTTCAGAATCCCCAAAAACACCGCCCCATTAAGCAAGCGACCGGAAATAGCTGAGGCGTGAGAATGAGAAACCAGAAGTTGCAATACCCAGAGGAAGGCCATCGCCACATAACACTTCATCTCTTGTGACTTGAAACAGAACAACTGTGTAGCATGCAACTATGAGTAGTTCCTGAATGCACACGTCAATTAATGTCTTCATGAGCCAAATGGAATGCAATTACGAACTTGGATTTTGGCGGCGACTTGAATGAATGCTAATGTGACACTATCCTCTTGATCGTTGCTTGAAGATCCTCCGAGGTGCTCGCCAATATAGTAGCCCCTGAATCTCAGCCTCAGAAGGTATAGAAAGACCGCTCGCTACAGGGAGGAGATCCAGCAGCGGCTGAGGGCTTTCCACAGAGAATCCTTTACAACAACTTTTTTAGCTTCTAAAAAATCCGAAAATAGGTGTTGGAAGATGAAACCGAGAACGTCGAATCCAATGTTCCGTAGATCGTACGTCGGATCATCGGCCCAGAATTGTAGAGAATTCTTGAGTCGGCGTACGCGTGCGGCCATCGATGTAGACATGGTGTCTGGGCAGGACAGGGAAGAAATTGCTCTGAGCCGTATGCAAAATAAGACTCAAGCTCACGAGGCCGAAGTCACCATGAGAAAGGTATCAAGACTGTAGTCAAATATACCCATCACAGAAGACGGAATCTTAGGAAGTCAAAAACGCATCGCAAGCACGGTCTGCGGCAAGGCGGCACATCACATTGGCCTTCGTGCAAGCGCAGTGTTCCGAGCGTATGAATCATGTCACGAGGTGGAGAACGAGAGGATCCTTTCTACAATGATGGAGCTGAGAAGGAAGAGTGTCAACTTTTGGAAAGTCTACCCACTAATAAACGTACTTCTAGGAGATCCCGCGCGGGAGATGGTGTAGGCCGAAAGAATCTCATTCGAGAGCAGTCGCACGATTCAAATCAAAAGGAGTCAACGCTGACACAAAGAGTGGCCGTAGTGCTTATGGAGGCGAAGGAAGCTGGGCTGGTGGATGTTCAAGTTGCAGGCACATGTCTTAGCGAGGTCGGAAGGAGTGTCAATTGGAGAAAGTTTCAATTGATCCATTCCAATGTATGATCGATGGTAGAATTCATCTCTTCATCATTAAGAGCGCAGCCTCAACAGCGCAACAAAGACTCATGCATCCCTGCGTACTTTGCCTTCCATCATGCTGTGCGCACGAAGCAACACTCGGACCGTGTCTTACTCCCAACCTGGCAAGGAAGATCCTTCAAGACAACATCCGTCTGACAGTGAATGAATGCTCCACCTAAATATCAGACATCCCGTCTCATCACCCAAAGATGCGCCGGACGAGCTCCCCTCATTCTTCCGAAGCTATGAAACCAGCTCCGAGCAGCACGAAGGCACTTAGTCCCCCGAGAGGCTAATCCGTCCTCCCTCAGGAGCACAGCGACGACATCTACGGCCACATCTCCAAAGTCATCAGGCCAGGATATCCGTTACAACAATCTCTGTCGTAAGTACGTCTGGACACAGGGCCGAAGACTGAATAGTAGACCAAAAAGCAAGCTCGCAACACTTTGCTTGTCAGGGATCATTCGCAAAGAAAGCCCAAGTCTAGATGCTTCTTCACGTGTATGGAAAGCACAGCGAGAGACAGCCTCTCGAGAGCTTCTTGTCACTTACCAGGTATGCTCACGCATGCAAAGAAATCGATGTGGAAGATTGAACCATAACTAATGGTCACCGTACCGAGAGAGTATCAGTCGCATCAATTGACAACACCTCATAGAATACTACCATCTCACGAATATCCAAGCTGATAACATCGACTCCGACAACAAGAATTGCAGGACCCGCCAAGACCAGGACCGCCAAGACGGAACCATTCCGTCTATTTACAAAAATCCGCCATAACTCCAGTACCGTATTCCTCAAACACCGCAAACCCATCACCAACCCCTTCACTTCCTTCCTCCAGCCAGCCAAGCGCACAAACACCCCGCTCCAGCCCGCCAACGCGCATGCTCCAAAACCCCCAACCACCACACCCATCCCTCCCACCCCAACCATGGCCCCCCACCCCCCGCAACAGCAACCCCCCCCCAGCATCTGGGCCCAGGTACGCCTCCCCATCCCCCATCCCCATCCCCCATCCCCCATCCCCCATCCCCCCCCTCCCTCTTCCCCCTCCCCTCTAACCCCACCGACCAGATGTCATACACCCCCCCCCGGGGCCCCTGCCGGAGCAAAACGACCATCGTGACGAGCTGCCCGTGCCACCGGTTCATGCAGCACCCGCAGCAGGCGGGGACGTCGTACTTGTGCGACGGGTGCGGGCACCACGCCAGCTTCCACGGGATGGAGGGGCGGGAGGAGGAGGAGGTGGTGGGGCGGTGGAGGGCGGAGGCGGAGGCGGAGAGGGGGGTGGTGGTGGTGGTGGGTGGGGGGGAGAAGAAACGGGGGAAGAGGAGGAGGATGATTGGTGGGGTGGAGGGGGTGGAGGGGGTGGAGGAGGGGGAGGAGGGGGAGGTGGCGGTTACGGGTGGGAGGAAGAGGAAGGGGAGGGGATGATAGGAGGCTGCAGTAGAGAACATTACAGGCTATGGGAGTGACAGGTTCGGCTCTAGATACCCAATGAAGCGAATGCAAGTCCTTTGAGAAGAGTCTATTGATGTTTCTGCTGTCGCAATGCTACCTATACTGCCACACATACGCTGGGAATTGATCCTATGCTTGCGTATATGAAAGGGGACCGCCGATGTGGTATCTTAATCGAACAAAAACCCACCCTTTCATGTTCAAGCCAAATTTGCAAAATTCCAAGCAACAACGCCGACCTCCAGCGCCTAACGCTAAATCGTGACTGCATACACCGCCAACGCATAAGAATATGTTGAAGACCCCCCGTCTTTCTCTCTCTACTCCATCACAGGAATTCTATCCTCCGCCCCTCGCAAGGTGTATGACGAGTCTGTTGGCGAGATCGAGGAATGGTTGAGGACTGGTAACGTCCTTGTCTGCAACCCTGTATCCAGACCCAATGAATTCCGTGATCTCCTCACCCTTCTTGTTCACCGTCTTATGTTCTCCAATAATGGACTCGTACCCGGCACACTTAAAGTCTACCAAGTAGGTTTCTAGCTCCAGGACGTAGATCTGAAGGTCCAGGTAGACGAAACAGGCAGTGTTGTCGAAGTTGTCGATGATATGCTCTATGCCGGCAACGCTGGTCGCAGATCCGGCTGCCGAGCTCAGGCTACCAAGCGTAACACTACCGCGTCGGCCTGATCCATCGTTGCTGTTGAGATCGATGCGGCTGCTTTGTGCAGAATTGGAGTTGATCACGCCAGGTGGGGACATGCCCTTTTTCTCCCAACGGACATGAATACACCAAGGATCTTTGGGTATGTAGCCCGGAGGAAAATGGTTGACATTGACATCATCATCGTTCTCGCTGTCGGAGTCGTCCTCATAGGAAGGTCGGGCTTCAGTGTGGTCGCTTTCGGAAGCGGCATCATCATCCCCATTAGAATCTGAAGGATCGTTGACGGCAGCGCGATGGCCACCACGTATATGGTGCTTGTCTTTCTCAGGACTCTCAGAAAGCGTAGATTCGGCCGCGGTAAGATGAGTGGCTCCAGCAACGTTGACAGGGTAAGGAGCACCATCGCGAGGCTTGTTCTGTTGAGGTTCCGCAACTTGCCATTGGCAGTCCCCCATTGAACCCAATGCCTTGTAAAGACACTTGATTGCGTCTAGTGGCTCGCTTTTACTTCGAATGCCAAATTGCCATTTGGTGCGATTACCCTTCGTCTTGGGAGCAGTGATGAGGACCCCCGTGGGATCTTTGGAGGCGTTGGCAGTGATTGTCTGAAGCTGAATGGTGGACCGAGAGTGTGGTTTCAGACGCCGAGCAGTCTCAGCTTGCTCCTCACTAGTCTGCTCACGGCTATCGACATCGAGTGACATTCTGAAAAGCTTGTCCATTCCCTCAAGCTCGAGAGCCTCGCCTTGTTCTTCTGCACGCCTACGGCGTTGATCCGCCCGTCGCATTTCCATAATCTGATTGTGGTACATAGGTAGACTCGTAGTTAGGATACCAATCTTGCTGACATATGGCTTTTCCAGTGCCTCTTCACGAGTCGTGTCGACAGCAGTCTCTTGGGTAGAGGAGTTAGGCTCAGTGCCTGCCGATGCGGTAGCTGAGTCCAGCTGAGCTTCACGTAGCTGCTGATAATTTTTACGGGTGGGGAAGCTATTAAAGTTTGACTGGGCAGCCTCAGCCATTGGCGAAGAGAATTGGTGTGATGTCGAGTTCCATGCTGGTGGTGAGGTTGCGAGGAAGCCTAGATTTTGGGCATGCGTGAGATTCGCTGTTGGGGCAATTACTTAGTCTCCCTTCGCCTAAATCATCTGATGCTGACAACCTGCAGGACGTCGAAGGGAAGATACTACTTACGGTTTGTCTGCATGATCTGATTTTCTCTCACGATCAAGTACGCGTCTTTGATCGCATTTGGCTCATCCTTGCCAAGTGCATCCTGTACATCGTCCTTGGCGTAACCCATTGTTTTCCCTAATTTACCGATCACAGACTCATGAATCTGTTCCTGCACGGCCGGCGGCTTTCCAGGTGCCAATTTTCGCGGATCTATGGCCTTATTTGGATCAACTCCTGTGTCGATGAATTCCTCGACAGGCTGCTTCAAGTAATCCTCGAGACCTTCATTAAACCATGGATCCTGGCGGATGTCTGGAATGCTAATGCGCTGAACCGGGTTGACTTTTAGCATCTTATGGATAATATGCTTCGCCCCAGAAGATACAAAGGGCGGCGTCTGGTACGAGCCGGTGGCGATTTTCTTGAAGAGTGCCGGAATTAAATCGTCATCGAATGGCAGGCGGCCGACCAACAAAACGTAAAGTATGACACCGCAGCTCCAGACGTCCACCTCTGGCCCAGCATACAGCTTCCCCGAGATCACCTCAGGCGCCGCATAGTTGGGGCTACCACAGCTGGTCTTCAAGAAGTTGCCATCCGTCATGATATTGCTCAACCCGAAGTCGGCAATTTTGACGTTGAGGTCAGAATCGAGCAGGAGATTCTCTGGCTTCAAGTCTCTATGGACGATCTTATGCCGGTGGCAGTACTCCACGGCACAGACGATTTGTTGAAAAAACCGACGAGCCTTGGTCTCTGCCATTTTTCCATGCTTGACAAGGTAATCAAAGAGTTCTCCCCCAGCGTATTCGAGTACCATGATGATGTCTGTGGGGCTTGTGATGACGGTGTATCTGTAACGGTCAGCTACTGTCTCTATTTCCCATGGAAACCTAGATGTTCATACAGTTTGATGATATGCGGATGTCTTAGCAGTTGCAGGTATTGAATCTCTCTTTCAACTCTCCCCGCCATGTCCCTTGATATAAGCTTCTTGCGCGATATGATCTTGAGCGCCACCTCTTGTTTGGTGAAGCGGTGGGTCGCCAGCTTGACTTTGCCAAAGGACCCTTCACCTAGTGTCCGTACGACGTCATATGCACCTATTTGCTGGGCAATGCGACGGTCGGCGGGGATCTTGGCTACTCGGCTAGCAGCTTGATGAGAGTCCGTCCTGGGTCTGGCTGCATGTCGTTGATTGCGACGTTCTGCTGCAGGCCCAGAGAGTGACATGGAGAGCTCCTCATCGTCGAAAGTAGAGGCCATCTCGTTGTACCACTCAGTACCAATGTTGTAGGTATGAAGGTTGTAGAGCTCCGCTCGAGTTCGCGATTAGGAGCCTCAGGCGAGTGTTTGGACACAGCGCTTCGGTCTCTCGCTCTCTGAATATGCCGAAACTATCTTTTTACCAAACAGTCGAGGGGAAGGTAGGTGTATTGCCCGGAGAGGTTGCCAATTTGTTTTCCGAAGATGGGGTTCCGGAGAGAGTTTAGTTATTGTGTATAGCCTCATACAGCTTTCTCTTTGTGGTCAGAATGAATTCTGGGTGGTTGGGAATGGGGAAGGTCGCGGAAGGTGAGGGTACGGAAGTCTGTGTCTATTGACCGGTGTCGAGAGCGAGGATTTCCGAATTGACGTATGAAAGTCGGTGTGTGGTGGGAAAGATATCCAAAATAGCGATAGAGAAAGTTTGATAGGATTTGAGCAAGGTTGTGGTGAGGCGGAGAGGTAAGGGAAATATGCGTGATGGGTAAAGTGCGTTGAAGATGAATGGGAAAGTCGAGTCACTTTCAAGTTAGTGATAAGTGTGCCCTGTGGCTGGAGACATGGGGCTACCCCTACAATATTTAAGGTAAGTACCTTAACCGCTAATGTCGGCAGATACCTGTGGCTCCCGAGGCCTAAAGTACCTTACCAGTGAACCCATTTAGCGTGTACAAAACCCATATATATTTTCTTATTCTATTTCCTACTTTCATAACAATAAACGGCCGGATGTCATAAGTCAAGTAGTAGGTGGAGGTTTCTCTTGGAACTAGATCTACGGTGGACGAAGGAACGATTGGTGATGCCAAGAAATTGGAAAACGGGTTTGCACACGCTAAATCCTGGGATGGACGTGGGAAGTGGTGCATGCAAAGCTTGTACGTAGCCTGGAGAGGCGGTCTACCTGCACTTCCACTCATCCCATACCATGGCGCTGGCATCAGACATGGGAGCCTCAATGGTTCAAGTCTCTCAAACCAAAATTCATCGACCTCTCAACGGCCCTACAAGGTTCATGCCCTTATCTGAATGCCTCAACAGTCGCTTCCCTTGGTGAATGTCACAGGGAGTCCTAAATATCGCCCAAGCAGGAATGGTTTACCGCATCTAGCATAGAAAGGCTTGAAGAATGGCTATTGGCTTGATGATCATGATGTCCATTGGGAAAGAATTTTGGCTGGGCATCCGTTTCATTTTCATCAATGGTGTAGAATCTACCTCGTACCCTTGGCTACTGTATACCAGATTGATGGTTCGAAGATGCTGCATCCTCGGAGATAGGACCTCCACATAGCTGCTGGTTGGCCCACTGAGAGATCTCGAAGCAGAAAGGCGTGGGATTTCGGAGGCATCTCCACACTCGAGCCAGCACTGCTCATCAAGATCTATACAATCGAGACGAACTCGTTGTATCTTTCAAATCATTAGCCGCACAACATCCGACTTTGGTGGTGGCAGAATTATCCTAGCCTTAGCTTGGGGAAAGAGCGTTGGATGTCCGGGATTTCCTAACGAGCCCATGTGAAGGCTTTAGATGGAGCGATGTGGAAGCGAATATGCTGTTGAGAAGAGTGTTGGCCGCGCGCCGCTCCTTGGCCCTCAAAGCCACTGATATCAAGAATTGCTGTGAAAGATCCTCTTGCACGTTCGATGCGTTTGTCCAATGCCACATAGTCACCTCAAATTAGCATCCTCCAGCTTCAGTCTCTCTACCAGCTTTTGTCGTAGAAAAGGACTTAGACCCAAGCTGGATCTTCGTCAACCATGGTTCGGTCAGGGCAGACTTTGAACTCACAAGCCGTCTCTTGTAACAACCCTATAGCTCCCAGAACTCTGATACCTCCCATGTCCATCGACAAACTTCCCCTCCCCATCCACCTCAAGGCTTCCAAAGATATCCTCGGGGTCCGGTATCCGACCGAAGTCTGGTGGATGCCTCTCATCGTAGACGTGGATATAGCCACCCCGTCCACCGCCACCAGCACCACCCTGGCTACTCGCTCCCCCAGCGCCATCCCCCCCAGTCCCGCCCCCGCCGCCGTACGCTGTCCCCCGTCTCTTCTGCTGCTGCTGTGGGAAGAAAGCTCCGCCGGAGCCGAGACTTGAGCCGGAGGTTGAGGCCATTGCTTGTGCTTGCGATATGACGTTCACATCCTCACATGCATGCTGTGCAATGACGGATTGCAGGATGTCGAGAAATCTGTGGTTCTCGGTGAACGAGTCTGGTGTTGGGGGAAGCTTGGTAGTGGTGCCGACCGCAAGCTCGGCTCTGGGAGGAGCGTAGGAGAGAAGAGATAGAATATGGCTGTTGATTGATCGGTCGTCTGGAAAGACATACTGGTCAAATTGTGAGTATGAGATGCTGGGTACAGATTGGTAGACGTACGATGTGAGGATTTCCTTCTAATGTTGCTACGCTGCGGCGGCTGGCAACGGCGACGGGCCTGAGCAATGCTCTATGCACAGTCCGAGCGAACATTAAGGCGGACTAAATCAGGAATTGGGTATCGAGAGGGAAAATGGACAATGACGGCGATGAATCTCCATCCAAAGTAATGGCTCGGCAAGACTTGCTCGTTTCTGCTTAGAGTGGTCTTGGCGCCTCGGCGGTAAGGTACTAATGGAAGAACTTGCGCGCGCCATCGCTTCCGCTAGCTACAGTCCCAACCAGATGATCTGGGACATGGCGAGCGTGACGGGTATAAAGGAAAGCGGTGCGCTGCTCATTCTGGCTCTTCTTATCAAATGACTGCTATCAATTTTTCCACCACCTTTTCTCTCGACTTCCCCCTCTATTTCATACGATTATCGATTGGAAAGATTTATCCCCGATAGATCGGCAGAAGAGCTTCTGGAGAGAGCCACAGCCAATGAACATAAGCAGAGAGCTCATTAGGCAGAGAATAGTATTAAGAAAAACACAAAGTGGAATGCGAGGAAGACGCCGAAGGATCAGAGTTGGGTATTGAACCGAATTTGGAGACGACATTTGGGGCTACTTCAGGCAGTCAAGTCAGGCCCGATTGAAAGGGTGGGACTTCTCGGGCACTCTCGGATGGATACAGGCGTCAAGGAAGTGCTAGAATGCAAGACAGCATTGATGTTCGTCATCTGCAATGGAGATGTAGCTATGACCAAGCTATTTTTTACACCGTAATGGCGCGGATCTCAGGTCTCAAGAATCAAATGATCTTTGAGTGCATATAGAGAAAAATGCTTCTTTTCCCACTGGTGCCACTATATATCTGACATCCAGCAGCCTCATCCTAAACCGTGGCTGCAACTTGTGATCTAGCCCAGGCTACGCACTGTTTTCGATCAGCGCGTCCATGTTCTCATCCGTTTCGATGGGCGCTGCTGGATTTTGTGCTGGATGGGCCTCTTATCCACTCACTCTTCCCAAATTTGACTCGGCACCGCCAGCAAGATGGACATTATCAGGCACCGTCGAGTTGCCTTTTCGCCGTAAGTGCAGCGTACCAAGATCCACTATGACTTCAGCAACGTGAAGAGACGACAGTCCACGTAATGTGGGTGGTCAAATGCAACGTCTAATAAGCAATTGAACCTTGTAATTGGCGACATCGTCCGAGGAGAAACATGACCTTCCATGGTTGACGTCTTTACGTCAAGGAATGGCAGATGCAAGGCGAGGTGGCATAGTATATCTTGATTCATGATTATAGTAATGCGAAACCCGCTGTTCCTGGCAAAGCTGACAATAGCGCCTCTCTGATTGGTCGAATCTGCACACCTAGCGCTGTCAGCACCGCCCTTCCTATCCCTTTCCCTCTTCTTTTCACAATGACATGATACTTTACTCATTTTTCAGACGATTGTAACTGAGAGTTCCTAATCTAGCATATCGCTTTTTGTTTGTCTGCATTTCCTCTCCAACACGATGCATCATGACCTCCAATCTAGCGCATGCAGCCGGGTATTTTCATATATTGCCCTAACGCTTTTGCGTTTCCTCAGTAAGCCTCACTAAAACCATCGGGATGAATGAGGGCGATTAGAGAGGAAGACAAAGCTGATCCGATCTCCCCAGCTTTGCCACCTTCTGCCCTCGCCAGTGATGCGCAGTTTTACGACTCCTCTTCCAAGATAGGCTTCGCTGTCTCCAGTGCGCCAAATTCATCTTCCACAAATCTTCTTTTTCAATTGTCCGCCCCCCAAGCTGCTGGCTGGGGTGCGGTCGGTTCAGGCACTCGGATGGACGGATCGTTGATGTTTGTTATATACGCATCTGGCAAAGACAATGGTAAGTATGTGGTAGATACTCAGTAACCATGTTTGGCCAAACTAACCAACCAAATCCAATAGGTGTCACCGTTAGCGTTAGAACTGCCCAGTGAGTTGGAACCTCAGATCAGGTTGTATCATCCTACTCATCCTCCTGCCAGCGGTCATGACACGCCAGAAGCTACCAACGACATCGATCTCGTCGTCTTGTCTACGACCATCCAGAACTCTACCATGACAGCCAATGTAGTATGCTACAATTGTACCAGGTGGTCTTCGGGCAGCTCCATAGACGTGAATTCGACCAAGCAGCCATGGATCTGGGCAGTTGGGCCGGGAGACTCTTTGGTGTCTGCTTCCCAATCCGCCAACTTTAACCAACACGCAAGTAATGGTAGGTGATGCACGGGTGATGCATGCCAATCACTGCCTGTCATGACTGAACTCTCCCCACAGGAAACTTCTTTGCGGACATGACGGCCGCCCGATCCGACTCACCAACGACCGCTCCCAACATCTCCGGAACATCCAACGTGAACACCAAACCATTGTCAAGTGCTTTCTCCGCTTTGGTCGTCATCCATGCCATCGGTCTCGCCGGCTCCTTCTTCCTCCTATTTCCCCTCGGGGTGATCCTCCTGCGGTGGTTCGGCTCGTTCAAGTTCCACTGGATGCTCCAGGTAGCCGCCAGCGCGATCTGTCTCGTCGGCCTGATCTGCGCCATTAGCTTAAGCGTCTTGGATCCCGAATACGCGTCTTTCAACCAGACGCATCAGATCCTAGGCATCATTACCGTCGCCGTGCTACTCCCCCAGATCTATTTCGGCTATTCCCACCACCTCAATTACAAGAAGCTTGGACAACGCACCACGGTCTCTTATTTGCATCTCTGGTCTGGAAGATCAGTCGTCCTGCTCGGAATGGTCAATGCCGTGCTGTAAGCTCCCTCGATTTTGCTCCCCCTCTTCCTTCTCCACGCCCTACTAAGCGCTTCCCTGGCACACGAATCTCACTGATATGCCCCCTGGAATAGCGGCTTTGTTCTTGCAGACTCTAATACCGGCGCCGTTGTCGTCGCCGTTCTCGCCGTCACGATCCTGGTCATCACCGCCCTCGTTGTCTTCTTCGGCGCTAAGAAACGACGCTCCGCCCTCAACGCCAACTCTTCTCACTCGTCGGATATCGCTCTTAACCGCTACGAGTCGTTCCGCGGGTAGAAGAGCGACTATATATGATACATGGGCGACGAGCGGCATTATTAGGGTTACGGCCGCGATTTGGGTGGTCAGCAGCAGTATTAGTGGTGAAACCGGCGGCGTTAGCTACAAATGGAGTTTGCTCGTTCCTAGAATTGAGGTATAGAGGCGATCATGAATTTTAGGTCGTTTGGTCGCAAAGCTTTACGAAGGCTTTCCAATTTTGGCTGTGGCGACTCTAGGTTTCTATTCCTCATTTTGCCATTTGAAGACGTGGAACATTTAATGCCAGCCAGCCTGAGGAGATGAGTATAGACCGCATGATAGATTTGAAAGATTCTCACGTCTCTCCGTCATTCACGTCTTCCTATTACTACTAATACCTACTTCAAGCGCTACTCAAGTAAAGTGATTCATATACCAAGCCCAAAGCAGGCTATTCGCTTCCGAAAGATGTCTCCAAAACTTACGGCTGCCAGGGTTTGGACGATGGCGTCTCTGAGGATCTGAAACGCTCCAGACATGAAACGATCATACGTCGAAGAGGATCGCATAGTTCACGATGTTTGCCATCATAGCGACATCCGCCCAAAAAATCCCTTCCGAGGCTGGGTTATATTGAGGAGACTTGGGTCCAAAACGTTGGACCGACCGACTCAAACCAAGTTGCATGCAGCCTTCCCCCTTTCTTCCAGATTCTTTCGGGCAGCCCTACCCAGCAACCACACACCAAGATTTCACGCGAGCAAAACGAATCTCGCATACAAGACTTAATCGAAGTGGACTAGAAAGGCTCGACAGAAATCAGGCTTTCAATAATAGCACTTTGCCGTGGTGCTTTGACCTCCATCGTCTCCATCACACCGGACTCTTCTCGCTCGATCTGACCGTCGTGCTTCGTTGCTTACCATCTCAATTCCAACAAACGAAACTCAGATGCCAGAAAGGATACAACAAGGTTCCCCACTCTCACACAGCGCCACCAAAAATGAACTGTCGAGCAAACGGCATAGCTTTTAGAGACGTAATTCCATGAACAAGATAACTACATCAAGTCTTTGACAAACCGAAAAACAACAGTCAGACTGACAAAGGCGACGACATGAAGGCGCTCAGCGCTGCAAATGGCGCTGCGTGCACAGTGGAAATCAATGAAACAAGGGATTCTGGCATATGCAGCCCATGCGAACGTGTTAGCGGGCCTCTATCGAGTGCGAGAGAGGGGTGGAGTATTCAGTCCTCATCACTACCAGCGAATTTACAATTCCATGGATCCCCTTTACCCATACTGTTAATGAATGGAAGTCGAGGGATCGTTACAGCTCGGCTACCTCAGCAGTGTGGGGTAATTGTCTTGGCAAATCGCCACCGCTATCCGAGGGCTCCTTTTTATTCCCCAACAAGCGCTGAGTTCCAACTTCACTCCACAATCTTGAGCTGGCGTCAGGAGAAGAGTTTCGAACGTGTGTGTATCAAATGTTCTCTTATTCGCTCCTTTGCATTGAAAATTTTGTCCACTTTCATACGCGTCCCTGCCTGAAGCATACTCGCATATCATGCGATCAGATGAAAACGCCAGGAAGCTATTGCAGGCACGGTCTCCAAGAGACCACTCAGATGACAGGCATTCTACAAAGGGATAGTACAGGTTATTTTCTTGCACTTGTATCATTGATCAGTCCAAGTCGTCCAGCGTCTTACCTAACATACTGCTACAACGACTCCATTTTCTTGCTTTACCTGTAACAACCTCTTATCTCTGGACCTCTTATAAGTATGAAATTTTACGTCTAGAAGAGATGGACTACTACGGAAGCTGTAATCTCCGTTCAACAGCAGGGCCTTCCGGTCGTTTCTTTGCGTTGCGTTGTTGCAGGCTGCTGGGTAAAGATGATCTGGAGCCGCAATTGCTCGCATAACCCTGCCGGACTGAGCGGTGAACTATTCATGGACTCGGCCTTCTTCCCTGTCCTCCCGTTTTACATGCCAAACCTTCTCCGGTCAGAGCAGGATGATCCCGTTTACATGGTACACTGCTTACAAGAAAACACTGGGTTTTGGCGCATAAGCGGCAAAAGGTTTCAGCCGCGGTTTGACAACTGCAACACTGTTGGGTTGGAGCAAGAGATGTGGACAACTTTCTTTCTCGGGCATCACGTTATGATTCAGCTGCAAAGATATCAGTTGTCTGCGCCGCCGTCGCGTAGGCCGCAGAAGCGTCTAGCGCCGCTTTGACAGCTGCAACACGGTTGGGTAAAACCCGGGAGTATGGACAAAAACACTCTTAGAGACTTCAGCTGCTGGTTCAATAGCTGCAACACTGGTGCGTCAAAGCCCGGGGTATGGATAATTTTTTTCTATTTGAACCAGCTGTTCGGGCGTCATGATCGAACTATCAAGGCATCACTCTTTTACTACGCCGCTGTGCAATTCATACTTATTCAATGATCTCAGGGTACTTGGACATGATACCAACTTCTCGCGGTCTTCTCTCTATATCGGAGTATCTTGCATTCTTTACTTCTTGTTTCCTTGTCGTTTACGCCCCTTACGCTTCAGCAGGCAACACAGGAAGCTCACTTTCTGCGATAGACAATCTTGCTCTAATCGACGTTGGAAGCTCATCACCTGCTGCGGCCAATGCTGATGATGCAAGCTTATCCTCTCAAACTGACAACCTCATTCCAGCCAATGCCGACCCAACCAATAACATAACGTGTGTCGGAGACAAATATGACTTGGACTTACCCATCAGCGCGGGCTTCAACCCCAACACCGTCAGCATGCAGCAGCTTTGCGCCAAGACGCAGTTCGGCGGTGGTCCACCCGGCCAACATGTCGGTGGCTGGTGCCAATGGGGCCGCTATTCCAACCAAGTGGTTTTCGACCTAAGCGCGGCCGCACAAATCAATCCAGTTCTGGCGAACCCCCGCATCATGTTAGGATGCTCCTACCGCTGCTTTTGCAACTACAACTTGGGACCTAACGCAGCCCAGCCGAGAGCAGTCCCGAATACAAACGTCTGGGAGTCTGATCAGACGTACGAGCTGCAGGTCGAGATAGTTGATGATTTTGACGTGGGTTGGACCACGAATTTGGGATCGGCTGAGCCTGGCAGCACGGTCGATGCACCGCAGATTTCGCACAAGGGAACAGCTGGTACGAGCGATGTCCAAGTCTACGAAGTACAGACTCTGAGCCAGCTGGCTTATACCGAGGACAAATTCAACACTCACCCTCGCTTCACTTATTCAAGCATGAATGCCGAAAATGAGATTGAATGCCATGGTACCCTGCCCAGATTTCCGTTCCCCTCGCCTTACCGGGTTTCCGACTTCAGCACCTTGCAGGAGCTGTGCGCAGTGCAGTTCTCCGGCGGCAACAGGTTAGTACCACACTCCTCACGCCCACATGAGTTTCCAGCCCTCGCTCACCACATCCTCTGTCCAGTGGCGCAAATGCCGGAGGATACTGCCACCGCTCCGATCTGCCCGGCGGCGGTGTTTCCAAAACGGTCTTCTTCTCCGACGAACTCACCCCGCGGCACGACTGGACGTTCAACGGCCCCAACTTCTTCTTCGCCGCCGCCATCCGCACCTATTGCTGGCCATTGTGTGCCTGTAACGGGGTCCCGCAGAAAAAGGGCCCCGCGGCGGACGTTTTCAATTCCGTACTCTGGAACATAGTCGCCGGCCAATCCTTCGCCCAACACGGCGACGGCTCCGTGACGCTCGGCGCCACAGATTCCCAGCAGGGCGAGATGCAGATCCTCCCTCCTCAACCGCCGTCGAACCGCCTCTCGCCGACCCCCCCGGCAGGTACCTGTGGTCCCGACGGCAAGCAATTCTGTCCCGCGACCTGGCCTACGGATCTCCTGGGCCCGATCCCGCGCGCTCCGCCCAACGCAACATTGATCGTCGCGGATGCGAATCCACCAGCATCTTCGCACAACTTTACAACATGCGGCCAGTACTGCAGCGCCCCCTCCGACTGCGGGCCGGGTGACGCCGAGGACGATTGCTTCTGCGCCATTCCCTCGGCGCAGGATGCAAAGACGCTGGGTTTGGACCCCGTTGCGCCCGTTTCGGTCTGCCTGGTGCTGGCGCTGGCGATTACGGGGATCAGTGGTAGAGATGATTCCTCATCGCGGTATCTGGATGGACGAGGCGAGCCTTATCAGTGTCCTTGTAATGTTACGTATATCTCGAACGAGTGCTGTGGGAAGAGAGATGGGATGGTGTGGGTTGAGTGATTGCTAAATACCCCTTTTGCACTCTGAGGCCTGGGGAAAACAATCTTGTAGATTATTCATTGCAAATAGTACCATCATCCATCATCGCCACGTCTCAATCCCTGCAGAAGGCCATTTATGTCCCATTCGTAAGGCATCTACATTCCTCACACAACAGAAAAGCCTCATTCCAAAAGAATGCCCAATGCCATTTTCCACCGATGCAGCATTCACATATCGTCCACTTTCTGGGCCGCCCCGCAGCCACGCAGCCCCGCCAAGAGAAACCCTCCAGCGGCAACGGCCGTCTCCTCCCGGCACCACCTGCCTCGTTTCGGACGCGGCGCATAGGGGGGGCCAAGCAGCCAGCTCCCCTTCCTCCATCGACGTCACTACCAATCCACGATCCAGTAAACGCCAGAATACTGCGTACAGGAGGTTATGAAGACGAAGGCTCTGGAGAACGACAGCACTCGTGAAAGTGTAGATATGATGCGCGTGTCGCCGCGGGGGGGGGAATAAGAAAAAGAGGGGGGGGGAAAAGGGCCACTCATTTTGAATTTTCGGTCAAACCTCTTAGGTCCCCGCAGCGCAACGGTTTCCTGCAAGTCTCCGGTATCGCCGTTGAGTAATAATAATAGAGTTCCTTTTTTTCCAATGTCGACCGCTTGACCAAATCAGTGCCTCGTGCATATGCAACTGATTGTGTACTTACAGCGGGGCAGGCGAGTCATCGATCCTCTTCTACCCTAGAATTTTCCCCCGATTTCCCTTGGCAGATTGGATCGCCGTAGTGGATCGGCCATCGGAAATTCTATCCTTTCTATCTATGTTTTAAAAAACCGACAAACGAAAAACTCTACCCATTCGCAAGCCTCAAATTATGGAGGAGAAGGTTCCGACGGTAGGCCAGCTTTCTTCCGGCCTGGTGGGGGAGGATCCCGAGGCCGGGGTTGAGACCGTTGATATCGAAAGGATCGAGAAGGTCTACAGGTGAGCTCTGCTAAGGCCAATGTTGATATTGAAAACCTCGATTGATCGTCCATTGCAACCAGGAAGCTCGACCACCGAATCATCCCAGGCATGTATCCACCGGAGCCTCCCTCCCCCACGCCGAACTGACCGCTCCCAGCTTTCTGGGTGCTCTACTTCCTGTGCTCCGCCATCAGATCGAACGTCGGTCTCGCGCAGACCATGAACGAGGCGCAGCACCACGACCTGGAAGAGGTCCTGCACTTGACGCCGAAGCAGGTCTCTACGGGTCTGGCGCTGTTCTACGTCTGCTACGTCATTTTCGACTTTCCGTCCAACCTCATCATGACGCGACTGAGCCCCCGGGTCTGGATGAGCCGGATCGTGATCGGTGTCGGCATCATAGGGAGCTGCATGGCTGCGATGAAAGCTGCTTGGAGCTTGTACCTGCTGCGGTTGCTCCTCGGCATCGTAATCGCAGGGATGTGGCCCGGCATGGCCTACTATCTAACCCTCTTCTACCCACCATCACGCACCGGCAAACGAATCGGTCAGTACTTCACTGCCGCTCAGGTCTCAGCCGCCGTAGTTGGTCTGGTGTCGGCCGGATTTCAGAAGATGGACGGGTTAGGAGGTCTCGTGGGCTTCCAATGGATGTTTCTGCTCTACGGTCTTGTGGGGATCCTCGTAGGCTTCAGCTTGCTATGGTGGCTTCCAGACCGGCCCTTACCACCAGGAGAAGTCCCGGACCGGAGTGGCTGGCACAAATGGATCCCGCAAAGCACGCCTGCTTTGACGGGTGAGGATGCGTTGATCCATTATCGTGATTTGACCCGGGTGTATCATCGATCTCGCTGGGGCGTGAAGGATCTATGGCACGTAGTCATCGACTGGCGGGTATGGCCGCTTCTGCTCATGTACTTTGGAGTGGTTGGCGTGGGTATAGGCGTTCAGAATTATGCTACGGTCATCATCCAGTCCACGAATTCCAAACTGACAAGCATCGATCTCAGTTTGCTGACCGCACCAATCTGGATTGTAAGTTCATTCCATATTGACGTGGGTGTGATTCCTGCTGATCCAACACAGATGGATCTCATCGCCATCCTTCTAGTCACGCCTTTCTCGGATCGCTTCCACCACCACCGTGCGCTATTCTTCAGCGTACCCGTCTGCATCCAGATCGCAGGACTACTCCTGACCACCTACGGAGGCAGCGAGGCCAATCCCTGGCCACGGTACGGCGGTCTGTTGATGGTCGGTTTCGGACTCGGACCAACGGTCCCCATCACCATGACATGGACCACCGAGATCTTCCAGCCCCGTCACGGCGAAGTCGGCGTCGCGGCTGCTTCCGCACTGGTGTCCGGACTGGGGAACCTGGGATCGATCCTGACCACGTACGCCCTCTTCACCGGCTGGCCGGCAGACAGCCAGCCTGGGAGGAAGCAGTATCGGAAGAGCACGCTGGTTATGGTTGGCATTCTTTGCTTGTCCATACTGAGTGCGTTCGCCATGACATTACTGCTCAAGTTCGTTGGCAATGGGTCAAGGGCCAAACAGGTCAGTAGCGGTAGCTCTACGAGTGAAGGCGAGGGAGTGATGATGGATGGAGCGGCCAAACGTGAACTGCAGGAGAGAGGGTTCGGACGCTTGTGGTGGAGCCGCCGGTAAATATGAGCTTTTGAGAGTTGTAATTAGGTATATGGAGTAAAGTATGTAGATCACCGATGGATCGATACTCGGTGCAAAATGGCCTAGGTAAATTCGCCCAGACGAACAGTGGCACTTGCTATGCCTGCGGAAACATCTCGTTTTCGTATCGCTTACTCGTACCAAGCAGTCATATCACGTGCTTTTTAATCCCATCCTGTTTTCCATCATCACGTGTTCCTCTACCCACTTTTTGTTTTCTTCTTCATTGTAAAGAGTAGAATTCCATCGGGGCCAAGTTTCCGGAATATGCACCGACGGCTCCTACGGAGTTACGGTGCACCCGCGCTAGTAGCAGCCCTAACCCTACTTTCGGAAAGCGACCCTGTAGAGGGGGAGCCTGAAAATATCTTCTAACAGCACATAGATGGGACTTGAGGTACTTCTTTCAGGCTTGATAGGGGTATAGAGCCCCAAAACTTGGCTGGGGCTAGGTGCTATTCCGAAGAACTTCAAGCGCATTGTCCAGGTAACCCTTTGGATGGGGCGTTAGAGTCTTGGCGGGTGCAGGACTTTTGCTTGCAGACCTCCGATTTATCAGCAAGCTCCGGGAATTTGCCGCTGACGTAAGATGAAAAAAAGTCGGCGTCTTCCGTCATCATCTGATGTCAAAATCCTCGAGCTTCCGGCACGCTGCCGACAGCTCCAACGAGTGCATATATTACCAACGTCTCCCACCCGTCTCTACCTCTTCGACGTCTCTTTCGAAATCGCCTCCGACATTGCCTTCATCTGAAGCCTTCCTTCTCGTCATCAAAATCCACCTACATCTTCCGCAATGGCATCGATAATCAATTTGTCCCTACGAGGACTCCAGGTGAGCGCCAACCCAACATCACTCACAGTCACCCACAGTCGCAACCGCACTACGATCTAAGTACTGACTGGATCCTTCTCCAAATAGTTCCTCTGGACTCTTCTCATAATGGCGCTCGTCGGAAACATGATCGCTGATGCGAACGGCGGCAATCCATCAATCGTCAACTATGTCATGTTCGTTTCCGTCTTCGGCATGCTGTCGCTATTCTACCTCATTGCGGGGACCATCAGCGAGACCTTCGCCATCTCGCCATTCTTCATGATCGCAGCGGATGCACTCAACACCCTCTTCTTCCTCGTTGGTGGTATCGCGCTTGCCGGTTACCTCAACGTGCACAGCTGCCACAACCAGGTAAGCACGAGGGGCATAGAGCAAGGAAGCGATCTCGAACGTATGCTGACCGTTGGCCATAGAATTATATCACGAGCAACGAGGTCACTCGAGGATCAAACAACGATACAAAGAGATGCCAAGAAGCTCAAGCGGCGACTGCATTTCTCTGGTTCGGTTTCGCCGCGTTCCTGGGAAGCTTGGTGTTCTCGGGGCTGTCGGCAAGGAGTGGTGGGACGACGACGGGCATGCGCGGCATCCGAAGAGGTGGGCCCGCTATGTCCCAGGTTTAGAGCAATGGTAGGCAGCATGCGCTCATGTCCATTACTGCCACCGCAATGTCGATCAAAGACTAATTGATGCGATAGGTCCTGGGAAAGTTTGAACGCACTTCGACTATAACTTCCCTTCTCTCGACGCCATTACGTCATGTTCCTCGCTCAATGCCGTCTTAACCTTAGCTGCTTCGACCTGCGTCCTCCCTTTCCGCGCTCGCGGTCTTACACGTCGGACGGCGAGTGGGGGTTGGCGTGTGGTTTTGGCTCACGCGTGTTTGGCAGAGTTGGCAGGTATCATGTGTACATGTGTATAACGGGCTATGAGTAGGAGCAATATAATAATCAGTAATCTTCAATTCACACGAATGATGATGTGAACTTGGTGAGGCAGGAGTCCAGTGTGTGGCGCGATGATTGATTGTTTGCGAGGAGTTGGAGACTGCCGGTCATAGGTAGTTTCGATAGTTTCCTCTAATTGGCAGGAGTAATCCTTGACATTATTGACGAATGCCGACTTCTCTTCCCTGCTTCGGGATTTCATTGACTCGAAAGATATCGGCGAATCAAAGTTATCATCAAGTAAAGAACTCACCGTTTTCATGCTAGGTACTTGTAGCCTTCTTCGAGAGACACTGCTTCAAAAAAGAAAGGTCTGGCCAATGAATTATTGGCCGCAAGATGCCCGTTGCCAAGCTTTCGGCAGTCGCAGACCGGGTGGACCCCTCGAGATACGGACCTACCTCCACGAACGACACTCTTTCACCTCGGTATCGCAGCAGGCGCAGGGGCACTGTCTCACACAACCACAACCATGTGCATTCATCCTCTTTATACTCTACTCATCTACCTAGACGATATCTCACCTATCCCAAGCGCGGCTCTGCCGCCCCAACCCTCCTTCATTCCACCTTCAGCAGCCCTTCGACCCTCTTTCAAGACCTAGGAGCAAGCAGGAAGTTATTGACAGCCAATTGACCTTTGAGTGAAGGAAGAGGGTGCAGAAGAGCGGCTACACGTGGCCAACGAACAGACGGTTCACTGACCGCAGTGACCGCTAAGTTTGGGCAGCAATGCCTATACATCGCCAAGTGAGCCAATCATGGCCAATTTCTCTGACATCCTACCTTCACCACATATGGGAATGGAGTACGCTTGCCGCTATGTCACCGTGATAGCGTTGTGTATCATTTACTAGTAATTGCTGCCTTGAATTTGCCTGCACTTTCGGTATGCTTTCGGTGAGTTGGATACTTATCATCCGAGGTAGAAATGGTGGCCCCCGCTTTTCTCTCAACTTTCCGTACCACTGGATATCCTCCTAAGTGTATACTCCATCAACAACTCAATTGTTCGTTTTGGTCGGACACTGCCCCGGCCCAAGAAGAACCTTGTGCGTAGCTGGCCACCTGGTTCCAATCCAGCCTTGGTCTCCAAACCCTCCGAGCTAACCAGACAAAGATATATCTAACCTTACGACGGCCCAACATCTGAGCAGGCACTCTAGCCACCAGGCCAGGACTAAATCCGGACAGCGCAAAAGGAGAGCCGGACGAGAAAACTTCCAGGGACAGGCCTGATACAATCACATAAGGAGACGGGAGCACCAAGAAACGCTCCGCTTGGGTACCACAGTACCTTAACCAGATCTGACAAGGCGTTGGATCTTTGCAATCACCAAGCGCCAATTGGAGGTCTTGCCTTCCTGCTTTCCGGATCGATCATTGAACAGCTTTGCTGACTTTCCGCGCCGCTTCCGTGAGGACTCTTCTACTGGTCCCGGGAAAGGCAGGATCCCTTGGAAATCTCATGCTTCTCGAGTCAAAGGGCGGTCCTTAGGCGGTCTACCATCGGGCCGTAACTCACGTCCGGACTTCCATTCTTTCCACGTGCTTTGGTCTGAGGCTTGCCAGTTGAGGGATGCCAGAGGAAATCGTACTTGAAGTCAATTGAGGATCGTCCTTCCCGGCATCATCATTTTTCCCAATCGAATCTATGATACCGGCGTCTGGAGTTACTTCCTTCATTTCTACAAAGTCATTCACGGGATTCTTTGCGAGGCTCATGGATCAAAGGCAGCAGTGTGACATGTATGGCTATGGATATCCCGGACCTGGAACACAAAGATACAAAGGTGGCGATTTCATTCATGAGGATCGGCCATATAACCCACCTGAGAGGCGCGAAGCTTATGAATACAAGCCCATGTTATCCTCTCTGGTCCATACAAACCATGGATCCCACACTGGGAGACGGTCTCTCGGAGCGGAGGTGCCTAGTTTCCAGCCTAGTCTCGGAGTCAGCCCGTTTCATAGTCCATATGTTGTCACCAGTCCGGAGACCTCAGATAAGTACTACGCTTACTCTGGCAATGCTTTATCTCAACTTGTTGCCAGCGGCTACGGATCCGTTGGCTGGGCATACCAAGAAAGATCCCAACGTAGAAACCAAGAGGGCGGGATCTCGGATCTCATGCATGCAAGAAGCGAACCCATCTCAGATCCCAGACAGCGGTATCCGGATTCCATCAGCCCATACGGCTCGAACACAGATTGGAGACCAAATGTCTCACCAATTGCACAGATGTCTGCCTCCTTCAATGATGCTCTGAGTTCTCCATATCTGGATCCCTCTACCCTTTGTGCCAATTGCGGTAACCATCCCCATACAGATGGCGGTTCAGTCTACCACCCCGACCAAAGAGATGTCAGTTTAACTGCGGATTGGAAATCTCAAGAGGCCAAGAATTACTTCATACAGCCAAATGAAGAGGAGATCCCGTCCAACCGGCAGCTATCCACCCAGGACCCAAGGCGTATTGCTCCTCACAATGGCCGTCTTGACGTTCCATTTTTAGGACAGCCTAGGACCAGGTTTTCTCTCCGGAAGTCAGCTGAAGCTAACGCCCCCAATAGCCCAGTGACTGTCCATGCCAACGATGATGCTGCGAACAAGGGTCTCGCCAAAAAGCGCAAGAGGAAGCCTAGAACAATCAAGCCTCGGAAACCGAGAACCTTGACAGATGCGGGGAAGGCTCACGCGAAGGCGGTAAGAGATTACCCAGGAGGCGCCTGCGCTAATTGTAAGAAAAAGAAGACCAAGGCACGTGATCCACTGGTGACGAATTTGGTTTTCAACACGCTTATAACCGTACCTAGTGCACTCACAGGCTACGGGAGGACATTCCCATGGAGTGGCATGATAAGCGGACTCCAAACACTCCATGGACTGAGCCCCGGACACCAGAGTTTGGCCCTGGGCATCACGATCCTGTATTATATAGATCATCTCAGGAGAACGACTTTGGCTACGAAGAAATCGGTTGATGTAGTCTGCTAAGGTCAGCCATACCCGCCATTTGACTACTGAGCATTAACTGACAATCATCTAGGAGATTCCTATCTCTGTCTTGCCCTGGCCGGCGTTAGCGACCAGGTCCCAATACCTTCCGCGAGACCTGCAGGAACGGATCCAATCATGCCACACTGAGATAACCATTTTGCGCCTTTGCCCGTTCACCCTTGTTCTACTACAAGTGTCTTTCCATATAATTCTGTGTTTCCTATCATTGTTTGCTTGGTACAGTTCAAGCACTGTTGGCCCTGTGCAAGGAGTCGTCAGAGAACTTGGAGCCAAAGGACTCCGGGGGGTCCGATTACCGTGGGTTTGTGCGTGTGACAAGGGACAGGGACCGCCTCCGTTGCTGGAAGAGCCAGTGGGAAGGCTCGGATTCTTCATAACAGCACCGGGTTCAATAACGGTATCACCTGGGCTTATATCGTAGACAGGAGTCTTGTGTTGACAAAGCCATGCGTCTGTTTTCCCTGGTATGAGATCTGGACTCTGGAGTCGACCTCAAGGCTGGACCGAAGCAGTCCCATAGGAGTCTTCTTGCTCAAGGTTCTGGAACAGACAATCTTTGATGCCATGTTCCCCAACGAATAAATTCACGAATTTCATGTCCGGCGACCGAGGTGTAGTATAATGCTGATAGATCTATCATGGGCGGGCAACTGTATTTAGACCTTGGCTTTTTGCACCGCATGGGCTTGGTCGCTGGGCTCAAAAGGTTACGGATATGGCCATCGCAATTGCTGGCCTTGGATAATGAATACAATGTACAAATTTCTAGGCTCCTTGTGTTCTGCATCCTACATACTCTCACTCACTTCACTTAGTCCCAAGCTGCAGTTTATCCTGTAGCTAACTCAATCCTCCTGGTACTGAAGAAAACTCGCAATATATCTCCCGAGCGAAATACGCGGTAGCCTTCAACCCAAGCTCTTGACGTATCTTGTATCAAACGTGTCGTCTGAAAATGTCACCAGTGTATGTACTCCGACAACGCTCCGCTGAGCCTGAGATCGACCGTCCCTATCTCTTTCGTGGCATAGAACAGAACAGCCCGTGATGCTGGTACAGACCAGGTGTTCATTTCCGAAGCAGATGTAACTCTCCCGCTCTTTTGGGCTCGCCGAAATGGAACCGCAGGGAAGTCTTCCAGTGCGGAGAAGGCCCGAATCATGCACGCTCGATGGCGAGAAACGTATGTATGCCGTAGGGCAGCGAGCCTCTCCACTCGCAGAGACGGGTCGTACGCTCGAAGGCGAGGCGGAAATATCTTCCGTGTAGGTAGGTAGGTAGTAGGGTAGTGGTAGGGTAGTGGTAGGAAGGTGGAAACCCCCCCCCTCTTTCACAACGAAGCGGCAGCTTCGACGGCCCCCGCGGCCTTGAAGGTCTTCTTGCTCGTGAAGACGACCTCGACGGGGTACTTCCACTGCATGAATTTCGCCCAGCCTGTGTGCACACGGTCAGCCCGCGCCCACCCATTCGTTCATTCATCGGCCTCCTTCCTTTCCCTTGCCTTTCCTTTCCACCACCTTCCTTCGTGTGATGGAACGGAACGGAACGGAACAAGAGAACAAGGGAATGGCACACCCACCCCAATAAGCGCACTTCCTGCCGAAATACTTGCCGGCGTACGGCACGAGCACCATGGTCAGGATGAGCTCGAGTTGCTGCAGCGACTCCTTCCATTCCTTCTCCGCGTCGGATTCTCCTTCGTCGTCGGAGGTCGAGGTTGTGTCGTCGCTGGGGGCGGAGTCGGGGAGGGAGTCGAGGTCGGAGGAGGGGGAGGGGGAGGGAGGGGGGAAGGGGCTGGGGGGGTAGATGTATTGGGAGGAGGAGGAGGTTGATGACATTGTGGCGGTGGTAGGGGGTTAGTCTCTAGAGGGGGGATTGCTCGAGAGTCGGGGAGATCAGGTACCTGTAGGTAGTGTGCAAAGTGTCGTCGTGGTTTGCGCTGCTGATTCCGCCAATCGAATTCCGAGGAGCGCCAAGACCCGTTCGTTTTCGGGCTAGCGTTCATTCTGCGTCTTGGCGCAACGACGAACTCTCACCTCCGCAGCCTTCTCGTCTTCCATCGACGAATAGGCGAGGGAACTCGTCAACTCCAGAACTCTACCACTCTCGATAGAATCTTTCAAGATGCCTATCAAGCCAATAGAAGGAGTAAGTCTCGCCACACGCTCTCCGGCATAAATACGAAGCCTGGCTTGTCGAATATGATGGCTAATCTCGTACAACAGATGCTCCGCCGGGGCCTTGTGCTCGATCTCAGCGTAGCTTTCGGTAAGCCCGAGCCCACATTCAGTCAATTGGCCCCTTTAGAGCTCAATCCACCCTCTGGACAACGGGCCGGGGCACCGCCGGAGGAGCTTTGCTGATGCGATACCGAGCAGGTCTGGGAACGACATTCGGATACCTCTACTGGTACGGTATGTATACGCCAAGCAAGGCTGTTCCTGTCTGTATGGCATAAACAGAACGCTGAAGGCTCGTACAGGCTACCACGTGCCTGCCACACGGAAGCGCGATCTGTTCTACGCGAAGCTTGAGCGGGAAAGGGAGGAAAATCAGGGGACCGTTTGAGGGAAGGCGATGCTGGATTCGATCATCAAAGACCAATAAGGTTGGCGCAGACGGCATGTGAGAAAGAATGTGGGCAGTGGATTATTGTACATATGACTTTGAGGGCGATTGACGGCACGCGGGCTTCTACCTAGGCGGACCACGAGGGACTGAAGCCTTCTGGCTACCTTCATCAAAGCCGACATGCAGATGCAACATCAAGCTACTCTGCGCATTCGAAATAAATAAAGCTGCCCCTCCCACGGTGCTTTAAAGACCCCAGTCAGGTGACATTATCAAGTACCTCTGCGATGGTCTTCTGGTTGCGACCCTTGAGCGAGAAATTGATAATGCTGTGCATCTTCCATTCTGCCAACGAGACCCATCTCGTCCTCGGACAGAGGGCGACGAACGGCTATGGAGATTCAACAGGCTGGAATAACACAATTGAGCCCCCTCAATAACATCATGAATGTGTAGAGCTAGACAGCTCGAGAAACTGAGTATATGCGTAGTGTATATGCGTAGTTTGACATACGTACCAGAAATATTTAATGATAAAGGTGAAAATGGTCATGAAGCTCTCGCTTAAACTTCGGCCCACAAATGACATGGCGGACTTTCTTCCTCGAACAATCCATGCCTACTTAATCTTGAACCTGCACCTGCACCTGCACCTGGCGAGTACTACACCCATCTCACGAAAACCTGAAAGCGCAACTATCCTTATTTACCCTCATTTCTGGTTCTCTATCTGCCCAGCATGGCGGAGCAATTGGTTATGCGTGGGACGCTCGAGGGCCACAGCGGCTGGGTCACCTCATTAGCTACCAGCTTGGAGAACCCGAACATGCTCCTCTCCGGCAGCCGTGACAAAACCCTCATCATCTGGAACCTCACTCGGGACGATGCGCACTACGGCTACCCAAAGCGAAGCTTACACGGCCACTCCCACATCGTCTCTGACTGCGTATGCCGTCCTTTCCCCCCAGGTCCCTAGAACTCCTGGTGCTAACGCTCGGTCTTCTAGGTCATCTCCTCCGACGGTGCCTACGCTCTCTCTGCCTCCTGGGACAAGACTCTCCGCCTATGGGAGCTCGCTACCGGTGTGACGACCCGCCGCTTCGTCGGCCACACCAACGATGTCCTCTCCGTCTCCTTCTCCGCCGACAACCGTCAAATCGTCTCTGGCTCTCGCGATCGCACGATCAAGCTGTGGAACACGCTGGGCGATTGCAAATTTACCATCACCGACAAGGGTCATACCGAGTGGGTCTCGTGCGTGAGGTTCAGCCCGAATCCTCAGAACCCGGTCATTGTGAGCGCGGGATGGGACAAGCTTGTCAAGGTACGTCTTTTGCTCTTTACAAAAGGGGAGCCCGGTCAGAGGATGCTTTGCAACCTACAAGTATTTGCTACTTCAGAGCTTTCGAGCAATGAGACAAACAATCACCAATGCACTGATGACAACAACCAAAGAAAAGGCCTTGAGCTGCCGAGACTTGTTGCTTTTGGAGACGTCTTCGCTGACAGTGTCTTACTTTTCAGGTCTGGGAACTCGCCTCGTGCCGCATCCAAACCGACCACATCGGCCACACCGGTTACATCAACACCGTGACCATCTCACCCGACGGCTCTCTCTGCGCCTCTGGTGGCAAAGACGGTACAACTATGCTTTGGGACCTCAACGAGTCCAAGCACCTCTACTCCCTGACCGCCGGCGACGAGATCCACGCCCTGGTGTTCTCCCCCAACCGATACTGGCTGTGCGCTGCTACGTCGAGCTCCATCATCATCTTCGATCTCGAGAAGAAGAGCAAGGTTGATGAGTTGAAGCCCGACTATACGGCTGTGGGCAAGAAGAGCAGGGAGCCGGAGTGTGTAAGTCTGGCGTGGAGCGCGGACGGGCAGACATTGTTTGCGGGGTACACGGATAACTTGATCAGGGCTTGGGGTGTCATGTCGAGGCAATAGAGGGGACCACCAATTGATGGATGGTCGAAGATATGGTTCAAGTATCCTAGAGGATGGCATCGAAAATCTTCAAGTAGATGCTAAGCCAGCTGCTGCGAGATGGCTGTTCCACAGAGCTAGCCCGGAAAACTTCATGCATATGAGCGTTGCGGACTGGACATACTGTGGAGACTCTGCATCCTTCGGTATTCAAGAATAGCCTCTTCCAACGCAAGTGCTAAAAGCCCGGCTTTTCGTACCCGATGCTTATGCCTGTTTCTTCTACCTCTTCTCCTTGAGTTCCTTAAGAAGCTCGTCTGCCCTCGCGACCCCCTCTCGAAACCCAATGCCCTTACTTATATTCTTCCCGTCCTCATACCTCCTCTTCGCCTCATCCACATGACCCTCCATCATGGCAATTTCCCCCAAGTTAATCGTAGCAACCGCGCACCCTTCATCACACTCCCTGGTCCGCTCGGGCGGTTTTATCGAAGACTCGAGCGCCAGGGACTTTCGAGCCCACTGGCGAGCATCCGAGAGGTGGGAGGCGGCCGAGACGGGAGGTTGGTTCGGCGAGAGGCTGGGAGGAGGGTTCTGCTGCGCGAGGGAGATGGCGAGGTTGTTCATCAGGACGACGGAGTGACAGCCGCCGGGCGGGGCGAGCCCGAGAGCTTGGAGGAAGAGGGGAGTCGCGAGGAAATGCAGGTCTTTGGATTCGTAGAGGTGGCCGAGTGCTGGTTCGGCGGGTGTCAGTGAGCGATGCCGTCGCACATGCATGCATGCGAAAGGAAGCCACCTTCAAGAGATCCCCCAATCTCCTCGTTGCTCATCCACGGGCCCTCTCCCTCCTTCACGCCCTCATCCTCCCTCCTCCTCTGCTCCTTCAGCAACGCCGTGACGGCCCACACCAACCTCTCCTCCGCGGCTTCCTGGTCCCCAACCTGTTCATTCGCGTAATACTCCCCCAATTTCAAACTAACGGAAATCGTCTTCCGCAAGACCCTCGTCCTCTTCCCTTCATTCCCCTTCTTCCCGCCTAATACCTCCATCCACTTCAAACAATCTCCCCGAACGATCTCCAGCACATCGATCGCCTTTTGGTACTGGTGTATCTTCTCGAAAAAATGAGACACTTGGAACTTAACCCCAAGCAGCTCGTCGCTGAAAGGATCGAGACCCATCTCTTCAGCCAAATTGAGTGCTTGTCGGTAGTATTTCAGAGCATTTTTGGGCTGCAAGTCGATGTTGGTATAGTAGAGGGCCCGGCGCAACTTGGCAGCGACGGGCTCCGGGTAGGCGGCAAAGTCGGCGATTATGTAGGTTTGGTAGAAGTAATTTACGTAGACGAGCATGCCCATGCCGAAGAGGATTCTGGGAGGGTATTAGGGACTTGTGGGGGAGTGAGTAGAGGATGGGGGGGAGTACAGGATGGAGGCGAAGGGCATGGAGAAGGGGTATTCTTTGAAGAGCTTGATGGCTGCTTCTCGTGTTGAAATATTTCGTCGTGCTCGTGGCCATGGAGACTGTATGCGTATCGCCATTTGTGTTCTTGGTCGAGTAAGACTTGAGGAGTAGGTGTGGAAAGCTGACTGACACCTTGGGCGCTCGTGCAATGCTGTACGCAAAGCGCTCGATCGCAAAAGCCGAGGACACGCCCTTGCGAACATGCTGGAGAATTATGTTCGCGGTTTGGATGCTTGAGAATATGGAAAAACAGTTCAATGGCTTGTTGCGATGATCGTGATAAATGTGTTTGCGGTTGAGCCTCGGCCAAATTTTGGCGATGCATGACGCATGGAGTACTCTAGAGGAGCTTGACTTTACACGTCTGAACACTCTTACCAATTTGCACAACAGCTACGCCTGCTTTCCCCCAGGCAGGAAAGGGTTATCATGTGCGGGCGATATGCCTTAGGCATTGTAAGCCTCTGCTCGAAGGTTTGATTACTCACAGAACTAACGTCTTTCCAGAGGGCATCGTTTGTCCGCCATCAGCTCCAGGCACATGACATGCCTGTAGCAGACGCCCCAGACGATAATGACGTACGCGAGACTTACAACTTTGCTCCTGGCAATCATGGTCTAGTTTACAGAGCAGACGTGCCCGATTACGGTTCAGGTGGCAGACCTCACGACAGAGAACAACACCACGAAGATGCAACCAACGAGAAGGAGGGGCCCTCTACTCAACTCGAGGATCCTAAGGAGACACGCTACAAGCTTCAATCCATGAAGTGGGGTCTGATTCCGTTCTGGACAAAACGAAATCCAGATTACGGCACGGTGATGAGGACGATCAACGCCCGTGACGATTCTCTGGCCAGCAAAGGTGGTATGTGGAATACGATGAAGCAGAAGAAGAGGTGCATTGTTGTCGCCCAAGGCTTCTATGAATGGCTGAAGAAGAACGGTGGCAAGGAGAAGATCCCTCACTACGTAAAGCGCAAGGACGAACAGCTCATGTGTTTTGCGGGTCTCTGGGACTGTGTTCAGTATGAAGGATCCGATGAGAAACACTACACATACACCATCATCACCACAGACTCGAATAAGCAGCTCTCCTTCCTTCACGATCGAATGCCTGTCATCCTGGAGAATGGGTCGGATCAGATACGGACATGGCTCGATCCCAGCAGATCCGAGTGGTCGAAGGACCTTCAGTCACTATTGAAGCCCTTCGAAGGGGAGCTCGACTGCTACCCTGTTACCAAGGACGTCGGCAAGGTTGGTAATAATTCTCCAACATTCATCGTGCCCGTGGCAAGCACAGACAATAAGAATAACATTGCAAATTTCTTTTCAAATGCCAAAAGTTCTACCAAAGGTGAGGAAGAGAAGAAGCAGGTCGAGGCGGAGGAGGAGAATGTCAAGGAGAAGGGCGTTGCGGTCAAGCGTGAGAAGGGCGACGCACGGACTGTCGACCATAGCAGTACTGAGGTCAATGCTCCGCTGCCAGTCCCCGTGACTGAACCACCGAGGCTCGGTTTGAAACGGGAGTACGAGTCAGATGATGGCGATCGATTAACAGCAGAGTCTCTGAACCAAATTGGTGTGAAAAGAGAACGCAAGTCAGAAGATCACTGTGAGCCAGTTGCAAAATCCCTCAAGACTGAATCTCATGCAACATCCACAAGTTCCCCAGAAAAAATTCCGAACAAGAAGAGGAGAAGCGCAACAAAGAACGGCACGGTAAAGGGCAGCCCCGCGAAATCGAACGACCGGAGTCAGAAGATTACCAGCTTCTACAAATGACGGCATCACCGAAGCGATGTGGCATAAGATTTCACGCAGACGCTGCATGATGATGGCGGCAGGGCCGCGGCGAGACGGCTGCAGCCTGCGGGCTGCAGCCGTGCCTGCTTCAAGGTGTGGCTTGGACGTCTGTGCCAAAGGTCGTTAAGGAAAGGTGATTATTGGCTAGTGGTTATTGATAGAATAGGTAAAGGAAGTGAAGGGGAATATCGTTGGATCGCGTAAGCTTCGCGCAGATGGAGCTTGAGGGCGTAAAGCATGAGGCCCAAGCAGAGGCATAAGCGAGATATATGCATGATGAGATCAGTAGGCAGGAAGAACACACCTTCCCCTTCGCTTAGCGGAAGAGTAGCAAAGAAAGCGATGAGCTGTCAATTATTTTAGCCGCCGAGAAATGCCAGCTATGCGAGCACATGATTGTTGGACTTCTGCGGACTATTGCGTAGTTTGCTCGTAGATTGCTCATAGTTCCCCATTGATTTTGACGTAGAGCAAGCCTTCCAGACCAAGCTGCATACGAAGCTTCATGCAAAGCGAAGTCAGCGGCGATGAGGATTGGTGGAGTTTGAACGGGGACAGGGAAGGAGCTGGTGTTGGTTTTCCCTCACCCCACACTGGACGGGCCTGGTGGGCCTGAGATCCCGCTGAAGTCTGAACGGTCTTCCGACTGTGACTGCCGACATTTTTCCTTTCCAATTCCAAAAGGTCCATGTCCACGAGTACCTTTGTACCTTTGTACCTCTATCTACGAATCCTCTCCTCAACGTGAACGTGTACGTGTACGGGAACGTGAACGTGACAACCCCAAGATTCTTTTACCCAAACGGGTGTTTACTTTCTTTCGGAAATCGGAAACCCCTTCTGCCATTTCCCCGCTGCCTCTCTGTCCGTATACCCGTTGACTCATCAATGTCACAAGATTGCAACTCCCAAAGTAGAGTCGGATGGAGGACGACCATGTGATCATGCATTGAAAGCAGAGCAATCTCATCCAAGTCGCATTCACCCTATTGCCTCGTGATGACTTGCTCCGGGTCCCTATAGCTGAAAACCCATCAGCTCCCCCTCAACACCGTATCCGCTGCTTATGAAGGTATATAAAGCGCAAAGCTTTGACTATGTGATATCGCAAATACTGTCTTGAGGGGACGGTACAAGCTTATCACTCACATTGACAAGGTACATTTCCAACATGTTTACTTCTATGAGCCACGTCCCGGTTTCAAGCATTCCGTCCTTCGAGACCAGAAAGGCGTTGATTATCATCAACCTACAAAATGATTCCCTCTACGTCAAGGATGAGATTTATATCACCAAGAACCATGACTTTGTGCCCCGCCTCAAGGAGATGATCCCCTATTTCCGCAAGAACGGGGATATTGTCTGGGTCAATACACATATGGGGGTAACTGCCTCACCCCCACCGACTGACTCTGCCCGCGTCGAAGAAGAGTCTAACGAAGTGGCGGAAAAGAACAGACAAGCTCAAAACTTGAAGGAGCAACAGATCGAGTTTGACGCCAAACGAGAGGAGGCTGCTAGGAGAGCGAGACTTGAGAAGATCGATCCCAAAGGAGGCTCTGACTATCCTAGCTTCTATCCGTCAAGCAAAACGAAGGACATCATGGCGCAAGCCTCTGCAGAGACTAGAGCGGAGAAACGGTCAGCGGATCTGCAAGTGTTCAAAAACGACAAAGGCGACTCTATCGAAAAGCATTTGAGTAAACCCAGGAAAGGCCAGCAGGCGAGGTTCTACATTGCTGGGACCAGAGGCGCCGAGATTTGTGACGAGCTGGTGGATGTGGTGGACGAAGAACTAGACCTGATTGTGACCAAGCATCACTATTCGGCTTTCGACCAGACGTCACTTCTTACAGCTTTGAGGACTAAGCTGGTCACCGAGGTCTACCTTTGTGGCATCTTGACGAATGTGGGAGTGTACTCTACTGCAGCAGACGCAGTACAGCATGGACTACAGGTAACTGTCGTTGAAGACTGCCTTGGGTATCGAAGTGAAGACAAGCACGAGGAAGCGTTGCGTCAAATGGCAGACATCATGGGTGTTAATGGTATTGATAGTGAAGAGATCATCGAGGAGTCTGGAGGTCGTCCAGTGCCCGACGCGGAAACACCTGGTATCACTCTCGAGGAGCTCTCACTAAATTCCGATCAAGAGGCAGCAGAAGGTGGCTCTATGATGGTAGGTATGGTTTTCAGCAATCCAGGACCTGCTACCGCTGAAGTTGGCGGTGCGACCAAGGTTGGCGGACGCCCACAATTGCCGCCAGTCGACATTTTTGATCCCAGTTGGCAAGCATCACTATCTCCTGTAGACAAAACAGCACCGCGAGTCGAGAAGGCGCTGAAAGAGAAAGAGGTCTCGCCAATAGCCAGATCGGGGCCTTCTGCTTCGAGGGATCGAAATTCTTGGCAATCCAGATCGGTTACACTAGGACCGAATGACAGTATCGGGTCTGGCGACTCGAAAATCATCCACAATGTCATTGGCTCTTCAATCATCAATAACGCATTCAGCCAAATGAAGGAAGAGGTTGACTGGCAGACCATGTTTCACCGCAGTGGGCAAGTGCCAAGGCTTGTAGCAGTGCAAGGAGAGGTTGGGAAAAATGGTGACATACCAATCTACCGACATCCTGCGGATGAGTCGCCGCCGCTCTTACCATTCACTCCCATGGTTCAAAAGATTCGGCAACAAGTCGTGTCAGCGTTGAAGCAGTCTTTCAACCACGCCCTGATCCAGCTATACCGTGACGGACAGGACAACATCTCCGAGCACTCTGACAAGGTACTTGTTTACAATGTGCGGAGTTGAAATTTGAGCTGACCATGATAGACTCTGGATATTGCTCGCGGTACTAGTATTGTCAATGTGAGCATCGGTGCCCAACGTGTCATGATTCTACGTACGAAGAAGTCCGAACACGGTACAGAAAGTCCCAGCATGAGGCAGACACAGCGTATCAAGATGCCACATAACTCTGTCTTCGTATTAGGACCTCAAAGCAACAAGGAGTGGTTGCATGGAGTTCGAGCTGACAAACGACCTGCTTCAGAGAAGACGGATGAGGAGAAAGCCTTTGAAGGTGAGCGCATCTCGATCACCTTCAGGCAGATCGGTACTTTTATGAACAAGAAAGAAAAGACGATCTGGGGCTCTGGAGCAAAGAGCAAGTCGAGGCAGAAAGCTAGTAGGATCTCCACCAGGGACAACGCTCAGATGGATGCCATGATCAAAGCCTTCGGCAAAGAAAACCACGACACAGATTTCGACTGGGAGGCTGAGTACGGAAGTGGTTTCAATGTCGTCAATCTGGTGAACGAACAAGCGCAGCTCTTTCTCTGCAACGACTCGGTCGCCAATCTTCGCGTGCAGCTTTCGTTGTGCGAGAAATCGATCTCCTGTGCAGCCACCCAACAGGACAAACCCCCCTCGCCTGAACCTGAGGACTTCCAGACCAGATTCCATCCTTGGATGCATGGTCTGTCCAACAGCGAGAATCCTGTTTTCAAGGACATCCATGAAAACGCTACCGTTATAGAGGGCGACCTTACTATCATGTTCTATCTGGAGAAGCATTATCCTTTCCCAGGTACAGAGGCGTCTGTGGCGCAATATGATCAAGCCACTGCCCTCATCTATAGCCAGACTGCAAAGGCCAACGAACTTCTATTTCTCTGGCGTGAGATGCGAGAGTTGCAGGGACCCAACTCACCACCGACGCACCGCTTCAACTTGGAGCGGCCAATGACGCCGAACATCTCGCTGTTCGAGGAGTTCCACAGCAGCCTTTGGACCTGGGAAACCCTTGCAGGAGCCGCGGAATACATTACCGGAGACCACTGGACGATCATCGATTGCGCCTTCTGGCCAGTGTTGAGCCATATCATTGGGGAGTTTGAAGAGTTGAATCAGGAGAGGTATCCGAACCTGCTGGCATATCACCAACGAGTGATGGGGAGGGGATGCGTCAAAACAATTCTCGGCACTGGGAAATGAGACTGAATTCACCGTCAGAGCAATATTTCCAAACTGTCGCTACCCTTGAAATTGACGGCCTGTCGACACGTTTTCCAACTACTCCTCACACAAGAGAGCTGACGAAAGGGGGATCCACAAGTCCGAGAAGGTCTTTTGAATGCCTGATGCTGCGGAAAGAGACGCAGTCTAGAGCCTGTAGAGCGCAATGCCATTCATGACACCAGCATCTTTCCCAGATGCGAATGAAATGCCGAGGTTCCAAGTATGTGGTTCTTGTCCAGCCTCCCATCTTGAGGCATGATTTAGGCCTCTGCGTCCCAGGAATAGCATTGCAGATTTCGTGAATTGGCGCAAAGTACATCAATATGCATATAGCCATGGTCGAGACTGGACATAAGGAGGCTGGTTCTGATTTCTGCATTGGGAGCGACACCGCCGTCGTTTATTCGCAGTACATATATTAGCTTGCCAAGTACACGACTGCAGCTTCATGTAACAGGGCATACGAAGGCCCAACAATGTAGAGCCGAGCATTCATGGATGCAACACATACAAGCATTCGAATCGGGAGGAGAGGGAGGCATAATTTGATATCAAGTGCACACGGTAATTTTTTGCACATTCAATAGCTCCATTATTTGATGTAGCACCAGTCCTAGTAATGCATCTTTGCATTAATCCTGCCAGCCGTCAATGAAAGCCAGCCTAGGCAAGGATTCCTCCAGCACCACTAACAACCAACTCCTCTGCCCCAGGCATGTTCCTTCTGAGAGGCTCGTAGCATCACGGCCATTGATGGAATTCCATCCTGAGAAGTCTGTCGAACCGTAGCGGCCCACCTTTGAGCTCTGTGTCTCATAGCCCTGTCTCCTCGACCCTTCTCCTAGCAACCCGGGTAGCCAAGTTCCTCCCGCTCAGGTGCTTCCCAATCCTTTCGTGGACTCAGTCTTCACGTCCATACCTTCGTCACAGCTTCAATCGGACGCACTGTCATCAGGCATCTGCTGCGTATTCGAGAGTTCCTACACCTTTATATCAGCGCACCCCATTCCCTTCTCCCTCTTCTCCCTCTTCTCCCTTTCCTTCCCTTCCTCCCAACACTATCTACGGAGGGGCTCCTCACCTCCTCGAGCCTCGCCTTCAACCGCTGCAACTGACTCTCCTTGACCACGAGCGTCTGATCGTCGAGATCTTCGACGATGTAGTCGTGCTTGGCTTGGTCGATCTTGAGGATGATGGCTTTGATGGAGGGGTCGCATTCGACGAGGACGCCTGGGGTTTTTGTCGGGTCAGTCGTGCTTGGGAGATGGCGGACCTACCCTTGGGGGTCGGTGTCTACCTTTGACGGCTTTGGGCATGCTGGCTGGACTGAGGTGTGATGCGTGGGTTTTGTTTGGAGAAAGGCCGTTGAGAACCAGTCGATGAGCAATGATAGTTTTAGTGCAGGTTTAATTCATGCATAGAATTTGGGTTTGTGCAGGGCTGAGGAATGCAAACGCCAGAAAAGCATGCTGAATAAATCGGAATCCGATGGCATCCGGAGGGTTTCTCTATCTCCATCCACGATCGTGTTTACCCCCTAAAACTACCTGATCCACCTTTTAAGGGAAGTTTATAGGTGTTATGCTTCTCCCTATTCTCCTGTTGAAAATGGCCTGAAGCTGCGCCCTTCCTGCACTCCGTCACTCAGTCTCTCTTCTCTTTGAATCACACCATTCTCGCGGACTTTGCTCCGGAAGGGGTTATTTTCCATCACCGTCACGACTTCGAAATCCCTTCTTTCTACTTTCCTTACAGCAATGGCAAGCACCAGGCCGACGACGTCAATATTCTCCTTCTCCTCCAAACTCCTCTCCTCCCTCCTCATCCTTCTCGCAACCCAACCCTGCAGCCTAAACGCCCAACCCCAGCAATCACCCACCTCCACCACCTCCTCAAGCGCCATCCCCTCCCTCGTCAACAACCCCGCCAACGGCGACACCGCCCCCTCATCCTTCACCCCCTCCTCCCTCTCCTCCGCCATCCCCTCCGCCACCGACTCCGCCGGCTACGGCAGCCAAGACAACAACACCACCTCCTCACCCCACAACGGAATTCTAAACTATTACTTCCTGCTCCTCGCCGTCTTCGTCGTCGCTATCCTCGTAATCTATTGGTCCCTCGCCCGACGAAGGAGAAAGGCCGCGGCCCGATTGAGTAGAATGCAGCAGAGGGTGCTGTCGGAGGATGTGAGGAGTTGGACCAGGCATAGGCAGCCCGGGCAGGGGCTCGAGGATGAGGAGAGAGGGGGAACCGGGAGGGACGAGGGGTTGGACGAGGCTGGGGAGGCGCCGCCGGCTTATGTCAAGGAGCCCGAACGGGCGCATTTGGACAGGGGTGAGGGGGTCGAGCTGAGGGGGATGGCGAGGTTTAGGGAGATGGTCGGATTGGAGGGGAAGCCGCCGGATTACGAGGAGGGGCTTCCGTCGAGGTGATGGAGGCTGCTAGTCGAGGAAGGAGAGGACTTCGCTGCCGTTATGAGGCCCACCAGACGGCATGCCAGGGTCGTGAGGTGTACGGTGACTGGGCGATCCAGGCATTCTAGAATGGTGTAATGCGAGTGATGACTTTGAAGGACTTTAGATTTTCTTCGAATTAGCGATAGGGATTGCATAGCGGAGGGGAACAAGCGCAGGGTTCAGAGATGGCAAGGGCATCCATCCGCTCTGAGACTGGAACATAGACTAGACATCGAAAAAGACATTCAAACCAACGAAGCAAGCAAGCTCTCGACGTCGATTCCATCTCCGGCTATTACACAGCGTAGCGATGTTATACTTTGCCAACAGTAATGGTACAATATCTAACAGCGACTTCTCATCTCCAGCCGAAGCCTCCGACCATCCCTCCTCACCGCCTCCCCACCCAACCCTTCCGTCCTCTCCAACGCGTCACACCTCCGATCCTCTCCAGCACACCGCCAATCTAATCAAAAGCCTTCCCGATACCCTGCCCGAGCCCGCCCTTGCCGAAATCCTTCCCAAACTCCTTCGCCGCCTCGTCGCCCAGGCCGCCGGAAACCTGGTTGAGCTCATCGTTGGAGACGACGGGGTTCTTCTTCAGCCGATCCTTCCTGCACGCATCGCAACGTCAGCTTTGCGTTCCCGCAGTGCTGATCCAGGTTTCGAAACCGAAACGGAGGGATTGAGACGGAAGGAAGAAGAGAGAGTGTGTGTGTGTGAACAAAAGGAAAGGGAATGTGGGATGGGCGGGGAGAAAGAAAGAGAGAAAGAAAGAAAGAAGAAGGGAAAAAAACGAACAAGAACCCCTCCGCCGCCGTCTCCCCACTCTTCTCCAACATCTTCTCCTCCGCCTTCGCCTCCGCCTTGAAATACTTCTCCATCACAAACTTGACCACGTCGTCCGCCGCGCCCGACATGTAGACCCCGCCCGCCACGGCCGCCAGCACCGTGAGGACGATCGTCGCGACGAGCGCGCCGCTCATGCCGCCTGAGGCGTCGGAGGGGGAGCCGGCCATGGTTGGCGACGTGGGGTCGGGTTTGGGGGGTTGAAAGGTGTGGTGTGGGTTTGAGGAGGTGGTCGTGGGATTTTTGGGGGGGGGTTGATGGGGGTGGAAGATGTATGGGGGTGGAAGAGGGTGGAGGGCGGTTTTGTTTCGGTACGGATTTGTTTGTTATATGCGGGGGGCAGATAGGGGTAAGGGGAGGGGAAACCTGATGGTGTCGTGTGCTTCAAACCGGTTTCGTACGCGGTCGGAGAAATGACGTTGAGAGCTTGGCGGGGATCTCACGTAACGGTATTCTTATCTTAGCGTCTTGGCATCAACGGTGTTCGTTTTCGGGCGTTCCTCCTTTGCTCAACTTTGTTGTCACTGTTCACAATATTAAGTGTATACGGAGTACAGTATTCCTTGATCTCGCCAAAACATCGGCCTCGTTCTTTCTTCGTCATTATGCTTTTAATGCAAAGCCTGACTGTAGGCCTCCAGCTAAAGCCAAACTTACCTCCATCTCTTCAAGTGCAGCAATTCCTTCTCCAGCACGAGAAATTGCACCGAGGAGTATCGCAAGAACGGATTCACAAGGCCCATCAGAAAGTCTCGCGTCCACTGGATGATTTCCCAGGTTCTCGTGCGCGACGTAGATGGAATCAGTTTTGACTTTGTCTTTGCCAAAGAGTGCCACATGGAGCGTAGCTTGAATTCTGCGTCAATACAGAGGTTCTGCAAACGCTGACCAAATTTTGCGCCTCACTGTTGAGATCGATTCTACCGGCTGCAAGCAAATAATTCACTTCCTCATGGAAAAAGAGCGCTATACAGTCTGTCGAGTTGCTGCAGGAGGACCCGATCTGGACTTGGTTTTCGCATGAGAGGGTTGAGAAGACGACGTTTGGGGGTGCGAGAGACGCGTTGAAGGCGAAGAGATGGTGCGGATTTAATGCGATCGAATGAATTGAGGAACTGAGCAGTCGAGGAGAAACTCGAGTTGTCGTGCGTTATCCCATGCTCGCTCTGTTGACCTTGTCGCCTTTTTGCTGGCAACTTTGCTCTTTTGTCGTCTCGTCATGATCGTCAAAGGGATTTGGATCCTCATCGCGTGCCTCTTTCCACCGTTGATATGAATACAGATTACTCGTAGGAGGTGGCAATTGTTTGAATGGCTAGCAGATGGGTATGATGCGTTTATGGCTGCATATACCATACTTGAAACTGGCTTTAATCAATCGTTTCAAAAGAGCTGCTACCCTTTAGACCTGGTGATAGCGACTCTGTGAAGACCAAAAATCACGCTCAACCGCTTATGGCATAATCATTATACGAGAGGGATGTTCTCGACCCATGAAATCGCGGCGTACAATCGGATAAGAACGGGGCGTAGGCTAAAAAAAGACTCTACCAGCAGATAGAACCTTGATGCCGCGTAACAGAAAGATGCTCCAACGCCAAATGCTATGCCAAGTCTCATGACCACATTGGTCTCCTGATACAACATGACGGAGATCTTGTGTACCGGTTGTGTGGGAGTCTGGTGAGTTTTGAGGGTGAAACATTTGACACTGCTTTCAGCGATACCGAGGCCGTGGGGAGCTGCTTTGGGTTCTGCATCCTCAACGGAACCAAACTGTGCTTTTCGCCGCCACAGATTCTTAACACTTTCTCTTCGCCACCACAGACTCTTAACACTTAGCAAGTTACTCATCGAATTAGAATCTCTAGTGTCTATGAATCACTGAATCTTCAACTTTCATTTTCCTGACATTGAATCACCAACCTTCATTTCCCAACCTCAAAGATTATCGAACCAAAGACAACCCGTGTCTGACTACTCTTTAGTGTCCCTGTCTCTCAAGAACAATATCATCATCGACCTGGTCAGGAATTTGCCTTCCAAGTGCACTTTGAGATAGCAAAGTTTTTCAGATTAGGTACTCAACAGTCTGCTCCAACACAATTCCTACGATATCTTCCGTCTTTTTCTTTTTGCATCCCCAACACTCTGCGCGAACAAAGCTGCCATTGCATCTTCCTTCTTTGGGTTTTGTATCCACGACCCATAGACACAACTCCGTATTCAGATTTCTTTGAGCATTTTACTAATATCAATCTTCCTCAACAGATTATTTCCCAAATCATCAATATGCCAAGCCGAAGGGTGGAGGGCTTTTTAAGCAGTCTGACTGAGCAAGAGTACCACGCGAGTAGAGCGCGTTTCGAGAGGACTGAAGCCCGGGCTGCCATCATGAGTTACGAAGAGTTTTTGGAGCAGCTTGAGCTCCAAAATCAGTGGGAAGCAGCCTCTCGTCGTGATGAAGCTCGTAACAATAGAGCTGATCATGCTGCCAATGGCTTTGGAGGGTTTGATTATCTTGGGTCTTGGATACCTTGTTCACGTAAGGCTCGTGATCGCCATGCGAGCGGTTCGTCCCATGGTCATGGTGATCATCGTGGCATCAGTAGAAGAGACTATGAGGCTTACTATGGCGACGAGTCGTTGGCTGGAGAGTCCGACGGTTTCCACGCTGAAGGAGGGAGTGGCAACCTCGGTGCTCGTACTCAATCTGGGGCGTTCAATTCTTATGGTCCAGCGCATAGACATACGGGATACTCGACTGAGGACATTGCAGACTTTGGAGGACGTGATTATCGTCACCGAGCGTCACCACCACCTCGACGTGGTGGAATGTCTTTAGGCGAACGTTCAGCTGCACAGCCTTCACTCGCTGATGCTAGCTCTCGTCATAACGGAGGCCGGCAAGACCTTCCCTCGCAAGATCGCGATGATAGCTATGATAGTGACGCTAGCTTTGCGAGCTCGAGTAGGCGCTACGATGGACGACACAATCCTGCAGGCCGTCGCCATTAGTAGACATAGAAGAGGTGAGCAGCAACAGCTCATTATCGCTGACCAGGTTTTTCGGCTGACCAAAGTAGATTGCTCGTGGCCATGGAACTGGTCAGGTAAAGCTCACAGAACTGGTCATGGAATTGTTGGTAATGGTGCAGACGGGGAATGTTCACAAGTTGTTGCAGAGAGATTCTTGTAACCGTTGATCGAGCTTCTTCTGGCACAGAACGGGCAAATTCGTTTTGCAGATACAATCACATAGATATGGCTTGCTCAAGAACCACTCTTACTGTTATGGCAGCAAATCGTGAACCTGCCTTCTTGTATGAGATTCCAGCAAGAGCCATGAACGGAGAAAATCTTGAGTATTTTCTCAATCTAACAGCCACACAGGTAGGGTAGATGCAAGGAAAGGTTGCACCCGAAGCAGTGTTAATATTTCGGTCAAAGAAGCAGCCATGCTTACAATTTTCGTTATGTATCAGTCTCCATAAAGAGGTTTGATCATCCATAACAGAATACTCTTGGTTGATGCCGAAAGATTGCGTGAAACATAAAAGATTCCACGCCTCGATATTATCACCTGTTCTGTCAATTCGCCCCTTAGCCTTTCAATTCAATGTATTCTGTGCACGTCAAACCAAAGAATTTAGCCATTCACGTTGGAGAACATTGAGTTCCCGTTTTAAGCAGCCTTCGATGTCTGTCTGCATTCGTTCACTCTGCCGAAGTCAATGCATCAAAAACTTGACCTTCAAGACCAATGTTTAAGCTGAAGTAGCCCACGTAACTCATCATCCTCACGCTCAAGTATTACTATATTATTTACTTTAGATATAGAAATTAAAGATCAACAATGATTTAGGTTTAATCGAGCGCTTACTCTAAGCGTGACGCGCGTGGAGTAAGGAAGGTTTGCCGAGACTTGGATTAAGTTGCCAGAGTTTGGATGGGCCTCCATGGCCTCCTGAGCTTCCAACAGAACCTACCCAAAACAACGCCGTCACCCCTCGATACCAGCGTACTCAACAGTCACCCGTGTTCGATTGATCTGCCTCTGTTGCCCGTAATGGCGCGCCAACCAGTCCTCTACGCCCTCCTTTCTCTTGCCCTCTTACCTTTCTCGTGGGCACTCAAGTTTGATCTAGCAGCACACACAGGAAAAGAACGATGTATACGGAATTTCGTGGCCAAAGACACATTGGTCCTTGTAACGGCGATTGTTGACGGGCAAAAAGGAGATGGGCAGCAAGTCAACATGCATGTCAGTCTTCCCGTTACGCCAATTGCGTGCAAGGGAAATCCTGCTGACGCTACGTTTGTACTTCAGATAAAGGACGCTGTGGGCAATGAGTATGGAAGACCCAAGGACATTGTGGGAGAGAAAAGGATGGCATTTACATCGCATGCTGACGCTGCTTTCGATGTATGCTTCGAGAACCAACTTGTCTCATCTCGTAAGCACTGCCCCCAAACACAAACCCGAGGGTGCTAATAAATAATCCAGGGGGAGGAAGTCCGTCACGCCACATTGAATTAGACATTGATATTGGCGCCGATGCCCGAGACTGGTCTGCAATCCAGGCACAAGAGAAGCTCAAGCCGGTTGAGACGGAGCTGCGACGCATTGAAGAGATGGTTGGGGAAATTGTTGGCGAGATGGACTACCTCAGGACAAGAGAACAGAAGCTTAGGGATACGAACGAGAGCACCAATGAGCGCGTCAAATGGTTCGCTTTTGGGACCATGGGAATGCTGGTAGGATTGGGCGCGTGGCAGGTTGTGTATTTGAGGGCTTATTTCAGGTACGTTCCTCCGGACTGCTTCCCTGCTATGGGCAGGAGCCGACACTGACTCCACATTCCCAGATCGAAGCATCTGATTTAGTCCATGCTTACAGCTGGCATTTTGCGTTACATTCGGTCAGATTACTACATTATATGTACTTTTTAGCTTTGCACAGGGTACTAAAATGAGCACCTCGACTACTGACTCGAGGATCAGACCCGTCACTCATCTAGTCTACGCTTTTTTCAGTTCTTCACTTCGACGTCTTCAGCCTTCGGCGGCGCATCCTGACCGCTAAGTCGCCGAGCAGCCTCACCTTGGATACCACATCCCTTCACCGTTCTGCAATCTTTTTCTCTTCTGCTTGTTCCCTTTCTTTTCGGTCCTTGGGCACACTCTGACTATTAAATCGAGAGGTAGATTCACTGATAACTCACTTTCCAATCTCACGTTAATTGATTAGTCTACAACCTGCTTCGCTTCACCTCCTTCAGTCTCCGACTCACCTGGTCTTCGGTCGCTCCAATTTCTGAGTCTCGCATGCTTTTTCTTCGCCAATCAGAAACCATCACAAGACTCGTTTCTACCACGATGGCTCCCAAAGCAGAGGATGCCACCCCGTTAAAGGCGCGCTCCAAGCCATCCACTACCTATGAGCTCGTTGTGCTGAATCTCAAGCCCCTAGGCTCGTATGTACTCTTCCTGAATACAATTGGTACATGGCTTCATCTGACATGCTACAGGCTTCTGACTATCGAGCTGGTTGACGTCTTCGTCGGACCGAAGCGCAAGACCTTCCGCCTTCACGAACATTTGCTGTGCGACCGCTCGGACTACTTCAAAGCAACATTCCAAGGCGAGTTTGCTGAAGCCAAATCTAAAGAGCTCTATTTGCCCGACGACAACGACGCGTCGTTTGAGCTCTTTGTCAATTGGCTCTATGGTGGCAATCTCAAGCCGCCGAGCAATGACGACGAGCTTTCGGCACATCTCGGTCTACTGGCGTTGGCAGAGAAAGTCTTGATTGAACATCTTGGTAATCTCACTGCTGATCACATCAGAGGATACTATCGGGATTCCAAAGCGAGAGTCTCCGCTGGAGATCTCTCATTCGTCTTCGAGAACACCAGCAGCCATCTGATGCTACGATGTATGGCTGTCGTCGCAGCAATGCAGACATTGAGATCAAGCTCCAACAAGGGTCTTCCAGCCGACCTCCGGGAGCTAATCATGAAAGGCGGTGAAATAGCAGCGATGTTCGCCAAGTACTTGCTATATTCGCAAGACCACGGAAAGATATCCAGAATCGACCATGTGCTTGATCTCAACAGAAGCTGTACTTTCCATTACCACAATTACACCCCCAAATGCAAAGGGCCAGCGGTTGGAAAGCTCGATGACTTTGAGGAGGGTAGTGCTCAGAAACCCAAGCCTAGCAAGTGAATAAAAGGACGCAGCTGGGTCGCTGGATGGTTCGCGAGAATCAAGGAACAGTCCGAGCGTTGCAAAGGAAGGGAGCCATCACAAAGGTCAGGTCTCTGCAACGAAGGTGGTGGTTCTTTTCCGATTTGGGGGACATTTGACGGATTGTTGATCATGGCATGAACACAGACAGGTTCTTCTTCTTTGTGCCCAGGGACTACTCGATGCCAGTCATCAAGCAAGGCATGTTCATGAACTAGTCTTGAGCAACACATACCATGATCTCATCCGTATATGTTTTGGCTCAATCGCCGCTAATGTGTCAATTTCTACACCTGCTCCACCTCACGTCGAAGCCGGATATCGCCTATTTTCGCTACGAAATCGTTAGAATACACTTCGAGCATGGCAGATCCAACCTCACAATTTGTCTAATCTGCGTTCTCGTACAGCCCGAGCTCTTCCCCTCCCCATCAGACCCTTTCGCATCGCTTCCGCACATACTTCCCCTGCTGCACCTTGGGTAGTCTTCAAGAAGTCGGATTTGCGTTAAAACTCTCTGACGTTCTTTACTGCCCCCCTCGCAGCCTTACTGTCTTTGGGTAAGGGAAATATGTCATCGATGGTTCTCCAGTGTGCAAGCCCTGCTAGAGTCACGCTCAGACTTTAGATGTCATCTCATTTCTTGGATCGTGATCGTACACAATTCAGTGTCGGGAAAGAGCTATTGTCTATATTGCGTGATCTGAAGGTACAAGGTCATCACAAAAAATTGCAAAGCCTACGCCAAGCCCTTAGAAATGTTTGGAAGACACAAGAAATCGACAATTATAGTGAACGCTTAAACGATCATCGTTCGCAGATCGTTTTTCACCTCATCAAACTTCTCAGGTACGTGTAAGATCCACGAGCTGACTCATTACTGATTTCACCTTCAAAAGGACGAACAGTCGAATGTTGTCATCGCCTTGGAAAACCAGGCCTCACGCCACCGTAGCCTCGGGACGTCCGTAGAGAATCAAGCAACACACCTGAAGAGGGACATCGTGAGGTCGCTAGATCGCCTGACTGTTCTAATATCCGGGGATCCTGACGGACCCCTCAAGGACTTAACTTTGCAACCCTTGACGCTCGCCATTGATGGCAGCACAAGCACACGACAGGTAAAGCCTATCGAGAGCTTACGCCTCGCGATGATTTCTGAGAGGCCAGCACGCGTAGTGGAGGCTTACCCGTCAACCTTCGATTGGCTTTTCACAGATATGAAGCCTGGTGGAGTCCCGGGGTTTCTTTGTGCTGGATCAATTGAAAGCGTGTAACGGTATATACTCGCTCAGTGAGAAGGCTGGGTCAGGAAAGTCTACACTTATGAAATCCCTTGTCACTAATATGAGGATACGAAGAGCACTCCACAACTGGGCAGGAGAAAATCGACTTATGACCGCCAGCTTCTTCTTTTGGAATGCGGGAGCATATACGCAGAAATCTCAGCATCGTCGTCTGCAGAATATCCTATAAAATGTGTTTCAAGAGCGGCCCGGGCTAGTTTCGCAGATATGTCAGTCGCAATTGCGGAGGGTCAACGATGCAGTATTCCATTGGACGCGCGCCGAAATTGCAGAGGTACTCGATCGCTTAAAGACAGTCGAAACAACATGATTCTGTTGTTTCATAGACGGCCTTGATGAGTTCGATGGGGATCACACCGAAGTCCTTGAAGTCCTGCAAGGTCTCACATCCTCGAGTCACATCAAGATACTTTTTTCCAGCAGACCGTGAAATGTTTTCTAAAACACTTATGGGGATAATGCTGGATTGAGATTGAAAACTTCAAGATCTTATTCGACCAGATATTCAACGTCTCGTGGAAGGTAAGAGGAAGGTTAGCTTGTGGAAGACGGCCACTTTCGACAGTTGAAGGCCTTAGATCATCGATATAACGACCTTGTTGTTGGAAAAGTCGAGCAGTGTTCTCCGATGGGTTAATGGTTCTTCTTGTCATGCAATCTCTTCGTCGTGGCCTGGGTCATTCCGATACGATCCCGGAACTTCAGTATAGACTTCGGATCCTCCCCACGGAACCCTGCACAAGGATTGCAACCCGAGTCTCCGGGCATCTTCGCCACCACTGCATGAACAGCCCCGTACCCAGACGGCGCCCTCGCGAGCATTGTATACCGAACCGACCTTCCCGCCGGTTAGCGACCGGGCGGGCACGTATCGAGGGGCGTGTTCGGTGGCGATTTCGAGTGGGCGTTTTTCTCGTTGCTGTGAGCTCCGGACCTTGAGCGATGATCTGGCAACGTGAATCTGCCAATATTCTCATGTACTTGCAGACGGTGAACCGGCCGCGCAAAGACCTTCGAAGCAAAAATGTCATTTTCTTCGTCTCTGAGGGCGAGAAGATAGTCTTCTCGGAGATGTACCGCCTACGCCTATATCTTGTGGTTTGAGAACCTCGGCCTAAAAGCAGCACCGATGAAGTGAATGGTTCCATTTTTAATATTTAGTCAATAAACAGGGAGGATTTTGACACATTCATCTGGGAAAAGCGTCACTATTCCTCTGACTTTTTCTATATGGCGCGTTATGCCATGCTTGTCACATCTTGTATTTGTGTACTCTACGATGCAAATGGACATCCTTGAAGATACCAAAATCTGTTGATCAATAGGAATACACTGAGAACAATCAGCGGCGCTGCAATGGCTCCAAAACCAGGCGGAACAGACGTGCCCAAGCAGCAAACTACGCAAAAGATCTGTTGAGTGCGCAGTAAACTTCGCAATAGCAGCGATGGGCCCTTCTCGACGGTTCCCTACAACCATTCTTGTTGATTCTAGCACGGCGGATATCAATCCAAACATTGACTTAGCGGCCAACTTGCAGATAGTGATTACTGCGGGCCGAGCAATAGCACAGCTGGCATTAGTATCCGTAAGTTCCTAACTCTGCTCTACTACATCTGTGATAAAAACCCAGGGTTATGCACTCTCAACCAGGACGCCAGTCTGAAGGCAATTGCTGTGAATCTTCTGATCCTATTTGACGAATCTTTGAACCAGAACCAGCCCATAGCCGCAACGAACATCCTTCCAGCTACATGTTTTGAGTCCGCAATCACATCTTCTGCTACAACCACGTCTTCCGGTTGCCCAAACAACTCCTCAGCGGTAAGCGGGTCTCTTCGATCACTTCAATGACCAAAAGACTCTGGCTAATTGGATTAGCCTTGTTGTCCGGACACTACTTGCTTAGGTGATAACAGCGCCGCAACCGGAACTTGCACAGTTGGATCTTTATCGGGATGCAGCTGCGCTCCGTAGGTAACTCCAATAGGTAGTTTTTCACCCTACTACTCTCTCCAAAGCCTTTGGAACCTTATGAAATGTGTGATAGTCGATTCAGGCAATGCGAACTTGATAAGCCTCCAGGCAGAGATCATAAGCGCCCTCATAACATACGCGTCCGCCCATCCTCCAACGAGCTCTTCTCCCTTTCCGGAACTCTTCCAACTCCTACCTCGTCGGATAACCTATCAGAAACAGCTGTCCCATCTCCCGTGTGTAATATTTACCCGATCGGGTCTTGTGCGACTTCTGTACAGACATCTGCACTCCCGTCTGCAGTCGCCGAATGTACTAATAATTTCTATGTACAACTATGTGGGGTCAATATGACATCTATCAGCAGTCCCTACATTCAGGTGGGCAGCTATATCGGGGTCACCTTTGTTTTGAGAATTCAGTGGTTATCTGGCTGTACATTGGTGGCTTCGCAGAATCCGCAGAATCCAGTACCCAACAACCTAGACATATCAGATGTCACGATATTCCAAGACGAATTTTCGAATTGTGAGATCTTCCAGGCCCACGTTTGGAACGTTTATAGCTGATGCTGATTCGCTATGGAAGGTCCCGCCAGGGCTTACGACATCGGCTCGACGGTTTATTCCATGCAGACTGGGGGCGAAATCACGCAACAATTGCCTGGGTACGGCGTCTTTGCAAGCCCTCCGCAAACACAACTGTTCTTCAACTCGGGGTCGTTTTGTGCCTCAGAAGGACGGAATGAACTCCGGTTCTGAAACGCTTTGATAGTTGATCCACAGTTGATGTCACTGTACACATATCTAGCTGTGGCCTTGTGTTTGTGACGTGTGCGTTCCAACCGAGTATGACACAACTGAATCTCAAACTGAAATATCTACACAGTGCCCAAGACCTGAGGTACAGCCAACCAATCAAACACCATTGTCGTCAAAAATGTAGGTAGAGTAGGTGCGTAGTGGAGGTATCAGTCGATATGCATTCTAGCCAATGATTATAGACTGCTTCGCGCAAAAGACATAGAACTCTTGTTCGCTTTACAGTTCCTTGAGAAAAATCACCGAAGCTACCTATGGCGACGGTTGCAAAGTCTTCGACGCGCTTGATTACTTTTTGGTCGAGTACCCCGTGATGAAATGATCCGCGCCAAGTACTGGGCTAGGTCGACGACTTGGGTAACGGTAGGGTTCGATAACGTACGCTGCCTCAGCAACATACACCGGCCTCACATGATGACCCACTCTGGAGTGAAGTCCTCCATGTGGACTACTGTGGACTACTAGCCAACCAACATAGATAAAGCCATGACCTGTTCCATCTTTGCCCACAACCACGGAAAGATAGACTTAGCCGGGTTTGTTCGTCTTGGTGTACGGTAGGCGTTTCAATTCGTCAGCGGTTGGCGGATGCTGAGCGCCCAAGAGACTCTAAAGTGCATGACTCAATCGCTGCGACCCGTTCTGAGACGGAAGCTTGACGCAGAACGTGCTTTCAGTGCGACTGTTCCTCCTGGCGGCAAGAGCAGAAATCCATCAAGAATCCGTGCAAGTCGGTCACGATATGCCTCTCGATCTTTGATTTATCGTTATGGACTCTAACTGTGACTCTTGCATGAGCCTTTTAGAAACCTTGCTGATGAGCTTAGCTATGAAGAACAAAACAATGAGACCGTCTCGAGACAATTATGTTATAGAGAGGAAATTGAGCAGTGAAATTCGCAAAGGGGTCTCAGCTCTACGGCTATGGACTGAACTGTTCGTGTGTCGAAATTCAGCCTTTCGGCCCCATTACATAGAAGCTAAATTACAGAGGTGCATGATTGAATCAGCCACTTGAATAGCAGTTGGCCCCTGAGATGTAGGAAATTGGCAACTCAAAGCAGGATTATCGTTCCAAAAGAGGGAAGGTGTACTAGCTTGAGAGGACTAAAGACGCCTGTATATATATAAATAAATAAGACGATTTTGATCGTAGTGGCTGGATAGTTCAGTGGCAGAATTCTTGCTTTGGGTCATCACAAAATGTAAGAGGTCCTGGGTTCAAATCCCAGTTCAGCCCGTCAAAGTTTTTGTTTTTTTTCGCCCTATGTGATGGCCTATCTTTATAAAGAGGTACGTTTCCAATCTAAACGAAGGGTGCCAAGGAGGTACGGCAGAAACTTCGCACATGATACGAGTAGCGTCGTGGTTTGAACAGCTGTATTGACGGAAAGATACTTTATACGTCTTCGAATAATGCCAAGACGTGAAGATATGCCAAGACTCGCGACATTGATGTCATTCCCAAATCCATAAATCACCATCATCTCTACGATTGCCCACTCTTCCTATAATCTCAAGCACGTTTCAATCACCTCCCACCATGTCTCTATTACGATGTATACCACGCTCTGCTCGGCCAGTCTCCAGAGCCTTCAGACCCATATCAACCTCTATGCCCCGCACCTTCCCAAATCCTCACTCGAATGAGAATGCCTCAGAATGGCAAGAATCACAAAAGTCCAAGCCCGATGGGCCACATATGACCAATACCAACTCTACCATTGCCAATGAGATGCCAAGTGTAGGTGCCGATAAGGCACCGCCTGAGCTCCTGAGCTCCGTCGACCCAGATTTCGTGCCAAAAGATTCGATTCCGGAGAACACCGAGCATATGATGGCGGGGGCTCAGAAGGGTGCGCCCGAGAGCGGCGTCAATGCGGAGCTTGAGGTGGGCGAGATGGAGGGAGCAAGTTTCAAGGTGGAGCCACTGAGGCGGACTGGCGAAGATGGCAACACCATGCGCGCTAGGTTGTTATGTCCGTTTCTCTACTCGACTTAACCATCAAAGACATGCAAAGGCTGACCCAGACCTTCTTTCTAACAGATCAGAGCCGCAAGAGGGGAACCCTCGAAAGTGATCTCCTCCTCTCCACCTTCGCTGACACCAACCTCCCCCGCATGACCACGAAGCAGCTCCAACAATACGACCTCTTCCTCGATGAGAACGACTGGGATATCTACTATTGGGCTACACAAGAACCGACACCAACATCCCGTGAGACCGCAGAAGGTGGCGACTCGGACTCGTCTACACCGGCTGCTCAAGGCAAAGCCATGGATAAGTCTGAGACGGACGAGTGGAGACAAGGCGCACCTAGAAGCGGTGAATGGGCTCAAACTGTTGGCACGTTCAAGCCTGCGTACAGACCTGTGCCACAGCGGTGGCAGAATAGTGAGATTCTAGCAATGTTGAGGAAGCATGTCATTGATCGGAGCGCTGGTGGCGTTCATGAGGAACCGAACGCGAAGGTGGAGGGCAAGGGACTGGAACAAAGCGTAAAAGGGACTGGCGGAGGTGGACTGGGCAGGATGCCAGAAGTTCAGAATTTCGATATCTGAACTCTGAATGGCGCTACTCATCATCGGTGGTGTGTAGGATCTGCAGCAAGCATTGTCGAATCGAAACTGAACGGGTCCTCTGGCCTCGTAAGCCTTCCGCTGGGAGCCTTTGGTTCACATGCACAGCGTAAGCCGTGACACAAAGACTTCTTTCAGACTCGTCCTCAAGAGCCTTGCGCTCTAACCTACTATGAACGCGAATTCAAGTCATCAATTCTTCTCTGGATTGCAATTGGGCATAAACTCGCTTGGAGTTTCTCTAGGCTGCATTCATCGAACAGCATTCTTCGCAGTTGGCCCACCAGCCACCAGACTGTTTTCAGGTAATGCTTCCAAGTACTTGACTGGTATTTTACATTCCCCGCACAGTTGGGAATGCTAAGCGAGGGCTGGAAGTGATTTTTGTATCTTAAAACCCTACTCGTTCTGCACTTGTATTTGTTGTTTTCTGCTCGCTGCGGCAACTTGAACGAAGTTCTCGCAAACCGGTCTCATCATGTTCAGCTTTCCAGCTGAACGATTCAATTCCTTTTAACGAAGTCCCTTTAAGCCCCTGCCTCTTGATCGCACTACAAAAATTTTACTCATCTGCACGCATGCAGCCAGACACAATGCTGAACTTCGGTTGCTATCGCTCGATGAACAAAGACTTCGGCAACACCAGCACGCAGATCGAAGACCCTTGCGATGACCTCTTTGATGAATGGCTGAACCAAGACCCGACCACTATCAGCGATACGGCAGATGGATCAGACGACTTTTACGATTTCGATTTTGCGTTTGATGAGGAGACGGTCTCGAGTGGAAGTTATTCTACTGGAAGCAAGACCACCAGCCTGCCTTCTTCCCAACGACTACCTGCAGCTGATCTCCGTTTTTCACCTCCTCAGCTGACTCCACCCTTGCGAAGCCGCCCTCCTCTCATCCGATGCGAGGCGCCGACGGTGAGAAGTGCAATCTCCAGCAGCGAACTTCTGAAACTGGAAGGGAAACTGTCCCACAAAAATCGGCAAACGAAGGCTCCACTAATACCATCTTCCTCTTCAGCTGTCCTAACGCTTGGAGGAACGCTACGGAGGAAAGCAAAGTTCTGCGCTCCCGCACCAGAACCACAGCGTGGCAGGTCGCAGAAAGTCTTCAAAACTCCTTCAAGCGAGATGATGCGTCCTTCCTATCACTATCGGCAAGACACGCCGGCGTATCATGAATGGACACGGCGGTTCGAGCAGATCAGTCTTCAGACGCCGAACAATACCCCTCAATTGTCACCTCCACGGAGTAGAGGTAGCTTTCGAGACCATAGACCCGGCGATATTGTGACTTCGAGTCGTAAGTCCACACAACAGCATCCGAAAGATGCTATGAGTGTTTCTGATATGAAGTCAGAGGCACCCAAAGAGAAATCCACCACTCCGCAGACATCTTTTTATCATCCTCTCCCGAACGCTCATGCCCTGCAAGGCCAAGTGAGCGATGCTGAAATGAACTCCATGCCCTCGACAAGCGGCGACGTCGAAGCTGAAGGCAAAGAACAGGGAAGCGAACGCACGCATGTGCGACAATTACGCCACCCATCATCATGGAATTATCTGCCGATATCTCCTCTTGACCTCGGTTTCTCAGCGGCGTCGCCAAACCATGTTCAGCCCAGCTGGTTGCACAGGCTTCCAGAAAATGTCAATATAGACTCCTACCAACACAACGCCAGCGCCACGCAGTCAACGCCAGGAATCGCACAGCCGTCGTCAGACTACATGCGCCAAGACTTCCTGATCCAATACGAACCCTATGGTCAGTTCGTCAACGAAGACCCGTCGACTGGCTACTCGATCGTGTCGTCCAATCCGCTACAGTCGCCAGGCGCAGAGGAGATACCCATTGCGCTCTACGGACACGATGACCCCGATCTAGTTGGGATGGCTCGCCCTCCATCCCCCCAGCTACGCTCCCTATCAGTCTCCCCACCGCTCCACTCTCCCACCAAATCTCGCGGCCGGTCAAAAATGCGCAGCCACAAAAAGACCAAATCCGTGGGCCAACTGAAGCAACCGAAATCGTCCAGCACGCTCAAATCAGCCAAATCCTTCGGCAACATCAAGTCTCCAAAATCAACAGGCTCCAGCTTCGGCAACTTTGTCAACTTCACGGCGCATGATAGCGATAGGATTCTTACCGGGGTTGCGCCGAGCGGGAGCTCGAAGACGAAGGCGAGGAGGGAGCAGGAGGCTAATGAGAAGAAGAGGAAGTTGAGCTTGGCGGCGTTGAGGGCAATTGAGGAGGCCGGTGGGGATGTTAATGCGGTGGAGATGTTGAAGGCTGAGTTCGATGATTGATGGGGTGGATTCGGCTGTATACAGCAGTATATGTAATGGGAGTAAATGAGGGAGATACTAATAGCAACAACCTTCATTCCACGTGGGGAGTTGAAGGTGTCCAGTAGGATTGCAATGATTCGTGTTGCTTTTCTCACTAGTCCTCCCAGGCATAGGGTACATGTCTCCCTGTACTATCTATATCCTGTTTACGATGCTTGATCCTCGTCAAGTCTCTCTGTGGACTACAATAGGCGTTGATCTTCGCTTCTGTATGTACTTGTATGTTTCCTACTGTTCTCCTTGAAGCATTCTTCGTTACATACAAAGCATTGTGGTCCACTACCGCCCAACGTCTATGGGTAGGGCTGATAGCTTTTGTACTCGTGTCAGCGTGTCAGGTGTGTAAATCAAACTTTCGGCATGTGCGGATAGAGCCCCCGAAACGGCAGCTAGCAAAGCGGATAAAGACCTCACCCTGCTGTCGATCACGGTTTGAACATGCTATTTCAGCCAATCCCGTCCGGATGCCATCATAAGTCAAAAATCATAAATCATAATGAATGCAATTCTTGGCGTCTTCGGAATTTGGGGGAAAGAAGTGTCGGATGAAGCAATGCTCGGCATCCGATGTCATTGTCATCTTGGGGCAGCAGCGACCTTCTCTCCTTCACCCTCTTCTCCAATATGGCAACTCTGTTTTCCCTTCCCCACATCTCTTACTTTCCCATTAGTGAAGATGCCAATCCTTCGCTCCACGTTTTTCCGCCATCTCACTTAATCTCTACCTCTTTCCAGCCTGACTCCCAATACGCATGACCCAAAGCACTCCACAAGTCACGGCAGTCCCAAACCCATCGTCTTACCTGGGACTACTTGGCAATTGACACACATAATTACAGCTAGGCTTGTGTCCCTTATCCTCCCACTATGAAGGACTCCTCCTCCACCTCGGAAGAGAACAACGCGACCAACATCCTCCCAATACCACCAGCACTCGAATTTCCCTTTCCCCAGAACAGCACCGAATCATCCCAGGCCCCATCTAAGGCGCCCTCAATATTAGCCCCACATCATGCTTCAGTCCGCAGCAGGAACCCGCTCGTCGACAATGGGGCACCAACCCCAACGAAGGCACCAGGGCCACCAAGTCTTGGGAGAGCACCCGAGGCGCCTCGGCCACAGGCGAAGAGGAGGTTCAAATCGGAACGGCCTGTACCATTACAGAGAACATCGACGTACTTGAGGCCGCGAAGGGGTTACACTGGACACGTGCCTACGCTTCTAAACACCGCAGCTGCTGGCCATACCTCGGACGATGAATCGTCTTCTTCAGACGACGAGTCAGAGATGAAGCTGGCCTCCAGACCGTCGAATCGCAGCGGTCGATCGCCTAGCACTAGGGGACGTGCTGGAAGTGTGCCTGAAGCAGATGAGAACGGCAGACGAAGATCAGGTGGAGGGCAATTTGGAAAGTTCTCTGTGGGCAATGAAAACTACAAGACAAAGGGAAAGGTATCGAAAAGGGACGGACGCCTGAACATTAGTGTCAACGAGACCAACAATCATGGTTATTTGGCGCATGCTCTCGGTGCAACCCTGCAACATCATTTTAAGCGCCCTGACGATGACGACGAACTAGAACTCGAGCGGACTCTGTCGCCATTACATGAGGAGGATAACATCAGACGGCCAGATCTGGTAGCGAGGCTGTCCGCTCTTTCTGCGCGACCATCATTGGACGGAGACACCTCAAGGCCACCTCTGAACATTGTGATCATGGTGATTGGAAGCAGAGGAGACATACAACCATTCCTGAAGCTTGGGAAGCTGTTGAAAGAAGATCACGGACATCGTGTGCGAATAGCCACTCATCCAGCCTTCAAGAAGTTCGTCGAACAAGATTCGGACTTGGAATTCTTTTCTGTTGGAGGTGATCCAGCAGAGCTCATGGCGTTTATGGTCAAGAACCCTGGCTTGATGCCCTCCGTATCTACGGTAAGGGCAGGCGAGGTTGGCCGAAGGCGAGACGCAATGTTTGAGATGTTCCAAGGATTTTGGAGAGCATGTATCAACGCGACAGATGATGAGACCCTTCCAGCCAATCTCAAAATGATGGGTGGCAAGCATCCGTTCGTTGCCGATGCCATCATCGCCAATCCACCATCCTTCGCACATGTTCATTGCGCAGAACGGCTTGGAGTTCCTCTCCATCTAATGTTCACATTTCCGTACAGTCCTACTCAACAATTCCCGCATCCTTTAGCGAATATCAAGAAGAGTAATGTTGATACCAATTATACTAATTTCATGTCATATCCGCTGGTCGAGATGATGTACGTCAAGTTGTGTGTATGAACTGGTAGAAAGCGATTGCTGACAGAATGATAGGACGTGGCAAGGACTAGGAGATCTAGTCAATCGCTTTCGAGTGAAGACCCTCGGGCTCGAGCCAGTCTCGACTCTATGGGCGCCCGGACAGCTGTTCCGACTGGAAGTACCCTACACGTACATGTGGTCACCCGGGCTGATCCCAAAGCCAACGGATTGGGGCCCAGAAATTGACATTGCTGGCTTCGTCTTCCTCGATCTTGCATCGTCCTTCAAGCCGCCAGAAACACTGGCCAAATTCTTGGATACCGGCGAACCTCCTGTCTACATCGGCTTTGGCAGCATCGTCGTGGATGATCCCGACAAATTTACTTCACTTATATTCGAGGCAGTCGAAAAAGCCGGTGTCCGTGCGCTTGTGAGCAAAGGATGGGGTGGTCTCGGTGACGAGGGCCACACACCAGACAATATTTATATGCTCGAGAACACACCGCATGACTGGCTCTTCCCTCGTGTCAGCGCAGTGGTACATCATGGAGGAGCTGGGACAACAGCCGTTGGCCTAAAGTGTGGCAAGCCTACCATGATCGTACCGTTTTTCGGGGATCAACCATTCTGGGGTGCGATGGTTGCAAGAGCGGGTGCGGGTGCTCACCAGGCCACACCCTATAAGAAGCTTTCGGCCGATGCACTTGCGGAAGGAATTCAGCAGTGTCTAACACCAGAAGCAAAAAAGGCTGCAGAGAAGATTGCGAAGTCGATTGCGGCGGAGGGAGACGGTGCCAAGAACGCTGTCGAATCGTTCCACCGTCACCTTCCTATGCGAGGCGATCACTCAATGCGTTGCTCTATTCTCCCTGACCGTGTCGCGGTCTGGACACTGAAGAGCTCAAATTTGAGGCTGTCGGCCCTTGCAGCACAAGTCCTGATTGAGAAAAAGAAAATTCAATGGAAGGACCTCAGGCTGTGCCGACACTACGAATGGAATGACTTTGAAGGGCCTGGTGAACCCCTCACCGGAGCCGGTGCAGCTCTTGCAAATTCGGCCGGCGGCATTGCTAAAGGCCTGGGTGGGATGCCTGTCAGGTGGGCAAAAAGCATACGGAAAAAAGAAAAGAGGGAGCAGAGACAAAAGGAGCGGAGGGGGTCTCAAGCTCAGCGAAGGGATGGTGGGATGAAGTCTTATTCACAATCAAACGGGCATGCCGACAAGAAGAAGGGGCCGGAAGATGAGGAAGGCGGAACTGATGGCGACCTGCCCCATGGAGGAAAACTGGTTGCCGAGAGCCATCTTCCGGAGCCACATACTCTTCTGGACCGAGCGCATGACGACGTTGAGAAGCATGGAAAACAGCAAGATGGCGAGCTGGCCAAGCCAACAATGAACAACGCTCCCGTCTCTGACGACTATGTGACCTCTGACATTGGATCGGAAAGATCCGACGAGCATCCGGGTCAAGACTTGGTCCAAGATCTTGCAGAAGACACCGGACACGGATTTGCCAAAACTGGTGAGGCATTAGCGAAAGCCCCGATGGACCTCTCACTCGCTATCGCGCAAGGTTTTCACAATGCTCCACGTCTCTATGGCGATACCACCGTCCGCACTCCCCCACGTATATCAGGTTTCCACTCCGGCCTCCGCGCTGCCGGCTCTGAATTTACTTTTGGTGTCTATGACGGTGTCACTGGTCTGGTCTTACAGCCATATCATGGGGCTCGCAAAAACGGTGCGCTTGGCTTCGTCCAAGGTGTAGGCAAAGGTATCGGTGGTTTCGTGCTCAAAGACTTGGCTGCCATTATCGGACCTTTCGGATACACGCTCAAGGGGGTACATAAGGAGCTCATCAAGGGTCGGCAGCCGACTGCGTTCATTCGTAAGGCTCGTATGATCCAAGGAGGCAAAGATGCTCAGGCTCTCGACGGTGAGGCCAAGCAACGAGAATTGACCAAGATCGATGCTGCGTGGCGGATTGTGTCTGAGATTCGAAAGGAAGATGAAGCGCAGAAGGCGGAGGGCCTCAAGGGACGGGTAGCCTTGTTGAAAGAGAAGAGAAAGATGGGCAAGAACGACACTTACGAGACTGTGGGTCACGCAAAGAAGGCTCTGGAGACGAAACAAGAGGAACGCAGAGAAAGAAAAAGCGTGGCCATAGCGAGGAATAGTGGGGAAGAGAGAAGAGGGAGCAAGATACTCAAGAAGAAAGGAAGTCTATTCATGTCTGGGACAACGAAGCGCGGGAATTCGAAGAACAGAGAATCGATAGACGGGAAGCCGAAAGGTGCAGATCGGGAAATCAAGAGAGAGGTGCTTGACTTGAGCAATGAGAAGGTCTCCGTGGACAGCAGCGTGGGGACAGGAGAGCGAAATGGCACATTAAACGTGGCCGCTTAGAGGAGACTAACGGAAGGTCTCCATAGATGAGACGGAGTATTGATACCCTTTTGTTTACATATAAATATTCACATTAATTTACGCGGTCACTCATACGGCAACCTATTTGGACCAGGGGGTCAACCAACGGGTTTCCATTTTTCATTTTTTGTAGGCCTTCCACATCACAATAAGGCATCTGCTTTAAATTCTAAGGAGTATTGTCAGGACCAGCATAGGTGTGATACCAGGATGGGTGAGGTAGAATAGGGATAATAAGGCTACCGAACTACGTATGTAGGAAGGAGGCATGATATAGTAGGAGATGCCTCCGCCAAGGCACTAGGCTATAGGGCTGAGTGATGTCAAGGGTACGCTCGTAACAAGTATCAACTATAGCGTATATTTTATATTATAGTTAATAGTAGATAAGATAGCTATAGTAACTAATAAATATAGTAATTATAATTAATAGTATACGCTAAGGGCGTAGACTGCTTAGTAATAAATATCTAAAATAAGTATTTACTAATCTTAATCTCGCTCTCGCGAAATAATCTTCTAATGAGATATTCTAGAGTTTTTTCTAGATATGAAACAGCGTTAAGCTTTAAATAACATCTCTAAGCGTTATAGATCTATTGTATACGTTGTGATAGAATAATAAATAAATCATGATGGGGCCCTGAATTATGGTTCTGCGAAAATCAAAAAATCAAAATTTGTTCGTTGGCCCGCTGTTCCAAATGGGTTGCACTTGCCCTACTCATTCACTCATCTCCATGATCTCCCATCTTAAACTACCACCAACATCATCAAATCTCTACAGACATGTCCTTCTTTACCAATGACTACCAAAATATCAGAAGCTAAACGAGAGTGTCCGCGGCGGAAGGGCAGTGCTCTCCAGAAATACGGCATTTTGGCCAGAAATAGCGTGCTCAATCACGGACTGCGCCTCCAAGTCTCCCGAGCTTTACAACATACGACTCGTCCTCCACGACCAGACCCTAAATACGACGATGCATATTGTAACATGTTGGAGATTATGTTGCTACTCTTGTTACTGCGCTGATGTATCTATTTCGCGAGATAACATAGGGTCTGTGATGTTTGCAGAATTGTATATCAGAGGCTTGCCCCCCCCCCACCCCATAGAACATTGTCATTGTTTCATCAAGCACCGGCCATCAGCACAGGTTTCAGAATAGTCACGACACTTCTTACAGTCCTTTGTGTCCTCCACCTCGTTCTTTGTGTATTACCTACCCATCAGCGGAAACTCAGCATTAATATCAATCTTCTGTCCTAGCATCCTTCGACCACCCTCCCACTTCCATTCCCTCAAAGCACACATCAGCTATCATGCAGACTTCAACCATCATCCCCTTCTTCCTCCTTCTCGCCTCCTCCTCCGCCCTCGTCCTCCCCCACCAGGCTCCATCCACCGCCGCCACAGCTGGTGGAGGCCCTCCCAACGGTCCTCCCCCCCTCGGCATCTCCCCCGGAGCCATAGCCAATTTCTCCGGCGTCAACTTCCTCGAGAACCTGGAGTCGGCCTTCTTCCTCGAAGGGCTGCACAATCTCACCAAGTGGAACACGGACCACCGACACGACCACGCCATCGACGTCGTCACGCGCGTGCAGGCGCAGGAGCTCATCCACGTGCAAACGGCCGAGGGGATCCTGAAAGCGAACGGCGCGCCCACTTTCACGCCGTGCAAATACACATTCCCCGTCGGCAACGCGGACGAGTTCTACGCGCTGGCCAACGTCATCACCTCCGTCGGCCTCGGCGCCGTCATCGACGTCGTCGCGAGCCTCGCCCTCACGGACCCCGGGACCGTGCAAGGCCCCGCCTCCATCCTGGCGATCGAGGCCCGCCACGACGCCTTCTTCCGCCAGCGCTCCGTCAGCGACGTGCCCAACCCGGCCCCCTTCGACACCCGCATCTCCGCCGCCTACGCCCTCAACCTCGCGGCGCCCTTCATCGTCAAAGGCTCCTGCGCCGCCACGCCCGCTTTCCCCGTCATCCCGGCCTTGACGGCAAAGGTCACCGGCAAGACGACCGGGAGCGGCGGACGGATCACGTTCGGCTTCGACACGACGGCCGTGAGCAAGGAGGATCTGAGCAAGGGGTTGTACATCGGCTGGGTGAACCAGGCGAACGTGGTCGACTACCAGCCCGCCACCGTTGACGGGGAGGGCGTGGTTACGAGCACGATTGCGGGGGGGATGGCCGGGATCGCGTTCGCGGCGCTGACGGGGCAGAACACAAAGACGGATGTCAACAGCTTGACTGCGGTGACGATAGCGGGGCCGGCGCCGGTGCAGATTTCTTGAATCGAGAGCGAACTGTTTGTTTTAGGCGTTGCAGATAAGCATTCCGGAATCCCCTCGTCACTGCTACTGCTTTACCATGTCGTATCCCAACCGCAAGCATTTCTTTCCCGGCATGAACCTTCCATCCCCTGCGTCTCGCCCTCCTCATCTCCATCCCTGCCCACCCGAGACGCCATCACTTCTTTAAGACCTGGCCAATGATCACACGATGCCATATCCGCGACCAACTCTGCCTTTTCCCGCGCGCCTGAGCGACCCCAACATGCGGCCACATACCTTCTCGCCGCATACTCCACTTCCACTTCCACATCCACATCCACATCCGCTCACGAGTTCAGTCTGCGTCAAACCTGCGCATTCGACCACATCCGATCTGCCGCACGCACAAGATCAAAACTCCACACATCTCCCAACGACCCTAGCTTGCTAAACCCAGCTCACCCAAACGATGAGTCGGCCCCGCACGCGGTGCTCAGAGATATCAACCCAACCCACCCCCAAAAACGGCCCTCTCCCCACAACGCCCTCTCCCCACTCTCCCTCTCCCCCACCATCACCACCGTCACCCTCCCCGCCCCTCGCCGCCCCGGCTGCAATCCCACCCCCCAACGCCACCGGACCCCTCATCCGGGCAACCCGCGACGCGGCCTTCCTCGCCCACGACTGGCACGACACCGCCATCGCGCCCTTCGAAAGACTACGAGGGGTACCGGTACGCGCGCGTGTGTGTGTCGTTCATCCCATCTCCTCAACCCAACCCATCCTAACACCGCTCCCACAGCCACGCAAGCACCATCTTCACCTTGCTCTCCGGCCCGCCCCGCCCCACGCGCAGCCGACGCCGCGCGAGTACACCTACCGGAGCCTGCACGCTGGCCGTCGCGATGATGGCCGACCTGTGCGATTACGCGTCGATCGGGGACGCGATGTTGAAGGTGCGGGACGGGTGTTTGAGTAGTGTTGTCGGTGGTGGAGGAAGGGGGGGGAAAAACGGGGGGTAGGGTTCGTGAATCCGACGGGGGTACGATACGGCGGGGGATGCACAGGGCGATTGGGGTGTTTCTGTAGGATACGGAGAGTGTGATCGATGAGGCCGTGAAGGAGGGGGGTGGGGAAGTGACGGGGGGGAAGCGTTTGGAGTTGTATCCTTTTTCCAGCCGGCTGGGTCGGTCGCGGGGATACTGTTCGTGGCAACGTGCGTGGAGCAGTGCGGGGGAAGCCGATGTTGGATATCGATGCGAACACGAGTCTTCTTCGTGATTCGTGTGCGATTGCGGTTTCATGTGCAGCTCGAGGGTCATGTCATCGATCCTCTACTTAATGAAAAAGAAGCCCTTCCAAACTTCAGGCGCACGGAACCAAGCCTCGAGATCACTTGACTCGCAATTCCCCTCACCGAGCGCAGACCTTCATTCCAGCAGGCGAATGGTCCCAAGGCCCATCTTATCCAAATGCTCTTGTACAAATTCCATCGCCTTCTTCAGCGTAGCCGATCCTTCACCGCAAGCTCCACTCTCAACGTGCTGCGCCAGCCCACTCAAGGTGGTGAAATTCCTGGGTGATGCCCCATGCTGCGTTGATCTCGCGAGGGCGCTGGGGCAGTGGAACAGCGGAGTTTTGTACTCGTGGAACAGAGAACGGACCGGCAACGCGGAGTCGCTAAGGACTTTTGGTTGTTGTCGGAATGGCGAAGGTTCCAGGTTAGAAGACATCTGAGGAGGTCTAGGTCGGAGAATTCCACTGGTCGAAAGGGAAGCTTCGAGTGAGAGGAAAGACACTGGTTCCTCGCCTGTGCTGTCTGCCATCGCAGCCATAACAGGGCTGCTTGCTACGCTTGATGTGGGGGTCAAGACTGGTGTACCGGTCGATGAAGACAATTCGGACCCGCTGCAGTTGTAATGAAGGTCCTGACCGGTACGGCTACTGGTAACAATACGCTCGATATCGTTGTCCTGGACAAGATTGTTGACAGTGTGCCGGTCGATTCCGGAACAGCAGGTACCACTTTCCAGGTGATGCAGCAGAGCGGAGGGCGAAAGGAAACGGCGTTTGCACTTGTCACTGGCAACGCACCCGAGATCACTAAGAGGATGATGTTTCAAAGAGGTCAAATGCTAATCCAAGTCGTTCTTTTTGACGAATGTTCGTTGGCAAATGTAGCAACCGTGGGCATCTCTGGAGTAAAAAACGCTCTCTGGATTGTCGGAAGCATGGTGCTCTACCACGATATGTCGGTCCAACGCTGGCTTACTTCCAAAGTCCTGCTCGCATATTTGGCAAGGTATCCTTCGGTGGACCTTGTCGTTAAGATGTTGATTCAGAGAATGCTCGCTGACGAAGTCTTGCTCGCAGTCACTGCACCGAAATTGGGAGGCGTGCAAAGCCTCAAAGTGCTCGACCGCTGTGGATTCAAACTCGAAGATCATCGTACATTCGTGACAATAACAATGCTTTTCAACACGTTGATGCTCTTCAAGGGCATTCTTCCTCGAAAACGACTTTTTGCAAGTGTCACATGTCCGTGCGAATACCTGGTAGAAACAGCCGGGATGCGAGGCTCCGTAGTGTTGTCGAGGGCTTTCTTCCATCCGAAAGGCTCGTTTGCATAGTGAGCAGGCGTAAGGTCTGCCGTCTGACAGGGACTTGGCCGTAATGTGATTTGTTTCGACATCGCTTGAAATGCTGGCAGTCTGTACATCCTGACCTTCGGCGACGATGGTACGATCTATGGAGGGTGTCAGTTGGCGCTTAGTCGGTAGTTCTTCTTTCAACTTCCTACATCTATTAGCTTCCATCTCGTCGAGCTTGCTTTGAGTGGTGACTTTGTGACGTGTAAATGCGTCTTCAGCTGTCATGACTTCAATAGAACCGCTCCTTCGCCTTTTTCTTCTTTGCGAGCTTGTAAGACAAATAGACTGGAGGAGCTGACGATGGGAGCTTCTTCAGTGGGAGTTTCGTAGTCCCATTCGTAGCACATGAGGCCGTTGTCGCCTGGGTCAGGGTTTTGAAGAAAGCCAGTAGACTTTTGTGTAGATATCGGCGATCTGTATGCTGCATCCAAAGATATCCTTTCCTGATTTCGAATATGCACCCATGATGTCGAGACGCTAATAACGAACATGTGGGCCTACGGCAAGCTTCCAGATGCCAGATGCTTTCCCGGGATGTAAACACGACGGAACCACATTAGAATTCTGAGAGTCTCACGCGGCCGGTATAGAACCAGAGTATCCGTTAAGAGCAGGTCGCCCCCGTGAAAGAAGAGGCGGACCAGATTAAGATATTTGACCCAAGGTGTGTGGGAGTTAGAGACGCCTTCCGAACCTTGACTGAATTATAGAAAAGTTGCTTAGCAAGGCGAGGAACTAGATCATAACGAATATTTACATCATGGAACTAGTCATATTAGCGGCGCACTTAGCTATATCTCAAAGTCGAAGAAGAGGCTAAAATGATCGTTCCAGAATTGAAATTCTGGAAGACATATTCCCAAGCACCGTTGTTATCAATCTTTTGAGAGCCAGTGTTGACTTCATTGACCTGGAATTGAAGCCGGCCCTCGAGAAGCCTACTTCTCTATAGTCGCAGTCAGAGCGGGAGAAATCACCACAGTAGGTGTCTTGGAGGTTTCTAGAACAGACATGTTGTAGATCTGGGATTAGCATCTCCTGCAGGAGGCATTTGGCGTGGCATCGGAGCAGGGGTAGTAGCAGACTTGGTGGAAGAAGCCAGCACAGGATGAGGTACTGCCGTGAGGATCGAAGGGGGCCGTGGGTTGAATGAATGGTAATGTAGGTTGGGTTTGAGGGGGTGTCAGGAGGAGGAGTTGTGAAAGTTTTTAGACCCTGCCAAGTGCCAAACAACGGGTAGCAAGTCTCGATAGGATCCAATTTCCAGGATACCAAATACTTCCAACCGTCATAAGGCAGAGATTAACAACCCACGTTCGGAAACGTTTCTTCGAATGTTGTTGGAACGTAAGAGTATGTAGCATAAGTCATGCATAGAGGGCCACCCGAACTTTAATTTTTTCTAAGTCCTACAGTGGTAGCCCAACAGGGCTGACTGGAGAACTTTGCGGAGAATCATTTATTGGAAAGCTTGCTTTCTCAATGCTCGAGACTTGAAAACGAGAATGGGTGCTACGCTAAGAGGCTAGTGACCAATCAGATCATCGAATTCCATTATTTCTAGTCTAAAACACACCTTATTTCTTCATTTTCGATCTAAACACGGGTACGTCCAAAAGAGGAAGCACCATAAGGCTGAACCTCGAACATCAACTTTATCAATTTATTCTATTTAATTCCTTTAACGTTACGTAATAAATGATAATAAAGTAAATTTATAGAGTTATAGAGTTAATTATACGCTCCTAAATAAAGTAGCGAAGACGAAATTTGATAAAGTATTCGTAAAGATATACTAAAAACTAAGATTTTTATTCAAATTATCGAGCTTGCGAGAAGAGCCCCTCCGGCAGGAGCCCTCGGAGAGCCCTCGGAGAGCCCCCGGAGGGTTAGGGGGGTTTCAGGGGGTCTCCCCCTGAGTATATCAACTATCTCTCTCGATTCTCAGGGTTAGACCCCTTAAAATCCCTTAAACCCTTCGGAGCTCTTTAAGGGCTCTCCGTCTCCGAGGGCTTCTATCGGAGGGGCTGTCAAAGCAAGCTCGAAATCAATCAAATATCACTAAAATAATCAAATTTCGAGCTTGCTTTGACAGCCCCTCCGATAGAAGCCCTCGGAGACGGAGAGCCCTTAAAGAGCCCCCGAAGGGTCCGAGGGGTTTTAGGGGGTCTCCCTGAGAATCAAATATAGTCAAAAACCAGTACTCGGCAAGCTTTTCACTACTGGGAAGCCCGCGCCCCAGCACATATTTTCTCCACTGTAGGACTTAGAAAAATTAAAGTTCGGATGACCCTCTATGCATGACTTATGCTACATACTCTTACCAAGCCGGTGTATGATTCGTCACAAAGGTTGATGATGTTGCTATCTCAAAGGCAAAGCCACGGATGGAAGCCGCAGAAGTCTGCTTCCTCCATTCATATACACAGCAATGGCCTGTCCTTGTAGAGTGCGCTTTCCGTTCCGTGAGGTCGTCGAACTGTTTTCCACACTCGCACGGAGCCATTCTTGATGGGTATGCAGCCCGTTCTTGAGGCGGATCGTGGGCAGGATGCCAGTGTTTCTCGGATGATACTCTGGATTTTTGCCAGTGCAATAGGTCGCTCTTTCCGTATGTAGGGTTCCGAAGTGTGTGCTGTTGTCAAGTTATAAGAGGACAAGCCGAAATCTCAAATAGATACAGACTCATGTAGCCTTGTTTAATGCCCATTTTGTGGTCACAAGCCTGCCAAGTCATGTGGATGACTGAAAACGCATGTTTCAGAATTTGTACTGGGCATCATTCTTCAGGAATACTAGCCGCACCAAAGCCTTTGAGCGCTTCATCCCCTGTAGCAGCTACGTCTGTAATCTTTCCAACCTCATCCGCGCCTCCTCCTTTCTGCTTGGGTGCACAGCCTCTGCCTGCCTTGCACTGTAGATCCTCTATACCCGGTGCCATATGCGTCCAGACCTCCTTTTCTCCATCTAACCCTCCATATCTCTTCAATCTTCGCCGTAATTTGGGGGAAACTCGAGCCCGAACCTCATGAGGTAATTTTAAGCGGACCGCCATCCATTTCTCATCAGGCCTGTGTTCGGTAGGTAGCTCGTCGACGCAGGGTAATTCAAGCAGCTTCTCGTTTTCGAGACAACGATGAAATGGTGCGACAGGGGTAGGCATGACATGGTCTAAGAATTCAAGGGAAGCGTTGATGTTTACATCGATAGCTCGACGAGGGTTGATCGTCTGTTTCAAAACCATTGACGCGATATGTGGGTAGAGAATAGCGAAATCCGTCTGGGAGATGTGGACAGTACCACGGACGGTCAAAAGCCAGGCTAAAGACCCATGCATCTTGGCCTCATCACAGACACGAGTAGCAGCGCTGAAATTGTCGCTCCAGTACATGAATGCTTCTGAGTTTATTCCAAGAAGCGGGGCGTTGATGCGATGTCTCGGCTCTGACTCTGGCGGAGTAAGAGCAATACCCCATATGTCATACATGATCCCTTGACCAACCCATTGAAAGCGATCAGCATGGCGGAGGACCTCGACAGTCGTGGCAGCTCCAAAAGAATGGCCAATCATGGTGACCTGGGCGATGTTAACCTTCCCCTTCCAAGAGTCCCAGTCTACACCGTCGAGCCCACGAGACGATGCCCCAATTCCATCAGCGTTTCGTAGATTTCGCTCGGCAACCGTGGACCCTTTGCCCGCAACAATAGCCTTGACAATGTCGTATGACTCTTCGATCTCAACGAGACGCATCTCAATTTGGGCAGACCGAAGTTCCTTGTCTACGCCCTGTTCATTGCTTGGCCTAGTATCCATTGGATTTTGTTTTGGAAATATGAAATCGACAACGTCCCAGTGGCGCTTCGTCTCTTTCTCCCAGTGATCAACATGACCATTGGTCTCCCTTTCTTTCCGACTGCCTTTCCCTTCTGATGGATGATTGATAAACGTTCGTGCTCCACTACCATCTCTGTGCTCCACCGCGCAGACGACGAATCCATAGCTAGCAAATTCTCCACAAACGCTACTGTATGCTGTCCTTGAGCCACCCATACCGTGACTGAACAAGACCAGTGGAAATATCGGCTCCTCTGGCTGGCCTTTGGGGTGCTCGCCCTTCTCGTTCTTGACTTTGAAACCGCCCTCAGTGGCATTCTTCTCTGGCGGCCAGTGGTTCGCAAGCTTTGCATTTCTGAACGCCGGTAACTTGGTGAACCATGTAGTCACGAAAAACCACATTATTGTCAACCATTGCGGTAATCCAGCAAAAGCAGCGTACCCTTTTGACATTTCTGACCTTGGATGAGGTAGCCAAACTTCTCTTGACCAATGCTTGTGGCCCCCAGGGTCTTTGCCATTGCCGGACCCTATGGCCGAGGGGTAGTAGAGGGAGACGAGGACGGTCTCAAGCTGCAGTATATGCCGACCGTGGCGTGTAATATGGGAGAAAGGGCGAGGTGAGGTTGCAGGAATCTCGATGTCCATGAATCCGACCTAGCATGCCAGTAAGCTCTAGCCGTCAAGAGAAAGGCCATGTATACGCACGCCATATGGGCCAGAGTACTTTGGAAGGGTGCCATGAAAAGGTACCTTGTCTCGTAGACTTTGCGGAGGTCGAGATTTGGGGCTTTGGGAAGGAGGAACATTATGTGGGCCTGCCCATGAGCCGTTCTCGTGATTGCCGTAGATCCACTGTGAGAGTGGCATGTTGACACTATGGCTTGACTAACCGACTACATGAAGCGCATTGCACCAACTGAATGAAAAGTTGTAGGCCGTACACAGCGGTCAAAGGCGTGATGTCATTTCTCGCGGGCTGCGCACTCAGATGTGGAGCGGCGACAGAAGCGGCGCAGAGGTTGCGAGGGGAGTGTGGAGTTCATATTGAAGTAAAAAGTCTAGAGAGCGTCTCAAGGTGACTAACAGGGATCCCATAGGAGTGAGGCTTGAGCTTGAGGGCAAAGGGTAGGTAGCAGTAGGCTCGCTTGGATCCAGTGCCTGGAAGCAGGCGGCTCGCCCTCCCCTGGAAACCTTGGGAGTCGGACGACATTCCGGGTGGCAGTCCATTCGCCATTGGCATGAGATGAGCAGTACTGGATGCCAGAGCGAAAATTTCGCAACTCCTGACTGAGGCGAAAAGAGACGGACATGCAAGTGTTTGAAGTGATCGACGTCGCTCTATTTCAATGTCTTCTGCTCTCTATCTTCTAAAATATTATTGATGTCCAACATCAATTGGCTTTGCTTTTCGGATTCCTTGTGATCATTGAATTACGCTATGTATAATATTTGGGCTATCTAGACCTAGATCTGTGGACCTCGAGGGCAGCCCTCTCATCTGTAGTCATCTCGCTCTCCGCCTTTCTAATTCGAACGAATCCGATCATGATGACCAGAGCCAGAACTGAGCAGGCAAACTGGTACCAGAAGACCGATTGGTAGCTCCGCTTCAGTCCCACATCCCTTGTCCCAGTCTGAATCACATCCGCAAAAGCGAGGAGAAACGCAATGCCCAGGTACAGAAGGCTATTGATCAGTGCTCCTGCAAGCCCTTGACGGCTCTGTGAAAGACTGGTCGTGATGAATATGTTAGCGACGTTGTAGATGATGTCGATTCCCATAGTAGCACAGATCATAGCAGGAAAAATGAACGCCCAGTAATTGGCGCCTTCCGGTGCCAGGGCGAAAAGGAGAGAGTTTCCAACCCATGCCCCTCCACCAATCAGCATCAGCACGGTGCCAGGGAGTAGATGCAAGATATAACCTCCAACAATGGAGATCATACAACCTCCAGCACACATCGGAACATACCATGCTGCCACCTGTAAGGGAGAAGCTCCCATGATGTCTTGCATATAGAGCGTAGCATAAAGAAGGAAGATCCCCAGCACACCGTCCGAAAAGAACAAAGCCACGAATAAGGCTGAGAGATATGGTACTTGAAAAAGATCGAAAGGTAGCAGCGGATTTGCGGCCACCCATCCTTCAATGTAGAAGGAGATGCCAATGAGCAAGGCACCCACAGTAAGCGTGACATAGATGTATTGCGTCCTCCACCCATCTGGCGCATGGGAAGCGTCAGTGATGGCAAAGATTACCAGGATCAGGCCTGACACAATGAAGATGGAGCCAAGCCAGTCCATTTGAACGCCCATAGCCTTCCGCTCTTCAATGTCGTTTGGTATCGCAAATATCGCTGCCACAATCGTAGTGGAGACTAACATGGCTCCTATCCAGAAGTACCATCCAAATTGAAGAAAACTGCCAGTCACGCCAGCGATAAAAACACCGGCAAAGAATCCCAGTGGCGCCGCGCCGCCGTAAATGCTGAAGACCCTGGATTATGATTTCAAGGTCAGTCTTGCTTGTTTGAGAGGGTATAGGGAGGTTTGGAACACGTCTAGAGAGTCAACACTCCCAGGACATGTCTCGACACTCAAGATTTGGTTCAGAAGAGGCAATGCGGTTTCCAAAGATACGTACAGATTCTTTCGGGGTCCAGGTCTGTACGTGCTTCCGATCAACATCACACCCGACGGAAGAAAAGCAGCAGGGCCTAATCCTTGAAGCGCTCGACAAAAATCCAGCATCAAATCGGTTTGAGCGAAACCCGCTATGATAGTCCAGATTGTAAACCAGACCAAGCCAAAGAGATAGACCGGGTATCCACCATACATGTCTGCCAGACGGCCGAAGGGGAGGAAGAACGCGGCAGAGACCAGGGCAAAGGCACTCGCAGGCCAGACGGCAGAAGCTTGCGGTATGGAGAGGTCCTTGATCAAGGTTGGTAGGATTACGTTGAAACCAGAGACGAAGTATTCCTAGTCTATATTAGAACTCACCCTTGAAGAGCGTGGCTGCTACGAAACGCACCGACATGAACTGCGAGGCTATAACAGAGTAGCAGAAGGCAAGCTCAGCTCCAGAAGACTTGAATTTAGCAGGTCGTTCCCTCCCCAGACGCTCAATGGGTGCTCGATCTGAATCCAGGGCTTCTTCGTCTCCTGGTGTTGCGATCTCTGCACTCTGGCTTTGTGACAGGCGTCGCGGAGGCTCTGCAGGCTGTATGTATGGTCCTTCACGCTTGATCTTTTTCCCTTGATTGATATCCTCTGAAGGCTGATCCGCGCTTGTTCTCAAGGTAGGCTCATTGATAATTTTCTCCTGCTCGATACCCGGATTGTTGTGTATTTGATCTGCATCTGTGATAGGCCCACCATCTCCCTGCTCGAATCTAGACATGTCTTTAGCCTCGAGCTCTCTTCACAGCTCAGCATTGGAAGACAAGTATGAACCGCAGGTCGTTCTACCAGAAGAGAAAGGTGTGTACGCTCGAGGAGGGTAGGCCGGCCAGAATGTCCTATGGTGGATCGCCGTGGGAAGGCCATGACTATATGTTCCCGAGTCGGAAACCTTCTGAAGTTAGGTCGTCACACAAAGTTTTCTGTTTGCGTGCGGCCGTTAGATATTCTATGACTCGCCTGACAAATCGCTTTGTACTAGCGTATTCAAAATCCTTGAAAAGTCTTGGCATTGGGTCCTGTCACGTCCTCCATACACTTTTGTAGCATAGACATCAAAGCAATATTGTTAATTGATACAGCTATCGTTCTATGTACGGTAAGTCTTAATGTGTGACATAGAAATTCCACTAGATTTTTTGATAGGTTTCTCAGCCTCTTACCTCTATTCACGGAGTTCGGCACACAAAACGCCAAGACTGCTGCGCCAAGATCTCGGATAACGCCCCACCGAGCCGAAGGGTACCTACCGTGCTACTTAGATCTACTTCCGAGAGTAGGTACCTTAGGGTCAAGCTACTAGCGCTATCCAGGACTCTGTGTGCCGACCTAAATTCGATTACAGGTGCTGCCAGGCCCTCGCCATGGTGATTGCATAGATACCGTTGACCCCCCTCTCCTCTCGCAAGTTTCCCTCAACATTCCCTTCCAATCAGTCCATCGCCCCCTTATCGGCCTCGCTCGCTTGAAGGCCGGCTCCTCCTTGCCCTTCTAGCACCTCGGGACAGCCAATGGCTGTACGAACGCTCCTCCGGGTCCCCTTCAGCCCCATTGCTGAAGTTACTGTAAACGATCACGCCTACTTCCACGCGTATCCTAGAATTCTCGCCCTTCACACTTTTCATCTCCATACATCTCCGAGCTCCTCGAGCTGGCTGCTCCTTTCACCTTTTCCGAGGCATGAAATCAAGACGGGAATCAGGGATTTGGTTGAGGAGCAAATTTGAAGAATTGCTATCGAGAAGTACACGACTCTGGCCTCGAGACGTGGATCTTGTTCTTTGCTGAGCATCATGCAGGATGCAGTATTGTCGATGCCTGATGCCGATCTTGGTTCGAAGATCTGGGTCGCTGCAGCTGAGGCCTTTCGACGGGACGTGCACATCTGCGAGGGGCGCAGTGGCGATGAAATTGTATGGGTGCCGCGCCCAAATACAAGGCTCCAGCGGCTAGAGGCTGCACGGACCGGTAGTATTAAGAGTCTGGAGGCAAGGGGGTGAGCTATGCGTGCTGGGGAGATTGCAGCTGATGGCCAACCAGCCTTTTGGGTACAATTAAACCTGCTTTCGCCGTCTTGGTTCGCGTTGGCTTTTCTCAGACTCCTTCACAACAAAAATAGCCAATTTGTTACTATTTACTCCCTTTGCACCTACATTTTGCAAGGCCTGCCGATCTGAACCCCATTGACTGCTATCAATCTCCGAGCAAGGCAGGTCGGCCTGGTCGAGGGCAGCTTGCAGCATCTAACCTCCGTGTTCCCACGGTTCGCAATAATCACGACAATTTCATAACTCAAGGTCCAAGCAGCGTTCCGAGCGGTAGACTCGCAGACTGCGACCTGGTCGAAATACTTGATCTGATGGCCTCGCCGCTTGAAAAGTCTTTCCATATGCCCCCCTAGACGAACCTGTCACAGCCGGTAAGGCAAATTTCGACCTTGAGCGGCTTGATGCAACACCTCGAGGGTAGTGATTGTCAGGGCGGGCGCGCTACTTTTCGAAAGATCGTGGAATATATCGAGCACAAGCTTGGAAAGGTGGGATTGGCGCAGCCGCTTTTATTGAAGTTGGGACGGCTCAATGAACAGCATCCACCTACCTACTGCCACTCCATTTTCTTCTAGTCTGGCAGAACTCAATAACAATCCTCCTAGGCTCGTAGGGCAGACGTTAAAGTGCAACTGGTAGCAAATTACCTTCAACATATACTAAGTTCTGTCGAATTTTGCTTGCCCTGAGATGAACGAGGTAAAATCAGGGTGGTGAAAGATAGCCTTGAGTAGGATTTTCCTGTCGGCTGTATGGTTGGGGTTTCTCTTCCGCATACACAGGGTCTCAGAAGTCTCCCGGAAGTATCGCTTCATTTCCCAAGGCCCCAGCCCCAGCCAGCTGAGGCACAGCTTCGGATTCCAAATCTTGCAAAACCGCTTCGGCCGAGTCATACTCCCCTGCCCAGCACTTGTGGGTCACGTGGTTCATCAAGTGGGACGGCAGCTCAGGGAACTGGCCCGATATGAATCTCCTTTTGTGGTTAAGGTTGGATATCCCGTATGTCTATGAGCCGCGAATTGTAGCGAGCCGAATCATGTAGCACGGCAGCAATAGGCCTCAAGAGTTACCAGCGTCACCAGTCGCAGCGATACAACGGATTCCAGTCCATTGGAGTCCAATTCAAGTCATTCAGATCAACATCCAGCGCAGCCTGTCCGGGCATGTTATGTTGTGGGCTCGACTCCGACCCTACATAGCCTTGCCCTCCCATGCCATAAAGCAGACTGTGGCAACCAGAGTCCACTGGCATCGACATTGAAAAGTCAGTATTCATGCCGAATACATCGTTGGGCTGTTTTATACAAGGATCATGTGCATCTTGCGTCGTTTGCGCCACTTTTCGTTTAATGTCAGACACAATTCGTGGTGGCACTAGCGGCTTTCCCGATTGTCTGAACACTAGTTCGCGCGCTTCCCAAGCCTGGAGGATTATTTTAGTAAAAATCTTGAAGAGCGGATTGTCGTCTTGTCCCAGAAACATGAATCGGGCCTCGTAGTTGTCGCTCATAATCTCCCAAGTCCGTTCAGCGTGGTCGCTGACAGGCCGCATTCTCAGGTCTTGAACAATATGAATGTATGCGGGAAATGGAAAGTGGAAGTGAACAAACCAAAGGTACCCTGTGGTATGGGGTGAAGTCATGAGATTCGTATCGCACTCAAGCATGCTCAGTGCATGGGAAATGGCAGCGTCGCGTTGCACGTCCGTCTGCTGCACAGACGACCTCGGAAATCTTGAATAATGTTCAAGGAGACGGTTTTTAGCGAGGTAACCGCGCGCCGTCCAGATCGTCATGAAATGGAGTGGGTTCTCAGGATTGCAGAACTTGAGATGATTGTCCTCGATCATTTTCTCCAGCGCGACCAGCTTGCCACCTTCTGGAACGTGGCCGCCCTGGACGTCCTTGGCAACCGCCTTCAAAGCCGGACTGACAAAGTCGAGATGGAACGCGCTGTGACGGACGAACTCGCCCATCTCGCTGCGCACGACGGCGAAAAGGGCCTCGCTAGATTTCTCCTGAACCGCTGGTGGATCTTTCATCTCTGGTTGGAGATCAAAATCATTGAGGTTGAGAGGAGTCCTGCAGTCCCAGGTAGGAACTAGCATCGCGGTCTTGTAGTCGGCCAGCTCGCAAATGCGAGTGTCGAAGAGTATGAGAGACCACCAAAGTCTTCGGCGCATTTCAGCCTCGAGAGCGGGGCATTTGGCATAGGCCGACTCGTTGTGAAGCCCCATGCGTTGCGCAATGCGGATCGCAACACCGAGCATGGAAGACAGAGACTGGGGATCTGTAGCGGGTCTGACCGAGATCTGATAGTATTAGGCCAGCATGAAGATGGCAGCCTGACAGACTCACAAGGTATAGATATAACGCGGTCAAGCAGTCACGATCGCCGGAGCGTAGAAACCCACAATTCAGTAGAGCTTGCTGACAGCCAGACTGATACCTCGTCAGAAGACGTTCCCTTGGCGTACCGAACATGGTACGGCATTCGTCCTCGCCGAGACTCAGAATGGACACGCAATAGATACTGAACATGAGCGCCGCCAAGGTGGGCTTGATGCTGGCCACGTTGCTGGCGGCGTCTATGATGCGTGCTTGCAGGGTGGGAGTGTGTGTGACTTTGAGCAGCGGATTGACGTTGTCGATATAGATCTGCCAGAGCCTAAAGATCTGGACCAGTTCCGGGTGCAGGGTAAAGACATCGACGGCTGTCTCACGCGAGCCGAACAGGAGATGGTCGTTATTGTGATACAGTTCATTCCAGGCGTCCTTGACCATAGCCTCACGCACATCATCGGGCGAGGAATCGCTGCTATCATCGTCGGGATTTCGAGACTAATCTCCAATTGTCAGTGCGGCTTGGACACATAGGCGAACGTACCTGTGCCCTTTGATTCATGGCGTGCCAGAGTTTCCTGGAAGAAAGTTATTGGTCATCTTGTTTCTTGGAGAGCAAGCGCGTACTTGGCCTCGTATACAGTTTCGGACTTGACTGCCATCGAAGGAGACGACGACTGATCTGCGCCCGCAGTAGCTACTAGCTGCTCATCGTCTTGGGAGTCATAGCCGCGACCCTCGGTGTCTGTGTTGAGCGATTTCTTCTCTGTGGTCGAGTATTCCTTATGGAGCGGCTCAAATTTGATGTTACTGTGGCGGAGCAAGCTCTCGTAGTAGCGGAGGCGGTCCAGCAGCTCTCGCTCGGGAAACCTGCGGCGACGCTGGCGGAGGACTAGCGTCGCGGCGGGTACGCACTGCGCGTGGGACCTGATACAGTTGGCACAGGGGAATTTGCGGTCACATTTCACCTTTCGCTGTTGACACAACACGCACGCAAGCACCCGCTGCGGCTTCGCAGCTTGTGAGAAGGGACGATCCGTGGCCGCGAGAGACGTGGCCGGGGTGCTTCGCTCTGGCGTTGACATCATTGTCGACACGGGCTGCTGCGGCAAATGAAGAGAGCAATACTTTAATCAGTATGAGTTGGAAGTTTTGAACGTTTAAAGGCCTTTCCAGTTGCCAGAGACACCAGCGCAGAGATGAAGAGACTCGGGCTATTAAATAAAGCACACTGAGCCCAGTCAGTCACTGACCCATTTTAAATCTGCGGGCCGATGCCAAGACCCGGCTTGGTGGGCGGCCCCGTCTCGGGCTTTTCTACTGCCCCGACAGCCAAAATCAAAACCCTCCTTGCTCGGGTTGTTACTACTTGCCCGTCATGCGATTCACAGGCTCGTTCGGTATATCTAAACTCCTAATGTTTTGAAAAAAGAAATCGGTCCCGGATCGAGAGCGATGGCTATAAAAGCAAAGCTCGCCGCTGGTCCAGCGTTCCATGGCCAGACAGATTTTGGGCAGCAACTTCTTCATTGTTCCCGCTGTGTGATTGATCATGTCTTCCGCAGATTCCCTGCAATCCGCGCAACGTGCGCCAAAGGCGCCTCGGCCCTTCGATGAAGACGACGAGTATGGAGATGCGGAAAAGAATTTCCAGCCAAGATCCCCCAGGTTCTGGATGATCATCATCGGCATGTACGCGTCGATTTTTCTCGTCGCATTGGTGAGTTTCGTTGGGATTGAATTCTGCAGCACTGGGCTCACACTCACGGCCTCAACAGGATCGAATGATCATCGCTACCGCCATCCCCGGCATCACCAACGAGTTCCATTCGATCGAGGATATCGGCTGGTATGGCAGCGCCTACATGTTGACTGCCGCCATTTTCAATCCGCTTTTTGGCCGCATCTACCAGCTCTATTCGACCAAATGGGTGTTCCTCGTCTCCATCCTCGTCTTCGAGGTCGGCTCCGCTCTCTGCGGCGCCGCCCCTAGCTCCGCAGCTTTCATCGTCGGACGCGCCATCGCTGGCATCGGCGCTGCTGGCATCTTTTGCGGCGGCATAATGATCATCGTTCCGCTCATTCCCCTTCGCAGGCGGCCTATATTCACCTCCTTTTTCGGTATGGCTTTTGGTGTCTCGTCGGTGCTCGGCCCTCTGATCGGCGGCACATTTACCGACAACCGGTAAGTCGACGCCCTGCGCCGGGAAAGCATCTTGTACTGACTTTTCTCTTAGGAGTCTGACGTGGAGATGGTGTTTCTACATCAACCTGCCCATCGGTGGCTTCACCTTCGTCGCCATACTCCTGTTTCTCCACCTCAAACCTCCACCGCGCGAGAAGCTCACCGTCCTGGACCAGCTCAAGCGTCTCGACCCCTTTGGACTTTTATTCCTCATTCCATCCATGGTGTGCCTCATCTTGGCTCTCCAGTGGGGCAATACCACCTATCCCTGGTCGGCACCCCGAATCATCGGCCTTCTCGTCACCTTTGCCGTCTTGCTCGTCGCTTTCCTGGCCGTCGAGGTCCTGACACCAGAGACCGCCATGGCTCCGACCCGAGTCATCCTGAACCGTTCCGTCGGTGGCAGTATGCTTTTCATGTTCCTCCTCTCCGGTGGAATGATGGCCGTCGTCTACTACCTAACCATTTGGTTCCAGGCGGCCCAAGGCCAGTCGGCCATGGAAGCAGGAATCCGCACCATCCCTCTGGTCTTGTCTCTGGTCGTCATGGGCATTGTGGGCGCCATCTTCACTGAGAGCGTCGGATACTACGTTCCCGCCATGCTGCTTTCTCCTTGTCTCTGCGCCGTCGGCGGCGGCATGCTTTCGACCCTTACACCGAGCGCAGGCAGCAGCCACTGGATTGGCTACCAAGTCATCTACGGCTGCGGCATCGGCTGCGGCTTCCAGACCTCCAACCTGGCGCCTCAAACCGTCCTGCCGCGTGCCGACGTCCCTCTCGGCATGGCCCTAATGTTCTTCATGCAGCAGCTCGGCGGCTCCGTCTTCCTCTCCGTTGGTCAAAACATCTTCTCCAGCCAGCTCGTTGATAGCATTTCTAGCGTAGCGGGCCTCAACACTGAGGCTATCGTTAACGCTGGCGCGACGGCTTACCGTAGCATGGTGCCGCTGGGCGACCTCAACACCGTCATAAACGCATACAGCTACGCTTTGACTCGAGTCTTCATCCTAACCGCTGCCCTTAGCGCCTGCATGATTCTGGGCGCTGGGATTGTGGAGTGGAAGAGCATCAAGGGAAAAAAGAGCCACCCTTCCAAGACTGACGAGGCCAATGAGGGAGGCAAAAGCGAGGCCAATGAGGAAGGCAAGAGGGAGGCCAATGAGGAAAACAAGAACGAAGCCAAGAACGAGAGCGCCCTGGGTATGGACTGACATTGTGGTCCAAATGAGGCAATGCTGTGCGGCGACATTTTAAGAGGAAATGATTGAGTAATAGAAGACCTGGCTGTTACGGGCCCAGCCTAACATAATTCCCAGAACCTTGGCATCACGTGACCATGTGCAAGCAAGCAAGGCGGACCTGGTGCTGAGTCAAGTGAGGCTGGGTAGGCTACATCAGTGGACTCATGTAGTAGAGGCCACTAAGCAAGCTCGAAGTCCTTATTTATAACACTTCCAGCAGGAATGAAGAACCCATGGCTGTGGGCGTTCGTTGGATTGGGGGCACAAGGAGCTGTAGTTGAAGAGGCTGCCCGGCGGCTGTGACATCTTAGGACAGAGGTCTCAATGCAAAGGAAACGGCGACTGAGCAGTTGTTTCACAACCCGTGTAAAGATCATATTACTGGGCATATTTCTTGGATGGCTGTAGTCATGATTAAGGTCGTATCTGCGCAGTTTCACTGCCTGCTGAACATCGATTTGGACCAAGCTTTCGAGCGTGTGAAACATCCGGGCGAGCGAGAGAGTAGATTGGCTATCCGTCGCATTCCAACAATTCATCAGAAGCTCAACAGCTACTTACAATCCAACGCCTTCATGCGTTCAGCTTTACTCTCAGACGAATAATGTGAATGCGGGAAGCTCTCGGCTGAAACATGTTTCAAGAACATCTCGGAAATTCTGTTTTGCTGCGTAAACACATCATTTTGGCGAGATGGGGGCGGGAATAAGGTAGCCAGATTGTGAACTTAGTGCCTTAGTCAGCCCCACTTCCGGACGGTCTAAGCCGGGAAGCTAGGGACGGAAGGAGGGCGGGTGAAGTCATTTATTGGATCAGCTTGGCCTTCGCCTTCAGTCACATCGGCGGCACCAGCGGCGAATCACATCGACTGGGGGGCAAGCATAGCCCAGCGTGTCAAAAAATCCTATCTCAACACTTCCTTCCACCTTTTGTCTCAATGTATATGTATATGTATATGTATTCACCACCTGCCCAACTCTTTTCTTTTCCTACAGAAATCCTAGACTGCTCTCTTCTGCCTACCACCATTCCTTGACTTACCATCCACCTAAATTGAGGCATTTGCGGGAGTCCCTGCAGCCTCGCAGCACCGTCATGCCTTCCTCGTCACCTAAAGTCCTTCTGGCACTCTCCGTCTTGACAATTCTACTGTCTTTGGTCACTGATGTCACCGCGTCGCTTTTCACTTCGCACAAGAGATCTCCAAAGGTCCTGGGCTTCGACTTCAAGAAAGAAGTCACTCGCAATTCGCCACTTCCCAAACGCCTACGCAAGCGTCAAAAGACAGTAACAGCGAACATCGACAATGAGGAGATCGCGTAAGTGCTGCCTACTTCACAGAGTCAAAGTACTGGCTGACAGTGTACACAGGTACCTCATTAACATGACCGTCGGCACACCGGGCCAACCTTTCAGCGTACAACTCGATACGGGTAGCAGTGACATATGGATACCATCGGTCGAATCCGACGCTTGTCAAGAAAATGAGCAAGCCTGCCAACAGCTTGGTCAATACGACTCAACGCGCTCAACGAGCTATGTCGATGTTGGCCAAGGTGCGTTTCAGATCCAGTACCAAGACAACAGCGCAGTCACTGGTGATTATATCAATGAGACTTTGGCAATAGGGAATACTGTGATCAAGGATATGACCATGGGGCTTGCCATGCAGGCCACTAGGCCATTTGGCATCATGGGTATTGGCTATGATGCCGACGAGTCGATCTCAGCCATGAGCCCAACAGACGTCTACCCGAACATCGTGGCCCAGATGAAGGCTCAAGGGTTCATCAGCACTTTGGCCTACAGTCTGTGGCTCAATGATCTTAGTACGTACCTTCGATCCAAAGACTGCAACCTTGCTGACGAAATTCAGACTCCTTGACTGGATCAATCCTGTTCGGAGGCGTTGACACTGCCAAATACCACGGCAACCTAATCGTACTTCCCGTGCAAGCAACCAACGGCTCATACACGGACTTCACGGTGGCTTTGTCGTCTGTATCTGTGTTGGATTGTTCAGGGGCGGTCCAGTTCTCCCAGACCAATTTGGATCTGCCGGTTATCTTGGACAGCGGGACTACTGACGCGTATCTTCCTGATAGCGTCGTCAACCCGATTCTCGGTGGTGTCGGTGTCATAAATGACCAAGATTATGGCACCATTGTGCCTTGCGACATAGCAAATTCGCCAGCAACCTTAAGCTTTGGCTTTGGTGGGAATAATGGCCTGACGATCTCAGTCGGTCTTGGTGAATTTGTTACACCGATTTTCAACGAAGATGGTGTGCAACCTACATTCAGAGATGGGGCAGGGACCATCTGCTCATGGGGGTTGATGTCATCCGGCACGGGGCCCATACTTTTTGGGGATGCTTTCCTTCGGTCAGCGTATGTGGTCTATGACTTGACCAACAATCAGATCGGAATGGCCCAGACCAATTTCAACACTACGGATACCAACGTTGTAGAGATTTCCGGAAGCTCCATTCCTGGCGCGTCCATAACCGCCTCAGCCGTCACGGCGAGTCAAACCTTTAGCGGCATTCCTCAAGAGACCGACGCGCAAACCAAGACAGGAAGCACGCAAGCTACCGCTGCGCATGGCTCGCCGACATTCAATCTCTGTGTCTCGGGGACCGGAAAAGCGAACGCGGCTCAAGGGAAGAAGGGAGCCGCCTTTGCCGTTGGACCACCAAGGATTGAGGTGACGACCGTCGTTACAGGCTTCGTCCTGCTGTTGTCCTTAGCCTTTGGTAGTTCGGCGGTCTTGTTGCGATGATAGCGTTCTGTGTAGCGTTTGACGGCATTACGATCAGCATACTCCAGCGTTCGATTTTGGTGCGTAAAATAGATCCCGGGGCGCAATTAGATAGCTCCAATAGTCGATAGGACAACGAGAAATCGCGTCTTCGATTGGCTCTCTGCCATCGCTCTGCTCCAGGCATTTGTCGAAGAACTGATCTGCATTTCTCTTGGGACGTGGCTGCTAACAGTCTCTACTTCGCAGTCGCCACGCATGTCCAACCCGCCGACCCCTGAAGGCCTCGAGCGCTCCTGCCGACCTTCTCGGACGGCAGTGTCTTCGCCATTGTCGGCAACCGGAAACTCACGAGCCATGCCTTCCTCACCGCAACCCACCCTACCTCTCCACCATCCCCTTCCCTCACTCCACACCCGCTCTGATCCTAGGAACAACACCCTCCATCCCACCATCCTTGGACACATCACCCCTTAGCTCCCCGCACCACCATGCCACTCCTCACCTCCCTCCTCCTCGCCGCCTTAGCCGCCGCCACCGCCCCCCCCCCATCGCCGACTCCCCGCGCGCGTCCCCGCGCCCCTCGTCGACGACGGCACCATCCTCAACTTCGCCCCGACCCTCGCGTTCCCGCAGCGCGCCCTCTACGCCGGCGCCCTGGCCCGCTTCACCGGGGCCGACTTCGCGGGCCGCCGGGTTCGCGGATCCGTACGTTCCGCGCGAACGTGCGGGCGGTTTGCTTCGGGGAGCGGAGCCACGTCGCCGTGTTGGGTTCGGCGCTGCGGGCGGCCGGGGTGGAGGCGACGGGGGGGGTTGGAGTACGGGGTTCCCGTACGCGGACGTGGGGTCGTTTGTCGGTCTCGCGGGCGTGGTTGAGGGGGTGGGCGTTTCGGCGTGGGTTTGATGGAGGGAATGCCGGAGATGGGGGGTCTCGTTGACGAGGTGTAGATACCTCGGCGCTCTGTCGTCGATCGAGGATCCGGATTACCGGACCGCGTTCGCCTCGATGCTGGGGGTCGAGGCCCGCCAGTCTTGGTACGTCCGAGCGGGGCTTGGGGAGGCGCCGTTTCCCAATGCTTTCGATACCCCTCTCGACTTTGTGAGTCTGGCTTGTGGTCACCGGAAACGGAGACTGATGCCTGTCATCGTAGAATGAGGTCCACACACTTGCTCTGCCTTTCATCAAGAACTTCAACAGCGGCCCGGTGAAATTGCCTTTTACGGCTTTCCCCACTTTGACGCTGCAGTGCACGCCGTATTACTATGAGTGAGAAAGGACTGCTCTGGTCGATATACTTCTTGGTGCTGATAGGATGTCAGAGCTGGTCTATCCTCTGTCACCTTTTCCGGTGCATTCAGCAATGCGGAGCAGCTTGGAGTCACCCAAGACACGACCGTCTACGCCGTCTTCATCTCCGGCCTCCTAAAGGTTCGGACTCTCTCCGAAAGCGAAGTCTCGCGGACCTGGCAGTGGCTGACCACCGCTCAGCTGCCCGTCCTCGTACGGATAGCGAATAATGACAGCGACTATGTGGTCGATGAAATCCCAGTTGGCGTCTCAGGCCAGGTATATGTCGTGTTATCAGATTCCTGCGTCGATCCCTCGGACGAGAACATTGTTGCAGGCCCCGCGATCCTGGAGGCGAGTGTTGTCTCCGTGCACTGACTCTCGAGTAGCTTGCGCTGATGCAGTCTAGGTGTACCCTATGGGTATGGTTCCTTCCGCGCCTCATCCGGGGTGCCCAGCAGAGCCTTCTACCTTGCTAGAATGACAGAAGCTGTAAGGGGCATCGCTGGAGATGGATGAAAAGACGAGAGCGTTGAGGAGACTGGGGAGATGGGCACTGCGTATTAGGTCTTTTATGCTTTCGACCAAGACAATTTGAATCACGGTCACTGCGGAGACTCACAGAGTGCGTCTATTTTGAAAGGATTGTATGCTTGCAACAGCAGGAGATGACTAAGCACGGAGGAACTGTCGAATCCTTACCTTCATCCCTCACCTTCTTTCATGCGATTCGAAGCTCTTCTGGGAGTTTCTGTTCGTGGTTTCGTTCACATTGATGTGGGTGACGCTGCCGAATGGCAATCTTTTTTGCTCGCCACTGATGGAGAGGAGATCATTTCCTATGAAAGCTTGCTTATGATACAAAACGCGTTGCGTGGATGACACGCTTGAGAGGCCAAAGCCCCTGCTGAAAAATCCTCAGAGCCAGCTCCGTAAAAGCATCGACTGCTGACAGCATGGCTCAGCTCTTGGCCCTGGAATGATATGTGCTGATGTAGGCCTAGACGCTCCGTTGGAAAGTTCCCGCTGTTGCTGCTGTATCCTGTCCCTTCGGAATGCGATTATCTTAGTTCTCGATTGAAGAAACCGTGCTGATGTAGAAGACCTGGAACCGTAACCGAACCGTGACCGCCTCGCTCCCTCAAGCACCGTATGCACGATCCAAGGCGCTCCCAAAGTCCGCGTGCTGCCTCTCCTGCGACGTCAACCCAATCTCCCGCTCGATCGCCTTCTCGAAATCCATCTTGCGCGCCACGACGACCGGAGGGAACCCTGCGCCGCGCGGACCGGTCTTCCAGATCGACCGGAGCGTCCGACCCAACTCCGCGAGCCACTTGCCCTTGGACATGCCGCCACGGGCCGGCAGCTGAGTCGCCGCTGCCGTGATGCGGGCTTCGCGGAGTAAGGAGATGTATCGGTGCTCGTGGGTTGTCATGGGTCGGTTGGCGTTTTGGAGGCGGGCGTTTATGTCCTTTTCGCGCTGGGTCAGCAGGGTCCAGTAGTCGAGGGGGTCCATGGAACCTGGGGGTGGGACGCTGAGGGCCTCGCTGGTGGGCGCTTGGGCCATGGACGGAGGTAGTTGTGTTCGGGCCGTCATCTGAGGAATGGGCTGGATCATCTGATTGGGCAACGCGCCACGGTGTGGTCGTTGGGCATGGGTGGCCCAGAGGTCTGGGTTAGGTACGTACGGTACCTGGTCAGGGAAAGAATGAAAAGATGCTGCCTGAGGTCGAGACTGGAGGGGACCGAGCTGGCCTTGGAATGGACTTGGAGGTCCACCGTACATGCCCTGACTGGACCGGTTCAGAGTTCCGTAGCCAGGAACGGTTGGTGGAGCTGAGAAGGGATCAGCACCGTAAACGCCGCGCGCCTGGTTCGATGGGTACTGGGGACCTTTGAATTGAGAAGGCGTGTTTGTGCGGCTGAGATCATTGACAGGGTAGGCCGTGGTGTCGTAACGGGACGAAGACGGGTATTTGCTGGTGGGATCGTGGCCGAGTGTCGCCATCTCCATCATACGATTAGTGCTGTCAGGGAATGGCGTCTCTTCAAGATTGTTGCGGCGCATGCGTCTTGGATTGGTACTGTTTCCTTTCGATCGGCCAGACGATGCAGCAGATGGATTGAGTGGTGACTGGGTGCTCTTGAATTGCGGTGGTGGAGTTATCCTTATGGAGTCCGAATGACCCTTCGTAGGGGTATCAGACAGATCACGAGAGCCATGGAAGAGGTACTGGGCCTTGATACTGTATGCAGAGGTGGGGTTTGGAGGAATCACTTGGCCGAATTGTATCGGGTTCGCTGGACTAGCTTTGGTGCTCTGGTAGAGCTCATCGGTTCGACGCTGCCGGGTGCCGGAGGTCGGTGACCAGACAAGTTCGTCGGATCCCATGGCGTTTCCCGGAACGAACGTTGGGATGGCGGGGAGGTCGAGCTTCTTCGGAAGAGATTCGGGCTTGCTTTTGACGCTCTTTGGTGGGTGCAGAGGGGGTTTTGAGGGTATATTTTCGGCTTTCTCCGGCATGATACCCAACGTGTGCTTACTAGATGGACCTCGAGCACTAGCATCGCTGGCCTGCTTCTTGTGCCCCGTACCATTATTCGCAATGTTCCTCGCGAGATTGTCCATCCCTTCCTTTGCGAGCTTCGTCCATGCCGACTCTTCGGGCAGAAATTCCCACTTCATACCCGGTGGACCTCTCATATCGCGGATCGCGTACAGAAAGACCTGGACGTTTTCATTTGGGTGCGATGACTCCACGTCAGGTGTCTGAAGCTCTGGAATGACTGCGCGAGCGCGTGCGAAGAAGCTCTGCGAATAAGTGATTAGGGCGAGAAAGGCTGCGATGTCTTCCTCGTCCGTTTTGACGCTGGTGCGGATGTGTCTGTCAAAGAACTCGGCGCAGAAGGCCCGAAGCTCGAGCGTGGTTTTGATGCTTAGAGCGGGTCGATCGTAGGTGTCGGGGTCGAAGGGGTTTTTGTCATCTGAACGCTCCATGATGGCGGTCGTACAGTTTGTAAGGGTTGAAATAAAAGGAAATAGAAGGAAGTGTTTTGTCTTTGGACGGGTGGTTGATTTTGGAAGTGAGGGATTCGGAATTTGAAAAAGCCGAGATCTTTTGATCGTTGTGTTTACCTTCACTGCTCTGTGATGACGACTCTTCTCAGGAAAAATCCGTAAAAAATCGTCACTATCTTCTGGTACTGCGCCTGAACTCTACTACTTCTACAACTTCTCCCTTGCTAGTAAAAGAACGGTTCTCAAGGAAAATTCGTGAAAATCGTCACTGGTTTCTGGCAACCGTCGGACCTCTACGATTTGATTGAGGGGTTCCCGCCCTCTATCGCCAGGACTCTTGAAGAAAGGCATCCCGACGGCAGCGAGAAAGTGCCGCGTCCGATAAAAGGCAGGGAGCCTTCTAGCGATAGATACCAAATAAAGTCCCAGTGTCTGCAATGTGAAGCCTCAACATGTGATCAAAGTGGTAGTGATCTAAACACAAGCAGCAATGCCAGGCAGGACTCCGAGGCATTAGTCGACTCCAGGAATCACCCAATGTCCTAGGAGAAGAAGTTAATTCGACTCAACAACCCCCGGATCCCCCGCTGCACTCGCGCCGTCCTCTTCCTTTTCTCTTTATCCTTCTTCTCGATCTTCGTTTCCACATACGCCGGTAACCTACCCCGCTGCTGACCCGTCCGCTCGTTAACCTGCGCTCCGTCCTCTCGATTCACATGCACAGAATGGTCTGCGTCAAGCGGTATGGAGGGTTCGGCTTGCACCACGTTCTGAGGCGGTAGAGGGCCAAGGATCTCCCACACGGGCCGCAGATTTGCTTTCCTGTAGTCCGAGCGGAAGACAGGATCGGTCTCGAAGCGCTTGCGATCTGCTCTCTTATAAAGAACGTTGCTGTGGAAGCAGTCGGGGATGCCATTTCCAAAACCCTTTGCTTCTTCGGCCTGTGCAAGGGCGCGGAAGTTTTCCATACGTAGCTTTGTTTCGTTGTACAGGTGGTGAAGTTTCGGACGATACCTTGCGTCTTCATTTTGGCAGCGTCAGACCAGGTCCAATCTTGGTCTGGTGTCAGGTTCGAAGCGGTTGAGTTTCGTGTCTAAGAATTTGAGAGGTTGGTAATGTAGACCGAGCAGATTTGTTCCATTCTGGATGGATTTTCCCAAAGAATAGACATCGCAATGCGGTCCTATGAGCTCGTGAGGGTGACGTCTTCTACGTTCTCTTTCCGGCGTCCTGTCTATCACTTCCTATGATCACCGTTAGTAGCGGGTATGATGTCTGGAAATGTCACCAAGACACTCACTGGTGGCATGTATCTGTCTCGACGTCAGCAAGATTTAGGCGATGTGGTTTCAATGTGCTTACCCCTCAGTTCCTCCACTCGGTCTGGCGCTCTTGAAGTAACGAATTTCTGCCACGCTCACTCCCATGGTATGTGCCAATCCTGTTCATGTCAGTATCCAAGATTAGTAAGCTTGGGATATTTACCGAAATCTGCTAGCTTCACGCAGGGATAGAATCGGTGCGTGTCTAGATCAGGCGCGGCAAGCAGCATGTTCTCCGGCTTTATATCCATATGGACAACGCCGTCCCATCCGCACTTACGGGACGATGGATTATTGGTCCCATAGCAGCAATAGCAGAGGACGTTCGCCATGAAGTGGAAGACATGCCACAGAAACGCTTCCGGAAGGATGAGGCTATTTGCACTTTAGTCAATGATGACCACAACATAGAGGGACTAGGTGGAATCAATACCGTTGCGTATGATACCAAGCTATCAAATCCCAGAAATCTCCGTAGTCAGCATACTCATAACAAATCCTGTGCCTAGGTTCTGATTTGCTGATTTTCCCCATTTCGTTTCTCCAAAACTTCTCTCCCTGTAAGCCCATTCCACTACCTTTCAGAAAGGTGAGTAACGAAGCATCTCACAGCTCCCCAGGCACAGTCTACGCACATTTATTACATTTCTGCATCCCAGGTCATTCAGCCTCCGTGTCAAATGAGCCTCGGAACAAAGAGATACTCGGATCAGCATTCTCTCCAGAGAAAATCTGGGGGCGTAGGAGTCCTTGCAACTCGAACGACAGTATAGAAAAGCAAGGAACAGTTTGAGACTTTACGTACCTTAAAGAAGTCATGGGGACGTGACTCCTTAGTGGCTATTCTGATAGGCTTTTTGACTTCAGGGATTGCTCTTTAGGGACGGCATGGGCCACTCACCGGTCCATTCTTGCGAGTCTTCTCCCAAAGCATCACTGCAGCAAGTTCTTCTGTCAGAATCTATTCTCCATGCATGGCACCAATTTAAGTCACAGCGTAGCGCCAAGGATGAACATTCGTTCTCTGGGAACGCATCATGTCATTGTGATAGTATCGATCAAGCAGAACTACTCTCTCTAACAGACAATTGAGGAGGAACTCTCCAAATCATGCCGAGTTGGTCCTTGATCTCTCGAAGTGGTGGAGCATGCTGAACATGTCATTGGCGCTGCTGCCTTTGGCGACATACGAAATAGGCGTGCTCCAATAGTTAGTGTCGCTGACCAAGCCCATGGACTGATATCTTTTCCCTCTTTTTTTTGGACAAAGAATTGCTGGCCTCGTGGTGATTGATGAACGCTAATCACTTCCGGGACTAGTGTCTTTCCTGACCAACAATTGCGAGCATTGTGATTCCGTGATTGAGGCCGGACTGGAGACAGTATGCGTTGACATGTGGCTACACGTTAACAGTCAACAGACGACATACTGGTCAGAGATTCCGGCTCATGGAATTTGGCCAGCCGAAGGAGAGTAATGCTCAAAGCTTCTTGCAATCAAGAGCGCCCAATAGCATATGCTTGCTCTGGTGTAACACTTGCGTGTTCATTACGAGTACAGCTATGAGTGAAAGTCCACATTTACCTACCATGTTGCTGATCATGCGTTCCATGTGCTACTATTTAGCAGAAGGCAAGCTTGTTGATACGGAATAATCGAAGATGATAAGTATGGAGAAGGTGGGACTTAAAAGAAGGCTTTTTGATCGCTAACTATGGGTCTCGAATAGTATCTTTCTTCTCGCATGAGTCGTAAAATGTCTTAGAACACCTGGCTCATGACAACGGTACAAATGCTTTTAGCACCTATTATATGCCACACCCCTGACAACGCCCTGCTCGATCGCTCGATTACCGTCTTCCGCTCCCTCCAATGAAATTTCTCGTCAATGTGCGCTGCATGATGCTGCTATTATGACACGGAGAATAAGAGGCACAGCAATACGTATGTCAAAAATATGTCTAGAAGTCAGCCTCTTCGGTTGGTGAAGGTATTTGATTTGGCGATCCGCGATATCTATTCCGCTTGACGCTTTCCTTGTCTGGGCTGTAACTACCGGAAGAGGTGATGGGCCTTGGACCAGTAGGCTTGCGCTGCATGGCAGCGCCGGAGGTAGAGCGCGGTGAGTCTTTCGCCTGCAGAAGATGGTCAGTTAATATGCTTTTCGAACCGACTAGTAAAAGGTGACTTGCAGTATCATAAGCGGAACCATTGCTATATCTCTGCTCAGGTTGCAGATGTTCTGTACTTAGAGGCGATGCAAAGGTTGGCCTGCTGTCTTTGCTCGCTAGCTTCGGCGGGCGCGACGGACCTGATGGAATCAGTGGACCATCATCTTTGACTTTTGGCGGTCGTGGAGGAGCAGAAGCTTGTTCGGCCCCTGATGTCTCTGAGTGTCCTGCATCGGATATTGGGGACAGGTTGCCAGCCAATCCACTATATCTGTTGATGGCACCTGGGACGTAACGAGCAAGAGTGGGGTCAGACCCAAAGGTGTCGGAGGTGGGCGAGATGGGAGAGCGGGAGCCGAAGTTCTGGGCTTGAGATTCGAGATGGTGCTGGAATCGATGCGTGGGTCCAGGACGTGGCTGGGGATGCTGCAGATTGAGAGAATTCCGATGTGCTTGATATTTCGGATCCTCAGATACTTCAGATGGGATCAGGGGAGAAGGAGGTCGGTTTTCTTGGGCCACATCACGAACGACATCATCGTTCTCGAGTGAGTCATTAGAACGAATACGGTCGTCCCCATGGTGGTCATAATGATCGTTTGTTTCATACGGCTGTAGGTCTTCTCCCGAGCGGGATGCCTCTGAGAAAGGTCGCTGCTGTCGTCGGTCCATGCTATTCCTGAAATTGTCCCCGACAGAAGAAGCTGTTGTCCTTGACCACCTGGAGATCTTCGGGAAGAACGATGAGCTGCTGGATTTGTGTTTGCGACTCTTATCTGTTCCTGTTCTCGGAGTATGCTCGTTACTTTGAGTCCCGTTTGGAACCTGAGTCTGCGGTGGAGTACCCAATGGCACAGACCCAGCTCGAGCGTTCTCCCTGGTAGGGGTGAGCAGCTGTTCGTTATGATTGTCAAGAATTCCCTGCTCATGCGGCTCAGGCTCCTCGTCCGCTTCAAGTACTGTACTTACTCGGTTCTGAGATCCGCGGCGACTGTCTCTATTTCTCATGGCGCTGGCTTCCCGTGATGGAGGGTTTGAAAAGTACCCGGATTGGCCTGTTGATCCGGTACCGGCCTGACCTTCTGGCTCATACCCGTCTGGGCCAGCTGCGCGCATGTTGTTATACGAATTCAGGCTGTCAGCGCGGTTATCTCCTCCCCCAGCAGGCCGCACGCCCTGAACAGCCTTCAACCCTTCGACTTCTCCAAGTAGATGGACCAGCATCTCTTCTATCTTGCCAATATCGTTCTGATTGCGGCTGCTGAGCCCTTTGAGAGCGCGCCTAAACACATTTCGTCTCTTAGCAGGCGAATCCTCTGCATCGTCCTCTGTAGAAGAGCGACGTTGATATTTGGGTGGTCCCAATGGCTGAGGTCGTGGGCCACCGACGACTATCTTCTGAATTGTACGGTCATGCTGCTTGTTACCAACGTCGACAAGAAGGTCGTCTTGCTCAGCAATGAACTTCTTCATTTCTTCGAAGGAGTTGCGCATCTCAGCTGCACTTCTGACCAGAGTCACCAATATTTCAGTATCTCTGGCATTGCGTTGGGCGTCCCTGACCGTAAGCTGGTACTTTTTTAGCATGGAGAACGGCACAATTGAATTGCACACAGGGGGTAGTCACTTACATGATCCATGAGCGCCACAATGTCTTTTGACTGGATTCTGTCAATGCCGCCGCCTGTAGCGCTGTCGTAGAGCGGGGAGCCCATTCCATGTGCCAGTCCATGCGAATTGGTGCTCAGATGCCTGTCGTGGCCTCGGCTAATAAATGGATCTTCATCTTCGGTCATGCCATCCCTTCCCCGGTCGTTGAAGGCTTTAGCATCTCTGAAGCGTATTTCCGGACTGGCAGCACCACGTTGAGGCCCAGAGATGTAGCCCTCGTCTTTGGGTGGACTAGGAACTCTTCCACCGGCCATATAAGTTTCGCGAACGGGGCTGAAATCATGCTTGGCGTTGGTCTCATAGTCATCATGAAACCTGGGCTGATAGTCGTCGTGTATTGACATTTCCCGCGATTTTCCTTGCTCTTCAAGGGAGCCTCGTCCGCTAGCTAAAGTCGCTGCGTTAAGGAAGCCTGCAGCAGCGGCCTTGAGGCTGTCTTGAGCACTTGAATCCTTAGAGGGAGACAAGAACTCTCCTTTGGCCTGTGGTGGGGTGGGCTTGTTTGGCCAGTGATCGAGATTGTCATTCTGATAGCCACCCATTGGTCCTTGGATGATGGAAGGGTTGGTGCTAATCTCAGAGTCCGAGTGCAAGCCATGTCCGATCTCAGGTATGGGGTCATCAGCTACTGGCAAGCCACTGGCACCCATGGGAATGTGCTCCTCGCGTTCATCCAGGGATCTAGCAATGCTCTGACGTGGAGAGTCTTTGGCAGAAAGCCTGTCATAACTATAGTGCTTCTCAGAGGATGACTTGGTCTGATGCTCGTGCTGCTGCTCCCTAGAATTTTGAGCAACTTCGCGCTCCGCATCAGCTTCCACCCGTTCTTGTTCGCGCGATCCAGCATATGATCTGTCTTCCTGTTTCGACGAAATCACTGAAGTCTCAAGAAGCGATGCAACTGCTGATTCAACGGCTACTGGTGTGCTTCTGTAATCAGGGTTTCTGCCAACGCCCACGGTGTGACGTTCTTGAGCGGCGGCAACTTTGTCGAGATATGGGGCATCCATGCTGTCATCTGTGTAGTTTGTCATATGCTTGTAATCAATCATAGAGTCTCGGTAGCTGCCAGAATCGCGATAGCGATCGTTCTTTTCATGTTCCTGCTCCAGCCACTCATCCATCGCAGGGTCTTTATCAGAGTACTCACCCTCCGTAAACTTCGAGTCGCGGAGCTGCGCAAGCACATCTTCACCTGGCTCGAAGTTGATGCCTTTGGGTCTGTTCGAACGAGTCATATCCACGCTAACAGGAGACGCCAACGATCTCATCGAAGCAGCTGAGTCCTTCTTTAGGGGCTGCTTCAGGGATGACAAAGAGCCTTTATGACCGAACGACTGCCGGTTAATCTCGCTTTCCTGACGACTAGAGACACTCTGGATAGGACTTAGGCCACGACTCTCCTGCTGATAGGCGAATCCGTGTCTATCGTATTGATCGTTGCGATCTGATAAGTTATGGGCAGTGAGACCAGCTGTTCCAGCCACTGCTCCAACAACACCTGCTTCCACCAGTTTTGAGTGATGCTCGTCATCCCGAAAGCTTCGATTGCTGTGTGGACTAGCCTCCGCGAGGTCTCCCTGCGATAAATTGCTATGATAGGTTCCTAGCCCTCCCCTTCGCGCATCTTGAGGTGTTCTGGTCGGCGTTCTTGAGGCGGGAGATAAAATCTCGCGGGGAGAACCGCGAGATACCTGTCGTATCTCTGCGGTATGTATTCGTTCCTCCGAAGGGGATAGTGTCCTTAACGTCCCTAATGTCCCATCGGTCTGTTCTGACAAGATTGAGTCTCGCGTCACTTCCGAACTTTGGATGTCGCTCCGCATCGGCATCGGAGGAACGTCATGCTTGTTAAAGATCTCTTCGGTACTCTCAGCGATGCTCGCACTTCGACTGTGACTCCCTTTACTCCTCCTCCTCCTTCGCTTCTCCCGATCCATGCTAGACCTTGAGTCATTGTGCTTCAGGTCATGATGATTCAAAGCCGCAGCTGTAAGGATTCCTCCCGCAATGGCTCCAGCCGTAGTGTCTTTCAAACGGTGCTCCTTGCTTCTCTTTCGAGAGGGTTTCTCTCCATCACGAATGACAGTTTCCTCCGACATATCGCGCTCTGACCTGCGCTCAGAAGGCGAATCGGACTTTCTGTCCCGTCTGCTCTCTTTCCTGCCCTTAATCGAATCGCCCGATAACAGTGTCCCTGCATTGTGCTCATCTCTATTAAGAAACACCTTGGGCTTTCCAGAAACATCTGGAGCACTTGCATGTTTGGAGAGCTTGCGAGACAATTCGGTATGTGAAACGCTTCGACCCGAATCCACGGATCCCCTACTGTCCCGGTCGAACTTTTGGCGACTTTGCTGCATCTTCTGCTCTTGCTTCAACGTCTCCAATTCCGGCATGATTAAGCGGCGGATAGCATTCTCCACCGTCTCGAGCAATCTTGGGTTGGCATTGATTGAGGATTTTGAGGTTCCAGATCGGAAGGAGTATTGATCGCCAGATTCCCGTCGAGGAGAGAGCTGAGACGTTGTGAGGAGGCTTGACTCGGCACCACTGGCAAGCTCTTCCTCTCTGTATCCTTTGCTCGATCTGCGCCGCCTACTATTGACATCTTCGACAAGCTGCTCATTGCTGCCACTGCGGCTGCGAGTTTTACTGCTGCGCTTGTGCTTCCCACCACTGACTTCTCGAGGCCTTTCCACTAGCTTTTCCATAGCCTTGTGGGCTAGTCTCTCTTTACTGAGACTTCGGCTTCTCCTCCGCGATGGCGTCTTCAGAGTATCGGTGGTGACAACAGCATCTCTGCTTGTGCTTCGACTGCCGCGGCGAGGTGTCACACTTCCTGCCTTTCCCTCGAGCATGCTATCCGGTGGCATAGACGATATGTCGGATGGGTTCACATGAGTGTATCGCTCCTCCCTTGCTAGATTTAGGCCAGACAGGTCACTATCTTGGTCTCTATGCATTATTTCGACCTCCACAGGCGGGTATCGATGAGCTAAGCTTGACTCTTCCGCCGCCGATGTGTACGAGCTAATACTCTTGTCGTCCGCACTCTCTGTGGCCTGCCTCTCTCCCGTAGAGTGTTGGCCCAGCGATATCCGCCTTGTGTAAGAAGGCTTGCGACTGCCTTTTGACGCGGTGACCTGAACGTGCTCGTTTGTGTCTTTGATCTTACGCGCAGCTGATGGCGTCACCTTCACCCGGACGCTGGGCCTGGAATGTACGTTCGGTCCTTTTCCGCCCTCGAAGTATTCAATCAATAGCGACGTCTGGGAATGGTGCGAAGCGTGAGTAAGTGCACTCTCACGGCCTTTATCGCGGGAGTCCCTGCGCTTCTTCGTAGGTATGGTTACTGGACTTCCGTCTTCAGGTATCGAGTAGGATGTCCGATCTGTGCGGCGTGAGACGTCGGTAGCAAGGTCAGCCTCTTCACCGCTGCCTCCTGATGTTTGCAAGGTTGAGGACTCGGTTGGCGCTGGCAACGGCGGTTTGCGAGTCTCGATGCCCATTGCGATGTATCAACCTGTCTTGACCTCGAAGGGTATGAAGACGGACTAATTGTAGACCATTGATGGATGGTTGGTTATTTGAGACCACAGTTGAAGTGATATCAAGCTTCTGTGCGTGGTGCAGCGCCCTCAATATGGAGATGACGTGGGTTGGGAAGGCGCAGAATTTGGTGCAATGACCATGAAGGGAATTATCCGACTCTCGACGATGGTAGCGTAACGTCTGCAAGGCTGAAAAGAAGGTACAAGCCAGCTAAGGAGTAGTGCCTGAGTGCGTGGAAGTTGTGGAAGAGGCAGGGCGATCCGCTGTTGGAAATAGATGGCTGGTGATATCTTGTTTGTATCGGCCGAGCTCGACCGTAGCCTTCGGTTTCTCACTTGGCGAGGTCAGTATGGCCTTGGCAGCATTGAACGCTCAAAGCTCACCTGTAACTCCGCCGCACTGTATTCAGTGAGAAACTAGCAAGAGGAGAAAAAATTGGGAGTGGTGAAGCTAAGATTGTTTCTGTAGAAACCTGAAGTCGAGGAAAAGCTGAAAGCTTGAGCCAGGGAACAACAAACGCAACCACCAAATTGTCGGTAAGCTAAGGGAATCGGCTTCGGTAGCGAGCTTTGATAGGTCGATATCTTTGGCGCCACCAGGTCTGCTCCTTGGTAAATCGTAACGCCCTTCTTCGACAGGCCTCTACGGAGTACTTCCGTAGGCGCAATGATTTGATTGATGAATCTAATCTATTTCTACACTTCTACACTTCCGAAACACATTGACCGTAGGTGTTCTGCAAGACATTAACTGTACATTATTGTTCGCTCGGAAATCCTTGGCATTTTCTTGGCATTTCTCCTGAGCTGTGCAGCGGTTCCTGTCTGCCGGAAATCTTGCTTTGCCACAAGCCGAAGATCTCCCGCCCCTCCTTCACAAAAGGATCTGCTCTGCTTTGCCTTCACACGCTCAGAGTAAGTGTGGCCAAAAAAATGAAGACTCGGTCCCCAAAACATCATCCAAATGCAAAGTTGTGTGATGCGTACTGACAGACAAACCTGCGGTTCTTATTTAGTCTTACCATTAATATTTGATCTTGGCCCGCGGGAAGGTCGTTAACCGGGAGACCGCTGAGAGAGCCAATTGCAATTGGATTCGTGGATGTCTGGGCATGCAAGATCCCGCGCTTGACAACTCATCAACTTCAAGCGCTCTCGGCCATGTCTGGGAGTTTACGGTATTGGAGAACTTGGGTACAGTAGGTACAAGAGATCTGTTTGCTACCCATTATTATTCTCAAGTCGGCAATATGCCACTGCCGTCAAATATTGCCCAATCGGTCTTGACAGCATTCCTCCTTGAGGGATGAGCACGTGGTTGAGCGACAACCAACACCTTGCTAAAAATGGAGAACACTGTTTCTTTGCTAAAATCAATCTCCTTTCCGCTGGAACTTCTGCCCTTGTTTCGGTTGACTTCCGTACGCTCTCCTCCCTTCCTTCTTCTTGTCTCTGCTCATGCTTGCTCCCAACGTGATGTCAACGCGTGGAGGTGCAGAAAAGCCGAAGCTCTTTGCCACCTTGACGAGGTCGAGCTTGTGAACGTCAAAGATAGACCTTAGACTATGAGAGGCGTATGCTTGTAGATAGGAGCGGTAGCCATCTTTGGCCGACTACAGATAAAGACGGTCAGTCTTCGACGAAGGCCAGGGTCCAGAAGGAAGAAAAGGGAGACTTTACCTTGTTGAGGTAGTAGTTCTGATTGATCAACTTCTCCAATTGGCTCTGTATTGAGAATATTCGTTTTGCTGGGAATTCAAACTCCACTAACGGTACCCTTGCTTCTTTGAGATGTTTTAAGAAGCCTACTTCTGAAGGCTGCAGGAATAAGAGGCTTTTGCCTTTACCACCCGACTAGATTAAGGTTTCCAGGTTAGTATTGCCTGGTTGAAGGGAGCCTGGTTGAAGGGATGTATCGAGCCTTGAAACATGTTTCGAGAGTAAAGAACCACCCAGGACATGTCTCGAACTGGGATTTGATCGAAAAGAGAGAACGTGGACCTCGGGTACTTACCCCTCGTGCTGTTCGTCCGACTCGATGTATGTAATCTAATCAAAGTCAATAACATCTTGCAGGAAATGGTCAAAGCACATACCTCGAGGATCGTCTGGAGGGTCAAATTGAACAATCCAATCCACTGCAGGTATCTGAGCCCAAATCAGCTTCGGATGTGCAGTTGAAGTTGTTCCAACCCACATCAAGCCCTCTCGCAGCTACATCGGTTGCGATCAATGTCCCTTTGGTAGCATTGCTGGTCCAGCATTAGTCAAGTTTTCGGGAGTAAGACTAATTTTGCTCACCAAAATTCAAAGAACGTATTTGTTCGCTTGATCTGTTTCTGTTTCCCGTGGAGATCTAGCCTAATGACTCGTTAGTCGATCCAGTAAAATGATTTAGAAGAGGGGGATGCTTACACGGGAAGATCGATATAGTTTAGCAGCTCGGAATGGTCTGTTGGCAAGAGATCTTTAGCCGAAAAACCATAGCGGGCAGAAGGAGGAAGACAATACATTTCACACAATTACAGCTCGAGAAAAAAACTATGCACTTTTTGTTCTTGATCGGACCTGTCAGTACAACCGTGGACAAGTCTCCAAAATCCATGATGACACACCTTTTGGCGCTTCAAAAATGAGAAAAGGAGGAGGAAGCGTTTGTCTGAGTCGCAGACGACGTATCCCTGCTCCAATCCCTCCACTGTTGAGTGTTCCTTGGTGTTTTCGACATTGATATAAAGGGGTCCAGGTCGCAGTGAGATTCTTGCGAGGTCCTCGACTTTGGTAGTCTGCGTTGCAGAGAAAAGCATTGTTTGCCGCTCGTCCTTAGGGAGAATCTTAATGATTTGTCTCATCTGCAAGCATATCGTTAATTTATCACATCGTCTTATCATGAGGAACATGCCTGACCTCGTCTTCAAACCCAACTTCAAGAATTCCTGCTTGCACATTAGTATGGCTTGACCCTGCGCTCCAAAGCAAAGGTGTAGGATCTTCAAGTGTAAACCTACGATCTGCCTAGAAAAAGGTTTCGGAGTCAGCACTGTCTGTTCAAAAAAGTTTTCTGAGCCCTCAGACGATACTGAAGAGTTTGCACTCCTTAGACATGTCTTAAAGCTCAACATCAAGGTCGGATGAGGGGTTTTGGTCTCGGGAAATCCTTTACCTCATCTATAATCTATGTAACGAAGCAATCAGCTAACTTCGACATACTGTAAATGACTTAAAGACTCACCAGTGCTTTGATGTTTTTGTAGCCAAAGCCAGGCGTGTTTTGCAGGTGGTCCAGTAGACGCCCAGGCGTGGCGCTACCAGGAACCATTAGTCCAAGAACCAAAGAATTTTTTCGGAGCAACGCGAGTAGAGTCCTACATGACGAGGTTGATTCCCTTCGCGATTTTCTCAGCTTCGGCGCGTCGATTCGCTCCTCCCATAATGATTCCGTACTGGATTTATTAATCAACTTATACTTTAATCTTTCGAAGATATTCTCATACTGTTTGACTGTGATTTGCCATCAATTGACGCGCAACGCCGTATATCTGTAGGGCAAGCTCTCGTGTCGGTGAGACGACAATGACTCCAGTTCCATTTCTACGGTCAATTAGCCTGATTCGTAGACACAAATGCATCTCCGCCCTACCTGGGCTTGAATCTGAGAGCACTCAGCATCTCGACCGCACTATCATACATTTCGGAGTCAGCATTTCTTCATGGGAACGCAATCCCAGGTGCAACAAAGTGTCTGGGAGCGGTGTCGTAGTCGGAACAAGGGTACTGCTCCGGGAAGATGTCTTGAGTACACAAGGATTATGTCTTAGGACAGAATAAACAAAGAAAAATCCATACGGGATTAGAAATGCCAAAGTCTTGCCGGAGCCCGTTTTTGCTGCGCCGAGAACATCTTTACCAGCCAACAACGGTGGTATTCCTCTCTGCTGAATCTCCGTCATCTTCTCAAAATTCATGTCCGCTATGGCTTGCATCGTCTTGCTCGACAAGTTCAGGTCCTTGAAGCTTTTGGGGTCAGAGCCTGTGGACGGTAATGATAAAGCCGAGGCCGATGGCACGTCTGTGTCTGCAGGGGGAGCATCTTTCCTGTTCGCATTTATGGTTGCAACATTCTCAACCTCCTCTCCCCCCGACCCTAATGATTCATCTTCCACATCGTGTTTGCCCCTGAGAGCGTCACCCGAGGCCAGCCCAGCTGTTTTGTCCACCTCCTCTTCCACCTCCTCTACTGGGGCACCTTCCACAGCGTTCGCCTTTCTGGGACCATCATAAACAGGCTTTGACAGGGTGCCCTTTTGCGCATCGCCTTTCTCCTGATGTGTATGCTTCTTTTTCTTTTTCTTGGGAGGCTCAGACTTTGCAAAGCCATTGACTGAGGGAAGGACACTTAAAGCGTCCTTTGCTTCGGTAGATACTTCAGCCTCCACCACCTCACTGACGTGCTTGCGCTTTCGCTTCTTCGATCTGAGCTCCGTGTTCTCCATGTCTCAATCAAAATCTTTCTGTTGTTCCACGTCACAGGATTTATCGGTTTTGACAGAAGTTCCTACTTTCACAGATTCACGCTAATAAAATTTAAGCGAGAGGCTAGCGGGAGATCTCTACGGATAGCCTTCCGGTGGGGCGTGGGCAGATCTGGAGAACATTGTCTGAGATTCCTCATCTTCAACCTCTGCGCCGACAAATTCTGTCAACGAGAAGGAGGGCACTTCGTGAAATCAAACAGCTACGGCGTGCAATATCAGGTCAATACCATGAATGGAAAGGAATTGTATCTTTTGACACCCCGACTGGAGTCTTCCAAAGATAACTTAGCAACGCGTACCTGCATGATCTGGTGATCTGTACTTCTTGTATGCTATATAAGAATCGAGCACTAAAAGAGAGGAGAGATCTTATGAGAAGAGTTTCCTTGCCCCAGACCCTTATTATTCGTTGTCGATCTTTGGTCAAAATTAAAGCTGGCTATTTGGCACAAGAGAAGCTCGTCCCGGGATTACAACTATATATCATTGTCCTTTATCATCATTGTCCTTATGAGAATAAAGAAAGTCAACGTTAAGGAATCTTCCACCAGACAGTGATGGATCAGGGCATTCCCTTCCGGACATTCAAGCATATTGCTTCTTAAGCCGAAGAAGTTGGAGAGTATTTTGCTGGATCAAAAGGCCGTTTGAGGAAACCAGACCAATATCCTGAAATAACCATGAGCATAATGTGCATGATGGCTTTGATTTTTCCACGTAGAAGACCGTGTGATCCGAGCCTGTCAGTAAGCTTACGATTGTAGAACGAATATTTGGTGGTGAAGAAAATACATTGATGACCATTACGCGTATCCTACGGGAAATACGAGGCCGGTCCCCTGGAAATGAAATGTCGCGCTACTTGCGCCTCCTTGCCCCATCCTTCAATAAAACATCACCGAGTCTCCTATCCATCAAACACATCTGTTGCAATTACTCTCCAAATACAATCCTATCCTTACAATGCACTGGTCAAGCTGAGGTCCTACGAACGAAAAAAAAACCGCGGCGATCCGGGACCTCCATTGTGTACTGTCCAGCCTTGCCACTCGCTCAATTTCTTTGTTTCTATTTTGGTCGTCGCAGCGACAACCGTCAATCCTCCTCATACCATCAACCATCACGACGTCTCATTATTCCCTCTTCGGCTCATATTTGATAGCGCTCCATTCACAGAAACATCACTTCGCTAGAGCAGCTGTTTCGATACCTGGCGCGGCTGCGCAACCCGGTCTCGAACACCGCACTCAGGTGCAACCAAGCGCCTCTACATCTTCACCTTGAACGCTTGGATCCTTTATTTGGCCACACATCATTATGCGTTTCTCATCATTGTCGGGGTCAGCATGGCTTTCTCTTGCCACTATACTTTCCCTGGCGCCTTTCGCATCACCGGAGAGATTGATAGAGTCACAATCCCTGAACCCTTGCCAAGCGAACTCCAGTTTCACAGCGACGTTATTCAATGTCATCTTCACACCAGACAACAACAGTTTAGCCTTCAACATCCTCGGGGTTTCATCGATTTCAGGTTATGTCACGGCAGAGATCGATGTTATTGCTTACGGCTACACCGCTTTGAAGCAGACCTTGGACCCTTGCACGTCAAACCTAGAGGGCCTGTGTCCCATGAACACTGGTCAGATCAACATCCAATCGAACATTGACGTTCCGTCAAGCGTCGAGAAATATATCCCCAGCATTACATACGGTGTGCCGGACTTGGATGGTGTTGTCAAGGTCTACATCAAGAACAACGTGACTGGGGCTAGTGAAGCTTGTGTCGAAGCACCGCTCTCCAACGGAAAGACGGTCGACCAGAAAGGGGTTGGATGGACGACTGCGGTCATCGCTGGTCTAGCGTTGCTAGCTTCTGCGGTGACCTCGGGGCTAGGACATTCAAATACCGCAGCCCATGTGGCCGCAAATGCTCTGTCTCTGTTCGGCTTTTTCCAAGCTCAAGCCATTATTGGTATGACTGCTGTTCCTCTTCCACCGATCGTTGCTTCATGGACCCAAAATTTCCAATGGAGCTTGGGAATCATCAGAGTCGGTTTCCTGGAGTCGATATGTACCTGGTATCAAAGGGCTACAGGGGGAACGCCGTCAACGCTACTGTCAACTCTCAACACGGAGTCTGTCGAAGTCCAAAAGCGGTCTCTTAATGTGGGCAAGAGTATTATGCGTGCCGCTCATGCTTTGTCCAAAAGAGTCAACAATACCTCTGCGACAGCCTCAGCCGCAAAAGTGATCATAGTCTCCGGCATCAAAAGGGTTGGATTTCGCGCGAAGATCGAAACCACCAACATTTTCTTGACGGGACTCATCTTCTTCATGATCTTCGTCTTCCTCACAGCGGTCTGTGTAATGCTATTCAAGGGCTTTTGCGAAATTGCTGTTAAGGCCGGATGGTTTAAGGGCGATAAATTTGAAGACTTCAGAACTGGATGGAAGGTTGTGCTGAAGGGTATATTGTTCCGTTTGGTAAGCCATGAGCCCTAGGTCTAATGACCCAACACTAATGCGACTACTGTAGGTGCTCATTGGCTATCCGCAAATCTGCATTCTATGCCTTTGGGAGTTGACGCAGAGGGACTCCGCCGCCGAAGTCGTACTTGCGTTATTCTTCTTCGTCTCAATGAGCATAGCTTTGGCCTGGGCCTCGCTCAAGGTCTTCCGGATAGCCAAGCGATCAGTTACCATGCATAAGAACCCTGCCTACATCCTTTACTCCGATCCGTCCGCTCTCAACAAATGGGGTTTCTTATATGTCCAATTCCGTGCTACAGCCTACTACTTCATCATGCCAAGTCTGGGTTATATTTTGATCAAAGCATTGTTTATTGCTTTTGCCCAGAACAGCGGCATCACTCAAGCCATTGCACTGGTCGTCATCGAGGCTGGCTTCCTCATCGGTGTCAGCATTCTCCGGCCATGGATGGACAAGAAGACCAACGCATTCAACATCTCCATCGCAGCCATTAACTTCATCAACGCTATCTTCTTGCTAGTCTTCACCTCGGTCTTTAACCAACCGGTAAGCTTGTCCACATCCCATTGGACCCAGATTCAATACTGACACACACACAGGGGATTGTTACTGGTGTAATGGGTGTGGTTTTCTTCGTCTACAACGCCGCCTTTGCCTTAGTCCTCCTGTTAATGGTACTTGTCGCTACATGTTACGCAATATTCTCCAAGAATCCCGACACGAGATACCAGCCTATGCGAGACGATCGCGGCTCGTTCATCAAGTCTCAGACAAATCTCAATACCGAGCTTGATGCCCTTGGTGTCACTGCCCGAGGAGACATGGCCCAGAAGGGTTTCTATGGTCGTGACCTTGATGACGATGAAGACTCTTACTCTTCCGGGTCTGGAAAGATGGGTCATGACGCCGCGGGCGCACCTCTGCCACCATCCACCGCCAACTCAAACCGAAACCTCAGCGCGCGAGAGCCACCGCGTTCTCCCGTTGATCCGAACATGCAGTACCTCCCCAGCGATGGTACTCCTCGCCATGGACCGCCAATGTACAAAAACGACAACTCGAGTTCTCGTCCTGGCGCCGACATGCCATTGATGGGAAGACAACGAGACCAGTCACCCTACCGCCCGAATACTGCAGGTGGCTACAGACAGCAGAACAATACCAGTCCATGGCAGCGGGGTGCCGGTTACGATCATTGAGGACCACTTTACGGCCGCGGCGTCAGCATATAATAGATATTGATAATATTGCCTCGATGATTATCTTATGAACCCCACCATGGTTGAAAGAGTGGAGTCTGAGCATTTTCTCTTACCGCACTTGAGTGCTTCCGCAGGATTTTGGGACATGATGGGCTCGAGACCGCTCTTGTGGTGACGGTAATTGTACAATGGGGCGCATGGCAAAAATCAGGCATTTGGCGAGTTGAAGAGAGCAAGCCACGATGCATGTGGCCGCGTTGTTAGCTAGTCAATGTAGATAGTCAGAGCCAAATTCGTTTTATCGTTGAGCTCCCTTACGCCCATCTATGATGTGTGCTTTCATCTAATATGCCACTATCTCTTCACAGGCCCAGGTGCCCAGGCTTCAGGCTGCCACCCCTCGCCAGGGTTCCCTCTCTGTCGAGCCCATGGATTCTCCTTCTGCTTCTTCACTTGCTCACCCCTCTCCCCCTTCTCCCCCTCACTCAACTCCTTCTCCACCCTCTCCCCACTCCCCGTCTTCTGCCCCTCCTCCCACCTCCTCCCCACCGTCCCCTCCGCCTCTCCGTCTCCAACCCCCAGCTCCAAATTCCCCCTTCTCGGCTTATCAAGAACCGACGGCTTAGCAGCCCATCTCGCATCTGCCGCAGCAGCCAATTGCTTCAAATCGCGTTGGCGCCGAACATCTTGTATCTGTTCCGGTAATGAAGGGGGAGTAGGGCGAGTGCCGCGGAGCCATTGGTGCCAACTTGGGGAGATTTCGATGTCGGAGTAGGCGATCTTGGGGTTGTTTTGGAGGATGCGGCGAGGACGAGTGAATGCGAGGCTAGGCTTGAAGTACCAGAAGGTGTTTCCGTTGAGGTCGGTGCCTGTAGTTGTATGTCAGTAAAGTGGTTGGAATAGTAGGCGCTCCGAACGCTGGAGAGCATGTACCGGCTAGCCAGCGTCGCCGCCATGGTAGTTCTAGTGTCTTCCATTTTCGCCATATTGCAGTGAGAGGAGATGAAGAAGGAGCAGACATTTGGAGATTGAGTAGTAGACGTTGCTGGGATCCTCATTCGATATCAAAATGTCTAGTGGCGACCCTGGTCATCCCGCCGCGCTAGCGGGAGTTCATCAATCTGGGGAACACTGAGTTCAGCCTTGACACGTACCAAACATACACAGCACGCTTGAGTTCACTTTACACAAGCATAAATATGCACAGGCTTACGGATCAGCACTGGAACATTATGTACAACCAGTATTGCTAAACCTAGTATCCCAGCAAGACATTAGGTAGCATTCCTGTGGCCTGAAAACAGAGCAAGGTCAACCACCATGGCTTCGGTATCTTCCCTCGACAAGGACATGCGAAATATTCGCCTGTCGAAGTACACCCCGCAAGCTGCGAATGAAGTGAGGATATGGATCCAGGATGTTCTGGGAGAGCGGTTGGCTGATGGGGATTTGCTGGAGGCACTGAAGGATGGGATTGCACTCTGCAAGTATGCCATACGGTATTACCATACCTCTGATCGTACTGAAACTGACACAAGTCCGGCAGGCTTGTCAACCTCGCAGCCCCACCAGGTGTACGCTTCAAAGACTCATCCATGCCTTTCGTCCAGATGGAGAACATCTCTCACTTTCTCCGCGCCTGCCAATCGCCTCCTTTGAACCTACAGTCACATGATATTTTCCAGACCGTCGATCTCTATGAGTCGAAAGATCCTGCTCAGGTACTACAGTGCATATCCTCTTTTAGCCGAAGAGCCCATGCCGTACAGCCAAGCAAATTTTCGAGTACTATAGGAGGGGATAAGAGCAAGACTGGCATCATCAGCCCGCAGAGTACTGGAGGCTTTTCTGCAGCAAGATATGGGCGGCCTCGAGGCATCAGCAACTCAAGCGAGGCTAGTTCAGCTACTTCCCACCAGGCCTCACACCAGGCATCTAAAGCAGTAGGCGGACGAGGCAGTCCTTCAATATCCGACAATTATGCAGAAAAGACCGTCAATGGCGCTCTACCAGCATCGTCTTCGGGAGGCGTCAGTAGCTGGAGCAAAAAGGGCGATGAGGGTGCTACAACTCCGGCTTGGAACATCCATCAGTATGGGTATATGGGTGGTGCGAGTCAAGGAAATCAAGGAATCTCATTTGGAGGCCGGAGACAGATTACTACACCAGCACCCAAGGTCCCGAGCTTAGCAGGGAAGGAGCGCAAGAAGCGTGAGCAAGAAGCAGAGGATGAGAGATTACGACTGCAAGCTGACGAAGCTGAGCACAAACGGCGTGTGGAACGAGAAGCCGAAGAAGAGAGGGAGAGGCTTGCTGAAGAGCAGCGGTGGGAAGAAGAGACGGCACGAAAACGCGAAATAGAAAAGCGCCGAGTTGAAGAGGAGAAACGCCGGTGGGACGAAGAAGAAAGAAAATGGAAAGAAGAGGAGGAGATTAGAGCGAAAGAAGAGGCGGAAGCTGAGATCAAGACAGCGAGGCAAAGGCAAGGGAAAATCCAGCCAAGGCCACAACTCCAGGGTCAGTACCTCAGCCAGTACAAAGCGGAACAGCTGCAAAAGCCTCCGGCGTCTAGCGGAGAGGATCCCGAGCGAGCTCCAGAACGAGATCGAGTCGAAGAACTAGAGAAGCAGCTAGCAGAAGCCAAGGAGCGTGAAGCGAAGTATGAACGTGAGCGACAGGAGCGGTTGCAAGCAGATCAAGTTCGAAACCAGGAGGGGACCTCTTGGTCAAGCGCTAATGTACAGCAAGATCGCCCTCGAAGCAGGAGTCGACCGGCGCCAGCACATTCGCACCAGGACAGTGAAGACTCCCGGAGAGCAGACGAGCGTGACTATCTGAGGAAAGAATGGTCAAGCCACAACGCCGAGCCAGCTCCACCACAACAGCCTCCAAGACCCCTTCCAAAAACACAAGACCTTCTACCACCGCAGCCTCCGCGCCCCCTGCCCAGCTTAGATGGACCCCCTCAGCAACCACCTCGACCCCTGCCGACTCCTCAAGCATCCTCACCACCACCAATCTCATCCCTTCCACCACGCCCGCTCCCAAATCCAGCAAGCTACGCTTCCAGTCCCCGTCAACCCTCTCCCCAACGCAAGTCACCCTTCGCAAGACCTACATCACCCGCCATCTCCACACCGATTCCGCCTCCTCAGTCGCAGTCCGCCAGTACACCAACCAAAAAGCCACCTTTCGCCAAGCCATCCTCTCTCCTTAGCCGAGAAATGGAACTCGACCGTCTCCGCCAGCAAGAATGGGAAGAAGCGCAGAGAGCGACTAAAGCGGCTGCTGCTTCAGGGGTAAGAGAGGGTGGTGTAGGGCCTGGCGATGGCAGTTGGGACGTGAATCAGTATGGGTATCTGGGTGGTGATAGTCAAAACCGGGGCGGAGCGGGGATAGGATTTGGAGCGCGACGTCAGATCATTGGGCCTAGAGATCCACCTGGGAAGTCGTGAAAGACTTCGATGGATTATGAAAGGGATATGGGTTACGAAAAGGATTGAGCAAGCGTGGCATGTAATTGGTTTGGATGTTTCGACACCCACGCATTGATAGCTTTCCCAGCAGAAAATGCTAGCTACCAGCCTTTCCGTCGAAATTCTCGCAGCTTTTGGTCTATGCATAGCAGCCTTGCCCTCATGCTGTGAAACATAGCCCGATCCTGGGTATCATGCAACCAAAGCAACGGCTTCCGCACTCCAGCCTTCCTAAGAATGCTTTTGTAAACTAGATCCATCAAACGAATCTTCCCCCTCTTCTCCAGCCCCTCATAACAATTCTAGCAAGGGTCTCTCTCTCCGCTCAAAACATCCACCATTCAAGCACTCACATTCCACCGGCTACCTCCCACCCTGAAACGGCGGCATACCCTGCGGCGGCGGGAACCCGCCCTGCGGCGGACTCATCCCCTGCCCCGGTCCCCCCATCGGGGGCGGGAACCCCTGGAAGTTCGGCGGCATGCCTCCAGGCGGTGGGAACGGCAACCCACCGGGCATCCCGGGCATCGGGGGTCCATTACCGCTCGGCGAAGCGGCGGGCGGGAAAGGGGGGAAAGGAGGCATGCCGCGACCGCCCGGCGGGGGCACGAAGCCGGGCGGAGGGGCGCCGGGACCGCCGGGGCCGGGCATGAAGGGCGGCGGGGGCATTCCGGCTGTGAAGAGGGAAGGCGGTCTGTTAGCACACGTCGTCCGCGGGATTTTGGCAACGGCTCGGGAATGGGGCGGCGTACCGGGGAAACCAAACGGCGGGGGAGGAAAGCCCTGCCCGCCCATGGGTGGACCGCCTTGCGGTGCGAGCATGGGATTTGCGCCCGCTTGGCCTTCGGCGGCGTATGAGGATGTGATGGAGTCGATGACCGACTGAGCTTTTTCGTGGCCGATTTCTGCAGTCTGGAGTCAGTCCGGGTGTTGTTGTGTAGAGAAGAGGAGGGAGGGAAAGGGGGAAAGGGGAGTTGGAGACATACGTTGATAGTAGTCTAGCACGTTCCGCTCGTGATTTCGACCGCTGTTATGGGCTTTTCGGACGGACATGGAGTCGTGGGTGAGGTAGACATCGCAGTAGTCGCCTGTGGAGTTAGCGTCTGATGGTGAGAGACGAGGGAGGTAGAGATCCTACAGAAGAGTGCTTGGCTGTTAGTAGAGTCAATCAAAGCTGCGGGGAAGGGAAAACTTATATTTGGGCATATTGGAAAGGATTCGGCGGAGATCTGAGACTTGTATGGGTGTGCGGAAGCAGTTGGCGCAAGTGATGTTCAAGCTTGGAGAGCTTGCAGGAAAGGTTCGCGATTTCTCTATATCCCATACGGAGAGGACAGCTAGCGGCGAAATATCGTCCACTCATTGCTCATTACACTGGAGTCTCCCGATTTGTCACGGGTCCGTACTAAGGTAGCTTGCCTGCATATACAATGGTGACGGCGATGTCGCTCTTAAGGCTCGCCTAATCTACTCGCAACTGCTGTATTGGTTCGATATTCTACATCAGTGATCATTCTATCGTTAGTAGACAGGTTTAGCAATGTGATTCAAAAGAATGATTCAAAACGAAAAGGGTAATAATTCAATAGGCTAACCATATAGAGTAGTTATTAGCCTCGTCGATTACCCACAAATTGAATCACTGTTTTATATTATAAAACAGTGTTTTAATTGCAAAGTTGCCCTATACGGCGTTAGCGTAACTGCTTATTTAGACATACAAAATTAAAATTGCGGAGACAGTTAACAGCAGCAGTGACACAATAGCTCTACTCTCCACGGTCTCACACCAATTCACTCAGTCAGCTACTCAGCTAGTCACTCAGTCTGATATTCTGTAAGAGGAGGAATAATGCACTGCGGAGAGAATTGCGGAGACAGTAGCAGCAGCAGTAACACAATAGACCTGCTTTCCACGATCTCATACTAGCCCGATACTTAGTAAGAGGAGGAACCACTGTAGTAGGCAAATGCGGAGAATATTGCGGAGATAGTCAGCAGCAGCAGTGACATAATAGACCTGCTCTTTACGATCTCACATCAATTCACTCAGTCAGCTACTTAGTTAGTCACTCAGCTAATTTCTTAATAAGAGGAGGAGTAATGTAGTACGGAGAATTTTGCGGAGATAGTTAGCAGCAGCAGTGACACAACAGGTCTACTCTTTACAGTCTTATATCAATCCACTTAGTTATTCACTCAGTTAGCCACTTAGCTAGAGCACTCAGTTGAGTAAGAGGAGGGACCACCGCAGCAGGCAAATGCGGAGAATATTGCGGAGAGATTAAGCGATAATAAGGCCATCATCATCAAGAACACGGCTCAGCTCTCTAAAATCCCACGATATATGCTCTCCACGATCCCACGTCAAATCACCACTCAGTAGGCGGAGAACAACACTACAATTTAGCCTACTATATCCGCGTGCCTAGGCAATATCACATTATAGTACATCACTGCAATGAGCACACAAGAGAAGGATCTACTGCGTCGATTATAACCAATTAGACCTCTGCAGACAGAGGTCACCTATCAGACAATGCATATTTGAACGAATTAAAACCGTCCGATATCTTGTTTCGACAGCCATTTTATTATTCGAAAGTTTTTATTTTAATAGGAGATTTCGTGGGATGCACACCACTAATTAGCCCGGTATATCCATTTCTTTCCCGCATTCGAAAAATCATGCATACATACTTCTTGCCATAAGGATATGGCATTTCTCTGTTTTTTATAGGCAATTATCATGAGATACCTGCGGACACATAGATTAATCAATATCTTTTACACCACACGCATATATGAGTCAAACCACAATAATTCAGTAACATCGGTTTGCTCGTACTCCACTGGGGGGATATATCTATAACGTGATGTAGTGGCGATCACAGCCTAATAGCCTAGCAATATGACTATAAAGATCGTCACAACGAGGGCCCCATTATTGGAGGAGTTTATGAGGTATATATGTGGTGAAAGAAGAAGAATAAGTGAAATCCAAAGAGATTTGTGACTCTTCGGCAAAGGTTTCGCCGAAATCCGTGATATTACCTAATCGGGTTAGCGGTAGAAGGGTAGGGCTGTTCCCGCTTTGAATCATTCTTTTGAAATTCGTTGCTAAACCTGTCTACTCCTTAATGGTGTAGTGGTTAACCTCTTCCGTCTTGTCAGATTCCGTTTGTATGATCATCCCTTTCCTACTTAATATCCGTCAAGGGCGGGTCTGTCCTAGTCAAAGCTTTATGAGATCGGAAAACAATATTAATTATGATGGGTAAATACATACGGAGAGTCATAGCTAGCTTATCACTGGTGGAGCCGATATATAGAGACGCATACGGGGTATTGTCGAACGCGATCGACGTTATCTTAAAACAAAATATTAATAGTCGAGGCAGTTTTGGCCAATTGACTCTGGTATGGTTTGAAGAATGTGGCTTGGAGAGCTTGCAGGCAAAGTTAGCAAATTTCCAATGTCCCAGGACAGCTAGCGGCGAAACATATTCTTGGCTTTTTCCCATCTTCTCCTTGGTTGAGGATGGTGATTGTCATATGAACATTCTAGGAAAGAAGCATCTGCATGCTCCATCTATCATCGCTAGCACACGGGTATCTCATTCGTTGTGCATCCTGTTTAGCGCCTTGCTAAAAGCCATCTGCTCCGCCGTTCATGCAAACAAAGAAGGAAACCCTCAAGCCACCGTGAACAACACTATTCTCAAAACAGAGTAAAGTTACACCCGACGCTTAGTCCATGCATTCTGAGCGGCACTCGGCATGGGCCGGTAGACATTCGCGTGTACAGGAGGACGCCTGTCTTGGTTTACGGCCTTTGGTGCTGATCGTGGAAAGGGCCAGGAACTTCCTCCGGCGTAGCCTCCAAGGTGTCGGTTTGGAGGCGATCTTGAGCTTCGTTCACTGGGCCTATATCTGTTATGTCGAAGATCATCGTGGCCTGTTGCATAGTCTGGCCCATCAACTGCACGCCAATTGCCCCTTCCACCATCTCGGTATTGCTGATAAGGTTGTCTGGCTTCGTCGTTTCGGTAGGATTCATTGACAGTGGTAAATGAACCATGCCTGTTATCAGCGTACGCCTGTCTGTTATTCCGAGTACTTTCATATACTGGCGATTCATATCTGCCAGTGATTATTCGGATCTGTCCCTTGCGTACTGGCTCTGGCACCGAGATCTTAGGCCGGTAGAAGTTCGCTCGCTCATCGTCGCTATCGTCAATGTTGATGGGATCTTGCTGTGTTGCTTTTCCCTTGATTTTGATTTCACGCGTGGATTTGATCGACACTTGACCAAAATTGCCATCCCAGGTACTCGTACCCATTGATTTGTTGGGCCTCCGGGAGAGGCAATTATTGCCTAAATGGCCGGAGCGCCCACACTCATAACAGGAGAGCCGTACGTTTGCATGCGCCAAGTCGGACTCCCATGGCCGGCCGGATGTTCGCCAAATGAGCTCGCAATCCTCTTCGATGTGGCCGTTGCGCTGGCATAAGTCGCACACGATCTCATGCTTGGGCATCCTTTTTAGCTTGTAGGGACAATAACGCTCGTCATGGCCTTGCTCACGGCATCTCTCACACTTCGCATTATTGGGACAAGCCTGTGTCGTATGCCGGTTGAAGGCTCCACAGGCAGAGCAAGTGAGAAATTCGCACAACTCAGCCATATGACCTTCTTTTGCGCAAACAAGACATCTGATGGGTGTTTTCCCGTCGACTTCTTCACGAGCTTTCGTGGTGTGGAAATATCTCAGCTGAGTATTGAGGTCGTGTGAACTTAAATCAGCCAGGACATATGCCCTATGATTTGGCGGGACTGCAGTTGTCTTTTTGTTTCGCTCGGCTTCATCAGCAGCGATTTGCTCAGAATTTGAATATTGCATCATGGCGTCACCATCCTCAGATTGGCCTTCGCTATCCATATCAGAGTCGTTGCTCTCAGTGTCATTATTGCTGGCCGCACCACTGTCACTTGCATAAAGATCATCGTCAACCTGGTTCATTGCCGGCAACTCTTGTTTGATGTCTTGGTCGTTGACATCTGATGGCATTTCCTCGTCTCTGTTTCCCGAGTTCATGACTGATTCAATGTCATTATCTTCAATTTCAGATGACATATCTTGATTCCTGTAGTCCAAGTTTACCATCACTCCTCCATCACTTTCCGAAGTGCCCTGGCGCTCTTGAGACTTGCCCACTTCCTTTAGTGTCAGCTTCACATTGGCAGAGGCTGCACCAGCATCCATTTTATGAGCGTTCTTTGGCCCAAAACCGTGTCGAGGCTTAGAATTATGGCCTTTTATCCCGGCGACTCCTTGGGGGTGTCTTGCCTGTAGCGCCGAGGCAAAGAAAGATTGGTTTGGTGGCGGCGCGTCGTTAAGCCATGCGGCAAGTCGGCCATCTTTGAGATCCTGGAGGTTTCCGTCTTGTGTACATTGTTCAACCAATTTCCATATCTGGGCCGCTCTGCGTTCACTGGCCTTGATACCGTCTACATTAGAGCTATTTAGTTCGTTCAATCCTCTCTTGGCAAAAGCGAGAGGCAAGTAGTCCTCGGCAACAGGGAAGTATTTGCAGTAGTTGAGATGTATTTCAGTCTCGTGGACTCTCTTCTTCATTTTCTCATAGTTGTGAGTACCCGGTTTCATGTTGGGGAATGCTTTGAGGTAACCATACTGTTTCCGAGACGTTTCTTGAGTTTCTGGAGTTTGATACCGTTAGTACTAATACAGATCCGCTGGGGCAGGATTCCAATAAGGGCAAACTGACCGAGGATCTGAATCTGCGAAGAATCGGTAATTGTTGACCGTTGCAGGTCCCTTTGACCATTGGTCTGCTCTAAACCACCCGGCGACTCGGAAGCGCTTCTCTGTGCCGGCGAGGGTTGACCTAAGCGCTCAGCGCTACTCACACGTATTTTTCCCTCTTTGAGATCTTGTAGGGTTCCTTCCCTCGTGCACTGCTCGACCATGCTCCACATGCGCAACCTGCGTTCTCTGCTACCTTTTCTCTTCGGCGTGAACTTCCGCGCAGTTGATAGGGGAGGGGGTTGGAACGCTTCATCCACTGGAAAGTACAAGCAATAATTGTAGTCGACCTCTGCATCATGGAGTTCTTGCTGCGCTGATTTGTACGCAGATACAGGACCATCGTGGGGATCCATGGCGGAAAGGCGAATGCGGAGTCCCTTAACCCTTTCCAGTGCCACTGAAGTAGCTGCGAAAGACACAAGTCAGTAACTTCTGCAACTCTAGGTGGCCATTGATACCAGAAGCAGGATCGACTCACCAAGATCTCGACTTGGATGACCTTCAGCTTCGTTTCGGCCCCTACTCACCAGACTTGGTTCGTCTACGAAGTGCTTTTCCTTGCCGACCCTGCCCCCAAGAGTAGTCCGGATCTTTGTATTGTTGACGGCATTCCAACTTATAGGTAGAGCAACTTGTGCAACATGCGGTGTCATAATCTCGGGGATTTCACTGAGCATATTGGTTCCTTCACTCTCTTCCTCGACGTTGACATCTGTATTACTCCTTGTGGTAGAAGCCCCCTCTTTCGCAGTAGTAGTGCCTGGATCTGGAGCTCTCGTCTCCTCTGCCCGAGCTCGTTGAATTGATACCTTTCGCTCAAGGATCTTGTTACCAGAGAGCTGGGATGTTGCACGATCTGCTTCATCAGAAGTGGAGACGGTAACAAAGGCGTAGCCAACAGGATGACGCGTACGCGGGGTGACTGGGATGTTGACGTTTTCCCTGTTGCTCATAGTCAGTATAGCTAGCTATCTAGAAGGCATTGGAAGAACCACAGGGAGAACCCTCTGAAGAATTCCCTGAGATCTTCCACCGTCGTAGCGTAAGGAAGATTTCCAACATACAGGCGACGTCCGTCATTGGGACTAGTGGTAGCGGCTCCTTTTGAAGAGTTAGTCAAGGGAGGATCGCCGTCCAAGGAAAGACTCTCTGTCTGTACGATAGTGGCCAGTTGAGAGTGGTTGCCCTTGAGGTCCGGAAGCCATATATTCTGGCTTTAGTAAGCGTCAGTATAGCGAGCAAAATAAATAGCACAGTGACCCACATGGAGTATCCCTTAAAGAATTGTTTGAGATCCTCCTCTGTAGTGTCTGATGGAAGGTCCCTGATGAACAATCGACGCCCCTCGATGGGAGCCTTCTCTTGCTCCGCAACATTAGATTCGGAGACTTTAAATACTTCATCATCACTGAATGTCTCAGCCTTGAGGCCTATCTCCGCTTGAGAGCCGTCATCACCGCTGTCCTGTGCCTCGTCTACCGGTACGGCACTCGTGCTGAAGCTTCCCCCCACAGGTACGAAGTCCCTGACATCCTGATGCCCCAGCTTTCCAACGTGCTTAGCACGTTTTCGAGGAGTTGAGTGTGCAGAACCGGCATTGGAGGCGTCATCGCGAGAAACTACGTCGTGAGGCCGCTTGCGCTCGAGGGTAGCAGTGTGGGTGTCGGTATCTTGCTCCATTGGATCTGCTGCGTTGGTAGCCATTGTCTGGGCATGTCTACTGAAGAAGACAGTTAGAATTGTTGAGTGGAACACGCTATGGTCAAGATGCAGTATCTTGGTAGAAATTTTATTGAATGTTGACAATGATTTCGAACTGAGAGTAGAGCCAAAAGTACGCGAAATGACGTCCAATCGGAGCTAAGGTGCCAAGCCGGACGGAACTTCGGCCGGCCGGCGGAGACCTCAACCTTGCTTGCCCAGAAACAGCAACAGCACCCTTCATTACGAAGCTCTTCAGTCAACAGGTAGGTCCCAAAAAAAATCTTGCTGTCAAGTACATCTATCTCTCGACTCACGAACACTGCAGACTTACCATCTCTCGTTTCATCCATTAGCCGAGGCAGCTCTTATGATTGATATCTAAATAGGCAGTATTTGCATCCCCCAAGTAAGCAAGCACCGTCTTATTCCTCGCGAAGCTGTCAACAAGACTGCAACTGCCTCTTCGTCTTCTCTTCGGAGTGGAGCTTGGGGCCGGTGACGTCCTTCGTGTCTCGCTTGATTCAAACAAGACAGCTGCGTCTAGGCTTCAGCACTGACTGCTATACAGACAAACATTCTGTCCGCTATTTTATCCTTTGCCTTCTGTACGCTTGTCACGCGGACCGTTCAAATCCCAGCAATACCGCAAATCTGTCTTCTCTACTCGTCCCTCGGATGCTAGCCTTCACGCCTAATACCAAGCCTGCTCCTTCGCTGAGATCGTCTGGTGGAAAAAAGATGAATGACGGGAAGAAAAGTAGGAGGAGGCGTTCTAGCAGTCTGATATATCAGGAGCCACCCGAGTCTATTGAGCATATGAGCGATCAGTCGGCGTTGCCAAACGTAAATGCAGATTGGGTCAACGCAAAAGGTGAGCACGCCTCTAGTTCTGGGTCCTTCAGGGAGGATCATAGGAGGCAACATTGGATTCTGTGGCCGGATTCACATTCTCGCCCTTCCAGCCGATCGTTTCTATCTACCCTGCTGACACTTTTATCTCCATCAAGGAGCCTGGGCCATCCACGTCATATGCATCATTGGTCTCAAGCTCCTCTTCGACGTCATTCCAGGAGTCTCCCAAGAAACATCATGGACACTTGTCAATATCGTCTACATGTTCAGCTCATACTTGATGTTTCACTACGTCCGAGGTGTCCCCTTTGAGTTCAATGCTGGGGCCTACGACAACCTGAACATGTGGGAGCAGATCGACAATGGGGATCAATACACTCCGGCAAAGAAATTCCTTTTGAGTGTTCCCATAGTTCTCTTCCTTTTGAGCACACACTACACACATTACGACCTGACGTACTTTATCATCAATTTCCTTGCCGTTCTAGGCGTTGTGATACCCAAGCTGCCTTCTGTGAGTGACACGAATGAGCTCTCTGGGAGGACGACAGTGCTAATCAACCGGCGCAGAGCCATCGGATGCGAGTGAATCTGTTCTCGGGGGATCCAGAAGATCGTTAGCGTTGGAATCTTTCAGGGCGTTCAAAGGATGAAAGTGGAAAAGCGATGTGGCAGAGAAAACCAAAGCTCGGATACGCTCATTATGGATAGTAACTACACCGAGAGCCGTACTCTTGGCTACATCTGATATGCCCTCTCATTTTGCTACTGCGTACTCCATGTTGCCTATTCGTGACAAAGCGCCGTGAATTGAGGCTTGACACTTTGGAAGAAGGTGAGAATCCGAAATTTGCTCACTTTTAGTACGAGTGCGTTTGCCAACCGCGCACCACGCATGTCCTTGCCACCCGTGACGTATTAGCTGGGGTTTTTGGTTTCATGACGGCTACCCCTCTGCCCACATCTGCCCTCGCAGGACTTGGCCCGAACCTTTTCCCCACTTAATGAGCTTACAGAACCCCGTGTCCCCGTGTGACTTGCCAGTGATGGCTTACCTTACCGAAACTCATCCATCCTATCGGATTCCTCGCGAGTCTTGCTGGAGGGAACGCCCACAAGGCGTGGCCTATCCACCGTCTGCCAGTTTACAAAGGTCATTCCCCAATGTGCTCACTAACACTCAATCTATTGACCTGACTCGAGCCTAGGATGCTCGAATGTCGTCAGGGGACAGACTTGTACATCCTCTGCGGAAGCAAAGAGATGGCAGTCTATCGTGCCATAGTATGGTCGCAATCACCGCGTCTCAAAGACCTCTCCATTGTTGAAATGAGTCAGTACAGGGTTAGTCCCTGCATTTTGATGCATTACAAATGGTCATAAGGTTTTAACATGCTACAATTAGGAGGAGGCTCTGAGCTACGCGATCGACCTGACGCATGAGGACCCAATTTGCAGCCGAATTTCAGGTCTGATTACTCTAGTTCAGCAATTATTCACACTTTGAGGAATCCGGAGAGTTCGGGGTTTCCGGTGGCCCAGGCGCCCGTCTTCACGTGGTCGTGTCTACCCTGGCGAAGAAGTACAAGCTTCCAGCTCTGGCTCTGCTGGCGAGGAAGCATTTCATCGAAGCTGTCAAAGAGCATCGGGACACGGTCATTTTTCATTACGAGTGCATTCGTGTCATCTATGGAGCGCAGCCTGAACCTGACAGCACGTTTCGAAAGATTGTTGCTCAAAAAATGGAGCTGGATCTGGAGTGACTTGCCAAGACAAACGACTTATGGGATGACTTCCAACGTCACGTCCAGAACTTCCCTCTATTTGCTGGCGATGGCCTGGCAGCAATCTATGCAAAGCCAATGCCAAAGCCGGACCTGACTCCGGAAGGCGGACGGAAAGGGCCTTGGGACTTGGAGCCGGCTGAGTCGAGTTTCATCGTTCCAGCTGACTGGTAAGCATGTTTCGACAAGATCTTCGTACTTTTTAACGGTGACAATCCCTACGGCGCTGCTCTATTCCAGACAAATCCATGAGGAATCAAGAACAAACTCTGCTACCTACAAATCGAATTGCGCGCTGAAATATGGGTTAAAAATCTCTACACTACGCTGTTTGATTATGGAGCGGTTGGAGAGCCGGAGACCGCAAAGGCGCTTGGAAGGACGTCAGACGGATCCCTCGGGCAGTTTGAACTCGGTTCTGGAGGACACCTTCCGGATGCCCTCGAAGTCTTCAAGGAGAAGTTCAAAGACTCGACTGGGCTTGACTGGGCAAACACGTTCGATCAGCCTGGGGCGTCCAAGTACACTGACATCGAAATCCGATTGTATAGCGTCCTTGACGGGTGGAACAACCCCGTGAGCAAGCCTTTGCAAATCAAAGCTAACCATCACAAGATGATGTACCCACAGCCAACCTCGCCAACTCTCTCCGACGTCTCCAAGCCACGCACATCCTCACGCCTCCACAGCGACCATCTACCCGACCGAGCGGAGACCACGGGCTCCTCTTTCGCAGGAGCACCGGAGCCTCTTTTTCCAACCTGCCCGTCCGCCTCGACCGGAATCCCCGCGCCTCCCACCGAGTGACCGTCTCGGCCTCGGACGCAAGGGAAGAAGAAGACGAAGAAGAAGACAGGTAGGAATAGGGATTGGGAAAGGGGAGAGGTGTGTTTGCATCCGGGTAGATAAAACGCCGAGAGCGCGGGCAGCACCGGGTCGGATCATGTACATCTTTAAGCGCAGAGTACGTTAAGTATCGTACGGACTCGGAAGGTCTGGCCGGCCGAAACGTTACGGAGCTGCGGGATGTTGCGATGCGAGAGATGAAATGTCCGTTTCCGGCCAAATGCGACCCTTGCGTCGGCTCCACGCTCGACCGGTAGGACTTGTCTCGGTGGGGAGAGACGACTTTCTGCATAGACTGTTGAGCCTCAAGTTGTTATGTATAGAGTAGGACGCGCTCCTCGATGACAGGTTGTCAGCGTCCTGCATGCCTGTGGGCAGTCTCCTCTGTCGTCCCGAATGCCATTTGACGGATAAGCGGGCAGACTTTGAGTAAATTGGTGGAAGAGCCTTACTCGAGGTTTCTAGAGCAGAAATGACGAACTAAATTGGGTATCTACAAACAACTCCTTTCCCTCCCCAGAGATCAATCAAGCTATGCGCTTACACCTTCCTCGGTGCCATCCTCAACGTCTCATCCTCCTATCTGGTCATCCACTCAACAGCGACCCCAACACTCTCCCCAACCTCCAATACCTTCCTCACTTCCTCCCTCATCCTCACCCTCTCCTGTCCCTTTTCATCCGCCTCCGCGTTTGCGGCACCGTTACTGCCCCAATCAGGGCTTCCATCATGCACGTCCACACCACCAATGATTCCATTCAAACCGATCATGAAATTCAAGCCAGCCAATTTACCACCGTAGCGTGGATTTGGGAAATTGACTTGGAACTGGGGCACAGGGGTAGCCTTGAACGTGATCTGCACTTCCCTCACCTTGTCTGAGGGTGGCTTAGGGGCGTTTGGCAGAGGTGAGGACATGAAGGCAGCAAGCTCAGCGTCGAGCGTTTGAAAGGTTGTTGGCTCGGAGGGCTGATCTTGGGAGGTCGACTGGCCGTTCGCTTTCGGTGGAGTAGGTTCTTTGTCACAGTCGAACGCCCGGCGAAGAATACCACCTGTCAGAGCCCATTGGCGTAGTATAGGCAGAACGGCAACGATCTGTCTTGGGTGGCTAAATGGGAGGTGCGTGATCGCGCTTGCCCAATCTTGCTGTTGAGGGAACAAGCTGTATTTGTGTATATGTGAGGTCGATGTGTCAGTGGCCGAATCATAGCGCATGACTGTCTTTTCCATGGTGCGAGGGTCGCTGGGGGGGTTCTGGACTTCACTTCCCGCAAGTAGTAGGCTTTCGTAGGTGGTGGGTAGGATCAATTCCGGGGATATTGGCGCGCCAACAGAGTTCTGGACTTGTATGGCTGTTGGCAAGGGCAGAACCACTGGCGGTTCAAACTTAGCGACGAAGCGGACATCTGGTGGTTTGGGTTGCTGGAGATGATTTGCTTCTGTGACTGCGACGCCGCTCTCTCCTTGCTCGTCTGGGGGCAGGAGCGTTGGGGGAGGGTCTTGCCAATCGATTGATGAGTCGTTGCCAGGTAGGTCGTTAGATTCTGCTGGTGCTGGCTTCTCCACGGCTTCAGACACCCAGGCATCCGAAACTCTGATCGCAGGATAAAGCTCGGCGGAAGAGGCTTCGCATTCAATGATTGCTGACCAGATGTCCGTTTGGTCGTCCGGCTCGCCAGCTTCCTTGTTGTCAATGTCCATTTCGTCTGCCTTCTCCTCCACTCCGAGCAGCAGCCTCCTCTCCATCCAGTATTGCAATGCCACGCCTACTCGTCCCCTCGCATGCATCCTCGGTCTCCCACTGCTCCGGCACATGACCTCCTCTTCCACCACTTCTTTCCCTTGTCGCTTCTCCCTCTCAGTCTCCAGCCTCCACAGTTTCTCCAGGCATTTAAACACTCCATCCGTAGCATCAAAACAGCTGATCTTCTCCCCACCCAGTCGATCCATCCTCCCTAGGATTTCCATATTCTCCACAAACCCTTCCAACCTTACATACCCTTCTCCTTTCAAATCCCTTCTCAGCACCTGTGCCCCTCTGGCTGCCCTTCGCCCAACATCCTCTCCACTACCCGGAAAAGTCAACACGCAACCCTTTACTTCCTCCGCTTCAAATTCCACCTCGAGAAGCATTGCAGTCCCGGCAATGGTCAACATTCTCTTCCCTTCCCCCATTCCATCCTCCCAAAGTGCATCCAATCCCAGTCTCTTAGCACACCTCTCCACACCCTCTTGACTCACGAAGCCCCACCTCCCCGCTACCATAGCAACCACAGCCTCCATTCTTCTCTTCCTCTCCTCTTCTTGATCTTGGGCAGCTAGAATGCTGTTGATACCCCCACTACTCCCCGTCATCTGCATAGCCACAGGCGTGAAGCCTGTCCCTCTCGGCGTGAATCCCAGCCCCAAACCCGCACCGTTTGTAAAGCCATACTGCGGATCCATCAGCATGGCAGCTGCTGCCGTCGCAGCAGGCGATTCTGTAGAGCTCGTGGTTCCTGGTCTTGGCGTACCAGGACCGCCTCTGGGCGTGCTGCCGGGTATTTGCGCGGAACCATTGCGGTGGTGGAACTGGCGGGCGGGAGCCTTGAGGGCGGAAAAAGCTGGCGAGGTGACTGAGCGCGAGTGCGAGGAGGAAGGAGCTGGTGGAGAGCCCGCCGAGGCTGGCGTGAGGTGGGAAGCCGCGGGCTGTTTTTGGGCGGTTTGGGGGTTTGGGTGGGATGTCGGAGTCGCCATTGTGTTTGTTGGGGCCTTGCGTGTGGTTACCAAGTGTGGGAGGCTTGGACTGAGCTTGTGAAGTCCAGCATCCTTGCGGGACTGTATGTGGTCGATGTGCTCGAGGAGCAGCAAGGGCGAGATATGTTTGATATCAAAAACCGGTAGCGCATTCGGCTTCACGTATTCAACATTGAAGTGTATATCTGCAAGTTGCAGTGTCGGGGCAGCGATGACTTCCGCTATAATGCGAGTACAGTAAATGAGTGTGGTGTCATGAACCGAGATGTCTACTCTACTGTTCTACATGGGGGATTGGGTTTATAGGCGCTAGAAGCCGAAGTCAAGTATCGCAGACGCTGTCGTCGATCGTAAGAATACTGCACGGTCTATGATCAATTATAGGTTTGATTTGACTAGCTCAGGATGAAAAATACAAGCTCAAACAACAGTTCCCTCGTCTCGCCGTACCATTTCCTTTAATCAAAAGCCTGCATTGCCACCTCTTGTGCATCAACGATTCATAGTCACACCCGTTCGAGTCCACATGACCTCCTACTTCGACATCTTTTCATCGGGCAATCCTCCAAATAGCTGTAAAAGACGTATTAGTGGGAGTGAGGAGATAAAGTTGGCACTGTGTCACTCACAGTCTCCATCATCATGCCCGTAATGCGGTACGGATCCGCATTCGACGCAGGCCTCCGATCCTCGAAGTAACCTTTACCAGCCGCAGCACATTGTCGTGGAATTCTAACACTGCTGCCACGGTTCGCAATGGCCCAGCTGAACTTTTCCATACTGGCAGTCTCGTGCTCGCCAGTCATTCGCTCCGCGTTACCCTCTCCGTAGACTTCCATATGTTCAACATGGCGCTTCTCAAGCTTGCCCATCATGGACTCGATGGTCTTGAGCCCGCCGTCTTTGCGCATGTCGGCTGTTGAGACGTTGGTGTGGAGGCCGGCACCGTTCCAGTCTCCTGCCACTGGCTTGGGAGCGAAGGTGATGATGACGCCGAATTCTTCTGCGACGCGGTGGAGCATAAAACGGGCCATCCAAAGATGATCGCCCACTGGACAAAGTCAGCTCAAAGCGTTTGAGGAACAATGATAAGGATCGACGTACACTCAATACCCTCACAAGGACCAACTTGAAATTCCCATTGGCCAGGCATGACTTCTGCGTTGATACCTGAGATTTTGATACCAGCGAACAAACAAGCCTTGTAGTGAGCCTCGACAATATCTCTGCAGTATACCCTGCCGGTTCCCACAGCGCAGTAGTACGGTCCCTGAGGAGCTGGGAACCCTCCCTTAGGCCAACCGTAAGGCCTTTCGTCAAGACCAAGAAGAGTATATTCTTGCTCCAGACCGAACCAGGGCTCTTGTTTTGAGTTGGCGTTCATGAGTCTGGCGGCCTCGTGACGGTAGTTGAACTTGTTGGGTGTCCCATCGTGGTCCCAGCACTCACACATCACGAGGATGTTGTCGCCGCCACGGAAGGGATCCGGGTAGATAGCTACGGGGCGGAGGTAGACATCTGAGTCGCCGCTTGGAGCTTGACCGCAAGATGAACCGTCGAAGTTCCATTCTGAGAGCTCGCTGACGTCCTTGCAGGGCTTGTCGAGAGTCTGTTGGGAGGAACAAGTAAGCAGCGGTATTAGATATTTGCGGCTGTTGGGAACCCTTTCAGAGGCGAAATTGAGCTGCTTGCCAAGCCTCACGGTGTCACCCGTTTGCCGATACGAGCGCTTCTGTAGCTTCGGCCGCACCGAGAATAGCTGGAAGCCTGCATTGCGGCTGTACGTGGGGGCAACAAGTAGAACACGTACCTTGGTCTTGGAGCGAACACCGTTCTGGCCATCAATCCAGATGTACTCGGCCATGCTGTAGCCTTTCTGATCGAGGCCCATGTACTTCATGAGCTGAAATCAAAGTCAGCAATGGGCAAGTTCTAGAGAGCTGGGAGAGCTTCCAACTCACATTCTCCGTGTTGGAGATGGTAGTTGATTCGGCCTAAAGGGTCTGTCAGTGCCTGGAAGCTTGCGTGACCGTCTTGAGTAGCTCTCACCATGTTTGCGGGTGTTTACTGCGTAGAACTATATGGTAAGCGGAGTGTTAGGCTTTGGAGCAAGGCTATCAAGGTGTCTGGTAGAGTGAATTTGTGACTGAAGGAAAGAAGAAAAGCAAGGGAGCTGCGAGGTACTTATGGATCAGGGATGAGAAGATCAAAGTCAAATATTGGTTGGGGACAAACGTTCCACGAGGCATCTAAAGCCGTTGCTCTGCCCACGCTATCGTTAGCCACAGTGCTCCCCGGAAAAAAAGCATGTAAAGAATGTCAGATTGAATCTTCAATTGCCACTCTATTATTACTATTATAAGTACTATCATTGCTTCTCTACGACGTTGGTATAATCTATTTGGTTGTTTTAATGTCTGTGCTACACCTCCTCGATGCGTTACTACGGGTGGTGGCAGCAGGCAGCCTGCGGCCAAGTGTAGGGAGGCATCTGCTCCGACTAAGGTAGTAGATCGGGTCTAGAGATAGCATTGGATGGGACATAGAGATTGCCATGCATCTCTCGGTGGGAAAGCCAAGATGTCGAATGCTAGGACAAGCAGCTGCTGAAACGCAGCAGCGATACTTGAGACTGTGATGTCGCTTGCCCCTCAAAAAGCACCCCTCACATAGCCCGATAAGGAAAAGCCACACATGCTCTTATCTCCCCCTTGGTGTCCCTGGACCGTCATTGCACGTTCAGTAGCCTCATCTTCGAAGCCGAATTGCGTCAGACCACCGTAAGCTGATACTCCGCAATAGCTGCATCTCCGCGTTCCTTGCTCCTCGGAAAGGCTATTTAGGCCTCCAAGCAAAATGCGATGTTGCTTTTTCGGTCTTTGCATCTGCAGTGCTTGCTCCTTAATATTAATGTCGATCATAAGCTACTTTACCATCATAATTCATAAGTAAAGTATCACGCACCAACTCCGCCAAGACGGCGTTTCTCCGCCTTTGCCGCGCTTTAGTTGGATTGTTTATCGTGACAATCTGATTCGTCATTTTCTCTATTGCAGTCATCCTCATTACTTTCCTACATGTACAGAGCAAGGAACTCTCTTGCTAACATCCTTGCATGTCACGTCATGACTTTCAAGAATATCGTCCAAAGTTTAGTATTGTGTATTTGACATGTAATCACAGCCTTTCCCAATGTTCCATCTTGCACCCACCAACCATCCAGAACCCCTAGTGGTTGCTACAGTATCTACTTGTCAAATAGACCGATGTGATGACTCCAACAATACAGCTCACGCTTCTACCTGCGAATACCGAGGACATTACGACCTCAAGCGGTAGATTGCAGCTCCCTTCAGCACATAGAAAGGAAGATGGTTAAGCTGTGTCTTGCAGAGTGAATCAAGCCACACGAGCCTGTGATCGGCGGCTCGATTTGAATGCTCCAGAGAGAGATATCTCTGTACTGAAAGTTAGTTCTTTAGAGCTCACGATCCACCGTTACATGAAATGTGCATATATTGAGAGGGTCCTCTTGAAGGATATCTTATGACGGCCCATTTACATAGAGCCAACCGATGAAGCAATGGTGAACGACTTTTCTTGAAAATAGTTCGGAAAGCAGTATCTTCGTAGCGATCGGAGTGTTGTCTGTCACTTGGACTTAGAAGTCAGTGTGAGCTTGTGGGCCTTGAGACGGGAGCAAGTGGGATGGTAGGCATGAAATAGTACAAGCATCCCTTATATTAGCAAATACATCTCTGTACTATGCCTGTCAGACAGCCATCAGCGCGAACCCTATTCAGTCGGCCGAAGCCAGACACAGAGACAAGAGATGAGATCATCGCGACTCTCTTTGTCCATTGTGAGCAGATGAATGCAACAGTCCGAAGACTCGAGAGAGTATGATCAAGTTCTGCTTCTTGGCGCTCGCTCTTGCACGCTGATCTTTCCTTGTCATCAGCCAGGCAAAGCAGGAATGTGTGGAGCAGATCAAAGATCCAACAGCAGACATCGTGTTATTCAATCGACCAGAGGTAATTGAGAGGGGCGAGATCATCGCGACTCTCGACTCTCTTGGTGCGTCCAACTCATCGAGAGTATGGGTAAAAAGGCATGAGGCTCACCCCTGAAAACCAATTCCCCACACGAGAACTCTTTATGTCTTGATGCTGTCAGGCTCTCATCAGCGCCTTTCCAGATCACCGACCGAGGTCGAGAATGGACTGGATTGAGGTCACTGCTCGTCTCTTTATGCAGCCAAGGCGGCTCAATGCGTCGTCCAAAGACGCAAGAGGATAGGTAGAAGCCACGATCAGTATTCAATTCTTTGAGCCCGACGTGTGGTGCTGGTGCATTCAGTCATTATCAAGGTAGCGATACGCATGAAAAGCTCTTCTTTTCATACAGATGGAAGCAAGACACTCCGGCGAGATCGCCATTCTCTATGCGGCACAAACAGGCCGATGCATAGTCCGAAGATATGCGAGAGTATGGCGTGAGTATGTCGATAAAATTAACAAGGCTCATTTAACATGTCGAAGGATGATCATGTCATAAGTGGTGAAGACAGTTTGCAGATAATCAATTGGCATGCATGACGCTAAATATCTACGCTAAGCCTGAATAGATTTCATGTCTCTAGATCTGGTAACTTCTTCGCACAAAGTGTAGACTTGGAGACTACAAGTCAGGGCTGGGGATTTGGCCGATTTCTCAATTGTCGGGATCCACTTCCTCCGATATGGTGAATTTGCCAAGACCTCCTCACCAAGGTCTATCCCGCTGTCCTATTTTGTGGTAGTATCATTGTTCCTCCATCGGCCTATCTGGACACTCGACGTCGCTGTCGTTATGACTTCCCAGAGAGGTGTCAAGCCCGAAGCTGACACTCAGCAATCAATCCTCGATTCCAGGGAGCTCTTGGAAGACAAGGCTTTGTACGAGCGATTGATTCTCCAAGCCAATGGGCTTCCACATAATCATGGTTTTGGCGTTGCTTCCATATTCTTCGGGCCCATGAGACACCAGCGTTGGTGGGGAATATAGTGTACCTAACGTACATTGACGCAAGTTGAGTCTCCGGCCACTGAGACCAAGTTAGCGCCCAAAACCTCTCGATCAGCTCCAGCCCTCCAATACTACATGAAGGAGAGTCGTGATGCTTACAATCACCTAGAATCTCGTTGATCCAAACCTGACTCTATTGCCACTTAACTTTAAGAGAAGAATGCTAAGCCAGCGCGGAATCGACGTTTGAAGACGACAATCAAAGGCGTTGTACGATTACTATCTGGTAGCGAAAATCGACAGACACAGAAGAGGCACTTCTAGGATTAATTAGACCTGAACCCCGGGTCTTGAACCTCTCCCAAATGTATAGAAGCAAGCATCGTGCCGTGGGCTCTATGCTCATTGTGATGCTCGATTGTCTTCATGGCTTCGTGCAGCGATTCAGCCTTGAGACCAACAGGTACTCGTAAACGAGACTATTTCAGCTTTTGAGGGCAAATGTCTGAAGAGTCAGTCCACTTGGTTGTTTCAACTTCTAAAGAGCATTGTGGAGGTATCATTTTTAGCAGTTACATTTCAGCTGCAGGTGCCCATTTGTGAACACATGACCCAATCATTTCATTGTCGTTGTAGGTAGATAGAAGGCAAGACTTAGCGAAGATTCGCGATCTTTAACCTTAGCCCCAGGAAGCAGAGAGAAATAAGCTTCCGTCCCGGGGTAGAGCATAGGTCATTAGGCATCATTAGCGGCGAAGATCAAACTGCGCCGCGCCTGAGAAGACGAGAAGAGGCCAAGAAGTTTGCTGTGTCTCAGATGAGTCTCCTGAACAAAATATATTAGCTCTTGCTGCTTCTCCAGTCGCGATTCTCTGGCTCCCCTTCATCGTCAAGTGCTCGAGTCAGTCGAGCGCCAGAGCTGCCTGCGCTTTACCAACATTACCTACAGTCGTCAATGACGTTTTGCCCCGGTATCAATCGGAGTAATACTAATGGTGACAGCCCGACAACTAGACACCTTCCAACAAGTCCTTCCCTCTCGCAAAGAGCGCCGGATCGAATGCATTGTGATTCGTCGCATTTCTTCTCTTGAACCTTTGAGCTGATCCCCTGGAGGTATCACCGGCCACGACTGCTCTCATTCACTCCTTAAGTCGTCGAATTTCCCCCTCTTCCCACAAACCATCTGGACCATGCCCTATTGGTGGAAGTGAGATCAATCATCGGACGGGCCTTTCTCTACCATCCACTCCATCATCGCTCCTCACGATGCAGCGGAATGCACGGCCGGACGGCCTGGAAAATCCATCCTCTATGTTTCAGCGAAACCACAGCGCGTCCAGCGAGCGAACGTCCTCTTTTTCCGGATCCTCTCTTACGTCTCCGCCTTCAGTAAGCCCTGATCCCGCTTACATTGCTCTATCCGCTGCCTCCCAGATTGTCAACACTGATCGCGCCGACCGGGGCTATCTCGAAGGGGAAGGGATCAAGGTGGAGTTAGATACCGCAATTGTCGCGCCTGGCTCAGTCGCTCTCGTCAACGGCTTCCTGGATCAGCTCTTGTACAGTTTTCTAGCCAACTCACGATCAACCTCCATCGCAGCTCTCAGGCCCGCAATCCAGGAAGTTCTAAAGCCAAGACTAGCAAAAGAAGCCATCCAAGGCGCGGACGAGGAACTGGAAGGCTACATGACTGGAGGAGATGCGGAGGAGCTTCTTGCCTTCCACGGTGGTCAGAGCTTTCGAGGAGATTATGATCTGAATCTCATATGGCGGAGAACCCGACTGCGATGCATGGTCTACACGCGCTTGGGAGATATGGAGGAAGAGGACGAGGAGACATACCTCGAACAAGAAGAAGAGAATGCCAACGAGGGACGACGGCGCCTTCATAGGGAGATTGGTTCGATCTCGCCAGCAGCAGCCATCTTTTTGACATCTGTCTTGGAGTTCATTGGAGAGCATGCCATGTTGCTGGCCGGGGAAGCAGCGTACAACCGTTTCCAGACCAAGGGACCGCGGCCACACTATCCACGAGCAGTAGTGGAAGAAATTGATATGGAGAAGCTGGCTTTCAATGGGACGTTGGGACGCCTCTGGCGATCGTGGAAAAAGCGAGTCAGGTCCTCCAGTCTTCTGAGTCCGAGGCCAGCTTCTCTTGGACGGCACAAGACATCTTTCTCAAGTGATTCCGCAAGCAGGAAGACCAGCATCAGTGAAGGAGACGGATTCGGGTATTTCGACCACGTCCAGAGACCCTCCGCAATGCAATTACCGCCACAAGAAAAGGAGCCAGTCCCGGTAGCTGCTCCGCAAGCTTTGGACCTGCCAGAGGAGCCATACTTCTCGGATTTTTCCGCTGAGACTCCTGATGCAGAGAGTGCCGACGAAAAGCAAGGCCGGCGACGCAGCATGATTGAAATTTCAAAACATGGTAGCATAACGCCGACCCAGACCCCGTCTCAATTGTCGCAGCCCAGTTTTTCAGTGCCATCTGGCTCCGAGGAACGACCAGTACAACAGCGCCAGCGCTCTTCGTCTGTTCCTGTCAGGCAAACACCCTTTGGATCACCAGTGGATGAAGCTTTTACCACACCCCGCGAACGCCCAGATCCTTTAGAACGCGATTATGACCGGGCTGATGCCGAAAAGGAACTACCACGGCTTACGGATGACTCTACCAATGTCCCAGTACCTGCAGGCGACAGTACAGCCGTGTCGACAATGTACGATGGGACCATCCGCAAGGGAATCGAGTCTGCTTCGGAGGAAATGTCTCACCAGCCAAGTCGTGGTATGAGTACCTACACAGAATCATCTCTCAACACTGATGAGTATGATCATGAATTAGCGCCTCAAGCTCTCAATTTCAACGGATCCTCCGCACCTACCGAGACAATAGGCAATGGACCAATAAACGGACTTCTTCCCGATTCAAGAGATAGTACCGTCTCGAGCAGTTATAGCTTCCAAAGGAGCGAGATGGATCTTGTTGCGCAACCAAGGACTTCGGACCAAATCTCAGATAGGGAAGAGGACGAGTCTGAGGGTGCTGCTTTTCCAAAGCGTGCTGATTCACTGGACCAGGAGAATGACACAGGTCGATCAGGCCACGTTGGAAATCTCGCTAATCTGGCAATGCTGCAAGGGCACCAACTTCGCACCTATGATGAAAGCGGGAAAGCTGTGAAACGCGACATTCCTGTACTCTATGAGGCACCATCTAACAAAGATGTGATTTACAATCCAGATGCCAACGTACGCTCCAGCACAGGTCCGCCAGATGAAAGTGGGCTTCCCACGCCCACGGGAGCAGATAATCAAAATGTTGAGCCTGGGCCGAAGGCAATTCCCAGACAACAGGGCGTTCCTCTTCTTGCGCCACTACAAGAGTTGATGGACGCTGCTCACGACACCTCTGATGAAGCGTCTTCCAATGCTCCCAGCCATGGCACACCAAGAAGCGATGCTTATGTGCCGGCCCATCGCTCCCAAGGCTCTGACAGCGTCAGGACTGACACTCTCTCAGCGATACACTCAACTGCAAGCCAACCCTCAACAGCTGTGAGCAAGTCGGCTGATCTCCGAGCTCAGCCAATATCGGTAAACACTGGCACAGAGCGAGCTGCAGTGCAGAGGGTATCTCCAGGTACAACACCGCTTGCCAATGGGAGAATATCAACCAGCAGTATTCGAGAGGGGCGACCAGTGACTGCCAGCTCTACTACGTCGCAAATGTCTTCAAAAATCAAGGGCATGATAGGCCGGGAATCTGGGGATCTAATTCGCCAACCAATGCCACGGCGCAACTCGTCCGATGGCAGCAGTAGCTTGGTCAACGGTATCCAGAGAGCCCCGAGATCTGCAGACAGGGAGCAGGACTTTGAGGATTTAATCAAGAGCGACGAGACTGTGAAGTACACACTTACACCACAGAACATGCGCGAGATGGAGGTATGTTGTGATAAAGCAGACATCGATGGTTTCGTTACTGATGTCCTCTAGACCCCTGAATCCCCGCAATACCAAACCCACACACGGTCCGAGACTCAAGGATCGCTCACGGGGTCGCTGAACGGCATCAATGGGCTGCGCGCCAATCCCACCAATGTGACCGAATTCGTGAAAGGCCCGCCCTCATTTGAGACCACGAGAAGTCCACCTCAAGCACCACCGAAGTCTCCGGGAGTACGGTCTGGTCGCGTAGCAGCTCCTCGTGAAGCAGACGCTAAAGACCACAATATGAGAGACTTCGCCGACTTCATTCGATCGACTGGTCCGGATAGTGTACCAACGCACGCAGCGAGGCCGGTAACGTCGGGCACCATGAAGAAAGAGCGCCCAAGCAGCTCTACATCACAAGTAGGACCTAAGAAACTCACGAAGTCACCTTCCGTGACTTCTCCCAAGCAAAGTTACATCAGCCCACCTCCAAAGCCTGAAATTGCTCCAATGCGGACTGCATCAAAATTGCAAGCACGTGAAGCCGCCGTCACCAATAGCAACGCCACCGCCGATCTTGCAGACTTCCTCCGCTCAGGTCCTGACGGTTTGGACGCTCGTCGTAGTGCACAACGACCAGGCGCCGACATACAACCCGCCACGACCTCCAATGGCTACGTCAATGGGAGACAAGCAGTCGGCTCTGGTACTTCGGTCGCAAGCACGCAGGATAGCTTCGCCGCATCCAAAATGACCCAATCATCTACCAATTCCAGGACAGGTCTACTTGATACATCGAACCGAGCCCAGCCCTCCACTCCCGAAGCTGGTAGAAACAGCGGCGCCCCATCACCACGCAGCATCGACCCTCCTCCCGGTCGAGCACGCAAGCAGCGGCGTGTCAGAGATCCCTACGCCATCGAATCTGACGATGAGAACGACGACATACTACTACCGCCTGAACGCGAAGAAGAGTCACTCAGCGACTTCCTCCGCAATTACACACCTCCCCCAGCTGCAGCCACTCGCCCTCCTCCAATCGGCATCACTGGCGCCCCCAAACCAGCCAAACAAAGTGTCACCTTAAAAGAACGCATCCAACGCAACATAGCCGTCATCCCTGATTACCGTCCACTACCGCCCAAAGCTCCCAAGAAGCCCTCCTCCGCGAAGTCTCCACCTCAATCCAATGAATCGCGCAGGAAATCGCAGCGCCAAAACTCAAACACCTCAGCTTCTTCTCCCCTCTCCTCCGGCTCTCGGCCATCCGCTCACCGGAACGTCAGTAGCGGCAGCAAAGCGCCTCAACTCCCTCCGATCAACCCACGCGCTATATCGCCCCACCTCGTCAGCCAAAATGGCACTAAGATGGACAGCTACAGACCCACGCAGCCAACGTACGCTAAGCATGTGGAGCGTAGACCCAAGCAGCAATTGCAGGCGAGAGAGGAGCATGGGGCATTGAGCGGACCACCACAGGGTGGAGGCATGGGCGACCTGGCAGATTTCTTAAGGGAGACGGAACCACCGCCTCCCAGTGGGCCGGTCGGTGGAATGAGGCCGTTGAGTCCAGCGAAGGAAAAGGAAGAAAGCAGTGGCTTTGGAAGAATGTTTGGCAGGCGGAAGAAGGAGGTTAAGTGATTTGTTTCAAGATACAACCGAAAGGGAAAACGAACGAGGGAAGTGGGGTCGATTGTACCATGTTGATGCCGATGTTCATCAGACTCGACGTTGTATTTTTCTTACTACTACGCCGTTTGGAGAGATGTGAGATGAGACGGCTGGGAGTGGCACGGGAGCATGCAGTCCTATTCCCCCTTTGCAGGCGTTGATATGAGTCGAGGATGTAAGTTCGTTACGATCTCGTGTCAGATAATGACGGCGGTGGTCTTTTTCTTTCACGAAGACACTGGTCCGAGCACGCGTCCACTTCTTGTGTGCAATATTCCGTAGGAGGGGGTTTTGTAGGACCGGGTGATGGCGGTGGTTCCCGTATGTGTGTAGGTATCAAAATTCATTCAGGAGAGATGTCACATTTGTCTTATGAGGATCTGCATGCTCGGTGAGATGTGCTGCCCTCTACGTTTACAAACATGGTGAGCCAGAAGAGGACGGAGGGTAAGGTACAAGGATGGCTTTCTCGCTAAGCGCTTGCCTGCTTGTTTGCGTCCAAGCAGAGAGTTAGACTCATCCCACGCTCACAGAATAATCCCGCTGCCGACTTCCGTTGCGATTAGTTCTGGTTGGCACCCTGGAAAAAGAGAAATTGATTTCGTCGTGTGCTCGCAGAATTCCACGCACGCTGCCGATGTCCGTCGCAAATTTCCCGAGACGTTGCTGTCATTAATGCTCGTCAGAGCTGGTGGGTATTCAAGTACTGGGTCCCGGAGCTAAAAAAGGAGAATCGAGCTCGTCGTGTGCTCGCCGGATTCCACGCCGCCGATGTCCCATCACAAAATTTCCGAGACGCTGCTGTCGTTAATGCTGATCGCAGCTGGTGGGTAAGTTTTAACCCATCCATAGCACCTTCCCACCCAACGCCCAGCACAGTCCCATATCCATTTCCTAGTATTATCTGGCGCCTACCTAGCCAGTACCCAGCCTTTCATTTCCCCTATTCCAAGGCGGTCCAAAGGGATTGAGATGACGGATCTCGAGTTCTAATTCTGTTCTTGTTGCGCCCACACTCGCCACACGACCCGCAAACGATGTTCTGTTCGCGCAATATCCGCCCACAGTCCTGTTCCTCGCAGTAGCCCAGGTACGGCATTTTAAGCCAGCTTTGCAAGACATCCGCCGCGAACTCCGGCACGCTTTCGAAAAGCTCTTCGACTTTGTCCGTAAACATAAACGAGTCTCTATTGTTTGACTTCGTGCGCTGAAGACGGGTGTACTCGACGACTACGTCCCGAAGCCCTCTGTTGTGTTCGCTCGTGACGGCGTAGATGCGAGGGACCGTCTCCAAGGCAGGAAAGAAACACTCCTTTCGTTGAAGAGGGCGAGACTGTTCAGCCATTGTTTCGAACTTCTTCTTGGCAAGCTCGGCGAGAGAAGATACGTCGTACTTGTCTGCGAGGACGTACATATCGATGTGCAAGGAGAGCTGGCGTGGAGTCACGATCAGAGGGACAGGGAGAAAGTCGTCACTACTGGCGTCGTCGCTATAGGTTCCAGCGTCATCTTTGCCACTCCCGAGATTCCATTGTGCAACGTTGTCGTTGTTGGCGGCGGTGTCTTCGTCATCGGTACTGACGTCCTCACAGTCATCTCCGAGCTCATCATAGTCACAGCGGTAGAAGAAGTCCACGAGGCGGGAGACGCAGGGTTCGGTGTCGATGGTGAGGTCGATGACGCTTTCTTGGGATTCCTGGCCCCATAAGTCAGTATGGAAGGGGTTAAAATGGTGGGTCAGAAGGGGTTGTGCAAACCTTCATTCCGTTGGTGCACATAGCTTTGAGTGGCATTGACTGGCAGCAGATGACGTTCTTGTGTACCGAAAGGTGCCTGTCGCCGCAAAGAATCTCGAGGTCAGAAAACTCGCCGGTTCGCAGTAAGCTGCACGAGTGGTGAGCAATCTATATAAATGTTGAGTAGAATATGAGAGCTCACTTGGCCAGGCCTGTCACAAGACCAGCACGATGTTCTGACATCTTTGCAGTGGTCTTTTGTCTTTTGGAAGGGGACGAAATGGTGGAAAGAAGAGGTGGGGGTGGTGAGATTGACGGTGTAGGATGGCCAGAAGGAGGAGGTGGTGGTGGAGATGGATAATGAGGAGGTGATGTAGCACGAGGTGAGAAGTGCATGACGCCGTTGGGCGTGTAGAAGCGGACAGCAGTCTCAACCATGGTCGACGTTACGATTACAAAATGAGTTGTTTAAGAGATGGTTGACAGGTTGGAAGTTGATGATGGTCCGAGGTAACACTGACTCAAAATAAGGTCCGTCATCGCGGACCCTTCTGCCTTTTCGAATCCGACGAGCGGATAGTGTACCAAACGTGATACATACAAAATTTTCATGTGTCTAGAACAGCTCAGTCAAAGTCAGGAACAGCAAAGGCCTTCTATGCGCGTATCATTGCCTCAATATACTTCTGTGCTGACTATGTACTCACAAAGGAGCAAGCTCAGCAATCCATTCAGCCTTTCTAGCTGTCTCTATGCGCCCGGAGCCATTGAAATCTTCCTGGCCAGCCACTATCACTTATGCAAGACAATTTCCTCTCCAGGTTCGAGCCAACGTACTCAGCGTCATACTTTCATCGGTCAATTTCGCTCACAACAGCACTATTCGGTCCCTGTTTCGCACATCCAGCACAGTAAACACGTCATTCAAGGACTGACTGGCAGCCAGTACAAGCGCCCACATGAAGTCCACTGCTGTCTACAGGTATTCGACCATTCATTGGATGAGCTGCGGATTCCACTTGACGGAGTCTCTCAGTGCATGTAGATTTACAAGGTGTGCCGATCTATTGAGAAAATGGAGATGCTGATGGAGATAAGATTTGATATCTGCGGGTTCTATTAGGCACTTGGCTTCGACAGTCGGCAGATACCTATTCAGGAGCTCCCACATGGCCTACAGCCACGTTCTTATCACATGTTTTCAATACTGGCGACTAATTCCGCGGATAGACAGCGGCGTCGTATTTTGGTGCTGTGATACGGTAACGTTGGAGGTTCGCTACAGCGTTAAGAACGCTATCAACCACAGCAAGTCTTGACTTACTCTTTCTACTGACTAGCGATTGGATCTCTCCCACCACTTTTCCGTGCGACCCACTCGATGTCTAGCTTGGGGGTCGTTAGAAGACGCCGCTGGGTATTTTCGTGTTGGAGGCCCAAAATATCTCTAATGACTGCTCACCAGTAGTCGTATCCCTGAAGAAGTGCTCGAACTCAGCCGTTCCGACCGTCCATACCATAGAGTCAGACCGTACGTATGTGGAAGAAGCTCATTTGTTCGAGGAGTATTGTGAAATAGTGGATATTCGTGTTGACCCGGGAAGTACCCCTACAAGGGCAAAGTAGAATGCGTCGAGTCTGACACCCATCCTGCCTGGGAGTTATACCTGGATGCGAGGAGGGTGTGAGTGTATCACATGCCATTGTGAAAGGCTTAAAATACTGATTTTCTTACCTGGAGGGGTAGCTGGTGCCTGCAAGGCAGCGGGCGATATCCTATCTTGACTACAGCCAATCGAAACCTAACCGCCGAGAACAAATTCAATTGATGTATTGAAGGTGTTGAGACGCGGCTACTCTGCTCCCCTCGTCATCCTCCGGGCTTTAATCTTCCCACCTCAAAATCTCTTCCCTCTTTCACACAGCACCATATCTCGAATACGGCTGCGTTGATCCAGTACTCAACGTCACGATCGCTCTGAACCTTACTTGGCATTCTATATGATACTGGAGTCTGACGGCATAACCAGCTTCATAGGATCTCACAGTACCAGCCAGCACACCATTACAGCAGCTACTTCGATAAATGTCTTCCTCCGGTCCCCGTCTCGTGAGCGGTGCTGCCCAGTAAGTCCTGGCCTTCCCAAAGAAAATTTGATGGCAGATCTCTGACAGCTCGGGCAGCCTCTTCAACAATGACCAGTTCTCCGATCTGAAGATCAAATGTGAAGACCAACAAATCCCCGCCCACAAAGTCGTGGTACGTCCACTTTCCGGAGCATTTTCTTCCTTGTTCAGACCATGAATTGAGTATCGAGGCATGCCTTGCGATGATGGAAAGCGTGCTTCACCCCCAACAACTGTCTTACGACCTTTTCTTGACCCATAGAAGTGATACTGACCCAAAATGTACAGGTTTGCACTGCTTCAGATGTTTTTCATGCCATGTGCACCGCAGGCTTCCAAGTAATTCTTTCGATGATAATTCAAAGATTAATCTTTGCTTACGCCATGGAGCAGGAGTCCGAGGGCAACCTTATCGACTTGTCCCACGACACCAAGCCTGTGGTATACCGTATGTTAGAGTTCCTCTATCATGGGGAGTACCGAGAGATCGGTCATTTAGACTACCTAACCATTGATAAGGACCTCCTCGAAAAGGGTCGAGCACAGCATGCACTCCTCCATGCGGAAATGTTCGCTGTAGCAGACAAATACGACATTGCCACACTCGGCGTGGTAGCCATGAACAAATTCGAAAAGGCCCTCAGCAAGAAGAAATTCGGTAATGGCCATTACTTGGATATCATCAAACATGTCTACAGCACCACTCCGGAATCCAACCGTGGCCTCCGCGACCTGGTCGTTTCTCACGCTCGAGCTCACGGCAACGAGATTCAGAAAGACTCGATACTCAACCCCCGCCTCGAGGAAATCGTGTCCATAACTCCACAGTTCGCATGGGACCTGATCCAGACTTGTTTGCTACACACACCACTCAATAGATGCTCTGCCTGCAAGGCAGAGCTCAGAGACAACGTCAGATGTTCAGGATGTATCAAGAAAGGACGATCTCAGCAGTAAACGCCAATGCTAGCAACGGCTCCAGTTTCTTTGATTATCCGAGCATAGCGGCCCATCCCAATGCTGGTCCCATCACCTCCCGGAACGCTAACACTCCCTCCGCCGGAAGGCTCTCCGGGAACGTTTCACTTCATTAATTGGCTCTTTGAAGGAGGCAGCTTCACCCACGTACCTCAAATGTGCGCTGACCTACCAGTGCGTTTGAGATAAACCCGGAATTCAGCTACGACACAGTTCACAGGGTTCGGGAGATCTGGAAGTGACAGGGAAGAGGGCGTTAGGGATCGGCACATTTGGATCTTCCTGCACAATGTGGTACACGAACACGATTCACGTTTCCCTTCTAGAACCATGACAAAGTCAAAAGAAATCACCCAAACATTCTTCTCATACAATAAGAATCTCTCCCTTCCAAATCTCCCCCGTAACCAAACACCATAACTCTTCTATTCTATTCTTCGATCTTCCCCAACCGTCGCCCAATACCGGCGCCCGCACATTTCCCTCGGCATGGCTCGGCAGTCGTCAAGACGTAATGTGCATTGCACAGAACCCCCCTCACATTCCCATTCCCTTCCACAGCTCCTTCTCCCATCCCATTCCACAGCTCCGATCAAAGAAAACGCCGACATTCGAAGCACCATCGATGCTCCGTCCGACCTGGACCTGCGTCTCCTATCCCCGGGCTCCGGCAGGCCAGCGCTACGGTTTTGGCTCCCCTGGGTGACGAGTTTGAGTGCGGCTTCGAAGTCCAAGCCGCAGTTGCCGCCAGTGACCTTGACGGTTTTGCCGGCGAGATGAGACGACCGTCGGGTTTGAGGGTGGATGGGTTGACTTTGTTGCGTAGGGGGTTGTAGGAGAGAGCCATGGCTACTGGATGAGCGGTAGATTGAGTGGAGGTGGAGGTAGAATGCTGACAGCCGGGGAGATGGTGGTGAGAGGTGAGTAAGTTGAAGAGGGAATTAGGCGGTAATGTAGAGGAGTTGTGAGAGCGAATGAGTGAGCTGAGGTGGTTGAGGAAGCTTAGGCTTTAGAGTAGGGATAGTTTGAACACTCAGAAGTGTAGAAATTGTAGCGCGGGAAGGGCGAGGTAGGCGACGCCTTCTTGAAGGAAAAGTGTTGAACGGATAGGGGAGAAGAGGGAGAAGAGAGGAGACGTGGTACGGCAACCTGAATGGACAAGGGGGGTCAACCAACAAATTTTGGTTGTCCGATTTTCGCAAAACCAGTCGAACGTCTTGAGCTCGAAGCGAGTGACAAATGCCGATATCGTGTCCAGCTCCTCTGAGGCCCCGGAAAAGATCGGAGTAAGAGTTGTGCGAAACGGGTCACCAGTTTTCCATCAGCAAGGACCACCTCTGCACTTAATGATACTACCTTGTAGGAGTCCATAAAACCCTTCGTAGCGGCCGATGCCCCCCCCAAGAGCGGATCCTATGAGGCCAACACAGGCACCGCTTGCTAAGGCTACAAAGTAGAAACCCTGTCAGACAGGATCACTTGGAAGAACAGGATCTAGACTTACCGGAAGCCTTACCCTGGCTCCATCAGTATGGAACAAGCTCTTGGTTGTATGCACCACCGCCAACAGTGGCTGACTCTCCACCGCTGTCTATGGTGATGATGTTGAGGGCACGGATGTGGATCTCTATGCCATTTTTGCGATTACCCAACGTGGATGTAGAGCCAGCAGGGAACGGGATGGCATGCTTCTTTGCAAAGACGATCTAATCTTGCCATATCAGCCCAGTAAGTCACGAAGTAAGCCATTTGGGTAAGAACAGTGGTACCGTCGTGATCACTTCCACGTCCGCCCCTGGCTCAACGAGCGGGGCAACGTTAGGTTCGGCATATGCGCTCCATCTGCTAACAGCGGCTTCAAATAGTGGAGTGCCGGGAGAATACAGGGTGGCGCCTTTGGATAAGAAGGGACCAAGCTGCGTTTGAATCTTTGAGACAGTGGGAGCTAGAGCGGTCGTTTCATTGACATCGCGTTCGAAGATATGTGGAAGTGCAGGGATACTTGGAGCAAAAGTGCTCATGAGAACGGCAGATTGAAATAGTTTGGACTGTATCGTATCGAAAGAATAAAAGAATGAATGAAAGAATGAATGAATGAACAAATACGAGGAAAGAAATTCCGGTGCTTGTATCTCGAGCTACAGCTTTTCACGAAATGAGGCAGGTACCTACAGAAACTTCGTCCCATCCTGGCCTCGCGCCTATTTTCCACTATGTGTGTATGAAATGGACTCGAAGCCATCACTCTGAGGCACAGTTGAAATTTCTAGATAGTCTCAGCACATAGATCATCCTGAATATGTACAGCTGAGGTATCTGCCACCACCATGTCTGCCTCGAGGTGATATGCCGAGATGGAGGTAGGAGGAACAGAGGGATAAGGTGGTATCTTGACGGAGATCTTGATCCCACGAGCGTAACGTTCCAGGCTTGATGGTCATCATGCCGTGTGGTATCCGAACGGACTGCAAGCCTCGTGCGAGGGATTTCGCCTCAAGGAGACTAGAAGTACTACCCGTGTGGAAAAGGATGAAGGCGTAGACGGTGGATAAGGTAGGTAGGTAACATTTGACTTGTGGGTTAAGATTATGGTCAGAAATTTAGTCAGCGGGTAGGTAATTCACTCGACCGTGCCGCGTGTTTTGAAATAAATGCATCTCGTAATCTCGTTCGGCCTCGACTTCGGCTATGCGGGGTATGAGAGTATCAGATGCACGATCTCAGCATACGGTTTGGTTCCATTAAGGGTCATGCTATTTGATACCTTCACTGCCAGTATCAAGCAATGAGCAGAGCCGGTAGTCAGGAACGATGATATGGAGCCAAATCATCTATAGCTGATACTTTGCATAAAGCACGAACTTGCAGCCACGTCAAATCTCTGTACCATACGGCTTCACAACTCTTTCATACTCAAATGTAAGTGTCGAGACTGTGATGCGTCTCTTTCCGTAAGACGTCAACGGTTTCGGTCCAAAGCTTCTTCTGGATCTTGGCACCTTCGGCGGAACGGACCCATGTCGAAGCACTAAGCCAAGTGTTAGTTTAGAATATCAGAACAAAGCCGTAGGCTTTTCGGGCATCAGAGTAGTAGAGAGCGGTGTACAGAAAGAAGACGGGACGGCGAGAATTTACGGAATTTCTTTGCATTCACTCATATACCCGCCGTGGGTGGCCGCACCCTGGACAACCGCCGCGTCCACCAGAGTTCTTCCGCCTTCCTCTGTCGTGCGTCCAAAGATAGCGGTGAATTTCTTCTCAACTGCGTTTTTGTTCTCGCGATGGAGGCTGCTTTGCACCAAGCCGGGATTGACAGTGTTGATGATGATCTGCGTGGGGCTGACTTTGGACGCCAATTCACGTGCCCAGAGCACATTCAGTAATTTGGAGACGTTGTAGCGGTCCGGGTTGCCAAAGGTGCTCTTCTCGTCAAGTCTCTCGATTATGTTTGGGGCTGTACGCTCATTGAACGGAGTCCACATGTGAACCTCTGAGGAAGTGATAGTCATACGGGAGGGTTTACTGTATTTTGCAGCGGAAGCTCGAAGTGGAGGTAAAAGGAGGAGCGAAAGCAGTGCGGTTGCAAGATGATTGACTTGAATTGTTGTCTCATGCCCAGTGAGCTGGTTCTCCATGTATTCCGGCTTCTTGACCCCCGCGTTGAGGAGGGCAATGTCAAGACGGTCGAGGCCTTGCGCGCGCTTTCCGAAAGCCATGACGCTGTCGAAAGAATCCATGTCGAGTTCCCAAACTTCAACGTTGCATGATGGGTTAGATTTGAGGAGGTCAGCCTTTGCCTCTTCACCTTTGGAGAGAGTGCGAACGGCCATGATGACGCGGGCAACTTTGAAGCCCATCAACAGACGAGTGGCCTCGAGCCCGATACCGACATTGGAGCCCGTAACCAAGATGGTCTGCCCGGACAGATTCTGAGGGCGAGGAGGCTGGGGGTGCACCATCACTTGACGGTAGACGAAGCCTAGGAAGCCCATAGCTACTAATGGCGAGGAAGCAGATAGACTTGAATTTGATTTGACTATAGATCAAATTAGCGAGCGACTGGTAGGAAGGCAAGATGGATGCTGACCAACGTTCACCTTTGAGAGCTTTGCTCAGGGTAAAGGTGTCGGATTTGCCGGTGAGCTGCGAGAGTCAAGGAAAGAGTAAGAAAAGTTGAAAGAGGTGTAGATACGGGCTAATTACTAATTCATACCCCGAAACTATGAATCCTTACCGAATCATACCCCTAATTACTGAATCATACCCCTAGGGGTATGATTCAGTAATTTGCCATTCCTTGGGGTATGATTCGGTAATTTGCCATTCATGATAAAAATCGTAAAGGAGAAAATTCGCGACCTGGGCCATCCGACCATAGAAAAGAGGAAATATCTCTCGACCGTATTCAATGGGTGACCTACCAGCTTAAATACATCAGACGAAAGCCGAGTGGGTGTTAGCAGCAGCCCCCACGGGGGCCCTGCGACGGCCCTACGGGGGCCCTATTTAGGTTCAAATAGGGATGTCTGGCTGTCAAGCGCAGACACCCCCGGGACCAGGCTTTTTTTGCGCTTGACAGCCAGACACCCCTATTTGAACCTAAATAGGGCCCCCGTAGGGCCGTCGCAGGGCCCCCGTGGGGGCTGCTAACAGTGGGCTAAATTTGGCCCCCCAGCCTGTCTACACCCAGTCTGTGACTCTCACACACAGTCTTCACTCCCAATAGTCTACACAGCAAGTTTGGTAAATTACCGAATCATACCCCAAGCAATTAATCCTTACCGAATCATACCCCAAATTTTGGTGTAGGGGTATGATTCAGTAATTAGGGGTATGATTCGGTAAGGAGTCATAGTTTCGGGGTATGATTCGGTAATTAGCCCGTGTAGATACGAGTGCAGTAGAGTCAGCTGTTGCGAAGTGAGTGATGTTGGATAGTGAGATGGGTGATGAGTGAGGGGCAGACTTTACTGCAGGGAGAAAGGGTGAGGTGCTCTTTTTCTTTTGAGTAGAGGAGTATTCAAGTGACCCGAAACAAAGGGATGCGAGAGGGTAAAGATATCATTGAATAGTGTCCACTCCAGTCCACATGCTCCATCTATATCCGTACTTATGCCTCATGCCGACGGGGGGGGAGGGTTCCTTCAAGTACTTCACACTCGTCAGTGCAAAATACTCCAGAGCCGATGTTTCTCGGCATCAAATACGCTAATATCGGATCGCGCTAATTTAGTTGCATTCTTCCCCTAAAGTAAGGTACCTTACCTAACTAACCTCCAACTACGGTCGGCCCAGAGAGTACTCCATTGCCATTTTCATTACCTTCTCAATTTCCATCATGGCAGGTTCCAATGACCTCATGACTCATGGAAATTCTTCATATCTTCAATTCTGCGTCCCACTACTGAGTGCCGACCGTGAAACCCATGTCTTGTGCGACTGAAGAGCACTTTCCTTCTTCAATATGAATCTCCATATAGACCTTATCCCTACTCGCAGTAAAGCATCATCCCGACCATCTTCAGTGGTGGTTGCCCCTACTCTAGCATCAGGTCTGGGAGGCGCAGGAAACATCCAGATGGGCCAGCTGCCGCCTGCGGCCAAGTTCGATGAAGAAGAGCAACCCTTAACCAACATCGTAGCCCCAGATGGAGAACCGGAATATCCCGCGGCATGGAAGTTGGCAGTCATCACCATCGCACTCTGTATGGCTAGATTCCTCGTGGCTCTGATTAGTTAGTTGCAGTTCTATTTTCATGCTTGCCCCTGACAAATCACTCTTGCGGCAGGATACCACCATAGTTGCCACAGCCATCCCACACATCACAGATCACTTCAAAGCCCTAGACGACGGTACGCCGCTTCTCTCTCCTTCTCAGCCAAAAGGCATAAATCGAACGACAGCATTCAGTGGGATGGTACGGAAGTGCATACCTGCTCACCATCTGCGGGTTCCAGCTAGCGTTTGGCAAATGTTATTCCATTTTCTCAATCAAATCCGTCTTTCTGTCGGCAATCGGAATCTTTGAGCTGGGATCTTTGGTTTGCGGAGTCGCCCCAACATCGACAGCTCTTATAATCGGTCGAGCGATCGCCGGTCTAGGGTGCGCTGGTATATTTTCGGGGCCCCCGATTGTCATTGCCTATTCAGTTCCTCTGCACAGACGGCCAGCATACACTGGGCTTCCACGGCTTTAACCACCTTACTTGTGTTATGGCCTAATTAGGCTTAGCGTGCCAAGGCCATTCGGCCTTTCTACCCTGCTTTGAAACCCACACTTGTAATTATTCTGCATAGATAGTATTCTCTTCACACTACAATAAAATGGGTGGGTATAATGGCCAGGTCATGTTCGCGTACGACGGCGTACATCTGGGGGCACTTTGCGAGACACCGACGTTAGCGATTGTGACCATTGGCTCAAGAGCGCCGTCGCCGGAGCCAGCAGGGTTGCTGAGAGAGCCAGAGTCGTTGAAGAGGAAAGCGTCGCGGAAATCGAGGTCCCAATCCGCGAAGCTGGGTGTGATATGAGACATGTCCAGGCCTTCCACGTCGCCCCAGACATTGATACCATTGAGCAATTGCGAGTCCTGGCTTGGGTGAGACGGCTGCGAGTAAGGAGGCATGTTCGGCATGTTAGAAACTTCGTCGGTGCCGACCGCATGTGAGGAAGATTGCAAGGACGTGACCGGAAGATCTTCTGAGGTGTCTGGAGTCCTTGGCTTGGAAAGATCTGAGTCATTGACTGGTGATATCGACGAGGATTGTGAAGTCGGACGCCTAAATTTGTTTTTCTTCGTTCCATTGAGGACTGTAACCGTTCTTGTAATGTCGATACTTGTCACGAGTATCTCCAGAACCTTAACGCCAGCCCTGGCGATCGAGCTGACCTCACTGAGAATCTTCAGTCGCGCCACAGCGTCTCCAATCTTCTTACGCCCTTGTTTCCACTGTTCGTCATCTGCTAACGAACTTCCGCGGGACACGCCTGAAGCAGACGAGCCTTGCTTGCCCTCCTTTTTTTGCCGATGTCTGGGTTCATAAGGCACATCCCCAGTAGGACTGCCGGCTCCAGCGTAAAAAAGCTTAGTAGGAAAAATCGATTATGCTTGCCTCCCATGAGCGTGTGCAACCTTCCAACACTTTCCAGCATCTCTATAGTCACATCAAGTAGGGATGCTCTATGTTCGGCTACTAATTTTCTATCGGACGGCGACCAAGTCCGCGTCTGGTCTGGCGACTGAAGGATAACGGGTCTCAGCAGCGAGCACATGGTCGCAAAGACGCTAATTCTGAACATCTTCCTCTGCCGTTTCAGGTTGGGAAGTTCATCGTCCCACTTTTCATCAGCGGCATGGAGTTTGAACGCAGGCGGTAGTTTTTCAATGAATTCTCCCTGTAGTCGTCTAACATGTTTGTCGATGATGACAGGATCTGTTGACGGTTCCCCATGATTCGATGTAAGCAGATCGAAGGCGATCTTTGTAAGCTCAATCTGAAGTCTGCGCTCGCAAAATCCATTCGGCGCGTTGACGTCCGAGATCTGAGAGGCAATGACACAGTTAGGAAGGGAGACAGTACAGTGTTGCTCGGGGATCAGAGGCCACCTGCCCAGTATAACGGACATGAATCAATATTCGTAAATTAGCACCGGCTACTCTTCCTATCCATACGCTATCATCATTTGCGAAAGGTCGCGTTCAATATTGGAGTCGGACGCGAAATCTTCAAGATGACGAAAGAAACAAGGTACGGAACTCATTAGGGCAATTGAGAAGGGGCCACTAACCAATCCCAGAGGAACAGATTCCAATAGGTTCTCTTTCCCATCTCAACATCGTTTTCACTCGTAAGGCTCCCACTCCCCTTTGGTAGTTCCACGTGTAGTCCTAGCTCATGCGCTTCCCGTATAGCTTCGCTCAATACATCCCAACTCTTCTTCATCCGTCCTTCATTTTTCAGATAGCATGCGCGGAAGAACAGTTCGTGAACTCTAAGAATCGAAGGCGGGTTTGTCTTCATTGTAGGTGATTGACTAAGAGCGATAGCCGTGGCATCGCAGTGTTCACGGATGGTGCACAAAGACTTCCCTAAGATTGTGTCCGCCGTGTAGTTTTGCGAAGGAAGGAACTGGGCGCTGTAGGAGCAAAGACGAAGAAGCAACACGGCAAACTCCAGATTATCCACACTTTGGTAGGGACGAGACCACCATTCATTGTAGCGGTCAAGGAACGTGGTTAAGTAGACCAGTTCGTAGACCCAATTCGCTTCACCAAAGAAGTGCTGTATGAGGATATCCGTCACGGAACGCTCTGGTATCTTCTTGAGCAGCGCGGTCAATTCGGGCGTCACCAGCACGCTTTTGGGACTATCGAGCCGTGGGTCGGATTCGTCGTCTTGAAAAAATTCTATCTGCATAATCAATCAGTTCAGAAAGTGCTCTAGACATGCTGATTAAACTAAGCAAATGGGATGCCACGTAGGTGGGTATTGACGGTTTCTAGATATCCAAGCAGGTTGTCGGCGTTGTGATTTAGATAGCCTAGCCCGTCGAGCAAATTTCGGGCGCTAGGTCTGGTGTTTGAGGCAGGTCGGGATGGCTGTAGGCCAGGAGAAAAACGAGTCCTCGACCCCTGTGTATTCGAATCGCCCTCGTCAGAGGCATCGTCCATCGGTGTATTATCGCTGAGTGGGATGACCATTAGCGTCTAGGTCCAGGTGCAATGTTATGCACTTGGGACACAATGAAAGGCGGCGTACTTACCTTGCTTATCTTCTTGAGACTTCGCCTTGGATACAGCTCTTGCTTCGACTCCATGAGCGGGAGTCTTGGACGTATTAAATTTACATCAGTGGCCGAGTTCCGGTCGGGACAATAACGGCACGGCCAATCACGGTCACACCATTGGTTGCGTTGATGTTGTTAGCAGAGAACATGGGTTGCAAAGCGCAGTGGTACGGCCACAGTGGTTCGGCAATCTGTATTCGGGAGTTTATTCGACTTGAGCACCAGTAGAGACAGAATGGTGAACTAGGGAGGTAGCTCCCGGCCTCGGTGCCTTTGTAGCGAGAGAGCAGTCAATGGAGATGTTTTGTGTCAGCGTACCTTTTGTTTCCTCCGATAGCACTCAACACAGGAAGCTTTGAGCCGGTTCCTCGACTGCTTGATTGCTATCGCTGACGCTTGCGGAACGTGGTGGTTTGACCCTTGCGGGGCAGGCTTGGTGGATGCCATGGATGGCATAGATGGCCAGTCTGTGGGGATCTTCTTAGGTACTCTGACCTTGACTACTTGGAGTCTGCCGTGCTTTAGCTGAAAGGAATGGTGACGCTGGGGATAGATCGCTGGTTACCTCAGACCTCAATATCAATATCGTATCTCACTCAGCCTCGCATTGGTGGCCTTGTTAAGCTGGTCTGATGCCTGGGCCACGACTGTGGCTGTGGCCGTGGCTGAGGTAGGTGAATCAAGGTACCGCTCAGACGGCCGAGAATTTCTTTTTACACTCGGGGGACTCGAATGGTACACTGCTATAATGTGGGATATTATGTGAAAGAGAAAATAAGCTTGAGAGGTTATGACCTAGGGAGAGTGTCACACCTGGTTGAGTGCTAACTGTGTAGCGTGGTAAAATCAGGGATGATAAAGGCGAAGTTTCATAGATCTTATGCAGGCTGGTCACCCGGGCGTGTCACGGAGGTCGAACCTCAAGGTGACTATTGAAGCCTGGAAAGATCGAGTCACGTTTCATTTGATTTAGTAGGGAGAAGTGCGCCGCAAACATTGAAGCAGAACCGTTATGAAAGGTCCTATCCCTTAAAGAATTTGGAGCTAGTAAGGAAACGTCGCATTTTATTCACAGACCCCTATCTTTCCAACCGACTACCGTTGTCTGGTACTGTGAACAAAGTCCCGGATACGCCGCTCAATACATAGGCAGACGTCCCTCCAGCTCACGCGCAAGCATTGTCACAAAGCCCGGGAAGTAGAGACCGAGTGGCTATCATTTCCTCTGTGCGCTAACAGTTGGCTCTGGCCTCCAGGTGAGTAGCCCAACTCATATTAGGCGCAGATGTGGTTCGGTACTCACGCGACACTCATCCAGTATTGGTGTAAGTCCCAGCTAAAATCCGGAACCTCGAGCAACACCTTTTGAAATGACGCCTTCACGTCGTTGTGAAGGAAGTGGGAAGGATACGTTTTGAACTTCACCAGGGCCGCATCTCGCAGATTCCGATCAGAGTCAGGCGTTGATGAGTACACAATGGGGATACTCTCTATCAGCCCTAGTCGGTCCTTGGGCTTGGCCTTGGTGGCGAGCTTGAAATTTACGAGCGCTGTATCCTTGAGTACAGAGAGGTCGTACTTGTCCCCGAGTGCATACATCCCAGCATGGAGTTGATAGCCAGATTTCCAGTCCTGAGCATCCTCTATCGCATCGAAGTCTGCGTAGGTGCCGTGGTAAAGGCAGTGTATCATCCTCGACACGAGAGAAATACCGTCGGCGGTGAGATCAATGGTATTTGTTGAGGACTCCTGTTACTTCATCAGCTCCCTGTGTCCATCAGAACAGGAGTCTGAAAGGTCATAAATACCATAAAGCCATTTGAGCAAGTTGCATGGAAGACCTTTGATTGAGAGCAGACGATGATCTTATGGACCATAAATTCGCTGTTGCCGCAAATGATTTTCAGATCCGTGTAAAGTCCAGCTTCGTATGCTCTGTTGGGACAGTGAGCTAATGCTAGGAATTATATGGAACAAGTTGAGTACTTTTGAATGGCCGCAGGAAACACAAATGGGAAGATATGACTTGACATGATTGTGTGGGCGCTGGGTGTCGTGGTGTGGGTGAGAGGTGACCGTGAGTCCAAAGAGTAGGCCCGGCAGTGGCGGGTAAATGAACTGGTAAGTATAAAGATATCGATTCACTTGAAATAACAGGAACCGACGAGACGGGCTATTTATTTAGTAGTTAAGATCACTCAGACGTCATATCAGCTTACGGGTTCTCTTTTCTGTTCTTGTCATGTCAGTACTACCTTGCATATCATGCAAAGAGTTGATACTTCCTCCTCAGTCACCTTCATCATGCACCATAATCCCATCCTCAGTGACTCTAAATGAGAATCCACCTCCACCCTTCAATTCCCTAATACCCTCCCTCACCTCCTCCCTCCACCCCTCATTTCCCCACCAGTTGATCCAACCAGAGAAACCACTCTTTTCTACCGCTTCCCACCTTTGCGCTCCTTCCCTCTTAGCCTCCTCTGCACTCAAGTCAGGCCCAAACTTCGACACTCTGTCTTTCACGACAACTAACTTGGTCGTGCAGAAGTTGTTCCACAAAGACGGAAGATGAGGACGCAAAGCCGCATGTCCGGCTACTGAAGTGACAGGGGCTAGGCCCCAGTTTGTAGCCACAATAGGGCAGGAGAAGAGGTGCTGGACATGACGCAGCGAAGAGATAAGGTTGTGGTAACGCTCAAGGAATAGAGAGTTGTTTGCATTTTCGGCGTGGTTGGAGGCCGGCAACCCAGTTCCCTCGTCAGCGTCTAAGCGGTCTTGCCAGAGGAAGGCGCTGAGGTCGTTAATGGCTAAGAGACCAAGGGGACGATTGGCGGAGAAGTGAGTTGAAGGCGAGGAGAGGAGAAATGATGGCAAGGCAGCCAAAGTAGATAAGAGGGAGGAAGATGATTGGGGATGGAAGATGTGGAGATGGGTGAAAGAGTCCGAGATCAGAGACGAGATCTCCTGTTCGGGCAATGTCAAAGAAGACCTAGAGCATATTGAGGAGATATGATTATGCATGAGATGGTGAAGCCGTAGAACCGAAAATCTCCCAGACAGATCAAGGAGGACAACAGCATTGCCCCTTCCATTGATGGGCTCATCTTTATGCTCTACTGGTAATAGAGATAGTAAGATGATTTGGTAAAGTAGTTGTGTTTTCCCAGAGCATGCCGCAGCAGCGGCGATTTCTATGACGGGTAGTGGCTTCTCCTTCGGCGGAGGAGCTGGCCCTTCTTGCTGAACAGACCATTGAGTCTGGTAATGTTGCTGTTGCCGGGTTGGAGGAGGGTTCTGGAAGACGTCGAGGAGCCTATCGAGGGGTGGAAACCCAAGGGAAGGACCGGAACTGGCATCGAGCTCTCGTAATGCGCGCAGAAGCTGGAGGATGTCAGTCTTCGATCTCGATGTAATCATGTAGGAGGTGTCAAGTGCTCTCCACACACCTCATCCAAACACTCCACCTTCACTTCTCCCAGCAAATCTCTGCCGAGTCCTTCTACACTCATAGTTGCTCAAGAACAATAGCGTTTCCATAAATTGATCAGTCCACAGTGCTTCAGGCTTTCCCTTCATACTTTAAGAAACGAGAGGAGAGACTCGAGCATGACGCCACCCATCGAGGCTTTCGCGGTATCAGAGCTTGAGGACCGGATCAATGTTCAATCGAACAATCGGCGGAAGAAAGGAGGAGACATTGACCTTCGCAAATGCGAATTGCTGGAGTTGATTCAGTATGAGTGCCGTCTCCAAGGAAGCAAGGAGGACCGACGATCGATCATCCAATGTGCACCACTGGTCAAGCTGTTTCGAAGGTAGACAACATCGTAGCCTCGATTCTACAAATGGCTGATCACGACTGGCTTATAGGTGCGCCGGCGGTCTTATGGTAGAGACTACGGCTTGGGATGGCGAGAATCTGAATTGACGTTGGAAGAGGGCAGTAGCAAGTACCCAAGTTTGGAGAGTTTTCAATTGTTGCAGAGGGGTCACAGGCGCATTGCAAATATTCTACAGGAGCAAATGACCAAAATTAACGCTATTTGAGTATATCTGCGCCTGGGGGTATCATATCTACACCAAATGACGCCGTGCAATGCTTCCAAATGTGACCGCGCATGCCCTAAATGCTTCCTTTTGCTTCTCTCGTCTGCGGTGGCGGCTTTCGCCAATATTGTTTCTCTGCGTTCACAACTGAGCCAAAGCGTCCGTATCCAAATGATGGCAGAGGTGAAGGTTCGCCATCTTTGTGCCTTCCTTTGCCAACGCCAGCCTCCATGTCGAAGTCCATAGCGTCAGGTGTCTCCTGAGTCACTGCTTGCATGGTCTCCATCCACATCAGTTCTCTCACTGCCCGTGCGCTTTGAGTTTTACGGCCTTGTGGAGACTCTTGGGTTGATCTACCAGCTCCTGCGCGAACAAGCCTGCGAAGAGCTTCTTCTCCAAGTCTGCCTTCCTCTGTAGCTTTCTCGCGGACCTTTCTCTGATCTTGCTCGTGCTCTGCATACTCAGGAGTAGCTTTGTAGGTGTGCTTGCTCGGGAGCTCCGGGAAGTGTTGTGGAATGTATGCCCGGAGTTTTTCATTGGGGTCGGCGTTCAACAATGGTCCTAAAAAGCGCAGATGCTGCTCCTCGTTGTCTTGCGCGATCTCCATCTGTAAGGGGAACTGTGTCCGCGACGGGCTGACAGGCGGATCGAGATGCGGTAAAAGGGATCTCAGGCTGAGCTGATGTGTATGAAGAGCTTGTAGGAAATCTTGTGGGATTGCCTGTGTGCGCCGGCAGGAGAGCATAGATTGCCGCACATCTGCAAGATAGTGGGCCATGTCTGGCATAGTCAGCGCGACGCTATGAAGCTAGGATCTGTAACATCTTTACATACATTCTTCCACTTCAAAGTGAAAGGCCTCCATAGCGTCTGGCGCGGCCGCTCCGAAGCCTACAGTTTCCAGCGCAAGGCCGATCGAGCGCGTTAGCATAGACTGAACAGCCTCCACGTCCTGCCATGGCTCCTTGAGTTGCTCTCGCTGAAAATCCCAGCTGGGTTGGTGATGACGGATCAGTCCGCGATTCTGTTTCTTGTGTGGTGGTAGGCCATATAGTTCAAGTGACGCAGAGCGCTTGGCGGGAAGAGACTGGTATACTGTCATGGGTACCATTAAAGCGCAGTGAGCGTAGATAATAAGGACAATGATGCGATCACCTGGGCTGTCCAGCAGTGAGCTGACCAGGTATTGCAATGAGACAACGGCCTCCTACAGCATGCGGTTCACAAGATAGCCGGGAGTTGATTGGTCGATGGTCAGCCCTACCCAAGTCGCCAATCGACCTAACTGCTTATGGAGCTTGAGTCATCTTGGGCTTTTGCCGTTTCTAAATCACTCTTATTATTTCGCTCCTCAGCAATTCTGCCTGAGTTCTCTTATAAAACATCACATAATGTCTACACACAGGAAGTCAGTTGCCTTCAGCGACGAGCATATAGTTGTTGCCTCAAACGGGGAAGTGACAGAAGTCAACGGAAAAGGGACACCGGACAAAACATCTGCAGAAAGTCACAGCGTCGGTGAGTTTGTATGTGACCCTCATGATCCTACAGCATACTGAAAACGAAAAGACTCTCCAGATCCAGCACCAGCCAAAGATCCTGCAGTCGACGAAGTCACAGACCTCTTCAAAGGCTTAGGCAAGAAAAAGAAGTCCTCGAAGAAGCCCAAGGATGAGGCACTAGAGGGTGGCGACGAAGCTACACCAGCTGCTGATGGCGAATTTGATCCAACAGCCCTCAAGAAAAAGAAGAAGAAGAAGCCCGCCAAAGCCGCAGAGGCTGATGACTTTGAGGCGAAGTTAGCTGAAGCCGGTGTGAACGAGAATGGAGAGCTTGACGCGGACGCAAAAGCTGCGCCGCAAGAAGAAAAAGGAGAGGGAGGGGAATTGGATGGCGATATGGTTGCAGGAACTGGTATCTGGAGCCACGACGAGGAAAAGCCCATCAAATACGACAAACTCCTCGAACGCTTCTTCGCACATCTACACAGCGCACATCCGGATCTGCTGTCGAGCGGCTCGAAAAGCTACGTTATTCCGCCACCGCAGTGTCTACGTGAAGGAAACAAGAAGACCATCTTTGCCAATATCCCAGACATCTGCAAGAGGATGAAGAGAAGTGAGGAGCATGTCATGCAGTTTATATTCGCTGAATTGGGGACGAGCGGCAGTGTGGATGGATCCAGGAGGTTGGTGATCAAGGGAAGGTTCCAGCAGAAGCAGATCGAGAATGTTTTGCGGAGATATATCGGTATGCTCTTGAGTTTTGTTTGGGTGGCGAAATTATTGCATACTAACACCGACTAAGGCGAATACGTTTCCTGCAAAACATGCAGATCCCCTGACACGGAACTCAGCAAGGGTGAGAACCGTCTGTACTTCGTCACTTGCAACTCCTGCGGCAGCAGACGTTCAGTCACAGCTATCAAGACTGGTTACTCAGCTCAAGTCGGGAAGAGAAAGAGGCAGCAGACATGAGCATGGCAGTGAATGGCTTCACAAGATTGGTATCATGGTGTATCAGTTGGCTCACTACGTTATACTTGCATGAAACTGTACTTGTGCCAGAGGGAACCAGGCCGAACCGCATCCATTTGGTATCGTGAGCTGGCCTAGCTGAAGCAATGCTACCTGTATCATCGACTGGTCTCTCATGCACTTCATAGCCCTTGCTTGATAGATACAGAACTCATTTCAGACCTCTAAGTACTGCGGTTAAGTCTTGTTTGCCCCCTCTACGAACAGTCTGCTATCAAGCTCCAATCATGCCGACGAGCACTCAGATTGTACAATATCTTCTTACAAAAGCCGTAAAGAAGCTAAAGATGACAGCGCCATCAGGCCTCCTGCTCATGTTCCTCTTGCAGCCTCCTATCATTCTCCAAACTCTCCGCCTCGGCCCTGTTTACATACTCCTCCAACCTCCCCCTAACCCCTTCGTCCCACCCCGCCAATATCCTCGCAGCCCCCAACGCCGCATTCGTCGCATTATTAACACCCACCGTAAGCACCGGACAACCCCGAGGCATACTAGTGCAACTCACAAGACTGTCCCATCCATCACCGATAGTAGGCTTGATCGGCAGGCCAATCACGGGCACGGTTTTGGAGAATGCGGCGACCATGCCAGGGAGATGGGCGGCACCGCCGGCGGCTGCGATGATCACTTTGATGCTGCGGGAGGGGGCGGTGCTGCCGTAAGTGGCCATGGTGGAGGGGGTGCGGTGGGCGGACGTGACGCGCTTCTCAAAGGGGATAGAGAGTTGATTGAGAATGTTGTAGCAGTCTTTGAGGTGGGGTTGGTCGGATTTTGAACCAGTGGTTATGCTGACGACGGGCTCAGGTTGAGTTTGTGGTGCAGTGGTGGTGGTAGCAGGAGGCTTTTCAAGCAGCGGTTGTTCTCGTGGCTGCTCGTCATGGAGTCTGTCTGCACCCGTGATAAGATGACGCATTTCTTCTTCCAATTCCGGCATACTGTCGCCCACCAAAGTTAGATGCCCCATCTTTCTCCCTTTCGTGGCATTTCCTTTGCCGTAGAGATGGACTTTGGCCCCGGCAGCATCTGCAGCGTTCGCGAGATTCAGGTATGAGTTTGGATCTGCTCCACCGAGGATGTTGAGCATGATAGCTGGATTTAGCAGTTGGAGACTCTTGGCGGGGATGGGTCGATCGAGAATGGCGAGGAGGTGGGCGTCATATTGTGAAAGTCGGCATGCTTCGATAGTGTAATGACCGCTATTGTGCGGTCTGGGTGCTATCTCGTTGACTAGGATACTATCGTCCTTGAGGAGGAACATCTCCACGCCAAAGACTCCTTTGCCTTTGAAACTTGCAACAGCCCGTCTGGCGAGCTTCTGGGCTTGAGCGTTCAGTTTGTCAGAGAGTCCACGAGCTGGCGCGTAGACAAGTTTGCAGATGCTATCCTGATGGACTGTCTCGACTGTAGGAAATGACTTCGTTGACGATTCCCAGACTAAAGGATCCGCTTCATTTTTGGTCTTGACGACCATAACGGCTAGTTCCATGGCGAAGTCTGCCCATTTCTCTGCGTACAATTCTCGTCCCTGTAACTTTTTCATTGCTGGCTCTAAGTCCTCAGTTGATCTGACAGGATAATTGCCGCGTCCATCATACGCTCCTTTGCGAGCCTTGAGCATGAATGGGAAGCCTATTTGCTTATGAACTTTCTTGATTTCTTTTTTAGAGACTGTAGAGAAGGGCCGTGATTCAGCCACATCGACTTGAGCTTCGATAAGCCGTTGCTTTTGTAGGAACTTGTCCTGAATTATTCGAATGGTCTGCCAACTAGGCTGGATCTCAATACTTTTGCCTCGTGCCAAGGATTCATTCTCTAGCTCTTCGAGTACATCTGTGTCCACATGCTCGATCTCGACAGTCAAGATGTCACATTTTCTTGCGAGCTCACGGATAGCTTGGGCGTTGGTGAAAGACCCGTCGACCCCATTATAGGAATTGATCTGTTTGGCTGGCGAGGCCTTCTTGTCGAGGACAGCGACTGAGATGTTGCGGTTGTTGGCTGCCTCTACGAACATGCGGCCTAACTGGCCTGTAACTTCGGAGTCAGTATTGCTTATTCGAGGGGTTGCACTGACCCTTGGAACATGTCTACAGAGTAAAAATTTCCAAGACACGTCTCAAGTCTCAAGACTTGGTCCAAAGGAGGCAAGATGGACTCCGGAAATACGTACCACCGCCGAGAACACCAACAGTTCGAGTGTCCATTGGCGAAAATAGTGATGATAGATACCCAAGAAAGACTTAAATCGAATGGTAAGATACCTATCAAAATCTTAGATCCTGGGTATAGATTGCATGTGAACTACTGCAGTACGACAACAGAAAAGGGTAAAGTCCCATTCAAATATATCTATGAAAGCCCTGTAATACAATAAAGTATGTCTTGGGTACATCAATACTAGATAAATGCTTCGCTCACAATATCAAATTGATAAGCAGGAGAAAGAGAAATTGGTACTCGGGCAGAAAATTTTGAGTCTAGCCTGCGACCTCACTGCGTCAGAAACCCTCACTTTCTCGAGAGTCTCGAACGACGGCTGAGAAGCTCAAAATTCTCTTCTAAAGTTTCAGAAAATAGAACGGACCCAACAGCGGCCTTCAGGCCATCATTGGGCCTACAAAGAGTGCACTCATCAAAAGACACGGTCGCAATCTCATCGAAGTCTCCTAAAGTACTCTCCGTGGCCGCCAAGGAACGTAGCCGCTGTCGGCGCCCAGCCTTACCCAAGCGCCGATGACCCCACCTGGACCACTCACGCATCCTCAAGCTCTGCATATGGTTGGACGCCGGCCAAATGAAAGAGGCTACGAGCATGCACTCCAAAGTCAGATCCTTATGATACCGAGAATAGATGCCAATAATAGCTACATGCCATTTTTTCGTTGTAGAGCTCTTCTGCTTGAGTATATGAGAGCTCTGTTGCTTGTCCCGCTTCTCCTTTCTCTACTTCGAGCTCTTGGTTGAGCTCCGTGACACTCCAAACTTCTCTTCTCAGCAGTCCCCCTTCTCTTCAGCGTTTGCTGTCCTTTGTCGAAGCACCTGTTGAGCTTGCAACCGCTGCCGCAGTGATCACACACACTTTTTGCACAATGGCGTCTCCACCACCTCCAGGCTACGGCTCTCCAGCACATGGGGGCTACTATCCTCGTCAGTACAAGGCAATAAGAAGATGTACAAGCACCAGGAGCTGACTTGGCTCCATAGCACCTCCTAGTGGGCCTCCTGAAAGCCGTACCTACCCTCCACCAGGTATGGAATCTGGTAGTCCTCAGCTTTTCTCATGCTAAACAATCACGCAAGTCCAATCATTCCCACCGCCTCCCTCCTCGCCCGGCTTCCCACCCCCACAACCACAATCCTACCCACCTCCACCTTCTCAGCCGTCCCCTTCCTTAGGCAGCTACCCCCCTCCACCCCTACAGCAACAGTACGCCAGCAATGGCCACCGCGCATCATTTGCCCCTCCCCCACAAGCCGCGACTCCTTCCCCTTCCTACACTCCAGAGAAGAAACCCTCTGCGGAATTGTACCAGGAACCGCCTCCCTCTGCGGGATTCGTTGGAAACCGAAAGAACTCACAGCCGGCCATGACCCCGGAGAAGCCGCCGCTGAATACGAATCAGTCTTCACAAATGCCAGGAGGAGCACCGCCGCAGGGCCACTTTACAGGTGCTGGAGCGACTACGCAGGATGATACTGGGACTTTCAATGGCGGAAGCTATCGAATAAGTCATAGAAACACCAATACTATCCTAACGCTTCAATTAGCTATGGGTTGTCCTTTGCACGCAAAGCCAGGTATGTCATGAGCTCAGTCTCGCTTTCATCATCCGCTAAAGAAAGCCTCTAGGAATCATGATCGCAATGTCCCCTACCATAACCCTCAAAGGCGCCGTCAAATTCTCCATGAAGAAGCTCGTCGCCGGCGGCGAGATAATGACATCCACCTACACCGGCCCCGGCGAACTCCTCTTCTCTCCTCCCTTTCTCGGAGACATCACCACCTTACGTCTTACAGGCAAAGAGCAATGGAATGTAGGCAAGGACGCCTTCATGGCTGCTACGCAGGGTATTGTGAAGGAGTTGAAGAACCAGGGGTTTAGCAAAGCTATGTTTTCAGGGGAGGGACTTTTTGTCTATAAGATGAGTGGGACAGGGATCTTATGGTTGGCGAGTTTTGGTGCTATTATTAGGAAAGATGTAAGCTTCGAAGTTCCTTTTCCCCATCGTGCGACCTCTACTGACATAGATCGCAGCTCGTTGAAGGCGAGAAATACATCATCGACAACGGCCACCTCGTAGCCTGGAACTGCAAGTACGTGATGGAGCGCGTAGCAAGCGGAGGTATCATCTCCGGCATCAGCAGCGGAGAAGGGTTGGTCTGCAAGTTTTCAGGGCCGGGGACTGTATTCATGCAGACAAGGAATCCGAAGGAGTTTGCAGCATGGATGGGAGCACATGCTGCTAATGCTTGAAATGATGAGCGAAGAGTTGTAAATGCTATCTATCTATCTTCCATCAAGCCATCACTGGCATGTCTTTGAAAGGAATGCTACCATGGCCTGTAGCCTAAGTATGCCGTGTGAAAAGAACATTCGTTTGAAGAAAATTTGACAACTGTATCCCCTTCAGTCGTCCGATATGAGCTTGTGCAATCTTGAATGTAATGTACCACAAACGATGGAAGTATCCCCATCCATTGTCCATCTTCGCTGTCGTAAAGCCTTCACAATTTCACTATACGCCAACCCTCTTTTGCATATCTCGCAGCAACCATGAGGCATCCACCGACCAGAACAGTCAAGGCAGCGAACAACTGTGCACCCAGATACCCGCCATTCTCACGCTTGATGATAACCCCACCGATCGGGCTGCCCGTAAGTGCCGCGATGCTGATCCACATGAAGACAAACGCGACCCTCACGCCCTTCTTGAGCGGATCGTCTGCGAACTTCCAGATAACCGGGTTGTACAACCCCTGCACCGCACCGGAGAAGAACCCGTAGAAGCAAGCGACGACCGTGATACCGGTGTGGCTCGTGGCGCTGATCCAGGTGAACAGGAGGACGGACGTCGCAAAGATGCACGGGATGATCGTGTTGACTGGGCCGAGGAGGCGGTCTGAGAGGAGAGGAAGGAGCAGGCGACCTGGGAGGTTGGCTCCGTTCATGAGGATCAGGAGGGTGACTGATGCGTGGTTGTCGAGGTGTAGGTGAGACTGAGCGTATGCTACGATGAAGTAGAAGCTGAAGTAGATGCCCCAGAAGGTGAGGAAGAAACCTAGAAATCGGCATCAGAATGAGTTGAGAACGGTAGTAGACCTGGACCGCAAAAGTGTCACATAAGGCCACGACCATGATTTAACTATGACTGATGAACCGTACGTACCAGCTGACATCAATAGGAATGGCACATCCGTGAACATAGCCCAGTCCATTTGAGTTCTGCCGTTGCTGGCATTTGGACCCTGACGAACAATACAGTTTGCGACAACTAAGGTGCCTCCAGCAACAGCGGCGAAGACTAATAGCTTGTTAATTCATCAGGTTCATAGCGGAGGACGGGCTCTACTATACTTCTCAGTGTAAAAGGAAATCCTTTTTTGAAGACGAGTTGCTCGGCGATCGCTGGATACACCATGCCACCTTTTCCATTAGTAAGAACTATCAAATATCATGGTCAAGAAGTCTAGATCACGTACCGACAGATCCACCTGCAGACGTAAGACCAGCTGCGATGCCTAAGTGACTGGTGAAGTACGACTGCAGGACCAGGATCCCACTCCCAAAAGCCATGCCCATGCCGATGCCCGTCAAGATCCCTTGAACGAATAATAGTTCCCAGAACTTATAGCACCAGCTAGTGCTCAAAATCGACACGAACATCAGAAAACAGCCTCCGTTGAAGCCGAGACGGAAGTGGCCTTTGTCAATAAGTGGGCTAACCATGATGCTCATGGAAAAGAGAAAGAAGAGCTGAAAGCTCCCGATCCAGGCAATTGTAGCTGGTGATTCTGTAGGGAGGAGAACGGCCTCATAATAGGCCTGGAAGACACCGTACGACTTGATGCAATGTCAGTAGATATGGCGATAATGTTCGTTCGGACACTTGCCTGAATAAGTCCTCTGTAGTGAAGTTAGTAATATTTCGGGTCAGTAAACCGACAAAAATCACTCACTGAGCATTGAAGATTACTAAAAACCCGCCGACAACCTGGAGCCAGGCCATAGCTGCTTGGGTAAGTTGCATAGGCATGACTTTCAGACTGAAGAAACGCTGGGTTTCTTGCCGACTATATACGCGTTTGGATAGGATGTACGGAAGCTGAGTTCAATAGATGAGAGTTTAGTTCTCCGTAGCTAGACGCGTTTGTATGGCTGTAAAGAAGCTGAATTTATCAGATGGGAGTTTTCTTACCCGGGGCTGGACGCGTTTATATGGACGTAAAGAAGCTGAGTTTGACAGATGAGAGTGTTGTTATCTGTGGCTAGACGTGTTTGTATGGGTGTAGGGTAGTTGAATTCAAAAGATGAGAGGTTTGTTACCGGTCAGACGCGTGGATGTGAAGGAATTTGAAGAATGGGCTTGCTGTGAGATGGTGGTGATTGTTGCTTTGTCCTATGTGACGAGAAATAATTGTCAAGCTCGGTTAATACTTCTGTGATCAGTCTTTACTAAGGCGTAGTGACGACCTAGATATGTTATTCACTTCCTCTTTACATAATCGGCCATCCTCTTGTCAAGACTGTTCTGTTCAGGATCATAGAGGCATTGCATTTATAGCCTCTGTCGAGGTTATCTGCTAATCATTGGTATGCATCCCTAAGATCTTCTCACCTGAAGTGACGACCATTAATTTAAGACCTCTCATCAAATTGCAAGATAGGTCCAGTACCACAAGTGTCAAGAGCTACCTCAAGGACTGATAGATCAATCACGGATTAATACATAGAAAATCCCCCAGAGGCCGAAATAGCTTGCCCTGTGATCCACCGGCTACTCTCCTCGGATAGGAAGCCCACAATCTGAGCTATATCGTCTGTAGTACCAAGTCTACCTTCGACCGGTGTCATCTTCTTGTGCATCTCGACGAGCTCCTTCGGAATCCCATCGAGTACATCTGTCGGTACAGGCCCCGGGTTAACTGTGTTGACAGTATGGCCCTGAGGGCCCAATTCAGCTGCAAAGCATCTTGTCATTCCTTCCACAGCAGCCTTCGAGGAACAGTAAAGAGAAAGGTCCTTAAGACCTAGGCGAGCGCCAACGGAGCTTACGTTGATAATTCGACCAGGTGCACGTAAGTGAGGCAAGGCCACCTTGGACATGAGAAGAACAGCTCGGACGTTAAGATTGTAGACATAGGAGAAGTCATCGGCAGAAATGTCGCCAAGTCCCTTGACCATCTCGCATCCAGCATTGTTCACTAAGATGTCAATATGGTCCCCAAATGCTGAGCGTGTGGCCTGGACGATCTTCTCTGGAGCATCGACCTGTCGCAGGTCTGCTTTGACCTTTGCAGCTGCGGAACCATTTTGCAATTGCTCTATTCTCTTGACCAGCTCATCCACGCTCTTCTCGCTACTAGGGGAGGTAAAGGTCACAACGACCTATGCAATACACTTTATTAGCCAAGTAACAGGATGCAGATAAGGTTGTCTCACTGTTCTCCGCTTACTTTAGCACCACGCTTCGCCAGTTCATATGCAATTTGTGCTCCAATCCCGCGTGAGCGCGAAGCCCCGGTGACAATGGCTACCTTTCCCTCAAGACTGAGAGCCATGTCACGAGTCAGTAGAGAGAACAAGCGATCAATGGGTGGCACGTAAAGGTAAAGTAGGCCTACCTTAGTGGTACGAATTGAGGCTTCGGCCTCTCCTAAAGTAATGGCCGATACGCTGCCCGGATATCCGGATATCTATTGCCAAGATTGCCAAGCCCAGCATAGCCTTCTTTAGAAACGCTCGAGAACCTGACCACCCACCACACGACTGACCTTCTACGAACATTTTCTTCCCTTTTGCCCTTGATAAATCTGCGTACTTCAACCATAGAGCCTGCCCTTCTCACAGACAGTAGCAGAGTTCTTCTACTTGATGAACTAAACCGCAACTGGCCACCATGCGCAATATGGAGGAGCAGAGTGCGGCCATGACCAACAGGTCCCTTCGCACAATACGCAATGTTAGCCCTGCCAACCGTAGAGATCAGTCGGTGTACTACTAAATAATCAATAGGAACTTGAATTTCTTTCCGATTCGGCCGTCATCACCTCCAATCAACTTTCTACCCTTCTCTCACAATTGCCCGCCCAAAAATCGCTCCATGCTCCTCTACCAAGCCCGCAACCTACATTCACTCCTGCTCATACGACTCCCTTATCACCACCGGTCACCGAAATGACAACCGCATCCTTGAACGAAAAGCAAGGCAGCTTTTACGCTCCAACACCTCAGTCCGCCCTCCCACCCCCAGCATATGCCTCCTCTCCAGCTCCTTCCGCCCTTGCCACAGCCTCTGCTCTGTACGAATATCACCCATCAGATGCTGGCGACCTCGCTATCCTGCCCAACGACCGCATCCTTATTACCGAATTCATGAATGCCGACTGGGCAAAGGGACGAAACGAGCGCACCGGAATGGAAGGCATATTCCCTCGAAGTTACGTTGCTATCATCGATGAGAAGGGTGCTATGGGACGCTACCAACCCCCTCTGCCCCCTATGCAATCTAACTATGGTAACATGCCAGTGGATGTCAGTCAGAGTGGGAGCAGCTCGGCGCCTGGAAAGGAGAGCAAGCTCAACGCAAATGGGAAGAAATTCGGGAAGAAAATGGGCAATGCTGGTGGGTCTTGTTCTTGAAGTTAAATGGCTACCTGATTTGCTAACTCAATTCAGCTATCTTCGGTGCTGGGGCTACGATCGGATCGAACATTGTCAATGGGATTTTCTGAGGACAGGGCAAAAATCTTGGGGCCACATATCCTACGTGCAGAAACGGCGTTTAGTAAGATGACGCCGGACATAGGGAAATATTCATAGACCACGCTTTGTAATGACAACAAGGCTTTTTCATAACATCTCATACCCTTTGTCTACCTGAGTCACCTCGCAGTGCGGTCTTCGGTGTTGGTCGACGGGTCTCGGGTCTCAGCTGCGGTTATATCCGTGCGCCGCCGCTACCGCTGCAACCGAGCAACCAAACGATCAACGATCAGCATTATCGATGACGAGCAGCCCAAAAAGACTTTCATACCATCCTCCAGATCCTATCCTTTTCCCACAACATTCAAAATTTCCGAAGTTCCAGAAATTTCTCACTCGTACTAATTCTTTTGTATATAAAACGTCCGTATCTTCCCAATCCAAACCATTACTCCATAGCTATGCCTTTTCAATACAAGAAAGTCCTTGTCATCGGAGCCACCAGTGGAATCGGCAAGGCGCTAGCATCACGTTTCGTCCAAGAGGGAAGCATTGTCATTGTTGTTGGTAGGAGAAAAGAGAACCTGGAGGCATTTGTCCACGAGCATGGCAAAGACAAAGCGAGCGCTGTCCCATTCGATATCACAGAGCTGGACAAGATCCCCAATTTCGTCACGAAGTTAGTGTCTAGATCGTGGCCTAGCTGGATCTATACTTACTTGCTTTAGTATCACTAAGACCCACACTGATCTCGACTGCGTCCTATTGAACTCTGGCATTCAGAGAATGTTTGACTTTTCGAAGCCCGAGACCGTCGATATAGACGTTGTCCAGACAGAGTTCACCACTAATTACCTCAGCAATCTTGCTTTGACCAATGCTTTTCTACCGTTTCTGAAGAGCAAGAAGGGGGAGTCGGCGCTGATTTAGTAAGCAAAGCTGTCCGTCGGGCATAGCAGGATGTGCTACTGACCTGTGTGAAGTACGACCTCTTCGCTTGCCTTAGTCCCAATCATACGATGTGCGAACTACTGCGCCAGCAAAGCGGCCTTGCATCATTACATCTTGTGCTTGCGTGAGCAGTTGAGAGGATCTACAGTCAAGATCGTAGAGCTCTACCCGCCAGCTGTGCAAAGTATGCCCTTCCGACCCTCCCACGTCTAGACCAAATACTAATAATGCAACCACAGCCGAGCTTCACGACGAAAAGCACCAGCCGCAAATCAAGAACGGAAGGCAGTATGGCATGCCGCTTGATCAGTTTACCGATGAGGCGTACGAAGGCTTGGCAGCTGGAAAAGAGGAAGTTACAGTCGGAAGCGCGCAAGACTGGTACAATAAGTTTGAGTCTGCGAGGCAAGAACTTTTTCATGGTATCGTCAAGATGAGGAAGCAGATGGATGACAAGTAGCCGTCACGTAGCAAGCGAACATGGTAGATGCCCAGTAATAAAGAACCCGATGCCGCCTTGGCTTTTCTTAAGGCAGCTGGAGGCAGTGGAAATTTCCCCAGTCTGATGTCGACTCGGTTCTTTCGAAGTGTTGAGATTTGCTGCAGCACCTGTGTTGAAGCTACCCCACATGGTGGCAAAGAGGGGTATAAGTAGCCCCCTCAGCACTCTTATAGCTACTTAATCAATTAATCCTTCATACCATTTCCAACACGAAGACAGCCGACGGCAACGGCCCCTATTAGTCTCGACCCGTTCGGCTTGACCACTGCTAAGGCATTACCTTCCCCAGCGCTTCCAAGGTGCTGACACCCAAGGCACGGCTCAGAAACAAGGATCCCACCTGTCGCCCGAACCTTTCACGGCACCAGACGGTGGCGACGGCAATTCAACCCTTGCCTTGTTTCAGCCATTCCTGCCTCTTTTCAAACAGCTCTCCTAGCCCCCCCCCTGCAAATTTGTCCCTTATTCCTTGTCCATGGAATTATTCCCGATGCTTTCATACTATCCAGCACAACTGTGTTCGCGGCCAGCATCGCAAGGAAGAGCTGGTCAATCTCGTATGAGCCTAGACAGCTGCCTGTTGCAGATACAATAGTACTCCGGGCTGCATTCAGTCTCCACTTCAGAGCGAACGGCTAACCCACAAGACAACAAGTTTACGGAGACAGCTTCTGCGGGAAGTAAGAGGATGTTCTTGTGCTCTGTCACAATACCTTCACAAGCTCAAGATCTTCCATTGCATCATAAGACACTCATGACCGAATTCAAGATTGAATACCAAATACGTCGGGATAGCGAAGGCAAGGAATCCGTGTACAAGGTCTACCTCCCTTCCACGTACAAAGGGTGGGCAATTAAGGCCGAAAGGAAGGATGCCGCCAGTCCTGGCGCAGATGCATTCCCATCAGAGATTCCTGTAGGCGACCTTCAATTCAGACAAAAAAGCAATCCACCAACAGTAATCTGACAATGCTCAAATTTCGCAGATGGAAGCGGAGAAGCCATCGAACGACCACCAGGTCATTACGGTTCTCTCCTTATAGGTAACAGGGTGCTTACATTTACATCAGGAACCATCAGCACAAGACTTTCATGATGGACCAGTACAAAAGTATTCGCATTGCCTGCGACGAAGGGGCGGCTCTGAGTATCAACTTGAGCAGTTGACCAAACTCAAGGCGGTCAATGGCGTCGTGTCGCCTTCCAGGGTAGAGCCCGGCCAGTCGCCAATCAGAACTCATTATAGGCCAAGCAAAGACTACGCTCGGGTTGGGACTCGGCGAACTAACATGCGCTGCCCCATCTGCGGCGACTGGTTTCCTAGAAAGGAGAATGTTTCAGGTCACTTCATTCATTGCGTTGCCAGGAATGGGAACCCGCAGGGATACTACTGGGACGGTGCGTTGAACGATGAGCGTCGCATTGGGAAGCAGATAGCCGAGCTGTATTGCAAGAGGGGCGGGGGAGGGGACCAGGATACTGAGACCTCGACAGATGACGGAGGTTCTGGTAATGATCCTCACACAATCAGCTACGAGCCCTCGGAGCCCTGCAGCTACAGCCAACCCTCGGGTTCTCGCTCCCTGGCAGTGACGCCTTGCTTGCGCCACGACCGTAACGACTATACTGGGGTATCTCTCCCGACCCAGACTCGGACAGAACACGGCTATGGAAATCGTGTCTCTGAGTTGGTGGACGAAGAAGTGGATGACAGGAATATTGCTATCCCAAAAAATAATAAAGAGCGGCAAGCTAAGACACCCGCGAATGCTACACAGGTAACTGGGCCCCTCTCACACAGACTGTCGTGATGCTCATGTATGCCTCAGGGTCCACCATCAGAGCAGCTTCGAGACCCACAAGCGCATAGACTTCCTTTGCGCTATGACAACATCAAGAGAGCATGGGTCTCGACCACGCCTGAGACCGTGGAACAACGCAGGAGTGAAGCCAATACTATTAGAGCAAGCGGCTATGATAATACCCATGGTGACTTCGATGCTATCCATCGAGTCTCGAAGACCGGGGTCCCTATACAATCAAGTCAGGTATGCCACACCACAAGCAGCGCCTACACTAGTCCAACTCTCGGAGACCTCCGTGCTGGCAGGTCGACTGTGTCATCCCCTGGTAATGCGACGACTTCATTGACTAGCCCAGTCGGCTATCCAAATCGACAACGCTATTTGCAACCAAAGCCACATCCCTCTTCGCTACCGTCAGGTGCGAAGAAACGCCGGATACCCTCAGAATTATCGCCGCTGTCCCAAAGCTCAAAGCGTCAACGAATGTTGTCAACACCCGTATTGCCCTCTCAACAGGAAAATCTGCTTCAACCGAAGACAGCGGCAGGTCCACGCAGCCAGCCTAAAGAGCGGGGACATCAGCGTTCACCAACAATCGTAGAAGGATTAGCCCTGAGCTTGTCTAGAACCCGATCAACTTCTGGCGAGATGATGGAAGAAAATCATGCCGGAGCGCGCCAGTCTAAAGGACTAGACCTGAGAATGAATACAGAGGCAGCTGAGTCTGCTGCTGTGCCAACTTCCGGAATCGAGCCGACGCCTGGAGATGAGCTCTGCGCGGACTCCATTAAAAGCCACAAAGAGTTTCGCCGAGAACTTGACATTCTGGCTCGTGAGATTGACGCTGTTAACAAGCGAGCCGACACGGCCGAGCTACGGGTACGGATAGCAGAGAACATGGTTTATCAGGCGAACAATGCTGGTTTCGCGAAGTTGAAGATGCAGGAAGATACCTACAAGAAAGAAAACGAGAGACAGCAGCGAGCGTATAAATCTCTCATGATACGTTGCGATGCGCTAGAGCTGAGCATAAGTGGGAAGAATCAGGAAATAGATGAGCTGAAATGGGACTTAAAGCATGAGCAGCAGATGTCTGCGATTGTGAGGAGTGAGCATGCAAGGCGCCATTGAGAAGTTGGGGCTTCGGGCCACCGTTGAGTAGAGAGAGTTTGCTAGTGCTGGAATCAAGAGACATGCAATGGAACGAGTTTACAGAGGCTGGAACCAGCGGCTTGGTGGTACTCAATGCCTGTGAGACGTGCCAAAGGACGCGGATGTGAAATGATCAGCGCCTTGACAGTAATCCAGGGCTGGAGATACATGCCACTTCTTAGATATTGCATCAATAATCGAGGACCCTCGAGAATCGATCTCTCTACATGTTGAACTCATTGTTATTGAATTGTACTAGTTGAAGATCCAATCAAGGAGTTGAAATGAGTGTCTGCTGGTAGGGCTGAGAATTCTACCCTATGAGTACCGGAGATACGCTAATGCCGGACTTATTTCAACGACGTTTTTTCTCTCTCCCCAAATTGAGTCACCGCCGTGACGAAATCTGGAACTTCGTTGCCATTGGGATTGATTTCGTCTCCTTCAAACACTGTAAATTGAACAACCCAACCCTGCGGATATAAATAGCCTTGCAACGCAATGAACGCGGGAAAGTCCCCCGGCTTCCCCAGGAAAAAGTGTGGTCAGCATGCCCTATGACCTGACTGCAGCCCCAATTTGACAATGCTACAGGAGTCCTCGGATGCACTGGCTCCGTCGGGCAACGTTTTATGCTTCTTCTCATGGATCACCCTCACTTCGACCTCCACGCAATTGGAGCCTCCTCTCGCTCGGCCGGCAAGAAATACGGGGATGTCGCGCCATGGAAGCAGACGAAAGCATTGCCAGAAAAATACAGAGAGCTCGTGGTGAAGCCTTGTGAGCCGGAAGAATTCAAGGACTGCGATATAGTCTTCAGTGGGTTGGACTCTTCCGTCGCAGGGGAAATCGAGATGGCCTTCCTTATGGCTAATTTGGCGGTGTTTTCGAATGCGAAGAATTACCGTCAAGATCCTCTTGTTCCGTTAGTTGTGCCAACATTGAATTTGGATCACTTTGAGGTCATTCCGAGTCAGCGGAATCACTACAAGATCGACAAGGGTTTCTTGGTGTGCAACAGTAACTGCGCCGTGATTGGCCTCGTGATTCCCTTCGCCGCCATCGAAGCAGCCTTCGGTCCCATCGATATAGTAAGCGTGGTTACAGAGCAAGCACTCTCAGGTAAATGCGACCCCTTACACGGTCATCGGCAGAGCTGACCATTCCTAGGAGCAGGCTATCCTGGTGTGCCCTCGATGGACATCCTTGACAATGTGATACCGTACATAAGCGGAGAAGAAGACAAGATGGAGTCGGAGACGAGGAAGATTTTAGGTCACGTTAACAAGGAGAACATGGCATTTGTCCAACGGTCAGACATCAGGATATCCGCTACCTGTACGAGGGTCAATGTGACAGATGGACATATGGCCTTTGTATCTCTACGCTTTGCGAAGAGGCCACCGCCCAGTGCGGAGCAAGTCAAGCAGGCTATGAGAGAATATGTCTCAGATGCTCAAAGACTTGGTTGCCCATCGGCTCCAGATGCAGCGATCACAGTTCTCCAGCAGGTGGACCGACCTCAGCCACGACTCGATCGGGATGTAGGCCGGGGTTACTCTGTTAGTGTGGGTAGGGTGAGAGAAGACAAAACGGGGGTATTCGACCTCATGTTCGCTGCTTTATCTCACAATAGTAAGTTTACATCAGACTCTACGAAACCTTTTTGACTAAGCAACCCGCACAGCTATCATCGGGGCTGCTGGATCATCGATACTGAATGCAGAAGCTGCCGTTCTAAAGGGATTCGTATGACAGCATTGTGGGGGAACCTGTATCTGCTATCTCGGGGCTTCTCAGATACCCAGTCATGGATGTCGCCCTGTAGAGACACGTAGAATGATGTGGAAGAGGCGTTCAACCAACCAGTGATCTGGTCTGTCTATCCTGCGCGCCAAATGGTCCAATCATTGATAGCTTCGACATTCTGGTCTAAACATACGCACGAGGAGACCCATTCCTGCGTCACGTCACCGCTGTGTCTAACCTGGAGCGCCTTTATCTCCTCCAACCGGCCCAAGGTGTCTTCACATTTCTCTCAGTCTAGTTCAGAAGTGCGTTGGTATCACGCCTCTCACTGTATGCAGCCTAGAGAAGCCAATTGGACCTGAAGTGAGAAAGGAGCCTTTTATAGTCCCTGGCTCAACGAGGCCAATTCAGAAAATAAGCCAACCAAAGGTGTACCACACGAAATTCAATGAACGGCGCGTGCTTTATGCTGCCCTTTCAATCCCATCCCTCCATCAACCTCAGCAGTCTTGAGCATAACCGCAAGGGCTCCGAGATGGACCAAAGTCATCTAGAGAAAATTAAAAAGGAATGGCTGACCATGACCAGGAGTATACACGTGAAGCCTCTACCAACCCGTTACGCTTTGGCAGAACATGGCTTGGGATCTGGAGAAAGCTTATGTGCTCGAAGGTTGAACTACCAGACTCGGTGGCAACGGCATGCTAGCGTGCTGCTTGATGCTGCTCCTTGGGTGAATGTCGGTCATTTTTTACGAACGATACTTGGCAGTGGTGAATGGTGAGGCAGGGCTGCGGGTTCTTTCTCTCTGGAGGTGGATGCGGCAAGACTGGTTTTAGGCAACCGATGCGAACATTCAAGGAAAGCACACAAGCAGATCTCTGGCGTCAGCAACGGTATTGCTACTGCCGTAGACACCGTTGGGTTGGCGATCTTTTCTGGGCTCTAAAACGCCATCAGAGTACTGGCTAAGTCCGCTTTACAGCACATTGTGCGTAATTGAGCAGCCTATCTATCTCGAAAGCAGGGTATTGCATGGTTACGCTGAGGCCGCATTGTCTTTCTCAACTTCTTTCAGCATTGTGTAAAGCGCTACCATTGTCTGATGTACATTTATAGAGTACCTTATCCGAGTACTGAAGCACTTGCATATTTACGCCTCGACAGATTGGGAATCTGCATCCTCAAATACATCCAGGAACGTGAGTGAGCCTTGGGCAGAAGCAGACGTTCCTTCGCAGGACGCTGGCACCGGAGGAGATGGTGCACCTTCAGCAATTAGAATGGTCAGCGCTTGCGTCTCGGACATTCGAATCCTACAAATATCATTGACATGAGCGCAAGATGAGCTTCCATGAGATCCCATTCTTGGAGGACTAAATGGACGATGCAACCACAATAATCTGATGTAGTCCCTGATGCAGAGGCTGGGTTTGAAGCATTCTCGTAGGGAGCTGCACTTGTTGCGCTTCACCTCCATAGTCAAGTAGAAAGTCAGCTGGCCGAGATACATTGGCAACGACTGAGAGTACGGTAGGAGACTGATCTACTACCTTTCCCACCAGATCTGAGGATCGTGGATTCAGAAGCCAATCGAGCAATCGAGGGCTTGACGCTAGAAAACTCGGTAAACAAAGCCGATCAGACCTTTCCTTCCTCTTCCATCCTCCATTTCAAGACATACTTCATCACAACAACCACAGTCCTCGATCAAGAAGACTTCGAACTCTGCACGATACGATAGACATTCGTGTGAGTATATTGCCATCACCACATTAAATCTGCAACCATCTCACCCTTCTCATCTTCACGTCACCAGCCTCAAGTCACGTCACCTCATCTCGACCTTCCCAGCTAATCATCGATCACAGTCATCATTTCATCAAAGCTACATCTCAAACAAGACGTGAGCATCTATATAGCTCTGCAGCATAGTCGACAGCAATCCCATAATCAAAATACGCGTGATAAGCTGACGCTACAGCCAGAAAGACGCGAATCATGTCGGACTGGAACGCTGCTGGTGAGTCTCTCCAATCCTCCCCTGACCTGCTTCGCAATTTCTCTTCCACACACTCCAAATTCCATCTGCATCACTGCATCACTGCATCACTGCATCACTGCCTCACGTTCACTCATTCGAGCTTAATTCTCCAGATGAGACAACCTGGCTAATCAGGGTCTCTCATCTCAGCGGGTGGCGCAGAATGGGACTCCGGTGCTGGAGCTGCTGGCAATGCTTGGACTGATGGCGTTGACGCTGGTGCGAGTGCTGGCGGCGACTTCGGTACTACGAACGGCGATGCCACTCAGAAAGGAGCTGGAGCTGGAGGGGATTTCACGTGCCGTCGGTAAGTTCAGCAAGCTTGTCCTACTGCACAAGGTATTGAATGCTGACACGACGTAGCTGCGGTGAAGCTGGGCACATGGCTCGTCAATGCCCGACCGCTCCCGAAGGTAGTGGCAATGATGGCAAATGTTTCAATTGTGGCGAAGAAGGGTGGGTCTCCAACCTTCGGGCTTGACTTGATGCTGATACGCTCTGTAGCCACTCAAAGGTCGACTGTCCCAACCCTCGTGTGTTCAAAGGGACCTGCCGCATTTGCGAGAAGGAAGGTCACCCAGCTTCTGAATGTCCCGACAAACCTCCACCCAAATGCTTCAACTGCAAGCAGGAAGGTATCTCATCATTCTTCACAGTCTGGCCGATCACTTGTTGCTGACACTGCTCCAGGGCACCAGACCTCGGAATGCAAAGCAAATCGGGTCTTTGACACGTCTCGTGTAGCTGACATGTCTGCCGAGGATGCTTGGGAAGCCCTTCAGAAGGCAGATGAGGAGCGTGAATTGGAGGATTTCCGTGAGGTGCGTGGTAACAAAAGATGCCTTTACAAACGAAACATTAACTTCTCTCATCAGGCCTTCAGAGTCTACACCAAGGTAGCTTCCGATGCCACGTACGATGAGCTCGAGACGGCATTTCGTGTTAATAATTTCAATACGTATCTCATCGCAACAGAGAACGAGTTACTTAAGACTCATACATACGTCAATCTCCAAGGAGAACTTGACAAGACCTACAAAGTCGGCTTCCATTTAAGCCCTAAGCCAAAGCGCGAGACCGCGAAGCAAGGATGGCCAGAGACACCGGAGGAGAATCTTGAGCGTCTCAAGGATGCTGGTCTACCCATGGAGCGTGGTATTCCGAAGTGCATACGCTGTGACGGTAAGGTCTCCACACCCATCTGTTACTTGGTATGACTACTGACTCCCTTTAGAGCTTGGCCACACCGCTCGTGCCTGCCCCGAGGAGGCTGTCGAGAACACAGATAGGGTCCAAGTCAAGTGCGTGAACTGTGAGGAAGTCGGCCACCGTGCTCGCGACTGCCCTACACCGCGAGTGGATAGATTTGCCTGCCGTAATTGCAAGTAAGTCATGTCAAAGCCTCCTGCTCCGACCCTTCCGTGTCTAATCCCATCCAGACAATCCGGTCATACATCCGCTGAATGCACCGAGCCACGCTCCGCTGAAGGAGTCGAGTGCCGCAAATGCAACCAAAGTCAGTCTCTCTTCGTGCAATCGTCTTCTGTTCTTATCCTGACAGCTTGCAGTGGGACACTTCTCGAAGGACTGCCCTACTGGTGGGGGAAACAACTGCCGCAACTGCGGTAAGGAGGGTCACATAAGCAAAGAGTGCGACAAGCCGCGCAATCCAGCAACTGTGACATGCCGAAATTGCGATGAGATGGGACATTTCAGCAAAGACTGCCCCAAGCCTCGTGACTATAGCAAAGTCAAGTGTTCTAATTGTGACCAAAGTATGTCGACGAGCTTCTTATGCCTGCACCGAATTGCACTTCGCTGACAAAAAGGCAGTGGGCCATACCAAGGTACGATGCAAGGAGCCAATAAGAGAAGTTGACGATGGAGGCTTTGGTGCCGGCGGTGACACAGGCGGTTTCGATGCCCCGGTCAGTGGTGAAGATTTTGCCGCTCCGGCCGCCGGAGGAGTAGATGAGTGGGCTGCTGGCTCTGGAGGAGCGACTGATGAGTGGGGTACCGCGCCAGCGGCTACGACTGTGGGAGGAGGAGGTCAAGACAACTGGTAGATGTTGCCATGTGCTTGATCCATGGCTGGTGGTACACTTCTCTAGCTTTCTTGAGAATTGATCTGACGGCTGGATGACAGCTTATTCCGCAAAGAATTAGCTAAATTTTAAGACATCTGGTCAACCCAGGTCCAGAACAGCTATTACTCCCATTCTGATACAAGTAGTTGAATCAAGGTTAGACATCATCGTCGACAACACAGGCCCCGTGGTGGCATAGATCTCGAGACAGAAAGTCTTCCTGCACCTGTCGATGGTTACAGATTTGTGTTTGAAGCTTTGAAGACGGGTCTTTCAAAGCATGTCGTCTCTTAATAGGGCAGACGCGAGTCATGCAACCATGTCGCCCTGTAGATCTATGAATTTAGCGTATTCAAAAACATCTGGAATGCTTGGCACCGGAGATCTTTCACACCACACACCCAGATTCGTACTGTAGCATAGAAATCTCTCCGCAAAATTATTCAATAACACTGCTATCGTTAGTATAGGTCCCAAATAAAAAGATAAAGCTATATTGAAGTTTTAATATATTCCTTAATGTTAGTAACTCAGCTAAAAAAGCCTGATCCCGGGGGTATCTACGCTTAACAGTCAGACACCCCTATTTAGACCTAAATACTTGTAGGGCCCCCGTAGGGCCGTCGCAGGGTACCCGTAGGGACTGCTGCTACCACTCAGCCCCCCATTTATCTGTTTCTGAGCTTCTTAAGCAGAGGCTATTTCAGTAATTATAGGGGGAGTTCTTACTGCGACGGCGGCGGTTCGGTGACTGTTATGTTATTGATGCGTTTGGGAGATATAGCTAAGGTCATATAGCTTCAAAATTGATTAAATGCGACTATTTGCGATGTGGCTACTTGATTTGAATGATTTTGCGGAGAGATTTCTATGCTACAGTACCACAGTACGAATTTGGGTGTGTGGTGTGAAAGATCTCCGGTGCCAAGCATTCCAGATGTTTTTGAATACGCTAAATCGCTACGCCGCTTAGCCAAAACCTGCTTGCCCCGCTTCTCCGCAATCTCATCCCGCCGGCAGAGATCTTCGAAGAGGACCTCATGATTGGAAGTATGTTGTTTTATTGAGGCTCTCGTACACTGGAAACATCACACGGCTTGTGACGCTAATGCGAGCCGTGCTACCAGCAGTTCACGTTATCTTCGGATGGCTTCATCTACAAATAGCAGGCGTGCGATTGCCCTGCATCTATCTCTGCTACCTCAAGCATATCCTACAGCCGTGATCCCCGCATTATTCCTGCAGAATTTCTCTAGTTGAAAGACTAGAAGCCGTTTTGCAGCTATCTTATTGGAACGTCCTTCCCAATTACGTCGTGCATTTCCTGCACCGTTTATGCCGCGTCTCAAATCCTATTTGAACCTTTCTCTGTGGATATAAAGTCGCTCATGCCTTTGATATATCGAATGTTCTTCTCTGCTTGACCTTTCCTCAGTTTGCGCTGCCATTGAACGGACCCTGCGCTTAGGAAATATGTTTGGAAGTTCCCGCTATTTCGGCCTCAAGGGCACACGGCTCAACGTCGCTGTTGGTGTCCTAGCTGGACTGGACTTCTTGTGAGTCTTATGGACTACAATTGGACCGTTGCATGCTGATGGAACACAGACTCTTTGGCTATGATCAAGGTGTCATGGGTGGTCTTTTGACCTTATCGTCCTTTGTGAAAACCTTCCCGGAGATTGATACCACGGCCGCAACGGAAACGGCTCAGCATCTCAACGCCTCTCAGAAAACCCATAGATCGACCATCCAAGGTGACTTGGCAGTGCATTAATAATACCGTGCCAGCAGCCGACTGATCGGGGCACAGGTATTTCGGTCGCTGCTTACAACGTCGGATGTTTCTTTGGGGCTATTGCTACAATTTTTATTGGAGACCGCCTTGGTCGCCGAAAGACCATTTTTCTCGGCTCTTCGGTCATGGTTGTTGGTGCAGCGCTGCAATGTTCATCCTTTTCGTTGGCTCAATTCATCACTGGAAGATTGGTAACAGGGTACTAGCTATGATACTGTCACAGAGAAACATGCTGACGACAAACGCAAGCTTTGGCAATGGTCTCAATACATCGACTGTCCCAACATGGCAGTCAGAGTGTTCTAGATCTCACAGGCGGGGCCAACTGGTCATGATCGAGGTATTGTGGCCTGAAAGAGGCAGCATGTAAGAGCTAACGCGGTTGAATTTTTAGGGTGCAATGATCACTGGAGGCATCTGCTTCAGCTACTGGCTTGACTTTGGCTTCTCCTTCCTGGACCCGAGCACCATTGCCTGGAGATTCCCTATTGGATTCCAGATCTTTTTCGCGTTGCTTATCCTGCTTTTCGTCCTTAGGCTTCCAGAGTCGCCCCGGTGGTTGATCTTGAAGGGTCAGGAGGATGAAGCGATGTCAGTCCTAAGCGCTCTTAGTGATCTTCCGCCCGATGATGTAAGTCCTCGATTCATGTTGAGGAAGCCGGTCCGCTGACGACTCTTAGCCTTACGTTCACGGAGAATTCTCCGCCATCAAAGACACTGTTCTGGAGATGTCTCAAGGCGGTTTTCGAGATCTGTTCACGATGGACGAAAATCGACATCTTCATCGTACCATCCTGGCATATGTCAATCAGGTCTTTCAGCAGATTTCTGGCATCAATCTAATCACGTATTATGCAGCAACCATCTATCAAGAGGAAATTGGATTGAGTGGATTGACGTCGAGGGCCTTGGCAGCTGCGAATGGAACAGGTATGAACGGCCTTCAGCTCGGCTTTTGGGATATAGGAATTGAGCTTCAATGCAATAGAATACTTCGCGGCCTCATGGATCGCTGTCTTTACTATAGAGAGATTTGGCCGGCGTCAGCTGTCGGTACCCAGGCCTGGTCCTCTGTGATGCCTTGCTGACTCCAATTTAGCATGCTGTTCGGCGCCGCAGGTATGACGTTCTCGATGGCGATACTGGCGATCATGGTACGCATATGAGACCGTATGAACGATACGAAAGATTTCAGCTAAGCGCAATGCAGAACAAATACACTGGCAAAGGCACTGGCATTGTAGCAGCCCTCTTTCTCTTCATCTTTAATACTTTCTTCGCAATTGGATGGCTCGGTATGACATGGCTATATCCCGCTGAGATTGTACCCCTGCGTATTCGGGCACCTGCAAATGCGTTGTCGACATCTGCCAATTGGGTATGTACTTCATAGGTTCGAATTCGTCTCTCATCCAAGCTGACAAGGTCCATGCCTTCAACTTCATGGTCGTAATGGTCACGCCGGTGGCTTTTGCATCCATCCAATACAAGACTTACGTTATTTTTGCCGTCATGTAAGACCACATCCAGCTCATCCTTTCTACTCCCACACATCCCTCTCATCATGCCCATAAACTCAACCGCTAACCTTTCCTTGCACAGCAACGCCTTCATATTCCCGGTCGTCTACTTTTTCTACCCCGAAACCGCCTACCGCTCCCTCGAAGAGATGGACTCCATCTTCCGCAAATGCAGCTCCTACTTCACCCTCGTGAAAATCGCCCGCGATGAGCCGAGACGGTATGGCAAGAAGGGAGAATTACTCATCAATTACGAAGAGACGGAAGAGCATGCGAGGAGGGCCAGTATTTTGAGTCAGCCGTCCGAGAAGGCTAAGAAGGCGGAGGGGCTGGCGGTTGAGAATGAGGGTGTCTGAAGGAAGATTGCGGCAGGAGGTCTAGAGGCGCTTGATGAGAAGACACGCGAGCAGATGTCTCCAGATGATTTATTGCATCAGTCTAATTTTCGTAATCCTATCAAGCATCTATAACAGTGCTAAGTTACTCTTGATCTCCTTACGCACAGGCAACACGCCAGCCAGGAGGGCCGGCAAGCCGCCAATAACAAGCGGCAATCTTGGGTGCCGACTTCTTTCCATCACTCATGCGGAGATCCGCGCCAAAAGTCCTGGACGCCAGGATCTCAGGTAACGCCGCCTCCGCCTGAAGCGATGCCTAGGTAAACCAATCCGGGACCCAATGCCCCTATCTCGCCCAAAGGAGGTTCATACACGTGAACAGCAAAGTCGGTGTAGTCCCGGTCCGTAAGACGGTAGAATGATGTCGAGTCGGTTTGGGCGTCGTCTCGCGGGAGATGGCCCATTGCTCCCACGTTGCGTCCGTTGAGATCAGATTGGATTACTTTGCGATTGCAAGGTTCCACGGGGAGTCCGAATCAGGCTGCGGTAAGAGCGAGCGTAGAAAGCCTACGGCTACGCCGGAAGGATCGGAGTCGTTGTCGTTTGGGTGGGTAGCAGCCGGGGTTGAGAAGGCGGTCCGGCAGAGCAGAGGCTTGATATATGGATGGTTTGTGTCGAAGCAGAGGAGATGAGGCGGAGGCGCGGTAGTTTGGATGGGAATGATGTCGCGACGACGCATGCGGTGATGATGTGGGAATTTAAGAGTGCATTCGATCCACTGTGGCTGGATGTCTGCGAGGATGACGGCGGTTGCCCACATGTAGGGCTGTATGCTGGAGTCGTTGTTGTACTCTTTCTTGGGAATTCTACACATGACACCGCGAGGAGGGAGAGACTGGCTCTGGGCTTTGCTATGTCACCTTAAAGTACCGAATAAGTGGACTGCAATCTACTCATGAGTGGACTAGACGATGTATGAGGCAGACCATCTATGAGCTGACTGGCGTTTAATGTTTCAAGATTTGTAGACTGGATTGTGAGTGGACCGTTGCTGCTCTTATCAACTGCAGGTGGTTTGCAGTAGCTTGCATTAGCTTGCACCAACGGGACTCATCGCTGTCATGTACCTCCAGCCAGGGTCCACACAGCCTCGTCTTTCTGCTTTCAATTTTCATCTTCGAATGATCCAGATCTCAGATATCATGATAGGTGAGACAGGCCTGTAAAAGCGAGGTTGTGCAGTTGTGCGAATTGGATAGTTTGCCCCCCCCCCAATGACAGGAAAGTTGGCCCCCTTTTACGGGCCCTGATTCGGACTGGAACTGACCCACGGGCACAATAAAACAGAGCCACGCGGATTGACCGGCTTCTGAGAAGAATGAGCCGGTGGGTTACATTGGGATGGCATGACATGCATTAGTGCTGACCTGTAGATACGGCAACCCATTTGGACCAGGGGGTCAACCACCGAAAATCCGTTTTTCATTTTTTCATTTTTCCATTTTCCATTTTCCAATATTCGCTTATCCCACACCATTGCTACACACCAAGGCAATTACTTTAGATTCTGAAGAGTGCAAATTGTAGCGCGTATTCTATAATGTAGTTTAGAATTCGAGATTATATGAATTAACTTAATATTGGCGAAGTAATGTTTAATTGGAGGTTTTAGAGCCATCTATCTTAACTGTAACCCACTCTTCAACCAGTGATAATGACTCCACAATAATCACAGGAGCTTTGGGTATAATAATTCCAAGTCTTCTTTCAATAGTAGAACACTATTTAATGAATCACATCTGAGTGTTATAGAGCCATCGCTTGCGTTTTGATAGATCGATAAATAAATCGGGAGGTGGCTATGAAAAATGGTTTTGCGATTTTGCGATTTTCAAAAATTCGAAATTGCGGGGTTGACCCCCTGGTCCAAATGGGTTGCCCTAGTAGACTGTACGGGCACTTTCGGGGGTATGACGGGTCACGGAAACGAGTGGACGGCGCCGGACGGACATGTAGGCCGCAAGTTACTGCGCGCTTGTTTCTCCGAGCTGAATCGAGACTACGTGGAGCCCCGCCATTACATTACCTAGATAAGAACGATTCCCCTGATGCCAGCGTATTCCATGGGTTCATTGATATTAGCACGCGATTGCTTGGCGCTTAGCATTGTAGCCCCCAAATTCCACTTGCCTTCCTCAAGAAACACCTTATTGATATACTACTTCTATAAACTTGTATCTTTATTAAGTCCACTTAGGCCGGGGTCGACAGACGATCTGAGCGGTATCCACGACTTAATTACGTGCCCCGGTTGTCCCTGACCTTTTGATTCTTCATCTGGGGCCTGACTCAGCATGATTGCGGACATCTAACTCTTCTTCCAATGTCACAAAGCTACGCCACTCAAGATGCCACGAAGATATGCACCAAAGACACTGTCAAGGCTACAGGTCTCAATATTTGGGCCAGCGGTGAGCACAGTGGTAACGGACCCGAAGTAGAGTAAGACAAGTAATCCTTCGTGAAGTCCGTCAGTATCACTGACAAAGCGTTGAAGTGTTATTGCAGTTCAAGGTCTTGCTGGTGATAAATACTACACATGGGTTCGGAAACCTGATGCGAGGCCTACGAGACGTTGTTGCTTCAGTTTTCAAGGCCACCGGAGGAATGCTCAGGCTGACGCACTTCCCAATGGTGTTCGAGCGACATCCGACAGGACCGACACAGCGGAAGTTATGTGGCTTCGCGACTTCTTGCCGGGTCTAATTCCAACTGCGCGGATTGCGACATACAGCTACGAATCAGACTGGCTCAAAGGGAACGTCAAAACAAATCTACGCAAATGTGGAGAGCAGTTGCTCAACGTGCTTCGTCAGAATCGCTCAACCGAGAAGGTTGGTGGAACTGTTCTGGGCATTGTTTATGCATCATGACTAAGTGTCACTACAGGAGGGTCGACGGCCACTGGTATTCATTGGACATAGCCTCGGAGGTCTGATCATTAAACAGGTCGGTGTGATTTTGGCGCGAATTCCCCCTGTACTAAGCTCTCCACAGGCGCTAGTGCTGGCCGACCATGGTGATACTTTCAGAGACATTCGGTTGTCCACGGCTGGGATCATCTTTCTTGGAACACCACATGCAGGAAGCGAGGCCGCAGTGTATGGTGTCCGGCTGGCTCAGGCAGTGGGACACGATAAGACGTTACTCAAGTCTCTGACAAGGAATAGCACTGCTCTTCACGGTATTGCGCGGGACTTTGAGGCGAGCTATAGTGATAATGATATCGTTTGCTTTTACGAAAACAAAGACAAGGCGTACGGACCCTGGAAGACCCAGGTGTGCTAACTCCCACCCTTACACTAGACTGGTGGTGAGAGCTTACGATATGCACAGTTTGTTGATCATCAGTCAGCCTCCTTGCTCGGGAAAAGAGAAATTTATCTCTCTACGGATCACAGTGGGTTGAACAAATTCTATAGCTCCGAAGATGAAAATTTCCTCTTGGTGAGGCCAGAGATCCAGAGAATGGTTCAGAAGGCACCTCAAAGGAGCGAGGAACGATATCGATGTACGATCCATCTTCTCTCTACTCCCGAATTTATATCCTCCAAAGCTCCACTGACTCCTCAGAAGCACACACCGTGGGTACCGAAAAAGCACAGGGACTCCGAGATCGCCAAGAGGACCAAGAGACGCTATTACGCCAGACTTTTGCGTCAGATTACAAGAGTGATAAAGACCTGGTCTCAGAGAGGGTCCCCGGTACCTGCGAGTGGTTCTTCGAGGATGATAGATTCTTGGAGTGGCGTGATAGTAACACTTCAAGACTTCTCTGGGTCTCCGCGGGTCCCGGATGCGGAAAGTCAGTGTTAGCGCGGGCCCTAATTGATGATAGAAGGGTCTGCACAAATACCATGGCCTCAACCGTCTGCTATTTCTTCTTCAAGGATGGTCAAGAGCAGCGCACACGTGGTGCTAACGCACTCTGTGCTCTACTCCACCAGCTCTTTGAGGACACCACTCTTATCACTCATGCGCTCCCCAGTTATAAAACGTATGGGAAAAAGCTACGAGACGCATTCAGCGATCTGTGGGAGATACTGGTCAAGTCCGCCCAGGATCCAAAGGCAGGCGAGATCATTTGTGTATTGGATGCTTTAGACGAATGCGAGAAGAACGCAAGGAAGCAGCTTGTAGAGAAGCTTGCCCACTTCTTTTCCCAAGCAGTGTCTTTTCAGAATACGTCAATAAAACTCAAGTTCCTCGTTACTAGCCGTCCTTACGATGATCTAGAGCAGAGTTTCCGACCGCTTTCGGGTGTCAGCGCATATATGCGTTTTGACGGCGACGAGAAATCACAGAGGATCGGCCAGGACATCAATTTGGTGATTGACGCCAAAATCCCACATATTACGGGAGACTTCAGTGATGAGGACCGCCTACGTATCTCCAATCGTTTGAAAGAGATGGACAACCGCACTTATCTCTGGCTTTTCCTCACAATCGATATAATTGAGAACTCTCCGAGCAATTTCCGCAGGAAGTCGGACATAGATTTACTACTATCCAACCTGCCCTCGGAAATTTCTGACGCCTATGAAACGATTTTGAGTAGGAGTACAGCTAATACCAAAGCTCGAATCCTACTTGAACTCATTATCGCTGCGACGAGGCCCCTTAGCCTTGAGGAAGCAAATATGGCGTTGGCAATAGCAACTCGTGGAGAAAGTTGCAGATCACAGAGCGCCCTTGAGTTGTGGCCCCAACAGAGTTTTGCAGCTACTGTCAAAAACATGTGCGGCCTCTTCGTCAGCGTTCATGACGGAAAGCTATTCTTGATCCATCAGACTGCAAGAGAATTCTTGACTAGAACATCTAAACCGGCTAGTACCAACTCGCACAAATGGGAAGGACGCTTGGATATGGCAGCTGCACATGGCACAATGTCCCGAATCTGTCTCGACTACCTCAATTTCCAGGACGTTGCTAGTATCCATAAAAGCCATCTAGGTCAAGGTGGCTATGCCAGATCAAACAATGAATGTTACCTTCTCGACTACGCTGCTAACAATTGGCCAACTCATTATACTTCTCAACCTGCTGAGCTCGCCAAAGTTTCACAACAAGCTGCTATGAGGCTCTGCAATAAATCGTCACTACAATTATACTGGTTTGCAATCTATTGTGCCTCGACACACATACCCCCTTCAGGGTGGACCGGATTAGGGATTGCGTCTTTTCTTGGGTTCACATACGTTGCTGAAGGGTTCCTGAATGAAGGAGCTGATGTGAACGCTCAATGTGGAGAATTGGGTCATGCATTGCGGATGGCGTCGTTGGAAGGTCATGATGAAACAGTAGGAATGTTACTCCGTAGAGGGGCTGACATCAATCTTAAAGGTGGTATTTATCATGAAAATGCACTGGAGGCGGCGTCAGGCAGAGGTCATGATCAAGTAGTGCGAGTTTTGCTTGATAGTGGGGCTACCGATGTTGATGGAGAAGCACTATACGCGGCGTCACGCGGAGGTTTCATTCGAATAGTGCAGATGTTACTTGATAACAGGCCTGCTGATATTGATGAAAAAGCACTAAAGACGGCGTCATACAGAGATCGCAATCAAATAGTGCAGATGCTACTCGACAGTGAGGATGTTGATGGAGGAGCACTGAGAGTAGCGTCAGACAGAGGTGATAATCAAATGGTACAGCTGCTACTTGACAGTGGGGCTACTGATATTGATGGAAAAGCACTGATAGCGGCGTCAGGCAGAGGTCACAATCAAATAGTGCAGACACTACTCAACAGTGGGGCTGCTGATATTGATGGAAAAGCACTGTGCGCGGCGTCATCCAGAGGTTACGATCGAATCGTACAGATGCTACTCAACAGTGGGGCTGCTGATATTGATGGAAAAGCACTGTTAATAGCGTCACTTGAAGGTTACAATCAAATAGTGCAGATGCTACTCGACAAAGGGGATATTTTTAACGCTCAGGGTGAAGCGTATAACAGAGCACTATACGCGGCGTCATCCGAAGGTCATGATCAAATAGTGCAGATGCTACTCGACAGTGGGGCTGCTGATATTGATGGAAAAGCACTGCGCAATGCCTCATATCGAGGTTTCGATCGAATAGTGCAAAAGCTACTGGAAAAATGGGCTATTTATTACGCTCAGGTCGAAGCGTATGACGAAGCACTGTTGGGGGCGTCAAATCCCAAGGTCATGATCAAGTGGTGCGGATGCTGCAGAAAGCAAAGGCATCTGTACGATAGAACTGCGCTACATCTTGCCTCTGTCGAAGAATACAAAGCTCCTGTCAAACAATTCTTCAGGCTTGCATCAAATCAGAGTATCACCGAGCTGTAATGACGAAACTGTCTCCAGCTGCACCGTCCATCGATTCTACTGAACTGGTCCGGTTGGCTTCTGAAGAAGGCCTTGACTCCGATCTGAGTGATTGGGGTAATTGAACTCCTCTGCATCAGGCTGCTGGGAAGGATGTGGGTGCTGCATCAGGCATTGAGGCGACAAGTGAGCGGACTTCACGTGCGATTACAGCATATCACCACAGAGGATTATCGGCCATCTTGACGGCCGGCAGCCCCCAGTCGGGCCCGGCACTGATACCGACTTTCAGCAGTCTCAATTTTGAAGTGATGTCAACAAAGGGTGGGTGGACATAACGCCAGCCCAGCTACTTTGCAAGAGGGAAGTTACGGCGATGGCTGCTCCTTGGTACGCCGGCAACTGGAGATACTAATAGGCTTGTCTGACCCCAGGAGAATCAAATTCAACACCTTGCACGTCCTCGTCGCCGCCCCTTCCGCTCTTGAAACCAAGTCGGTATGGCGTCCCCGTCTTTCTCGCCGGTCGATGACCATCCAAATGTTCTTTTCAAGCTTGGCTTTTGCGATGCGATATCATTGCATCCTTCATCAGACTCGATGAGTCTTCACAGACCTTAGCATCGCTAGCACCCTTATGGACGCACCGCCTTGAGTATTTCATGATTCCGAGATGACTCCGAGATGTCGTGGTTAGCCAGGAAAGCACCGCCTGAGCTTTCCTTTGTATCAGACCCAACGGACTCTATCGAGTTCCAAGACACAACTATTAGGGACTCGACTCAACACCGAGCTGGGTCTCGAAGGGAAATTCTTGTGCACATGGGCAGCGTGGATCTTGAATGCGATCAGGTTTGGTATGTCAGTATGAGTAGGATTCAGAGGAGGCTGTGCCCGAAAGGCGAGATTATCTGAGCTATATCCATACATGCAGAGAAAAAGAGGTCGAAGAAGGATCTTATTGTGATATAACTCAGTTAGCAATATATTTCTTATAACACCTAGCCTCCTGTTCTAGTCAATCCATCCCCGCTATGCTTCTTCAACCCTCAACCAGACGTCCAAACAGCTCTCTTTATGACGAACACGGTACATTATCGTACCTTCTTCAGTGATTACACTTGGTCACGAACTACTCGAGAGTCGAACGATTGCATAGTAATGAGTGGCTCTCAAGCTAAGGTATACAACGACCGGACGCCCACAATTGAGATACCCGCATGTTGAATGTAAGGATGAGATAATTCTTCAACACTACGACAGCCAATTCTCATGTTCCGAAGCGGTGCAATCGTCTCCCTTCCACGTCCACATTGTCCCCACCGACGCGATTTAGTCCCGGCTGCATGTTCAGTCAAGCAAGCAACGCGCAACTACCAAATAGGAAAAGGCCAACCGGACTCCTTTCGCAACCCGCGCGTCATCGGATCTTCTACTATCACGAGCGGTGGTTGATAGTGACATGGCAACCGCCGCCGTTGTCCGTGCCAAAATTTCCCTTTATGACCGCCGCAACCATCCAAGATGTTTTGTGCAATGTCACGAATTGTCTGACCGGACAGAGGTGTTCCGGGCCTGCACCGTTGGTCGCAGACACCATGTAGCCCAGACACCATGTAACAGCTTCCGACGCTGGATTGGGTCCCGTCGGTGTGAGTCGATCCAGTGTAAATGTTGTTCAAAGCTGATTGGCAGTCGGTGACGCTGGGGGTGTAGGATGAGCCCTTGCAGCTAGAGCGAGAAATCGAGATCAGCAAAGGAACGTTGCGGGGTTAAGAGAGCACGAAGACAGCAGGGGCCTTCTCGCCACGTAATTGTTCGTATAGGTTGCTACGCCTGCGCCCATGGTGGCTAGGGCGGCCGAGGTGATGGTCATGAGAAGTGAGTCTGCATCTTGGATGGTGGGTGGGGGTTACAATGAGTTTCCTGATTGTTTGCGAGCTGGATGCTGATATGTGGAGATCTGAAGATGTTGGTGAGAATGTGAATTCGAGTATCTGAGTGCTGGGAGACCTTGGCCCTATTCATGGTAACATCAGTCGTCTAAGCCACCAGACTAGTGTAAGAAGCTGAACGTGTTTATCCCCAAATTAATGGCCCTCAACGTCTATGCCGATCAACGATCGCATATATCGACGTTCCCAAGGCTTGTTCTTCCATATCGATACAAGCCCGATCCAGCTGCGGATCGTCTTGGTCAGACTACCTACCTCATGTAATGTAACATGAGACCACCATCAAGGTCGTCTTATGATGACGAGTATGGTCTGTTAGCAGAATGTTGAGCAAGTAGATGACGCAACGAAGTCCATGAGCTGACTGGCCAAACTCCTTCCCTGCAATCCGGCAGCCCTTTAGACACACATCCGTCTTCAAAAGGAAACCCCGCTTTCAATCGGTTGGACAAGAGCAGTTCCCCCTGAGCACGAGCCGCTGATTCGAACAGCAGCGAGCAGCGCCAGCCTCGTGGGCACCCTCTACAGCCTCCTTTAAACGAGAGCTAAGTCTTCACTGCAACAGCCCTGCAGAAGATGGACTCGACTGCTTCATCAATCAAGGATGTTGGGTATTTCCCTTAATGCAACAATTCTATAGGAAATGAACCCGACTGCCTTAATGCTTACGGGTGTGAGATATTTTCTTTAGTGCAAAAATGCTGCAGAAATTGAAGCCGGCTATTACAACAGATAAGGATTTCAAGAATACTCCTCAACTCCACGATCTTGGTGTAAGAAGCTCTCTTCAGCGCAACAGCCCCTGTAGAAAACGGATCCGATGACTACAATAGTTAGAGCTAGGAACGGATTGAAATGCTTTGATAGTCAATGGTGTGAAGAAACTTCATCGATACAGGTCAAAGTTGGTGTTTTCCAAAACAAATCTGCACAGAGGAAATTTTGGGGTGTCAAAGATTTTCTTCCATGCAGGCCAAGGTTGCTGAGTCAATACCGCGGATATTGACTCAATCTAAGAGGGCATAGATTGTATCGAAAAAGCATACACGTATGAGATGTCTACAGTATATTAATTGTTCTTTCACCAGCCGACGTTCTCCCGGGGCACTTGCCGCCAGACGTCAGCCCTTCTTCCGACGTGCCTATAATCAAAACACGATATTAGAAAGTACTGCAATCAATTGTCCGGGCTTTTATACTTTGTGATGATGTCAATGGCTTCCAAGACTCTCTTCCGTGAGGGTATGCTTCCTTGCTGTAAAGTTGCGCTTCGTGTTTACATAGCGGAGCCTCCCTGAATCTTCCTATTCAAAAATCCTTTTGGTCTGCAGTCTATCCCATTGGCATTAGAAAACAGGGCTTCGTCAGTCACACTACCATCATCACAATGGGATCTATCGGAGAAGGCTTCACCTTCACCGTCTACAGAGGGTCTAAGGATGGTTCAATCGTCAAGTCGAGCACTCACCAGGACGACCTAAAAGGCGATCAGGTCTTCTTGAAAATTACACACAGTGGTCTCTGCGGAACAGACGAACACTATCGATCCGCAGACCAGGTTCTAGGACACGAAGGCGCAGGCATTGTGCAAGACGTGGGCCCGGATGTTCGCGACTTAAAGGAGTAAGTGCCCTTCCTTTCCCGCACGTCCAGAAGATACGTTGGCTGACTCCTGTTGTCAATAGAGGTGACCGTGTTGGCTTCGGGTATCTTCATAACAGCTGCGGCCGCTGCGAGCAATGTCTGACGGGCAAGGAGACATTCTGCCCAGAAAGGGTCATGTATGGCATGGGCGACTTCCACATTGGCTCCTTCGCCTCCCACGCCGTCTGGCGCGAGGCCTACCTCTTCAAGATACCCGACTCTATACCCAATGAATACGCAGCACCCTTAATGTGCGGTGGTGCGACGGTCTTCAACGCCTTAGAGATGTACGGTGTACGGCCTACCGACCGAGTAGGCATCATCGGCGTTGGTGGCTTGGGGCATCTCGCTATTCAGTTTGCCGCCAACATGGGCTGCGAGGTGGTGGTCTTCAGCGGCACGGATAGCAAGAAAGAGGAAGCCATAAGGCTTGGTGCTATGGAGTTCTACGCGATGAAGGGTATCGAAGGGCCAGAGCAGCTCCCCAAAATCAAACCGATCAATCACCTCCTCGTTACCACCAGCGCGAAGCCAGACTATGCCTTGTACTCGTCCATACTGGCTCCTGGAGCCACGATCTTCCCCTTGTCCGTCGCGGAAGGCAACTTTGAGTTCCCATACATGCCGATGCTATTGACCGGCGTTCGCGTGCAGGGAAGCGTTGTAGCGCCGAGGGCGATCCACAACAAGATGATGGAGTTTGCGGCGGTACACAAGATCAAGCCAATGATTGAGAAGTTCCCCCTGAGCCAGGAGGGCATTGAGAAGGCCTTCGAGCACCTGGATCATGGTGAAATGCGGTATCGAGGTGTTCTCGTTGCGCAGGATTAGAGGCGCAAGGTCGATGTACTTAAGACCCAAAGCGTAAAGCGTAGAGAGAGATAAATACATCATGATGCTGATAGAGTTTGATTCAACCTTCTGAGTTTCACCTACGGTAATCATGCTCCGGAGAGTCTACCCCGCTTTCCGCTCCTTAGGCAAAGTGGGTTGAAAGTTTAACATTGTGGGGTAGAAGTGACATGAAGGCATCAAGCTCCCTCTTCTCTCGCAAGAAATCATCCCGAGTCCGCTTCGACACCTGTAGGCTCTCAAGATGCGTAAAGTAATATCTTCTCTCTGGCTTTGTCAAGGATCTTTCAGTTCCGGAAGGACTGACAAGTGGCAAGACCTTCACACGTACCACCGTCCTGGTGCCCAGGTCGTGGCACAACACTTGAGTAGGAAAGGGCCAATCAGCAGCAGGCATTGACTGGAAGGCTGTACAAAGGATGCAGATCAATTAAGGCACGTGAGAAAATAAGCGAAAGGAAAGGGGTCAGAAAGAGCAGTGCTTGCGAAATGTGGCTCGGACTACATCTCCGTCGCCGATCTTCATGAAGTCATGAGGTAGCATTATTACCGTCAACCATCGAATTGTCTGCCAATCATGCGTAAGCGCATGCGGCACACATGGCAATTCCAGCTTCTCGCTCCTCGCTCTATACTCGATTTGACAATGGGCTACGAGGGCAACCAGGCTATTCGGCGCCATCTCCGCATGCCTGCTTGCCCTTCATTCCTCAACATAAAGATAGCCCACGCGACCTGGCACTCTCAGTAACTCTCAGTAACTCTCAGTAACTCTTTTCATCTAAACACCCCAATGCAATAGCTTTGCCCACGCGAAATGGCGAATGTCGCTGCGAAGAAGATGCAAGACGTGCAGCATCAAGAGGAAAAGCCAGAAAAGGTTCCCTCGTCTGGTCACAGCTCTGATACAGCTCCAGGCAGCGATAATGCTCCTACTCACGACAAGGCCGAGTCTCCTACCACCAGAGAAGATGGCAAGATAGAGCTTAAGGAGGAGGACTGTTGGGACAAGCTTGGCTATTCTTTCTCTCCCTTCAGGAAATGGACTATCCTCACCGTCATCTTCTGGGTTCAAGTCTCCATGAACTTCAACACAAGCATCTACTCCAATGCCGTCGAGCCTCTCACCAAGGCTTTTGTAATTTCTGGCCAAGCGGCTAGGGTGGGGCAGATGATATACCTTGTGGCTTATGCTTTCGGGTCTGAGCTGTGGGCTCCTTGGAGCGAGGATCTGGGCCGCTGGCCGGTCTTGCAGCTTTCGCTTTTTCTGGTCAATGTTTGGGAGATACCCTGCGCCTTGGCACCGAACTACAGCACCATCATTGGGTTCCGTTTTCTTGGTGGACTGTCCTCAGCTGGCGGGTCTGTGACGTTGGGCTTGATAGCAGATATGTGGGACGCGGATGACCAACAGTATGCCGTGGCTTTCATCGTGTTATCATCGGTCGGTGGATCCGTTCTTGGTCCCATTGTTGGAGCCTTCGTGCAACGTTGGCTTAGCTGGCATTGGAACTTCTGGGTTCAGGTGAGTCTCTGATATCGTGCATCCATGAGAGCAACACCTTTCACAGGGTTCCCTAGCTACTCTGCTCTGCCCTTGATTGCTGACACCATTTACAGCTTATCTTCGGCGGAGCTGTACAGCTAGCCCACTTCTTCCTCGTACCGGAGACTCGCTCTACAATTATCCTGGACAGAGAAGCCAAGAAAAGACGCAAGGCTACAGGAGAGAACATATGGGGTCCCAACGAACTCAAAGAGAACCGCTTCTCACCCAAAGAGATCCTCGCCACCTGGGGTCGTCCATTCGAAATGTTCATCCGCGAGCCAATCGTGCTTTGCCTATCTCTCCTATCCGGTTTCTCAGACGCCCTTATTTTCACCTTCCTCGAATCTTTTCAGCCCGTCTACGAACAGTGGAACTTCGGGACCACGGCTCAGGGTCTCGCCTTTATACCCGTTCTGATCGGTTACTTCCTTGCCTGGGTTTCCTTCTTCCCTTTCTTCGCCCGGCACAACAAGATCCGTGCAAGGGATCCCAACGCCCTTCAGCCCGAAGCCCGCCTATACTGGCTGCTATACCTTGCCCCCCTCGAAGCAATCGGACTTTTTGGCTTCGCCTGGACGAGCTTAGGGCCGGCATACAACGTCCACTGGATCGCGCCTATGATCTTCTCAATGCTCATCGGCGCTGCCAACTACGCAATCTACATGGCCACGATCGACTACATGATCGCCGCTTACGGTCCTTACTCCGCCTCCGCAACCGGCGGCAACGCCCTTGCTCGTGACTTCCTTGCTGGTATAGCAGCCATGTATGCGACTCCCTTCTACACAGACGTTGGCAACGGACATGCGAAATTCAAACTAGAGTGGCCGTCGACGATACTGGCTTGCTTGGCTATCATTGTGACGGTACCGATTTACATCTTCTACTGGAAGGGGCCGTATATAAGGGAAAAGAGTAAATTTGCCCAGACGCTGGCGTCGGATCGAAAGGAACATGGGGGAAGGAGAGTGGAGAGTGTGGGTGCGAAGTCGGAGGCGGGACATATGGAAGACCCTTAGGGTTGAGCCGCATGTACCTAAAAGAAGAAAGCTCAAGGCGCTAGATTGGTATGGTCTTATGGTGCGATGGAAGTACGAGGGTCGACGAATGCGCACGTTACAACCTCTTACATGTAACCCTAATACCCACCAATATTCCTATACATTGATCGAAGTGATCAGCCTGTTGTTACCTCTGCATAATCTCCCCTCCCATCCCGCCTGCCTCTCCACCCCGATGCCCAACAACCTTTCTAACCCACATCTGCCACATCACTCACCCACTCACTCACTCACTCACGCATCCCTTCTAGTACCCAAAACGGCCGAACTTCGATACCCTTCCCGACATCGTCAGGGCGGCGGAGGAGGTCACGGTCACGGGTGGGCACTGTGGCATTTCTACGGACGGGGTGGCCTTGGTCTCGGGTTCGACTACCTAAGGTACTTGGAGTGTGCCTCAGTAGTCGTGGAAGCCGGGGATTTTTGGGGGACCGGCGATGCAGATGGGTAGGAGGGGAGCTGGTTTGTTGGTGGGGGGGGGGGCACGTAGGATAGGTAGGTAGGTAGGTTGTGATTCGATTCGATCCCGTTGGTGCAAGGTCGGCTTTTCGGCGTCTACTTGGTCCCTTCATATCATTGACATTGCTACAGCCCGTCTCGGCACCTCTTGTCAAGGACTGGCAATCGCACGCATGAGACCGAGTCACTTTTTATCGCCGATCCGATTGATCCTACCGCGCGCGCGATGCAACCTAAGATTAAGTAGCTAACCCGTGTGAGAAGAAGCCGACGAGATTCGCCTATGTATGTTTCCCTGGGAGCGCGCAGAGCAAGACTCCATCGTGCGCTCGTGTCCCAGGTCGAACGCTTGTTCAGGAACTGGAATGTGCGCTTGAGTGAGTGAGTGAGTAAGTGAGTAGGCTGTGGGTTGGAAATGGCTCCACGTCAGGACCTCAAGCAGTTTCCAGCAATGCCTGCCACCATCATCCTCACCCAACGGCAAATATATATCATCGCTCTCAGCGCATCATCTTCGCAGCCTCCTTCGCTCTACCCTACTCTTCTCCTCCTTCACTCCCGCCCCCGGCATCCGAGCACCGGCCATCCCGGTCGCGTTGGACTGCTCACGACGTGAATGACCGCAGATCCTCTCGTCCGGGTGCTGGAGCGCGCTAGAGATGACGAAGCTGGGTTCAAACGGAACTGGTCAGATACCACCGCCGTCGAGAGCACCGCCGCTGGCGATTGCAAAGACCAAGACGTGCTTCCTGCGGCTTGGGGACGGGGTCACTGGGCGCGATTGTTCCACCGTTCGGTACGAGTGGGGGAGGACTCGACTTGCTCAGAGCCCGGGGTTGGGTGATCCATGATGTACATCCCGGCTCTTCTATGGGGGTCTGGAACATATACGGTATGTGCTCTCCTCATTCTTTTCCTTCCGGTCCATCGTGTTGGATTTTTGACCCTCTCGTCCCCCAATCATGGGGTCGGTCTCGGGCTGGTGCTTACATGGGTATTCAAATCGAGCCGTCAATATCTACATCACAACTTTCTACCACGCCATTCAAGATATCTCACAGACCAACCTTACTTATTTAACCGTAGTCGCCAATCTTCTCCTCGAATGACGCATCCCGCTTCACTCCTGCCACATAGACAATACCACTCGATACACCTCTCATCGTCCTCATCGAAAGAGAAAACCTACGGCGATGCTCTCCCCGCCACCCCTTGCCAGCTTTTCTAGACGCTCATCCGATCTAGCGGACATCTCGCCAGTCGACAAGCGTCGTACGGGAGTTGACGACGCTGATGCTGCAGAGGGGTGAGTAGGATTCTGGGCAGATCATGGGACGAGGTGGAGACATCCTTACAAGTGGCGGAGTAAGGGAGCTTTTTCGACGGTGGACGGGGCGGATCTGGTGAGGGCGTTGGAGGGCTAGGGTTTGATTGTGGACGTACGACGTCAAAACTTCATCGTCGGTGTTAAAAGCCCGTCTTGTGGCAATCCGGCACCGAAGGGTAGATTGTAGTAGCTCAACGGCGCTGCCTGAATCTATTTTCTCAACTTACGCTCGGTTTTTGGTCGAGTTGGTAACCTCGCTTGCTTCAGCATAAACAAAATCCAGGCTTGCTCACCTTCACTTTCCGTGTCTGCCAGCCCTGGAGCGAGTCATGTCCCAAGATTGAAAGGGGAGGAGATCCGTCCATCCTTTTCGAACCCGTAACACTTGGAAGGGAGCAGTGGCCGATCAAGACACGCCTCCACGACATCGAAATAAATCTATCACCGCAATCGGTCATCGAGGGACCCGACATGAATCTGCTCGGGTCCAACAAAACGATCGTCACGCCTCCGGATTGGCATGCGGAATCCCGACCGGGACAGGGCGGTCAAAGTGTCGATGCGACTTCCGCGTAAGACCGCGGACACGACACCCCAGCCGGTACATCCGCCCGACTCAACCGTCTCGACAGAAGCTGCGACTTCCTCTTCCAACCCTCGCATCACTTACTGTCACAAGGTAGCGGCGCCGGCGGACCGAGACCGGTGACGGTCCATCGCCGCTCGATACAAGTAGCCCATACCGACTCCACGGGAACGAAGAGAGGGGGAAGAGAAAAGCGAGCAGCACCCTCCCATTTACAACGCTTGTGCCATTCTTCGTGTCCTGGGCTTGAAACCATCAGGGCCTACCATGAGTCTGGAGTGCCGAAAATAATCCCGAAATATATCTATCCGGGCGACCGGATCTGATCATTGGTTTTGACGCTGTGGGAACGTTGCGTCTGTCGTTCACTCAGATCATCAGACTCGCTCCTGATGTTTGAGATCAAGGCCTAGGATCGCAGCCGTGGCGACGCCCGGGGCGAAATGTGGGAGCGGAGGATGGTAAGTAGGGCTTGTAAGGGGCGGTCGGCTTGCGGGGCAGAGAACTAAGGTCTCAGGGTTGATGCACTTCCCTCTGGTCTATTGGTGGGTTATCAGCGACATTGTGAAGTAAGCTCGAAAAAGCCGCGATTTCGTAGTCTTAATTCTCGGTATCTCTTCAAGTTTTTCGTTCTACCATATAGAATCCAGCCGTTGGAGAAACTGACGTGAGAGTACAATGTCCTTATTCTTGAGGTTGCAAACCTGTCACTGGCGCTTTACAGTCTCGTCCTACGGGTCTGATTTGACTTCCTACTGTGCCGCAAATGCTCCTACAACAAGGAAATAATCTTCCTAGTAAGGGGACTCGACGGCGACAAAGACGGACCGCTTACTGGGAAGAGCCATCATCCGGTCGCTAGTTTTTTTTTGCCACGCTATCTGGGAGCGCATTGGACAGTTTCACGGCATGTGCGCAGAGGTCGAGGCTGTACGCCAAGCTATGGAATAAGTTATTTGGATCGCATGACAGGTTTGCGGACAAGAGTTCTATCACAGCTTCCAGCAGGCTCAACGTGAGCCAAACGAATTTGGGAAGAAGAGGTTGAACAATTTCTTGGACCAAGTGCGACATATCACGGTTGGATGGATGTGGGCGGATGTCGGGTGAGCGTCGATGGCGGCGACGCGTTGAGAAAGCGCTGGCGGAGTAGAGGGTACCATGAGGTTTGTCTTCATGGTTCCGAGGTCCGGTACTCAAACACAATCAATGTCAAGTCCCGATAACGCACAAGCTCATTTGGGACCTTGGCACAAGTGTCTTTGTCGGGCGCAATGCACTTCATACACTTGAGAGAGGCAACGGTCAATGAATTGGGGTTTATTGTTGTCGGTATTCTTCTCAGCAAGCGGCAGATGTATATCATCCACAGTATCCACAAAAAGTCTTCAAAAGAACCGAGACCAGGTTTCAGCATGTGTGAAACGATCTTACTTGCCGAGCGCGTCCATCTGTGAAAGACTTCCGAGGATATCCACAACAGCAGATCCTCAAAGTAATAGCATATCGAGCCAAATCTAGACAGCGACATCGAATATGCCCTCTGAGCTCAAGAAAGAGTTTTACAAAGCAGACCCTCAGCTCCGGAAAGAATGTTACGAAAAATCTCATAGATGTGGAGGGACGCCTTACGACATCAGCCAGCCAGAAATAGAAGCACTCAAAGGCTTCTCCCAGCCCTCCACCAATGGCCCATACGTAAGCCGTAAAGTCGTAACGGAGGCTGTTGAAGAACACAACAAGCCGGGACGATTGCTACCCCCCGAGGAGACTGCCGCTATCGAACGAACCGGCGAGATCTTGAAACGCGGTAGCGTCCACCTCGATGTCGTGATAAATACTTTTCTTGATCTGGATACCGTTTTTCCCCTCGCGGGCGACTGCGCAACAACGTCACATTCAAATGGGGTTCTCCAGAAGCCTGTGGCCCCTACCTACCATGAATGGAGGAGTCGATCATAGGTCAAACGCGGAGGACTGAGAATGTGGGCCAATGTACGATTGTGTTGCATGCCCGCAGCATGAGAACGGGAAACATTTTGGCAGAAAACAGTATGTTGTGCGCCAACGAGCCAAGATCTTGTTTGGAGACGTCATGCAGGCTTGCAGGGAGTATGAACGCTTTGAATAATGTAGAATTGAACAAGTGAGCCACGGCCGAGAGATGGTTGGGCTGAAAGCTTGGATGATAATAAGTTTCCTAAAATGGAATTATCGTGTGCGTCTAGACCATTCGAGCTCCCAAAAACATAGAACCACGGCCAGTAGCCCAAAGTCCACATCATCTGGCAGGTCGAATTGTAAGGTTTGGAACTCGATGCTCATGCCACTCTGCACCTTGTCCCGTTCGTCCCTGCTTTAAGAAGCGCAAGATTAGACCTCGCAACCGATCATAGACGTCGCTCTGAACTTGAAGGAGGAATGCAATACTAATTAGAAAACAAAGGGTTCGAGCCCAAAATCTATCGCTGCCGAAAATCAGCCAACTCAAGCTTCAAAAGCTAGGATTCCGTGGCTCTTGATCCAAATTTTAATTCCATCTTACAGTCTGAGCAAGCTCAAATGCTGGGGACTGAGAACATGAATGACTGCCTGCCTGGGTTTGTTTTGTAAACAGGGGACGGCCTTCCCCTGCTTAATGTCTTGTAGCGAGTGACTGCCTTCAGGGGAGCGCTTCCTATTTGCCTAAAGGGACTGAGATGGTAAGAAGAGAACACCTTCCTTGGGCTCCTCAGAAGAGCAAGAGCATCTTTCCATATTCGAAATAAGTAGGCATTCTTTCTGAATAGAACAGTTGCACGAGCAGGTTGCTCGGAAGGATTTCCAATGCCTTTTTATCCTGTCTGCATATCAGTAGCGGTAAACTGCTGTTGGGGACCCAGCCATATGGCAGGAGCATCCTTCCTCGGCAGGACCGAATTCTTCGCCCCTCGTGAACAGAGTAACTGCGTAGGTGTACTCTGCTAGCTTGCCCAACAACTTCCCAACCTGCCATTCTCTTGTTTACTTTCTCCATTCTCTGCCCTCAATCGTCTATCCACCTTTCCACGTTCCCAACTTCGCATAGCTCGTGCACATCGAGATCATGAACTGCTCGCCTTTATCCGGCATTGTTCAAGTCCCAATCTCCTCGCGGCACCCCAGCACACATTGCAATGCCGTTGAACGGGAGGCTACTGCCTGGAGAAACTCAGAACCGATCAGACATCTTCCAACAAGATACTAGCACAATCAAGTGCTGCAACAGTCGGTATACAGTGTCTGAGTACATCATCATTGTCTCTGGCTGACCATTGTAGTGCTCCAGGTCTACTCCGCAACCATCGCCCACGGCAAAGGAAGAGAGGCTTCGGAAGTTCCTTGGACACATGCAAAGGCCAGTATTCGGTCCCCCATTCCCGGGACAATGACGTCTAATCACTGGTCTGAGCCTGTGGCAATGATGATTTCCGTGCGCTATACTGAGTCTGCTGCGGGACAAGTACCTTGTTGCTGTGCTCTGACTGCTGGGGAATTTATAGGTCTTTGTCAGTCAAGTCACGAGAGGGTTTGAGGGCAGGCAGGCATGGGCACATACAAAAGGCCAGTATTCGGTCCCCCATTCCCGGGACAATGATGTCGAACTTTCTATCTGAGCAAACACGACCCCTCTGCAATGATGATTTAATCTGATCGTACTGAGTCTGCTGCGGGAGAAGTACTTTGTTGCTGTGCTCTGACTGCTGGGGAATTAACAGGTCTTTGTCAGCCAAATCATGAGAGGGTTTGAGAGTAGACAAGCATGGGCACATACAAAAGGCCAGTATTCGGTCCCCCATTCCGAGAACAATGATTTCTCCTATTTTTGTCTGAGCCCGCATAATCCCGCAATGATGATTTAACCGTGTTGAGAATGAGTTCATGTCGGAGAAGAACCTTGTTGCTGTGCTCTAACTGCTGGGGAATTTATAGGTTTTGTTGAAATGCCAAGCAATTTTCCAGGTACCAGAGGCACCAGTAACCGCGAAGATGCTCATACCTGCTCACGCACGACCCGACCTCTTCAGTCTTGAAAAGGTGCGCTCTACTCCGCGGAGACACAGGGGTGGATGATGGTCTGCTTGGCCGGATACGATTTTGCTTCTTGGGGTTCTCGCAAGCGTTCCCCGGTGATGAAATACTTGGGTACAAGTATGCGTCGAGGGACTGAGAAGGTCACTGCTTGTCCGGCCCGAGACATTGCTTGACAAGTAAGGTAGCTGCATATGAAACTGCAAGAGCCAGCCTTAGAGCCAAGTATGAATGAAGCCTCCCTAGACTGAAATACTCCGCTTAGCAGTTTCAAAGCCTCTCATATTGAATATTCATCTGCACATGCCTGTTGCCTCCGTTGCCCAGGATTCCAGGAAGAAATTTGCCATGGGCCTCATCCAGCATTCTTTCTAATAAGAAGCTTCATCTTACCCAAACTTAACGCAACCATCGTCTCGGAGGCGGTTTCCTCAGCCTGTCGAGATCATGGCACGTGATTCAGCAGAAATATGAGTGAGGACCTGGCTCGCTGGCTCGCCTGGCTTGGAATTTGCATCGTACGGTTGACCGTAAGTAAATTCCGGGCGACCATGCACGCTAAATACACATCCAACTACCCTCCTACCATCCCAAAAAAATCCTCAAACACTGGCCGTGAATCGTGGCCATCTTGACTCAAAACCTTATTGCGCACCGACAGAGGCATAAAGGAAAGCGAATGAAGCCAGTCTTGGACAATAAATATTCCCGCTGCAGAATCCGGAGTGAGACATTCCATATTTGGGGACGTTTCGCTGGAGGTGCGTGATGGGGGCCAGTTACCTGTTCAGCGCGTGGAATAAAAAATGCAGTGCAAGCATGTATTCTTTTCTCTCATCTCTCCCCTGCGGTTTGTTCGCTCTGGAATTCGTAGCTGCTTTCATTTTACGGAGGGAAGAAGGACGGACGACTCGATTGTACTATTGAGCCTCGTATCTCCTTCCGTTGTGTCTACTGTCAGTTGCATTTTCAAATCGTGTTCTGCAGTAGACCCTTTCCCATCTCGAGACTCGAGACCGGTTCCTCTAAATATTCGCTGCCTTTGACGCCTTGGTTCTCCAGACGAGACGAGCGAGACAGATACCTCCTCTCCCAACCCGAAAGCCACCACCACCATCGCCAAACCAACCACCGAAAAGGCCCGCCGTAAATTTCCATGGGCTGAAAACCGTCCTCATGCCCTTCTGGATCATCCAGCTCCTCTTCCTGTGCATCCTCCTCTGCGCCCAAATCTGAGCTTCTCTAAACCGGACTCGACGCGTACCGCCTTCCTCCTAATCCTTCCCCTTCCTACGTTAACAAAATCAGCTAAAACACATTTTTCCCACCACAGCGCCGGGCTCCTGCAAATGACCATCTGCGCCGTGGGCATCATCCTCGACGTCACCGAGATCATCCCTTTCGCCACAACCGATCACGTATCTGCTCTCGCAATGTGTCAAGACGACAATCTTAGTCCTAACATCCCTGCTCGCGGTCGTGGCGTCCGAGTAGGATCAAAGCGAGCGCCACGCAGAGGAGCGATGACGGTACGGATGTGATATTGTCGAGCGGGATCATCGCGGCCATGATACATCCGTGACAGAGTCCTCGCTCTTCTCTGCTGTGCTTCTCCGCTTCGTTTCCAAGCTTCCCCCGAGTCCCAGTGCAGATCCGTAGTCGTCTTTATTTATATACATCCGTAGAAGGTGGAAAGAAGGTGGAAAGAAGGGGGGGGGCTAACATCAACATCCAGCCTCGCCTACATATTCTCAACCCCAATCTACACCCTCCGTCATCTACCACCGGCATCGCCCCTCCATCTCGACCCCTGACCGCGAGCTTTTCTTCTACAACGAACGGCCCTGACTCGGACCCCCGTTAATCGCGGAGGCGAACCACTCGCGTGTTGATTCCTAACAATCACGACAACATACAGATAATGATGATGATGGCAGTCCGCCCATCTGCACGGATGCAAATCCTACGGATGTGCACGGATGGGCCGCTTGAGAGCGGAGGCGAAGAGGTGGCGCCGAGGCCGGTGGCGGGTATGATGGGGTGGAGGCGGGAGATGGGTGCCCGGGGGAGGTGGCTGGTGGTGGTATGAGTGTTGGGAGTTTGAAGGGTGGGGCGGAGGGCGGTTGGGCTGTCGGGTTAGGAGGTTGAGGTGGGGGTCAAGGGTTCGGTGTGTAGGAACGGGCGATGATTGTATATATGTTCTCCGGATAAGGGGAAGCTTTCGCGGGATGTAGTGGGAGACTGTCTTCAAATTCAAAGTAGCTGAGCATTGAGAGTCATGCCAAGGCAACGACGAGCAGATTGCTCATGGTAGGATCTGGAGCGATGTGTTGAGACAGGAAAACCAAAGATTGTATCGGTCTATCTACAACTTGGCCCGCCGCCTCTTCTCATTGACAATGCGTCTATGCTTCGTGAGCAATCCTATCACTGTAGCGAACGATGGATAGCTGGTGGACCACATACCTACCTCTCGCGCCCAAACTTGCTCGGCCCTGCGGGTTTATTTTCTAAGATCTGTTCAATCTCCTCCATGTACTCGGGCGTCAGCTTCGCCAACACACTCAGCGCCTTGCAATTATCGACGATCTGCTCCGGCTTCGTGGCGCCCAAGATAACCGTGCTGACATTCTCGTTCTTCGCCGCCCAAGCGAGCGCAAGCTGCGATGCAGAGCCTCCCAGCTTCTCAGCGACTGTGGTTAATTTTTTGACCTTTTCAATCTGTGCTTTGCCCTCGGGAGATTCCAGCTGTTTGATTTTGCTGTCAAAGAAGTCCTTGTGGTTGTGGAAGCGAGAACCTTCTGGGATGCCATCATTATATTTGCCCGTCAACAGTCCACTAGCCAGCGGTGACCAGATCGTAGTGCCGTACTTGAACTGGTCGAACAGCGGGGCATATTCGACCTCGAAGCGCTCGCGGTGGAAAGCGTTGTACTGCGGCTGCTCAGCGATAGGAGCAATGAGGTTGAATTTCTCCGCAATCTGCGTGGCCTCCATGATCTGCACAGCAGACCACTCGCTCGTGCCCCAATAGTATGCCAGGTTCAGGTTCCTGATAGCCTGTGTAAAGCCCTCCACGATCTCCTTCATAGGTGTAGCATAATCAGGCCTGTGCGCAAACACCACGTCAACGTATGGCTGCTGTAGCCTTGCCAGCGAGCTCTTTAACCCTTCGACGACATGTTTCTTGGAGAGACCGCGGGTATTGGGTTCCTTGCGGCCGGTGCCAAAGAACACTTTGGTGATGAGAACATATTCGTCGCGGGGCCAGGCGAGTTCTTTGAGGGCACTGCCCATTTCGAGCTCGGACTGGCCGTTGGCGTAGACCTATAGTCCGAGTTAGCGTGCATGCATTGAGTGCTCTGGCGAACTAAGACAAATGTACCTCAGCGGTATCAAAAGTATTGACGCCATGATCCCAGGCAGCTTGCAAGCACTCCTTCACTATGTTTCCCTTCTGTGTGCCACCGTAGGTAAGCCAGCCACCTGGAACGGCTGTCAGAATCGTCTGTGTGAGGTAGGATATTGCCCGCTCATACCAAGAGACAAAATTGAGACCTTGAGGCCGGTTGGCCCGAGGTGGCGGAAGACCTGTGTCAAATCAGTATCGCCGGCTGCATTATAAGGTGCGGACCGCATAATGTACCATATCCTTAGGCTCATATTTAGATTCGACAGCCATTATAGAGGGTGGTATTGGTAGATGTCGCAAAGTTTGTGTATACAAATTGGTATGTGATGAGGTGTAATAAAGGCTTGGGGAGGTTGTATTATTATTCATGTTGATTTTCGCACCACTGTGACGTCACTGACGTCTTTTCGCAGCGAGCTAACGTACCTAAGTGCCTAATTCTCACTAGCCTAAGGTACTTTTTTCGGCAATGAAGGGGAGCCATTACATGATATTGCCATAAGCTGATGAGAAGATAAAAAAGATAAAGCCAATCACCCCAGCCCCATCCTAGGTCACTGTTGCCAGCTTAAGCAGATATATTCCCTGAGACACGCACCAAACTCCATCTCTGAACTCTGAACCGTAGCGTCCTCCGACTACCCTGATCCATCCGCGCCGATAGCCACATGAAAGAAATGGTATATCGACGTCAATGGTAGACCTCTGCAATCCCTTCAGGCGGCATTGCCGAATTCTCGAAGGGCTTCCTCGTATACGGAAGCAGGGATAGTGGCAATGAATGCAGCAGCAGCACCCAGCAAGCCGAAGCCCACGCCCATCACGAACTTGCCAATACCTCCAGGCGACGGCGATGACTTCCTGGCCTTCTTACGAGCTGGTCCTTCAATGTCATCGCCTTGAACGGTCGTCGTGATTGATGCTGAGCCGACAGCGGGCTCAGCAGCACTCCCTTGAGATATAGAGGCGGTGGGAGTCTGAAAGATGTTTTCCCTAGGCTGAGCGTCAGGTAGAGGAGTGTCTCGATCTACGAGTCCGAGTTGACGCTGCGTGGTATTATCTTCACCGGATTGCCACATGAAATCAGTGGGGTCGACGTGTGATCGCAGTCTGTGAAGGGAATAGGGTGAAAAGACGGCCTCGGAATTTGCCTCTGCGAAAGTCCTCTTGGAGCCAGAGATGCGTGTCACGGGCGGACTTGGTTTAGGTGTGTTGGGTGTAGCTTCAACGTCATCGCTCCCATTCATTCCTCCATATTTCCTCTTGAAAGACCTAGGATTCTCAGCAAGGTAATTCTCGACAAGACTTGGAATCGTGATCTTGGATGCTTGCTTTCCGGTCCGGGAAAAACAATCGGCATTCATGATCATGTCGCCGTTCTCTTCATGGGGGTCAGCCCATGTGACGGTCGGCTTCTTGTGCTGATTCTTTACATGGCCTGGCTTTGGCGAGCGGGGTGTGGGTACCGTAACCTTTGGCTGACTGCTGAACGGTCCCTGATCGTATAAGCGAGGTTCCGGGCTCTGGAGCTCTGGCCAGGAGTATGCTCCAATAGGTTCTTCGCGAGATGCTGTATTGCCTAGAGCATGCTCCGTGGAATGAGAGTGAGTGGTCTTGGCGGCCGCAGGCCATTGGGAGACAGGAAAATTATCAAGGATGTCTCGACCTAAGCTCGTTTTTGGGTCGCTCGCCTTTCTAGCTAGTGCCGCATCTGATGGACTGGGTGCCCGCTGAGCCCATGCGGAGGACGGCCCGGCAGGCTGGCTTACGTCGATGGCGTCGCTAACGCTGAGATCACTAAGATGAGGAGGACGAAATTCATCGAATGGAGGCGTTAGCGTTGTGTAATGCGGTTTTTCACTGCCGACTTGGAAAGTGACTTTGGGCTTAGAGCTGTTTGGTATTCCAACATTGAGGATTGAAGGCTCAGGGAAAGGCTCCAAGTTTTCGTCGAAGAAATCTGGATCATAATCAAACCCGTCGTCATCCTCGCTGTCGAAGCCATCGGTGGCCCCAGCAGTCGAGTCAGCAAGAACGTTCGTTGGTTCGTGTCCTCTTGCTTCATCCTCACTAGCCATCTTGGCCTGGGTCTCAGGGATGATGCGGTGTCTCTGAGTCTCCGAGTCCCGATCGCTCTGTTTCTGGGCTACACTCATCATTGTCGGCATTGTCACAGCAGACGTTTGAGGAGCAACTTGCGGGTCATCCCAGACCCTTGATCGGTTCGGCTGATCAGCTTTTGAAGGTTCGTAAAACGGTAAGACGTCCGGGCCGTCATCTTCGCTCTCGGTATCCACATCAGTAACATCGGTACATACACCTTCGAGGTTAATAGGGTTCTCCTGAGATGTACCATCTTTGGAAGTCTCGGTCAAAAGATCTCGCAAGCTGGGGCCTTTTAGGTTGAGACCGCGCGTCTCGCCGGGCGCTGGCCCAGTTTTAGAGCTTTGAGCTTCGCCTTCGGTGTTGTTGTATGCTTTTCCAACGGCTTGACGATCGGGTGTGGTGGCTGCAGAAACCTCTTCTTCATCGCCTTGGACGGACGACGCGATTTGTACCTCTTCTTCTTCTTCATCCTCCGAGTCGACTTCATCATCCGTAGATGGAACGGAGAAAGTATGACGGTGGGAATCGACGATCTGAACGGAACCCTCTCGAGATGGTTCGGAGGAGTGGTCAAAGTCATTAGTGAAGGGAGGGCGACTGATGGAAGCCGTATGCACTAGTCTTTGAGCCTCCATGACTGTAGTGGAGTGGCTGTCATGCACCTCACTATACTATATCAGCCACAAAATTGCTAGACAGAGATGAGGGACCAACCTGCGAGATTCCCACCTCGAATGAACACGGAAATCTTTGGCTGGGTATGTGACTATAGAGAGTGAATAAACCAAATGGCATCTTAGAAGCGTTTGCTGGTGGAAAGGAGGACCCACCTGCTCCGCTTGTAACTCTCTGGCCGAATGTGATGACCTCTCCGTCTACCACAGCAAATTCCACCCCAGCCTCCAACCTCTGCTTGTCTATGTAGGTGCCATGGGTTGATCCGCAGTCTTGTAGGTAGATTTCCTGCATTGTGATCTTAGCATTTCATTCTTATTACAGTCGGCAGTGTTGACTCACCTGCTGGTTACAAGAAGCTGTGAATTTTGCATGGGTCCTTGATAGGATCGGATATTCAAACCATGCATTGTCTGGAGCAGCAAGGAGCCCTTTGCTGGGGTTCTTGGAAGCTCGGCCAACGCTGACGGATAGGTTATCTGGGGTGACTGCAATAGTCCGGTGGTTTTGCTTCTCATCTCGTCCGAGCGGTACCAAAGTAATTTTGACTGTGTACCGATGTGTCAGCATCAAGTAAGAGTCAGAAGTCGCTTTTCGGGTGCTGTGTGCGGGCAGAAATCGGAAAAGGATCACCATCTCAACCTGTCGGCGAGGCTCATCCACGATGTCGGAGGGATATGAAGGAGCGACTTACCCTCCATATTGTTGTTAGACATTTCCATGTACTACTACCAGCCAGAGATCTCAGTCAGCATATGTTGTTGCAGCTCGAAAGCTTTTCAGGCCAGGTTGCGAGGAGCACGGTTAACACTGACTTGGCGAGATGACGAGTGTGACTCGATTGCCGGCCCGAAACTTCTCAACACACAGGCTTGGTAGTCAGTATAACGGACTCTTTGTCCGCGGTATTGGAGTACTGTCCTATCAAGGAGAATGTATATTGTTCATGACCGTCGAGGGAAGCAGGAAGTTGTCGAGGAGAGATGAGGCAGCCCGGCGATGGATGGGTCACTTTCTATCTTGGTGGGGTAAATAGGGCTGCCAAGACACTGATACGCTAGCGCCATCTCTCGATCATGGAAAGTCATGCCCAGACCATACCAGGCTTCGAGACTACGAGAGGCTTCGATGAGAATATTCGAAGACTTGCTATCTACATGTACTTCCCAGCTCTGATGATAAGTACAGATAATCATGGAAAGCTGCATTGATGTTAAAGCTAGGAACAAGGCACCCCGCAGACTCCCGGTCCACGTATCCAAGTACATCTAAAAAGAAGGCTAGCGGTAAATTCTGTGCGTCAAACCGTGAGAGTCTCTTGCGAAAAGGCGGATCAAAAATTTGCTGAACATTTGCCGCCGCCTAGATGCCGCATTTCGAAAAGAATGAAACCCTATCCAACCTCTGCCGTGAACCTTTGCAAGCTGAGAGCTAGTGCATCGCGTCCAGTCCTCCTTGCAGCTCCTGTTCAAGTTCCATGCCATGCATTTGCTGTGAGTGTGCTGCTTCCTGAGGCCTTGGGTCCTCATGAGACCATTGATTGGCGTTTTCGGGAATAGGCACATTGATCTGCCCACTCATTTGCTGCTGCGGTTGCTGTACGCGCACTTGCTGTCTGAATCGAGCCACTTCGGCAAGGATCATTTTCCTCATCTCAGGCACATCCTCTACGACTTCAAAGTGGAAGTCGAACGTCGTTGCACAGGAGGGCTCATCCGAGGCATCGTGCCAGATATGCAAGTAGCGGTGCTCAAGCGCTTCCTCGACAGAGATTCGAGCGGATGGATCGAAAGCCAGCATCTTATCCAATAAATCCAAAGCATCGGGGTTGGCGTTCGAGAAGAGCCGCAGGAAGGGCACTTTGGGCATGTAAGGTAGATTGCGGACATACTCTTGTGCTCGAGGCGATCCAATCCGTGACAGTGTTTCTTCGTTCGGAGTTCCGAGATAGTGGAGAATTTGGTTCAGCTGGTCCACGTAATCTCTTCCTTTGAAGAAAGGTCGGCCACCCAGCAGCTCGGCAAGAATGCAGCCAATAGACCAGACATCGACTACTCTGATTAGCTGGATCGGCTCTAGGTGCAGGAGGCATGGAGAAACACACTTGCTTTAGTATAACTTTGAAAGCTCAACATGATTTCCGGTGCCCGATACCATCTTGTGGCGACGTATTCGGTCATGTAGCCTGCGTTCTCTTCTGGATCCATGGAAAAGCCTCTTGCAAGACCAAAGTCACAGATCTTCAGCTCACAGTCTGCGTTGACCAACAAGTTGCCTGGCTTAAGATCTCGGTGGAGGACGTTCGCTGAGTGAATGTACTTCAAGCCGCACAGGATTTGATAGATAAAAGACTGAAAATGGGCATCGGTCAGAGGTTGGCCAGATCTGATGATTGCTGCCAGATCACACTCCATAAGTTCTAGGTAGAGTCAGTAGGGAGCTCGCTATGGGCTCAATTTGTCCACCTGCCTTCATAGAGATACGTCTCATTGAAGTTGTCCGGCCGAGGGATGTCCATATCGTAGAGGCATGTTATCTTGACAGGTCCGTCAGCACTGCTGTCAGAAAGTCGAACTTTTCGACGACACTCTTACATTGCGGTGACCTCGGAAGTGCTGTAGAAGCTTGATCTCACGCAAAGCCCGCTTTGCAAGGATCTTCTTGCTGAAAACATTGGTGACTTTCTTGATTGCGACACCTTCACCGGTATGGTTGTTGGTGGCCGCGCTGTGAGCTGAGGGTTAGCAGATCCACTGGAACCTCCCGAGCAGGATGGCCCAGCGTAGTGCTCGAGGACAATGCAGCATCCTTGGATACCAGAGATCAATGACGAAAGGACTGAGTGACATACCACACTATGCCATAAGCTCCCTGCCCCAGCTCCTTTGTTACGTTGTATCGCTCGTCGACAATGAAGTCTTGATTGAAGACCTTGAAGACTTTGCGGCCTTGAAGGTCAGCCATATTGTCCCAGTGTGACTAGTTAAATAGTCGGCAAAAGGCAAACGATGGGAAAGATTGTGCGCTTATATCTTTCGGATGCGGTATGGCCAAGGCTAGTTGTGTGTCGCGCGTGTCACTGGAAGGGAGGTGTGAAAGCAAGCTTGGCTATGAGTAGAAAAGGACAGGAGTTCAGAAAGTGGCAGATGCCACGGACACCGCTGGATATATATTATTAACAAGTAGCAAGGGATCAGCGAGGCTATGTGACACAGCTGTGGGTTTGAAACGGTGGAAATGGAAATGGAAAGGTGGTGGGGAAACGAATGGCCGAATGGTAGGGCTGAGCAGGGGTCCGACACTGTTCTGGTTCAGCCCAAAAAGGCGCACTAGTCTCCCGATCGCGCTGTCCAACACCTTTCTAGCTTAAAGTACCTTAGCTTATACCCGTCACTTTTCCAACCTTGAATGGCTTCAGCTCCTCTTCAGCTTCTGACTCCTGACTCCTGACTCTTGACTTCTAACCCCTGAAAAGAATAAGAGATGCTAATCATGTCCAGGATGTTGCTTGTTCAAAAAGATTAGCCCGCTCCAATCAAAACCCATAACTTACTTATTTGTGCAGATCTAGAGAACAAAACTTGCATTGGCCTGAAAAGCTATTCAAATTTACTGAAAAATAGCCTCTTCCTCGCCGAAAATGTCAATATATTCTCCTGCCATGGTCCCGTCCAATAACCTTCCAACATCCAGTCCGATCCTCTTCCCAAACTCCACACCATTCTTGACCGCCTGAATCGCGTCCTCCTTTCCAATATCGTGCTCGTTCAACACTTTCACTAGGTCGCCGGCTAGGTCCATTCGAGAATCCTTCCAGATGAAGCACGAAACTTGCGAGGGACTTATAATCTCTGCGCGCCATTGTGGCATCACCGACTCGAGGATGAGTCCTGTCACCACCTTTGACATCCACTTCTTCACTGCTTGAGGCTTCAGGTGCTCCCCAGGACTATTGTAATACTGCCATGACCAGAGCCTCACCACATGCTGGAGTGTGTGGTAAATTTTCTCAATCACAATGTTGAGAATTGATCGAATCTCTGCTTGTATGCTACCTGGTTGTTCGTTGACAAGCTGAGATCGTGCCTCCCATGGCAGTATAAGCGCATCGACCAGTGGCCTGTACTCGGTCCGCTCCTTCTCCTCCACGATGCCCGGTCGTCCGAAACTAAGACTTCTCAGGCATATCGCAGTCCGTCTCGCTATCTTCGTCTTTGTGTATGACTCGGTCGCATTGATATCCACATCCACACGGTCTTGCATGTCTTGGAGGAACATGACATTCCGCACGCCGGTGAACTCGTTGTTGTCGATCATTCGCAGGATTTCGAGGAGCTGCTCGTCGTACGCCCAGCCATGCGCTCCAGGGTCGTGGCAATAGTTCTCTGAGATGATGGCATCCTTTAAGTGTTGTGCTTGTGCCGAAGTCCTATATTTGCTGTCTCCAAAGAGCCACTTCCATTCTCGGAATTGCTCGATCTCTATACCGCGGAAGATTGCGGTTTGATTCGCTTTGAAGATGCTTTGGTTGATTGCGCTACTATTGATCAATTCGGAAATGTTCCGCAGGTGGATGTGTTGCATCAACTTCAAGACCAAATCGGAAGGCAGCTTTTCGAAAGGGGAAGGGCGCTGCTTCTGTTTCTTCCGTCGCTGATGGTTTGCCTTATGATCCTTTTTCATCTTTCTCATTGTCCAAGCCATCCTCCTTGTTTCAAGATCTCGTGCAAGCTGTCTCTTTTGGTGTTCGGTCTGCATGAATCGCTTCGGCTGGGGCCCGTATGGATCTTCTCCATCGGAATCGCGCACGCTGGCGGCATTTGCCGCTTGGAAAATGTCGTGGGATGTCCAAATTGAGGGCTCGGCAACTGGTGTCTCTGTCGAGGACTCCCTATCTATGAAGTCACGCAGACGCAGTGCCATCGCTGCGATATGCTAAGAGCAAGGCGAAGTAGTATGTTTGCTACACAAGAGGTCAGGTCTTGGATCTCAAAATCGTGTGAGCAGACGTTTGGGATGAAGAGCCTTACTTGAAATAAGTCAAGTACCTTACTGGTGAAGTGTTGAGTCAACGCCTGGTGATGAGGTAGTCCGGTTGTGTGATGATCTCAAAGAGCTTGGGTCGATAAGTGTCGTTGAGGAAATTTGGCGATGGCTGAGGTAGCTGACGAGATTTAGTATTCTTGAGTCGAAACCTCTCCATGTGTGCGTACATTTTTTTTTATATATCCTGATCGCGTAAGTAATCGAGATAGACTTACTGTTGTGGTGAGAAGCTTTTTCAGTGTTTGGGAAAAGTTCTGAAGTAATGGCGACAATGCTCAACGTGGGACCTATGCTGATGAATGATGATTGCTAACAGGAAGCTAGAGAAGAAGATGCTGATGAAGATGTGCGGTGAATGCTATCTTGTCTCAAGTAAGGATCTCTGTTGTATTTGGCGAGAATTGTGAAGGTCTCTTATTGTGCAGAAGAAATGATATTTCCCGTTCCCTCATATGCTATGTACACTTTAGAAATATTCGACTTTTTCTTCTGACTCAGATAACCTTCTCATCCCAATTCTCTCCAAAAATTCATTTTATTGCATTTCTTTGATAGTTTGCCTAAATGGGTCAAGTACGAAGCCAAGCATGCCAAGGACCTCAATTCCCTCTTCGAAACAAAGGGAATGGATTCAACTTTGAGTCGCATATGGAGCAATTCGCTCATGTTGGACCGGAAAGCCGAAGTTCTGGCCTAAGGACCTCCCAGCCTGGCCCCAGCAGTGACTAGATATGCTTCGAGAAAGCAAATGGCTAATGTTCAGTATACCGTTCTCGGGGAATGCGCGCACGGGTATGATGCCCAGCAGTCCGTATAATACAGACCCCTTTTCCCCTTACCTCCGGATGGAAGAGCAGGACGATCCTTCATACTCAAATCAATGGACACGCTCCAAACCGCACACCCTCCATCCCATTTTGTGAGGGAAGGCACGATGAACAACATCACGCTCACCGCCTGCACCACTAGCAGCGGCCCTAGAAACATGACATCTAACAACCCCGTCCTTCCCATTACCACAAGGCATGATTTTCGGAAATGTAATCGCAGCAACACTCGTCGCCGCCTTCCTCGCATGTCCCCTATTACATTGGTGCAGGAGCTGCTTGTGGAGTCTATAAAATGCCTGCGTGTAAAACCTGTCCCGCTCCTTGGAGATTTGTAATGGTCTGATGGCCGGCGGTGAATGGTTTTAGGTAGTATAGATGGGCTAGCTAGATGATAGAAGTGGAGAATCTTACTATTGTACGTTCACTGATGTGGACCCCATGAAAAAAAACTCACCCTCAGTTCTGATGTTCATTATCCACGAACACTGTGCATTCATTTTACTCTCGATATCACCTTGAAGAGGTGTCTCTGGCACTATGGATAGTTACTTCCAGCTAGACTAGTCTCAACGAAGATCTCTTCCACCTCAAGTCTAAACCTCTTTTCTTGCATAGCTCAAGGACATATCACCCCTGTAGCCGAAAACCCTTCAAGCGTAGTGGATTCAATCTCCAATAGCTGCTCCTCCCATCGCAAACCACTACTCCAGTTCTCCCACTTGCAAAAGATGCCGGACTTCTCTTTCCTGTCATTGAGGCCGCGTTGTACTAGTACATTGGTAGCATGAGTGGTGTGTTAAGACGCTGGTGACATCGATAAGGGGCTATGGAAGGTATAGCTTAATTCGAGTGAGAGAATGTAGATGCGTGGGGCTCCAGGGTGAAGAGGGAAGGGGAGGATGGTCTCCATGCGATGAGTGAAAGAGTCTCGCCCTTACCATGTTGGATGAAAGTCGCCGACTACATTTCAGCGTCAGCGGATGGAGAATTTGGAATCGGGGACTCTTTGAAAGAGTACGGGGCGGCCGGTCGAATGCAGCGTGTGAAGTGGAGAAGTACGATATAGGTATGGATGAGGTTGGGAAGGCGCAGGAGGGGTAGGAGATGGCTCTAAGGAAGATCAGGGCGAGTCGTGCACATGAACAACATCGAAAAGGGCTGGCTGTACAGAAGCAGTGATTCATGTTTGGACATTGGTCAGCCAATTCGTTGTCGTCCCTGCCGAAATATGTGCACCGTTCGCTTGAGACTCCTATCCGATGCAAATAGACCTTGACAAGTGAATGGTCCACTCTTTTGCTCCGGTGCACTACGCTCTACCGTCCATCCATCTCAAAGCGCATCCCAGTTCTTGTAGTATCCTACAAGCTACTATATTGCCTCAACTGGACAAAGACTAGAGAAAAGGAGCCTCCGACTTGGAGGATTTACGACTGTGCAACGCTTGACTAATTAAGTCACAACAACGCACAACGAGATGGCAACGATCAACGGAATCTCCGGGGCTTTCTCCACTCGGAGTAATTGGCTTGCTATCATTCATTGCGGCATGACAGCTCCGGCGTATTACGCCAAGGCAGTGCGAATGGTCAACGACATGAACGACTCTCTCGCCATGCCTGGGACGAAAGGAGCAGGGCCCGAGAAGGGCTGAGAGGATTGAGCTAGCATGGCTACTGTATGCAAGTAGTTCGTTTGTGTGGAAATGATATCATAGAATTACCTTACTTGCTGCAATTCAAACTTCCAGCCCCTTTTGTGAGATTCCCGCTGATCTCACCGCACCCCAACCCCTCCCGCATAAGGCTGCACTCAAAAAACCGGCAACATCGCCACGGCACTCTCCATATCATCTCTCCCAATATATCGAAGCTAATGCTCTCGTAAGATACGCTCACGCTGCGTATACATGAGACTATAGACCACGGTGGTTTCATCAGGGCTCACGTATTGCAACAGAAGGCATCTCGCTCAATGGACGAGAAGATCCTATCGGGTGCCCCGCCATGTACACGCAAGCCGGCGCAAGGGTCTGTAGGACCCTACAGGTCTGGTTGAGCGGGGCTACGTTCCACACTCTGCTAGCAGTTCTCGGAGCCGTCATAAAGACAGACACAGGCAAGCCAAGACTGACACAGTAGGCCGAGCAAAGATTTCTTAGGTCTTCGAGCGCAGATTCTCTGGTGCTCATGTCGTTCCCGTCAGCTGGCCAGATGGGTGCTTGGATGTTGGAAATCTCTTGCAATTTGTCTCGATTGGCTTCTTCGATACGTGCCCTCGGACGGTGCGTCAAGAGGCCATAAGTAGCACATATATGATGACTGTCGACGTCGCCTATCACTTCAGGAATCTCCCTAGGAGCTCTGCCATGGCCCGCGGAAATCGCGAAAACATCATATCTCATGGCGCGCGAAGTTTGACAGTGGGACTTGTCAAGAGATCGTTCAGAAGTACTGGAAAATCTCCAGAATGGTTTTGTGGTAGATGTCTTTCAAGGGGTTGTGGTCGAAGTAGTTTTGCTTGTCGTTGGGATAGTTGAGATAAGAGGATAGCTGGGCGGTGTTGTTGTCAACTTGGAGTGGGTTAGCGAAGATACTGAGCAGGGAGGCCTTCCAAGATAGGATAAGCAAAAAGAGATACATGTTGGCTGAGTTGTTGCACAAGAGTCTCAAGTCTGTTGGCAGGAAAATGAGGTCGAATGATCGATAAGGATACAACGGGCGCGAAGACAATGCATGAGCGCAAATACGTCTGTCGCGTCGAACGTGAGACGCCATCCTTCTCCTCCTCGAATGGGTGTACTAGTACAGGGGTTAGCTAAAATCTATGGCATAAGTTCGTAACTCGGTCAGAAATTTCCCAATGTTACTGGGTAGTAGCTAGCCAACATAAGCCAACACTCGGATGCCCCAGCAAAAAGTATCAAGGTAAACGCAGACTTTAACGGGGAATCTGAAGTACCGGAGAACATAGACTAAAGTATTTCTACCCTCATGTCTGCAATATTCCAACTTTTCTACTGAAATTGTAGGTCATGTCTGCGCCATCCTCAGCTCCTCTTCTGCGATTCCCTTCTAGTCCATCGAGGTCTCCCCTTGCGAGGAATCTAAGCCTTGCAGAGGCTACTTCTGTACCTGTTCTTTATTCTCCGGGAAATCCGTTTCTCAGGTTCTCGTATTTCGACTCCGGATATGTCAATGTGTTGTTACTATGATCCATGTGCTCTCTTCCGAATACCGAATTCACCGCTCCGATCAAGCTTTCTGCGCCACCCTTATCCCCGCTACTCTCCCACCACATTGCACCTCCAAGCGTCTGCTCTTTAACGAAACCAGCCTTGTACTCAGCCATCTGCCTCGTATCATAGCTCACCATAAGCTTCTTCTCCGAATCATAGCTCCAACTCGCGCCTATTGCACGATCGATCTCTTCACGTGCACTGGGGTGAGGCAATGCTTTGTAGTCCCAAACGCCTTGCTCCCAGCTACCCTCTCCTGTGCCAGAGAAGGGCCTGCCAGGACCATCCGTCGAGGTGAAAGCTCGGCCGTAAAGCGGCATGCCCACAACCATCTTCGACTTGTCAATTCCTTGATTTACATAGTAGTCGAGCGCTCCCGAAGTCGAAAATGGCGTACTCGCGGGGTCGTTCTTGCTCGGGAAAAGATTGGCTTGGTGTCCAGCATTTTTGTCCCACGAGCCAGCGTAGTCGTACGCCATCAAGTTCCAAAAATCGAGATACTGGTCCATGGCTCTGAGATGCATCTTCTCATAGTTTTGGGGACCAGCTGGACAAGCTATGGTGAGCAGATACTTGCCTTCCTCGTGACTTGACCTGCCCGAGTCAAGAGCGGCTCGAGTCTCTTTGAGTAAGTGGACAAAGTCCTGTGCTTCGCTATCGCTTTTGGGATATTCCCAATCAATGTCTAGCCCATCGAGTCCTAGATCCTTGACTAATTGCACCGCAGACTTGGCAAACGTCGCTCTTCCTGCTACAGTGGAAGCTGGCTGCGCGAAATTAGAGGAGTATGTCCATCCGCCAATTGAGAGAAGGACCTTAAGATGTCGATGTCTCTTCTTTAGTAGAAAGAGCTGTTTGATGCAGCCATAGACGTTTGTCCCAGAATCATTCCAAGAATCGCTTGGATAGTGCTTGTCTGTGTCTGACCAAGTATCTGTGAGATAGACTTCACCGCTATCGGGCCGGACGTTCGCAAACGCGTAGAGAATGTGAGTGAGCTTGTCAGCTGGGAGGTCTTGTGGGTTGTGACATCGTCCATAGATGGCCCAATTCACAAAGTATGCAACGGCTTTGTACCCATTTTGGCCTTCCATACTGGCTGCAAGGTAATCGGGACTAGCCTTTGGCTCAGCGCTTAGGTCGAATATTTCTTTGAACTGAGGGAGCAGATACTTTGTGAATAGCAGAGGAACAGTGACTAGGCCGAAGCCAAAGCATAGATAGATAGCGAACAGTCGAGCCAGGATGACGGGGATGAAGGATTGAGATCAGGCTCAGAGGGTTGTTGGTAAAGATGCCAATTTCGGCATTTCGGCCGCCGAGGCTTGGCATATATACGTTTGACCATTACACTTATCATGCAAGCACTTTTTTCAACATCTACTTTCTCATCAATCTGATAAATAGAAATGTAGGGGGTACTTTTCAAAAATACCACTATTAACTTAAGTTCCTTGAGACTACACTACCGTCCCATTGCCGATTCAGAGACTTGTATAAACCGAGCGAAGACAAGGCCTAGCCGCCATTCCCGGCCCATGCACATGGCACCCATGAGAAGATCTTGAAGAAAGCAGCCAGCACTAAATCCTTGCACCATGCCCATAACCCTACCTATGTCCTGTCTTGGTCCGTATACCACCTCTGCTTGTACAGCCATATCACAGCCAAAGTCACTGTGTTGATGATGCACGATTGGGTGTAGACGGAATGGAAATACCGGTTTGTCTCCTTCTTCCCGAAGGGTTCCAAAATGTGTTCAGAAAGAGGCGACGGTAGATGGACATAGAAAAACTCGCTAAAGGTACTAGAAAGGCATGTTTGCCAAATTTACCTGGCGCACCGATGCCCGCTTTCTTGGCCTCTCGCAGTCAACTGGGGACCGGTCGCAGTCGCATACGAATAGAGCTGAAACTTGCTCTTTATCTGATAGACTGAATACCACCGCGCTTGAAAACGTGCAGCAGCTGGTGACGGAGTAAATCGTGAAGCGTTAGCAATATTTTTCTTCGTCCCCGCCGACGAGATCGATCATGCTCATGCGATGTCTGATTATAATATGAACACTACGATTTCTGCGGAGCTTAATGTTTGGCTCGTCAACTGTTGAGTCCGCAGAGACTAGTCGAGATGGCTATTGCTCGCTGGAATCAGTACGAGGCGTTGCTGATCGTGTGTTGCGGCTCTACCAGTGGAAGAACCATTGGTCGAGCGTGCTCGGATCATGTGCAGAGGGTGACACTATATGCTCTCGTACGACCAAGGAACCTTTTGTTTTCAGCTGTTTAAAGACATGTCAATGCGTGTCTTGGATGAGCCGTCATGAAAAGGACTGAGTAGGTGGAAGACAGCGCGCCTTTTCCCGTATCTATTGTAAAACGCTGAAATTGCGAAATGGAGATTATCGAGGGAAGCCCATCTTGTGCTTTTTCCTTTGCGCGAATCTATAGCATGTGCAACTTTCGACCTCGGCTGAGCTATAAACCTAAGAACCTCCGATCAGAACCCTTAGCCTTGCTCCCTCCACCGAGTGTGGGTGGGGCTCAGGCTAGCTCTACTCATATTTGCAAGCATTTTCACTGATCAGCGCTGGAGATGATGGAGCAGGGTACGAATTGCACCGACTGGTGCAGCTAGCGACCCGAAAATGGCTAGACATGCAAGGTGTGACATTAAAGTGGGAAGAAAAAGCATTGTCAGTTGTTGCAGACATGTTTCCGACCGGTGCATTCGAAAACTGGACGACATGTGAATCTCTCCTGCCTCACGCACAAAAGGTTATTCAGTACGGAGACGCAAAGGGAATATGTACAGCAAGGTATTTGAACCTTTTGTCGAACGAGGCTCACTTTGATTGGCTGCAAGGGCGGTATGAGATGGCCTGCTTCCGGATTTCAGCTGCTGTTGATGTACGAAAGAAAATCCTTGGATCGGATGGGGTCAAAGGACGCTGGGAGGAAGCAGAAAAGCTACACGTAAAAGTATTGGAGGCGAGAAGAGGAATCGTGAAAGCAGAGCATTCAAACACACTGGACAGCATAAAAAACCTGGCAATAGTATATAAGAAACAAGGACAGTGGAAGAAGGCAGAGAAGCTGCATTTGCAAGTATCAAAGGCTAGTAAAAGAGTGCCTGGAGAAGAGGATCCAGATATATTAGGCAGCATGGAAAACTTGGCAACAACGTATTACGAACGAAGTCGATGGAAGGAGGCGGAGGAGCTGCTTATGCAAGCGTTAGAGGCGAGGAAAAGAGTGCAGGGACCAGAGCACCCCGGCACGCTGAATTGTATGGCCGGCCTGGCATTGGCCTACAAGGGACAACATCGTTGCAAAGAAGCCATTGCATTGATGCAAAACGTTGTTGATTTACGCACAAGGATTATCGGTGCAAATCATCCACTTACAGCAAGATCCGTCTTTTATTTAGAAGACTGGTTAGATACTTGATGTCCCGTCCGATATATAGACAGTTCTATTTCTGCCGCTCGATTCATTGCAACTGTTCTGAGCTGGTCTCTCGGCAAGAAAACCACGATCTCTCTCGGTGCACAGCCGAAACCGTACTGCGCGACTGACAAAGCTTCTTGATTTGGCCCAATATTTGCTCATGGACACAGTGCATCTCTCTCGCGGCAAAGGTACTTCAAGCACCTCTAGACATTGGACTCTGCAGAGATTACTAGCTATTGAAACATGTGACATTCATCACGGCACAGGCGTCCAGACTTTAGAGGATCTACCAAGTCAGAAGACGAGACTTTGATAGAGCTGTCCTCCAACGCTCAATCATTTTGAGCTCGGGTTCTGCAGTTTTAGGTAGTATGGATCTGTCGTCGTTTTCCTACGCTTTTACAGTTAGGACATTTGCCATCCCGAAACTTAACACCAATAGCAGTTCAGGAGCCCATGCATGGCCAAGGCGTCATCCTATCATTTAGGAAGAGGGTCAAGCTGCTACGCCGTAAGCCGCTCTGATATGATCTATCCAGAACCTGCGACGAAGATGCGGCATCTGCCCGAGGTCTCTATATTGATTGTATTGGCTCTAGAAATCACTGTCTTCGCGGCACAAGAGGACGAAAAGCATGCGTCTTTCTAGTCACTCCACTTTAAAAGACATTCGGATACAAGATATTCATAAGAGCGCGCCATCGCCCTTGAGCCCTGTCGCATAGCTCTGCTCAGATGGCCTCGAAGATACCCTCTGCCCAGGCCATAACCGTCCACCACTCTCGAGCTTTAACAAGTCGCGGCCATAAGGTGTGCCTGGGGCGGAGTCGAAGGACCGGTGGCATGAAGCACTGAGTACCCCAGACTGTCACACCACCGTGTCCAATCGGAGTGAGAAAATGCTTAAGATGTAGAAGAGACGTAAACAGCGCCTTCAACAAGGACTATGATCCAGGTGGAAATGGAATGATGGTGTGGTCGCAAGAAGATCGTCGACTTCTCAAGCTGAAACATTGCTAGAGAGTTTCAATGTCAATCCCCAATGCTTGAGTGTTGGTTACGGAAACAAGAATGCAGTATTGCTTTAGTTGCTCGAAGTTAGCATTGTACCCAAGATACTATCGTGTGTCGGCGCTGCTGTTTGGATGGTATACATTTGTAGATACGCCATAGCCTCTCTAGCTTATGAGAGAGTATCATTGGTAGTGCCATTCTGGCGGGGATAGAACCTACTGCCCGCCGCCGCTGAAAGAGAAGACCAATCGTCAGCCTACGATCGAGTAGCTATGTGGGGATAACTTTCAACGGTGGCTTACGCTTTTGGGAGGTTGAGAGTCCACCACGTGCCGTCAGCGCGTGGTCAGTGCCTTGAACGGAGTGAAGCGGACAGGGTCGCTGGTGAGTGGCAGCTGCATGAGACCATCAGTGCCGCACTTCTGACTTAGTCGTCTTGGGGCTAAGCTCGAGCTTACGGCCGCATGAGACTGGTCCGTGGTTGGCTCTCTTGACTAACCCATTTGTAGCATTCAGAGTCAGAGGGGTAGCGCTGGCCTGAGATGCAGCCGGAAGGGCCACTTGGAGAATGCTGATAAGGCGGAGTGTGTAAGAAGTCTCCTTTCTGTATTTCCAGCCAAATCTGCAGAAAGGGGATCCGAACGCTTTAGATAAATAAGGGTGCTGGAGGAGTTCTCCTGCTGTATTTTGAGACAATTCCGCATAATACGAACTGGACAGCATCAATAGCCAAAGATGCGAGAATTTTTCTTCGATGCAGGTCATAGCTGCGGAACCGACTTCGCGGACACTAACTCGATCTGAGAGGTGATACTTGCATCACTTTGAGGGCTATACATGTATCGAAAAGAGGTGTACAAGTATGAAGTCGATAGCTTTTTGGATGGTGAATTCCATTTGTAGGTCGAAGTGACGAACAAGCCGAACGATACAATAGATACAGCCTTTAAGGATTATCATCGTGATATCCCCGTTTTGAATATGCTCACCAAGCTCCCTTGACTCTAGCCTAGGTCTTTTGGCCCCCTAAGAAACCTATGACACAATCCATTGACATTACCATTACGAACTCATCCAGCGGATCTCTGGACGTGCTTTTATGTAGCTTTACATCTTGAAATGCGGCAAAGAAAGCCTACAACAATTTCTTGGCTTCCTGAAGACCCGCTCGCCCTCATCCACCACTATCAAGTCGCAATTTTAGCTCAATCACCGCATTCAGGATTGAAGGATTGCTAGCATGAAATATCGCAAGCTTTGCTGGTTTCGTATCATCGTTGCTCTGTTGCTCGGTGTAAGTGCAGCTGAGAGGCAGTTTTGGTCGAATCATCCATCCGCAGTCAGGATCGAAAAATGGTCAGGATGAAACGGTGCACGCCTTGCTGATAGTTCTTGAACGAATCGCAACGGTGCATATGACGAAGACTGCCGCGTGGTGTGGTCTTTACGGGAATATTTACATAAGGTAGCCCCTTACGACCCCTCGTCTAGGGGTTTTCCGGCCCGCATGCCGCTGTCACACCGAACTTTACCGTAAAGTATTGAGTATTCAGAGCCGCTTTTTGGCAGACATCGGCCAACGTCGCGCAATTTCAATACAGTGGAGAGCGGGCGGAGCCCAATTAATTGCAAGACCAACATCTTCCTTTTCAACAAACACACCGACGTGATGAACCTCTGCCGTACAGCAACCCTATGCTGACATTGGAATGCCTGAATGGCTTGACTACAAGACAAGGCATTGAGGAGAACAAGACTCATATCTGGGGCAATGACCCCTCCATTCTGCTCAGACCGGTCGAAACCTCCGTCGCAGACTTCACCGTTGGCAGTGGCGTCGACATATACACGTCAGCAGTCCTCCCAGCCTTCGAGTCCGCCCAGTACGAGATCCTCTTCGTCACATGCTTCTGGGCCCATTCGGCATCTTTGAAAAAACTCTGCTCTACACTTGTTAAGCTCTCCGACAGGGCTCACTCCCAATCCACGAGCACACCCAAGCTACGAGTAAGCCTCTGCTTCTCCTCCCGCTCGTTGACCCAAAAGCTCTTTCATGCCTCCTCCGCAACCGGCTACGTATACCCGCCATCAAAATGGCGCTCGCTCGGCCTGCCGCCGCCAGAAGATCTGGAAGGGTTGAATCTACAAGTCAAAAGTCACTTCGTTTTACCCTTCAGCGTCATGCATCCTAAATTCGTCATAATTGACCGGCAACGAGTCCTCCTACCCAGCTGCAACCTTAGCTGGGAGAGCTGGCTTGAGTGCTGCCTACCACTGACTGGTCCCATCGTCAACTCGTTCGTCCAGTTCTGGCAGCATACTTGGGGCCGCAATGACTGGGCTGACTTCCCAGCCACTTCTCTTCCCTACCGAGCATCCTCAGTCGTGACAAACCATACAGCTCTCTTCCTCCCATCTCCGCACCACCGTAACCCACATTTTCGGCTTCTGCCATTCACGTCTTTCGCGCCACCTCCACCTACGCCTCTGAACGCGCTTATCCTATATCTCTTTTCCCGGGCTCGGGACAGCATTGTTTTACTGACCCCGAACCTTACCTCTCCACCCGTGATATCCGCTCTCCTAGAAGCCATAACTCGAGGCGTCAACGTCACTGTAATCACGAACCGCCGCATGATGATACTGGAACAGCTTATCACCTCCGGTACCATCACAGAGCTATGTGTGTGGAAGCTTCGTCGGCGCTATGACAGAATGAGCCGCCGAAAAATGTCGCCATACCACTTCGAGGACGCGGAAAATGGAGTAGATGCTCGAAACATTGGTTCGTTACGAGTAGGCTACTACTGTCCTACAGTTGAGTACAAGAGGACGCATATCAAGTGCAGCATCATCGACGATCGGGTTGTCGTTCTGGGTAGTGGTAATATGGATCGTGCGAGCTGGTACACGTCTCAAGAGCTAGGTGTCGCCATTGAGGGCGAAGAAGTGGTAAAGGGGGTTTGGAAGGCCATTGAGGGGAGCTTTGAAGAAGAGATCTGGCGAGGCGTTGACTGGCTGTAAAAGGTGGCATCCGCGAAGAATGTAAAAGATTCGGCACACTCTGCAGCATTCCACCCTTTATGGCTAGATCAAGCGGATGGATTTTTGTAGGCATCTGTCTAATTACATTTCGGTGTTGTAGGTCACCATGACACTGAATCTCCGCGGTGATGGGGTTCTAAATGTGGACAGAGAGCTTGACGCGCCTGAGCTGAAAAACATGGGCCAGTAAGTCTGCTCGACAAAGATGGCAAGATGGGCAGCCTAAATTTGTCTAGATTTCTCACCAATCATACGGTCGACATCTTCGTTGGCGCCGAGCGAAAGCAATCCCATCTGCACCGCGACTTGCTCTGCGATCGATCCGACCACTTCACAGCCTGCTCTACAGTAAAATTCGAAGAAGCGCAGCAGAAGCAGCTCTCCCTACCGGAGGATGACATTGAAAGCTTCGATCTTTTGGTGAAAGTGACTATACGGTGCACCTCTGAAGAAGACTAGCTCAGATAACGACCTGCCGGTATATCTGGCCCTCGAGGTCTTGAACAACAAGCTATGTTTGGAGCATCTTCAGAACGAAGCCACGGATCTCACTCTCAGATTTCATCGTACAAACACAGTAGTTCTTGGGTGAATAAACGTTCGATGTACACAATTGAAAAAAGCGAAAAAAGCCGAAAGAAAATGGTGATTTGAATCGGAGCGTCGGGAAGCTCGCCACAAGCCCCAGCTTGGATACGATTCGGGCGTTTGCCCGGGGAACTTCACGTTGCCCATTCGGGGACGGGACGATCTGGTACGTCAGGTATGCCTAAAATGCGCCCTACACTGGTTCTCGATTCCTCGCGGACTCTCATCCGGGTCTGCCATGCCATTGTTTGATTCGTCCTCCTGGTCCCCCAGTACCTATTGTACCCGCATCCTCAGACTAGTCTCACCGCACCCATCTATCAACCTGTAGAATCAACTCCCTGCTGTCTCCTCTACCAGGCGTGCGGTTTCAAAGAGCCAGTGCTCGTCCGGAGCTTGGTTCTTCAATAAGTCCAGCTCTTTTCGGGTAATACCTTTCACGAGGCGGAGTATCAGAATCTTGTGGAAAGGAGGAGGATTTAGTGCTATCTTATAAGGTTTATTCTTTTTGGCTCGCCTAATAGAAGAACCCATACAACAGGACAGTTTGGTGTTGGGGAAGATGCGCTGTTCGTAAGCTTTGAAATTTTCCACCTATTAGCGTAAGCGTAAGCGGGGAACTTGCGTCGTTGGATTCTTGATATACCAGCTCGCTGTTTTGCATTTGTGCGCGGTCAAGCTGTATGAATCGACCACCCGTGACATAGAGGTCCTATCCGGGCGTAATCACCGCTTGAACCTCAGCCATTGAGTACCTTCCACTCAACAGCCACCATGTAGTTCTCATGTCCCACCTGGACCTCCCATGTAGGTTCTCTTATGCCCACTATGCAGCCCACTTCGGCCTTTGTCTCGCCCCTCCCCTTCCCCACAAGCATCCATCTCTTGGCCCCACTCCTTTCCTGAACGAGAATCATCCCCTCATTCGGATCCTCCGCCCGACACTCCCCAGCTCTAAACCTCATATCCCAAAACTCTTCCTCACCTCTTCTTGCATGAGACCGATTGTGCACCTGCTGTGAGGTCTCAACGATCCAGTCTCGGACACTGGATGCAAGTCCACCAGGGATATATTTCTGGCCTCGACGGTGAGGGGAGAAGAAAGCTGGGGTCGCCGTCGTAGGAGATGGAGAGCGTGGTGGAAGAATCAGGGGAGGTCTGGAAGGTATTGATGGGGTCCCGGTAGACTTAGGCCTTGGCAGAACAAAGCGTGGCTGAGCATGTGGGTTCAAGTCGTTATAAGAGACTGCCTCATGATCTTCTCCTTCTATTGTAGGATATGGAGGCGTCGTTGGAGGCGGTGATGGAGAAGAAGACTCGGAGGAGATGATGACTGCCTCTGGAGGATTTGGACGGCGGCGCTTCGATGTTGGCTGTGTAGGCCGAGCGAATGTAGATTCATCGTTCTCCAGTCCCTCAGTCTCCTCATTATCAGATCCCGTCTCCTCAATATCTTCCCGACTCCTGTTCCGTATTGCGCCAGCCAAGTGGGGCCGTCTGGAGAGGGGTGAGGCGTGCTGCGTTGCTACCGCTGCATTCTCAGTCGTGGGCTTCTGGGTAGAGCTGAAATTGAATCTTGGCGCAGGGGTAAAGCGTTGAGATGAGATCGATTGAGGAGCTCCTTGCTGGAAGCGAAGAGATGAGGATGGTTTAGGTGCGGGATTGGCAGGTTTCGACGTGATGAAGCGGTGGGGTGAAGGTGTCTGCGCTGTCAGCCAGAGCAGGCTACATGGCGACGTGGCAGCAGGCTTACTATTGGAGGCGGCGCCATGGCCGACTACGGTGTACTGTTCACATGTCCGATGTGGTTTGGAGCAGGAAGTCGCGAGGATCTACCACATACCGACTCAGCCTTACGAGATATGTTTGCAAATATTTACCGGTCGTCCTAGCGCCGCTCTTTTTCCATCATTCACTCATGTTTCGATCATGATGTTTGTGAACTTACAAGATCTCGATCTTGTCGCAAATATAGAGTAGGCTCTGAAGTCGCGATCACTTCACACATCTTAACCATCATGTCTCACCTAACCAAGACAATATCGCTCTGAACTGAATTGAAAGCATCGCTCGACACCGTCAGCCATGACACCTGCCTGAATTTGGCTAAATATCGAAAACGCATTGACTGTTTTCAAACTACAAGTCTCACACTCTACCAACTCCACCAGCTTTTGAGTCTCACAGTCGAAAAGCCGTCCAGCACATCCACCGGGTGAGTATCCGCGCCAGACGAGCAGGTAGTGGAAATTTCAGCCCTGACAGTCCAGATAGCTGAGAAAAAATGTCTCAAATCTTCACCACCCTTCCCCTGGAAGTCCGCAACGAGATCTACAGCCATGTGTTCCACTACGACTCGATCACGCCTAAATCTAATAACACCGGAAAGCTCCTGCACTTGAATACACGACCTGAGCTCGACGATACCTTCTTGTTGTACAAAACGTCTGACCCGCAAAAGTTCCTCGCACTTCTTTGCGTCAATCACCAGATCTCAGACGAAGCAGCGGCTTTCTTCTACGGCAAGACAAATTTTCACGGCGGGTGGCATGAGGTCGCAGCTTTTATCAAAGGTATTGGTGCTCACCGTAGAGACATGATCAGAAGCGTGGAAATTTCGCACCCAGCTTGGCTAGCATTCGCGATCGACAAAGACGAAAACTTCGAACTGCTAAGCGGACTGCCAAACCTTCGAAGAGTGCGCATTGCTGCCTCTGTGCGCGGTTTTACGCACCTGCAGAGAGCACTCATTCGAGGTGGTATCTTGGAACTTGCTGGGAAATTTGACATTGGTGTCTATAACACCTGTAATAAAAGCAACCTGAGCGATGCAACACCACCTGTTCCACAGTTTTACACAGATAGATACGTTTGGAGCTGTGCTAGGGGTACGACTCAGTGGACGGGCGGAGAGCGCATTCGAACAATTATTGCTCAATCTCAGACCAAACGTCAGTGCTGGGTCCTCACCGGAAATTCTTGAGTAGGCACCAGCCGTCATGTGACAGCTAGCTAAAGATGACTTGGGGCATGCATTCGAGAGAGAGCGATGGTAATGGCTCTTCATGTCCAAGCGAGCATCAGAGCAGTATATTCCCCTACGAATAAGACAATCTAGCCCAAGCGAACAACCTTTGAAAAGGGTCTTCAAGAATAATAGGGAGAGTGAGGTCATGTGGCAGAAAGATAGAACAGAAAATTGGATTACCTGGCACCAAGAAACACATTCGATACTCCACTCCTTCTATTTTTTCTTCACGAACGCATCTTGACTTGGCCCATACCATAGGAAATTTGAAGATTGCGGCCAATCTGTGCAGCGCCAGGCAAGGTGCAAAGACCTGTGGTAATTGGTGCCATCCCAAAACTTTGGAGTATCGGTAAAAGCAAGGACCAGCACGATACAGTCCTTTGATTTGTGACTGCTATGATAAGCTGTTCTGGACAGCCGAGGCTCCGGTGTATCGAGTTTCGAAAGTTTCCTTTCATTCTAGTGTACTCGTATATGCCTTTTCTCCCGTTCGATAAATTTCCGCCACTTGCCCTTCGATCACCAACTCGGTGTTTCCCAACTCAACTTGTGGACATCGGGTGGAGATCGAAAACGTTGCCGACGTTGAGGCAGACTTATCTTTCCAGCTTACAAGATTATATCGGCACAAGGAAGTCAAGTGAAGAGCTGAGGGTCACAAAGCTAGATCCATCTCCCATCGAACAACGAAGGAGGTAGCTCCGACCCAAATGGGTCTTCTCCTCCCCGTTGCACCGCCTGAGTTTTTCGCAACGCGTCTCTTGTTTCATGAAAATTTTCTTTTCCTTTCTCGACGACCTCTTTTATTATTTCATTGGCCCACTCGTCGGCGCTGAGGATGACAGGTCTTTATGAAACGGCGACTGGACAAAGAGATCCACCGCTCGTACTAGATCTTCTCCCCCAAAACGCTGCCTCTTCCTTTTGTTCTAACTCTGCAATGAAACGTACAGCTGGCGCTAAGGGAACTTGGGGATTTTCACAACGCTCTGTCTCTGCATTTCTTCATCGAGGCGAATCAGTCCGTCAGGGTCCGCATCTTTCTCTTGAGAAAGTCCGTGAAGCATGACAATGATAGCTCGACATATTGGAAGTAACTTGAAGTTTCAAGTGTTTGGCAAACACTCATGTACGGTTTCCCAATTTCTCCACGTTCAATCTTTCCAAGAAGCAGAGATGCCTGATCAACGAGCGACCTATGTGCCTGTAGGATACCAGAAATTGTCGTAGGGCCAGTTGAGGTGGCGCGGATCGGATTCGCAATGAAATGCCCAAACTCGATATTTGGGTGTTTATGATGGAATCATTGCCCGTAGATAGAGCCGAAGATGAAAAGTGGACAGCGACCGTCTTCCTGAGCAGCATGCACCCAGTAGAGCATCGTCGGTACGTTGCAGAAGTCAGAAAGTTCCCATGAGTGGGGAGTTTGCGGCGCTGAGCTCTTGAATGTGAACATCAGGCGTTTCTCACTATCCCAGAGCTGGTGAACTCGTCTGGCGAATCCGACATGTCTGTACTCCGTATTCGCTGTAAGATCTCTTTATGACCTTCCCCAACTCCGACCTGATTTCGGATATTGCAATGACAATAGTAGGGTCCTGAAAGCATTGGACAAGACATTCGGTTGCCGAATCATCCGGAGAAAGTAACTCCCGTGGCAATCAGCTTGAATGTGTAGAAGCGGTGAACGCCATTTTGGGCTTGCAATGCAGAAGGCCGGCAAGTCGGAATTTCTTGGCTGGATACCTGAGTTGGAGTCTAGCATACGCTCCATGGTGAGGGAATATGAACCAGAGCTGCAGAGAGTCCTCTATTCCCTATGCAATGTGACTGAGCCAATGCTTTGACTCGACTCAGAGAGTCTCGGGTAGCTTACGAGCTTACCAAGCTTGGTGAGCCAACATAGTTTTAGCGCCTGTTTCCTGACCTAGTCTACTTCTGGGAAGACCCTCATCGCCGGTGCGCGATATGTTCCAAGTGGCAGGAAATACTGCATGGGGCTCCGATATGGTGCAGTCTTTGCCAGTCATGGCAACTCGGATTGTTGATCGGCGAAAGCAGCTCCGTCAGAGCATTTGGGGCTGGGGAAAATGTGTTTGCCAAGGACTCTCACTAATAGCCTGCCTGTCGTTTGATTGAACACTCGGGTCTTTGTCTGTCCTAAGCTGCCTGGTCATGCCAGCTGTTTGATGACATCGGCTGAGATGTGAAGCGCCTTGTGTGTTTGCCTAATAGACCAATTCATCATTCTGCTTTCTGATAGTGCGCATCGAGTCATCCAAGTTCCTCATGCGTCGACCCAAAATGCTTGCCGGAATTCCTTCACCCGGTTTTCGCAGCCTTGTCTGCAGCTGTCGATGATCGAGCATCCATTGCTAAGGTAGGATTTTAAGCTCGTGCACTGCCCCGAGATCTCTAGAAAAACTTCCATGAGGCCGATGGACCGCTGCGAGAGATCTTTCAGCTGCGAAACAAGAGGCGCTCTGATTGGTGTACGGAAACGTTATACAGTAGTCTGCGTTTCAAAACGGCGCTACTGCAGCCGCGTCACATACCCGCATGAACTCTTTCGAACAGGCATGGCGTACTCACTACCTCCTACAGCTAAGTATAGCTTTACCTATCAAGAGACACAAGTGCTCAGGGTATCTTCTTATGGCTGCATACCAGATAACTACTGACTCCGGCGGCGAAAAGATGTATTCATACCTCAATCTCCCTGTACTAGTACCAATACCGAGGTGGTCCCTCTGCAAGTACCGCAGGGCTACAACAACTTTCCAGCCAGCTATTTCAATGTTACCACTCACTACTACCTTGGTCTAAGCGCGTCGATCGTATATCTGCGTACAGCCGTACTGGTGCAGTGCTGTTACATTTTGATGTTATGGTCTCGGGCGGAACACAGCCCCGTGGTTAGGAGCTGCGGCAAAGTGCATAAGATTATAGCGCATGGGCTGGGATGGAAATCATGCACGTTACCCACCATCAGACTCAAGACCTGTCTGATTCCAGCATAGCAATGGTCATAAGTTCCAATTTTAGTTCGAGTCTTCTCTGCCCAGTCGTTTCATTGGTTCAGAAGACGTGGGGGTCTTGATTCCCTCCGTGTGTATTAGATCTGAAACACGTTCTGCGTTCGACATAGTCTCTCCAGTCTTATCTTTTTCGTGTGTGTGCATTCATGACACACTGCGTTGCAGCTGTTTCGGGGTATTGCACCGCCTTTGCCGGCTTCGAATGCATCGTTGACTTCTCGTCCAATGCAACCCAGCGTACTATATATCCAACCCTCGCTGCTGCTAAGGGCTGTCCACTGTCGAAGAATGAACAGACCAGGCTGACACATATATAAACACATCAATCACCGCACCCTCTCGTGTCTCTTCATTTCCGAAGATTGGCGCTTGAGCTTTCCTCCCCGCAACAATTTCGAGCTTCGCCTTGATTCGCTCAATATGGCTCTTTCGCTGTTTCTGCTATACTTCTTGCTCTGTGCTACTGAAGTCTTGAGCTTGGGCAATGTTATCGTACGTGACTTAGAGCCTGATGACACAATGCTGTCCGAGCGACGATTGAGAGCAGCTAAACGAAGCCATGAGCTTGGCGCTCGCGATGTCAAAGGCTTTCTCCAATATGACCACAACTTGCACTACTTGGACGGTAAGTATGGTTCTTCTCGTCGCTGTTTCTCACTGACATCTGCCATGAAAGCTGAAACTCATGGGTCGACCTCTCAATTCGCGGCCAAACTGGGCATGCAATTTAAAATTCCAGCTCTCATGCTCGAGGACGTTGAGCATCATATCGAAAGTATCGGCTGCTACTCCTCTGAAATACACTTGTATATCAAATCGGCGGAGGTCTTAAAGCGCACCCACAATGAATTCACGGGCGTCGACCACTTTCTTCTTGTTACTTCGCACGAAGGCTGTAATGAGGATGGAGAGCGAAACCCGCACATGTAAGTAATTACAGCAGTACAACGGAAATGGCTAAGGAGGATCATAGGGTATCTGAAGCTGCACTGGATCTTGATAATCACGTCATCGTTCTCTCCGTCACTAGGGTACCCTGGAAGAGCACTTTCAAATCGATGACGCTCGACTTCGGTAAAAGTGACGACGAATTTGTGCTCCGTCGACATGGCAGATTAGAACCTCGACAGGCAGCTGCAACATCATCTGTGGCGGCGACATCGTCGGTGGCGTATCCCGCAGCACCCTCGTCCACGCCCAACAATTGGAATGCAAGTGCGAGCTTCAACAAACAGTGGCTTGATACATCTATTTTGCCTCCGGATCCATCTTTGGGGAAGCTCTCTGTCAGCGGCCCTGAAATGTAAGTCTCGCTCCCGGGAAATCTGACACATACATCTTTCTGATAGTCTGTCAGACCGCCCGTTGGCTTTAATGTAAAGTGCAAAAACTGCACCATCCAAGGGAATATCGATCTCGTCGCTGGATCTCTGACCGTGGGAGGAATGAATCACGCGAGCCCTAATACAACCCAGGGCATCGTGAACCTTACCGAGAGTGTCATAGACTATGTCGAACACGGCTATGTACAGTTCACATCGAACAATTTCGGTGCTTACATTGAGCTCGAGAGCACCGTCAGCACTTCCGCGACACTCTACAACTACACGGCGCCTTTACCAACAATTCCATTGACGCCCTTCCAGGTCAGAGCTTCTCGTCTCAACAAAGTTACGCCGGTAGCTAACAGCACTCCTAGATCCCGGGTATCGCATCCGTGGGACCTGAGCTTGTGCCTTTGGTTTTCGTGGGGTTCAAACTTGAAGCTAGCATCGATTTCTTCTACGGCTTCGAAGTACAAGTACGTCTAACCTCACCGGGTCCACTGCCCAGAAACTGACCACACGCACAGATACCGAATGATTCGAGCGTCCTGCTCGATCTCAGAAACACATCGAACTCCAGCCAAACAGGCTTGTAAGCGTCCCCACCCCATCCCACCATTCCCACCCCCCCAGACGCCTCTAACCCCCCAACCCAGCTCCAACACCAAGGTAACCGCCCTCCCCTTCCAAGCCGCCCTCCCCAACCTCGCCCTAACAGCCGTCGGCGGCTTCCAACCCCAACTCCTCCTCGGCATCTCCTTCTTCAGCGGCAAAGGCACCGCCGGCGCCGGCCTATTCCTCGACGCCCCCCTCCTCACCAGCACCCTCTCGACCGTCAGCCACGTGAGCTCGACGTGCGAAAACGTCACCGGCAACGCCGTCGCCAACGGCATCATCAACGACATCTTCGACACCCTGACCCACGTCGACGCGAGCGTGGACGTCGGACTGGGTCTCACGGCGCAGGCGGAAGTCGACGTGGGGGACTACTCGTTCAGGGATAACAAGCCGTTCAGTTTGCTCGAGACGTCGTATGCGTTGCCGACGGCGTGTATGAGTTTTGACGCGGGGGCGAAGAGCTACGGTCCCGCCAGCGCTACGACGTCTGCTACCGGGAGCGCGAGTGCGACCAAGGGCCATAACGGGGGCAAAAGCGGAGCAGTTGCGGGCGCCATTAATCCGTTTGGAGCACAAGGCGCTGGGTGGAGAGGCTTGATGGCGGTTTCTGGACTTATGGTTGTTGGGTCTGTTTGTTTCATCATTTTATAATTATATCAATCGGATGTTGATGCTCGATCCGGCGACCTGTTAATGTCTGGCAGTTGGGGATGATTGAGCGCAGAATTCGGCGCCGCGAAGCTTTACGCGAAGACGATTCACAAAGCTCTCAAAGCTGATGTCCCTCAACGTAAGTCGGAGTACAGGTGCCAAGGTTGCGAAGCGTGCGCCAGTCCGTCGAGTTCGAGGCACTGTCGATATGGCAGAGAAGACTCATTCCGTGGCTCTTGTCAAAAAACTCACAACTTTGTGACCGGAATGAGGCCGATTTTTTGGCGGGCGGGCCTTCCCTCCACAAATCTTGGATCGGGAGTACGGTCCAAAGGTACTGGCGTTAAGAGGGGAGGCGTGTGTGAGGAGAGAAAGGGCTCATGTAGCTGTTGAACCTCTTTGTATGTACTTTCCAAATTGGAAATGCTGCAAGATGGAATTCGTGAAAATATGTAGCCCCTACCCTATCCATTGGGAATTAACAAGAATGGCCGCTATGCATCATTAATCCAAAGCGTCCTCAACCCTACTCAAAAGCACCTGTGCCCAAACCCCCTAGTCTCATCTTCCTCCCCTTCGCCTCCCTTTCCCTCTCTTCTTTCCTCCTCCTCTCTACCCCCTCTATGACTTTACTCTTCTCCATCTCCCTGGCGAAATAGTTGATACTACTTTTCTTGGTCCCACCTCTCCTGACAAAATCGCCCTTCTCCCCTCCACCCGCCGCTCTCTCGGTGGTTGCAGTGGCCATCGTCGTAATTCCGTGGTTGCCAACGGCAAGGTTTGTAGTAGTAGCACGGCGGAGCAGACTAGGCACTTTGAATCCGCCGATTGAGGGATTGGTGGTGGAGGGATCGTGGAAAGCTAGGCGAGAGGTGGATGATGCGGTGGCTGACTCCGCGCGTTTGAGGGAGAGGCGGTCGATAATGGGGTTGGGGTTGGGGTTGGGGCGGCGGCGGGGATTGCGGTGGGTTCGTTCGTATGGATTGGATTCGTCTTCGGAAGCGGAGGACGAAGGGTCAGGGACAATATTGATCGAGCCAGGCTCTTCGATGAGGAAGGAGACAGATTGCCGGATTTCAGCGAGCGTAGCTGGTTTCTTGGGGGCTTGGGTACGGCGGGCAGCGGGTGGTGGACGCATGTTGCCCTTGTCAGGGACAGACTCTTGGAGAGGGCGCTTGCGTTTGCCCAGAGTGGGTTCTGGTAAAGCAGGCGGATCTTGGGACTCAGTGTCTTCTTGAGTGTCGGGTTCTACTCTGAAGGAATCTTCTGCTGGACGATCCAAGAAGTCGAAATCATCGTCGGCTTCGCGGTCTTCGATAGCTCGGAGGAAAGCCAGCTTCTTCGGGTCTTCGGCGATCTTGCCGACGTTCTCATTCTCAAGTAAAGCCTTTCTCATCTTGGCAAACTCTTTCCGCTTCCTTCGTTGCCGAGCTTCGGCGTCGTCGTCCGAGTCAGAGAGGTCAAATTCGGCACCACGCTTGCGGCGAAGCCCGCCACTGTTGATGTCTTTATACAGCTTCGCAATAATCTTCTCGTCACTTACTCTTTCATTATTCCTAGGTAAATGTAAGTAGGCACGTCGACACAGTGGACGAAAGTTGACTTACGCATGGTGAGCTGCCAACTGTCTCTCGTTGACATTGACTTCTCCTTGATCTATCATATCTCGAACAAATTCGTCTTCTTCTCCCCCACTCTCATCGTCACTGGCTCCACCAATACCAGCATATTCGTCTTCGGATTCCTGAGCTTGCTCTTCGACCATGCCCTTAGCCTCGCTCTTTTTTTTATCAAAGCTATCAGCCTCAGACTTGTACTTTCTCCTCGCTTTCTTCATCAAATCGAATGCATTTGTAGTCGCGTCATATTCAGCCACGTTATGATCAGTTGCCGGCGGAGTTTCATCCACTTCTGAGGCATCTTCGTCAACCACTAACCGTCGTTGCAAGCGCCCTCTCCTTTTCTTGGCCGGCGAATTGTTTCCAACAGCACTAGATAAGAGGACGGTATCCGCAGTGGACGGAGCATCAGACACAAAGCGCTCGGGAGCTGGTGAAGACAACATGAATCCAACATCTTGTGTGGGATCCGGTATCTCCGATATTTGACTGGCCACGATTTGGCCTTGAGTGTCGCCCGATGCATCATCGTACCGTATCTGCGACTGCGTGAAGTGGAGATTGATCTCTTTCGACGAGTCTGTGTTCTGTTCTGCGTTCGTCTTAAGTAGCAGGCTGTTTTGACTGTCCTCCACCACCTGCAGGGAGTTGGTCTCATCGAACATTGGAAAATTCGGCTCTGGTGGAGGACCTAGGAATGCCAGGGAATCCTGCTCGTCATCGTCATCGAGACCTTGCGTCTGCGTATTAGCCATAGTTGCTGCAAAAGCTTGGGTCATTCCCATTGGTGAAGCGAATGAGACTGGTCCTGCGAGGGCGGGGAACTGGGGAATTTCAGGCGCAGAACTTGCTTGTGGGGCTGATGCTGGTGGCTCCATTTTCTCGTCACCATCGTCGTCATCATCATCGATTACCATTTTAGTCCTGCGCCGATGCATGTGGGGCTCGTGCGCTTCCTCAACATCCTCGTTGCCATCTTCTACAGAAGCTTCGTCTTCCTCTTCGTCCTGAGAATCTTCTGAAGCCTCATTGTCAATCAAGCCGGCAGCTTCATTACCATCGCCCAAATCTACACTCCCGTCTTCGTTGTCTTCAAGCTGCTCGCCATCAGAACTTAGATCTTCTTCGCCGGATTCTTTTTCGGGCTCTTCTTCATCGGACCCAGATAGCTCAACGTCAGATTTGTCTACGTCAGCTTGATAGTCGTCATCTTCGTCGCTGCTATCGGCTAGCGCATCCACGTCGCCATTCGCAATTTTCTCCTTCTTCGCCGCCTTCTTTTCTTTCTGCATGATTTCGTCTGCTTCTCTCCGAGCCTTGTCCACTAGGTCTTCCACCTCTGCCTGGTCTTTTTCTCTCTCCTCTGCAGTTTGGACAATAATGCCCCGGCGTTTGAGGTCTTCTATCTTTGCTCTCCGCTCTTCCATGGCTTGTCGTCTGGCACGCTGTTGCAACGACATCTGCATGTCTGCTTGAGTCATAGATCCTTTCTTCGCACGGGACAGCTTTTCTGGTGAGTTAAGATGGGCAAGCGCGCGAAGAGTCTGCATTGAACGGCCTTCTTGCACCTTACCCAGGGGTAGGCGATCAAAGACCTCGAATTTCGAAGTCCTATATTTTCGAACCGGCAAGACCTCCAAATCGCTACCCGAATCTAAGTCGACATCGGCACAATCTGATATCGGCTTCCGTAGGCGGATTTTGATAGGACGTTGCTTAAAGATTGTTTTCTGACCTCTGACAATCTCAGGAGCGTTGTCTGCCTCGCTGTACTCGATAGCTTTCCCCTTTCCTTTATCCAATTTCTGTATCGGCTGGCTCATGACTTCGAGCATAGTTGGAAGCTCCTCATCTTCTTGCTCCGATGGCTGTATCGCAACGGCTGTGTCTGCTGACTGCTTGTCAACTACCGAATCTGCGGGCGCCAAGAGCGGATCATCAGGTGCAACAGGACTTGTGGGCGGTGAGTCCTTATTGTGCGCCTCCTCTAGATCTGAACCAGGAGCCGAGCTTGCAGCGGTTGAAGAGCTTGGAATGTGAGGCGCCTCCACAATTGGCGGCATAGACGTGCGAAAATTGAATCTATCAAGGAGGCTTTGTTTGCTAATCTTTTTCTTCGTCTTAGCCTGATGGGCTAGCTGCATATTCCGACTCATTCGCTGTGTCTCCCGATTCATCTCTTCAAGCGCCTTCTTGCTAGCCTTGCGCGTTGGCCGTGAGTGTTGGGTGAGCCTCCGGTCCGCTGCCTTATCATCGTCCGAGAAGGCTGAGCCTGGAGAAGCATCTTGTGAGAGCGTTTTCTCGAATGACCGCTGCCTTGCTGCTTTCTCTGCTTTACTTTTATCATCTGCCGCCTGCTTCGCTTCACGTTCAGCCCTCCTCTTGGCCACCAGTTCCAGGACACGACTGTCGGATTGAGGATTAGCGGGTAGATCAGAGTCTGACCCAGTACTGCTGCCTGAATGCCGAGATTCCTGTTGGGTTTCCACTGGTTCGGGCGTTAAGAACAGGCCTGGTGAAGGCTTTCGGTTTCTCGTAGGACTACTTGCCCTAGAATTGGCGCGATCGGAGCCAATGCTTGAAGTTCTTTGACGCTTAGATGGCCTCGCTACAGGTCTTGCCTCCCTGCTCTCGGTCGCACCTGTTGAGTCGTGGGTCTTCGTGACGTGTCCTCGCAGAAGTCTCTTCTTGATCCTAGCATAAGCGTCTCTATCACGATCTCCTTCACTGGTCGAGCTGGATCCGCGTCTGTCGAAGGTCTGTCCGTTGAGGCGGGCTGCCAACCTGCCCTTAGGAATAACTGGCGACTCATCAATTTCATCTCCCTCTTCCATGTCCTCGTCCTCTCGCTGACCAACATCAGCATCCTCCTTCCCACTTTTGTGTCCGTCAAGCCTCTGAATGTTGCCAGTGACAGCTGACAAGGCACTTCTTCCTGATTTTCTGGGTTCCGGGATGGGCTCAGAGTCGGAATCATCATCAATCGCCGCTAGCATGGCCTTGACCTTGCTCCTTGGAGTGAGCTCTTGGGGTGAGCCGCCATGCTGGGCAGTGGATGGCGTTGAGAGCGTAGAGCGCGCGATCGACCGGGCAGGCGTAGTAGGTAGGGCCATTGGGACTTCAGGCTACCCTTTGGATGAGGAACGCAACTGCGGTAGGATGTAAAGTGAAAGTGTGTCCTGAGTACTTGTGGTGATCGACTACAGATCTCGCGCCGGAATACGCGATTTATTCAGCCCTACGCTAGCGCGTTTTCCGGACTATCAGCCTTGAACTGCTTGGCATCTCAAACAATTCAATATTTGGCTCCGTTGAAGAATTTGGATTCACAAATTCTGCTTGGCTCCTTGTTTCTCTCGTGCTCTATGTTGAGACTTGAAGGCCTCTGGATGTCGTTTCATGTTTCGCATGCTTAGCCAACAATGTGCCTCGCTATAGAATTCTGGTCTTTGAGGTCCTGAAAGTCTCCAAATATCAATGCGACCTCAGCAACTTGGGTTGGACCCCTCCATATTCCCATTAAACGAGAATGCTCTGTGAATGTCTACTCTGATGAAGCCCAAGCCATCGACAAATTGTCGATTCAGATTGCAAGAGTCCCAAACATCGTATTCTTGCCTTGTCTCTCTGGTCAATCAATACAAGGTGGGTCTGGGACCCGAACGGAGCTTGAAAGAGCTTGAAAGGATTCAATGCTACGAGGTTGCACTCGTGGCGCATGTGCAATGCTATTCGTACGAAGAGTCTATGTGCTTCTGGTGTTTTCCGCTTTAACCACAAACTGTGCCATGTCTGGCCCTGACAACGATGAAGTGGGAGACCGGTGTCCCTCATACCCCCGGCAGCGTGCAAGGAACAGTGGTGACAGTGGGGCCGGAACTGTCAGATCCTCATAGCACCAGCATCAACGAGAAGGCCCTCTTGCTCTCTAATACTTCCGCATCGTCCAGGAACAGTCTCATTGTGAACTACAAGTAATTTGGATTGATGCCCAGAATCCGCGAACGAGACGATGATGTCGGCATCCACATCCGTTATTTTTCCTGACGGCCTGCCCGGCTCTTGCAGACACGTCTCTCCAGGCGCAAACTCCGACGGCTGCGACAGACGAACCGTACCCCCCCTCATATGCGAATTAGCGCCTCCCTGCGCCAGGCTATCTTCCTTAGAAAACTTTCTAGCACCCTCACCCCTAAAGTACTGAGTGTCGAGAATGGTTGCCGTGGTAAACCTTTATCTCTTTAGCCTCATATATACACTAGCTCTCGGAGCACCGCCTCTCACGCCACCCTCACTGAGACTCATCAACCTCTCGCATACTAATGCAACATTCCAAAGCCCCTTCCCATCATCGCCCTCCTCAAAGTAAGTGGATTCAAGGTCTTATCGCCAATCACGTACTCATACCTCCAGCCACCTCCCACCATCCCCCTACTACTACACCACCCCCTCCACCCCCATAAGGCTCAAGTTTTACGCCTACGGCTCCTCTCTTCCCTCGCAAAATGTTCTCGTGGTCCTCAACACCGCCCTTCGAGACGTCAACGCCCAGCTCCACCCTGAAAACCTAGTCACACAACGCATGTTGAATTACTCATCAGGAAAGGTGTATATTGTGATACACCAGAACGGACACATGACATGGGAGGTGCTTGAAATGACGATTTGGGGTTTAATGCATTTTTTGAAGACTTATGAATGCGTGGATTTCGAGTTTGATATTGGGGTGTTTGGGATGGAAAAGGCGTTTGGGACGGGGGTTTTGGGGGCTTTTGGATAAGGCGATTTTATGGTCTTGTTCATTAGCCTTCATCACCTGCGAATTGTACCCGTCGATTAAGTCGCGAAACAGTCGCAAGAAACACGCAATGTCATCACCGTTCTCCCAACCACATGACTCGCCAAGAAGGCTTTTGTATACATCCTCAGTGCCACAAGACATTAGCATGATCGCAGCAAACGTGCCATACAGCTAATATAGCAGGCGTCCGAGAGTCAGGAGTGGTGAAATTGGGTTTGACGCCTGGCGGCGGAGCTAGTGCCGGAATCTGAGAGAGTGGTACGCCTAGCAAGAGGCTGGAACCAGAGTCATTCAGACGGCTACGGTAGAGAGATGTATGAGACCTATGCAACGATACCCAAGAGACAGTTAACAACCTCGAAGTTTGACATCAACGTCACCAACGTATCGGTGCAAGGTTTTCTGCAGCCTTCGATGCTCGCATCACGGCTCGTCCCCTCGTTCACCACTGGACTTACCACCATTTCCTCTTTTCAGTGATGGACGGAGATTATTGACGGAGCTGACTCCACCAGAAACTCTAGACATGCTGCTTATACGCATACAATGTTTTGGAATGCTGAGGAGCGGAACGCTGCTTGCATACGCAAATAACCTGGTTCGAAGCGAAATCGGTCCAAAGTAAGGTATCTTCCAGGGACCTTCTCACATATCGCAAAGGCGTATCTGAAGCCTTTTACAGTACGTCCGGATTAGAGGTTAATTCCTCAGAGGGGTTGAGAAATCTGTCTTTTGAGTCGAGAGACAAGGGTTGTTGTGGCGCCGGATCAGCGTCAAATGCTTCTCGAGGAAAAATTTCTTTTTGCACATACGGTATTGGTGCGATGCTTGGCGCTGCTGCTACGTCGACATAGAAAGGGAACAGAGATACACGATGGCTCGATTGACTCCCGGTATAGTACGCGCACTTCGCCAACTACATGAACAGGAGATATTACAGGAGAAGTGAAAGACGAGGGACGTGTAAGTTTAAGCTGCGAGACAACGTAAAAGAAAGAGAGCCCCCACTGGTGCGAACGGTAATGGTGCACAAGACAGCCTGTATTCGAAAATGAGCAGGTGAACTAGCTAATTCGTACTGAACATGCTTTCCTATCCATCGACGTTCGGCTGTTGCGTGTTACCCAGTTCCGCGCCACACGTCCGTGAAATGAAAAGCCTCGAGATACCTCATACATTCGTACGCGACCCCCGTATGTCAACTGAGAAACGCCGGCTAGATGCTTTCGCGAATCGCTCCCGAGATGCATAGAAAAAGAACTGGTGAAGTTGCGGAAGGGGTATAAGTAACGTGGTGATGTTGTTGATGGACAATCTGAGGATTGAGAGTCGACTTGCTGGCAAATTCTAGAACATTTTTTATCGTACATCTTGCTCAGTTGGGCTCTAGGCTCAGTACTGCTGGCTATCGCTATACGAGTAGGGCGAACCGTTGGTCACTGGACGCTGGCCTCTAAAGTTCGCACTAGGTGGTGGAGGTAAGGGTCCAGAAGGCGGCGGGGCTGGGCGAATTGGCAGTGTTGTGGTAGGGTTGAAGTGTCCGCTGTCTCTTGGATGAGGGTTGAAGTTCCCGCTATCCCTTGGATGGCTCGGCAGACCACTCTTGGGGCTAAAGCTTTCTCCCTCGCGAGACCGGCTTGATAGTGGAGCTGTGGTACTTGATGTGCGCGGAGGGAAGCCTTGGCGGTCAAAGGCGGAGCTCTGAGAAGGATACATGCCTGTGCCGTTGATCTCCGCAGGCATCACCCGCTGGATTGGAGGCTGTTCCGAGCGCGGCGATGCCTTAATCTCTTCGTCGGCTATTGGTATCTCGCCAGAAGTAGGAGTCCTGGATACCGTCGAAACAGTCGGTTCCTTAGGAGAGGGCACGGACTCTCCCCGGAGCAAGGCTTGCGTAGAGGGTGATAGCTGTGGGGCAAGGTGAGACTTGCGATTGTGGCGCTCCATCATTGAAACGGCCCATTGCTCCAGGTCAACGGGCGTTCGTTTAGCGGCTGCCAGAAACATGTCTTTGTCCTAAAAGCCTTGTGTCAGTAATCGGTGCAAAAGGGTTTACATAAATGGCACATACAAATAGTTGGCGAGGCGTAGGTCGATCATCTGGGTTCTTGAGAAGACACTTCTGGATCATTTCGTCGATGATTGGAGGGAATGCATCACTCTGTGGTAGCCTTGGTGCAGGTTCGTGAACGATCTGCTGTAGGAGATCCAAGATCCCCATAGGTCCGGCGCTTGCTCTATCCCCTGCCGCTGCATCGCTTGCATCAAATGGGAATCTTCCAATAGCCAGCTCCATCACTGTGAGGCCAACGCTCCATACATCCGACTTGATCGAGTACTTGGCTCCCTGGATTCTTTCAGGCGCCATATAGGTCGATGTGCCCACAAAGGTATCTGCTATTGAATTCACGAGCTCGCCCGAAACACCAAAGTCGCAGAGTTTAATGTAGCCTCGCGAATTGACCAGTACGTTTGACGGCTTAATATCGCGGTGCATGATCCGATGAACATCGTAAAGGTAGTTGAGCCCACTCAGAATTGCTTCCGTAATCTTTCCAAGGACATCTACTCGGACAGGACCAAAGTCTTTTGAGATGCGGTCTAGGGATCTACGTCCAAATCAGAAACAGTCGGAGTGTGGATGGAACGTGAGATCTCACCCGCAGTCCATATACTCCATGCACATTATAACGTCTCCTGAATTGTGGAGGAATGCACCGTAGAAGGTAACGATATTCGCCGACGTACAGTCGTGCATGATGTGTAATTCTCGGACTATTTGCTTTCGAACGTCCTTCTTCGCTTCCACGTGAATGACCTTACACAACGGTTAGCTGGCTTTCTCTTTCCTCGTATCGACTCGAACAAATACCTTCTTGGCCATAATGACCTTGGTTGCTGCATGCATAACCTTGCTGACAGTCCCTCCGTTGCCAGCCCCGAGCTCTTTCAGTACGATGAGGTCCTCAGTCTTGAAGTCCAGCTTGAACTCGACCCCAATCTCCAGAGTGTCTGACCTCGCCACATTATTTCCCAACGCTCCTGGTATCTGTGCATCACCAGCTGATGGGGCTGGAGCGATCTTCGGGGCAGCGCTCAACGCGAGACCTTTGACGTTCTTGCGGCCCAACGTCCGGGTCTTCATGTCGGACGACATCTTGACGGTAATGTGTGAGGAGTGTTGAAAGGGAAGCGAAGCCTACTTCTTATTGTTCAAGGGGGTAATAGATGGTCCCTCAAGAGGCAATTTCGCGAGTATGGCAGTGGTGGCAGTCGGGGCAACTTGATAGGTGCAGACAATCTGCGCAATCAGCCAGTGGTGCAGACGGTGGATGCAGATCCTCGAATGCGGACTGCAGGGCGAAGCTCATCAAACTTGCGGCATCTGCATGACGGCTTGAGCATCAGGCTCTCAATAGGCTGCTGTTGGCTACATATGCATGTCGGTGATGTCGCCGTTTTGACAGGTCAACAAGATTGTGACTCCAAGAATAGAACTGAATTTCATCCCACATTGAAACCTGAGCTAGGCCGAATTCAGATCATTATGTAAGCGAGATCTGAATACCTTCTTGACTTTGTTCGAAACATTCAAAACATCCCGCAAGCACTGCCATTCTTCCCCTTTTCACTTCACTTATCAGTGTTGAAGTCATCAAAGCATGCTCATACAGGTATCCGTGAAGCATTCACATTCTTCACCTAGCCAGACCTTTGTCCAACATGAGTGCCCTTCGAGACCTGATTGTAGGAGAGGCCGAGCTTGACGACGACGACGAGGGCGATGAATCGTTCGATGAAGAGACTGGTGAGATCAGGCGGAGTACGAATGGTAAAAATGGAGTCAACGGAGTCAACGGCCATCTCGACGACTCGAGTGAAGAGGAGGACGACGACGATGAGGAGGCAGCTCAAGCGGTAGAATTTCTGTCATCTGGCGCCTACATCTGAAGCCATTCACTGACCGGGTATCATTGTGATCTCTAGGTCAGAGAAGGGTTTATAGTCGAAGACGACGAAGAGCCTGAGGAACGCGCGCGGAGGAAACAGGAGAGAAAGAAGCGTAGGAGGGAAGAACGAGAGGAAGAGGAGGCCGGCCTAGACGAAGAGGACTTGGATCTGATCGGAGAAGCACACCCAGAATATGAGCAGCGCGTTACCAGCGAGGTATATGCCAACTTGTCTGTTGCAAAACCTGCTCTGCTAACACTCCGCTCAGCCCAAGCTCAAACGTCTGAAACGTGGGCACAAAGATGATCGAGATGGAAGGCCAAGAGGTGTAGGGGATATCTTTGACGACGACGAAGATGACGATCTGCCTCGCGCACCCGAAGGCCAACGTGGCTCCGCCCGCGTTGACCCTCGAACACTTGAGGACGAGTTCAAGGACTTTATCGAGGAGGACTTCGACGACGAAGACGGCCAACGACAAGACGACGATGATGTCGATGTTTTACGGAAACCCAGCAGAAACATCATAGGAGTGAAAGACGCTGCTGGTCTGGACGAAATCGCATTAGAAGATATGAAAGAAGCATTTGGTACAGGGTTTGAATATGACTGGGCACTGGAGCTCCAAGACCAGGAAGAACAGAACGAACAAAGACCCGTAGACCTCGACGATCCAGACGCTATAATTAAGGGTATCGAACTTAAGGATGTTTTCGAGCCTTCTCAGCTTGTCGACCGTATGCTGACGGATGAGGACAATCAAATACGGGCTACGGATCAGCCAGAGCGCTTCCAGCTTGCGAGAAGTCCCTACAAAGATCTTGAGCTTACCGATGAAGAGCTCAAGGAAGAATCGAGTTGGATATCGGATCTTATGCTTCCGAAGAAATCCATTGATCCGGACCTTCGAGATGCGTTTCAAAAGTCGGTCGCAAAGGTCTTGGAATTTATGAACGTCGACGAATTTGAAGTGCCATTCATCTTCCAACATCGCAAAGACTATCTCATCCATGCGCAGAAGATAGCCGTCACACCAGATCCGTACAATCCTAGCGCAACACCATATGTTGTCAACGCTGAGAAGTTACTCAATCAATCCGATCTATGGGAGATTTTCGACATGGACCTCAGATTCAGGGCTCTTGTCGAGAAGCGTCACGCTCTGCAAAGAACCTACGACAACATCTCAGCCTTGTCCGAGGATTTCCACGATCCCGTCATCGAAGAAATGCTTCCAATAGCAGTCACTATGGAGGAACTTCAAGATGTGCAAGACTATATACAGTTCCAACACCCTTCACGTCTTGCCGATGTGGCTCTTCATAACGGAACCGGTACCAGCGGGTCAACCCAGCGACGGCCGGGTGCGTCCAAGATGTTATTTGAGAAAATTCGGACTGGCAAGGTGTATCGACTCGTGCGTGCTTTCGGCATATCTGCTGACTCTTTCGCCCAAAACGCCCTTATGAAAGAAGGCAGACGCCAATTTACAGAGGATCCAACCCAGCGCCCAGATGACATGGCAGACAGCGAAGACATACTAGATCCCCCCGAATACTCGTCTGGCGCACAATGTCTGCGGGCTGCAAAAGCAATGTTTGCAGAGGAGATAGCTATGAGTCCCAAAATGCGAAAGGTAATGCGCCGACATTACTTTGGGAACGGTATTGTCGAGTGCTATCGGACAGAGAAAGGACTTCGCAAGATCGATGATCAACACCCTTACTACGACTTCAAATACCTTCGAAATCAGCAACTCATTGACATTGCACAGAACCCGGACCGTTTCCTTCGCATGCTCAAGGCAGAAGAAGAAGGTCTGGTTGAGGTGAGGGTGAGGACTCAAAACCACGATGGCTTCAAGAAGCGGCTCTACGGAGACCTGGAATCGGATAACTTCAGTGAAGTTGCTGACGCCTGGAATCGCGAGCGAAGGGAGACTTTAGACATAGCTCTTCTAAAGCTTGAGAAAATTATGGCACGAGGCGTGAAGGAGGCTTTGAAGTTTGAATGTGAAAATTCGGTAGCCAAAAACTGTCGCGAGGAGTATGGCAAGCGACTTGATCAAGCACCGTACAAACCAAAGGGTATGATGCTGGGAACAGTGCCACGTGTGCTTGCTCTCTCGAATGGCACTGGTACCTTTGGCAGAGACGCAGTCTGCTGGGCTTGGGTGGAGGAAGACGGACGAGTCCTCGAAAATGGAAAATTCACTGATCTTGTCATGGGAGACGCTGAACGAGGTACAGAGGACGGTGCAGATGTGAAAGCGTTCGTGGAGCTTGTCGAGCGACGGAAGCCGGACGTGATCGGTGTTTCGGGCTTCTCTGCAGAGACTCGCAAGCTGTACAAACAGATCGATGACATCGTTGAACGTAAAGAACTGCGCGGAGCCGACTACGAAGACGAGGACGGCAACGACAGGAGCGACAAGTTGGAGGTCGTGATTGTCAATGACGAGGTGGCACGCCTGTACCAGACCAGTGAACGGGCGAACATGGAGCATCCCGGGTTTGCACCTCTCACAAAGTACTGCGTGGCTCTTGCCAAGTACCTCCAGAATCCTCTGAAAGAGTACGCATCACTAGGCCGCGATATCATCTCTATTTCCTTTGATGCAGCTCAGCGATACGTACCTCAAGAGAAGATTATTAAGGCGCTTGAGACATCTATGGTCGACATGGTCAATCTGTGTGGTGTAGATGTCAATGAGGCTGTCAGTGATTTGTACACTGCTAGTCTGCTCCCATACATTTGTGGCCTGGGACCACGAAAGGCCGCACAACTCATCAAAGTTATCAATCTCAATGGTGGCGTCGTCTCTTCGCGATCGGAATTGGTAGGTGACCCGGACCGGAATATCTTAGCCGCTGTTGGGGCAAAGGTTTGGAACAACTGTGCCAGCTTCCTCTTCATCGAATTCGACAGCTCAGAACCGGACGCTGACTACCTCGACAACACTCGAGTGCACCCAGAGGACTATGACCTTGGACGAAAGATGGCTGCTGATGCTCTTGAATTGGACGAGGAAGATATCGAAGCTGAGCAGCAAGAGAATGGTCCAGGAGCCATTGTCAGAAAGCTCATTAAGGATGAGTCCCAAGAGAAGGTCAATGATCTCATTCTGGAGGAGTACGCGGAGCAGCTGGAGAAAAACTTCAATCAGCGAAAGCGAGCCACTTTAGAAACGATTCGTGCTGAACTACAGCAGCCGTACGAGGAGTTGCGAAGGAACTTTGCACTCCTGTCGACCAACGAGATCTTCACCATGTTCACTGGTGAGACCTCGGATTCATTGTGTGAAGGCATGGTAGTACCCGTCTCCATCAAAAAGGTTGCCGATGATTATGTCGAAGCCAAGCTGGACTGCGGCATTGAGGGCACTGTACCTGCTCTTGCTGTCTCCAATAGACCAGACGTCTCCGCGAAGCAACTCTTCTCCGCTCATCAGACAGTACAGGCCAAGATAACCTACCTCAATCGCAAGCAGCTGACCGCTAATTTCTCCCTCCGCGAAGACGAGCTTCAAAGACCATATCGAAAGGAAGTCGATCGCATGAGGGATGAATGGGACGAGGACCAGGAGCGGAAAGACAAGGAGTCAATGATGGAGAAAAACGATGTTTCCGGCCGTACCCAGAGAGTCATCAAGCATCCCCTATTCAAACCCTTCAACAGCATTCAAGCAGAGGAGTATCTTGGCTCTCAAGCTCGGGGCGACCTGGTTATTCGTCCTTCCTCGAAAGGGCTTGACCATCTTGCTGTGACTTGGAAGGTATCAGACAACATTTACCAGCACATCGATGTGCTTGAGCTAGACAAAACGAACCAAATCTCCGGAGGAACTACACTCAAGATTGGCGGCCGTTACAATTACAGTGATCTCGATGAACTAATTGTCAACCATGTAAAAGCGATGGCCAAGAAGGTGGATGAGATGATGCTTCATGAGAAGTATCAGAACCTCAGTAAAGCTGATACTGGTAAGCAGCAGCAATCCTTGCTTCAACAAAAAGACTTTGCTGACATACTTTCACAGAGCGATGGTTGACCACCTACACCGAAGCCAATCCCAAACGATCCGTCTACAATTTTTGCATCGATCCCAAACACGCCGGCTACTTTTTCCTTTGCTTCAAAGCTGGCCAGCATGCTCAGGTCCAACACTGGGCTGTCAAAGTCGTTCCGCAGGCATTTGAGCTCCAAAAGAATATGTACCCTGATATGAGGGCGTTGTGCAATGGCTTCAAGCTACTGTTCACGAATATGCAAAGTGGAAAGCGGCGGTAGGATGGTACCTTTCTTCCACTCTTCACCTGTCTTCAATTAGTTTTATTTGGAACATCTGGCATCAAGCAGGCGGTTGCGCGATTGGGCCTGCGTGAGCGTTGTCTTTCGAAAAGTGTAACAATAGATTGGATGAGCCGAGGCTTTCGCGGTCGAGCCTCCCTGACGGAGGAAAATTGAGACCTCGTGCCTTGGATCACATACAAATGGCTCTTGATCGGTTCTCTACTCTCTCGCAGCATGCACAGCCCTCAACGCTTCTCTCACAACCCTCCTCCCCCTTTCCCCACCCAAATACTCTCCACCCTCCTCTCCTTCCTCACCCCCCACCCCCTCATCCTCCACACTCGCTTCATAGGCCCTCATAACCATCTCCTCGTCCACCCTACAGCCACCCTCGACCAACGCCCTTACACATCCGCTCAACCTCGCAATCTCCCACCTCGTCTCCTCACCAATACTCTCATTCCTATTCTCGTACATGCCCTCTCCGACCTTCTCTTCCAAGTTATTCACCCCCATACCAGCACCCGCATGTCTTCCACCCTTCCCTTCCACAAGTTCTCCACCCACATGCTTGCAGATCCATATATACCCATTCACACCGAGCACGACATCGACTTCCCCACCCCCATTAGCCGTCTGCACAGTCCACACCTGCCTCCTACTCCTCACAACCCCACCTCCACCCCCACCCGTCCCAGAAACAGACAAGAACACCCCATTCCTCAACTTCCCGTACTTCAAACTCCGCGTATGCAAACTCGCCGCCCCATCCTGATACACACTCTGCACCTCCGCGACCAGCAAATCGCCCTCGCCAAAAAACGTCCGTATCGCAAGCTCGTCCGTACTCGTCCTCTTCCTCAGTATCCCTCCGGGCAAGTTGATGGCGGAGAGGGGCAGGTGGGCCAGCAACGGGGCGGACAGGTCGACTTTCCAGCGCTTCGTTTGCACCTCGACGACGCGGCCGACGACCAGGTCGCCGATTTCGGGCGTGTAGCGCGCGCGGAGGGGGCGGATGGAGAGGAGTTTGTTGGTCTTGAGCAGGGTGCCGGCGACGGAGGAGAGGATTTGGGGGGACGTGGGGTGCGTGTAGGTCCCGTGGCCGCTGGGGCGCGTCAGCGAAGCCTTTGCGGATGAGTATGGGTGGGAGATGGTGGAGGGTGGGAGGGAAGACGAGTGCATACCGCATCCATTGGGGGTCGTCGGTTACGGTTTCGCCGGGCGTGACTATGGATCTGGTGGAGAGTTTGGGACGTTTGGAGGGGGGAGGCATGTCGGTGTCGCCGTCTGAGTCGAGGGAGGGGGAGTCGGAAGGCTCATTGTGGTGGAGGGGTGAGAGGGGCGCTGGGAGGGTGATTGTGAAGGGCATTGTAGAGGTAGTGAGGCGGGTGTAGAGAGCTTGAGCTCTAGAAAGGTGATTGCTTCGGGGATAAATGAGCGGAGTTAAGAGTTTTGTACAACATATTCTATTGGCTGAAAATTGAACATTCTAGATGGATTCACTCCTCACTCCACCTCAATTTTGAGGCGCTCAGACCATTCTCTTGACAGCTTCCGACGTGCACTGTGGACTACCGAAGCTCCTCGTGCTCTGGTCGGTCTATTCATCGCTCAATCGTCACCTCGCTCCTACACCCCTATGATTTTCACCCCTCATATCTTCAGTTGAGGGTAGATGAACCTATTGTGTCTTCATCGTGCGGGATACCCCCATCTCCACCTTGAGCTCCGCTTGGGTTTTTGTAGACTAACAATACTCTCGGACTTGGATTCTTAGCCTTAACCGCTCATCTCAGTCGAGCGCAGAACTACGAAGTAGACTTCCGTCCTCATCTATGCGAGCTCGCGAAGCAATCTACAAACTCACCGATCGCATGGAAGTCAATGTGCATTCCGAGCACAGAATTACCCCGAATTGTATGGAATATCGCACGTTTACAGATACTTCAGAAGACGTCGTGTTCACCACTACTTGGACGTGTGCAAAGGGTGAGAGGGAATGGAAAAGTTGGGGGTTTCATTGCAAGGTTCAAAATCGAATACTAACCGAGAACCTCGTCTCGGTACACAGAGATAATCTTTCATGGGCGGATCAAACGAGTCTTCCATGCGCGAACCAAAAGAGTATCTCAAGCAACCTTGTGATCGTGATCATCATCGCCTGGGAAGGCAGTTACCTACCGATAGCTTCTTAACGACTGCGACTTGAGTTGCGTAGTCTGCGCAATCAGAAGGGGTTGGTTAAGGGACTCCTCCATCAATACCCACGACTCATCCAGGCATGCAGCTCGTTGGGCTTTTGATCAGAACATTCGAAATTTCACAAGGATTGTAGTGTTACAAGAATCTTCTATCGCTGCTGAAATCATGCAAGGATCCAGAGCAATATAGCTGATCACTATGATGTATCTTCGCATTCGACCCGCGTTGTCACTCCGATCACAGCCTGTACAGTAATCGAAGATGGTATCCCCTCAGAGGAAGTATTTGTCCACGGTTTGGTCAGGCAACAATCCGGTCACCATTTGATCGCCAAGCACAGCTTGTCTGAATGGAGCATTAAAGAACATGCTCAGCCAGACATCAGGAAATGCAATATATTCAAAAACTCTTGTCTCTGCGTCATTATTGCAATGCTATCGAAGTCACCTTTCTTCTATTCTCCCGTGTCTCTTGAACTTTATCATCAATCTCTCTCAATTCCAACCCTTGCTATCTTATCATCGTCATTACTGCTCTCTGCTTCCAACAAATATACGCTCAGATTTAGGATTACCCTCTCTACTCTTCCGCTGCTGCTAAGATGTGCAAAGAAGAGCGTCCCTTGTCGACGGTCAAGTTCCTCGGCGACGCCTTATCCCTGAACCATATTGCAAGCACTCCGAACCCAGAAGCAAACCAAACCGACAATGGAAGAACACCAGAAGAGATCTCGGTCTTCGATAATATCTACTTACCAATCCTAACAAGAAGCGGCATTCCAATCACAGACCAAGACAGGGAAGAAATAAGACTGCGCGGTTTATCGCCCATTCCGGAAGAGCATGTCACATGGGCAAGAGCAGATCAAGCATGGCGGTCTTTCGAACAATCAAGGGAGATGCAGCCAGCGCAAAGCCCAGTGCGATGGCTTTTGGACGAAAGCATGCGCTTTGAAGAACCCGAAGAATACATCAGCGACCCGGGCCTACCAACCGATGACCTTGGTAACCGATCTTTTGATCTCCCGACTTTAGCATCCTTCCTCCCGATCCCACCTCCGGAAACCTGGTCTGTCGACACACAAGATGCTCACACCGCTAGCAGTAATTTGACGAGATTATCAGCACGCCTGCCAGGCACCGAAGGCCGTCGCTCGACAACTCCTAACCAGCTGCAGGAGCTGAGGAATACTGTGCAGACGGTCAGTAGTCGTGATGCGATGTTTGGGGATGAGGGCTATCAGAGTTTGAGATCGAGTGACTCGGAGAGTGAGACGAAGGAGGGTGAGAGTGAGGAGGGGGAGGTGGAGTAGGAGAGCGACGAGAGGGAGTGGGGAGGTGTTTGAGGGATGGTTTGGGTCTTTGAAGGGAAAGGCTACGATTGACATTGGATGACCGGGCTATTAAGGTTATAGATACTAGATACTGTCGAGGTACGATCAGGTTTGGGCTGTTAAGTCCCTATCTCGGGAGTGAAGGGGGAAAGTTCCATAAGGTATCAATCCCATCGTCCAACATATATACCCCCAATCCCTTTTGTACCAGTTCTCAAACTCGAACGCCCTGTCACACTGATGACAACTCGTGGAGCCTGCTGATCAAATATAGCTGACAGGTGACTAACGAAGTAATCTCTGCTTTCAACGCAGTCATCCGTAAGAGGAAAAACAGCCAAGTTTACTATTGCAATATTCTTTTCTGTCTGTCAAACCACATTCACGCCTGATTTCCTACTACTCTGCTATGCATCAGTCAACTCCACCCGCCCGACCTTCCACCTCTTCCACCAACCCCCTCCCCCTCCCCCTCCCGCACCAATGCGAAACTTCAACCTCCACGGCCCCTTGACCGGCGAAACCTGGCCGGAACAACGCGCCATCCGCGCCTACGTGGCTTTCCACCGATGGAAAGCCAGCAGGGTCGACTGGACAACGCCGGGCAGCGGGCAACTCCCTTTGCTGACCCGGCGCCTCGACTTCGTCGACCACATCCCCGTCAGCCGTGGAGTCTACATCCTGCGTTGCGGGTCGACGTTGCGGAGAGTTGACGAGATACAGGACATGCTCATGCAGATGGGGTTCACGCTCCGCGGCATGGGACGGCGGCACGCGAGGGGGGAGAGCGTCGATGATGGGAAGGTCGGGTACCTGAAGGGGCATTTCTGGGCTTGGGTCGGATATCTGACGAAGCTTTGGCGGTGTATGACGACGGCTGGGATGCTGGGTTTCAGTATCTTGGTCGTGAGTGAGGCGGCGGGGTTGCTGCAGGTTGCGGAGGAGGTGGCGGCGTTTGTGAGGGATATGGACTTCGCTGGTGTGGTGTTTTTGAGCGACGAGTGGGATGAAGAGGCGAGGGAATGGACAGAGGCGATGTTGAGGGAGGAAGATTGGTTGGCTGAGGGGGCTTGGAGGGAACGGTTTTGTGACATTCTGCGAGGAAGAGATACGTTATAGTCTCTTTCAGGTAATAGATATTTACACATACTTATCTTTTTCTTTATCCTCTTGTTGACGTGGGACTTGGTGATAGTTGAGATGTGTAGATAGAATGGTTGATTTGATCCACAATATCGAACGCACTTGCCAAGCAGGATGGCGCATGGCCTGCATCCGGTGCAAAACAATGGTACCATGACTGGTGAAAATTTTCAGTATGCTAGCTCGCATTGATGGCAGAGAGATAACTCACTAGATTCTGCAGGGATTTAATGCCATTATGCGTACTGAGCAAAGGCGCCAAGGCTTATATTGCAATATCGTTTCCTATTAAAATCCGCTTACGCACCGCTCCTTCCTCCTCTTCTTCTTCCTACTCCACGGTACCAGTAAAATCAGTTTCAATCACCTGCCCAACCCTGGAACGACTTACTTTTCACAATTCCCAAATGCCTTTCCAATCTCACAACTCGGCCGCGAACATGCCGCCACCCAAGCAGCTATCATACCAAGTCCAATACTGGAAAAAGCCCATGGGTATTAATGATCATCACAACTTCCCAATCTCCGATACTGCGGCAGCAGAGATGAGGCAAAATGCCACTCAAAACCTCTCGAGACTCCCAAGCCAGCTCCACCAACTGGCCGTCGGCTCAACATGGGAAAGATCGGCAGACCAGAGCATGAGGGAGTACCAGCTTTTAGACTATGCTGCGCAAAACATTGACATTTTGAAAGCGATGAACATCAGGGACAGAGATCGAGACCAGGAAGAAGCCAGTAGAAAGAAGAAGGAGGAAGCGCCTGGGGTGCTAAATGCGATCAAGTATTGGGTATGTCCGCAAGAGATGAAGAAAACGAGAAACGACATGCGAGAATTGAGGGAACGCGGTCGCTACGCCCGTTGCGTGAAAGACTGCATGCCGGAAATCCTCGATGGGACTGACATGCGGTGGTCTGGCACGCCTGACTTCGTTTACGTAATGAAGAATGTGGAATGGATCATGGAAAAGGCGCGAGCGACAGCCACAAAGGTGCAGACGGATAATCCAGACGGCCACTGGGCTATCGAGCTTCTCAATTTTTACTCGGATAGCTGGATTGTATGGCTCGATGATTTCAATGAGAATTTTCAGACTAATTGGTATGATCTTGACAAGAAGATCGAGGGTGCGAAGCAGAGAGCTGAAGTAGCGGAGGAGATTGTCGAAGAGATCGAGAAGGAGAGGAGGATGCGGATGCCAGTTGGACTTGCATGGGGATTGGCGTCAGAGAATTTCAGAGAAAGAGATCCGTAAAGTCATAAGTCGGCAACTCGTAAACCAGTAGCAAAAACTCACATTGCATTTCCTTGACAATTGTTTCTGACCTGTTCAGTCAATCAGCTTCCACTCTTGGCTGCCTTCTAGGTCTAACAGTCACAATCTGTTGAGATGCCACAACTAGTGTCGCTTTCCTCTAGCCTTCATATCTTGCGATCAAATTTCCATCGTGTCGATATTGCCGCAGCAGTGGTAGCATATCGCCCTTCGAAATTGACCTGCTTTGGCCGTGAGAGCTGAGATACGGCTGGCGTATGTCGTTCGGCACCTTCATAATAGGCATATTGCTGCAGTGCAAGGCAACTACCAAATTCAGAGCACTTTTGTGCGATATGCCGACATTAGTCGAAGGTATAGGGTACGTGACGCTGATCAGGGTCGTGGCTGATAGACAAATGGCACAATCCAGGGCAACTTCATCAAACTCTTTCATCCGTCCACGATTTCGCAGAGCAAGTGCCATGGTTTACCACTATGCTTGGGGCTAAGACCCAAGGATGAAGGACAAGCCGAATGTATTCTCTCGTTTTCTGCTTGCAAACTCGGATTTTTGTCCTTGTAGAAGCTTGGCTTCTAAGAATAGGCGCATTCTTTTTCGAATAGCTTTCCAAAAGCCTTTCAGCTCCTGTACATTCCTACCATCAACCCCTCTAGTACTACTTCGCACCAAATTGGTTCAAGACCAAAGGCTGTCAACTTCCTACATAGCAATGACAATCCGTCGTCTAGGTCGTCCTTGGATACGGCCCAATATCTCCCCTGAGCTGGCACCAAAGACAAGCCGGTGAAGAGACAGGACCATCCAAAATGGCTGCTCGAGTAGTCTACCACCGATAAAGACAGCGAGGGCCATTTTCCGAGTTTGAAAGGGAGATCGCGCTGCAGAGTTTACTAGAAAAGTCAGAAAGTGCCGTCAATGAAATTTGTAGCAAGTCACAAGAAGAAAATCGTAATGATCAGGCTTGCGAAGAAAATGAAGCTCAGAAGGAGGACAAACAGAGCTTGCGTAGCTGGCCAGAACTGGTGGTTGCACATGGGAGAGAAGATCTAGGGCTTGGGGGCGACAGATCGGCGGAGCTCGCTGCTATGTATCGCAAATTCGTGCCGATGGTCTTAATGAGGAGATCCAGGAAGGAAGAAACATTGCGAAAACTGCAGGTCCGAGCGGGGGAGCAAGTATAAGAATCAAGGATTGCGCCGAGAGCAATATGAGTAGGTCCCGTAGAGGCTTCTGTAGCAAACAGTAAGCCAATACTGGAGATCAATTAGGCGCTTAGTTCCCAGATGTAGCTGCGCCATTCATTGTCCTCCTTCAGAGCGTGCCTCGATCGCCAGCCGAATGTTCTCAAGCATCCTCAAGGACGCACTATCAAACCCATCAAGACTCTGGAGGGACGTCCACTTGATGGCGAGCTTCTGCTATAACCAAATACGTTCGTATCTCTGGCTTTCTTCAAGTTGTCTTTCCTATCATTCATTGTCCCGGTAGCAATGGAGTGGTATTGGTTTGGTCCACGGGTGATCGTTGCATCCTCGTCGCCTTTGATTTCTCTGTGGATCAAGTGGCTACTCTATTGCATCTGATAGGAGCGCTACATGCGATGGGAGAAGTGAATTAGTGGACACGAAGTAGAAACCTTATCATGGATCTAGAGATACAGGTAGAAATAGAGAGTCACTGTCGTTGATACTATTAGGAGCAGAGAAGAAGTGCCTCGAAGGGCGGGCTAAGGACGCGAAGACTTGTAGATGATGATGATCTTATCTAATCTAATCTACGAGCCAAAACGAGCTAGACCTTAACAAGCCACGCCAAGAAAAAGCTTCCGTAATTCGGCTTTTGCAACCTTCAATCGAGAGACATCATGCAAACTCAATTACAGAAAATGAAGTGGTGCAGAAGCTTCTGCTTGACTGATATAATCCTACGTACGGGATCGTACGGGGAATAAAATACATGCATAAGACACTCTGCTCGTTCAGCATGCCGCAAACGAGTGCTGCATTCCCCCTCTCCTTTGTCTACCCTCAAAAGTTCCGTTTCTCCGCTTGCTTGTTGGATGATTCTTTGTTATTTACGCATTCCTTTGTCACTCTGAAAACAGTAATCCTGAAGCCGGTAGGGTGAGGAAATGGAGCTGAATCTTTCTGTCGTTTGAGATGGGTTTAGTTTCAACGCTTGTTCCCCATTCCATTTCTCTGAGTCTTTAGAATTACGTGGAGCGCGAGTAAGATCGAGTAGAAATGTCCACGAACAAGCGACAGAGTATCTCTGACGAGGCCTCCAAGAGCAATGGCGAACCTCACTCTGCGTCTCCACGGAAAAAATTGCGATTGTCTTCGTTCTTTGAAGTAGATAGAGATAGAAGACACGTAAAAGCTGATGCGATCCAAGACGGTAATTACAAGCCACCCTCTGCTCCCATACAGCCATCCTGACTACACCATCGACTAATTACTGTCTCAGAGGGAGCCAGACCATCCGAGCGAAATAAACGATCCTCTTTTGGACACCTGCGGCCTGGAAAAGTGCCCACTCCACCCTCTCCGAACTCTTTTCCGTATTCTGGTCCGCCAGAACTGTTCGACGTCACACCTGGCCTACTAGATGCAATGTTTCTAGCCGATGATGAATCACCTTGCTGGAATACCGACCATGCTGCATTCATCAAGTCGGCTGCCGGTCTCGAGAATGAAAATTGGCTTGGCAAACGGCCACTGGGTTCAGGAAGTTTTGGAACAGCAGGTCTGTGGGAATTGCGAGATGACAATAACGTTGTGATAGAGGTACTGTCAGATTTCTGTTCTGTTCTGTTAAGCGGCTGAATGATATTCAAGCAAATCGTCATCAAAGAAAGCAAGACTATACCTGTCGAAAAATGGACCGGGGAAGTGCCCGAGGAGGTCAAAATGATGCGCAGGCTGAATAAGACCGGCTGCCAGGCTGTGCCCAAACTGATAGCGTACAAACGTTATATGCATGTCAGAAAACATCGCATATATATGGAGTATTGTCCCTATGGTGATTTAGTAACGCTTAATGTCAACTATAAAAGATTCAGGTTGGTGGATCCTTACCTGTAAGTTTTCTTGTGTTCGCCTGACAAGCAAAGGACCTATTTTCCGGAGCCATTCTTATGGCACACTTTTAACAACCTTGTTAAAGTAGCTGCAGCGATGGAGAATGGACCGGATGACACCAATTGGGGCTATCGAATCGTGCACCGTGATTTGAAGCCCGCAAATAGTTAGTCTTTCCATTCCAGATTGCTTGGGCTGAGTTAGACAACTCAATAACATGGATAGTATTCCTAGGCGTTGAGAACAAAGATAGTGCATTCTCATCATACCCAGTCGCCAAGACTGGAGATTGGGGTCTTGCTATCAAAGTCAAGCACGGTGACCAAGGAAACCCAATTGGACTTCGAGGCGCTGGAACCCAAGGGTATTACGCCCCAGTGAGTACTGTCCAACCCAATGTTGGCAAGTTACTAATTCTCATGAAAGGAGCAAAGACTTTTCCACTCAGGAATTGCACTTACGACCCAAATGAACAGGCACCTAGACGGGACAGCTCCACTGCCAAAAATTTCTGCGCACACCAACATATGGGGCATTGGCGCAATAATGTTTGAACTACTGACACATGAGGCCGTCGTGTATTATTTGACTGATGACGAGTGGACTGTCAATGAGGCTTTTGTCGACATCCCGAACGTCCGAACCCCAAGATACAGCGGCGCTCTAACAGAGCTGATAAAGCTTTGCCTAATGCCAGAGCCATGGGATCGTCCGAGCATCGAAGAGCTTGAACTCAAGATCGGGGCAAAGTGTCAGCGCATAATGAACGAGTATACTGCCAATCCAAGCCTACAGAAACAAGATCGACTTTACTACGCAGGTAGCGAGATCAACCAAATGCCGCCTGGGGACTGGAATTACTGGAATCCTGTTGTGAAGGATGTGCCGAAGCCATCGGACCTCCCAGATCCAAAAGAACCTAGAAACCCTTTCACTGAAACCATCAAATATCCACCTTTTCCCACATCGGAACTAGATGGCCCCGAGGAGGAAGGAGGAGAGGTGCAGGAAACCCGTGTCAAATCCAGTGACGACGACGACGACGACAAGGATAACTGGAGATATGACGGCAATGATGAGGATATTTGGAGAGATGACGATGACGACGATGAGGACACTCACCACGAAGCATCCGAGGGCCCAAGAGTGGACGGCGTTGGAAAGCCCATTGTTGTATCGGACGGTACTTCAAGCGGTCGTAATGGCAATGACCTTAAAGATCCGGTCGTTATATCTGACAGTGATGAGGAGGATGAATTACACGAGAGGAGCGAGAGAAACGAGTTCAATCGGGGTGATGAAGTCGATGAAGGAGAAGAAGACAACTGGGCAAATGAGAATAACGAGCGCAATCCGGTCGTTATATCTGACAGCGATGAAGAAGATGAGTTAGACGAGAAGAGCGAGAGAAATGAAGTCAAACATGGTGATGAGGGAGAAGAAGGCAGTTGGGCAAATGAAAACAACGAGAGCAATTGGGGCGATGGGAGCGAGGACGAGAGTTCTTCCGATGACACCGACGCAAGGCGCCGGATGGCTATAAAGAAACCTCCAGGCACTTAAATATGGCAGACGAGCAGGGTACCAATACCGGCCTCACGTTGGTGCCTGTCGACCAGAGCACTTTCTTTACTAGTTAACCGCCAATAATTCAAAGAAATGTTGGTTGACAAGAAATTAAGAAAGGTATACTACGATCGGGTTAGAACGTTATATCGTTGCCCTTCTCGAAGTTTGGCTGCAATGCCTTGAATGTTCTTTGTTCCTTGATTATGCCTAGCACTTCTCAAGTCAGCGTGCCAAATTCGGGCCCTTTCATCCAATGAGAACAATATTAAGCAACAATATCAAGGGCTGATGTGTGGTACTTAGCAAAAATCGAACCGTCCACCTGTAACATTGATTCTGCCCAATGCGGTGTGACTTCTACTCGCCACTGGACTCAATCTACGCATTCGGCATTCGACCTGATTTTACGAGGAGACTCCTGATGGCAAATGGACCATACCTACACCAAGGCGTGAAGCTCGAATGTACCCCTCGAGCTCGCTTTGACTTCCGCAACGCCCCCACTGAACAGTGAGCCCCGGTGAAAATCTGAAGCTCAAGCCATGCTAGGGTTCCTCGACTACTGGCGACAAGAAGCTCAGGGTTCGTATAGACAGGTCCCGGAAGGTGAAGATAGCTCCAGCCGGGAAAGGCACGATACCCCTAGACCCACCATCCTGCACTTTGTTGTTCAAAAGATATACGAAGTGGCGCCCTTTTTGCTATTGCTCAATCTCGTTTTCGCTACCGTCTGGACTGCTCAGGGGTTGTTGCACATCTCCAAGCGACCGAGGGCCGTTATCCCTGACAGTAAGATCTAATTACCATGAGCAATTGCCTGATGAGACATGAAGTCCTAACCGCTGGTGGCTAATTAGTTCCTATCATAACTACAACATTCGATGAAAATGCAACATTCATGGCCCCGGCTTCGCCAGAAAGCGACGCAGCGTGGGAAGCCTTAAGACCCAGTGAGTAACTTCCTCTCGCCCCACATTTATCAGCTACCACTGAGCATACACCGCGCACAGAAGGAGGGGGTGCAATCGTAGTTCCGAACGCCAAAGCCTACGGACTCAAGCCCGGGATCCCCATGAAGACAGGACCCGACGTCTACGGCATCTCCATGTTTCACCAATTGCACTGCCTTGTATATATCCCCCCAGTCAATCAGCTTTCCAGGCGCTCACTCCCCCTCAGCTAACATCATCCCATCTGCAGACAGTTCTCCGAGCGAGCTATTACGCCGCCCTCAACGGCACCGTTCCCGCCTTCACGCAACCCGGCATCGAACTCGTCTCTGAGGAGAAGAAACTCATGTTACTTCGCGGACATACCGCCCACTGCTTCGACTATGTACGCCAGGGCATCATGTGCGCGGGCGATCTGACTATCGAGTCTGCGAATGAGTTCCCCGAAAAATGGCTCGAGGGGATCGGCGAGGATGCACTTCGTGAGAAGTATGGAGGACACAAGCCGGTGCTTGTGGATGGGTGGGGGATCAAGCATCAGTGTCGGAACTTCGGTGAGGCGTGGGATTGGACATCTAGGAATAGAGTTCCTGATGGTTCTGGTGTGGTGCTGTAGCGTGTGGGAGAGGGGTTTGCTTTTGGTCTCTCGAGTTTGGAATTTCTGGAAATGTACGTTGGCATTCAATTGGTGCGCGATGACTGGTGTCAGCGGATATCTGGAGGTCCTTGTGGTAGCACGGGATGGCCACCCACAGCCGCGGTGCCGATGCTAAGTGCGATGAGGACATGTACGGACCTCGATCACTCTTTCACGTAATGTTGTGAGTCCTAGCCAGAAAGTCATCTCCTTGAGACCGATCCCGCGACGACAGTAGGTCTGATAGTCGTACGATCCGAACTAAGAGCTGTGCTATGCACCGAAAAACTTCTCGGGCCAGAGCCAAGTATAAAACTGTTAGGCTGTTAGACCGCAATTAAGGTTCATTTCATTGAACTTTGATATTGGTTTCACTTTTGCTTTTGTCGCTACCCGGACGGAGCCGCTTAGCGCTGTATCAAAAGAAACGCCATTTTCTGTTCAGTACATTAGGGACTCGTCTGTTTGGAGCAAGCCACTTGAGGAGCCTTCATCAAATTTTTCCACTATCGATCGTGTCTCTATGAACAGCGTAGCTTCCTCATCCGCTTCTGCTGCCATGCCTACTAGCCCGCCACATTGTCCTTGACGCGTTCTAGTGCTACATATGCATACTGCGGCTTCACCTACTTGATCAGGGTCTTTCAAATTTTTCAGAAAAGACACGTGTGTATGTTTCAGCGTGTTCTGTTTGGTCTACCAACTTTCTATCTACCCCAGCGTTCCGTTCCCCGTTTCCAAATGGTATACCCTACATTACGAAGTATTCTATAGTAGCTGTAGTACAGTTATCAAATCCTCACTCCAGATAGGCCCATACCTATCATCTTGGGAGCCTTTGATGGCTGCACTCACCTGTTGTAGCAGACTTCAATATGTAGGAGTAGTGCATGGGCAAGACATATCCTAGCATCCTTTCATCTTCTATCCACTGCGGACGCATCTTAAAAGCTCATGATGATCTTGTTTCATCACTACTGTCTGTTGAAGCCTTGTCGTCTATCAAAAGCTCTACTGAGTACGGTGCCATCGAAAGTTTCGCCAAGCTTCCAGTGCGTTTTGGCTGCCATACCTGGGCACGCCCACGTGGACAAGCGCTCCGAGATCGGTACCGCTGGTTCGCAGCGGTTCGTTACGGGCAGGTGCACTATCTCCACTATCTCAACGTCCATTTAGACGACATCTGTTTACTTCTCTGCAACGTCTTCTCGCATTCCACTGATTTCAGCGATTCGTCCTCGAATGCTTTCTTTCATGCATCCGGTGAACAGTCTGAGCTTCTCTACTGCCAAGGGACTCAACGAAGTTATGCTAGCAGCTCCCCAACGCCTTGGCACACAGGGCTACCCAACAGGCCTTGGATGAAAGCAAGCCCAAGATGCTGTGAGGATTCCGTGAAGGCTACAAGGGCGGATGGCTAGGTATGATGAATTGGAGACATATACGGGTTTCAATACACCCGATCATCATCATCATTCTTACACCATGCCTCCCAGGCTGTCTTGCTGCCGCTGGCACAAGTTTTGAGGTTCCAAGGTCCTGTGTGAGCAAGTTTGCGGGATTCTCAGGTATAAGTATCTGGGTTTTTCCCCTTTCTTTTTCTCTTTTTCTTTTTCTCCTCCACCAAAAGCTCTCACTACCAATGCTCTTACATTCACACAACATTACAATGCCACAACTCATCTCACTCTCAGTCAACCGCGCATCTGCTGCCATGCCTTCCCTCGCAGCATCTTCGCGCATCCCTGTCCGCGTCAACGACTCTGTAGTCCCAGCTGCAGCCAGTCGCCCCTCCGTCAAGACCGCCGATGACATCGCCACGCTCTTCTCCGCCATGTCCATCAGCAAGCCCACCGTCGTCAAGCCCACTTCCGCATCACCATCAACATCCCATGCGTTGAAGTCCAAGCTCCCCATCGCCGCCTCCACCAGTGCCTCCAAGGATTGCCCACCCTTGCGTCAGCACCAGCAAAGATCTCTCGCCAAGATCGCTCCCTTAGCCAACAGCGCATCTGTTTCCGAACGGATCGCCGAGCGCCGCCAGCGTGTCATTGCCAACCTCGCACCTGGTCCCAAGAGATCTACGCCTCCTGTCAAGATCACTCCGGCGTCGACTATCAAGTCCTCCTCGACGTCGTCCAGAGTACCGTCTTTGCTACCCGTCACCACCGCGCCAGCATCGACCTCCCAGCCATCATCGATGCCATCAGATGTCATCGTTCCTGCCGCCGCCATCCCTGTCGCCGTTCCTGCGCCACGACGGTACGGCTGGCTTACCGTCCAGATGCCAGATAACTTCCGCCAGGACAAGCCAGGAGAGTGCAATCACATCTACGCCTTGGTACAGATATCCGACCGAATTTTCGACGCCGAATCTCTCATCCCATCGGCGCCCACCGGTCGCAAGGCTCGTGTTCAACTGCTTGGAAGATTCAAGCCAGCGAACATTCCTCTCACCCGAACTCCTATACCTCACTCTATTTCGCCCGTCTTCCTGCCGCATACAATGTCCCAATTCCCTAGGCACTTTTCGCCAGTCTACCTCCCTCGTCGCCTGAAGTCATACAAAATCCGAGGTACCTCGGACTACTGCCCTGCAAGACCAAGCAAACCAGGACCACGACGCAACTGTGGCTATGGGCCACTATACAAGGGCAGGACCTGCGATTGTTGTGAAGAAGACGGCGATGTCCCCGTCCGGAACTACAACATTCCCCCTTACCAGTGGGCAACCACTCCAGCGGAATCGGGCGTGGACCCTCATCCTCGTAAATCTCGCACTGACCGCCCTCGCAAAGTCGTTCAGTTTGCCGAGGACCTCATTCATACGTTCGCAGGTGCCAGAGATCCCAACGCCTCCTTCATTTGGGAGGGCACGTCTAAGGACACGGCAACGAGAGAACGGGACTTTCCAGAAGGATTCCCACTATATGAGGGTGGAAGAAGACGACAATTCCTCCGACGATGACGACCAAGTCTTCTAGCTCGTCCGCCTGTCAATTCAAACCTTCTTCCTCGTCATCGCACTTCCTCGAGGTCGTCTTCCTGACATGCTCTTGGACATCTCGCTTCGACCACGATCCATTACATGACTGCCTCGCTTCAGCGGTAGGGTGCTAGACTGCCTCGTCTTCCTTCCCCCCCTTCACACCCCCCTTCCTCCCCCTTCCTTTTCCCATACTAACCACGAGGCGGTCTGGCATGGCGCTCCGTCGCAACCTGGAAGGCTGAGACGAGGTAGCGTATGGCAATCCATACCGGCCTGTTAGCGGATCCTCGTGTCGTGAGTTAACCCGTTTCCCACCAACTTTTCCATCCTAACGGGTGTCACCAGTATCATCGAGACCAACTCATAAGACCACACAGCACTCATGTCTCACAAGCGATCCGCTCGACAACTTCTCACCGCAACGTTCCCACAGACCTCCTTCGACTTTCGACTAGTTCACAAATCACGGACTTCTCAACATTTCCTACATCGACATCGCAAGCCAAACGTCGATGTGTCTTCTAAGCTCCTCCACCAACCTTCCGACTCTAGACTGCAACATCGCTATGGGGGTTGGGCCCCTCATGGTGGTTGTTCGCCAGGCAGACCGGAAGCTATGTCGGGACATCACTACGCCAAGTCTTCCACCTCCCTATTCTCTTCCTTCTCAGCTTCCGACTCTAGACTGCAACACCGCCGTGGGGATTGGGCCCCTCATGGTGTTTGTTCGTCAGGCAGACCGGAAGCTTTCTTGGGACACCACCATCTTCTCTTCGCCAACACCTTCATCTTTCGTCTCGAGGCTGCAGCGGCTGTCGGGCTTGGACACCCTGCCACCGCTCGTCAGTAAGAGTGAAATATGATCATCACCTTTCGACCGATTTCTACTACGACCTTTTTGGGGCTGGGCACCTCGAATTGTGTTCCTTCAGTCAGAACAGTTGAAAGAATCCGACCTCACTAACTTCTTCCCTCCGAGTCGCATCTCCGAGATCTTATTCCGTTCAACTTATGCTTTGATTACAATCACCCACAATAACAGAAAAGGCAGTACGTGGCCAAGAAAAAAAATTGAACACCCAAAAAACCCTCCTAGAAAAAGCAGTGAGTCAACGTGGTACCAGGTTTTCATCATCATTTAGTTGTTCGCGTGCTTTGTGCGTTTTGGTATTGTTAACATTACAGGGTCGGATCGTGAGCTTGGGACGACAGTAGGTACTCACCACCCCTACCGTTTCTTGTAGGACTCTTGATAATACCTCACTCTAGGCTGTCTCTTGTGTCGGATCGTGAGCTTTAAGGAAATAGTAAGTACCTATCACCTATATCATTTCTCGGAGGACTCTTGATAATACCTAGCTCTAGGCTGTCTCTTGTGTCGGATCGTGAGCTTTAAGGAAACAGTAAGTACCTATCACCTATATCATTTCTTGGAGGACTCTTGATAATATCTCGCTCTAGGCTATCTCTTGTGTCGGATCGTGAGCTTTAAGGGAACAGTAAGTACTCATCACTCACACTATTTTTCGGAGGACTCTTGATAATACTTCAATTTAGGCTGCTTCTTGTAATTGCGCTTGGTGGAGTCATTAGTGCCAAAAAACACTGCAAGGTATGCCCTGATCTTCACCCTGTGCCGAAATTCACGCAAGTGGTTCGAGCCAGTTCCTTTCACACTCTCTCGTCGCCGGCCTTACACTACCGCTGGTTGATATCGAGACTTTCACTGTGCTTAGCACTTCTATCTTTATGATTCATGATCATCATCTTGTCTACCGTGAAAGAGACATACCACAATTTTTACAAAACCCTCTCTCGTCGCCGGTCTTACACTACCGCTGGTTGACACTGAGTTTGCATGGGCCTCAAGCTCCCTAAAATACTCTTGATCCACTTCTTATTGCCGCATGCAACGGCGCCAGAATTTTTAGAAAACACTTCTCTCGTTGCCGGTCTTACACTACTGCTGGTGACACTGAGACTTCCCATTACTACTTCTTTTCATGCACAACGATCCTCATATGCGTCTGGGAATACGCAAAACCCAAATTTTTTGCCACTCTCTCACGTCACCGGCCTTACACTACCGCTGGTTGACACCGAGACTTCCACTGTGCTTAGCACATCTACTTTCATGCATCATGATCCTCATATTGTCTACCGTGGAAGGGACATGCAACCAATTTTTGGAACTCTGCAAAGGTCTTCAAAGGCACTGCCTATGATCTGCGCTCCTGTGTCACCGGCCTTACACTACCGCTGGTTGATGCGCACATCTTTTCCCATCACTCTCTCCTGGTTTATTGAGCATTGGCTGTGATTGGGAGGAGAGCAGCGGGTTGGGGTTACTGATTGTGGTATTGGCGGATGTTGGAGAAGAACAGCACGTTGTGGTCAATGGTGGTGCTGGTGGGGAGTTTGGCGGAGGTCGGAGATCATGTACGCTATAGACTACCATTCATAACGAATGAAACTGTGCAAAGCACTTTCACCAGCTCAAGTAGATGTGCAAGGCGGCTAAGAAGCTTGTCATCGTTCGCTTTCCCGATAAACGGCGATGCGTAAGGTACTTTAGACGGTAGACCTGATCTTGACACCACGCCGACTTTAAGGTTTGGATGCGGCTACTACCCGCTTTTGTTTACGCCTATTTTTGGACAGCTGCCCAGCCATCCGGAATTGACGAGTGCGCATCTGACATTCCGCCATCTGCGACTCGACCACAGATACGGATCATGGCCAAAACGGCCCTCAGCGGCGCCCATACCGCTGGGATCTATGCCGACTTGACTCTCGATGGGCCTGAAATTGGGACGCTTGTCGTCATTGTTGATCGAGCGAAAAACCTACCAAACCGGAAAACGATGGGAAAGCAGGATCCTTATTGTGCTGCTAGACTAGGGAAGGAGGCCAAGAAGACCGACACAGACAAAAGAGGAGGGCAGACACCGAAATGGTGAGACATCAATTTCCATCACAGTGGTAGCATACTGACTTGCTTCAGGGATCAGGAAATGCGCTTCACTGTTCATGATTCCCCTGACTACTACCAACTGAAAGTATCTGTATTCAACGACGACAGGAAGACTGAACTCATCGGAGAGACCTGGGTTCCTCTCGACCGAATAATCATACCTGGTGGAGGAACAAATGATCTCTGGCATGGCCTCAATTGCAAGGGAAGATACGCAGGAGACATAAGGATTGAGCTCACATACTATGATATACGCCCAAAACTAGAGAATGCAGAAGGCCGACGTCAATCTGCCCCAGTCATGGGGTCTATGGATCAAGTAAGCAGTGGCATTGGCGGCCCGAGACAGCCCAAGCCAGTCAAGAGAAGACCTTTGCCTGCGGACCCAACCGACCCTTCTCGCTCCTCACCTCTCCCTCAAACACCTCCTCCAATCAGCCAAAATCTTTCAAGCTCTCAGCAGCGTTACGTTGCGTCACCAGACGATTACGGTTTCCAGTCTACACCGCCAACAGATAAGCGACACCAGCGTCTACAAGATGAACAGCCTCGAAGCTCGCCTTTAGCCAACAGCCAACAAGCCCAAAGACCGTACAACGACAACCCAAATATGGCACCAGCGCCAAGCCAGCCTGATTTCGACATGTACGAATCTACCAGCCAAGCAGATTACAGACAAGTCAGCGCTCCGGTGCTCGGTGAAAGCCCACAGAATGGGCAACCTTATGACCAAGAGAATGAGTACGATACGGAATACGCGGATGATTGGCAGATGAGGCCACTAGCGCAACCATTGCAGAATGGCATGATTCATTCCAATTCTTCGCCAGCGATGGTAGATCACCGGCTCATAGATCCCCGGCTCCGCCAGAATACGATGCCACATGCATGGCCGGATGCCGAGACTGTTGTGGATGATGAAGGACCGCCCCCTCCTCCGCCTCCAGCTCACCGATCCATTCCTCTAGCGGCGCCTCTTACTCCACGTGCTCGAGGCAATATTACCGGCAGTATCTCTGGTAGTCCTTTGGCCAAGGTCCAAAGCAATTCTACATTTCAAGGGTATCAACCCTCAGTATCGCCTTCTAATTCGCAAGGGTACCTGCATCATGGCATGCCGCCTAGTCTTGTTCCTGGCTACGAGTCTAAAATAGCTGAGGACGAGTCGGAAAGGACGTACGAAAGGCGCATGAGCGCAAGGCAACAGTCTCTTAATCAGCCGCTTCCTCAGACTAACCCCGCTTCCTCAGCAACTCAGTCTATACAGCAGCCGTTGCCTCGAAGCTTTGAGAATATGCAAGAGAGGCGAGCGCACCGCTACTCCGCCCCTGTCGACCGATACTCCACCCCAATATCCAAGCCGCGAGCGGTAAGCCCAGATCCTCGTACCCCTGTACGCAAGTCTTTGAGCCCACAACCGGCACCTGCAGAGAGACCACAGCAATCCGGGATACCTTTCTCGCCTGACTCATTTGACGCCTACAACCCGTCCATCAGCGCTGCAAACGGCGTCAATGATCCAGGCGCGAGGTACAGCACACCAGAGCAAGCTACGGAAGCTTCTCGACAACATGAACGACAAGAAAAGCTTGGTGACGGACCCATCATTGGCAACGACGGACGGATTATTGACCCATCAGACCATCTACCAACTAATACGTGGGCTCCAGAACCGGAGCAGAAGTCACCAACCAGGCGGGGTCCGGAGGTCACCGTCAGGTTCAGGAATAGTCCGCAAGGCGCGCAACCCATGCCGTCGGCTGGACGTAGACCACTTAACGAAGCATCCACCCCATTGTATAATCACAACGCGGGAAACAGCCCTTCAAATCCGCCCAATCGAAATCGTCTACAGAAATATCCAAGGATTTCGCCTGGTAATGTCCCACCTCCTGTGCCCGGGAAGATTCCCATAGGCCGTGGGAAGGAAGATTGGGGCGATGCCTTGAGCGAGGAGATGCGGAGGATTGACATCGGATCGGGCAGGAGAAGGGGTTACGGGCCATGAATCATGTTGAAAATCTGGGCAGAAAACCGTTTAAGACCGTAACTATTTTTGAGCTAGTATACACCTATATAGACACATCGAAGGCGTCACTCCTATAGAATTGTCGCTTCCCATATCTAATCCAATTCTCATTGGCTCGAAGACAGGGGGATTCCGCTTAGTCATGCACCAAACTTCCAAAGACCGCGAACCACTCCCCATCCCATTTCCCGCCCATCCAACCCACCCCAACAATGTCCGACCCCGACGCCCCTCCCCCCTCCCCCCCCTCCATCCTCAACTGGACCCTCGGCTTCCTCCTCGTCGGCCTCGCCTGGGGCCTCACCACGCCCTTCATCCGGCGCGCCGCCCTCCACTTCCACCCCCCCGCCCACCCCTCCCTCGACCGCGTCGACACCGGCACCCGGGCCGGCCGGGCCCGGCGGCGCGTCCTGAAGGCGGCGTGGACGGTCGCGGATCTGCTCCGGAGTCCGGCGTACGCGCTGCCGCTGGTGGTGAATTTGACGGGGAGCGTGTGGTTCTTTTTGCTGATTGGACGGGCCGGTAGGTGGGGGTGGTTTTCCTCTTCTCGCTTGTAAGGGGGGGGGGGTTTGGGGAAGAGTTTGGGGTTGGGGAAATGGAATGGGTGATGGTGGTGGTGGTGGTGGTGGTTTAGAGCTCCGCTGACGGCTGTTGGTGTAGAGTTGAGCCTTACGGTCCCGATTACGAATTCCCTGGCGTTCTTGTTTACGGTCTTGGGGGAGTGGTGGGCTGAGGGGAAGGTTATATCGAGAGGTACGTCCTATCCCCCACGCCCCCGGCGACCATTAATCCCCAGACTACGTATCATATTGGTGCTGACTTTCTACTGACGGAGAAACAGATACCTGGATCGGCATGGCTTTCGTCTTGGGCGGTATTGCACTATGCGTTCAGTCGAAGAATACATGATCTTTGGGCCTTGAAAATCCCTACGTTTTACCGATCTGTTGCCGTCTCGTTCTGGCAAACCATGGGCTAGATGGAGTCCCGAGAGCGATGTCCATTTACAGATTCTCTGAGCCGAGGAGGTGCGAATATATAGGCTCTATGTATGAGTGGTTCCTTCTCGCACGCCTTGACTCTGGTAGCACGCCCTTGGACGAGCGTGAAAGACGGTCATATTACTGTTGTAGGGTAGCAGACCCGCCAAAAAACGGTTCTACGCGCGAAAATATTGACAGTATCAGGGGGTGTATCCGATAACCGCCCGGAGGCAACAAATGCGATTTCTACCATTATTATAAACACTACCACTCTATAACTACTATATAATCTATATTTAATAATCTAGATTTATTCTATAAACTCTATTTAATCCTTTCTATTATAAAATTATTCTATATAATCCCCTTTATAATATAAAGAGACTTTATATATAGCGTATCTCCCTCTAATCTTTAATACTTCTCTACTATTACTACTAATTTCTCTATTAAAACGCCTCTTCTAAATATTAAAACGATATATAAGATACTATCGAATAATATTTAAATCTTATTAGTTATAATTATTTTATAATAGTTTTAATAAAGTAATAATTAAGATGAGAGATAGTTAAGATCGAATACTTTCTCTATTTTCTTTAATTAATTCTATTACTATTAGCTCGAGAAACTTCTAATACTTTTAATAAAAATATTTTTTATTAATTTATAGAGCTTAAAGATATTCGAAAGATTTTTATCTAAATATTAATAAAGTAGAGATATCTAATTTTAATTATAAATTCGCTAAGAAGAATATATAGCTATTAGAGTATTAAATTAATTAATTTTTTTTTATATACTTATTATAATAGTAGAAAAGCTTAAAAACTTAAAACTCCTTCTTTTATATATTCTAATTATTCTCTTTAAAAGTAAATAAAACTATACGACTATTTATATTAGTCTTATTAAAATATTTTCTCTTTTTAAAAATAAAGTTATTAATCTCTCTTATATTATATATAGTAATTAGAATTAGAATAAGATTATTATCTTACTAGATTATTATTAATATATTATTCTAAATTATTATAGCGAGAACTTCGTATAAAATATTTCTTATAAAGACTTATTTTATCTTTATAAATAATTTTAAAAGATCTAATTAATTTAGCTTTATAATTTTATATATTATAATTTCTCTATCTTTTAAAACTATAATTAGTTTAGATTTAATAAAATAATTATTTATAAAGAGAATAGAGTTATAGAATAGTATATTAATAATTAATTTAAATACTATAATTAATATATCTCTAAGATCTTTAACTTTTAATCTATTCTTAAAACTTTATATAGAAGAATACTAGATATAATTATAGAGATAGCTCTTATCGCTAATTACGAATAGCTTATATTTCTTCTTAATTAACTTATCTAAAGCTATTATAAAATAATATATATATTCTATCTTCTTAATTATATATTTATTAATTATAATATAAGAATTTAAAATACGAAGCTTCTTCTAATTACTTCGTATTTTATTTATAAATAATTAAAGCTTTTTTATATTATATAAACTATTTATATCTATCTATTTTAATAATTCTAAAATTTTCTTTAATAGAGTCTAAGTAATAAATAAATTTTCGAAAAAGAATATAGCGATTTCGAGTTATATTTTTAATAATTAATAAAACTATTAAAGTAATTTTATTAGTTCTCTAATAATTATAAATAATAAAAAAATAAAAGATTCTTATATAGATTATAATAGCGATAAAGATTTTTAACTTCGAAATATTAATAGACTTCTAAATAGAATCTAAAGTACTCTATAGAGAGATATATAAATTAATATTTTTATAAAAATATATTCTAAATAGTAATAGTTTATATAAGACTAAATATCGTATATAAAGTAATTCTTATATCGCTTAAAAGATAACTAATAATTATATAATACTTAATTTTTATTAACTAATACTCTAATAATAAAGATATACTCTAAAAAAGAATATTACGCTATTTAAGTTTCTCCTTTCTTATATTAATCTAAATATCTCTTTTCTAATATTTTATAACTTAATTTAATTCTTTCTTATTAGAAGTAGATAGAGTAGTAATTTTAATTATATTAGACTTAATATAGTAGAGTTATTATAAAGAATAAAAAAAGTCGCGTAGTTGAGACGCGGAGAAAAACCACGCTAATTTGTTGCCTCGGTCTGGGCGGTTATCGGATACAAGGGACTGCTAATCTCCCGGCGGTGTCTAGCCCTAGAAGGTGTACGAGCAGAGTAAGAAGGTGTGATGGTGCATGTCACGGGATGAGTGGACTGTGTATTATTGTTGTGTTGGGGACCCTTGCTTCCATCTACCTAATTTGTTATATTGCTTGCCTTTGAAAAAGCTGGTCGATCAATGCCAGCTGCACTTGGTGATCTATCAGCGATTCAAGTGTGCGTGCGATTCTCCGCCCTCGAGGTTCCTGACCAAACACATTTGCCTCTCAGGATTGGTACGCATGGCGCGGCTGTGGTCGGCCGAATCGTGGGCCGAGACTCATGTTGAGTGAAAATGGGATTGAATTGCTGAACTTAGTTGCGAGCTTGACCATTTTTCCTTCCCATCTTTGCTCCTTCCAGCCCTGGTCTGGCTTTCTGGGCACTGGTGTCTGAAAACGGGCTTGAGGATTCTCTCTTCGTTCTTCCTGGTAGCATCGATGGTGCGGAATCGGTGGCTGAGCGTGATAAGGGGACACCCCCCTCGGATGCGCCCGAATGCGTACTGCTGGCGCGGTATCTAGATCCACCACGGTTCTCTGCGTAGCCTTTGCGTGACTCTTCGATGTTACTGTCCTTGACGATAGGATTTTCTTTGGTGGCCGTTCGTATGTCACTGCCGCAGGAAGACGCTATGACTTTCGAAGGCTTGTAACTCTCTTTGTTCGATCGCCTGTTCGCTGTCGTGTTGACAGCCTGAGTGTCTTTGATCTTGGAAGCTGAAGGCGGGCCGGCACGAGCCGTCTTTGCTTCGGTACTGGATGCCATGGCGCTTTGATCGAAATTTTCGTGTGGGGACTGCACGGTGTAGGAGCCCATCTGAACAGGATCACGCCTTGTTGTCGCAGTCCCTCGGCCCCCATGCGAGCTAATATTGTTGCCGCTTCGACCAGAGCCTCGGCGGGATGATTGGGCCGTGAATGGGTTTTTCTTGTCAGAGCCGACATCAGTCAATCTTCCAGTTGCTGACCGTCTTTGCTGTACTTGCTGCAAGAATTGCTCGTACTCCGGGCTCTCTCTGAACCATAAAGGGATCTCGCGAAGACCAATTCTCTGCTGCGTCTCTTCGTCGACTGGCATCTCATGCTTGTATCTGCAACCTTCTTGCATGTAATCGCACTCTCCCTTTCGGATCCAGTACGTGCAGTATCGCTTCTTTGAAAGAGGACCTGGCGTCGAACCTTCCGGGCCCGTTGCTTCCTCTGATGCGGCTGGACTTGTAACAATGCCCTGACGCTGAGGCAGAGATGGCTTTTCGAACGGGCTGCCCTCAGCGACTGCTCCAGAATCCTGGCCAGGTCGCCCTCCGGCCTTGTTCGCTGGCTTGTCGGCTGTTTGGGAGTTGCTGCTACCGACACCGACGATTTGGCCTTGCTGGACCATGGTTGATGTGAGTGCGGCTATGAACAGCGGGTCTTCTCTCTTCATATCTGCAGCAGCAGTATTGGCACGGTTTTCAGTAAGCGCGATCGCCCTGGTCTCATTGATCATGTTTCGATGAGGAGGCGCTATCGAGGCAGTTCCAGCTGAAGGGGAAGCCCGTGTCTTTCCATTGGAGATTGGAGCTAAAACATCCTTCCCGCCCGAGTATTGGGTACGCCGTATTTCGTCGATTCGCCCTATGCTAGTGCTCGCATTTGAGAAGACTCGGCCTTCCGCTGGCACTTGTTGGAATCCTAATACCTTGGCCTCTTTCTGCATCTTCTCCATCAACCGATTATATTGATCGCCTATACTTGACAATTCCCTGGCAAATCTGTCCTTTGCCGCCGCTGCTACCTCATCTCTCTCACTTACGGCTGTATCGTCCATGGGAGAGTCTTCATTGATGCGTGTTGGTGATTCGATTGGCGGAGTTGGCAGGACCATGCATAATTGAAATCCGACACCAACAGGCTTGTCAAGACGTTCGCAATCACAAAGATTGAAGCCTGCGGGCTTGAGAAGGCCAGAGAACCAGCATGAGCCCTGAATAGGAGCCATCGCGAGATGCTCGGCCTGATGCTCGACGCAGAAGGACTGGATGCGGCGGAGGGTCACAGCGAATGCTTCCATCTTGATCAGGATGTTCTCGAATTTGAAATCAAGCTGCTCGATCTTGCAGCTTCTGTAGACGCTCTCAGGTTCCTGGAAGCGCGTCTCGATCATGGAGATGGTCGCAGATCCGATATTTGTCCGCTGGCCTTCTTCAAGGTTGTCGGAGTCGAAAAGTTCTGTAGCTGAAACGTCAGCACATGCCCTCAGCCCAGTAAAGACAATACCATTGATACCTAGCCCATTTGCCGACAGCTCTATATGATAGGTTTCACATAAAGCAGCATCTGGAGCATCACTTCTACTCTCATTCCCCTCCTCCTTGGAGATTCGAGAGAAGAAGTGTGGTCCATGGCTTTCAAATATTGATCCATGTTCTTCGGACAGTGGTCCTGGGATGGTGGACATGGTCATTGTGAATCCCGTAGCACCGGTTAGAGCCGGCGCTTGTGTGTGTGATGTTTGTTGTCAGGACGAATGTGGATGACTGTCCATTTGCTTATTGATGGTCAATTGAATGAATGTAGCAGCATGCGAAGATGTATTTGGGATGTCACGGTTGTTGTAGGATGACGGAGAAGTTAAGGCCAAGTGAAGTTTAAATGACAGCCAGTGCTCTGCCCGTGCTCCGGCTTCACATTTGGAAAGAGATTCACGTTTTCGTACGTTCGCTGAGTTCATTCATCTAGTACACTTCAACCCTTCGATTTGACAATGCAAGAAGAAGTTTTGTCACGAGGTGAAGGTGCAGATACTGGCCAGTGGCGGTGGCTTCAAGCATTCATGGGGATTGACCTTCAGGTACAGTCATCGGGTTCATGCATCGGGCCTGCGCTTCCTTGCTTGACTTGGGCCAAGTGAAAAGCAGTTGTTTCATAGCTCACAATCTTAAGGACTGGCCAATGCCTCTAGGTTCGAAGCCTCGGTGGAAATTTGCATTCTGTCGTTTTAATTTCGTTCGTCATTCGGGTCTGCAATTCTCTCTCCGACCTTGAAGATCCATCGCTCGTGCTCGAAGCTTGTTTTTCCCACCGCTTCGAAGGTATAGGGACAGGGCGTTTTCACTGCTCGTTCAAAAAGAGCTAACTGGCTCTAGACGTCAGCATTGCTATCTACAACCCTGGCGTGGAAGTAAGTCAAACTGGACCTGCTTAAGAGACCGAGTTCCTCATCATGCTTCGAGTGGCTGACTGCTCAGAAAGCATTTCGATCCACAAGAGGTGCCGCCGAGTGGATCGACCTCACTTGAAAAGACGCAGGATCTGGGGCTCGTTCTTGCAGTGACCACACAATCATTGGCTTCATGTCAATTTGCTTGGCCGTTGGTGTATACGTTCGGTCCAAGCAGAGTATCAAGCAAGCAGGAAACACTCATGATCCGGAAATCTATTCATTGTCGAGAACACTTGTACAGCTTGTGTGCCTTTCTTGTACGCCAAAAGCCTTCTTGCTGAGTGTTCTGACTCCGCTTACGCTTTTCCCTAATTCCAAGTGCAGGGCCCCCCACACTCTTCACGACCGTATCCTGGCTACACCAGTGCTTTCTCGACGATAAAGTCTTGGTCCCAGGCTTCAAGGCTTCGCTCCTTGGTGCTACCGGCCTCCCAACCGACTTTTGCCACGGTCTTTGGCTGCGCGTTTGGTCCCTGGCTATGAATTCCCCGCGCATCTGTGCGCTTTGAGAACGTCTCTCTTTCCCGAGCTCTGCAAGAAGATCGTGAAAATATCTGCGCTCCACCTCCACCGCTTCGCCGGACGCGACGGAGTCCAGTAAGGCCCTTGTGCATCGGCCTTCTGCAAGCCAGGTCCTGATACTTTCGTACACGGTTGAAAATTTTCTGTCCGGCGACTGTCTCGAAGCTAGACAGTTCCGAGCCTCAAGCTCCGGTGTGCTGCCAGCCGAGCTCTGACAGCAACACCGATAGAACCCTGCAAGCCTGAAGAAATCGTGGTACCACTTCTGTGATGCATCCTCGATGTCCACAATCACAAGGTGTCCAATGAGCCTCTCTATACAAATTTTACTAACGCACCTCAACAGTCCAGCAAAGATCTGCATGTTGAGAAAGCGGTCATTTGTGTTCGCTTGCATCAGCTCTATGGTTGCTTCCCAGTGTTTTGAGAAAGACGTGCTGATGACGGCTTTTCCAATGATAGGAGACTGGTCCAGAGTAAATGGCGCGTCCGGTGAATTTGCTCAAAGTTGTTATTAGCAAGACTTCTGTAAGGGTTAGTTTGGCAGGTACCTGATCTGAGCCTTAGCACTTCCACTTCGGTTTCCAGGATTTTTCCTGCTTTCAAAACGTCCACGATCCTGAAGAAGTAATCGTGTCCAAATGGTTTTAGGGCTGAGAACTCTCCCATTACATCTGCCTCTTCAAGATTCAGCATGGTGGAAGCTTGGTCCACTTCGGCTTCGAACATGGGCGGCAACTACCAAGACACTGGCTACATGCACAATCTGCTTAAATGCCTTCTTGACTACGCAACTGGAAATGAGAGCGTGATACCTGCGAAAAGTCACAAGATCTCATGACGGGATGACTTTGCGGATAAGGTTTTGCTTGCCTAAATCTCTACTTCATTCCGAACCAGTCAATGCGCGCCAGCTCATCATCTTTGCCACCAGATCTCATGACGGCGAAAATCTTAATACCTGACGCTCAGCTCTACCTCGTTCTTGTTCTCCATCATCGTTCTCGTCGCCCTTGTCCCACCCTCTATCGGTGTATACTGTTCCATCACGGTTGCCAAAACACCACTTCTCATCCAACGCTCATCATGGCTGGACTCAGGACAGTTGCACTGGATGAAGCCGATGAACCTCAAAGACTGAATCTCAAAGACGACAACCAGTGGGCTTCCGGCTCATCTATACCGGGTCTCAATGCACTCATTCTCCAACCTTCTCTTCGAGAATATAGTATGCCACGAAGATAAAGCCAAACAGACCTTCTACTCCGATATACCAGACCTGAACAGAAGACACTGACACTGGAAAACTCTGAAGCGTGAGAGTATCTGCACCGGGTCCACATTTTTCTCAAATGCATGATGGATTCTGCCAGGCACCATCTTGCCTCCTGTGCTACCTGATACGTCGCGCGAGCGCTATGCAAACCTGCGAGAACAACAGCCCGTCACTGCTATGTTTGTGCAGCGACATGTTACGTGTTTCGGCAACGCGTCCGTGCTCAGTATGCCACCCTCAGGATCCTTTCATTTGGACCGTGACTAGTTCTTTCTTCTTCTGCCCCCGATTCAGCTTTTTCACCGATGAGGGGTCACGGCTCCGATTTTGGAAGAGAAAGAAAAGACAGTCCATCCTCAAAGCTTATGATCCAATCAGGAACCACTTTAATAGGCTCACAGGGTCACCGATGCGGCAGGATAGCCCGAGACGTAAAGAAACGACTAGGCTTCTCGGGCAAATAAGAAGTATTTCTGTTGAGAAAGTGAGAAGAGAATGCATATCCCGTCCACCATTCAAAAGTAGCGAAACACCATCCTTATCCCGAGGGCGTCAAATATGTAACGGAGCGCTACGCACCAGACAGTGTATCAGCGTTTCCGCATTAAACCATCCATTTCCATCCATCAATTCCTCTTACCTAATTTCACCAATCCGATCCCAAGCCGACATACCCACACCCTCGATGACAGATATTGCAAGGAAGGGCTCTCACTCACTCACCCGTTGCACCTTCAAGAAACGATACTCTCCACGCCTACCTGGTAGGTCTGTTGACACTGTCAGCACTCTTCTCCTTTCCTCCATCCATTCCTCCATCCATCCTTCCATACACACCAACAACTAGCGACCAACCCTCCGCATCCCTCCTCTCCCACCCCAGCATTCGAACCCCATAGCCCGCAACCCAGCCACGTAATTCTACCCTCCATATACCCCTTTCGATGCCATGCGAATGAATCACGGTCCGATATGTATCGTACTCCGCAGAAAAAGCTTCTCGTATCAGACTTCAGCTCCGTGTTCGCGTGCTCATCCGTCTCTTGTCTGAACGGCCACAAGCTGTGACGGATCTTGCGCGTGGGCTATGGATTCGGACTGTTTTGCCAGTTTGTACGCACCTTCCACGCCGCAACATGAGTGTCGTCGGGAGGCTCTAAAGTTAAAACTCCATGTGAGTCTGGAACCCTCTTCGGTATTCGGGAACCTGTCGTCAACATCGACAGCACGCACGCTGAGTGCTGATCATCTCAGCAATGGGGAAGCATGTGCGCGGCTTTGGCTTAAATCGCGTGTGGTGCGGTGCGACTAACTTCCTAATGTATGGTACAAGTTTCACGGCGCAATGATAACTACGAACCCCGATTCTTGCTGGGGAATCACATTTCCACATAGAATGCACTGAAGTTCCCCAAGACAAGACAAGACAAGAGATAAGGCCGAGACCCGCGAACCAAGAAGACGCGTCGTCGGACCCGCATTGCAAATCCCTGCATGTCTTTTCACGCTCCAGCTAGTGTATCACTACGGGGATATAACAGCACTCATGCTACACGACGCGGATGGATGCTAACTGACAGCCTGTGAAGATTTCGTGCGGGAGCCCTTGTTATCCCAAACACCAAGATATCCTAACCGGAAGTTGAATCGCAGTCTCTATCCAGGCTAGGTATGCCTCGAATGAAATTCCACGAGGCAGTGCTGCCGACGGAGTCCGTCCGAGTTCGCCTGGAAGCCTTACTACATGTTTGGAACGGTCGCCAGGCGCTCGCTCGCTCGGGGTGTTCGCCGCTAGAGTTTGGAGGTTCCGTACGTTCGGCACTTATTTAGAGTAAAGCTCCGGGCACTCAAGCTCGCTTCCCTATCTATTATTCGATACAGGGCACGTTGGAACCTTGGTCGGGTATAGTATCTCGAAGCTGGCTCCGGGGTAATTCTCCAGAACGCCACCTCGCATCCAAGTGTCAACAGGGGGAAGCTGATCCGGAAAACCTTATACGTGTGGAAACCATGCCGTATCAAGGCAGCCGATACCGGCTGCTCTCTTTTCTTCGTCACTACTGGCTTAGGTCCGTCATGTCTGCAACCTTGCAACTGCAGCCAAGGCATATGACGTGCGCCTGCAGAAGGTTCTCGTGAATTCGCATCGGAGATCAGGCCGTCACGCTTCTGTCTTCGTGGCGCCAGAAATTTGCCTTCCGGGCTACTGCATCGGATATGCAAGGGGCTCGATTCCCCGTTGGATCCTACGGGATGGTACAGGTGGCTTTTCTGACGCATGACACTTTCTCAGTGACAGCCACCGATTTAGGCGACGGAAATGGTTTCTAGGGTAGAGGTTATAAACTCGACCCTGCCGATTCTGACAGACACGTAACAACTCTTGAGGCTGCTCAAAGAGCGTTGATCGGGACTGTTTTGGACTGGCGCCGATACTCGTGGACCTCATGCCCCCTTTTTTTGCACATTCAACAGTACAATGTGCCACTGACATACAAGCTGATGACCATCGCGCAGATCATCTACAACAGTAGGTCTTACTTCTTTATCCTCGCCGATCGTTGTGCAGCCAGCCTCACAACTTCCTATTCTGACCGACCTCTTCTTCATATCAGTCTCTAAATCGCACTTTTGCGCTCGTCCCTGCATGCGTCGTTCGATAGCTTGCGCTACTATTCGTGGTTCCCGCAAAGTCAATGCATGCGACCGAATACGAGGAAAGTATAGAGCGGCAGCGGCGTGAATCGAGAGCCAAGATTGACTTAAATGAGCGGGCCAAGGACATGCCGGATCTTGGCATCCGGGGGACACAATAATGACACGAGCGTTGGCGACGAGAACGTCGGGCACTTGAGCATCGGACATGCTCAAAGCCTCAAATCATTCGAGTCCCCGTTGGAGTGTTCTCGTCGTCAATGTGTCTGCGCCGCTGCCGTTCCTTCCCTGCCGTTGCTGTTCGCCGCCATTTCATCAAGTTTTTTCCTCAACTGATAGCAGTGGGGTTGTGCACTATCGCTCATGCGTCATGGACACCGTGCGGTGTGAGAAGTGGAGCATGCTGCGACCTGTCACTATAAGTACACCGGGTCCTCTTACGCCAGAATTATCTCTCACCAAGTTCACTGCATGCCAGAAGAGAAAACACTGACCATCTTGCATCGCCATCCACCCGAGCGCACGCATCAAACTCACCGGAGTTGAACGCAAGCATGCCTCCCAGACCAAGACCACCCCCCGGACCACCCCGTCCACCCTGGCCTACGCCCCCTCCCTCTCCAGCGAACGCGGATACCATCGCAGATCTTCCCCATGGTTCAAAGCTTCGGTATCCTCTTCACACGTCCGCCAAAAGCCTTATCGATCTTGTCTTGGACCAATCTAGCGACCTCACCACTCTTCTCCAGATCCGCGAACGGCGCATGGTCATTCTCGTCACGTCCAACATCTTTGATGCCAGCGTTATCGACCATGCACTTTTGAGCCTTAAGTGGGAGGGCGTTGTAGAGGGTGCAGAGGAGATTTGAGGATGGGATGTGATTGTACGCAGGGTGGGTGAGAGGGAGAGCTTAGGGCACTGTTGGTTTCGATTGTCAGACTGGCGGCCAACGAGAAGGAAAAGGGGAGAGGGCCCGATTTTGTTATTGCTTACAAGAGTTTGAGCGAGCTCGGCGGCTTCGGGTTGAGGTAGATCGTAATAGAGGCGGTGGCGGCCGTCAGGAATTGTGATGAAGTTATTCTTGCAGAGGTGGAAAGTTAGCATATTTTTGCCTTGATATTGAAAGAGGAAATTAGAACACATCATGAAATTCCATGCACGGTGATTTCTGACGTCGTCTTCCAAGTTATTAGGTCCAGTCACCTCAAGGATTCCCTCCGGCATCTTCCTTCCAGCCCTTTCCCATCGCAGACCATTAAGTCACAGCCACTGTTGCTACTGGCAGCACCATTCCAGCGATGATGATTAATTTCACCACACCCTCTGCACTCACGCCCGACGGACTGTGGTATCTGGATGGCTTCTTGATTCGGACACCCTTCAACGCCTCGTAGCCTACATCCACTCTATCAGAGTGTATGATCACGACGACGTCTTTATCCTTAGCTACCTCGGCCATGATCAATGTGCGGGCAGCTGAAACGTCGGTAGATGAATCGGAACGGTAGGAATAATGCTCAGAGACGGCAGAGCTAGTACTTTCACATCGTGGCCACCATCTGCAAGGGCTTAGCTAGTGGCCACATAATCTGAGCTGTCTACCAAGCTCCGTGGACGAGGACCAGAGAGAGGCTGCAGCTGGCCATTATAGTGAATTCGAGCCCATGTGGTTGGCAGTGGATGGGAGAGTTGGCTGTCTTGTTGGCCGCTTCATCGACATCGTCCCCCTCTAGGTGACTAGGAACTGCGTGCTGAACCCCTTCTTGCGTCCATTTCTCGTCCAAAATGTGTGAGCCGCAGGTTTCAATGGAGGTCAAAAGATGTTGCACAGACACATTCCTCGTGCACATGGTGTGGAAGAAAAAGCTGCCGAGAGCTGGTTGACGATAGAATGCTATAGCATAAAGGGTATGACTGGAGTTTCAAGCCTGAAAGAACAGTGTGACACAGAAGGCAACTGGAGAAATAGGTGTGTGAAGCTCGGTCCAGAACGACGGAAGTCCGTCCGCTTTTCCGGCCGTAATGAATTTACACCGTTTTGAAAGAGGTAAAGTGAGGCTTAAAGTAGCTACAGGTCACTCGTAAGCACAGCGGGCGAGAATAAGCGTCTTGGAGGGGTACCTTGACATGCGGAGCACAGGAGTGCTTCGCCTCCTGTGCTGGAAGACGAAGGTGGACTGGTCATTATTGAAGGCGAGGGCTTTGAGACGCTGTCGTGAATTCTTTTCATTGAGACAAAATCACGCGATTCAGCCTAGATTCTGAGGAAATACAAGGTACCGTAGTTAAGAAAGAAGAGATAGTGAAATAAGGAAGAGAGAGAGGAGAGGCCCATTCCCATACAGGACGGTTGGACTTGGGTACTATTTCGCCAAGACATGGCCAAGACAGCAAAGCATGGCAAGCAAGCATGCCTCGTCTGTGCTTCGATTCCCATTATCCCGTTGTCTCATTATTGTCTACTACTATTATCCATCGATGGCTGGACTGGAAACACTCCCATAAAGTACTTACTTTAGAATGCGCAACGGATGAACAAGGCTTAGTCGATGCGCCGGATGAAACACAATTCTTTCCTGAATTCTAAAAAGCCGTCCATCCGCCCTCCCGTCGGCTTCTCGGCTTCCATTGTCCACAGGGACAAGTCGAATCGAATCTAGCCATGAAAGGAATAGCTAACCGCGCACGTGATCTCGCCATCAGAAGCGAAGCGAAGTCAACATCAGACATGCTCACTTGCAAGGGAAGGCGATTGGACTAATGGATACCGAGTGGGCGTCTGATAATCTTGTCCTCATACTGTTTGTATTGCCGTACTAGCCCTGATCACATCATCACATCATGTCTACTCCTTGTTGTCATCCATGTAACCTCAGATGGCGCCAATCTCATCCCACGGCATCGACGATCCTGCTGAGAAACCTTGCCCAAGGGTTTTGACATGCGCTTGACAATTCTTGCTCAGCATGCCAATTCCATACTCTATAGCGCGCCACCTTGTCGACGTCTATATTGCAGGTAAAGCGTGATATTGGACTGAGGCACTGCTTCCTGTTAACACTACCCTACGTATGATGCGAACAAGCTCGAGATCCAACTCGAAGATTCTCAGCAGATCTATGTACGTTAGCCATGGCTGCCTGGTTCTTTACAGTCTGATTGGCTTCGAGATTCCAATTTCTTTGTCGCTGGGAATGCAGTCATGTTGCTGCGGGCGTTCACAACTGAGTACGTGGCCGTGAGATGAGGGTGAAAGTGAAGATTGTACGCTTCTGGCAGGACATACCGAAAGAAGCTTGCCATGTCTCCGCTCCGACTGGCCTGCTGTCAACTTTCTTCACTTCTCTGTGGAGAAATTTCCTGCCTACTATACTTGCCTCATTCGGTTCAAGTGAACCATGTCATTCGTCGTAATCTCTTACACGGGGTGGGGGTATTGCTTTTGCCTCCCTAGCGAAAAGTCTTGGCGCAGAAGTTCTTTGTGTAAAGTGACGGTGCTGAGGCTATGGTGGGAGGGGAAATTGGGCTGCGGAGAAGGGGACACAACACTGGAAATTTCCAAAACGTCTCCCATCGTGGGGGCTAGCTCTTAACACCTGATGACCTCTCAAGTATAAAAGCCCTCATCTCTCCCCAAGCGCAGCGCACTTTTCCATACCACCGTGACATTCAACATTCAACATCTCCATTGCAGCTTCTGACTGTGACAACCTTTTTAAGTATACCATTGTCAGAATACCATCCGACTTGCTTGTCGGTTTCTTTATTGACCATCAAGATCTTTCCCCTTCTCTTCCACATCTACTGCCATGTCGTCTCCTACGCCTGACAACTACGTGGGCCTTATGGCTCCCTGGAAGCCAATTGCTGGATTTGCCATGAAGAACGTTAATAGCGTTCATGATAGAATCGAGATCGATCACTCCACGAAAGTCAGTAATCTGGCCTGCGTTAAGCACTGTCAGCATCCAGCTTAGGCTAACATCATACAGGATGGAGATGTAGCTACGACAGACAGCATCGGTGCTACCACCGGCTTTGATGATGATGCACAGGCCAGTGGCACGGGCATTGTCATCACAAGTCAGGGTCAAGGCAACATTGCACAGCGTGATGGCATGGAGACTTCAGGGACCGACAGCACTGGCGCGAACGTTATCGTCGATGATGACATTCAAGTCAGTACCACTTTTAGTTGTCATGGCAGGTACAATGTTGGTGTTAACAATCCGCAACAGGATGACTCTGAAATAGAAGACTCAGCAATTGCAGATATTGACGACAACATCGATGCTGATGGTAGCATTGGTGATGGAGCTCAGGTCAGTACTGCAATTGGTCTTTATTCCACCATCAGTGTCAGTGCTAATTGTATACAGATCGATGGCGCAGATGGCACAGACACAGACAACGATGCACCTCAACCCATTGACACGAAATGTGTGGCAGTCTCAACATGCGTTGCTAACTCTGGTGATCATCGAAAGGTTGTTTCACACATCTTTGGTCGTAATAAAGCTTGCACTCGAGACCTGCCCAATGACCTCTGGATTTTTTGGTGCCGCAAGCATTACCAGAGATTCAAATACCGTGCCGAAGATGCCGAAAACTGGCATACTATCCAACTGGGCCTAGTTAGGAATCAGCTGCAGACGTTTGAAGACTGGGGCCATGTTCGCAACTGGACCATCGCTTTGCGTAAAACTGAGCAGGATGCTCTAGCTAAGGAGAACAAGAATGGTGTTACCTATACCAACTACATCTCCTCGTGCTGGGAGCGATTCTTAGTCCCATACCTTGGCTCAAGCAAGAGCTTCGCTCGAGTACGGGAAGTTCTCAACGTCATTGAACGCAAGTTCAACGAAGCAGAGTACCGCAACCGCGACAAGAAGTTGAAGACGTTCCCTGGTGTCGAGTTCCTGCCTGCCGTTCAGAAAACCAAAGAGGTCAAGAAGCCCGCCGCCAAGAAGGGCGAGATCGGCTACAAGAAGATCACACTGGACCAACCCGCGTTCAATCGCAAGACCCGTGCCAACATCCAATTCATCAAGGACATGGCCGCGAAGAAGGCCGAATCCTCCCCTTCCCCCAAGCGCTCCGGCACAGGACCGGCGAAGGACAAGTCGCCTGACACCGACAGCGCCTCCGACGCCTCTGCCACCAAAAAGCGCAAGACTCCCGCTGCAGACATTGCGACCAACGACACCGCCCACCACAAGCGCAATCCGCTTGACACCACCGCCGTGACCCCCACCTCTAAAGCGCTCCCCACCAAGCGCACGTCGTTCACCACCACCACCGAGACCCCACCGACCTTCACGTCCAAAGCGCTTCCCACCAAGCGTCGCCGTCTCACACGCGGCTACGAGAAGCACGCATCCGAAGGCGAGGATACCACATTCATGGAGGAGGAGGAGGAGAAGGGCACGGAGTGAGCTGAAACTGCTGGAGCGGATGTGTCTGGGGAATAGACATGGACATGGGTGGAAGTTGATTCTCAGATCAGATCAGCATAGCGAAGGGGGCATAGCGACGGAGCAAAAGGGGGGGGGGGTTCTTCTTTTTCTTGTGCTGCAACAGCTTGAGCGATGATACACACGAAACGGCGGAGATCAGTGATGTGGAATGTGCTCGACCCTGATTAGCATAAACTCGTGATAGTTATCTATCGAACAAGCGATTCCCAATCATACCGTCCGTTGCACACTGACTGGTGAAACCTGAAGCGTTGTGGTCTCTGATTGATGTATTACCGAGGTTGGCAGCCAAACATCGTAGCATTCGGTGGCACTGGCCAAAATAGTGATACGTGTAGGAGTAGCAAAACACCAATGTCCCCATATTTGCGTTTGTAGCGACCCACAGCCGGGGAAGCGTAGGTCGGGTTTTTGGGAAATACGACTCCGACAAACAGGAAGACTGGGTAGTGGTCACGGATCGATGGTTATGGCAAGGGATTACTTGTGGAATATACCCTAATAAAATGGCAGGATTTACATTATCGTAGCCGTCGATATGTGACACATCAGAGAGTACAGCCAGAGGTAGCGGTTCCCTCGCCGACAAGGTACCCTACGTATACACACACATCTGAAATCACCACAAAGGATATTGCCTCTGCGCCGTAACGGGTCTATCAGGCAATGGTACCCAGACCTTCTTCTTCTGCCTCTTCAGCTCCCTGTCCTCCGCTTGCCGTATCCGCGTCGCCTCCTCCTTCAGCACCACGGATATACCTGGATCATCGTCAGCAAGCATCGTCACCACACGGGCCCTTCGTTACAAGGCCGACTTACTGGTATAAGGCAACCTCAACCTGTTCGAAGTGCCCCTGGCCCTATACTCTACTCCCCACCCATAGGCCCCCCTTCCAACCCAGGCCTGGTCGACATACATAGCCGTGCGGTCGGTAACGACCCTCTTCTTGCCCTTCTTATCTTCCACCAGCAACCTCTCTTCTTCCCGCGCCGATTCTTGCCCCCTCTCCGCCTCCCGACCATCCACGACCTCCCCCCCCTCCGCCTGCTGGGCCTGAGCCTGCACCTTCCCCAACCCCATCCCCCTCATCACAACCGCCTGATCCCTCGCATACTCCAAATGCCTCAGGACATCCTGCGCGGCCTTCTTCTTACTGAAGCGCATCTGCACCATCGCCTCGCTCAACGGTTTTCCCGCAATCTGGTTCGCGAGCGGGAACAGCTTCTTCACACTCGTCTTGAAGAACTCGCTCTTGCTCAGATGGCTCCGCTCCGTCCTCGCCAGCTTCACCGTCTTGGTCAACCGTCCCCGGCCCCGGATCTCTCGAATCACCATCCTCCGCTGCCATTTTTCCCGAGCTCGGGGCGTCGGGTCGAGCACCGCTGCCATGTTCTCCGGGTCGCGGATGACGCCTGTGTCTTCAATCCGTGGACCGGTGGTCGGCGAAAGAGTATCGAGGATAGAACCGGGTGCTAGACCGCCAGTTTTGGGGAGCTTGGAGCGCTCTTTTTCTTCCTTGGCTTTTTGAATTTCGTTTGCGTTGAGGACCTCTGGGGAGGAAAGATCGAGGAATTTGCGTCTTCGGCGAGACCTGAAGGGATTCTTGAGGAAGTCTGTAATGGCGGTTCGCCGCTGGTTGAGATGAGGACAGGCGAGGAGAGGGTGGAAGTGGGAATGGGGGAGGAGGGAGGTGGCTGTTTTGAGAAAGCGGTCAGTGACATTGAGAGAAATGGAGGCTCTTGGAAACGAGCACGCACCTGACCGGAGCAGCCGCCTCCGTGGATTTGAGAGACTCATTGCGGAGATGGCAGAGCTTCGACTGACAGAGCTCAAGCAGATATCATGAAACCACACAGAAGGACCATCTTAGCGCGTCAAGCGCGTTAGCCCCGAGAATCGCTCCAAGCCACATCCGCGGCACCCACACTGCCACATGGTTCGTCGTGGGCAGTTGGACGATGGCACCAGATGTTCCACCTTCGAGTGGAGCATCTCTAGGATGCCCATCGTCCGTCATCAGCTTCCGGTGGACAACACAAACCACGAAATCATGTCTAGCACAGACGGCCCAGTATCAGCGCCCTCACGGCGATCCCAACTCCTAACAACCCTGAGAGAGTCCTCCAGAAAAGCACAGGCAGACTTCTTCCAAACCCAGAGATACAACATAGAAACCTTCTACAACCAGCCTCTCGCCGAGATCTCCGGCTCTTTCGGCGACATCGGCACTCTTCTCCCCATCCTCATCGCTCTGACGCAAATTGGGGCCATCTCCCTCTCCAGCACGCTCGTCTTTAGCGGACTGGCCAACATTCTGACCGGCCTCGCCTTCGGCGTTCCCTTGCCCGTGCAGCCCATGAAAGCGATCGCAGCCGTAGCTTTGGCACAGGGCTTCAGCAAATCCGAGATAGCGAGTGCGGGCATCTTCGTCGCCGCGGCTATAGGATTCTTGAGTATTACGGGACTGATACATTGGTTTACCGAAAGAATACCTATCCCAGTGATCAAGGGGATACAAGTTGGTACCGGTCTATCCCTGATCATCTCCGCTGGGAATCTCTACCCCCATTTCGACCGCTTCGGCACCAACCCTCTCGTCTTAATCCTCGCCTTCTTAGGCTTGCTAGCCAGCTCAACATTCCGTCGCGTCCCCTATGCCCTCTTAATCCTCCTCGTCGGCATCATATCCGTCATCAGCACCGATTGGCTCTACCCGGGATGGGGCGAAGATTTCCGACCCGACTTCAGTACTTGGCACCCGCACACATTCGTCCCGTCACCACGAGAGTTTGGGAAGGGCACTTTAGAAGCCGGCATCGGCCAGCTGCCTCTCACGACGCTCAACTCCGTCATAGCGGTTGCGTTCTTGGCTCAAGACATCCTACCAAATGTGCGAACGCCCTCGACGACGAGCTTAGGCCTCAGCGTCATGGCCATCAACCTCGTCGGCTGCTGGTTCGGCGCCATGCCCGTCTGCCACGGCTCCGGTGGACTCGCGGCCCGTACGTACATTTCAGAGAAGATCCTTCCTATTTGATACTGAAATTGAGTCTCGAGTCTTATTTCGGGAGCAAATTGACCTGTTCTGCTCCCAAGACCCGTCTTGCAACTCAATTATCTATCTTGAAGTAAAAATACTGACCCCGAAATGTGCGTAGAATACCGCTTCGGAGCTCGCTCAGGCGCTAGCATCATATTCCTCGGTTTGCTCAAACTCCTCCTCGGCCTCTTCGCCAGTAAGGTCGCTTTGGCAATTTTCAACGGTTTCCCCAATGTCCTTCTATGCGTTCTAGTGATTGCAGCGGGACTAGAGCTAGTGGGTGTCGGAGAGAGTTTGAATACGGCTCGATCTAGGGATTTGAGTAACCTAGGGGAAGATGGTGGGAAAGGAGGGGAATTGACGGAGGAGGAAAGGAAGAGGCGGTGGGCCGTCATGTTCATGACTGTGGCGGGGATATTGGCGTTTAAGAATGATGCTGTGGGGTTCTTAGCGGGGGTGCTTTGCCATTGGAGTTTCAAAGCGCAGGATAGGTTGGAAGAGCGAAGGGGTGGAGAGGGACGGATAAGACTGGGAGAGGGAAGAGAAGGCGAGCGCAACGCTTGATATCTGTATGACGAGTTACGATGCCTATGTCTGGTGGGACAATCTAGACTGGACGATTTCATGACCGTTACATTCCTTGATGGACACTCAAGTGCTATTGATCTTGCGGGCGGCGAGCGCATAGCTGATCCCTTTCATGATATTGAATCCCAGGACAAACCCTCTCAGACCACCAGAACCAAGGTCAGATCCTCTTCTCCGAAGATTGGACCAAAGCCGAATCCTCCTACACTGCCGAGGCCGAAGCCGGACTCTCCTTTATACTACTAAGACCATATTGATGAATGACAGCGCGAGATACTCTACGTACCCTTATAAAAGAGCGTAAGAAGTACAAGCACGCGGCTGGAGTTTACGAGATACTTTAGGGAAACATCCGCCTACATACACACTCCAACTTACAAACACACAGGTTACAAGACACCCCAAACCTGTCTTAGAAAACAGTCCTTGCCCGCCTAAACCCCCTTTTCCACCCATCATGGCAGAACTCTGGATAAAACCAAGTGTGCAAGTGTGGCAAGGAAGAAACCAAGGTCCTTTTATCTCGCGTCAGAGATCCATATAAACGCTAATCGGATGCATTGTTAGCCTTGATTGAAAAGGTCACCCGCGTGGGATCTCCGCCACCATCCAGCAGCACAGACATCGAACGGCCAGCGGGGTAGGATCGCAATCAGCTTTCATTGCCAATCGAGAAAGTGGATACTCCGTGGCTCAACATTGTCTGCGCTTCATAAGAGACTCTCGTCGGATGAATCACTCAGCGAAAGGATTGCGAGAAAGTGTAGCCTGAACATGTAAAGAATTGAAACGTTCTTACGATTTAGCCGCTCATACTTCATAACGCGGTATCCCTTGACGCATACTCCTGCCCTCACTTGCGGTATCGTTATGACCGTGCGTCACCGTTCGGGCTATAAGACCGACAAAATACTTTGAATCGGGTTGGACAATCTTCGGCTGTCCCGACACTGCAAATTCGGCTGTCCCGACACTGCAAATTCCCTACGTGAGTCCCACAGTATTAGAGACGTTGTACATCATTCTCCGCCATCACGGTTTGGGGCTCTCGGGAAGTGTGACTGGAGTGGGCGAGGATGGTCAAAGGATCATCATCGGGCTTGATGAGTCTGGTTTTCATAGATTGGTCCAAGGATATATCGTACTCGTTGATATATCTAGCGGAGACAGACCTCCATCGAAGATATCACAAAATGGGTCTGATAGAATAGGAGAGCTGTCGATAGGTTTTTAGATACATAGCGAATATTTTATCCATTAAAGTGATTCACAAAACGGTTTCGGATGGATTCATGATACATGAACCATAGCTTCACACAACAATGCACCGTCAAGAACACTAGCACACAGGCATGGCCAATTGGCTGTGGTCTTATCTGTATTGACGGCTCGATGCTACAAGTCCCGTCGAGATTCCGCAGCAACAGACGCTCAAGGACGAAATGCCCATCTTGTCCATTCCCATGAAAACCTCAGAGGTGGCAGATATAGCTCGCGGTGGATGTCACTTATTTGACCCATGGGGGGCTATCGTATAAGCACTTTTTGGCGTCAGGTAGACTTACGGGCTCATCAAAGATAGCAATACGGATTCTCAATACGTATTGCCGTCTCCGTGTCTCGCGAAGCCTGCTCCGTGTGCAGAAATCTCGTGCTGTAAGTTGGTGATTACAGACTACGGCGCAGTGATTGCTTATTCCGCCGTTGTGCTATCGATCTATAGACTGTTCTACAGTGGGAAAACCTTTTGATTGTGACCTCCCCTGCATTCATGGATTTTGCTAGTTGCTCCATGCTCTTACGAAAGTCTTTGTTGATGTTCAAGCACGAGGCTCATTCGCTTTTGAGTTGCAAGGCGATGTTTCTAGAGCCTTCTCATCGATACGGGAAGTTGCATTCATGTCATTGTCATAACCGTTTTCCATTCAACGTAAAAGAGCTTTCTTTTTCAGAAATCACACTTCTCTTCATACAATCATTTTTGCATTCTGACCACTTCACGCTGAGGTTCTGTATTTGATTTCCAAACGCCACGCTGTACATGCACTGGGTATTGAATGCAAACATGATGCAAATTCGAATTTCTTAACACAAATACTAATGCTGTCATGACATGCGATGACGACCATCCCGACTAGACTCCTCGGAACTGTAACACGCGTATTAGCCATGACCTTCAAAGACACTTTTGAGGAGGGGGGTTTAGGACTCACCAATCTCACAATCAAAAACCACACCGCCCCAATAAACCTAAATAGGGACAACCCCGCCACACTCCACAGCACCACGGCCATATAAATCGTACTTCTCTGCGCCCCATCCGTCGTCTCCTTGCCCACCTTTACAGTCTCCAGCCCACCGACCCCCAACACCACCGCAGCAAGCGCCAAATTACAAAACATCCAGCACAGCACAACCGCACTTCTGAATCCTTTGTAATAGTCCTCCTGGTGTTCCGCCTCGCTGACGACTTTGACCTCTTTGGCGGCTTTTGTAGCGAAAGTACGCATTTCGGCGTCGTATTGGGCGTTCAGGTCGCCATCATCTTGCGGGATATTGACGTCGACTTTGCCGCCAGGTTTGAGAGTTGCGGAAGGGAGTTTTTCGGCTTTGTCATCGCCTTTTGTGCCCCAGGTGATGTCGTGTGTGTTGCAGAAAGCGTAGACGTTAAGGATGTTAATATAGGTAGGGGTTAGAAGGAGGTACTGGATGAAGCAGGTGAAGAGATGCCAGGGGTCGAAGAAGAGGAAGGAGATGACGAAGTAGAGGATATAGGTTGAGAGGAGGGATACGATGAGTGTGAAGAAAAGCTGGTTGGCGAAGAGGTCCTTGACGGTGAAGCCTTTCTCTGCTGTTTCGATTTGGATAGAGCGAACAGTAATGAAGACAGAGGCGAATAACAGGTAAGCCATTATGCAGCACCAAAAATATACCTGAGTCATGTAGAGCTTGTTAGAACCCTGGGGCCGGTTGCCGAGAGCCAGGACGAAGCAAGTGAGGAGGATGGCAAGGTACGCCCATTCGAAAACGATTCCAAGAATATGGCCTGCCGTGGAGAGAAGTTGTTTATCGCCAAGAGAGTTTGTAAGGATGTGGAAGACGAGGAAGAAATTGCCAATTGCGAACCATGCGAAGATCATGTTGATGGTCTGGTATGTGAACTCGATGAGGAACATTATCTTTCTGAAGAAGCTGTGATCCGTGCGTTGGATCTGGTAAAAATGTGCCAGGGCGTAAATTGCAGCGAAGAAACTGCCGTTCAACCATCTCCTTCGCTGCATGATGAATTCAGCCATGGCGTCTGGTACATCTGTTTCGCCCGTAGCTGATTTGACATATTGGAGAATCCATCGGCAATTCCGCTTCGCTACTAGCTCAAAGCACAAGATCCGATCTTCGGCCAGGTACATGTTCGCTGTGAAGACACCAGCATTGGCACCGTGCATCTTCTCACCCTTGAAGTATTTCTCTAGGGGGCCTTGACCGGTCTTGTCATTCTGCAGTGCTATATAGCGGTAGGCAGAGAAAGCCCCAGGCAAGACAGAAATGAAGCCAAAAGCTGACTCGAGCGGCTTGTCCAGTATGTTGCTCATTTTGTACTCAAAGTTCTGTGTGGCGACTAACGGGTTGAGGAGTTTCTTACCTCCACTCAACATGACCTTGATTTCGCCACAGGCGCCAGCGCACATGGGCTCTAGATCGAAGGCTTTCCACAGTTGGTAGATAGAATCCTTTCCCGGCTTCGTTCCTGCATCCAAGAGAACGCAGATGTTGGGGTCCAGGACACGACCAAAGGCTTGGAAGAACCATCGATGCGAGTTGATTTTCTTTTGATTCTTTTCCTTCAAGCAAAATACCATTTGCACAGGTGTGGCTCCCCTAGGTTTGAGTAGGACGGTCTTGCCTTTCAGCTCTATACCCACCTGGGTGGTGTATTCGTAGATATGTGCTGTCACATCCTTGCCGCTAACTTGTTGCTTGGCAATCCCATCTTGATACACCCCAAGACCTGCTAGCACAGCTCTCGTCCGTGGGTTTATCTTCGCACGTCCGTCGCTCACTACGCACACCACGATCTTCTTCCAGGCCTCTTTTCCCCATGTCTTGCTGTTCGTCCGTGAACACATGTGCTCGATGTTTTTGAACACACCGGTCATGGTTCTTGCAAATAAGAATTCATCTTCGTTGTACATAGTGACTACGATGAAAAGCTCCGTATGTCGGGGCTTTGCAAAAAGCCGCTGCCGCAGCGTGAATCTCGAGTCGTAGAACTCCGAAGGGTCACAGGTAGCTGCTGAGTATCGCATGTGTGTGAACTCGTCTCTTTCTGGGGGCTCTGCATGCGGGATTTGGCTCAACAGCTTGGGTGGTATAGGACAATCGAGGACAAGATTCCCGTTGAAGAGCTGAACTTCCTTCACAGTCTTCCATCGTCTGATTGGCGCGGGGGTGGGAGCTGGGCCCGGTTGAACACCATCGTAGGCGCTTTTTAGACCAGGTCCAGGGGAGTGCGGGTTTGGCCCGTATGGGTTATCGGGCTGCAATATGGGCTGATGGTCATTATCATCGTAGTATTGTGCCTGATCTTGTGGGTGGGGCTCATACGGCTCCGTAAAGTACTGGTCGTGGTGGTCTTCTGGAGAGATGGCATATTCGCTTCCCCCATAACCATAGTCATGAGCGGAAACTGGATTCTGCGCTTCATACTGCTCATTGTGGTTGTATGAGTTCCCGATGTTCTGGACAGAGTAGGTAGGCTGCGCCGCCAACCTGTCGCCCTGCCCCATCTGCATCTGTATTGGGGTCTGTTGCGGTCTGTATGGTCCGTCTTCTAGCTGATAGCCATGGAGGGGCTGTCCTGGAGAAGGCGTCCGACCAGCATGGCGAGGATCCATGGGGTGATCGCCGTACTCTTCGTCTTCTGGGTTTTGATTAAAGGGGTCTGTTGGGTTTCAAGGATCAGCGTGTGAGGGTTGGAGGTATGTAGTATGTGAAAAGAGCAGCAAGCTGTGGGCGCGCGAGCATATGTAGTCTATTCGAACAAAGAATTCCGAGGGTAGAATGGAAGAGGAGTACCTAGGCGATTGTATGACATGTCGGGCGGCTGTCACAATAAGACTGGGGTCAAGTAGCCGAGGAATGACGGAGCACAAGGCGACAAGAAAGTGACAAAGGGCAATGAAACCAAGCCAAGAGGCTCCGGCGTTTCTTCCACGTATGACGCAGCGAGAAAAGATCTTTGTTAGCGATATATTATTGTTCGGTGCAAAGGACAATGGCAAATGGCAAGGCTACTTCGCAAGCGGGTAAACACAATGCGCGCCACGTCTGACTTGGAGATTATCTGTAGCGTCTCAAGTCACTGTAGGTATGTATGCGTTTGGTGAATAGGCAACAGCAACGATGGAGCCTTGCCGTTTCGAAAGGACGTTGAAACGATCATTGTGAAGGTGGACATTGGAGGTTCGAGGGTTCTCCGTAAATAGAGACACCTGCCACCCCTGCCGTCGATCACGGATTCTCTCAGCCACAAGCGACACGAAAGTTCGAAACACTACAGTAGTCCGTTCGATATTAATACTTACGGAACACGCCAAGAGCTCGGTCCGCATCCGAGACATCCCACCAATCCCCCACTACCCAAGAGGCTCAACCATCACAATGTTGGCTATGCGCCAGCCAACCTCCCAACATATCTGCTTTGAAAGTGTAACTGGCTTTTCATAAGTACACTTCTCCACCATGAAGAAACCTACAACGTAAAGCAATCCATCCAGAGAGAGTAAGCATGGCAGCCCTTCGCAACCTGTCAACCGACTCCCTATTGAATCACATGGTCCATGCCCCGAAGAAGCACGGAGTATCTGCCGATGGAACGATTGCGAAGACTTCTACCGCGTCTTCACGGCCTATCTCGGTCCTCTTCGTCTGTCTGGGCAATATCTGCCGCTCTCCCATGGCCGAAGCAGTGTTCCGATCCATCACAGCTTCAGACCAACGTCTTGGTCAGATAGATTCTTGCGGTACTGGAGCCTATCGTACGTACAACTACGGGTGACTCGAAATCTTTTCTTGCCGGATCGATGCTGACTCCAAAATTTCGCAGACGAGGGCCACTCTCCAGACCCACGAACTATGAGCACGCTCCAGGACAATGGCATTGTGGACTACGAGCATTCGGCACGCAAGATACAAGTGGCAGATTTCGATACCTTTGACTACATACTGGCAATGGATAACGAAAATGCGCATGATCTGATGCGATTGAAGACACGGGTGATTAAGAACAAACATGCCGGATTGAACAAGGACAAGCTGTCGGCGAAGGTGATGCTGTTTGGGGACTTTGGAGGAAAGAAAGGAGAACAAGTTGCCGATCCTTACTACGGGGAGAGGAACGGCTTCGCCGATGCATATGAGCAGATGGTTAGGTTTTCAAACGGATTTGTTGCACAGGTCCTGGATGCGCCTAAATGAGACGCTGCATAATCCTTAGCCAGAGGGGCATCTCATTGGTTCCGATAGAAGGATGATGGGGGTTTAGAAAGACGAAACAATTCATGGCTCACGCCATCCATCCATACATTTTCATGGCACTGCGGATCCTTTCTGTTACCCTGCATTTGGTTACCATGGCCTGGTTTCAATTCATGCATGCGGTCCTACCTCCTTTGGAGAGTGTTTCTGCTGATGAAGAACGCTGGCGAGGATTTGAAAGTTCAATGAAGACGACTGCGATCCTCACGGAAATGATCTTCAGGGACGCATTAACGGCCCCCTCGCTTCATTGGTAGACAAAGTTGAACGGCGCCAGAGCCAGGGCAGACCATATCTGGATCTGATGTTTCTCGGATTCAGTGAGTTTGGGCAAATGGTGGCAGGAGAGGTCGCTCAATAACGGGTGCTTCAGAACTGTCTCGTCCAGAAAGAGCAACTGCCGTTGAATACTGCCAAATCTTGTGGTTTTGACTGCGCCAACGAATCCGGACATGCGGATCACTGCTCCAAGGAAGGCCAGGAGTCGCTGGCGAATACGGCCTCGGACAGGAGTACAAACTGCGCGAGATCGGCAGTATGAAGCCAGTCCATAGCTCCCCTGTCCTTCTTCCCAGCGGTCGAACCCAAAGCTGTGTAGGGTCTCGCAGTCATTGTTCTGAGCAAGTTTCCCGGGGAAAAGCCCCCCGAAGAGCATCCTCGTCAGGGACGAGTCCAAGACGTGTCATAAACCATATGCCTCTTCCCAACGTAGATGACTGGCTATCAATGTCCTATCGAGCTCGTCAAAACATGCCATCAACCAACCTTGCAAAAAGCATCAAACAAGCCCCCCAAAAAGATCGCCCTCGCAACCCCAACCTCCCCCACCCTCCCCATTCGAGCCCGCGGAGAGAAGTGCACACCCGTGCCGTGCCCTATCAACCCCGTCATCCCACATCTTTACAAGCTTGAGACACATTCGTACCCTTTTCCCCAACCCTCGCCCAGCCAATAAGAAACATTTGAAAAACCCCAGGCCAGAAAATCCTGCATGCGGAAGCGATACAACCGCGCGGACTGCCGGCTCCAAGCGACAGATCGCGCGCGAAGGGTTGGATCTAGCGCAGGCTTGGGGTGTGCGAGGCCTCGTCAAGGCTTTCTGCGCGGACGAGATTGCCCCCGTGGACGATGGGAAGGTCGAGGGTTCTGTTGATGATGGGATCATGGTGCGGGAAGGAGTGACGGCTTCCTACAGTGCCGTTGGTCATTTTTAGGGTTCTTTATGAGCTCTTGCGATAGTTCATCACAACATGCTTCACTTGTTGAGAGGATGTAGCAGCAAAATTCACGCGTGGAGGGCGAGATTTTCTGAACGGAATCGATTGAAGTCCTAATCTCCCATTCCCACTATCCTAAAGTCTAAGACACCTTTCTGTCCAACATGTCCCTCATCCACCATCAAAACCTTGCGCGCTACAGCACAGCTACAGCGCTTCTGTGTGTTTGCTGCCCCACTGATCTCCATCTCGCGGACTCGTGGCCCCGAAAACGCTAGCAATGCTACAGATTCATCGAAGTTTGTACTTCGCCACCTCAACAACAGAAGGCTGTCCTGGCACACGTGGGATCTAGGAAGATACCACTCGGTCCCAACTTGAAAGGTCAACGAGCACTCCAGGCTAGTTCAGGGCTTTCGCGATATTGACCCGTCTCTCGTAGCTCTCTGGGTTCCCGCACGGTGTCGCGTCCTCTGGCTTGCATCCCTATCAAGATGCTCTGATGCATACGTTAGATGCAAACCTTCAAAACGGAGCGCCTGCACGTACCCCGAAACTGACGCCGTTTCGCTCAGATCCTTCTCGGCGAAGGAGTTTTCCAGCACACCCACCCCCCGTTGTATCACCCCTTCGCGGCTTGTAGCGCCAGTACTTCCCGTCCTTCAACACCGCTTCAATAAACAGCTTCTCTTTGCCGTCGCCCTCCTTCTCCGTAAAAACCCCGAGGCCTGCGCGATGGATGTTCGCAGCCTGCAAGAAGCGCCCTTGTGTGAGCCTTTGGGCGACTGTCAACTCCACGTCAGCATGAGCCAATTTCTTACCTTCTTCGTAGTAGGACTTACATCATCAACGGGTTCCGGAGTCTCGAATGGCGTAGAAGGGGCTGGTACATGTTGCGGAGGTTCGTGTTGTGGGCGTTGATCTGAGGCACCCACTGGGGCCTGAGAGAGCACTAATGGCCGGCAAGGATCCCTGGCTGGGATACCGAGCGAGGCAGAAGCTCACTGGGGAGGTTTAGCAATGTGATTCAAAAGAATGATTCAAAACGAAAAGGGTAATAATCCAATAGGCTAATCATATAGGGCAGTTATTAGCCTCGTCGATTACCCACAAATTAAATTACTATTTTATATTATGAAATAGTAATTTAATTGCAAAGTTACTCTATACGGCGTTAGCGTAACTACTTATTTAGACATACAAAATTAAACAATTAGCCAATAGACCTACCAAGCTCCCACTATATATATCTCCTATCTTTCAACAAGCAATAGCTAAACGAAAAGAGATTTCTAATACTTACACGTTAAACATAAGGCTTACAAAGAAGTCTCAATCTAGAAAGAACGATTCTATATCATCCGAAGTCGCTTCTACTCCGTCAGGAAATTCTATTCTATTAATAAGTTAATAATCCTTTATAATATATAGATCTCTTAAAGCTATATTAGAGTATTATCGCGCTGCTTTTCTTATCTATCCGTCTGAAATACGATCTACTATACTTTTAATTAACTCTAAGAAATCTCTAATATACTATTAATAAAATAAAGATCTTATAATTTTATAACGCCTAACTACTTCCCTCCGTAAGCGAAAAGAGAAAAAATAATTTTATTCGAAAGTCTTTTAGAAGAAAAGAAAGAGTTCTTAAACTATACGTAAGAGAAAGAGTAAAGAGAAGAAATATATATCGTTAGCTAGAGAGAAAGATAGTAACGATTTATCTCTATAAAATGATTTTAATATTATAAGATCATATATAAATAAATAAAAGTAAATAATAAAGAACTTACGAAATTAAATCAATAGTAGTCGGTCAATAGAGGACTCTCAAATTCTAATTCTGGCTCTCATATCAAATATACTAAGAAAACGTTATCGTAGATAATAGCTAGATTAGCGTCTTATAGTAGAAAAGCGATTAATAGAGAATAATAAGATTCTTATTATAAGTATTACTCTTAAATATTAAATAAGATATAAAGTAAACTCGATAAGACGATTCTAGAAAAGGGTATAAGAGAAATTCGTAAAGATTGCTAAGCGAGATTACGCGAGTATTAAATATCGTATAAAGAATTATCTTAATTATAGATATAATTAGCTAAGATAAAACGAAAAAATAGACTATAATTATAAGATATAAGAGAATATATAAACTTAGATGATAAATAATTAAGATATAGTAATTTAGATCTTTAAGAAGAAGAAGAATATTAATAAAATAGTTAAAGAAAAGAAGCTATAAGACTTATAAAATTACGATTAAGATTATAAGCGTTTAAACGAGAGAATAAGTAATAAGAAGAGAAAGAATAATATATTTAATAGCGATAAGATTATAAATTAAAATAATAACGATAATAATAAGAGTAGTATTAACGAGATCTTAAATAACGACTTTTTTATATCACTTAACGATTCTCTTATATTACGCAATAGCTCTATATCTAAACTCTTATTATTTAACTCATTAATATTAATATTAAAGCGAAAACCTTCTCTCTCTAAGAACAATTTTACCCCTAATAACGATTCTTCGAATTTATATATATATACTATAGTTAAGAATCTTAGTAATATAAGCGAGCTATTTAATATATTATCTAAACGAATTAAGAAGTAAAAGAAGAAGAAAATCTCTAATAAGTTTTATAGAAAGAAGAAGAATTATAAAACTATAGCTATCGAAGAAATCACCGAATTAGAAACGACTTTAATTATATATCTTAAGCGTCTAATAAATTAATCTATAATATTTATATAGTCTATAATATTTATATATTAACTATTAGCTCTATAATCGCCAGCTTAATCTAATTAAATTTAAATATTATTTAACGAAATTTAAATGAATAAATAATTAGATATTATAATTAACGATATTAAAGATTATTAAAATAATATAAAGAATTATTTAACTTATATTAGATATATAGAGAATTAAGTAAAATAACTTACTTTTATATTAGCTGATATAAAAAAAGAGATAGCGTATTTAATAGAAAATTAAAAGCTTTTAGAGGAGATATAGAACTTTATATTAAAAAGTCTTATTAAAAGCTTAATAACTTACGAAAATAATATAATATATACTCTTACTAAAGCTATATAAAATATAGCGAAAATTTATTAATAGATATTAAAGAATAATAAAGAGTAATAATTACTTACTAATTAGGAATTTATAGTATATAATAAGTAAAATAATATCTTAGAGGTCGACGAGGTTAATATAGAGGTATATAAACAACTTTTTAAGATTATAGAATATATATATAAATAATATATAGAATATATTAGAAGCCTTATCGAAAGCGTATAAATCGAAGAAATTTAAATCTAAGTTATAGAAGGATAAGTTATAATATCCTTCTATAGAAAAACGATTTCTTCGCTTTATATTAAAAGTATAGTCTTATATAAGATATATATCTACTCGCCCAGAAATTACGTAAAAGATACCTGTATTTCGCATTATTATCGTATTTTAATTAAGACTTTAGTTAATTTCTTAAAGACTTCTTTAATCGCTACTAAAAATACGCAGTCGTGCTTATAAATTCAAATAAAATTCCTCCGCAATATATTCAAAATCGCAAAATAAACCCCCAACGGACTTAAGGGCGCTCGAAAGAATAAAATTCGATATATATATACTCTTCACGGCGTCTTAAATGATTAATAAATAGTTATATAAAAATTCGATAAAGTTTAACTCTAGAAGATAGAGGGCGCAGAAAACGAGAGCACTCAGTCTTATATGCGTCGGTTCTATCATTTACTCTTAGTATAAATATCGCTTGTAAGAAGGTCAAATAAACGGGCGTAAAGGGTCTAATCGCTCGCGACTTTAAAGAAGACTTCGTCTCTCTTAATATATAAATTTCAATCGAGAGCTATATAATAATAATAAGATATATTAATAGTTTAAGCGATAACTCGAATAATTTATATATATAATAGAATAAAGGCGAGGACTCGATAAAGGTTAACTTTAACTATAGAAAGTATATAAATGATTTGAGCATCAAAATCTCACTCTATAATATTGAGATATTGATATATAATAGAAGATCAAATTTCGAAGCGAGTTACGTTCTTATTATCTCTAAAATAAATATAATAATTTATTAATAATACGATTACTCGATAAAGATCTTTTATAAATTAAAGACTTATCTTTAATTACTATTTAAAGGCGTTAGAGATTTAAAGATTTTATATTTATTTAAAGCTATATTCTACTATAACTCTAGCACTTAATATTATTTTATTAAAGCGTCATTTTTTTATAGAGACTAAGTCTATATAAGAAGATATAACGTAACGTTAATAAATATAAGCTTTATTTCTAAAAAGATAATAACGATAACGTCTAGATTTCCCTTTAAACACTTAATTAAGTCTTTTAAATACTCTAGATATCTGAAGTATTTTTATATCTACTATCTTTCCTTCATAGAGGCTATAGATAGCTTTATTAAGACTATTTAAATACGTAATTATTATCTATATTATATCGTAAAATTTTTTATAGACTAAATACTAGAAATCCTCCTTATCTTCTAGTCTTATAATTCTTCGAAATATTTTATTAATAAAAGTCTAAATAGTACTTCGTTTACGATATTTATTAAGTCGTTTAATAATATAAGCGTATAATCGAATTCAATTATAAGAGAGAGTTGGATGCTATAATAGTATTAAGTTATAACGCCTTCGCAAATACTTAAATATATTATTAAAAATAATAGATAAATAGGCTTCTAATTATTTAAAGATTTATATAAGCTTATATAATAATCTAAGCTATAAAAGCTTATATAGTATTAAATATAAAGCAAATTTAGAACTAGGGCGGATTCTTTATTGATAATTGATACTTTCTAGATTAAAATAGTGTATGAGAATATATATTTCATCTTTTATAAAGCGTATGGTTCTTCGTAATCGTTTAGAAATCTATAAATTCAAATTAAACTCGATTTGCTTATACTTTATTAAGGGAATATATTTATAACGTAATATAGTGGCGATTATAGCTTAATAGTCTAGCAATATAACTATAAAGATTATTATAACGAGGATCCCCTTATTAAAGAAGTTTATAATATAAATATATAATAAAAGAAGAAGAATAAATGAAATCTAAATAGATTTATAACTCTTCGATAAAGGTTTCGCCGAAGTTCGTGATATTACCTAATCGGGTTAGCGGTAGAAGGATAGGGCTATTCCCATTTTGAATCATTTCTTTTGAAAAAACTGCTAAACCTCCCTACTGACGCATAGAGGCTGCGTGCTTGGTGTATGTTTTTATATTTAGCGGTGTAGACACCGCTGTGTTGTGAATTTGCGTTGCCGTTATAATGGAACGCACCGGAATGAAGTATGATAGTGAAAGATTATTGCGGAGGATGGGATATATAGACACAAAAGTACAGGAAAAGTATGGCAGTGATATGTAGGAGAGAATGTGTAGAAAAAAGCACTGGAATAAAGTATAACAATGATATGTAGGGTGGAATATATAGATACAAAAGCATCTGTGATATTGTAACAGTGTGGAATGAAATATGAACGTGGTGGTAAGAGTTGCGGTATTTATCTACTGTGAAGCCCATGCCAAGGCGCGCTAGGCCTCATCTTTCCGAGTAGGAGTGTGTTAAGAATCGACCCTGTGTCAGATCTCAAACGGACAAAAAGAATCATGATCACGCAACGGATTCACAAGACCCAAACAATGTGAATTCGAGCTTCATGAATTAACTGAACACATACTATGGGAACACTGACTTTCTTTGAGACCAACAGAATGCTGGGTGCAATAGATGTCAAGCACGATGTGAATTTCGAAGACAATCATTTACCTTTGCCACCTCGGGCGCAAGTGAATACCTTACTGTCCGACCGATCTTAGCGCCGGGCGATCTTCTCCAAAGCAGTCCAACGGCCAGCCATAACACTTGCTCCTGCCCAGGCTCACAGGTGTGTGTGTGATTCCTACATCGGGGGACGCCCCTCCAGCCATATTCTATAGGTCTAGAGTTCCCAGTCGGCCTTTCGGCCGTGTCCGGTCTTTACGTACAATGTGATATCTAGAGTACCCCCTGGAATCAGGCTCACGGGTGATGTCCGCCTTTATTGAAACAGTCTCAATAGCCGAATGGTTGGCTGAAAGTCCCCGTGTCCGGACGTGCCAGAAGCTGTTCCCCCTGCACCCCTTAAAGGCTGCCTAACTTCGCCTTCATGCTCCCAAGAGTGGGTCTAGTGTGGCTTGGCACTACCTACATACCTGTAGGTAGACGGGCCTTCACAGCATCCTTAGGCCTTCATGGCTGTTACTGTGAATCATATCATTCAGACCGTGTTCCAGTTCAAAATAAAAGGATTCAACGCAATTGTTCGGAAAATCTATCGAACAGGTTCAATCTTCTCTAACACCGCGCCTGAATTATAGAATTTCAACAATGACTTACCTTGCAGATCGACGAACCTTTTAAGAAAACTTCGTGAACAGAGTCACTTTTTTATAGCACCGCCATCACCGCGCCTAGATGATAGGAATTAGTTTCAAGTTTTCGCTCTATACATGAATTTTGCAATATTGTCTTAGTTTTTAGATGTATTATTAGAAGTAGCTATTGTCATGGATTGTTTCTAAGAGATGTGGTAAAAGTTATATATAGGGGGCGAAAACCTTTAATGAAAATGAATGAGTTCTATATAGCGTCAGAATAAAGTGATTGTCTTCACCGACTTTTTCTAGAGGACGAAAGTTATAGTGACACTTCAAAAGTTCTATGAATTAGACGCGGTGTTAGAAGATATTATTTTATCTACAATACGAGATTTAGTATTTCATACGTTGAATTCTCTTTATTTAATATCCTCTACTAGAAAGACTTATAGTATTCTATGGAGTAGCTATAAAAATATATATGAACAAAACAAAAGAGAGCGTTCTCCTGCTACGATTCCGAGTTATCCATACGCACGACTTTTGCTATATTCCCTAACAACAGTCGAGAGAAAATCAACAAGCTAGGTGCACCTACTGGCCAGCGGAGCTCCTCCAGGTCCTAGCAAACAGACTGGACTATGTTAAAAAGGTGACATTCTCGAAAGACAACGCGTCGGCAGCGTGCTTGGTAGAGAGCCAACATCGTCAACCGCCGAGATTATGCGGAGTGCCTTGAACCAACATGATGAGGTGATACGACGACTCGAGGGCAGGTTGGCTGGGTATCGCAACCGAGAGCGACTCGCGCAGAACGGCGGCGAACCGTTGAGACCGTCCGACAGGGCCGGCCTTGATTCACTTCAGAGACGTCTACCGCATTTGCATGAGCTTTCACAAGAACTTCATACCGTGGCGGAGCGGATGTTGGCGGAGCGTCAAGAAGATGCGGAGGCCCCGGAGAGGTTTTGGAGAATTAATCCGTCCGTTCTACACATCACATACCTGATATTCTAACAGACTACACCAATTACTTTCTGCAAACCTTGCTCAGCTTCCGCGTGAAGGTTCTATACCAATAACCACTGGATCCGCAAGCGTCTTTCGACATTCTTGTGACCGCAGACACGCCTCCCGCTCCAGTTGGTCTGAACCGGGACACAGTGAAACTTTAGGAGCGACATCAGCGTCGTGATTTTTTTCTTCCATCCTGAGAGGATTTCAAGAGATCCTAACATCGGGCCTCCGTCTCGCTACCAACTGGACAAGCCTCAGATCCCCAGAAGTTTGCCTGGCAATCCGGATCCTCCGTCGGGCAATGTTTCTTTGTATTCTCCGTCCGCGCTTAATACTCCACCAACCTTCCCTCGGCGAGCGCGACGACTTCCTCACACAGATAGACCCCACCGCAATGCCGAGCATTACGGGGTATGGGATCCAAAATGAGGTTTCACTTCGCCACCTCACTTGCCAACCTCAACCTCTTTTCCCGACCACAGCCTAGGCTCCATCTCCTGCGCCATCATGGAGTCCACGAAGAAAGAGGAAGTAGAGGAGGATACCGTCAACATGGAGAACACCATCAACGAAGCCACCGAAGTGAAAGGTGCCACCCAGGTCAAAGCGGAGGATGCAACCCAGGCGACCACCGGTCCACCCACCCTCGACGAGACGCTCGCGGGTAAGTCATCGCATCCCCGCCGCAACGGCACCAGTCCTCCATCGCTTACCCCCTCGACCGCAAGACCCCATCGCGTTCCGCCGCTACGTGGCCGTCCTCGCCGACCACACGCCCCAAGCACCACCCGACCTCTACGGCGACGCTTTCCGGAACTGGGAGTCCCGCCAGCTCCGTACGTCCCTTCCGTCCTCCTCCAAGTCCGCCGTTGAGTTGCGAAAAAAACCCCATCGGGATGGCTGACGCTTTGCATTTTCCGCGTAGTGACGGCGACGCTCAGCCACCTGCTGGCCGTCTTCGGGGACCAGGACGATCCGCGACAGCACGCCTGGTGGTTCTACGAAGCCTGGCTCGTGGTGAACAACACCGACTACAAAGAGTCACCCTTTGTGTCTTTCGGGTCGGCCAGGAGTCTCTTCGGGCGGTAAGGACGGACGCTACCTGCCCCACGCGGACCGGCTTTGCTGACTTGGGGAACAGTGAGGTGGATGGAAGGCGTAAGTGTGCGAGGGTGGCGGCCGGCCTGCCCGAGGTGGGGACGAGGGGTTCGGGAAAGAGGAAGACGGCGGTGGAGGACGGGGGAGGTGGGGGCAAGAAGAGGAAGAGCATGCTGGAGTGAATGGGGGTGTGTGTCATCTTACCCGTGCGGTCGAAGGGTAGTGTGTCCTTGCTTCGGGTCACTGTGTGCAGTATGCATGATCTAGCTAGCAACAAGCTTCATTGACATTCATCCATCACGTCCTCGTTGCATCCTCATAAGTTGGCGGAGGCCGTTTGACAACCTCCCGGGCTCCGTCCTCGTCCCCGACAATCGTCCAGTCGTCGTCGGTTCCTTCTTCTTCTTCTTCTTCGTCTTCCCGCACCTCCACTTCTCTCCGCAAAGCACGCATACCCGGTACGACAGGCACGCACTCTCCCTCGTCCCTGACCTCCCCCTCCCTCGGCAAACCCGGCACACGCTCCCCCACCAATTCCACATTCATAGAAAATTCCACATTCATAGAACTACCCCAAACATTCAACTGCGCCACTCCACTCCCCTTCACTGCCGTGAAGCTGGGCCCGTCCTTCAGGACCTGCAAACCCTCCCATTCGTGCTGGACCCGGCCGTTGTTCAAATGGGAGATCACTTCTCCCTCCCAGGTAGAGGGGAAGCGCACCTTCAACCCGCCGGAGCTGCCGCGAAAATCCGTGGAGATTCCCCTGAGACCTGCTCGGGGACAGTTGACGCAGGGATGAAGAGTTATGGATGTTGAGCCAGACATGCAGCGTACGTCGACATGAGACTTGGAGCTGGGCTGACCTAGCGGATATAGCGAAGCGGCAATACTGCCGGTCATGGTGGAGACATAGGTTTTGTAGTTGCTATGGTAGTCACTCGGCAATTAGTATCAACTTCCTTGAGGTCCGTTCAGTACCGATGGTGCCGGAACTATGAGTCGCGTTTTCAATGCAAGAGAAATTTGTTTGGAGACTGCAAATTCTTCTCAAACCAGAAAGTGACAGACTGAAGACGGCTTACTGGACAAGCGCCGCAGTGATTGAGCCGGACATAGACTTGAGAGAAGAGTTGAAGGGGCGCTCGGGTGTCGCGGTAGAAGGGTCGTGGAGGAATGGCGCCATCGTCACTTTGATCGAGCCTGAGACGGTGTTTAGACGAAGCTCGGCCGGGGCTTTCGAAGAGGAAGCGGGATGGGGTACTATCGTGATTTCGATGGAACCAGACATAGTACTGATAGAGAGGAGGTCATAGAGTACGAAAGTTCCGGTCACACTGTTAGACATCTCGCTGATAACGATGGAGCGTGACATGATGGAAGACTAAGCCAGCGGCTGTTAAACCGCAGTGGATGATGTGTTTAGGCCTTCGGTGACTCTACAGTGTCTTGAGAAAATGCGAGACGTTGATGAGCTTGTGGTGGTACGAGCTGGAGATAAAGGTTTGGTCACATGCGGCCAAGCGATGCCAAGCCGGCAAACCTGCTACAACTTGTCAATATTCAGCCGATTGGACAAGCAAAGAAAGTAAAATATATACAGAAGCTGATGCACTGGACGCAATGAACACTTGCAGATGGTCTGCCTGTCTCACAGCATCGACATCTACACGCCGCCCACGATCGTCCTTGACACCTTTCTGCTGACCCTGATTCACAACATGCGTTAGGCCTTTTTATAGTCGCTCGCTAAAAGGTATTTCTCAGGATTCACCACTTTTCAGTCGAGTCAGCGGTTGATCTAGATTCAAGCTCCCAGTTTCAGTCGAGATGCCGTACCCCACTTCTCTTTCCGTTCTTAGCTTTCGAATAGAATATGGCCTCGTTGCATTTCCGCTACCTCTACAAACGTGGATGACCAGGGCTCGGAAGGTGGGCAAAGCGGCTCTGTTTTAATGGTTCTCTGGTGAATGTGCGTCGATGTAGGAGAAGGAATGTGATCTTTATTGCTCGAGAGTTGCAGATTTCAGGAGGTCCTCGGTCGCCAAGATGCCCTTGACAATGGGAAAAATGCGTTATCAGGACGAATGGCGGCCGGGACCCTAGCGCGAGATCAGAATAATGGTAGCATAGGGGATGGCTATAATGTTGGAACCGCTGTCAGCAATCGAGGTACTCCTATGGGACACTTGCCAAGGCTTCGGTGTCTTACGCGCGCCAGCAGAATACACCAATCATCCGGATTGACATGTATTTTGCCAACCCGCCGCGAAAGACAATGTGAAATGACTGCAACGCATACCAATGGCAGGCAGACCACAACACAAGCAGAATTCTTGGGGACGAGAGGTTCATGTAGATGCGCTGGCTGAAATGCATTATCCTCTGCTTCTGCGAGGGGCAGGCATTTTACGCCAAGATGTTATGCAGCCATGTTTGAGTCCGCCGTTCGAGCGAAATCGACCGACAGAAAAGAGCTATGCGTTCAACGAACATTTCCATTGACGCTGGACCTAGGAGAAGCACACATTGAGATCCACATGGTCCTGGCTGTGGCGCGTGGCCGTGAAGGGTCGAACAACACTGATGTCACTGACTTCAAAACATGCCACAGGCAGGCGTGCTTCCAAACAAGAGTTGCAGTTGTAGCTGTCCGAGTCCTCAAGAATCGAGATGAACGAGAACGAGGATTAGATGCTGTGATTGGCAGAATCTCTATCTGAGCTGGCTTCATATGATCGAGGGATGACAACGAAGATGTCAAGCCTCTACGGGTTAGCATGCTGACTTTACAGCCTTCGTAAGAGCGTAGTAAGCGGAAGGCGCTAACCTGAAGGGACTTAGCGAGCTAGGCACGTCTGAGTGACGGGGCACCATGAGGCAACTCGAAATAGACCTAGTACCTTCTACCAACTACGTCTGATATCGTCAAGGAGCTGTCGCAGTTGTTTCGAGGTGACGAGTGCTCTTAATGCTTGATGTATAACACTCCTCTCGATTCTTTCTCCACGTCTTCTTTCCAGAAGAATTCCTGCGGGACGAGGTTAACGACGCAGTTTGTGTGGAAGCTGAGAGGGACCTGCTCGGCGCGCACCGGTTCGATCGGTGGGTGTAGATGGCGAAGATCCGGAGAAGAAGAGCAAAAAAGCGCATCGTTATGACTGGGTCTCAGCGTAGCAAGCGCACACATAGTCACAGCGTTCTTCCCTATTCTATATCCTTTTCCAGGCCCAACATTTTGCATTCCTGCGCAGATTAGTTTTAATATTAGACACAGTTGAAGAGTAGAAAGAGACTTTCGCAGCAAGGACTTCTTCCGAAATGTACGTACCCTAGGATTTCTCTCTTGCTTCTGCGGTAGTGGAGTAAGCAAAGCTATTACCGCGACATTACGTACTCTAAATGCCCCACATCTCTTGTAAGAGACTGGATCAAAAGTCATGAGTAGAGAGAGAATTTGCGAAATTTCCGAGTCCCGCAGTGGAATCGGCAAGTAACTTTTCAGAAAGCTTACACCGATATTGGGCTTCATTCCTGAAAAAGATGTTATTGACCTCCCCTCCAGTGTGAAGTTGTCGATGCTTTAGGGGTTGATACCCCTTCGACCGTCACCTTCCTTGACACAAAGCACACGATGCTGATCTATTTCACTTCTTGGGGGTCATGTGTAATCACCAAATAATCAAAGTGAGAGATAAGCATGAAATGCATTTGGTTCCTAACCTGACTAGCACACAGCCCTTTTGCTCCCAGAAGAAATCCTCTCCCAACTTCCATCCATTAAAATCCCCAATTCTCACTTATATGTCCCGTTCACACTATCTAATGCGGCTTTCGCGTACAAGTCCCCGTGCAATGCCATCCTGCCCATGCCGACACGCCGTAAATTGGAGGGGGGCACTTTTTGTCATGATCACAGTAGGAGCTCCATCGCAGTCCGTGTCGTGGTTACAACACTAAACAGTATCTGTCGGCAAGGGATTTTTCCTTACGGAAGTAGTCGATGAGGTAGTAGTAGTAGTAGTGGTAATCACAGTGACGAGAGTCGATGGGGCAACCGTGGTTGTCTCAACAGCAGTCGATGTAGAGACTGGCACGGAAGAGATACTGGAGCTGGTGCTGGAGGGAACAGTGAGAGTAGAAGTCTTGTAGGCCGTCGACGCGGCGGTGCTGGTACTTTGCTGGGAATGGCTGGAGAAAAAGGAGTCCAACCAATCCTTGGGGCCGTGGGGCATTATGGGAATTGTTGACTTCTCAGCACTTTCACATTCCTAGACGATGTCAGTGTGGGACCGTGTGGAAGGTGATAGTAAGTGCTTGGACGGACCTTGAGACCGAGATCTTTGGGGGGTGCGGTGTTGGCGTCGCAGCAGAAGTATTTGTTGACAATGTTCTTGTTTTCGCAGGCACATGACTTTCGAAGAGGTCAGACTAGATGTTGGGCAGAAGTTTATTTCACTTACATCTGCTACCTTGGAGCAGTCCTGTTTGCTACATGGGCATTTGATCTGGCTATCAGCTAGCGCCAAAGAGACAAGAGGGAGAAAAAAGCAGATCAATTTCATCTTTGCGATGTCGGAAGAATGTGGTGATTGGAGGTTTTCGAAAAGTAAGACGCTGAAGCTTGGGAGGGGAAGGTCTGCTTTTATAAATGTAGGAGTAAATGGAAAGTTTGTCCTAGTAGATAACGATTGAGAGAGATATTCATATAGCCTGAACATGGCCAAGCTCTTGGCTCTCAGATACGGAGCTTGGCAGCGTCATTTTCCTTCGCAAATACTGGATTGAGAGCGTTTGGTTCCGCCTAGTATCCAAAAACGAGAAAGATTGAGAGATCCAGTGTACCTCTGCCGCACGTTCAAGGCATGATGATTGGGCATGCAAAAAAGCAGGGGCACGGTCTTTCTGTTGAAATGACGGCGTGTAAGCATCTTACTAGGAGAAATAGGTCTTTGAGCAAGAGCACACCAGACGCTGGAGCACTTTAATCATCGCTGTGCTGCATCAGTATGGAGAAGAGCCATTTCGAGTGTCCCCACATACACACTAGAGGGGTACCAATGGATCCTTCTGTAGTGGATCATCGTCGAAAGAGTGCGGCCCATTGGGCGCCCGCCGCATGATCTGTTCTCCGCCACCGTAGAATATCATGGATTCCCGGCTCACAACCATCCTTTCCTGAAGCTGATAGGAACAAGCGCCCATAGTTTGGTTGAGCCACTAGGGTCCAGGCCCCAATAGGTAGCTCCGAGGGACCGGAAGCACCTTGCTATCTCTCTTGCTGTTGCCATTCTGCCCGGTACCTCCACCCCCAATATATCCATCGGACTCATTCAGCATCCTTATCGTAGCAATGACCTCAGTTGGATCCGAGAGGATCCAATCGGCATCTGTGAGCTTTTGACTCTCGCCTATAGTTACGGAGTATACCGTGTCTTTGGATAGGCCAGAGTCGCGGAGCGCACAAAACATGTCTGAGAATCAATCAGCGGATCAAAGGTCTGTAGAATAGGCATCTAACATACCCTCATCCGTAACGTCATCGCCAAAACAGAGCACAAAGTCCGGAGGCTTCCCTGACGCTGCCCTGATTTCGTCCACAAGTCTCTGCGCTATCTGTCCCTTATTGACAGACTTCAAGCGAGCTTCGAGCACGCACTTTCCATTGATGAATTCCAGGGGTGAAATTGTGCCGATAGTGCTCTCCAGATCTTGCTTGCACTCGGCCGCCTGCAAAGTAGCATAATCCTGACTAGCTTGACGGAAGTGCCAGACTACGGCTGCACGTTTCTTCTCGATGCGTGAACCAGGAGTCAGATCTGTGTACCTCTGGAAAACCTTGGTGACCTCTTCTTGCCAACTCATGTCGACTTTTGCAGTCAAGTTCTCCCAGCCATCAGATCCTGGCGAGCGTAGAAATGATCCATGTTCTGCAACGAGGCCTACTCCAATCAGACGACCGAACAGTTGTTCGAGGAAAGACTGGTCGCGTCCACTGATGATCCAGACCGCATTCCTAGGATCTGTTGCGAGAGTTTGGATCGACCTAAGAGCATTCTCTGAAAGGATTGCAGCAGCAGGGTTCTCAACTATGGGCGTCAGAGTTCCATCATAGTCGAATAGCAGAAGACGTTGCTTGGCTGATGGGTAAGTCGCCAATATATCTGCTTCTTCCAATCGCTGTGCAACCATGTCTGTGGTTATTGAACGGAGTAGACAAGCGACCGACTGGCAGTGTCGACAACTATTCAGACGAGAAAATTTCTATTGCGGGACGCCTTTGTTCAGATGTGGAATGATGAGTGGTAGACTGTATGTAAGGAGTGAAGAAATATTGTTTTCTTGCAGTCGGGTACTACTTAGCGGTCTCATACCTTGAAAAGAAAGGAACACGGGCTCCTTCCCTTTCAAGAATATCATTGTACACTTGAGCAATTGACCAATCTAGGAGCTTCTCAGCGGCGAATAATTTTGCAATACGATGGTGTGCAGGGGATTATGTCCATATTCCACCATTTTTGAAGGGCAGAGAATCCATAGATGTTGATTTAGTAATAATTTAATACTCACACCATATCAAAACACTAAATCCACCCTTGGCGGACTTTTAGCCACATCGAGGGAATTTGGCTGCGACGACGGCAACTGATGCAGACCGACAGCAGCATGTCCGCATAGTCCAAAGATGCGTTGCTCATGCATCGATCCGCACTGCATGTCTGGTCTTGCTGTCAAACAAGGCTCCGTGGGTGCTTCTACAACTACCATCTCCGGCGTCTCTCAAGTGCTGGCACAGTGCCCGTGGCCTACAGCGACAAACAGGTCATAGAGACCTTGGAACCATGGCCAGACAGCAGTGGAAAGGCGCTGGCCAGAAGGGAGGTGGGCGCCAAAGACATCATTGTCGACGACCTTGCTGCCACACTTGAAGCACATCGAGCATCGAACAGAGCAGCTGTCATTCGAAAGGTCAAACCACGCGCAATTGATCCCGCAGGACCAATACTGCGGCCATTGCTGGGTATGGGTGTCGATGGAGGTAGCAAGGTCAAGAAAACACACGAAGGGAAGGAGCATGAACCGGATCAGATGTGGCCAGCAGACTCTGTGCAGGCCAAAGAAAGATACGGAAAGTCAGGCTCCAATGTCTTTGTCAAAAAGACCGATCCCTTAGAGTATACTGGCGTTGCACAATGGCCCAAGCAGCCTTGGAAAATCAAGCAGGGCTTCAAGGACATCATGTCAATGCAGCGGCCCTGGCTGGCATATATGGAAACTACGAATGAAGACTACCTCGAGCGGTTCGTTATAGAAAGCCACCGAGGGTGTCGTTAGCTGATATGCATTATAGCCTGACGAACGAAATCAAAGCCTATGAAGCCTACATGAAATTAAGTCCACAAGAAGAAGCGGCTTCTCAGCTCGTTATCTCCGACGTCAATTCAGTCGCGTGGAACGAGTCAGAGATCAAGCCATTGAATTTACTCGGATCTCGAAGCACTGGTCTGGCCACACCAGCCTCCGATTTCGACTTCAGCTTGACACTGCAGAATGTTCTTCCGGGAGGTTGGAAACTTCCACCCAGCGAGGCTGGCGTGCCTCAAGCGCAATCTTCAAACCATGACAACAAGCTCAAGGCTGTGAAAGCGTTATGGAAGGTCTACGGGCACTTTCGCTCCTCAAACAAGTTCAGCAATACCGACTTCGTCCGGTATGCTCGTGTCCCTATCATTCGGTCTGAGCATGTTGCTACAGGGCTAGACGTCCAAATTCAGACAATGGCCCCGTATCAAGCTGCGCAAGAATATACTGCTGCATACCTATCCGAGTTTCCGTCGCTGCGCCCCTTGTACATCATCCTTCGGTACTGCCTTCAGCTACGAGATCTGACGACAGTCTTCGAGGGCGGTCTTGGCTCTTATTCTATTTTCATGATGATCGTCACTGCCATGAAGCACTCAAGCGGCAAATTCGCTCCAGACGATCTTGCCGGTCAACTATTGCATGTGCTGGAGTTTTATGGCAAGGCAGACCTGTATAAAGTTGGCTTTTCGGCTAATCCACCACGTGTCTTTGCCAAGGGAAAGCAAGTGTGGTCCATGGAAGAGCGGATAGCGCAGAGAGCTTACCCACAACTAAGCGGCATCCGTCAGATTCAAAAGTTCAACACACGGAAGCCATATCTTCTGTGCCTACAAGACCCAGCTAATGATCTGAATGACCTAGGCAGTAATGCGTATGCTATCAAGCACATTCAAGCTACCTTTAATCAGGCAAGGAAGAGCATCCAAGCCGCTTTGGAGCAACAAAACGGAAAGTCAGATGACAGGGCAAAGGGCGGGATATGGTCTTGCTTGGACAATTTAGTAAGGGCAAACTACAGACCGTTCGAGGTGATCCGGAGCAGAGTAGAGCGATGCGCAAATCACAGCGAGCGACATGACCGAGACTACTCGAGAGAAAGGATCAGTAGAGAATTTAGGAAGCGGGTTAGTCGGTATAAGGCATCGCAGAAGAGGACGACAATCTTCCCAAGCAAGCGCTAGAGGCCATCGACAGAAACGCAGTTGAAGGCGTTGATCCCGAAGATGGCTTGAGTGATGGTAAGAGACTTGCTCGGCCTCGTAAAGAGCTTGCTCGCACTCGAGAAAGTCATGCCAGAACCGAACGTAGACAGGCAAGAGCAAACGCCATCGCGGCCAAGAAAAAAGAGGAATTACAGAGGCTGCATGGGACCAATAATGATGAATACGGCTGGGAACCATCGTCACCAAGTAATCCGAAACCATTGCTCGAAGCCATTGCGGCGCCCAAGCTTGCATTGGCAGCAAAAACCACTGCCCCCAAGCGCGCACTTCATGCACAGACGCAGAACCGAGACGGGAACACACAGAGGACGGAGACGTCTACGCCCAATGCGTCCCGCAACGACCTAACCCCGACGCGTTTGCGCAAATCAAAGCCCGGCAACAGGAAGCGTCCTCTCCATCAAAAACTGCAGAAAACTCTCCCGAGAGCCCCCCCCCTAATTTCACACGGAAGGGCGAGGCTGCAACGCTCGTGAGGAAGACGGATGTGAACAAGTTCAGTATGCGGAGGGCTATGAAGCCTTCGTGAAAGAGAGAGGAAGGGTCGGCGGATGTCGCTGAGAGGTTGGAGTCTGATGGGGTGGTTTTGCCTCGGCGTCAGCAGGATCGGAAGGAGGGCTCTTGCTGTAGGCTGAGGAGGAGGAGGACGAGGAAATACAGTGGGAAGAGAAGTTTACAGATAGCCCAGCAGAAATTTACCCACATTGATTTCATTTTCTCAGACTGATCAAGTTCCCGTGGTCAGCCAGTAGAAGTAGTTTCTGCAGCTAGATTGATTGAAGAGCTCCTACAGCAAATGTACACAGCATGGTCCTCCCGCCTTCCGATCTTACAGATATCTGCCGATACTGATTCCGACAAGCTCCACAACACAACAGGTGATAAGGATAGTAAGAAGGCACGAGCAAGCAAGCAAGCCAGTGCCCTCAGCCAATTCATCCAACCCATCGTCTCTATCCTCCCGTCTAACACGTTTACTCCCGTATTATCCTCCCGTCTCGCTCTCCTGTAATCCAATCATCGAATGCTCATGTCGTCGCCGGTGCACTTCCCTCACCACCACCCCCAGAGTAATCATTTCTCCTCATGATCCCCTCCACGGGCCCCAGCAGTCTCTGAAAGCCTTGTTTTCCCAAGTACGCGACCTTGACCTCCCCTCCATGCTTCGCAGCAACAACACTAGCAGCTCTCGGCTTATCATCCAGCAGAGCCAGCTCTCCGAAATAATCGCCCTTCTTATACCTCTTGACAACGGTATCGCCGCTATCGCTCTTGTAGACCTCCGCCTCTCCACTTTCGAGGATGAAAAACGCTTCTCCAGGGTCACCTTCGCGGATAATGGTAGCCCCAGGTAGAAATTTCTGCGTATCCAAAGCGTCCGCGATTTTCGAGCGTTCGTAGAGGGTAAGAGTTGACAGCAACGGCACCTCCTCCAGAAAGCTCTCATACATCCTCCGTCTCTGAAACGCACTATCCATCAAGATCCGCCTAAACGTGACTCTGTCCAGCGACCACAGCGTACTCTCTTTCTCCGTACTCACCACGGTCGCCGCCCGCGGCGCATTATACATCAACGCCAACTCTCCAAAGCTACCTCCAGGACCAATCGTGTTGACCTTCTGGCCCATACCATCAGGGCCAGGGGTGACGTGCCCGGCAGGGTTAACGTAGATATCGAAGGCGCCGCGCTCGACGACGTAGAAGTAGTCACCTGCGTCGCCTTGGGTGATGACTTTGATGTCTTTGGCCGGGATTGGCTTCTCGACCAGGGCGCCGAGGACGAGGTTGGCGGAATCGTCGTCGAGGTGGGAGAAGAGGAAGTTGGAGCTGACGGAAGCACGCAGGCGAGATAGCTGGTCTTCGGTTTTCTGGTGATAAGGCGCTTTCCAGTTGCTATCCTGGTGGTGGGTAGGCGTGAGGGATTCGGCGGAGACGGAAGTTCTGCGCGTCATGTTGTAATTATTTGGGAAGCCTTGATCGTCTGGGCCCGGCGGACGGAATGCCGAGGGTGGTTGACTGTGGCCGGAGGAGGCATTGAAGGAGAAATTTGATGAGTTGGCAAAGGGAGAGCCGGGGGCAGCAGCTGCAGAGGCAGTGTTGGTGGGAGAGGTGATGGTGTCTGATTCTTCATCTTCATGGACGTTGGCCATGCTTGGAGAGCGGCCAGAGTTGAAGCCTCCAAAGGGGCCTGAGCCGCCGGGGAAGGTGGATTCTGCCATTGTGGAAAGAAATGGTGGCTTCGTTGTTTGTTTGTTTGGGGGGAGGGGTTTGGAGGAAGAGGAGGAGGAGGTCGAGAAATTGCTCAGTGTTGGGTGATGGGAGGATGCAAGTGAAATGAAATAGATGGTATCATTCAGGGAAAAGGTTGGAATTCAGGTGGAGACAGTGGAGATTGTGAATTGTGATGCAGAGTTGCCGTGGTTAGGAAATCGAATAGGCAAGGAAGGAGCGTGAGCGTGGGTCAAGGAGGGCAACAGAGATTCGTGCTAGGTAGGTGAGATGAGTAGAAGAGGGGCAGTAAGTGGGATTTTGAGTAGGTATTTGATGGGCAAGTCGTGACTCTTCAACGCTACGAGGCTACTTAAGTTACTTAAGTCAAGTTTGTTCATAAGATCGGCAAAGCTACATTTTCTTTTCAATGCATCTGCAGCCTATGGCAAGTGTAAGCATGACCATGTTTACTTGCTAAAAGCCAGTTTCAAGATATGCAGGCAGCCAGGAAGGATGCTTGCCAGGACTCTACAGCCAATTCAAGGCACTGGCAACACTGGCAATCTCACTACTCTCACGACCATCCTCCGAAAATACGTGGAAGCAGTCGATAGTATCAAATGGGCTGGTGAAGGGCATTGTGGACGTGGCATGTGCTTATCATTCTCGCCATGTACATGTACATGTATTATAATGCAAGTCAATTTTGGAGTGGCAGGTCGCTTGTCGCACGGACAATGTGGGGAAAGGTTCGAGAAGCCTTCCATCGCCTTCCAGAAGCTTTCCTCTTTCCGAACACTTCATTCTGCCCTGTCATCATTCAATCAACCAACATTGCGAATAAGCCACAAAGTATCATTTATCCTATCTTGCTTCCATGTTAGAATAGTCTCTTTTTGCTGTGATTAGGACCGTTGGACCTTGAAGCTTCCTTTATTTAGCGCATCTCCTTCTCTTCCTCCTAATTATCTGACTCTTCGATAAGAACGTCTCGCCTTCCGTCCAAGTCCTCTCTACCCAATAGAGTCCAAGATACGGCATCCGTAGACTTTGGATCGATGCACGATGCCCTGGAAAGCCGTAGATTAGGTCGAGTGGTAGAATTCGAATCCGAGTAGAGACTGCAGCTCGCGCGTATACGTCTTCTTCGTCAGTCCCATCTTGAACCTCAATGACAGGATCCTCTCAGAACCCTTTCCGAATTATACACCTTGCCTAAATCTCTCGTCCCTTCATCATCCAGCCCCTCTCAATCTCTCCCTCCACCTCCGCTCCACGTCAACCGTCGCAACCTGCACTTCCACTAATCCTCCCACCCCCGCTCTCCACACCCTCTCACCGCCCTCCAACTCCCCCCTCCTCCCTTCCTGCGCTCTTTTCCTCTCCCTGTTCACTTCTGTCGTAGCCTCCCTAGTCTCCACAAGCTCCTTCTCCACTTCTTTCAGTAAAGATTCCAACTGATCATTGGCAACGAGCCACGCATTCTTGCCGAATTGTTCCAACAGCTCTAAAGCTTGTAAGCGGAGAGTGAGATATGAGGAGTTTACATAGGCGGCTTTGAGGGCCGAGGCGTCTGGGGTGAGGCTTGTTGTGTTGGCTTCGTAGCGTCTCAGGTCTATTGCTTTTAGGGGCTCGTTGGCGGCGACGCGGTCGAGCTCCGATTGTATGAGAGGTGAAAAACTGGTTGCGGGAGCGTCGAGCATTAAAGGGTGCATAACCGACTCTGCGTCTGGGGACAAGGAAGAAGCTATGAGTCCATGGGCGGCGGCAGTTTCGGTGTCATTGAGTGCGCGGTCGACATCTAGGTTTGCAAATCAGCTCAATCGTAGAAGATGAAGAGTTCTGCTAGTACAGGGCAAAGAGTCGTAAGATTCTGTAGTCAGAGGCATGAGTGTGACTTGGCGAGTGAGATTTTCCTTTTGAATTATGTGTAAAGTGTTGAAGAGAAGCCGGCCAAGACATCTCTTGGCGCTAGTGCTGTCACTTCAAGATCGACTAGGTATCACAGTCCGCAGCGACAGCCCGATGGGAGTGCTTGGCAAGCACTTCTGCGAGTGTACTCTTGGTATCACGTGTGTTTGACCAGCACGCAGAATCGATTTACACGTAGGTTCGAAATCCTATAAGGGCACAAGGTCGCCAGCACGAATAATTTCTGGAGCAATTTACCCTGCGTTCAACACGCGTCGCCTACAACGTCCACTCTACGGCATCCAGAGACAGCCGGCCCACTGCCTAGCGAAAGAGCACCGGACATAGCGGTTCACTACTGCGGTTTACATCTCGGACTCTTAATGAAAGGCACACGGAGACGAAATGTTGCATTGAATTTGATATTCGCAAGAAGAGATAGAACCCGTCTAGATTATATAGACAATGCAGCAACAATCGAGGCTTGGTATCATGCAAAACGGACCATCGAGCCCCCTCAAAGCCAATTTGACCCACCGCGTGCGTCTTCCTACTCTGTCCAATACCCATTACCCCTCTACAACCGCTGGAGTAATCCCATTATCAACGTTACTTCTTATCACTAAACTTCGACTTCAATTTCCCAAAGAATCCACTTGCTCGTTTCGCTTTCTTGTCCGCGGCCGTAGAATTTGCTGCAGGGCTCGGTTTTGCTGCAGGGGCGGCCTTGTCTGGTTGTTGTGATGTCTGAGGAGCAGCGCTGGAGCCCACTCCGGTCGTCACAGTTGGCTGACTTTGGTTTTGCGTCTGCTTGATGGGCTTGGTCATCGGAGAGATATCTCGAGAGTCAGGCTGGGACTGCACTGCTTGCTTCATTGAATTTCCGGTAGCTGGTGTTTGGGCGGGCGCTCCAGCGGTAGTGACGGCGGCAGAGTCCTTGGAGATTGGTGGTGGAACATTCTCGGATCCAGTGGGAGCTGGAGCAGTCTCGGCCAACGCAGCGCTTGAGGAAGGGGCTGGCTCTCCAACACCATCTTCCCTCTTGACGTCAGACAGCAGTTCCTTCTCCATTGCACTCTTCTCTCCGACCATTGTCTTGTCTGCGGCTGCCTCTGGTGATTGATGAGATTCGGTGATAGATTCTTGGACAACGTCTGGCACCGTTGGAGCGATGGCAGACCCTCTGTTCATCTCGTCGATCGAGTGCTGTACTGACGCTGGGAGACCGTGAGAAGCTGTAGCGGCGGCAGCCACTGCACCTCCAGCCGCAACACCTCCAGCGGCCATCGCAGCGTCCTTGCCCATGCCACCACTGGCGCCATCGGTGCCTTCAGATGCAGCTACACCAGTGCTTTCAGACGTAGCTGGCTCTTCTGGGACTTTGGTCTCGAGCTCTTTCTCCATTGCAGACTTTTCCTTCACAGCCTCCCTGTTTTCACTGGCCTCTGGACCGAATCCAGCTTCTTGCTGACTCTCCTGAACGATCTCAGGTACCCCTCGCCGCTCCAACGGCACGTTACCCGCAAGTGCAGCCGTTGTGCTTTGTGCTCCAGCGGATTGTATCACTGGGCCTTTATCTACTTCTGATGCAACTCCTCCTCCCATTGGTAAGCTAGATTCAGGAATCATGGTTCCTCCGATCCCTGGCATCTTGAACATTCCTCCCAGAGCTTCACGCTCGTGGTCCGGAGTGACGACACCTGGCAGCTGTGGCGCACCCCCTGCGTTCTCATATGACTCTTTGTCCGTGGTTACGTGCGATGTTGTAGTATTTTGAGTGAACTCGCTGGGGTGAGGAACTTTCTCGCCAGGCTGTAATGAGACCGGATTCCCAGTGCCAGTGGTGGCGGGGAGAGGAGCTACGCCAAAGGTCTGCTCAGAGCCCTCTGCGCTCTTCTTGAGTGACGAATCATCACGAGCAGTCGAGGACACAGTGTTGGAAGTGAGAGTATTCGGATGAGGGACTTTCTCTCCAGGTGCCAAGTTGACGGGGTTACCCATACCAGAAGTCGCCGGAATCGGATCGACGTAGAATTCTGATGCGTCATGGAACGGTGTCTCGGCCAAGCTGCCCGGTACATCAGAAGATGCTGACTCTGGCCTTACATCTCGTTCTGCTTCCTTTGGCACATTGCCCGCCAAGCCTGCAGTAGTAGATAGAGGGGTAACTCCGGACATAATCCCTACAGCTGCTGGGCCTGAGGAGTGTGGTCCTGTGATGTTTTTGGGAAGGAGGACGTTGTTCACGTTGCTTGCGCCGTCACTTTCCTGAGGAGCTGTATGATCTGTCGTCCAGTTGCCGTCAACGACAAACTTGAACAGAATAATGATCAGCGAATGTGCTCAGTCAGAAGATCAAGTCGAACGAGATTATGCACTACAAAGCAAAGAAAATAGGAAGTCGTCCTTGTAAATTCACTGCAGCTCGATTCTAAAGAAAGAGAACATTATGGATGTCAGCAGCGTTGCCTTATCGCCGAGCAAGACCCTTTGCGCTTGTTTTTGAGCTAGTCGAGCAGCGGAAGGAACTCGCGCATCCACCATTTTATGTAGCGTGGGTATGTGGAAACAATGGCGTTTGACCAGCTCAATCCGAGCCTCGTGGATTGGCCGGATTTCTTCGCGGAGTACATTCAAAAGGCGCAGCTGTGGGGTAACGTACTTTGTAAAATATGTTCTCTTTCGACAAGGGTAGCTCTACAAGCTTCTCGAAATATTCACCCTTGTTTTCCAGCTTCACACTCTTTGCCCAATCGTCGAATGTGCCGGTCACGTAGACCTCATGTGCTGGATGATGCCTATTGTGAGGAGAAGTCAGCGGGCTTGGCTTTTACGATGAGCGCGCTATTGTGCCACGTCTTCACATGAAAGCCTTCTCCTGGCTCTCTCATTGACGTCTTCGTGGCTGCTCTCCGATCTGTGCAATTTCCCAATGTCTCCCAACGCACCATTTGAAGACGAAGCTCCCCATGCTGGCCCCGGGACCAGAGGCCTCAAGTTGTACCGAAGACTCAGAACGCTCTTTGACCGGGCTTGTGTCAGGTGGGGTCAGAGGGTAGCCAAGTGCGAATTGGTAGAGCTGGCTGTTGATGTCGCTCCTCCGGCTTGCTGGTCGAGGGGTGGAGTGTGCTGAAGACGTTGCGCCGGATTGTCTACGTGATGTAGAACGGCTCGAGATGGGCGGAGGGGAGCTTGAGGTATCAATGATGGCGACTGTGATTATAACGTAGCAATAGAATGTGCAGGCTCTATAGTGATGCTTGTGAAACTGAGGATGACTGTAAGGTGCGTCAACAGAGACGGACGTTTCCCTTTTCTTCCTGCAATTTCCCCCTGGAGATAAGATAAAAGTTCGGCAATAATGCTAGCGTTCGCTGGCGCTTCTCGCCGGGGGAACAGGGTCTTTTGAAGGCTCCATCTTATCTGGATCCGTCTATTGGCTTTCCAGGATTTGATGGAACCCGGAGTCATTTGGTGATCCGCTTCACTGAGTGGGAGAGGATTGAGTATAAGGGAGTTTGGCAAGTGGAAGACCTTGCGGCCAATCGATTGTAGGGTAAGAATCTATTTACCATACGACAACGCTCAAGGGAATGCCGCGCAAAAAGACAATGTGCTCCTTAATTCATTCGGTACGCACACATCAGGGCCTTCCTCAGCTCCATGACCAAGCTATCTCTTCGATTGGAATGCCATGTCATCCCTCCTTACCCGTCCACAGACTCGTAATTCCAGCTACTGCGCTCTCCATGCCCATCGTGGACATACCACCGCCATCTTCTCTTTTCCTTTGACCACTCAATTCCATCTGAATATGTCGATGTAGGTTAACGAGCCAGTCCACGTAACTCTGCGCCTCGTTATTTCGGTCCTCCACCAGAAGCCTTGCAAACTCATATTCAGACCCATCGAGGCCCTGCCGGGCTAGTTGGATGGTAATTCCTTTACTTCCTCTCACGCTCGCCCAGTAGGCTAGGAGGTTGCGGACTTGAGCATTCAGATGCGTTTCTAAAGTTGGCAGCGAGGACATCATAGGATCCAGCGATGACAGCGACGTTTTTCCTTCCCCAAAAAGGTCCTCTAAAAGATTAGGTGAGACGTGCGCGTGGAGCCAGAGAAGGCAGACCTGGCCATCGTCCACGAGGTAGGCGCCACCTTCTTCTATTCGGGAAAACGAGGCTCGTATTGCAGGAGGCACAACCAGGTGACCCGTAACAGGATGTGGGAAGCCTGATTCCGGCGGGAGAGTATGTACGGGGAGAATGCGAGGGTAAAGGAACAGCGACAGTTCGAGCGGCGAAGCCGATTTGAGAAGGCGCATGGTATGAGTGCGGCGGTCGGAAGGTTCGTGACCAGCCTTGAACGCTCGTGATTTCATCAAGCCGAGGACATACATGCTGAATTCCTTCAGATTTTCCGGCAAGACAAGCTGACCGGGAGGATGTGAACCAGAACCAGTCTTTCGATACCCTGCCAAAATATCGATGGTCTTCTCAGTGAGTGCATTGCGAACATCCTTGAGTGGTCGCTCAATCATTCTTGTCGCAGCTGTGAGAATGGTTAGCAAAGATGGAACGAAAAGCTCCAGCACGGATTGCTCTCGCCTACCCTCTTTTGCAATAATGTTGACCACAGCATCTTGATCAATAAACCTCATGCTTTCCATAGCCCCTTCACTGACTCCAGCAACTGTATTCGTGCAGCGAACGCGACGTTCTCCACTAGCCGTAGTGTATAGCAGAGCGCACTGGAAGTGAGCGTCCAATTTGGCATCTAGCTTGCCGTCATAGCTGAACATCACACCCACTGATTTGTCAGAATCTATGACACCAAATTCGAGATCAGCACCAAAATTGTGCTGTAGGAAGTTGCCGTGGTATGATGAGACTTGTAGGCCGTTCGAGCATCGGACTTTCATAAGCGCTTGGTATCCTGTCTCTCGGGTGAGGGTATGCTTGATCTCTTGCGCAAGCTGGAGCGAGTCGCGAGGCGCAATGTAGTTAGGATAAAAATAAGTCTGGCCACCGGAAACTGCGGAGAGATGACCTGATCCAGCCATTAGCCACACAACAGCATTAAATTTCCAAATACTGATGAAACGAACCTATGGTGGCAATATCCATGTATTTTCCGGCTGGAGCAGCGATAAAGAAATCGACGCCAACACCACTCTCGACCATTTTGCCCGCAAGCTTCTTGAAACCAGGATGGTCTGTCTGGAATAGCTTTTTCTCGGTTTCGATACCGTGCAAATCATTTTTATCTCTGAGGAACAGCCTGCCTGGCCCCCATGTCGGTAATGATGCTAAGGAACACACTATCTTTCCACCTGTGGCGCTCAGTGACGACAATGCCGACTCCAATGTAGGCAGCAGAGCCGGCTCTGGATTCTTGACGTGCGAAAAAAGGGCTGGCAATTGCGTGAGAAGAGAGGTTATAATCAACCTAATGGGTCAGTCTGTCTCCGACGTGATATTGGAGACAGGAGACGTACTTTGATTTGTATGGGTCGACGAAGAGTCCTTCGCTACCGAGTGGCACGAAGGGATCCTCGATGTCTGGCATTACGAGCATTTGAGCTCTTTCCAAATTCTCCTGCCAATTGTCAGCTATGCATGGTACATGTTTCAGTCGACCACTTACATTACAATTATAGAAATGCATAGCTTTGTCAAATGTCACGAATCCAATTTTGGATCCAATAGGGATTCTTCTCTTCTCCGACGCATTTTCGCTATTTGTTTTCTCGTCATCTACATCGTCTTCGTCCTCACCATAAAGAGCGCTGAGAACGCCCTCACAGAATGCTTCTAGAAAACCTTTGCTAACCGCATCTTGACTGACATCAATGACAAACAGCCACCGTAAGCCTACAGGTTCCTTAGCCCAGTACTCCTTTGGCACCAAGTATTCCACAGTCCCTGTCGTCAATTCGGGCCGTTGTGCTCGATCTACCCTGACGCCACTTGGATCCGTGGGCGCAAAATATTCTGGAATGACATCATTGGGAAAGGTGCACATATTACAGACAAGTTTGTTGCCGCCAGATCGAAATGTCATGAAAGGATTAATGTAGGCTCTGCATCTACTGCAACGAGGAGGACCCAGTTCTCCAAAGTCGAGGACAGGTATCGGTCGTTCCCCGGCTTGGAGAGGAGCCAACGGTTGGAGGACCAGCCCCAATGGTAGACCGGTCTGGGAAAGGAAATTTGATGTTGACGGGATATTGTTGAGCGTGAGTCTGGCATATTTGGGGGACGAATTGCCTTGATCTTGGGCAACGAAAGGCACAGCCCCGGGTGGGGGGAGATGTTGCTCCATTGTGGGGTATATGTGATCTAGGTAGTACTGTGCAGCACCATCCCGAGCTCGTGGTATGCTCGGTATTTGCTCTGGATCCACTCGCCCTTGAGCTGATACGCCAGGTCCGCTAGGCGCTGGCATCGGTGTAGCTGCATTTGCGACCCCTGCGCCCGAAGACTGTAGGCCCGGAGAGAAAGAAGGAGCGGCTTGCGCAGGGAATTGGTTCATAGCGGGTGTAATTTGCTGGCCACCGTATGGATTGCCAGCCCCCGTTTGCTGAGACGGATCCTGATTCACGTACTGTTCGGCATTTCCCGTGCTCTGGTTGAACGCTTGTGAAGACACCACCGGCTGGTCGATATTATGATATGCGTGCCGGTTTTTCTTCTTATTCGGTCGACTTGCAGCAGCACCGTCCCCTCCTAGACCCATTCCTCCCATTTGTGAAGTCAATCCCCCCATTGCACCTTGATCCTCCATCGTAGCTTGGCTCTGGAGAGAGAAGTACCCCTGGTCTTGGCCCGGTGTCCCCTGATATTGATACCCATTCTGGGGCGTTTGGCCATACTGGCTGTGCTGGAGACTCGGGGTGTTCTGTGGATAATGCGACCCTCCTTGCTGGTACCCAGGCGGAGTGGGAGCTACTTGAGGACGGGATTGCGGTGGTCCTGACGGTGTTCCAGATTTTGCTTGTCGAGGGTCACCGCCTGGGACTTGGTAGCCTGCTGCATTGTACTGGCCGTAGTGGGACATTGCTAAGACAATCCTCCAATCTCAGCACTGCGAAGGTCAGCAAGACTGAGGGCTACTGTGTTTGGGGCGCGAGTCCTTTATCTTTCGAGACCATCTCCGTGGTATAATTGGCTTTGTAGCCCATGGGTCGGTGTGCTAACAGCTTAGATACCTGATGACTAGAAAGCGCAAGACATGAAGAGTTGAAGGGCGCTATTGGAGAGGCAAGTTGTCTAGAAAAAGTTGCCGAGATGACAAAAATTAACGGCACCCTCACGGCCCTCAACCTCGCGTGGAGTCATCACGAATCTTCAATCTCCAGAACCTGAAGACAAGATGTAATATCTTGAAGTGTTTGAAATATCATTTTGAGTAAATCTGCAGGCAGAAATATCATGCCAGAGTGGTTCGTTGTGAAGATGAGTATACTCAGGGCAATTTGAAGCTTGACCTCTACGGAGAATCAAAATTGCAGAGCCTGCAATCGATACCTTGAAACTTGATACTACCTACCCAGGTCAATCCGCAGCAAGAGCGTACTGAGATATGACCTATCAATACTAACAGATGTCACGTTGCCTTCTACTATGGAGGATATGTTGCGATGGCCAGAAAGCATTTGTACTCTAATATATCCAACTCAGACCAATTAACAGTACCAGACGAGCCAAGGCCTAAGAGGACGTATCCATCTGGATTAACAGTATCGATCTCCATTCAGAATGTATATCTGAAACCCTTGCTCTTCACTAGCGATCATGGCGAACAAAAGATTTCAGAGAATATATCCTCCGCCTCGACTCGCAACGTCACACAATGCCCCGGTCTTCACATTGAGCTTCTTCAGATAGTGTTGTGCTTGCGTAGCGAGGATCCCTCTGGCGTCTCCATACTACATTCATTGGAATTCGGCTTCTATCGAACTCTGGTGAGGACCCTGGGTGCAACGTACGATGCTGGCGATAAGAAGTGTGAACACGTCAAGGGTAGGAGACGTAGTCTCGTGCCGTAATAGATGTCATGATGGGATCTTACGAACTCAACGGCGACCAGCTGGATGGCCATGGATATGACAGCGACGAACTGACGATGATGAACTCGCTGCGATGACATACAAGCAACATGTCGTCGATGAGGTGACTCCTATATCACTTGGAGACAAAGATAGTGAGAATTTGAGTGCAGATGAATCCGATCAAGGCAAGAAAGCCTTTAGTGATTCCCCGAGCTCTGGGGAGTACAGCCGCGAATAACATAGAAGCGGTAAGTCACTGGTCGCTACTCCGGACGTGCATGGATTCTAAAGCCACATCAAATTTCGAGCAGGACCGGCCATGTACGATTCATTGCAGCAGGATGATAATTGCAACGAAGACAAGTCGGATCTCAAGCCGTCGGACGTTACGTTGCTCAAGGACGAGCCGTGGGATCGCGATCTGGGATACGACGAGCTGCCAGAAGATGAGCTGTCATTGCATCAGGGCATTCATAGTACGCTACTTTTACTTGCGCAGCAAAGATTAGGATAAAGGGAATATCTACGTTGTCGAAGACCGATTGAATTTTGAGAAAAACAAAATAAGTCTACCAATGGCACAACAATCTTTGCAAGAGTGATAGTGGAGTGTGCGTGCCAGCGGTCTGGCATATCCCCAAAACTCTCCTCAAGGACAGAATTTTCGAGTACCCAGCGAAGTTGAGCGAGAACGCAGATCTCAGCTTCCCGGGCACAGCAAAGCCGACTTTGACTTCCCGTAACGAATGGCAAGGTATTGCAGTTGCAATACGGGAACAAGTAGTGGAGATTCGAAGCTGAGGAGGAGCTTTCTCCGGACGATGACTGGGCCTCGATTTGAACTTGTAGCCGACGACCTGCTAGAATACCTGGTCGAATTCAGTCCAACAAACGAAGGCAACAAATATGTGGATGTTCAATAGACTGTACTGCGGGACTCTATGATCCAAATGTCCGGGTGCACACAGGTGATATTTTCGCGTTAAGTACATATTCTTCATTCAAGACTCGAGTGGCAAGCACGATCTAGACATACGGGAACCTGTGCTCGGCACTAATGAGGCCAAGCGGCGAGGATCCTACATGAAGGTCCTACTGTCCTGAAGCTGCAACCGCTGGACCAAACCGCCCTTCGCTCCTGCAGAGCGGCATGCGACGTTTGATGGGAAACATTGTCGGAAATTCAATGGGTTCGCTGGCATCGAGAGCTTTGGTCAGACAGCCAAGGAGCACGCGGCTCCCTGACAATGAGAGCACTAAGGATTTGCGTCCGCAGCCAACGTCCTCCATGGACATCGGGAATGCGACGGTCGTCTCGAGCAAGAGGAGCGCAAAGATGTTCCTCTCCAAGGCATCTTCTATTCACGAGGTCCGAGTGATTCTATATAAATTTCGGTAACTCATACTCAGCGTAAAGCACTCATTGCCTGATGACTCTGAGGTACAGCCAACTCATATCGGGTTTCGCCCAGGACTTACTTGAGACATTGGCTTTCCACGGATTCAAGGAACGCATCGACAGTCCACGTACTACCAGTGGCAACAGCTACGTCCTCCCAAAAATGCTGGAAGGTTTTCACGTTGCGCACATAGACCGTGGTATCTTTCGTGAATCCATGATATTGTCCGGCCACTGGAACTCCAATCTGTCGGCCTAGGATTGTAGAGCTGGAGACTTGCTTTGTAGATCCCGTAAGACGACACGCCACGCGTTTTTGCTCTTCAAGGCGGATGAGGTAAAGAAGGTTAAGAGCGCCTATCATATCGATCTTCGCATCCAACGATGGTAGGTTTTTGGCGGGTTCGAGCAAGCCTCCAACGATAAAGGTTGCATGAAGCTTCTCTTGGTCGCGGAAAAGCTCGTAACCGAGGTTGAAAAGGGCCGGCACAATGTCCAAGTCATACAGGGCGGTTGAGGATGGCACACCATCGAAGAGCAGCTTGCGTAACCATGGCCGAAATAGCATCCTGGATTAAAGAAGGTTTGCCCGTTCCCAAGACGCGAGAGTACTTCTGGGTAGTCAGGATGCTTGGATAGGGTGAGTCGAGGAACAATAGTTGATCAATATATGGATACGATCATTCATGGAAAGCCTGGGTGCGCTATTCAGTCGTTAGCAGCGGTTAGGTGCTTTTTGGGATCGAAGTCCAGAGAGGTAAGATGCTCACCACGCTCTCCACATGAGGAATGATTTCTTCTGGCAAAAAACCTGGATACGTCTTAAGGGTAGCATTGACTGGCTTGGGGATGTTTTGAATTTCTCGAACCATTTAGACACATTTTTGGTGTTGCTGATCTCGTCCTACGTGGTTTGCTTGTCTCCTGGCTTGCTGTCCGAACGAAAGACCAATTTGATACTGAAGCTGGAAGAGGTAGCCCGCACTTGATCTGATGCTTGTGATTGCGTCTGAATGAATACGTGAATAAAACGCCTTGTGATTTGGAAGCTGGATCAAGCGGCCGTTGAGTGACTCTCTCTAACAGTCTATACTGAAGTACGAATGTGCTGCAAGTATGTTCATCCGTCTCTGTGTCTGAAGGGTGATTTATCTACCTTGAAGCTTATGTGCCAAGGTACGTATAGACGTGTTGAAAGTTCGTCTTGTGACACACTCGAGTCTCACTTTTGATGATTCGTTTCTTATCCAATCGCAGATTGCAGGAGTTACTAAGGCTGAATGACGAGGAAGCCGAGACCAAGATGTTGAAGAATACGCTTCCTCTATCAGAGAATATGCGAGCTGGATAAGTGTGTGGATGTGTCACATCACCGTCTGAATCGTAATGTGTTTGTGAGAAAAGGGGCCGGACAGCGCAACGAGATACTCGAGGTCTGATTGGAAAGTCGTGCCTAGAGAATTTGAGGATGGGCCTCTATTTCATTCTTGGAGTTTTAACCCCTGAGACTGACATGGTTTCCAGCTTGAAGAAGTTGCTCCTATGTTGTGTGAAATGATGCAGGTGTCGATGAGATACAGGTATCAAAGATTTCTGAAGTATATACTGGGGGACCTCGTAGGTCTCTAAATTCTTAGATTTGGATCTAAACCTTGAGATTGTCCCTAATCGTGTCTACCCCCATTTGCGCCCTACCCCCATTTGCGCCCATTTTAAATCCGATAATTCCAACGTCTACTATATCAAGCCTATAGACGGCGACTATACTACCGTAGCATTAGCCATCATGCTAGACTATGGTAGTAAGCTATTTGAATAAGTAATAGTGGTCGCCATAGCCATGGTAGTGGTAGCTATCTATGTCGGATTTATCGGATTTTAAATGGGCGCAAATGGGGGTAGGGCGCAAATGGGGGTAGACACGATTATATTGCGCACACCTTGCCGTAATGCCATAATTTTCGTACAACTTGCCGTAGACTGTTCAACAAGAACCTTTTCCCGCCGCATCCTTTTCTAACCCTCCCAGCACCTCGACTCTTGCGCCTATGAACGTACTCGTCTTATGTCAATGTCCATCTCAAATCCACAGCGAAGCTTACAGATATGGCACGCTTCCATATCGCCGCCGCCTTGGGCGCTGCGACTTTGGCACTACTCGTCACCTTCCAATTGATCTCACATTTCGGTCTACCCGCACTTGACTTTATGCATCTCACAAACGACGCTTCCATAATAGGATCTGCACACAACCAGTACCCCATAAATTCGCCATACGATGTGGGGGAAAAAGCCGCCGACGATGGGACTTTATACAGTATTGGTGTGGGAAAGGCAGACATAACAGGGTATGGCTCTCGAGTTGAGAATTCGGGACTGTGGAAAGTATGTGTTGCTGAATCAATACGAGTAGGCCTGTCGTGGAGATCAATATGATGGGCTATGCAGACCCCGCACAAGTTGGATCAGGTCTTCGGCAACGCCTTTACTCCCGCGCCTTCATTGTTGGTGACATTGTCAACTCAGAGGACCGCTTCGTGTACTTAGTACTGGACACCCAATCTGGTGATACAGCTGTCAGATACGGTATACTCCAAGGATTGTCCGAGTTGGGGCCGGAATATGCTATCTATGGGCAAAAGAATGTGGCTGTTACAGGGACACACTCACACTCAGGACCTGGAGCATGGCTCAACTATCTGTTGCCTCAAATCACCAGCAAAGGATTCAACAAGCAAAGCTATCAGGCTATCGTTGATGGCGCGATACTTTCAATAAAGAGGGCGCACGAATCTCTTGGGCCGGGTCATCTAAGCCTTGGCTCGGTGGACATTCATGACGCAAACATCAACCGAAGCCCGTTCGCATACCTTGCAAATCCTGAAGAAGAGAGGAAGAGATACGAACACAGCGTAGACAAGACTATGACTATGCTCAAATTCCAGAGTGCCGGGAATGGCAAGAATCTGGGTGTCCTGACATGGTTTCCTGTACATGGCACGTCAATGCTTGGAAATAACACCTTGATCACTGGCGACAACAAAGGCGTTGCTGCCATCCTTCTCGAACAAGCTGTCCAAGGATCAGAAAATGCCGAGGAGGGTTTTGTCGCAGGCTTCTCCCAAGCGAACGTTGGAGATACCTCTCCTAATGTACTGGGAGCTTACTGCGAGGACGGATCTGGAGAGATGTGCAATTTCGAAGATAGCACTTGTGGTGGAAAGAATGAGCCCTGTCATGGTCGAGGACCCGGATTCAGAGAAAACGACGAAGGTGCTTCCAGCTGCTTTGAGATTGGCAAGAGGCAATTCGAGGGTGCAAAATCTCTCTATGATGACATGGCTGAGAACGGCAAGCATGTGCAAGGAGCCGGCGTTAAGTCATTGCATGCATTCCATGACCTTTCCAACTTTTCATTCGAGCATCCAAATGGATCAACCGTCTCCACATGTCCAGCTGCACTAGGGTACTCCTTCGCAGCAGGAACAACAGACGGACCGGGCGCCTTCGACTTCAAGCAAAACAACACCGGCTCACCCAATGCCAACCCAGTCTGGTCTGTCGTAAGTGGCTTCCTTCGTGAGCCAAGTGAGGAACAAATAGCATGCCACCACTCAAAACCCATCCTCCTCGACGTAGGCGAGATCGAGAACCCCTACCTCTGGACTCCCAACATTGTCGACGTCCAACTGCTCCGAGTCGGCCAGCTCATCATCATAGTAAGCCCAGGCGAAGCAACCACTATGGCAGGCCGCCGCTGGAAAGAAGCTATCCACTCCTCCGCCCTCGCATCCTCCTTGACCGCCGGAGAAGATCCTGTCATCGTCCTCGGCGGTCCCGCGAACAGCTACACCCACTACATAGCCACTGAAGAGGAATACGGCATCCAGCGTTACGAAGGAGCCTCCACGCTCTACGGCCCTCACACTTTAAACGCCCACATCAACCTCACAACGTCCTATCTACCCTACCTCGACTCCTCATCCACCACTAGCCCCCCTCGAGGTCCCGCACCACCAATCTACATCAATGAATCTCTCAGCTTCATCACCGGCGTCGCTTTTGACCGCGCCCCCTTTTTCAAATCATTCGGGGACGTGCTCTCGGACGTCGAACCCTTTTATCCACCCGGATCCATGGCAAGTGTCAAATTCGTAGGCGCGAATCCACGCAATGATCTTCGCCTTGAAGACACTTACGCTGCCGTTGAAAAGGCTGATGGCAATGGGAGATGGGTGCAGGTCAGGAACGACGATGACTGGAGTCTGATTTTCCGCTGGCGGAGAACGAATAGCGTGCTAGCTACCAGCGAGGTAGAGATCACGTGGGAGATTGAAGACGATGTCGAGAGGGGTCGATATCGTATCAAGTATTTCGGAGCTAGTAAGACGCCGATTAGTGGGACGATTGAGCAATTCGAAGGCGTCAGTAGTGCGTTTGGGGTTACATAGAGGGAAATATGATGGTCTGCGGGATCGGCGTTCTTGGGCAGGAGGCGAAGAGGAGAAACGAGTTGGGACAATATGATATGGGCTTTCACGTGACTCTGAAGAGGATTGTATGACTGATGAACGTACATAGGTAGCAAGTCTTGGAAATGTGACGCAGACATGGACGAATACACCTCTGTGTACTACATCGTTCGAGATGACTTGCCTTGTATGATCGATCTTCACCGGACACTCACGTTAATGATGCTGGTATGTTGTCAATGGTGCTCAATTCGCGTCCTCTCTCAATACACGAAATTCAAGATACTTTTAATAAAGGCTCACGCCGTCCGAGGCACAAGTAGAGCGCCATAGACACTTCTCTGGGTGTACAAAAGCAGCTTCTGTACAAGGCAGGCTAAGAACGAACAGCCTTCGCCTTTCCTAACACACAGAGATCCATCCATTCAAGAAGTTCGGTCCATCATAACGTATCGTGCCATAACCTAGACCTAATGCTTCCATCAATTTTGGCACATCCGCTCATCGGTATCGTATCGTATCGTATCCAGATCACAAGTCGCTTTTCATCGTTTCATAGTCGTTGTTGCAGGCAGTTGTACAACACATCCTCCTCACACCGGTAGCCAGTTTCCTCACAATCTCGCCCCTAGCTGTGATGGTATCCCTCTCGGTGTTCGAACAAGGGCCCCGCATCCGGAACATCCGCACCCCCAACACCGCGCGTGGACCTCCTCGGTTTCTTCTTCCGCGGCTCTTGGCTCTGCACTCCCTCAGTCTGACCTCCGTCGTTCTCGTCACGAGACCTCACGCTCGGCACCACAACAGCCTGAGCCACCTTTCTTCCACCACGGGCTCCGAGATCGAATCTCGAACCCATGGGCCCGCGTGTCTCTGGACCCCCTTTCCCTTCCTTGTACACCTCGACGCCTTCCTCACCGGCTAGCTCATCCCCGTAATCTTCCGGAACCTCTCGCACAGGGTGTCCGCTTCCTCGCTCGGGGCTCAGTTTCAGGCTGTTGAGCACGTTCTTCGTATCCCTCTCGTTCTTCTTCGCCTTCTGGAAAAGCAAGCCCTGGCCGCCGAAAGGGCTACCGCGATACTGCTCACCGGCTCCAGCTCCGGCCGCGGGGGTAGTAGGGGCGACGGCGATCTCGGGGCTCGGTCTTGCACGCTCTGGGCTCCGGATCCCCAGCTTTGAACTCTGGAAGATTTTCATGACGCTCTTCTTGCTAGGGGAAGAGTCACCGCGAGGCTGTTCGTCAGGTTTAGACGCCGGAGTGGGCGTGCTTGGACTATCGAAGCGATGGTTGCGATCGTCATGCTGGAAAGGCGTGGTAGGGCGGAGGGAGGCGGAGTCCTCTCCATTTGCTGGTGTAGCGGGGATATGAGCTGCCTTGCTAGAAGAGGGGGTTCCTTGTGATGCTTTAGGCGTGCCGAGAGTGAATACCGCATCGCTCTTCTTCTGATGGAGCTCCACACCTTTGCTGAATCCTGCATGGCCCTCTGGTGGGCTGGGGCGCTGCTGCGTGGGAATCAGCAAAACTTCCTCGGATTCGCTGCCATCAAGGCTAACCGTGCTACTGCCTTGAAGGGCGAGATTTGGTTGCGATTTCGTCTCTTGCACGTAACGACCCAGCGCGCTCTGCCCCTTTTGAGTATCAATGGTTGGAGAACTGGGCAGGCCAACTTCGAGGCTGCCATCAGAGGCATCGTCAGCATCCATATCACTGTCGTACTCCGGCGTGAGATTGATGTTGACCGTCGCAGGAGTTGCTGGTGTATCCACTTGGACCTTTTGGACCTGTCTGATTCGTTGATTCACTGGGGTGGTGAATGGCGTAGTAAGGATGTTGCGACGCACATGCACCTTTACGTCAGTTTGGATCTGTGGGACTTCTCCAATGACGTGAGGTGTAGATACAGAGGGTTCGTTGTCGCTCCCGTTTTCGATGGAGCCAGGAAAGTGTTGAGATCGCTCCTCGCTCACCAATTGAGGTACAACTTCGGAAGTCTTGTTGTTGTCTGTTTCCTTGTCGGAGGTGGGAAGTTCATGAAATCGTTCTTCATTTTCGATTAATCTTCCGCTCTTGTTGTTGCCATGGAGAAAGTGAGATTGCTCCTGGCCCAAAAGTTGAGGTGTAGATTCCGAGGGCTTGTCGTTGACTTTCCCCTCAACAGGTTCGGAAACTTCTTGAGCACGCTCCACCGGCTCGATTGATAATGTGACCTTAGCTGACAGTGGGGACTCATAAGTAGTGTCGACAATTGGGGTGTCCACCATCTGGTCTGCATCTCGAGTTTCAGCAACAGCCAAAGCTGCCGTGAATCGTGCACCTGTGGCGTCGACATCTTGGCTAACGGCCGCTTCGATATCGCGACCAACGGAAGTCTCTCTCACAACAGGCTGCGGAGTGAAAGACCCCGCCATATCTTGACTACCGTTGCTGCCAGCTTCAGGTTCATTCAGAATCTCCACATGATCGCTGTTCGAAGCGCGAACCCAAGAGTGAAGGCCATCAAGATCGTAAGGCCCTTGCCGTCTTCCAGGCCATTGACACTGCTTCTGGTCTCCAACCAGTCCGAGCCATCGACCTCTCTGAATCGGGACTCGAAGAGATGCGACGTCTGCGTTGAATGTTGGCCAATCACTTGGGACCATTCCCGTGATTTCTTTGGCAGTGTTGGGGAGTGAGTGGGCAAGAGAATATTCGGCGTAACCTTCATCCATGGAAATGCCCGAGTCTTGGAAGATCCCTCCCGGGGTAACTCCTTCTTCCAAAAGAGACTTATCAGGCAACGAGAATGTTGTGGTGACGATGGTATCTGGCTCACAGAAGCCTTCATCATCAGAGCCATTGTCAATAGGACGTAGATCAGTACCATCGGGGCCATAGAACTCGTCAAGTTCTTGGTCGATGATAGTACCAGTGAAGTTGAGAATCTCATCATCCTCATCCGAGCTCTTTATCCACTCGTACTGTTTTCTGGCTTGCTCGAAATCTATCCGAGCCGCGTTTCGCGCTTTCTTCACCGTTGTCAACTTCCCTCCTGTGGTCCAGCTGTGCTCTTGCTTGGCGAGGCTATGGTTTGGGATACTAGGTAGATCTCGAGCGACCTGAAAGGCGGCCTTGACCGAGCATCCAATCGGATCATACTTCCAAGCATTTGCAAGAGCATGCTTCACTTGCTCTCTCAGATTGATTGCATAGGTGGATTCTGGGGGCTCAGAGCTGTATGATGGCAGAAGAGCAGTGTCGCCGGGGTAAGGGTATGGGTTCTGGATGTGCTGAGATGCAAGCAGAGTTTCTAGTTCAGACTTTGGTTGTTCCACATAATCTGGCTCAGACATGAAGGCCTCAACATCGTCGAGGTTCGGGACAGCAGTTGGTCGCCCTGCCTGATCGCACAGTTTCTTAGTTTTTGATGGTGTTTTTGATGGTGGTCCGTAGGGGTTCACTGTCTCGGTAAGCTTATCTTATCCTATGTTGAGGATATCTGATGCTAGCATACCGACAGTAGGCTTGAGGAAATCTCTCTCACTGGCATACTCAAAGCTTGGGTCTGGGCACTCATAAGGATATTGTTGGAGAGAAAGCCCTCCGGCTGTTTGATATCAGTTACGGCCCAAGGAGATATTTGGAAGAGAAATTACCAGCTCCAGGTACCAGAGCATTTTCGATGTCTTGGTCGCTCATATCAAGTGAGCGGAGCGACATAAGGATAGACCAATGTAGCAAAAGGTAGAGGTGGATATGGTCGAGCTCAAAAAGATATGAAGAGGTTGTGTGTGTGAAGGTATGGATGTTGACGGTGTTGCAACGGTAAACGAAATAAGTGAACGTAAAAAGCGTGAGCAATAACGAGTGTGTGCGTCTTATGGGGCGTAGCAAGGTCAAAGGTCGTGAATAAAGGTGAAGTGTTGGCCGAAGTCAACACATTGGCTTGAGTTTGAGCCAGCCGGCATTCACTTCTTGCTATGGGAATTCGAGCATGAATTTCCCACCGACATTTCTTCATCTTCGTTCGGAAATTACAACTTGCATTAACGTTATTTGGGCTTATTTCTCAACGCCTTGTCGTGTTCAAACATCTACACAGTGGAGGCACTCATGCAGTATCTTCCAAGCAATTGATTTATTCTTCTCAGCTGGTGTCCTCCAATGCTCGGCAACAGTAATAAAAGGATAGTTGTTCTTGTGATTTATGAGACCTATGAATTGAAGGTTCTGTACCTTCTGCGGAATCAATGCTGTTCTCAGTCAACAAGGCTTATTTCAATGCCTGGCACCATGGAGAAAGACATGGCCGCTTGCTAGTAGTAGCTGCCATGAAGAAGCTGCCCGCTGGCAGAAGTTTGGATTCCTGTCTTCAGAATGGTACCGCGTTGTTGACAGCTCCACCAGAATCCACTGGAGCAGCAAGCATCCTAATTTCAGAAGTCAGCTAACCTCTTCCGTGCATCGCAGTATCCCAGCGTACCTCTTCCCAGTATCAGACAGGCAGCACCCGCACAGCAAAGCTCCTGGCCAGCATATTACCTGAAACATCTTCAGTCAAGGGTCGTGGAAGGAATTTTGAGGTTCAAGCGTACGGCAGCAATGACAGTGGTGGCAAATCCTAAGCCATGTCAGTCAGCAATTTCTCTGCTTGCGCAATTGGACACTCACCCAATGTGGGGCCCACGATCTTGCAATGGCATGGATTTTGATCGGTTCCGCATTGGAAGCATACGAAGGGGATTGGAAAGCAATCCATGTCTCTGGGATGCAATTGGTGAAGCTCGCAGTTGGACGAAGGTTGCTTAGACAACCCTAGCTGATACGGAAGCTGTAGGTTCTAGAGGCCAGGACGCACAGGCAGATCCAGGATGGACTGAAAGTTCTTTCTCTCACTTCCATCTCTCACAAGAATCATGGAAGTCTGTTAAGCTTTCAAGCTTACCGAAGGAGTGACGTGAAGATCTACGTTGCCGATAGCCGCTCTCTAGTTTCTTGGCATCCCTCGCCAGTACCTCACATTAGAATTATGAATTCGCCTCCACACCACGTCTGTGTTTCTAATCACTTCCGAGCGCCCTGTTATCTCGTTGGAATGATTTTGCCCATTTTACTGTCAACGAAGGTGTCGAAGGATGTGCCAAGCAACGATAGAGCTAATCCTGATTTAGCCAAGTATCAAAAGCTCATGTAGATATCACCACTGTAGGTCTACCAACTTACATAGCACCACGAACACCATTCCACTACATCCGATTGGCTTGACTCGTTGCATGCATCATTATCACCCCCTATGGGCCCACTTGCGACTGTTCTATGTCCTAGGTCCATTACAAGGAGTTGCCCCACTGGCATTCCTAGCATGAACACAATCGAACCTCACCATGACAAAGCAAATCTTTAGGGTGACAAGCCATCTTTGCGTTGAGCTCCGTCTTTGCTTCCTGAATATCTTCCGGCAATATGGTTTCAATCCACAGTGATGTAAATTTGCGTGGGAGGACATGAGAGGGCTAATTACCGAATCATACCCCGAAACTATGCTTACCGGATCATACCCCTACACCAAAATTTGGGGTATGATTCGGTAAGGATTCATAGTTTCGGGGTGTGAATTAGTAATTAGCCCGGACATGAGATCTACAGCCATCGTGTGGTGTAGTATCTGCTGGACCTGGAGACGAGATAGAATATGCTATACCGCTCACAATGCACATGCAACCAGGCCAGCACTCATTCCAAATACAACTAGAATCGTGCTCCACGCTCCAGCTCGCAACCTCGGACTTCCTCCCGTGAAAGGCATCGGGCTCGAAACATTCGTAGCTGCTCCAGCCCCGTTGCCGAAACCCGACATGATCAAGCCTCCGAGGCCAACATCAGCTGTTTCCTGCGCAGGTGTCAGAGGCCATGTTGTAGAACCGATCTGCAGCCCCTCAGATCCCAATGATACCACCGTTCCGGACAGCGTGACTGCCGATCCATCCATAGACACGCTATGACCGTCGACTGCGAACCCGGTTGGATTCGCAGTGAACGTTTGACCAGCTATTGTAAATACTGATTGCAACCCAGCTGTCTCCTGCGGAAAGGTGAGAGGGATTGTCGAAGAGCCAATTTGTAAGCCCGAAGGTCCTAATGATACTATCGTCCCCAAAAGCGTGATTGCTGATCCATCTCGCGAAACACTATAACCATCAACTACGAACCCAGTCGGATTCGCAGTGAAGGTTTGACCAGCTATCGTGAAAACAGATTCTACCTCGGTTGGGAAGGCCATTGTCTTGCCGTTTACAATGAGTTCTCCATTGTCCAAGGGAATCGAATATGTTATGCCAGATACTGCGGCTGCACTACCGCCTGCGCTAATGACTACTCCGTTTGCAAGCGTGAGCAGTTGGGCAACCGCGTTCTCAGGTACGGTATTTGTTGGTAATGCGTATGTGCTGCCATCAATAACCACTGATGAGGAGCCGGCGGAGATCGTGTGACCTAATACGATAGCTTGACTGCCTGGCGCTATAGTGGTATCATCGATGACAGCGCCGCCATTGGAAGCTCTTGTAATAGACTTGCCGTCGATAAGGATGGGTTTCCCCGTCGGAGATGTTGGGAGAGTGTAAGTGGAGCCGTCCACGACTACACTGTCTGCTCCTACGGAGAGTGCGGTGCCAAATACATTAGCTTGGGTTCCTGGCAAGTATGTGGAACTTCCAATAATAACGCCACCGTTCCATGCTTTGGTGATTGTTTGTCCGCCAAGCAGAACCGGAGTTGGACTATTTTGGGATGGTAGCGTATAGGTGACGCCGTCTACAACCACGTTATCAGCGGCGACAGAGACGGCGATGCCAGATATCGTGGTGTGAGCCCCTGGCGAGTACGTTGAGCCTGCTATCAAGACTCCGCCAGCTGGAAGTCCATGTACCGTATTCCCACCAACAATGATCGGATCTGGTGCAGCCATGACAATTGTATTGGGATCCGAGAAATCACCAGTAGGTGCAGCTAGGGGTATTGTGCTATCACCTATGACGACGCGGTCACTGCCGACTGATACCGGGGTGCCATCTTTTGTGACCTGATCACCAGGACGAAGCGTTGTGCTTCCAATTACGATACCACCGCCATCCGCTTTCTGGATCTGATCGTTTCCGATCGAGGGGAGAGGCGGGTCGCTATCATTATTGCCTACAGCTCCCTGGGGATCCCCTTCGCCATTACCTTCAGAGTTGTGCGGGTCGTCAGGGCTGGAAGGCGCTTCGGGATTGTTGCCGCCCAATGGCAGGTTTTGAATGATACTTGAGACCGCGGCACTGTTTAAGACCGGAATGGCCGGAGGATCGGCTAAATTTGGTGGATTACCTTTCGTCGGGCCTGCGATTGGAGGGTCAGATTCTGGGGAACCAGGCGGGGGGACCGGTGGTTCTGCTGCATTGTTTCCACCATTGTTAGCCGTCGGAGTTGGCGTCGCTGACACTTGGCTAGGTGTTGGCTTTGCTCCAGGGGCCGCTGTCGAGGTTTGACTTCCCCCTAAGCCTAAGCCCACCAAGGCCGTCGCTTTATTGAGAGTCCGGGGAGGGTCAAAAACGCCTGGCTGGAAATTTTTGCAGGACTTCCATGCAGGGTCTATTAAGGAGAGCCCGGGGGGGAAGGAAAGGTAGAAGGGAACAGAACGACTGGTCCAATCGTTTGGATTGCCTAGGACTGTGTAATCGCGTTCGCTACAAAAGTCAGTTTGCTGTTCCATTTGTGTGTAGTTGACCGCTTTGAATCCACTTTCGAATACGAAAGGGTCGTCTGACTCCGTGCCGGGCGTACAGGCTTGTGTGGACAAGGCTTCTGGTGGGTATGCTATTAGAGTGCTGTAAGTCCCTCCCGTTCTTACGGCGTCTGTGAGTACACAATTGACAGTGGCAAACAGATTGGTGTAGCTGATATACACCGACGGAGATACGCTTGATGTAGTGTCAGCTCATGGTGCAAGAGTACAAGGTAGCACGAACTATGTGAATCCATCAGATACCAAAGTGTATGGAGTTGTTGAGTTTGCCTTTGACGCATTCCTCATGTCTTCTTCGACGGGCCAATACAAAAGGCTCACTTCGTCGGCCAAGATTTCGCAGTTATAGCAGCAGTCCATCGGCATTTCCCACGTGGGACCATGCTGATATATATAAAACAAACTACCCGTGACCAAGGATGTCCCCTCTTGGAGGGTATAGAACGCCGTGGACGTACTCTCCTGAGCACTCAGAAGCTCGGAACATGAGCATTTTGTTACCCATGAGTTGACGGGATCAGTGCACCAAGATGAATTAGTGTATGACGTTGTTACGGGGGAACTTCCATTCGCTACAGAGGAGGGAAAAGTCGAATTTGCGGTATACTTCACGGATAAAGCTATAATTTGTAGCCCGTCAGCCTAACATACTCTAGTCCTCCGTTTCATCAAAGACGAAGACGTTGCAAGCCAAGATCTTTCATCAACACCACTTTTGTACTTTCGAAGAGCACACAAGCACCGTACATCGATTATCTTCTTGGACGGAGTCTCAGCAACAGGGTATGAGAGCAGCGACGTACAAGATGTTGCGATTACGGTGAAAGCCAACAAAACGAGGGCCCTTAGATGGAGAATGTGACAAGGAGCCATGGAACTGAAGTCTAAAACTAAAACGACTCAGAACAAAATATTAAGGAAACCAAATAAGAAAGGGAAGAGGTCCTGTGTGATCTTTAAATTCGAGAGGGAAACTAGATGCGATGCAGCCCTAGCTTGCTGCATGTAACGGAGAAGACTTCTGCAAATAGATTCTACTAGGCCGTTATGCATGTAAGGGAATCCTTCGACTCGGCTCGAACCTACCATTAGATTTGTGACTCTTTATGGAAAGGTCACACTGGGAAAATGGCGGGGTTGTCACGTTGTATCCTCGAGTCTCGAGGCAAGCTGCTGACAGACTTTGATCCTTTTTTTCATCCAAATTCCTTTCATGAGATGATGAGAGAATCGTCGGAATATTCTAGTCGATGTTTTGTTGAGGAATTATAAGTATACTTTACAATGCCAAGCTTTGATGTATACCAATGGCAATGGAGTCATGATCATTGATTGGCTCTCAGCGCCATCTGAATTTTAGCTGACGTAAAAAGCACTTCTATAATTGTAGTAGGCTGCGATCTTCGATTCTGGTTCCAATCAGCACTCAGGATGTCTTGTCAGCCCGCAGGAGCTGAAAAGCCATCAGGCTCCTCCGAGGTAGGCGCGCTTACGCCGAGGTTTGCCGAGAGTGGGAAGATCTCACATCTTGGACAACATGTCAGAGCCTCAGCTTCAGCTACTACCTATGTGTCACATCGCTCAGCTCATCTATGAATTTGGTTCAGGTCAATTACGATTGCGGCTTCACCCGCCCGGAATTGGCCGTAAAGTACTATGCGGACTCCGGAGAGTTTTGTGGAAAGTGCTTTCCCTTCTGCGACTACCAGCCTACCTGGACTTAGCTAGCGTGCAACTTCGCTGCAAATATACGGGAAATAACACCCCGGAAGCTCAGAAGAGTGGGCTGAACCAGGAGAAGACGAGGAAACCACGAGTCATGTGGAAGAGTTTGTTATTCTGCGATGGAGGAAGACGTCGCAGTTGCTAGCATTCCAGGAGGTGAGCATGGATTCGATAGTACATATTCCGTCCGAAAGATGGACGGTGGACCATCCAAACAGCTCTGCCTGTACAGCCACAGCCTCCTCATCGATATCGAAAAGACTCCCACTGCGGGCTATTTACTTGTTGCTCTTCCAACTAGAGGACACACTCGCTCTCTCTTCGATAACAGTGATTTTGTTCAGACATTCTGGATTGTGCACCATCTTAGAAGACCAAACGTCAACGACCATGTTGTCATTCGGGCCTCGTGTCATACTCACGCCCGCCTTCCAATTAGTGTTCAACGAAAGTTGGCTGTCGTGATGTCCAGTAGTCGGAGGTACATGCAACGCTCTGACTCCATGCGCTTTGATCTCGTTCTCCCAAAATTCTTCCGTCTGCAAGCGTTGGATACTCCGTCGCCAAAATCCAAAAAGTCTCATCCTTCGTCAAATCACCCAAAATCGGCGGTGGGGGACGACTCGCAGGCCAATGGTCCTTCAGCAGAGAAATGTTCAAGAGCGTGGCCGAATTCTTCGCACAGATCTTGCGTTGTTTATCTTCCCCAACCAGATGGTACCAAAAAGCTACCATCTCGTCTTCGCCGATGGCTTTTGACGCCAGACGTAGAGCTGGTTGCAGTGGAAGCCAAGCATCTTGCGCTGATTTCCGCCACCTCTGTTTCTGGAAGATTGGGTGTATTGGGTTCTTGAGCAGATTTGCATTGCATCTGTGAGTTCTTGGCTTCCGAGTTTCAAAAGCGCTTCAAATTCAGTGTTCTTGTTCTCGTGGGGAACGCTGTCAGAGATTGCATGATCGGGAGCCCTCGCGTTCCTGTCCGTGTGGATGGCATCGTCGGAGCCTGCAGAATTGCGAGCCATCACGATCCCAGTTTGGAGGAAGCATATTTCTGAAATCCAGAATGGGTTGCCGTAATCAGTGAGGATTTGCGGGATCATAATTCAGGCTTTTCTTTGCCGAGAACCTAGTTCATCATCTACGCCGAGGCCTGAACGACGATTGATATAGGCATCTCACGATACTAATTACTATGACCGCTGATGACAATACAACCAAAAAACACCTGCGCCGATATGCTCCGATACTATGCCTTGATAGTGTCGAAATGACTCTTCTCCCTGACCTGCGGACCGAACTTGAACAATACCCAAGGGATCGGCAACATCGTCAACGACAAGAACCCGAGCAGACTGGTAGCCCATGCGATACCCATTCTATCATACACTGACAGGATCGAATCAGCAAGAATGCCCTTCACAAGGCCTTTAGGGATGCATGACTTACTCTGGACAGTGAAGAGAGGAGAAACAGCTCCTGCTATATACCTGACCAGACCAGTGGCCGCCAATGCCGAGGCACCGTTCAGTGGTCCGTAAACATCGACAAGATACAGCGTCGCAGCGTTGAAAATGGAGATGTTGCCCCATGCGAAAGGAACCGTTGCAAGCACTGGGCTGATCCAATGGACGTCATGACGTGATGTCCATGCAAACCAAAACAGGCCAACTGGTACACCAAAGCTACCTATCATTGCCGCATACAAACGATGTTCTGGTGCGACGGCACCACCTCTGCCTTCTTTATGACTTCTAAGATATTCTTTGTGATAACGCAGTCTGTTGAGAATCATGGTGGTTGCCACTCCTAGGCAGGATCCGAAGCCAATGCCAAGGAACGTCAAGCCGGAAAAGCCGCGGTCGAAATGGTAGACGCCCTCAAAAACGATTGGAAAAGCGTCGAAGAACGCGAAGAGAACGGAGAAGTTGAAGCCAATGTAAAAGCTGAAGAAGAAGACTATAGGCTCTGTGAAGATCATCCGGACTGGCCGGAAGAGTGTGACTGTGATTAAGAATTTGACAGCTGCTAATCCTGACGGGCCCACTTTTGGCGGTGGAGGTATCCCCAGTCGCTTCGCACGCTTTTGCAAGATGATCTTCTTGTACGTCTCCTTCATACCGAGTGAGTATAAGTAGACAGGGACCAAAAGGAACAATATCGGCCACTGTGTCCACCTCCATCCTTTGTACTGCGCAGCAAACCCTCCCACAGCCGGCCCGATAGCCGGACCCAGGACCGGCGCAAGCAGGAACGCGGATGCGGCAGCAGCGCGATGGACTGGGGCCCATAAATCCACGTTGGTGCCTGCACCGACGGCTAAGGCTGGTGATCCGAAGAAACCTGCGAAGAACCGAGTGATAGCCAAGGCAGCAATGGTATTCGAGAAGCCAGCGCCCAAGGTGAACATTGCTGCGATCGGCGAGGAAATCAGATACACGACCCTCCGGCCCAGGGTCTCTGAGATCGGTGCAGCCAGAACGGGCCCGAAGGCAAGACCAAGTACATAGAGCGAAAGAGGTAGCAGAGCTACTGTTGACGAAACCTTGAATCTTTTTTCAACGTCAGGATAGCCTGGTGTGTATACTGAAGAACCCAAAGTGACAGCAAAACCAAATAAGCTCGGTACTGTTGTGTGGTAGATCCGCTGCCATAAGGGCCAGTTGAGTGGGTTCTCTGGATCATCAGGGCCGTTCCAATCGTGGGCCGTGACTTTTCTTTGAAGCGCATCTTCTTTTTCTGGGATGTCCGACCCATCAGCAAGGGCAGTCTCTGGGCCCTTTCCCACAACATCTGCAGTTTTGTTGTGTCTTCCTTCGATCGCGTTGGTCACTCCACCTCTGCTGGAAAGCTTCACAGCTTTCTCTTGAGACGAGTCACCGCTCAAAGTGTACATCGACATGTCTGAATCTGGTATAGAGAGCGTATGTGAAGGTTTCTCTGAGCGAGCGGACGAGGGTTGAGGAAACACATGGAGGGCATAAAGGCATAATGAAGCAACCGATTATTAGCCAGCCGAAACTTCAGATTGGAAATCAAGTCCGCCCATTAGACAGAATCACAACCGAGCAGTGCTCCCTTGCCTGGTGTTTGCTGAGAAGCCATCAGTCGGTACCTCGGTACATTAACAATCAGAGCCGAGGGAGAGTAAGTAGGGCGAGCGCCCTCGTATGACTTGAGCCGAGGTAACCAGCAATGTTGGGATAACGCGAGAAATAGTCTTTCGACTCAGCTATTGGTAAATAACTGCGGAATCGAACCTAATACGAACTAAATATCTCCGCCAAACATGCGGTTCCTGTTGCACCAAAGTCATGGTCTCCTTTCACGCACGGCGAACGAACAGTTTCGACTCTAACTAAGCACCCGAAGGGGGATAATGGCAGAGAAGTTGCATCTGGGAAAATTAGTTTGTCTTAAAGCACAGGGAATATTGTCGGTCACTGAATGCCTAAGAACGGCACGTTACACGTAACAGGTTTGACATTTAGTTTCAGATGGAAACGTGCTCCAAACTCGGGGTTCTCTGCTGTCCTCGGTTATACTATTGTCATGGAACAGGTCTTACCATTTCTTCAAGTTCCAGAACACCCATCAACGTTGCACGAAACCAGCATTCCTGCAACGCAACGACAACGCTAGATCAAGCACTGTCAAACACAAATTTCGAGGCTCCGATCGGGCTTTTCCAAGCGCTCCTTCTCCTATCCGTTAGATCCCTTCGACAAGACCGCGTCAATTGCTCTACACCTTACTAACGCCGCTGCGACTTGGCCATCCCAGCCGTGCAGTCAGAAAGTCGATCGAGTCGATTTCAAGAAAGAGTCTTGTTGCAAGTTGAGCGAAGAGCTCCAAAATATCTGAGGGTATCTCCCTGACGGAGTGAAATTATTCGCCATGGGAGGACACATATGGTAGCTATGCTCTGGTGTTCACCAGGCAAGCGTTGGAGAAGGTTGGCATTTTGGTTCACCGGTACCCGCTGCTTCGTACCCGATTAAGGGCCGCACAGCGAGCAAGTCGGTCGAATTTATCGAATGATCAGCTCGGCAGAGGGTTCAAAGATTGGGGAAAATAGAAAGAAGAAAATTCTTCGTATTTGCAACATCCTGGGAGACTGGACCAGAGAAGTACCTGTAAGTGCACAAAGCTTGCTTACCTGCTGACTGTCGAAAAGGATTGACTTCCTCCATGATAGGAGTTACAAGTAAGTAATGGCACTGCATTTCTTCTGCAGAGTGTGGGTTCGGGCGTCAAGTTTTATTTCAGTTTATGGCATGTTCTTTGGCAATTATTAGCAGTGGGGCGGGCTCTGGTTAATTTATGTTGTCTCTTGCTGTAGATAAGTCCCTGTAATTTGGAGGTTCTAGAACGGCGGTAGAAAGCAAGCGAGGAGCGAAGCTTTTCTAAGCGTGGCTCTGCTGCGTCATTTCGTTGTTTCATTCACTCCTCCCACCGTTCACCAACTCCTTGTCCCGTTCTGATGGCGTTCGATGACGTCTTGATAATGATGATAATAACGTACTGTAGATGTTGAGCTGAGATTTGCGCTTCCAGGATCCATGGTAGCAGTAAAGTTGAGACGAGAGAGTGCTTTGCAATAGATATTAGATAGTGAAGTAGACTGGCGAGTGACTTGAAATTTTGGGCGTTTGGATCGGCGCCCCGCTGGTGCCGCTACAAATTAGAATCCACGTGAACCAACGTTCTGACAAGCCAAAACCTTTCAGCCTCATTCAAGCTATCCCCCCTGCATCCATCGTCACTCACAGCAAAGTATCTCGGTTTATATCGGCGGCAAAGTCGTGTGTCGTGTTATTCAGCTCGTGTACACGGTGGTGCGCCATGCTTCAACGATTCGTGACGAGGGTGTAGTGCGTCAAGACCGAGCAACTCCCGTCAGTGCCGTCGCTTGCTCTTGCCAGCAGCCGACCCTTCCTTCCAACCGTCATTGGCCTCTACTCTCAACCGTGCATGAGAGGTTGATCCGTTGATCCGTTGATCAACCTTACTCACTACTCTAATCATGGACATCAATCTCCTGCTTTCTCCCCAAGAAACTCCTCGCGCGAATCCCGCCCCATCTGTCAAACCTGCCTCCGCGAAGAAACCACGAAAGCCACGCACATCCAAAGTGAATCAACCTTCACCTCTTGTCCACACCACTCTTCCTCCCCCTACCCTACCGCAGAACGCTGTGGTGCAAGCGCAAAATGCTGCCCCGAACTCATCCGCCATGGGGCCTGCTGCCTTAGGAGTGCGGATGAGTGCTAGTAGCACATCCCCCAGTGATGGCGTCCGGACAAGCAGGCAGCCTTCAACACCCGGTATGGATACATTAGCGGACCTGGCTTCGATGCAACATCATCAGCAAACAGCACGGGCAAATGCTGGCGGCCTGCGGAGTGCTGAGATCTACGATCATTCGACTTCGTCAGCAGCAATCCTCCCAGCTCTACAGGCAATGTCAAGACCAACAGTCTCGAGTCAGCTAAGAGGAGGGTCTTATGACATGGCAATGACAGAGGGGCCAGCGGAGACCGCTTCGCCGCGAAGGTACTCAACGAAAGCTCTCTCGGAAACCGATCTCCAGACCGTCACACAGCTGGTCGAGTACCTCGCTGCCAACCCATTTTCTTATGATTCTCACTTTCAACTCATTAAGATTTTGCATCAAGGCCTATCCAACCATTCTCATGTCCATTCACCCGCATCCTACGACCTACTGCAAGATCTACAAAGCGCAAGAGAAACCATGAGCTCCAGATTTGCCTTGGGAGAGGACCTCTGGGCGGACTGGATACAAGACCAAACACTGCTCGCGAGCTCACTCGAGGATAGGATTTCGGTCATGGAAATATGCGCAAAAGCTGTGGAAGAAGAGTCTGGCAGCACGAAACTATGGCTGGCATATGGTCAATGGATGTTGTCACTATACAAACAAGCACATCCCCACGACCAGAGGGTGTCTGGTATTGGGACGATCCCGGCACGGCACGGATGGTCTGAGGAAGATAGTATGGTGGCAAGAGAGGTCTTCAGCTGGCCGCAAATGATGGACGTCTGGAAGTGTGCTGAACAAGAAACGAGGTGGCGGATCAATGACAGTCACCTCGTCTGGGACATATGGACGGAGTTGTTGATGCTAGAGCTCGCGTCATCTCCTCTGCAAGAGGCGATCAACGATACGCAGTATCACTTCATCAATCGTCTTCAAACGCCTCACGCAACATGGGATCAAACTTTTCAAGCCTACTCGAACTTCGTCTCGAGGTACGATAATGCACAATACGAAGTCACGATGGTAACAGCGAATAGGCTGGGATTAAATGCCAAACAAACGTACAGTTTGCGCGAGATTAGGGAATTCGAAATCATGCGCGCGGGTGACAAGAATGACAGAGACGCCGAATTGAAGGCATATAACGACTACGTCGACTGGGAGCTCTCCCAAAGTCGGAAGAAACACAGCTTCAAGTTCGAACTTGCGAATGCTGTTTATCAACGGGCTACCCTTCGGTTTCCTTCCAACTCCGTGTTATGGGAGGGCTACGCTATGTTCCTGGTCGAGGAAAACACAACTCATCGTCGTCGAGATATATCAGCTCTCCAAATTCTCGACAAGGCAACCCGTCATTGTCCTTGGTCAGGAAGTTTATGGTCACAGTTTCTCTTGTCAGCAGAAAACAACAATCTGCCGTTTCCCGATATCGGAGATATCAAGCACAAAGCCACAAGTACTGGTCTGCTTGATGCTGGAGGGTTGGAGGAGGTACTCAAAGTCAGCACGGCATGGTGCGGCTTCCTCAGACGGCGAGCTTTCCATCAAGACTCTACAGACGAAGATATGGATGTGGCAGAGGTCGGTATTCGTTCTGCAATTGAGGACATGGACAACGTGGGCCGTACGAAGTATGGCACTGAGTACCAAGGCGATCCAGAATACCGCTTAGAAAAGATCTATATAAGATATTTGACTCAGAGTCGCAATTGGGAAGGCGCCAGAGAGTCCTGGAAAAAGTTGATTTTGAAGAGAGGCGATAGCTACGAGTTCTGGCTTCGTTTCTATCTATGGGAGATGAACACCTGGAGCAAGCTGGTTTACATTGAGACCGATCCCAACGGCGGTGGACGACCCTTCAAGCCCACCGAGGCCACGAAAGTACTGCAACAAGCATTGAGGCGGCCAAACCTAGATTGGCCGGAAAAGATCATTGAGATTTTGCAACATCATTGTGAAGACAATGAAGATGCTGAGGAACTTCAGTCTTCAGTCGCACAAGTCTGGAAAGCTACAAGAGCTGTGCAGAAGAGGAGGGAGAATGAGGCTTACGCGGCGTATGAGAAGGCACAAGCCGAAGCGTTACAGCAACAGCAGGGGGATCAGCAAGATCCCGCAAGCTTTGAAGACGACAGCCAGATTTCCAGCAAGCGGAAACGGGAGGACGCGGATGAGACAGGGTTCAGCAAGAGGAGTCGACCAGATGTCGCCGAGTCAACAGAAACGCAGTTAGAAGAGCAGCATCTTGCGGCTCCTTCGATACTCAAACGTGATCGTGAAAATGCCACCGTAGTGGTGAAGAATCTACCTCCCGAGACGACTGAGACAAGGCTGCGACAGTACTTTAGAGATGTAAGTCTCATTGCCTTGGCATCCACTTTTAACGTGCTGATTATCTAACAGTGCGGCACAATAAACAGCCTGACGCTCATGTCAGAGGCTGATGGTCGATCGGCAACAGCGTCCATTGAATTCGATTCGAAAGAAGACGTTCTAACGGCCCAAACAAAAAATATGAAGACACTTGACGATAGGGCAATCGAAGTTCAAATTGGCTCAGGATCGACACTGTACGTTTGTAATTTTCCTCCTGTTGCTGATGAGACTTGGATACGAGAGAAGTTCAAAAGGGTGAGATGCCTCTCTCAAGATAGATGCTCAAATGGCTGACCGGCTTACAGTATGGAGAGATTGTTGACATACGCTTCCCATCCCTCAAGTTCGACACGCACCGGCGCTTCTGCTATGTTCAATTCAAATCATCAAGCGATACTAAATCCGCCACTGAGCTTGACGGTGAGGACCTTGGAGACGACCTCAAACTTGTAGCCAAATTATCGGATCCGGGGCAAAAGAAGCCGAGAGAGGGCGCCATGTATGATGGACGAGAACTTTACCTGGTCAATCTCGATCGCAATACAACCAGGGCAGACATCAAACAAGCCTTCAAGAGATACGGCCACATTGAGAGCGTGAGGGTACTCACCAGAGTCGACGGCACTAGTAGAGGCATAGCCTATGTAGTCTTCCGAAGTAAAGTAGGCTCAAAATCATTGAATGTATTCTTGGTACTCTCGCTAACAGCTCGTCAGGATGAGGCCGAAGCGGCCCTCGAAATGAACCTCACAACGCTCGGAAATCGCGTCTTGAACGTCTCGGTCTCTACCAACGACAAGTTGAAACGCAAGCAAAACCAAATCATCACCTCTACCTCGACATCTCAACGCGGCACCACTTCCCCACCTCCACATACGAATGGCGACACCCACAGTGTCGCGTCGCCCGCCCTTCCCACCAACTTAGCTGGCCAGTCCAAATTTTCCGAAATCGAATCCCGTACCCTCGCGCTCCTCAATATACCAGATACAGTCAATGACGCCCGAATTCGAGCTCTCACAGAACCTTACGGGGAATTGGTCAAGGTATCCCTCAGACCGAATCATCAGGGAGCTATTATCGAGTACAAAAACGAAGCCTCGGTAGGCAAAGCGTCACTCGCCCTAGAAGGGCATGAGATAGCTCCCGAGAGGAAGATACGCGTTGGAACAGTCAGTGAAATGAATCAGCAGAAAGCTGAATATCGCAGCGATCGTATAGCAGTCGGTGCAGCAGCAAAGACTATCAATGCACAGCTACAAGGGCCGGCACCAATACGAAGGCCTGGTCAACCTGGGACAAGAAGGGGTGGGAAAGGCGGATTGGGAATCAAGAGGGGAGGAGTAGGCTTGAGCGGATCAAGAGCCACGAAGGATGGGGAGGACAAGGATGCGGAGATGAACGGAACGGTGGAAGGAGAGGAGAAGGGAAATGCGAAGAGCAATGCTGATTTCAAGGCCATGTTTCTCAAGAAGGACGGGGTGTAAGTGGTCTCAGATGGCTTTAACCGAGTAACGTATTGGGAAGTGGAACGAAAGCACTGTATGGCTGGCTAGCTACCTCGGACAATGAACCATCGGCTATGTAGCTCTATTGCACGATTTCAGTCACTGATAACCATTCGATTGAAGAATGTCTTTCCCTACATCCCTCTCACCGCCCGGATAGCCATATAAGGTACCTGTCTCAGCGACACACATCTAAGAATTGTTGACAAGCGCAAGATCATTTTCGACGCTCTTCTCGAAAAGAAACTAACGATTATTCTGCTTGATTGATGCCTGAAACCGGCGTCTAAAAAGCGTTTAGGCCTTCAGAATGTAACCCTTTCTGAGCAGAACTTTTCTGGCTTCGATCCGTCTTGGACTCCATCTTTATGCGTGGTTATATCACGCAGTGCAAACGAGCTGCTCGATGTCAAAAAAGCACGATGATATCAAATCTCTTCAGTCGTACCAGCTAGTCTGCTAGTCTCGGATGTCACGCTAACGACTCCGACAACGCACGGGGGTTGTTCCGTTTGAAGCAATACGGACGAAACTACCTGGCCACTTCATCTTTTGCCCATTGACCTCAGCACCCAACGTTTTCCCCCTTGGCCGGAAACATCTCCCTCGCCACGGGCAGTACGTCTGCCAAGCCCGTCAACGCCGCCACATCTGCCGCGATGAAACTGACGCAATCGTCCTTGCCCAACTCCCTCATGACCTCCGGCGTCCCCATGGCGAGCCCTCCGCGCGGCTTGTCGTGTTTCCTCAGCACGCGCGCGAACTCGGCGACCGCTTCCGAGTCCTCCGGTTCCGGGTCCCCGTAGTCCGTCGCGGCCGGATCCATGCTCACCCGGCTGTCGAGCGTGCCGAGCCACACGGCGTCGATGTCCGGGACGTGGGTGAGGATGGCGTCGAGGTTGTCGATGCCCTCGACGGTTTCGATCTGGATCATGATTGCCGCTTGGCGGTTCATGTTCTCGTGGACGGTTTCGGCGGGATCGCTGGGGAGGGTCGTGACGCCCGGGATGAGGCGGTAGGGAGGGGCGGAGCGGGTGCCGCGGTTCTTGACGCCGTATTTGACGGAGGAGACGGCGTGTTGGGCTTTGGTGACGGTGTTGACTTGCGGGATGACGACCGAGGCGCCGGCGTCGAGGGCGAAGCCGATGGTGGCGTGGTCGTGCCCTGGGACTCTGGTTGACGTTGTCAGAGATGTAGATTTGAGTGAATAGGTCGAAGGACATACCGGACCCAGGGAATGGTTCGACCTTCACTCATGAATTGTATTTCGTGGACTATCTAAACACAGTGTTAGACAGCATAATGCTGAAAGGGATTTTATTCGTACCGTGGTCATGGTTTCCACGCCACAAGAAGAATGCTCCCAATCGATCCAGACGGCATCAAAACCGAGTGGTGCGATGAATCTTGCAGTGGGGACAGTACTCAAAGCGAGAGACAGGCCAAGGAGAGTTGGGATCTTGCCCTCGTGGGCATCACGTATCGCTTCACGGGTATGATGAGGCTGGAATAGAGACGTCGCACGGTAGGCTGCCATGCCTTTGCCGGCGACAGACTCTGCGGCTCTCGTTTTACCATTGTCTGCGGCTTGAAAGGATGAACCAGGTATACAGGACAGGAGTTATTTTATCAGGAGAAAGTAGATAGGTGGTAGCGATTACGGTGCAAAGAATGGTTAGGCGGTGTCTTGGTGGGTCATCATTGTCACAGGATGACTATGAAACTGAAAATTCATTTCATAAAAGCTCAATTCAGAATCTCTAGGATGACGAAGGTATGCAGATACCCGAAGAATGAATGACCGAATTTGAGATTCCAAATCTCATTGATAATCCAGTGTCTATTCCATCCCCAAGAGCCTTGTTGTACGCGCGCCAACTGGCCCAGACTGAAATCGTAAGCCTTGCTTTCACGATAATATGTATTAAGACAGAGGCCCGTTGCTTGGTGGTAAGGTCAAGGAAGGGTACATAGGCTACACTCTTGGCTGATTCTGTTATCCAAGGGAAAGGAAAGAATTGTCAACGAGCTCAAAGAATGGATGACCGCCGGGCAAGCTGTCAGAGCGCCGCACTCTCCCCAAACTTGGTCGGACACCAGCCAATCAAGACCAATTCTTTCATTGACGAACCCCGCTTCTAGGCAGTGGATCCCCCCATGTCCGCGTCTCCATGATTGAGAGGGTACCCGACGTCTTGGTCGCCAGGCATTTGTGGTGGTACCTTGATTACTTTTAGACGATAACGACTTCGCATCAAGGCAAGAATTTCGTATCACAGGCGTCCAACCGCAAGCAGAGTGATATAGCCAGGTCCTGAGTTAGAGCGTGTACGTTTACGCATGCATCCGGTGCCACTCCAGGAGATGTCAGAGGAAAGAATAGCTGTAAAATGCTGATGTCTGGCTGGCGTGTCATATTCATGGGAAGATTCTGTCATCATTGAGTTGGACTGTCTAGGTCTCTGCTGGAATACATGAGCCTCGACGACTGACAAGTTGCCTAGATCAGAAGAGGACTACCAATTTCTAGTCAGACCGCAATAAGAGTAACAGAAATCAGGAGTAAGATGCCGCCAGATCATCAAATTTCTTGGATCTATGTTGTTTGAAATGATACGCAGTGAAAGCTTTGGGACCAAATCTTTGTTCTAATGAACTAGGCAAGGAGTGCAAAAACCACAAAACTGTAAACACTGAAGCTCTGGACCTCTATGGAATATAAGACGTCACGTGCGCGTTCTTTAGCGCGCTTAACGCGATCGCGTCTCTTCGTCAGTGCAACAGCCACTGCGACTTCATTCAAGGCTTCCCCTTATTCGTACCGGCCATTAAGGACTTGAGGGGCTTCCTCCGCCACGCGCGACGAAAGATGCAGGCTAAGAGCCTTCCACCGACATCTTCGTTGACTATACTCAGCTCCTCGCAATCAGCCAAAGAATTGGATGCTTCCCCTACAACGGCATATTCCGCTGGCCATTTACCCTCATACCGCGCCGTTAAAAATTTACCCTATGAGCTCCGCGAGCATTGCATGATATATCTCGAAGAGGGTCTTCACTGTCAAGCCTTAAATCTTCTGACCTCACTCTTAACATCCGGGTCTACCTCTTCGAGCCCACTTCCTGCCTTCCTTCCGCCGCCTCATTACCTCGCGCTGATCGCGACCCTAGCCGTCCATCCTACCCTGACGACACGGGCGAAGACCCTGGATCGAGTCCAAGCCGCCAATCTTGCGCTTCGATATCTACGCTTGGTGCTAAAGCATGCTGGTCCTGTCAATGGCAATCTCAATGACGCATTCACATTCAATAGTCTTAGCTTTTCGTCGCGGCGCGGAGGAAGTGGGAGAAGAAGAACCACAGGCGAAGGGGCAATCCCTCCTGTCGATGATGATGAGCGCATTGATACCGAATTGGCGAATGCTGGGTCATTGTGGGCACATGCAGAAGGTTTCTGGCATGTTGTCGGGTGGTGCTTCAACTGCAGTATCCTGCACAAACGGCGGTGGGAGAGATGGAACGCCTGGCTGACGTATATGATCGAGGTTCTCGAAGTGGACTGGGATGCGCGGGAACACGGAGAGGGGCATGAATCGAGAGAGAAGAGCTTGATCATGAAATATATCAACTCCGGAGCCACCACTGCGGGGAGGCAACGACACATTATAAGGGCCGTCTTTGCAGATGGCAGGACAAAGTCAGTGGCTGAATTTGGCGAAATTTGGAAGAACGAGACAAAAGAGCTGAAGAAGGACGTCGACGTCACAAAAGCAGAGAAGAAGATCGATATCGAAGCCGACAACTACGGCGATTACATGGAAGACGAAGATGATGAGGACTTGGCGGACTCACCAGAGGATCTCTCGCCTCCCCCTGAGCAAATGTCAGAATCCATCCCCAACGTCGCAGATGACCTTGGCGGTATGGACTCCGTCAACCTGCGTCTTCGTCTCCTCTCCCTCCTGTCCAAAGTGTCCGCCGGCCTCCCCGACGATTTCACAGACCTTAACACACTCTACGATAACTTCCTTGAGCACATCCGCTCTCTACCAATACCTGCATTTTTCCTCATAATCTCACCAACCACTCTCCGCGTCTTCACCCCAGCCGCAGCATCATCACTCGCACAATACATACTACGTTCTCTCATCGCGGCATCTGCACCTTTGCCGCTTAATGACAACATTTCACAAGACATACTCGGAAGGAGCTATCTCCCTTTTCCGGCGAACACAACCAGTATTGTGGATAATACGAAGGTCAGCTTGTGCGTTGAGACTCTGCTGCGACTTCTGGACCACCACATCGGACTAGCGTGGACGCCAGGTCTACACGAGGCAGCGGAGGCGGGGATTAAAGCCAGGACTGCAAAAGCGAAGAAGAAGCAAACAAAGAGAGGGACTGATAGGGATTGGGGTGGTGATGGGACGTGGTTGGCTGCTAGTGCAGAGAGAATAAGGGGCGTGGTTGGGATGGCAAAACCGTGAAAATCTTACCATCATCACACATGGAATGAATCTCGCCGAGGTCATCGTCATCGCAGGTATGTGCAAACAACTTGAAGCGGTTTGCACTGGTGTGCTCGACCAAGCTGTTATTGTGTTGTGTGATTGCATCTTCAAATGCTTCAGCGTTGATGCTCAAAAATGTCGTACTCGCTCATTTGGCCCACATGCGCAAGGCATTGGTGTGAATGCCTGGTGATCAATGTTTTGCTTACATTGCCCTCCTTCCCAGATTTACGTCTGTCAACCAAAGCTTCGCCCGCTTTTCCGGCATACAGGATCGTTGCTAGTCGAAGAAGAGCAGCTATAATCATCATAGATCGGAGTCACGTCATGCGGAATCCTAGACGACCAACAAGCTTCATTACAGCAGGTATCCGAACAACAGGCATCCGCCCCAGCCGCACACCCTACATCCAACTACATTTCCTGCAAAATCGATCCTCGGACAATCGCTGTCAAAATCCACAGAGACGTTTGTTTGAAAGCTAGTAATCGAAGTAAGATATTTACACTTTTGATAGAAAGATCAGATAGGGAAGAAATGACAAAGAAGAGTATGAGTCTTAAAGCTATTACGGAAGTGAAAAAGAGGCGCAAGATCGGAGTGGGGTGGATGGACGGTCCGAGGTTCAATGAACAAGTTCAGGCATTTTGATAGATAGTTCGTTCAAACCCTCAAGAGCGCTTGCGCACCCATCCCCCAGAACTCAAGCAGGCACCACCGACACAGTGTTTGGATTTTGGAAGGGAGGGAGGTGAGCAGGATAGCGTGGTAATATCATTGTTCTGATGAAGCAAGAATTGGATATTTTTGCCGTCCGTGCAAGGAGCATTATACAGACGTCTTCGCTATATTGGGTATCTGGCGCAGTGAAACTCCGTAACGGTACTCACCGGGAACCAGCCCCGAAGACATCAAGCTAGAGCAATTAGAAGGAATCGCCAAAAAAAACCCGCAAGAGCCGCAAACGCGAAGAACAAGTCCCCTCAGCCACCCAAACCGCCCAGCCCGTAGAAAAGTCATCACCCTCACGCCTTCCTCCCCACCCCCGGAATCCAATCCCAACTCCCCCTCTTCCCCTCCCCCCCGCTCCCCCCGCTCCCCCCGCTCCCAACACTCGACCCACCAACCCTCCTCCCCACCTCCTCACCGACCGCATTCCCCCGCCCCCCGCGCCCGACGTGATAAACCGGCACCCCGCCCCCCGTCGTCGCCAACTCCTCGTCGAAACTGAAGACGCGCCGCTCCTCGCCCGCGGCGTGCATGTTGCCCGCGCCGCCCCGGCCCGTGCTGTAGTTGGGCGTGCGGCCGTGCGTGTCGGACGGCGGTGGTAGTGCGGACGGGGGGAGGGGGGTGGAGGGGGTGCGGTTGCCGGCGCCGCCGCGGCCGAAGGTGGTCCTTGTGGGGGCGGGTTCGTGGAGGGTGTAGGGTGTGGAGGTGGAGGAGGGGGTGGACATGGTGGTGGGGGGTGTGTTGTTGTGGTGGTGGTGGTGGTGGTGGTGGTGGTGGTGGGGTAGACCGACCTGGTTTGGGCGGGCGGAGAGGTATTCGAGGATGAATGCGTCGCTCATGGGTGTGGTTGTGGTGTGGGGAGGTGTGTGGATGGTTGGGTGGTTGGGTGGGGGGTGTTCAGTTGGATATCAGACAGGTGGGTAGATGTCTTTGATGATTGAATGGTTGGATTCTAAATTGATCTGAGTGTGGATGTGGAGGTAGGTAGATGTGTCTGGTGAATGCTCAAATCAATCAAAAGACAGTCGCACTCCCACCCCCTTATATATCCTCTTTCCCCATCGGAGCCACCGTCTGGTTAATAATGACATGTGGGAAGCTTCTTCAACAATTGCACCTTACTTTGCCATTAGGTGAAGATACTAATCCGTTAACTGGAAAGACCAGTTAAAAAGCGAGGATTTTCGATGGGTGCGTGACCGCAGCCAACCGAGGCGCCTTGCAGTTAACGGCAACCGATGGGGTAAGTAAGGCGAAAGTTCCGACAAAGCGGCGTCTGGATCGTCCAGAAGCTTCCACTGAAATTTCACTGTGTCGGAACATGCTCCGCGAAGAGCCATCGGACACGGCAGAATTTTCACTCGCTGCTTTTGAAGCGGAAAATCAAGGCAAAACGTAATTCGAAAATAATGTATCCAGTCATAATTCAGGCTTTGGGAGCATGTTGGTTTGATTTACCATTTGCTTACGCCTTGATGTCTCTTGGCTTCGGGAGGGGCAATTTCATGAGGGTAATATTGCATATTATGGGGGTAATGGAAATTCCAAAGCGGATGCTACGACGCTGCCCAAGTCCAGTTGAAGAACGTGACGCATCCACTGGACGCAGTATGACCCCCTGTAATCGAAGCAGTCTGCGTTTCTTGCATTGTGTTGACAGCGATGAAGGCTGTAATAACTTGTGCATGCATCCAGCTACATATTCCAAGCTCTCGCTCTTCCCATGCCACCTCTCGGATCCATTTGACCATACCACGAGTCTCCATGCCAGCTTGAATGGACCTGCCCTAAATTTGGGCTCGTGTAGTAGTGCTTTCCCCCGCATTCTAACGATCAGGTACGACGTTCCGAAACGCGGGTAAAAACCTAGAGCAAAGTACGCAGCCTGGTAAGCGGTCTGGAATCTCTAAACCTGGGCTCCTTAAGGTCGGTCTGCCAGTCTTCCCTCGTGAAGTCGTGATAGGAAGTAGTGCCGACCTCGAGACACAGAAGATCGACCTTTCCCCTCTTCTCGTGACGGACTGCTTGCCATTGTTGACCATTGCAGTGGAGAAATCATAGGCTGGCAGTCAAAACACATATAGCTCCCTAGTTGAACTTCGTATGAATGATCTCAGGGTTCTCGTGCCAGTCATCGATATTGACCCACATCTGCGAGCGCACATTAATACCGAGATCCGACTAATCGGGACTGGATGACGAACCTTTCGGAAAGTACTCAACCCAGCAAGAATACTACCTCCGATCCAAGTACTGTATTTCCTCTCGGGAGGAGCGAAGATCTTGATTCTCATGTCCTTGACCGCTAGTCTCTGCACTTCATGCAGCAGCCGGTCTCCGAAACCCTTTGTGAGTGTTGAGCCCCCTGACAACACGATATTGCCAAACAGGGATTTCCGAAGGTCCACGTCCGTCCTGTTAATTGCATCGACAACGATTTGATGTATTCCCGGGTATTCGAGTCCGATGATCTCAGGGTCGAACAGGATCTCAGGCGCGCGATATCTCTCCGAACCAATCTATTCACCCTTAGTGTCGTGATTCTCAAGAACGCATGCCAAAAACCCACTTTTATCTTATTCCCGTCCGGTAGCGGATACTCCACGACCTTGCTCTCTGGCCTTCCCGCATGCTGCATCCACTCCTTCTCCTCCTTCTTCGGATCCAACGCCACGTATGAATGCTTCTCCTTGATATTCCTCACAATCTCCTTCTCCGCACTCGTGTGGAAAACATAGCCGCTCTTCCTAAACAGCAACTGCATATATTCCGTCACATCTCTCCCCGCAACGTCGATTCGCCGTATACTGCTTGGCATAGCGAAGCCTTCGTAGACTGGTACTGCGTGTGATACACCATCGCCTGCATCAAGGACTATGCCTGTTGTGCGACCAGAGGCGTAAAGTGAGAGGACAGCTTGGATGGAGGTGTACAGTGCCGGGACATTGAAGTTTTCGAAGAGAATTTGGGCGGCAGTGTCCCGGTTCGCTCGTGGGTTAAGGGGGGGTTCTGTGAGAAGGACTGGGTGCTGTAGTCACGAAGGTCCTCAGTCAGCCGAGCTCTAGGGGCAATTCATGGTGGAAGTGCCAGAAGAGATCCTGTGAGCGGCGTACCTCTTCACTCAAAGTCTTCAGCTCTTCCTGATACACAAATTGCCATATCCTCTCCATATCATCCCAGTCTGTGACAATGCCATGCTCTAAGGGATATCGTATCTTCAATAATCCTCTAAGCTCCTCCGCTCTTTTGCCAATAAACACATCCCCTTCTAGAGCCCCAGCCAACACCCTCAAATGTTTTGGCCTACCCACAAAGGATGGAAAGTAGCATTTCGGGAGGTCCTCCCCCGCGAAGCCAGCTCGTATCGTCCCACTCCCATTGTCTAGCACTATGGGCGCGTTGTGGAGCGTCTCTGTCATTATTGCGGCGATGTAGTGGCCTCAAACCAGCGTTTGGAGTAGGAGGTAGATGCTCAAAGATGCTACCGGTAGGCATCACGAGTTGAGAGTAGCGGATGTGTCATAGCAAAGGAGCTGTCTGTTTGGCAGCGTCAATTGTTGTAGAGTGAGACGCGAAGCGCGATGCCAAGCTATACGAAATGTACCCCGATCTCGCCGCCCTGTGGTCGCACCACCTGGGTAAGCTGGGAAATTACACACTAAGGCAAATTACGAGCCACAGCACAAGTCTAAACGAGAGTGAAAACATCGTATTTTACACCGCGTACACCTTGTGCAGTTCCCACCTCAACATTTTTTATTAGAACTTTTATTAAAATAGCATTCATCATCCAGCAACAAAGACACTTTGGCGGAGTGGTTAACGCGATGCCCTGCTATCCGGCTAAGGCATTTCTTTCGAGGTAAGCCAAGGTTGTAAAAAGTTAGACCTCAAGTGACTAACAATTTGACAGAGCGCAGGTTCGAATCCTGCAGGTGTCGAATGTTTTTTTCCAAAATCATTGGAATGAACTTCAATTTTTGCTAAATGTTACTCGTATCCACCCCCATCGTGAACATCTTTCCTTCAACATTCAGTTCCGGTCATATGACTACAATTTGAGAGACACACACAACGTAGACACACGCGAACACTGGGTTAGTATGGACATAAAGGCTAGCGTGGCAGGCGTGGGCAGATACATAATGAAGGTTTCTCATAGCGAACTTGATTCTCTTTTCTTTTCTCGTCGTGTTCGTCTTATATCTTAGACCAAACCTCTGGCTACTTAATATTATCTAAACTTCTTGACACACCCGAGGCGTGCTGTCACGTGTAGGTAGATAAATTTCTTCCGTAACGCTCCTAGACTAATACAAATAAGTGTTCTACCTCAAGCTGCCGTCAAGATCACACCTGGCTCGCCTCAATCCATAGTTGGAGAGCTTTCAGAAGAATGGTGCATTCCATTTTGAATAGGTCTTTAGCGGCGCGTAGCGGAGACGCGCTAGACCACGGTCTAAGCTCTGTTCGCGTAGGATGGACCTTACAAGTGGCACAATTTGTTGTGGCTTAACAGACGACAAACTTCGGATGGAGCCGAACTACCATATTATGGGTGATCTCAATCTTTCTCGTCCATCTGACTGTGACCTTTTCAAAGATCACGAGACTTTGGCTCCTTCGCTCCAGAAAGATCTCCAAATGCTTCACAGTCGAAATTTGAGAGGTACGTATAGTACAGGTATCTGTGTCTTGCGATTCTTCATTCTAAAACGGATCTAGAGCTCAACAGGCCATTGAAGTCTTTAGATGTGGCATATGACCAATTCAAAGTCAAGGAGCTACACAGCTGAAGACTAGCACGCCAGAAGCTCCCTCCTCGAGATGCACTAGTCCGTGCCTCTGGATCATTGGATGCTCCTCTAGCGCATCATCTTTCGCAACCATCCCACACAACTTTATCCTCGTAAGATGACAGTGAAACGGCCGACCCAACTAACGGTTGTATCGCTATGTTGACTGGCAACCTTTACACCCCGAGCACTTTAGTATTCGACCATCTCCATCGACGTTCCGAGGATTCTGAGGGTCTTAGAACTCTCCCAGAACCTGTTCTAGATTGCCATGAGGATCATACGAGGGACATCTCTGAATCAATGTTAGCAAAAGTCGAGTTGCTGCATGGCCGCAAAGTTCACAACAGAATCTTAAGCAGTAGGGGCAACGTCAACAAATTCACGGCTCTCCCACTCTGGGGTCCTTTCGAAGGCGTCACTTTATTTTTGGCACATGAATCAAACTACCGCAATGCCGACTTGAGATACAAATTTCGAAGGATCTGCCTGCTTGTTCTACATCCATAGAGACTCTTCTACGAACCAAAAGATTCAGCAATCACTCTTTTGCATGACAAGATTCATATTGCAGCCTCGAAAATGACAGGTATGCCCGTCAGAGAGTTCTATTTCGCCGAAAGGAGTGGAATAGACTGGTAAATAACCAGTTCCACGCAGTGGTCATCAAGGAACTAGGTTCTGTTTTAAATGCTTTGTATCGCTCCGAATCTGAGACGGATGTCGAACAGATGACCAACAGCGAATGCAAAACTGAAAGGGTAGACCATCGAATGGATGAAGCGACGCAAAAGCCAGTGCATTCGACCGGATCTACGATTTTGGAAACATGCTTGCAGATCGAGCCTGCTGACTCTGGTCTCCCTTTCGAGGTAGTATGCAGCTGCATCATTTGCAATAACTCCATCAAAGCTGGTCTAAGGCAAATCCTAGTCAATAGCAATCCACGCTGGACGCTGTATATGAATCGTCCTCTCTATGTTGAGCGCGTGAGGTTCCGTCGCACGTGTAACCAACAAAAGATATCATCCCGCTTCGAGAGGAGATACTTTCTGTTGAACGCAACTATATTTTAGGTTTGCGCAAAAGTTCCAACAATTTGACAGCAACATCAAAGCCATGCTTTTGGACAGATTGCGCCCATCCTCAAAGCTTCCAAGGAATACACGACGAAATCCCTCAGACTCCGCAGTACTGTATGAGGCTCAAAGCAGTACGAATCAAAGTTGTAGGAACAAGAGATTCCGTGTACCTCGGAAGAACCCCCAACAAGCAAGGAACAGTACTGCACAGGCTCGAGCAATTCTAAAATTTCAGACTCAGATTTCAATGGCCAGCCCTGCTATAGCGCTGTCCTCTACGCCAAATCCAATCATTGTATCTGGAGAAGCTGGCCACGAGTTGCTTTCAACTGAGAATGATATGATTCTATCCAGTTTAATCACAAACGACAGAAATGCACCAAAATCGAGGAAAGGACGCAGTGACAGGGTAGCGACTTCCGTATTGAGTGATGACTCGTATCTTCCCGTCAGCGAAGAGAGCGACAAACGATGCAAACGCAAGAGAGGAGCGGACGGCGATCTCTTCCAAAAGAGAGCAAAGGAAAATCCGGCGGAGGACATCCCACGGATGGAATCGAATTTGAAGAGTCAAACAGAGCTTGCGGAGGCGAAGGCTATCGACTCTGAAACTGAAACTAAACGTTTAGGTACTACCCACTTTGGGCCTCATAATAAGCAGGAGTCAACGACTTCTCTGGTTCTCTCTAAGTAAGTTAGTGTCGATGAATATGTGGTCCGAGAAAATCTGTTGCACCAACCGTCTCGAGCATTTCTTTCGAGACCTTAGCTTGGTCCAAATTGACGACATGGATTGCGCCACTAGACAGGCCAGACTCAAAATTCTGATAACGATCATCGAACGAGGCGACGAATTGACTGAAGTTGAGAAGGCACAATTGGCTGAGTTAGAGGCCAAGGGAACTCGAGTTTATGGCCGAGATCTATCAAGAATAAACGTCGCAAATATGGATATTGGGATGAGGAAGAACTGGCGGAACGTGTTGCGCAAGAAAGTCGATCGATATAACGTTCTGAATGAAGCAGAAATGAAGCAAGTAAAGGATTTTGGAATGCTACTTTATATGAAAAGAGGAAAATAAGATAAGTACGCTGTTACGGGGGACTCTTGACACATACTTGCAATCCGGCCTAGTGAAATTGATACATGCTTCTCTCATTATTTTGTATCTAGATTTCTGGAGAAGTAGTTAATGTCATTGACTTGATCTTAACTCTATCATAAACCGAATCATTGTACTCGCGTCGACGCGTACGAACAATTTATATATATAGATTAAATTCTATTTAAACTAAGATTACTTAAGTAATAACTAACAGTTAGTATGGCCTTGATTTACACCGTAGACTGCAAGAGTATTGTAGGATAGGAGAATTCCGTACGTGGAGAGAGTATCGTAGGGTAAATCATTATCATAGGTTAAAGGAGTAAGGTGGGGTTCAGGGTAAACCTCACCAGCTCACCTACATCACTTGCTAAGTTGCTAAAGCGGCCACGCTCGGGCAGGTCTTGAGTGAGTCCGGGTTACTTTTCTTATGCCTTGTACTGCCAAGCCGGTTGAAAGGTACCCCGGCCTCGACCCCCTACATACTCAGGGTGACCGCCGCTTGTCATAGACGGTATACTACTTATTCATACTATGATTCCACATCATTGTTCGATACACGTCGAGTCCCCGAAAATACTGGACTTCGTTGAGAATTGCATTACCTTACTGACCGCTCATCTTTTAGAGATGTGTAGACCTGTATCCTCACTGTTACTGTCATAAACATCGAATTGTCCGACCCTTTGTTATTACGCCACCCCATCAACTCCCAAACCCCTCAATCATCCCCTCCCACTCCCCCGGCTGTGGCTCATCATCCCAAATTCTACTCCCTTCTACTACAGGCCAAGTGTAATTTTCAGGCAGCGGCGTCGGTACCTGATGCTTATACGCCAAGTCCAGCACCTCATCGAAATTCCTGCATTTATGCCATGTGTTGAAATTGGCAAACGGACGCGGATAGTTCTTGATCCAGTGGTTGCTCATCAGCCCAACATCGGCGTGGCACATGATATTCTGGCGTGTCATTTCGATGCAATGGTCTTTTTCCTTCTTGTCAGCGGAGAGGTCCTTCCAGGTAGGCAAGAAACAGTGCTGGGATAGGGTAGAAGGGGAAGAAATCACCGATATGCAAGCGCACTGTTCTCGGCTTATCCGTGAATTCGATCGCTTTGTCTTTATAGTAGTCGAAGTAGGTGGCCATGCGGATGAGGTTTAGGCAGTGCAGCTGATGGATTACCTCGAACGATGTCATGTAGCCACCGCCAAGTTCTTCCGGCAGACGCACGTCGTCTGCTGTGCCGCCCGAGAGGAGCACTTCTTCAAGGGTGGAGCTGCCAGGGTATACTAGTGGTGAAGAAAGATGTTACTGCTACAGCTCTGAGAGGAAGAAGGAAGGATATTGCTGTGTGTGGGGGGGAGGGTACGTACGTGACTCCAGTTTCTTCCATTCAGCGTCGATTTGTGGGCTTGGGTGGCCGCGATATGGCGATGGCCAGTTTAGGGAGCCGTTGAATTGCACTAATCTGTAGCGATTGTCGATTTGGTTCAATACGGGTGCTAACATTTTCAGTCAGGGCCTCTGAAATCTTTTGGCAAAGTTTTTGCGGAAGTGCCTACAATAGAAGGATTGGAGTTCGAGGCAATGCTGGTTTGCATTGAGCTGCCAGCGCAGCCCGAGTACAAACATCAGGATGCACACCAACACTACTACTATTTCGCAAACTCGGAGCGTGACTGTCTTCCATTGCGACCGGTCATACTTTTGCCTGTCAGGGAGCTGCTCTTTTCCAAGTAAGCTTTCTATTTGTCCATGATGGAGCTTCTCATGCAACGAATCTTCTGAAAGTGCGAGAGCAGTCTTGGAGTACTTGAAAAGGTCGAAAGAAGGCATCTCGAGTCCAAAGGTGCTTAGGTCTTTGTCAGGAAATCCCTGATAACTTTCTCCGGTAAAGAATTTTGTTGAGTCGAGGCGTTCGAGGAGATGAAATGAGTTGCTCAAGGAAGGCTGAGGAGACAAGATTATCGGGATCCTTGTACGACCTACATCCCAGATCTGAAGGGTTGGCTTTGATCCTGCTGCGCATATTAAGGTCTTACGCAGCTCCCCTTTTCCCCAGAGAATAGTACATTGATGGGATACTCATGCTAGAGAAAAGCTTAATCTCAATCACGCCAATCTTCCCGCAACACGTTTCTTTCAATTATGGAGATGAACAAGGATGGGTGCGGAGCGAATTTACCACGTCCAAGCCCGTACGGGATCGGCGTCCTCGACCTCATCAAGTTTTCTTCAGCAGGCTCGCGTTCATGTCACGCGCAAAGCTGCAACGAACGAAGGTCAATGGACGAACCACGATGCGAAGTGTCTCGCATCCGTTGGCAGACTTGATGCCTGAAACAACGCATGGCTTGGCACAGCATATACTTGACTCAGCCGAGGACCAGACTACAAGACTGATATTGCGGAGGTGGGCTCCCTTCCCGTCTGACCTGCATAAAATTCTCCAATCCGGTGCGGGACGACTGGACGATGCGAGGCCCAACGCGCGTGCATGATACACCGGAATGGGCTTCCCCGCACTGTACCTAAACCCCAGCATGGCTTGGCATTGCACCTGCCATTTCAATGGCAGGATCAAGATACAAGACTGATATTGCGGGGCAGGACGGTCCGCTGTCTGATATGCATGTGGTTTATAAGATCTCGTGTGGGACAAAGGGACGATGCGAGGCCCAATCTGCATGCAAGATGCCAGGAGTAGGTTTCCCCGCAACGGACCTAAATCCCAGCATGGCGCGGCATTGCATAGTCTTTGCTCAGAGCAGGACCAGCCTATAGAACTGATGTTGCAGGGCCAGACGAAAAAGATTTGGTGTAGGACATGGGGACGATGACACGCTAGAACATTGAAAGGTATACATGTGAAGTTGAATGGAAGTCAGATACATAGCCGAGTAGCGACTTCGCATACGAACAAGGTTTACGCTAACGCAGGGTACTGCTTGCTGAGTACCTTAGAACAACTATTGTACCATCATTTTGACGATTGATCGACTTGTTTTGAAGATACAGAACTATGAGGATTCAACTCGTCTAATTTTCTTGGCCTCTCATTGAAAATGCATGAATGATAGCGCATGCGCATGCGAGGTGCATAGGAATTATCTGCTCCGGAAGTTCAGGTGCATGAGAACGAGCTTCCTTGAAATCTCATCTTCAGCTGGTCCCAATTTCACTCTGACGCAAAGTCTTTTCAGAATGCGGATATGATGCAGAAGCAACACTTGTCAAACCGGATTCAGAAGATCAATAGCCCAACAACGCTGTCCAACACCTTAACCACCAGCCCCGCATCTCGTTCTCTGACCAGTGGGAAGGGCTCGGATGGGACACGAGCGATGGTGCCTACAGATCATACAGCAGTGCAAAGTGGGGTACTCCACTCCGAGCATGGACTGACAGGATGTCGCTGGCGCACCACCTTCCTACACAGCATAATTGGATGGCCGATCCAAAACTCAGAATGTGTCACGAGCATTGCGAGCAGGATACGGTAACGGTGCAGGATTTTAAAATTCGACCCTAGGGGCTGCCGAACACTCGTTGTTCATTCCGAAGCTAGAGTGTGATAGTAAGGTCAGCTGAGGAGGTCGCAACCAGCACCAAGTCTCCATAAAAGCATTACAATCCTCTTCTATTTGAATTCCCCTATTCCTCAATCCGACTGTCCCCTACATCATTGTCTGTTGCTCAAAATTGCTTCGAAAATTACTCACCTCAAAAGGCAAGACCGATAATCCAACATGCATTTCCAACCCTCGGTCATCGCCGTCTTCGCGGCAATGCTCACTGTGACCATCGCAGCGCCAACATCTGGCTCTGAAATCAAAGTGAGTTTCCGGCAGACACTCTTCCAACGTTTCAGAAGTTGAGATTTGAAAAGGAGAAGCGAGTGGCAGCTCCTGGCGATCCAGGCAAAGACTATGTCTACCCGTTCAAAACCTACCCGGAGGAAGAGAAGCGATCCGATCCAGCCAAAGACTACGTTTACCCGTTCAAAACCTACCCGGGAGAGGAAAAACGATCCGATCCAGCCAAAGACTATATCTACCCGTTCAAAACCTACCCGGAAGACGAGAAGCGCGCTGCGGCTCAGGTGAGTGCTTCGATAGACAAGCTTCATTCCTTCATGGTTGGTGGAGAAGCGCGGATCTGATGGTGTTTAGGAGTTCGAGGAGGGCAAATAGGCGACCCAGCAAGAGGACTTCAGGTCTTCGGTCTCGGGGAAGATATCAGAGGGGTTGCGCTGAAACGTGGGGTTTTTAATCTTCTAGGGCGAAGCACCGTTGACGAGACCGAGGTTGGATTTTTGGTAATTCAGAAGGGTCTCTCTTTATAGCCTATATCTCGATTGCGGATACTTGTGATGAAAGCAGCCATGAGCTTTGCTCCCAATCATTCGAACCTTTTGCCTCGAAAGCGTAACAGATATGCAAAGTTGCATGCGCACAGATAGTTGCCAATTGCTTGATTGATGTCATGGTAGCGAAATCATGGCCAATGGATATAGGTGACTTCTTATTTTATGTCCTGTAATGCTGATCGCGGATCGAACTTTGTCACCATCTGAAAAGGTGAGTGAAAGCACGGAGGTCCCATTTGCAGTATCTCACGAGACATCGCATCCTGATGGAACGAGCTCTCTGCACCCTGCACGCGACCATGTTGATCGGGCAGAGGAAGAAGGATAGGCCATTCACGTCATACGACCTTGCGTTGTAGACCTGGTCTGAGGTCTGAGCATCTCCCATTGCATTTCTCCCGCTACTTTGCCCTTTGGTTTAACAAGGAGTAGACTTATCCTTTGAAGGAAGCTTGTGAACAGACTCCAGGACATCGATCGAGCCATGAGCTCCTCTCAAGTCCTGATCTGCAAGGTCATTGCCGGTCGTCTAGCTTTCATTTGCACAATGCTCCGCACCCTTGAAGTTTCTCATTCAGCACATCTCCCTTCCTTCCGGACTATAGGTGTAAATCTCGGTCGCATAGTACCAGGATGCGTGCAGGTAGCCGAAGAAAATCAACTTGTTAAGCGAAGACTACTCAGATCGAAAGTCAGCGATGATAAAGCCCAAATGGGAAGTTGTGGGTGCAGCGCAATGAAACGTATAAGCAGGATGTTCCACGCCTTACATTGCCTGGACACGGTACGAGACGACTTGGAAGACAAGACGAGTCATCAAACGCGCGAGATATCAGGTCGGTCAGCAAGCCGTGGGGAGCCTGATCGTCGCAGGGGAGACTACGTTCAGCACCGCTTTGCATGTATTGCCAAGGTAAGTTACTCACAACTGGACTTCGATTGTCGAGTCTCAAACCCCTCCTGCTTTGGGCGTAGAAAACTCAGATGGCATTCCTTTAGAACCAAAAAAGGTGTTGCCTGTCAATCTGATTGAATGTTTCCTCCTCTTCGGAACCCTTGTTTTGGCTCAGCGGACTGCATCTAAATTTCGCTACAGTAGCACCTATCCCGTATCTTGGCAGGTAGTAAATATCAGGGGCTGCCGACCGTACATCAAAAATTCGTTGCTTTTAACACAGCACAATAAATAACAAAGCGACTTATAGGAAAACTCTTGAATCGCGAACTCTTCTTCTGAGTAGATATAAAAGTTTATCATACAAAATTTGATGGTAAACCTTTTAAGTTAGAGGCTGTTCCGTTGCAAAGAAAGCAGTAATCTTCGATGTTCGGCCAAGAAATTTACTACCCATCTGCCAAGATATGGGATGGCCCGATTTGGTCCCATTCATGCACCGATCCAACGTATCCTCAACATTCTGTGGGTCATTATGTGCGCCCCTGACGGAAGCATTGAGCCACCATGGGAGGAGACAGATACTTCAGGCAACATTATGAGGTATGGGGTCGATGGAGAGGGTTACCAGCACGAGTGCAAAGATACGCGACGGCTTTGGAGGTAAGTCTGCAGTCCGAAGAGCAGGCCGTGGAGCTTTAGGATTGGTACACGGGAGATACCGTGGAGAGCGTCAATTTGCAAGGAACCTGCAAGACTGACGCTGGATCCATCATACTGGAAAGGCCGCCCCATCCCCTCTAGGATCACTCCCAGCACTAAACACATGCCGCCCATCTTCCATATGACATCTGATTACTTGTCCCCTACCAAATAGTCCCCTCCGATGTCCTCTGACTGTTTCAACCTTATGCCCCAATGCTGTCAAGCCCTTCTTGACCTTCTCGCTGATGCCATCTTCGAGATAAATAGTATCCAACAAACTCCCCTGATCTGGCATACCAGCCCCTATACAGAACCTCGGCGCATCTAGCGCAGCTTGTGGTTCGTACTTGAACGCTAGCATGTTCAACAACACTTGGACATGCCCTTGTGGCTGCATGAAGCCACCCATCACGCCATATACGGAGTGTAAGCTGCCATCATCCGGATTCGTGATCATAGATGGGATGATAGTATGATACGGCCTTTTCCTCGGCGCAAAGACGTTGGGATGGCCTTCTTTCAATGAGAACCCCGCACCACGATTTTGCAAGGTGAAGCCGCAGCCTTTGGGAATGATGCATGTGCCGAAGCCGCCGAAGTTACTGTTGATGAAACTGCAGCCGTTGCCATCCTTGTCGGTGGTGGCGAAATAGACGGTATCGCTGTGGTTGTGGGCCGGTGAGCCGTGAGCTGGACGTTCTGATGCTTTTTTGGGGTTGAAGAGTTTGGCGCGTTCAGCAAGGTAGGGCTTTGAGATCATTTCCTCGGTTGGTACTTTGACGACGTTGGGGTCTGCGACAAACCAGGCGGCGTCTGCAAAAGAAATACGGAGAGCTTCGATGACCGCATGGAGGTACTCGGTGCAATTGTGCTCCTTTTCCGCGAAATTACGAATCTTGCCCGCTTTCTCGAGTTCTTCCAGTATTCCAAGGGCCATCAAAGCAACTATTCCTTGACCATTAGGTGGGTGTTCCCATACTTCCACTCCATGGGATGGGGCGGTCTGGCTAGGTTGTCCATCGAGACCTTTACTCTGGATGGCACCGATGTCTTGGCTGTTGAATATCAAGGAAATTGGTTTTGTTTCCTCGGTTCCTGTTTGGGCGTGGTATCTCATATCTTCAAGAGTTAGATGACCTCCGAGGTCCTGAACGACTTTTACCAGAGCTTCGGCTACCGAACCCTCGTAGAATCCAGCTTTGCCATTTTTGGCGAGAAGCCGGAACGTATTAGCGAGGGTTGGATTGTAGAACAATTCTCCTGGCCTAGGCGCTCGTTTGCCGTCTGGTGCCTTGCTGTCCGTTTTCAACATTTCGCCAAAGTTTGGGGAAGCATTGCGGATGAGCTTCTCGCTGGCGCGCCACTACCAATGATTAGCGCTGATCCATATGTGATGAAATTTCGCTGCTCACAAAAAACGAAGACAGCTCTGCCACCGGAAAACCCTCTTCGCCAAGCTCAATCGCAGGTTTCAGGATATCCTCCATGCTGAGCTTTCCACTACCGAACCTCTCAATTGTGTCTACCCATCCAGCTGCGGCCCCTGGGGTCGTAACAGCTTGGACGCTTGTCATAGGGATTGTCCCAGGCTCTCCGGGCTTCACCCCTAAGTCCTTTCGCATTTGTTCCAATGACCCGCTTCCTGAAGACCGGCCAGACCCATTCATAGATTCCACCTTCCTAGTCTTGGCGTTGTAGAAGAGACAGAACATATCGCCCCCAATCCCGGTGGAAGAGGGTTCCGTCATATTCAAGGCAGCTGCCACGGCCACAGCCGCATCTGCTGCGTTCCCGCCAGCCCGTAACATTCTCTGCCCTGCTTGAGCAGCCAGCGGCTGGGTACACGCAACGATGCCATTGGTACTATGAACAACGCTTCGACGACTAGGAAAGGAGATGAACTCGGGATCTGAGGATGGATAAATGGCAGAGGCATTGAGAGGCATTGTCGATGTAACAGCTTACGAATCATATATGAAGTACGTGACGGTACCGCGAGATCTATTGACATTGAAATTGAGAAGGAGGGGATGGAGTGGGGTTATTAGTAGACAGGCTCGCGGGTGACAAAAAGATTGGAACGCCAAGCCCGCACTAAGTGCGGGGAATCGCACACAGATTTATATACGATTCTCCATTTTCTTTGCATCTTTCTATTTATATATTATCTTTATTAAGTTATTATACTATCGATATCGACTAATATATATCTTAGCGAGTTTATATTAAAGTACTTTACGTAATAACGTAGATCTATTATTTCGTAAAATATTTAATATTATAGATATCTCTCTTAGTTTCTTATCTTATATCTATTACGATATAACTCGTTAAGCTCTTTATAATCTAAATTATAAAGAAATATATAATTAGTTTAATAAAATTATATTAAAAGATATTAAAAATATAGAATTAATATTAAAAGAAAATAAGTTTTATATTTTAATTTTAATATAAGAGTAATTAAAATATTTTAAAATACTACGCCCGGACTCACCGAGATATGGGGCACAGGCAGCGCGAGGAAATACCCAGGATGACTATATCTCCAGATGGTACTGTAAAAATATTGCCATTCCGCAGAAACTAGAGAGATTTGTGTTCTTCGTGAGTAGATCACTTAATTAGGCACCCGATATATGTAATATAGCCATCCCTCGCCCGGAAGGGGATTTGATACCCGCTTTTAGAAAGCCGATCAGCGGGACTCCAAGAGCAGATTAGATAGGGATGATTCAAGCGAGAAGACAGCATCACTTTCACTCTGAGTGCTACCATCACAGATATCGAGTGCGAGACGTTGACTAAAAAGGGATGCTTTAATAATCCTATTGTCATGATTGTTGTGGCAGGCTCTCTTCCGCATTGATTAACCCTTTTGTCTTGACGGTACCTTCCAAGCGCTTTCCCCAATGTGCTTGCCGCCCGGTGCCTACTCGCTTTAGGAGATCACCTCTAACGATGGTTTCTTGATCCACGGTGACCTGAGCACCTTCCAAAGGACTGGATTCTTCACCCGTTATGCAGCTTCGGGACAGTCCAGTTTCTTCGTTGTCTGGAAGTATCACAGTTGTTGCAGACTTGGTAGAATCAATAGTGAGTGTTGCTCAATGAAGACCTTTCGAAAAATGCATTTGCCTCTATGCCGTCGTAATCTTATCAGCAGCTTTTCACTAACTTGACAGTGGTATACACAAATGCTGGGCTTAAAATTCTATTTGCACAAGTGCCATTCTGTACCTTCCCCTACCAATTATAAGTCTTTGTTAGCTTCATCTTCGTTTAGATCACTGTTGCTTAGAACGGCCCAGCGGCCGCTATGACTATCTGTTCGTGAGGATGATGAAGACTGGTATGAAAGCGAGGCATCGTGTAGAGTATGATGATGAAAAGGACTTCATTACTATAGAGGCCAGTAGGAGGGAGCCCACCAGCATCAATAGATCACTTGGGGATCTACTCGAAGAGATTATCGCCGATTTACGATCTCGCAACCAATGCTTGACAGACTTAAGTGGGTTATTAGACGGCCCAGCGGCCGATGCCGATATTAATGAAAGGCGAGCCACTCCGATAGTATCCTTCAAGATCTCCGGAACAGCAGAGGTTTGGACTCGAAAAGCCATAGATAGCTTTCGCCACAGCTTGACTGGGGGCTAGTGAGGGCACAGCACACACTTATAGCAGGATAGCCGAGATTGCTATGTTGGAAGAGCCTTGAAAAGGCGGTGTTCTCACCTGTTTTTTGCTTCTTATTCTTGTTCCTCTCGTCGCAAGAAGAGGTTTTTACACTTTTTCCTTCCTGATATCAGACGAAAGCAATTTTCATTTGAAAAACACATTATTCTTACCCGTTGTTATTCAGCCACTACCAATGGCCCCCAAACGTCCTCACAAGCCTACCGCAAAAGCCATAGTTACACGTCAGACTGCCGCCATTAGATCACCACCTTCACAAAAATCGTTCTTAAAAAGATCCTCTAATAGGCCCCTCCCCCCACCTACTCTCGCTATATCTTTTATTCACCAACCAGGTTCTTTAATAAGACCACCCACTCCGTTAGACCCGATCTATAATCCTTACACCATTCAATTGTAATTAGTTCATCAGGAATTTGAATGAGCATAGGCCGATGAAAATAATATACTTCAGAATTAAAACGAACTCGCCCGTATATAGAACGAGGTTAATAAGATCTATACCTGTTGCCAGTTAATTACCCCTATCATATATTAATCTATATCCTAAATCCCTATATTATTAACCCACTAATCGTTTCTATTCGTCTTACCTCCCCAGCTATCGCCTATATCTCTTTAAATTATATAGTTAACTTTAGCCTTACCGTAGTAGAGAACGTTAATATTATTTGAGATGGAAGTAATACCGCGTCGCTTCTTCTTATATTAAAATAATAACCTTATAATAATTTCTCTTCTTTTTTATTTTAAAGTAGTAAATCTAAAATATATCAAATAAATCTATTATAAGATATTCGATGTTAAATATCTTAATAAGCTATCTAATAACTTCATTAATTATCTTATTAATAACGATAAGAAGATTAAGAGATTTAAAGAATTTCTTCGATATTTCGAGGTCTATAGCTAAATTATATATTTCTTTATCTATAAAATAATTATCTTATCTTTTTAAAAAGTCCTATCGAATTATTACTACTATATTTCTAATCTATCAACTATCTATATCTTTTAATTAATATACTATTTTTATAAGATCTTCGTTTATAATAGAATTTAGCTTTATTAAGACGATATCTATGTATAGCGAATATTCGATAATTATTTAGAAAATCGAATTCTGAGATAGCGATCCCCGCCGATTTAATCGAGAGTTTATCTATTATATAATTTATATTTAAATTAGACTTTACCCTAGATATATCGTAGTATTACTTTTATATCTTCTTACTAAAATACTTAAAACTCTTAACCGTTTTACTATAATTGATTTAATTATAATAAACTATATAATTCTTAAAGTTATTATTATCTATATATATATAATATATATAGCTAATTATATTCTTCTACTAGCTATATTAATAAAATCTCCGCTAATATTATCTTACTAGATATAAAACCTCCTTTCATCTCTTAACTATAATTAATATTAAGAAATCTTAAATCGATAGTCAAGTTATTCTCGTATATACTTATCTCATTAAATAAGCCTCTATTAAAAAGACGTAATTTACTAAAGAAAGATAATTAAAAGAAATAACTTAAAGATTATCTCGATTAAATATTCGTTAATATCTTATTTATAATTATCACCCGCGGTATTAAAATAGACTATTAAGATCTTAGTTAATTACTATTAAATAAACTCTACTTTAATATCGCTATAGTATTCGAAATACTATCTAAAGATCTTTAAAAGTAGAAGAATAACGATTATCTAATAAGGTTAGATATAAAACTCTTAAAATACTTTATTTCGTCTCTATTAGACTTTATTTCGAAGTATAATAGCGACTAGAAAAGAATTTATAATCTTTTCTTCCCACGATTACAATCTGTTAACCACTATATTTATAAGGCCTACGAAGTACTCGAATATATTATATTAAACGATACTATCGATATTTTACTTATCTAGAATAAGAGTATAATTATAATTAAGCGAGACCTCGTTAATATATTTAAATATATTCTTATAGTTAAATCGAACTTTTAACTACTAAGTTTCTTTTAGAATGACTTCTATTATATCGATAGATTCTTATTATTTAACTTATACACTATATCCTTTAATTTTAATCTATTCGCTAAAACCCTTTATTAAGTACTTATTATCGTTCTTTTCTAAAGTATTATTTTTTATTATTTAAACGATTTCTTCGCTATTCTTTTATCTAATAGCGATATAATCTAATTTAGCGACGACTTTAATATTATCTACGATAATTATAATTTAAAGATAAATTATATTAAGAATAAGAAAGGTACTCTAATTGAATTTTTAGGAATTTAATTTGATAGCGAGAAGATAAAGATTAGGCTTCTTCTTAATAAGCTAAAAAGAGCGAGAAAGTCGATAAAAGCCCTTCTAAATAGGTGGAGTATCCTCTATAACGAGCTGAAATCAGCGATAAATTTATTATTCTTCTCCGCTAAAGTAGTAATCCCTAATAAAGCCTTTCTGAGAAAGCTCTACTTCGCATTATTTAAAAAATGAGAATATTATTATATTATCGCCGTAATCGCAGCGGACCTACGCTAATAAGATATCTTTCTATTTAGATAAAATGAGATATGACTACTCCGCCACACAGCCGCACGCCGTTATTATTTCATATAGATAAACACTTCTAGTAAGTATGAAATAAGAGGGTATATCCTCGAGGATATCGCTACTCGTTCTAAATTAAACAATACGTTTAGTATATACTTCGCTATCCGCTATCGTAAGAAGGATATTTAATTTAAAGAGATATTTGCTATTCTTATAGTTATCCGCAGATAATTATCTCGCTTATATTAATTATATCTTACGCTCTACTATAATAATAACGTCGTCGTCGAGAGTATTAATAGTAATTCTATATATAAGTCGACTATAATATCGCTTAGATAAATAGTTATACTATTCGCTTAATACGATATTATTTATAATATAATTTAAATCTTTATTAAGTGAAATACTTTAGTCGACTTACTCTCTCGCTTTAAATTTAATAAAATTATTAACTTACATCTATAGCTAAGCGCTCTTAGTCTACGTAGAATTTATTAAGTTATAATCCATTTAAATTATAATATAAGAAGACTTCTTTAAATTATAATATCGCGAGATATCTCTAATAAGATCTAATTAATAAGATAAGAAGTAACTATTAAACGGCGAAGACCTTCTATATCGAATTTTATACCTTATCGAGGATTACCGCGTTTTTCGCTATTATTTAATTATTTATCGACTAAATAGTACGTCTAGTTAATTATTACGTTTAGATTAAATTTATTAAGATTTATCTTATAAATATTCATTTAGCCTATATGGATATAGAATTTAAGAACCTCGAGGTCTTTTATTATCTACTATTATAGCGGGTAATTACTAATATTTATAGACTATATAGCGAGGCTAATATTAAAGAATATAATTTAATTACGCGAGATCTACTACTTTATATTCTTATCTAATTTAATAAAACTTTCTTAGAGAGAGTTATCTTATATACTTTCTTTTATCTCATATTTACTATATTTCTTTATATAGGCGAATTTATATAATCCTAAACTAAATTCGAGAATAGTGATTTTAAACGATAATATATTATAAGATATTTAATTACGCTATATAGTTACTATATAAAGCTATCACTATTATTCTTAAAGACGAACCTATTTAAAAGGGGAATTACGCTATCTATTACCGCTATAAATAATAACGTCTACTCTATTTATTCGCTATAAAACTTATTTACTCGCTTCTCTATTAGTAAGTTATTATCGCTATTTAATTCGAATAAGGTCTTTATAAGATAGTATATTATCGCTACGCTACGTAGTACTCTATATATACTCGATTACTCGAGCTACTATTTAGAATACTCTTTTCGCGAGAAGATCGCTATCTCCGCGAGGGATGTCGATTTGATTAACGACGAGATTTAACTACTTGATCGTTGGAAGTCTAATTCATATCGCTTATATATCGAGATATATCCGGCCTATATCCTCGCCGTATTATGTTGCTTCTAGCGTCCTTATATAGCTTAGAGCTAATAGGTTCCTATCAGGTGTGGGCTATCTATTTTGAGAGTTTTTCTAGAGCTAAGCTATATAGTAGATTGCTGTCTATATGCGGCTGGGCCTTAAGACTTAGTCAATTATTATTTAGAACTCATTTGTGCGTGTAGTTTTCGTGGGACGTTTAGCGAGACAGCACTAGTCCCCAAATAGACGTAACACTTGCCGAGCGCTTGGGCGAGGCCAACTGGCAGAGGTACCAGAGAGTATCAAAGAAGCTGAACGGAACAGACTATTCGGAAGACCAGAGCGGAAGTGGTAGTGATGATAGCGAAGAAGACGAAGTAGAAGACCTCCCGGACTTCACGGAGGCTACCAAATCAAGCGCAGATCCCAGCTCTGTCTTCAGCTCAGCAGGACGGCAGATAATTACCACTGGGACATCTGTCTCCAACAAGGCTAATTACTAATTCATACCCCGAAACTATGAATCCTTACCGAATCATACCCCTAATTACTGAATCATACCCCGAAACTATGAATCCTTACTCAATCATACCCCTAATTACTGAATCATACCCCTACATCAAAATTTGGGGTATGATTCGATAAGGATTAATTGCTTGAGGTATAATTCGGTAATTTACCAAACTTGCTGTATAGACTATTAAAAGTGAAGACTATATATGAGAGTCACAGACTGGGTATCCGATAACCGCTCAACTGTAATAAATCCAATTTTTTCTATTACAATACACTATGACACTCCATCACCCTATTATAATACATTAAAAAAGCGCTATATCTACTCTTTAGACTTCACTATAATTCCTCTACTATAAAATTATTCTATATAGTTTCCTTTACGATATAGAAAGACGTTATATATAGTATAGCCACCTCTAATCCTAAGAGAACTTTCTCTATTTTTATTTATTTCTCTATTAAAACCTCTATTCTTAATGTCTATACGATACTATATATATATTCTACTATCTTTTATATTTTGCTAGTTATAATTATCTTATAGTAACTTAGAGAGAATAGTAATTGCGAGTGGAGATGGAATCTTTCGATTAACTCGATACTTTATCCTTTATTAAATCTATTATTACTTGTTCTAGGAAACTCTAATGCTTTTAACGCTTCTTTTTTATAAATTTATAGAGTTTAAAAGTATTAGAGAGACTTCTATCAAGATGCTAAGTGAATAGAGATATCTAAGTTCGATTATAAGCTCGCTAAGAAGTATATATAGCTATTAATATATTAAATCGATTAATCTCCCTTATATATAAGTTGTAATAGAAGAATATTCTCGAAATATCGAAATCCTTTTATTAAATGTTATTCTTATTCTTCTTAAAAGTAGGTAAGACAATGCGATTATTAGTACTTGTCCTATTGAGACGCTTTCTCTTTTTAATAATAGTATTATTAACCTCTCTAATATCGTAGATAATAATAAGAGCTAAAATAAGGTTATTATTCTATTAAGCTATTATAAGAATATTATCTTAAACTACTATAGTAAGAACTTTATATAAAATATTCTTAGTAAAAATCTATTTTATCTTTATAAGTAATTTCGAAAGATCTATTCGATTTGGCTTTATAGTCTTATATATAGTAATCCTTGAGGCCTTCAGCTTTTTAGTAAGCTTTAATTCGATAAAATAGTTATTTATAAAGAGGATAGAGTTAGAGAATAGTATATTAGTAGCTAATTTAAATACTATAACTAATATTTCTTCGAGATCTTTAACTTTTAATCTATTTTCGAGGTCTTATATAGACGAATACTATATATAATTATAGAGATAACTCTTATTACTAATTGCGAAAAGCTTATATTTCTTCTTAATTGACTTGTTTAAAGTTATAATAGAATAATAAATACACTCTATCTTCTTAATTATATATTTATTAATTATATAGTAGAAATTTAATATACGTAATTTCTTTTAATTATTTTATATCTTATCGGCGAATAAAAGAAGCTTTCTATACTATATAGACTTCTTATATCTATTCTTTTTAATAGTAAAATTATTCTTTATATCGAGATTTAAGTAATATATATATCTACGAAGAAGAATATAGCGATTTCGAGCTATTTATCTAGTAATAATCGAAGTTACTAGAGTAATACTATTATTTCTTTAGTAATTATAAATAGTAGAAAAGTAATAGATTCTTATATAGATAGTAATAGCGATAAAGATTTTCAGCTTTAAGATCTTAAGAGGTTCTTAAGTAGAATTAAAGGTACTCTACTAAGAGATATATAAATTAATATTATCGCAAAGTATTTCCCATACAGCAGTAGTTTATATAAGAGAAAACACTAAATATAAAGTAACTTTTAGACCTTTCGGAAGGTGGTTAATAGCCTTATAATATAGAATTTCCATTGATTAATACTCTAATAGTTTAGGTATATCTTCGAGAAGCTTATCACGTTTCTCGAGCTTATCCTTTCTTATCTTATCCTAAGCTTCTCTTTTCTAACGCTTTAAGGCCTAAGCTACTTTAATCTTATTAGAAGTAGATAGAGTAGTAATTTTAGCTATAGTAGACGTGATGTAGTAAAGTTATTAAGAAGAATAGAAAAGAGACGCGTTATTGATATGCGGAGAATTCTCGATTAATTTATTATCTCGGCCTAGGCGGTTATCGAATAGATAGGCTAGAAGATCAAATTCAGCCCACTATTAGCAGCAGCTCCTACGGGGGCTCTATTTAGTCTAAATAGAGGTATCTAGCTATCAAGCGTAGCTGTCAAGCGTAAAAAAGGTCTAGTCCCGAAGGTATCTATAGCTAGACCCCTATTTAAACCTAAATAAAGTTTTTATAAAGCCGTTATAGGGCCTCGTGAGAGCTACTACTAATATTTACTCGACTTTTATCTAATATTTAAACTAGTAGATCATCTATTAAATTCAGTCTAAGATATTTCCTCTTTTCTGTAATCGAATGGCCCAGGTCGCGAATTTCTTCTTTTACGATTTTTATCATAAATGATAAATTATCGAATCATATTCTAAGTAATAACGAATTACTAAATTATATCTCAAGGTGTATAATTTAATAATTAGAAGTATAAGTCGATAAGGATTTATAGTTTCGGGGTATGAATTAGTAATTAGCCCGTTAGTAATTTGCTATTACTTAGAGTATAATTCGATAATTTACTATTTATAATATAAATCGTAAAGAAGAAAATTCGCGCTATTCGATTATAGAAAAGAGAAAATATCTCTAATTATATTTAATAGATAATCTATTAATTTAAATATTAGATGAAAGTCGAGTAAATATTAATAGTAGCTCTTATAAGAGCCCTGCGATAATTCTATAAAGGTCTTATTTAGATTTAAATAGGAGCCTAACTGTAGATACTCTCGAAATTAAGCTTTTTTTACGCTTGATAGCTACGCTTAATAGCTAGATACCCTTATTTAGATCTAAATAGAGCCTCCGTAGAGCCGTCGCAGGGCCCCCGTAAGGGTTACTACTAATAGTAAGCTAAATTTAGCCCCCTAGCCTATCTATATCTAGTCTATAATTTTTATATATAATCTTTACTTTTAATAGTCTATATAGTAAGTTTAATAAATTATCGAATTATACTCTAAGTAATTAATTCTTATCGAATTATACTTTAAATTTTGGTATAGAGATATAATTTAGTAATTAGGGGTATGATTCGGTAAGGATTTATAGTTTCGGGGTATGATTCGGTAATTAGCCCGTCTCCAACAACCAGTTTGAACTAAATTTCTTGTTAGGAGGGCGCGGCGCGTTGTCCAGGATTTTAGATCCCAAGCCACCTACACATCGGTGGTCAGTGGTTATTCAGGCGAAAGAGGCTGGCTGAGGATCGAAAGGATCCCGCTGCACAGTCTGCGGGGACAAACAAAAGGACATTACAAATCAAACGGAATGGAGATAGCATATGTTCGCGGACCTAGAGCCTTACATCCGCACATTCCAAGACTGTGCACTAGGTGTAAGCTCTTTTGGTCTGAAAGGTATGGGCCGGCCACGAATCTTAGAAGCTCGACCCTTCAATAGACTGATTCTTTATTTTATTCGTTTTTTTTTGTTTTCGGGGGTGAAAACTCCGAGTAGCGGCCCTGGGCTAGCCCTACTTGTAAGGTACTCTAGGGGCGGGAGCCGCCCGTAAAATTGAAATTGTAGGCCGCGGAACATCTTGCAGATGTACAACATACGGAGGTCTGCACCAAAAGTCCTGCACCCGCGCTAGTGGCAGCCCTAACCCTACTTTCGGAAAGCGGCCCTGTAGAGGGGGGAGCCTAGAAATGTCTTCGTATTAGTGAAATGGTAGCCGCTCTCGGTAGGGATGCGTAATGACTGACATTTGACCCCTATGACAGTCATGTGACAGTCATACGGTGACAGGCCGTCTGACCTGACAAATGACAGCGCTAACCGTATACCGTAGGTGTCTAACCGTAAAGATGATAAGGCTAACCAAAGATAGGCGTAGTAGATAGAAGCTTGGCGTTATCTATTCTTAGCTCAATAAGATACCACTAGTGATACTCAGTTTCAGCCCTGAATATCTCTGAATTCCACCGTACCCCGAGGGTCGGGGACAAAAGTCGTTGGACACCGATCCCCGCTAAGCCCTACCAAAGTGTCCAACGACTTTTGTCCCCGACCCTCGCCCTTCGAATCCCACGCTTCACCTTACTACAAGCTCTTTGCAGTGCGGTCATTTGAATACATATGACTGTCAAATGACCGAGAAGGTCTGACCTGACGTCACGTGTCATATGACAAATCCACATCCCTAGCTCTCGGCAACCTGCTCCCACCCCGCCATACCCCCAACTTGTATCTGTTGAAGGACTAGCCGTTGGAGGGAGGGTATAACTAGGGTAGGTGTTGGAATTAGAATATATTTGCCTCAGTCCCTCAGACCTGCCAAGCCCATTAAACTCCTTCGGGTTAGCCTGCTGACTTCGCAGCTTAAATGCGGTAGATCTGAGCGCAAAACCTCGTAATTTTATCAGATCCGCGTTATTTTCGCGTACGTCTTATATAAACTTTAAGCTTATATTTTTTAAGTCTTAACATCTACTTACGCGATGTAATTATAATTTAATTTTCTATTATAATAATTTATTTCTTAATACGAGATAATAGTTTTATATCTTCTCTATCGAATACGCTATTTTTTAAGATTATCTCTTAAGAATTCAGCGATATTAATATGGGCTTTTAAAAAATCCGTAGAATTAATATTAAATTTCGAGTATTACGCGATAATAATCATAATCGATTAGCTCGAGATTTCTTTTATTAAAAGATTTATATATATATATAAGTCTTCGAAGTACGTATTTAACGTAAATAATTAAGTAAATTATAATACGCTAGTACTCGAGACTAATTTAGCTTTAAAATGCCAAGAATGCCAAGGAATTTATACGTTAAGAATGTTTAAAAATGTCAAATCACCGTAATGCGTGTAAGTTTTTTTAAAAGAAATAAAGAAGAATAAATGGAGAAGAATAGAGAAAAATAGAGAGTAATAGAGAAGAATAGAGAAAAGTTAATGATTTACTTATGTGTGCGCACGCGTATATATATTTATATGTGTGTGTGTGTGTGTTGCAAATACTCGACGATACGCGTTAATTTGTTAACGTATTTTAATACATTTAAAATACGTAGTTAAAATTCGTATTCAAGTTAAAAATGCGAAATTATGCGGGATTCCTTATATTTTATTAGAAATAAGCCGGATCTGCGCGTAAGATTAGGATTTGCCCTCAGACGTGTTATTTTCTAGGTCCGCAGTCAGCAGAAGTGCTAACCCGAAGGGGCTTAGCAAGCGAAGCTTAACACTCTGAGGGACTGAGGCAAGAATATATGATGAACGGAAGATTTAAGGGTGAAAGGACCCCAAAAAGAACTGACCGGGGCGAGGTTCGAACTCGCGATCTATAGATAACATTACGTGGCATATGAGACTATCGCTCTAATTTAGATCAATGTTAGATATTCCTTACCGTGATATCAGACTTTGCGACCTTACCTAACCAGCTAAGCCACCCAGTCGCGATTTTAAACTATCCTCAGATTCTATATGTAATGTTAAAAGCCAGGAGCTGCTGTTACAGGCCACGCGATTATGATGGAGGGCATTTGCCTGCAGCACACCAAAAGCCTTCCCGTTTGTTTCTTTTTCCCTGAGGCCGTATCAATGGACTCAATGGAAACCCCCACCCCTCCCCTCCCGTCTCGACAATCACGTACTAGTTTTCCCCATGGTGGCTGAACGAATATTATCAGTACTCTCGAGTCGCGAAATGAAATAATAGGCGAAACGTAGTATCGTTATACTTGAGACTTTGAGAGGTTCCGTCGGAGATTATAGGAGGTGCCTCTAGAGAAAAATTAGGTTCTGTTGTAGGATATTACGTATAGTTCAGGCAGCAGATTTGAGCGGTAACAGGGCTTCAGGGTTAGTTGATTGTATCATATATGGGTTGGTGGATAATTTTAGGGGCTCTTGGGGCGCATCGGTCCCATGAAGAGGTAAACAATTCAAGTGGATAGCCGCGCTCCTGCGTATGATTTGCCTTTATCTTGCATCTTCTGCCATAACTCATGCTTATTAACGAACTTTGTCTCAGCCACTTCTACAATCCTCTCCTCAAGCTCTGACTGAGAACTTCGCACGTTCCTCTTCGCCGCCTAGTCATCCCCATGATTTGGACGTCTTTGCACGAAAATGTTCAAAGATGAATATTCTATGAGAAACAATAGCGAAAGTCTAGACCGTAAGACCAAGGCTGGTGAATAAGGTAGGCATGAGTGGCAAATAGCTATTAGGCTGTGGCACTACATCGTACCTGGGTTGGCTGCAGAGCGGGGAAATTCCGCCCAAAGAAAGTCCCTTGCAATGAGGCCAATCTTTTTCTCCAGATCCTGCTCAGTAGCATGTTGACAACGCGACGATGCGCTTGTTTACAACGCTTCGCAACGGCCAAACGATGTCAATTATGGCGTGTGCTACGATATCAAAGCACCGTCCCATCCCCTACCTCCACGATTCCGCCAGCCTTGTTAGGCAGAGCTCAAGCTCTTGCAGCTGAACATGCTGAGCTCTCGAAGCAGCTTAACAGCGAGTATGATACTCGGATAGCAAAGAAAGCCGGGTCTCTTTCCGCTGTGGTTACGGCCTTGAACGGCTGGGAGTTGACCAGCAACGTTCGTCCCCAACCTGCAAGGCAGATGCATGGTCACTGATAGACAAATAGTCTTTGCCAGAGCTCCAGCAACTTATCAAAGACCCCTCAACGGACCCAGAGCTACGATCCCTTGCAGAAGAAGAGCTGCAGTCAACCACAGAGAAGCTCTCATCACTATCTAGCGACCTCCAGAAAAGCTTGATCCCAGAGCATCCATTTGCTCAAATGCAATGTCTAATTGAGATTCGACCTGGAGCTGGTGGAGATGAGGCTGGCATATTTGCTGGGAATCTGTTACAGATGTACCAGGGGTACTGCAGGCGGCAAGGTCTCCGAGTGAACATTCTCAAATTTGATGCTACAAAAACCCAGGGTCTTGAAAATTCAATCCAAGAGGCGGTCTTAGAAATTGAAACTCCAGGAGCATATGACATGCTCAGATGCGAGGCTGGAGTACACAGGGTACAAAGGGTTCCAGCTACTGAAGTCAAGGGTAGGACACACACGAGTGCTGTGTCCGTCCTGGTGTTGCCCAATTTTCCCAGCCAAGGAGAAGACGAGCTTGGGGAAAGTAACTTTGAGGACCCGTCAAACGACTACTACGTAGACCCTACAGATGTCCGAACAGATGTCATGCGTGCAAAGGGCGCGGGTGGCCAGCACGTCAATACTACGGACTCTGCAGTCCGCTTGACCCATTTGCCTACTAATACTGTCGTTGCTATACAAGACTCGAGATCTCAGCAGCAAAACCGTGCAAAGGCGTGGCAAATCCTACGAGCGAAGCTTGCTCAAGCACGGCGTGATGCCAGAGAAGAAGAGATGGCACAGCTACGCCTCAGCATCGTTGGAGTCTCCAAGATGGGTCGCGGTGACAAAGTCAGGACGTACAACTGGGGTCAGCAAAGAGTCACAGATCATCGAAGTGGAATCACGTTGCACCATCTTGATGACATTTTAGAGGGAGGAGAATCGCTTGACAAGGTGATGGCTAGTGTGAGAGAATGGCTGAAGATGCAAGACCTTCAATTGCTCGTCGCCGATGAGGAAGCTGCAAGAGCAAAAGCTGATATTTAGATTCAAAAACTTCGCCATGATAGCTGAGAAAGTAATCTGTGCTTCCACCGAACTATGCGCCAGGCATGAGAAAACACTGGAGGTGATCGCCCATGCTTGCCCGGACTTTGATTTCGGAGTCAGTGTTGCCTATTCGACGGATTCTATCAGGCCTTGGAACACGTCTTGAGAGTAAAGACTCTCATGACTCAGGATTTGCTCAAAAAGGAGTCATATGGGCTCCGACAACAAACACACATACTGCGTTGTGAAAGTGGTACTCAGTTGGAAGTCGGCGGGTTTCTCAAGCGTATGCCAGATTGTGTGCGAGGATGCAGGATGGGAACGAGGAGACGGCTCTTCATAAGCCGAGCAAGTCTCGGAAGAATGGAGAGACCGTTCATGAGATTGGTATGCTTTGTTCATGTCTTCGTAGGTAATCCTGCTTCCGAGCTTGTAGCCTGTTCTTTTGATAATCTGTTGGCAGGAACATCCCATTCATGAGGCAGTTTTGGACCCTGCACTGGGGATGTCTTCGGGTCGTAAAGCCCTGTGAACGCTATTTGTTTTCACTTTATCTGCGTCACAAATTTGCTTCAACTGCTCTTGTACTGATCTATCTCTACTAAATATCTATTACCATCCTCGCATCCAAACACCTATGCCGATTCTCGCTTTGGAAGCACCCGTCATTTGCCTGACCTCGCTCTTTCAGCCACAGTCGCTTTGCGGAAGCCATTTACCCAGATCGTATCTGCGCCGTCCTCCACATTCTGTGCTGGGACCCGAGATATCATTCTTTGGTGTCTGGATCGATGCATAGTGCTTTCCGGATGCCAGTAACCCTCGCGCCTAATGTCGTCCCCAACTTTCTGTCTAAGAATCCGGACTTTCTTCCCTAAATGTTCGCCTCAGAGATGACGCCAGTAGCACGTACGGCAACCTTCAGCATCAGTCTTCCTGAATTGAGAGACCTGAGGGACTATCGAAGGCTTGAGAGACTTGTGGATGAAGATGGTCAAGACTATTGCATTTCTTTGCAACGTTGGTTGCGTAGGTAGTCTCTCCAGAGATCTCTTCCAGACTGATTGCATCCGCAGTGGAAAGTAGTGGTTTTTTAAGGCACATGTGGACTTCGGAAAGAGTGCAGGGTTTGATTGGAAGCGGATAGTTCTTTGGACAGGATGCGTGGTTGAGCTCGGGAAACCTTTGTGTTTTCGTGACGTGCCTCATCTCTAATCTTTTCGCCATGAACGATCCGTGAAGAGGAAGTTATTGCGCTCAAAGTCACGACTTCAGGCTAATGCATGACACTATTCACGGCTTAGTGTGCCAGCAAATGTGTTCTCCGGCCCTTCGCACACCTTGCTGTCCCTTCAAGTCTGCCGCCCATACCTGTTTGAGTCTGGGATGTCGGCAACTGTCTCCCTGTACCTAAGCCCTTTTCGACTTCGTGGTTACTAGGAAGTTTTAGCGGTGCCAATAGAAGCCCTCGTGCTTGCTACGTCCTATCCCGAAGTCCTTGCCAAGGTACTAGTACAAAGACGGACATAAGGAATTATGAAGCAAAGCTTCTGACATGTTGGGGCACAGATCTTGTCGTTGATGGAATGTAACAGCACACTCCCTCAACCAGCCACCCCTTCTAGAGAAAGGCGAAGCCTCAGAATGCTCAAACCCTTAGGCAGAGAGATGCTCGATTATAACTGATTGGCCCTCGAGGTATTGAGAGTAATGAGAATACGACGCTGCACACGTGCCGAATAGTTGATATCACACGTACCTCGGCGGTTAGAAGGCCTTTGGGGTGGCGGGTTTTCCTCTTCAGCCAACCATGAAACGACCCCTCGTTGAGACTTCTGATCTTGACACCATCAACGCTTCGCCTTCCTGGGGGCAGTCCTTCCGAATAGGCTGCCATCCACCACCTGATGATTGCCCTCAGGTAGCATTAGATAACATTTACATTCTCATTTCCGTCTCCATGCTGAGCACGTGGCTATGGTCGCTGCTACGCTACAGCTTGATTTTCGCGCATGAGCATTGTGGTGGCCGCTAAATTATGGTGTCGTGAGATAACTTACATTCCTTGGGAGACACAAATGCCCTAGTGCTTTCAGACCATCTCAAACACCACCCACCACTATCTCTCACCGCTCTTCAAGGTCCGCACCACCTTTCGCAATGCCCTTGATCACAAGCCTTGTCTCGTATGAGTCGAACCTCCCACCAACAGCACCACTGACCTCCAAATGCAGAACGAAGCAGCCTATCATGCCAGGCTTGGCCTCCACACGATTTAACGATCCTTGCCGCTACTGGGATCTCTGGCACCACCCAGAGGACCTCGACTCTATCATTGCGTGCCTCATGTGGCGGGACAAACATCGTTTACGCGCTATGGACATCGCAGCTGCTCTGGCATTCGTCCAGCCAGCAGAGTACTGGGGCATGAGTGGGGAAGACGTCATTAAGGTATACTGCTACCTCCAGAGACACCAAAACATCCCAGAAAATCCATTCGCCGATTGGCAAAGCATGCGGGACATGAGAACGCACCCCCACTGGCGATACTATGTCATCTGGGCATCTTCCTGCAACGTTCGGCGAATGCAGAACTTGCTGGACGAGTCACTCTTACCTATGCACAAGCAACCAGATATGAGCAGGTAGGATCATCCTTCAGAAACTCCAATCTTCACCGAACACCCTCGGCTTTCTACTCACCAAACATTCTCAGCTGTCTTTTGAGCTTCAAGCTACCAACAACCTCCTCTCAATGTTTCCAAAGACAAGCCTACCGACACAGAAGCCTTCAGCCAGCCAGTCGCTAGCACACTGTCCCCGAAAGGTTGTCTGCCCGACACTCCCTATACTTTACTCCTCAGCGAACCTCCTCCCTCGGCCTTCACGATGCCCAGCATCCACTCGATCCGCCCAGAGGACGACGTCTGCGGGAAATGGCCCGGTCTTTGGTCACAAGGACACCTCATGGACTCTCTCATCTGCTGCATGATGTTCCGAGACCTCCATCACATGGACGAGGACAGCATCGCCTACGTGCTCGGGATCAGCTACAGAGGATGTGCGGGGATGACGGGGCGAGACGTCGTGGAGCTTTATGGATTCTTGCAAGCCAATCCGACCCTGCACAGCAACCCGATCAAGTACTGGCTGGACATCTTGAATCGAAACGTGGAGAAACCCGACGGTCGGCGTTTGGTGACCTTGGCGATCCTGAGGTTCGGCCGCAGAAGTCGTCCAAGGGAACGGTGAGGAGGGGTTTTCTCGCCTGCGGAGCGGTTTGTTGTGCAGTGTTGCACCAGCATTGGACTATAACACTTACTCTGTATCATAATTCAACCAATACCACTTATCTTTGACGTTCTCCTCCGCATCCACGATATCATTGAAGACGCCGGACGCCCGATAGGGCATCAGTCGGTGCCGGATATTAAATGACCTCGGCTTCCACCTGCCTAGCCAGTCCGATCTCTCGCAATTTCTGGTAATCTTACGGACGGTCGCATGCACATCAACACCAATGGATGGACCCGAAACCTTCTCAGGCAGGGGGGGCTGTTTTGAACTTCCGATGTCCTTCCGTGATACGAAATATAAAGCATCACCCAAACCTCACCTCTCCCACAACCATTCCCTTCAAACCTCTTCCACAACCCACATCTATCACTCACAACCCTTCACCACATCCGGCCCTCATCATGCCGCCACAAATGCCAGGTCTACACCCCCGTTCCCCCACATGATGCTATCCACCACCGCTAACCCAGCACCGCAGACTGCCCCCGGCAGTCCCCCGCCTCGATCGACCCCGCCACCGACATGTGCCGGAAATGGACCCTCTGGGGCCGAGGCGACTACCTCGACTCCGTCATCTGCTGCAAGGTGTTCCCCGAACGGCACTCGATGGACGACGGCGACATCGCGCGCGCCCTCTCGATCCTGCACAAGCAGTGCGCCAACATGACGGGGCCGGACGCCGCGGAGCTCTGGCGCTTCCTCGAAACGCACCCGAACCTGCACACGAACGGGCTCGTCGGCTGGCGGAAGATCAAGGACGGCGGTCCGATGGACAAGGTTGAGGAGGCCAAGGTTACCCAGGCCATCAACCGGTTCAAGAACCAGGTTCCTTCTGCGGGCAAATCTTGAGTGCGGAAGGGGGCTTGGGGCCCGTCCTGGAGGGCTTGCTGGTGAGCTGGATAGCTGCTCATTTGATAGAAGTCATCTCAAAATCATACATGACTCTTCTGTCCCTCAAACCCCCAGAACTTGAAAATCAAAAGCCGTCGTACATATCTTCAAAAATCTGCATGCATCGGAGACATCGCTCTGGCCTCTATTTAGTTCGCCATGGGGAGAAACCCCGCGTATGATCTCGTCGCCTCTAGGCTGCAATACGCGTCCAATGACGCTTCCCCCAACCACTGAGCAGACTTCAGGAGATCCCTTCTGGATAGAGGCCAAACCCTCTCTAAACGGCTCTTTGTAGCCGTAAAGGGGTATCTACTCAGACATTTTTTGGCCCCAGGCCACGAGCGAGGTGCAATCCGGCTTCACTCCAGCGGGTCTCTCAGCAACTTCCGGAATGTCACTCATAAATCCGCCTCTCGACCGCGGATCCTAGATCTAGAGACATCACCTAATCAGGTATTACCATCATTCACCACCAGAAATCGGTTCTTACCCCACTTCGAATAAGAGGCTGCATCATTGAACTGATCATTTTCAAATGTTCCCCTATCCTCCAAAACATCAGCACACTTTCCGATGAGTACTCCACCGCCACACACTATACACTTACCAACGGTACTTGTCTCCCTCCTCCAAAAATATGTCCATATCTAATACCCATACTTCAAACCCTACCAAGAGCACAACGCGGACCTAAACATGCCCGGCCGCACCAAAGACCCAATCTACAAACGGCGCCTCTGGTACAACCTAATTGGCCTCGACTCGCTGATGTCTGTTTGACTTAATTCTCCACTCATGACGCGACATTGCTCCCACCCTCGCCTACCACAACCCCCACTGCCATCAAGGCCCCACCGCACTCGACGTGAAGCACCGTGCACCACTACCTTGACGCAAAAACGACAGTTCCTACTTTGAAATTACTACGATCGGATTCGAGAACGGAAGGACATCGAGGCGACAAAGATGGATGATTTGCATCATCGGAATTTTGTTTCGGCGCACATTGGGAGATCAAGAGGTTGTATCGGGAGTAGTAGCCGGAGTTGTTCTCTTGGGTGCGGAGAAGTAAGGTTGGAGGCTGCGGATGTGTCGAAGAGGCTCAATGGTATAGCGAAAAGAGGTGGATCGGAGAAGGATGAGATTAGATTAGCCTAGTCGAGCTGATCGAGAATCGAATCGAATCGTCTCTCCCATGAACACCTACCTTGTGACTGGTCCAGCCGCTTCCATCCTACCCCGCCGTCATTGGCATTCGGTGGCCGTATGTCTTTTGCGCCTTGTATGGGTATCATGACGGCCTTGCAATATCTGCGAGCATGCCTGATATGTCTTTGGTATGTGGCCGTATTTATTTGTGGCATTATTTCTGGGTAAGAGGGTAGATGGAAAGGATCAAGCGTGATTGCCGGAGCTCGGCCGTAGCGCTTGCGAAGAGGCTGATGATAGTCTCTGGGTATGTCTTGCGAGAGAGCGCTGGCCGTTATCAATTTGTCAATCCCTCAAGATAATCTTTTGTAGATACAGGTGTTGTTCCCAACAGTCATGCGCATAGTCCAGGCAAGTTGTTAGGGTAATGGCAGTCTTGGACGTGGACCTTGTTGTATGTTTGGTAAATCGTGGATTGAAATAGTCAAGTAGGCAAAGAAGTAGCTAAAAGAGCGTATTGGACGGGCGAGGAGTTTTTATTTGGCATCAACGTCTTTAACTTTCTGAGACTTTCCAACGCTTCCTCTGCCATTTTCCCTAACTGATCCACAAGTCTTGTCCCTTCCATGTCTCATTTTCCCCACGCCTTTTGCCGAGCTGCAGAGTGCTATCGTTTGCTGTATCGCATGGTCGCTAAGGTGAAAATGGCTTCTCTCCGACGACGTTCTTGGTAGTGGGCTTCACAGGTAGCTAAAGAGGTAATTGTCAGTCACGCTTTTAACTCCGGCTTGTGGATAGTGTTTATTAGCAACACAGATGGCAACAGAGACTTAACAGGCTAGTCTTTTTGATAGTAAGGAACAAGGGATGAGAGTGGAAAGCTTGAATCACGGACCGCACAAGCCAGAGCTAACGATATTGTATGACCCCCGAGTCATACTTGGTGGGTTCAAGTCGCCAGGAGTCGTTAGCCGGAGTTCACAGTGAGCTTGGTAGTCGTCGCAGGGAGACACCAGATAGAAGTTGAAATGTCCACACGCTCTCTCGTAGACCGTCCACACGCACATGATGTTAGCTGACTTTGCAATCGATTAATGCTTGTTGCTTGCGACTTTGCATTCCACATGCTCTGAAGTGAATCTTCCGTGTCAAGAATAAAGCAAAGAGCAAGAGGACGATAACGGTATAGGACGACTGAGGATCCTTAAGAGACAGCCTTGCATCGGAAGATGAAGGCTACGCATGACAGCGTACACAGAAACAGCGAACGGTCTTCCGTAAGGGGTTGCCTCTCATTTGTCGCCCACAGTGGCACGAGACCTCCTCCCTAAGGTGCTGACGTAGAGCTCTTCACTGATCGCAGGCCGTAGACATGAGGTAATATGCTCCAGCGTTTCCAGTAGAGGCGTGGTATGCTACTCGCAGACCGAAGACCATTGGTCATGCCGCTTGTATGTTTCTGGAGAGGGCGTGTTGTGCTGGTCCCAGTTCTCAGAAGTTAACGTAGTCTCGCTCTCGTGTCTCTGGAAGGCAGTTGTTCGATTAGCGCCAGACCTGGCATGGTTGGTGAATGCTCAAACATGTCACAGAAAGGCGTATTTCCCTAGTTCATTTGCCACGACTTTCATTAGCCGTGCTCGCAGATATGTCGAGAAGAAGTCATCCACTGGTCCTAGTCCAAGCAAAACCGAGCCAATGGTGAGCGATGGTATAAGACAGACGTTTTTTCTGTTCGTCCCGGGCCAAAGGATTCGGGTTCATTGTGCTTGGATGCGGTTGGATATGCACCTGCATGATGACTTGGAGCAGAATAACAGGGGGGGTCAGTTCGAAGTATTGAAAAATCGTCCAGTGAAGCAACAACATACGTGCAGAATCGGATTACCGTCACTTGAACGGTTGAAGTAGAGAGAAGCGAAGAAGCCATGAAAGAGCGTCCAGGGAAACCAAAGGTCGCAAGCTCTTGGCGCTGACCATCCTCCGTGATTTCCCACCCTTGACACGGCCATCACTGACCCCGCTTCACAAGCTGGAAAATGGTACGGCACCCTTATGGAAATCTAGAGATGGGCGTCGTTGCTTTGTTTCCATCAAAATGTGTCGTAGTCAATGTGCTTAGCTGGAACGTCTTCATTCACCTTCATGCCTCTCCTCCTCTCCAATTGGAGCATTTGTGAATTATACTCCTACTCACATTCTCCACAATGGCTTCTAGAGAACCTACCCCCTGCTTGGGAGGCCCGTGCTTCCCGTTCCTGGGTTACGGTGGCAATGTCCCGTGGCCATGAAAGCTTTTGCACAATTGGCCGATAAAACGTGGCTCCTGGTCTTCGTGCAGTAAGAAGTCATTGGGTTACAGCGACGCCGATCTTTTGCGTTTTCTTGGCCTTCTCATGCGCCGTTCGGAAGGTAAAACCAGGGAGACTGAATGCCATACTGCAGGAAGCATTCAACCATTCGGATGAGTGATGGAAATTCCTTGCCAGAGAGCTGATCTTCGAATCAAAACGAGCAACAAGTGGTCATGCACTAGGTTCAGGACGAGTGATAAGCTAGGATGGCTCGCTGTCTGTCTGTAATGTTTCCGAAAACGTGAGTCTCATCGTTGAGTCCAATAATACGCTGTCTATGCGCTCGCTGCAAATGTTCGCCACTACCCTGCGGCTTGTTGGCACTCATCCGAAGCGGTTGCCTGCGAAAGTGTTTACACTCATGACTCTTCGTAGGTCCAGCAAGAGAAAATTTGTGGACAGGAGCCACGGGCCATTCTCTGGTTGGACCTCAATCGACAACAAAGGCTCGGATGGCGTGTCCTATAGTCTTGATGGTTGGTCTCAGAGAAGGAGCAATGAAGGATGTTTTGCCCCTTGATAGACTAAGTCACCTGGCATGCGAGCGTCGGGTCCCAATCGTTTCTCCAGGAAAGCCCAAAACACATTGGATTCTGGGTAAAGGAGGTGCGTTACCGTTCACCTAGGCAGACGAGCGATAAGAGGAGGAGATTACTTAAGAAGAGCCACTTCCTTCCAGGTTCCCTTCCATCTAGCAGCTTCACAGAGCTTGGAGGTTCCATTCGATCATCTCTCGCTTAGTTGACACAGCTGCATAAGCTTCGCTTTCCGCTGAACACCCAAGCCATGGCCGACCGGAGAGAAGACCGGCAGAGGGACAACCAGGGCAGGAGGGGCCCAGACGTGGCTTTCCAACCGCACTTTTTCGAGTATCACCGTCATATTCATTATGATGACCACACTCATAGACACACCCATAACCATTATGGGGAAGCTCAGGGACCTCCTCGTCGATCTCGGTCCCGCCGCCCACGAGACGTAGAACCCCCCGCTCGTGATTATCCTCGTCGTCCGCAAGATCAGCCTTTTCGTCCGAGACATCAGTCATCTCGACGTCTTCCTTCCCGGTCCCCTCCACGACGTCTTCCTTCCCGGCCCCCTCCACGACGTCTTCCCTCCCGGTCCCCTCCACGACGTCTTCCCTCCCGGCCCCCTCCACGACGTCTTCCTTCCCGGCCCCCTCCACGACGTCTTCCTTCCCGGCCCCCTCCACGACGTCAATCACCTCCCCCTCGCAGGTCATCTTCCCGCCGTCAACGGGGGCCCCCTCATCCACCCCCTGGTCACTCGGGCCGTCAGGGTCACTCTGAAAACCGTGGCCGCTCTGGTGATCACGGTCATTCGGGACGACATGGTTCTTCCGGCCGCTCAGACTCCAGACACGGGGGTGGGGACCATTTTTCGGAGACTTATGAGCGCAGCTACAGGCGTACCGAGGAGCCTGTCAGGCGCAGAGGGATCTGGGGTTGGTTTGATTGATCAGAGATGCGAGTGGACACTCATTATTCTGCTAGCGATCGCGGAATGACCTAACTGTAGCAGAGACTCCACGCCGCTGGCCCAAGAGGATGCCACCATGGCCGAGGCTCCCAGTAATTATGGAAACATTGAGGTGGCTGACAATCCGCAAAGGATGCAATATGGGGGTGTGGAGGGATATGATGGTGTCAAATTGATGGTTGAAGTTCTCAGATTGTTGCTGGCGTCCGATTGTCTCGGTGCTGCACACAGTGGTTTCTGTTTGATTGTGGCTTCGACTGTCGGCTTTGCACGGTCAAGTATCCTAGCAGCCCATTCCATTCTCTATCCCCGGGTAGCACCTTCCATAAACAATTCCCAAAACCTCACAACCCCCTCCCTCCCAGTGAAAACGTACAGCTCATATCCCTTGCCCAAGCAAACCCTCATTCGTCGATCCCAGAGCGCCCGTTCCCCAACTCAAACCCCTTAACCACAACAAAAGCACAGCCCACCCCATCTTCATCGCTCCAATACACCACCCAACGAAAACCCTTGGCATGAAAGAAACGAACGCTCTTCCTCCACCAGCCCCTAAACCAATCATCCACCGTTCCACCGTCCCAATCCCTCCCTCCCCCACAGCGCCCCAAACCTTCCAACACGCCGCACCACCAAGAACCGTCCTTCCACTCACAGCTTCCACCCCACCCAACCCTATCCCTTCAGAAATACCCTCCCACCACACAACGGGATAAAAAATGTCACCCGATTTCATCGTCGTCGCTTCAAAAACCCGATTTGCAAAGAACGAACGAAACGCCCGCCCTCCCCTTCGGAGGAAACCCGTGAATGTCGGCGGGCTTGCGACACGACATGCTTTCCCCGCGGCACCGTTCTTCTTCACACATATCTGGCGTCCGGATTCTAGTTGCGGATTCGGGGAGTTCTTGCCTACAGTGGGGGTTCCGCTGTCTCGAATGCAGGATAGAGATTGCGCTTGGGCGATGATGCCAAGGCTCTTTGATACGCTTAGTCAGATATTGGTCAGCGTTACGGGCATTCTCGGCCAATGACGGCGTTGTGATGCAGCATATGAGGAGATGGATCCGGGTCTGGGAGACCGAGAGGAAAAGCAGTCTTGGCCTGGTCACTGAGGGGGCCATACCTATACAAGCGCATCCAAACGGGCAAGCATGCATTATTCTATGTACATATCATGTCGACAAACACTCCACACCACCTACATGCTCTAGCATGTCCCATTCTCGCACAAAGTGGTGTAATTCGTAGTTCCATCCCCGTTAGTACACGCCGTGTCAGTCGTAAAGCAGCCCTGTTCCGTGACGCTATCGATCCTCCCCAGCATAAACTCTACCAAACGATAAGACGCACTAGGCGCATATTGAGGAATCATATGCCCGCTGAGACTGACCTCCACGAAAGTCAAGCCTCGCTCAGTATGCGTCGTGCCAAAGACACCAGCACCCGCTAAAGTGCTTGGGTTATCCTGCGTATGGTAAGGTACGAAAAACTCGTCTGACGGCTTGCTCGAGAAACCCTGGGCGCCATTCCAGGTCATGTTCTGGATCATCAGCAAGGTACCGTTGGCAATGAGGATATAGTCAAGAGCACCGTGGGCGATGATGGTTTTATTTAGCTTCTCGATAACACCAGGTAAGATTGACAGCCCGCTCGGAGGAGAGGAATCTGACCCATCCCCAGCGAAGACGTTGTTATTGGTGCACTCCATCCATTGCTCTACTGGCGCATTAATAGCCTTTTGCACATCCGTGCGATTGAAGTAGACGGTCGCTCCTGCGGGGGTGTAATCGAAAGAGCCGGGAAATCCCAGGACGTCCCATAGAAGCGGGCAAGTGGTGGCGATTTGGTAGATGTCAAAGCAAGGATTGATGAGTAGTTCGGCGTAGAAGATAGCATCCCACAAGTCGCATTCGCCGGAGGTATCGTTGGACATTGGAGGGTTTGGAAGGGGCCCAGCGGGAGGATAGACGAGGTATTCGTTGAGAAAGGATGTGTAGCCGCAGGAGTCGGCTTGCTCGTGAAGAAAGCTCATAAACGATGCATTTAGGGAGAAGAGAGGCGCCCAGTAATCGACGTAGGCTACCGCAGGGACTGGAATCTTATAAGTATTTTTTCCTTGGAAATTGCATGAGGGTTTCGCTTACTCTGCTCCTGCACAGCTTCTGTGCTCGTACTCGGATCGTGGATCAAGATGGACTCAACGTCGTAGTATGTCGTGTCATTGCTATTCAGCATCGCATCCGCAATATATGGCACATAGTATCCCGCATAACTCTCCCCGGAGATATAGACTTTGCGATTCTGCAATCCAAAGGTGTCCACGAAGTTCTTCCAGAAGCCCAAGAACTCCGAAGCAACCCCGGTCTCATCCGTAACATCCGGCGTCCCTTGCGAGAAGCCAGTCCCGACCGGCTGCTCTACCCAAACCATGTTGGTGAGGTTCACCCATGTCCATGGGTTCGGGACTGGCGCAAAAGTTCCATACTGCCAAAGAAAAGGTCCATTCTCTTGCAATAGACCTTCAAGAGAGCTACATCCCGGTCCGCCATTGAGCCAAATAGTGATTTCGTCCTCGGCAAGCGGATTCGTTGACGGGAAGTACCAGAAGTAGAGTTCTCGGGTCTCGTTGATCTTGGAGGATATGGGCAAGAGTCCTGCGTACGATTCCCCAATGTCAAAATCGACATCCGGGATAGCAGATCCATTGACGGCAAATTCTACTCCCATTAGTGCCAAGGCAAATGACGTGTGCATTGAAGGCTCACTGCTTGTAGTGTTCACATATTGTCGCTTATTGTACTGAGGGTAATGAACGTCTTCGAAAAACCTGGGCGACCTAGGTGCGCGCTCTGGCAGCGATTTCCCAACATGCTGTGCATTTCTAGCTGCAACGATACCGATAGTGGCCAACAGGCTAATGTAAGTAGAAACACGCATTTTGCAAGGCGGGTGTAAGTAGAATACACAAAGGTAAAAGGCTGAGGAACGAAGAGCTTCCTGCTGCGGGGACTCGAATTTCTATTATAAGTACCGATTGCCACAACGGACAGCTATCGATGAAGAACTAGGCTATGTCTAGGTAATGCAAGGCACCGCGATGTGCTTGAACGGCGATCATGTGACTAGGAAGCTTCATTGCTTCCCGAGTCGATTCTACTGGGTCAACAACGGATAAGAGACCCCACTCAGGGCTTCTCCGCACGTAAATCGCAGTACCTGCCATTTCCGTGACGACCTCGCTTCTGCTCACCCGTAGCGCTGACAACGACCTGATGCGGAAGGTGAGGAAGTGTCGTTGACGTTGCCACGCATTGAAGCTTGGCGCTAGAACGTCCGGGCCGGCACTGTCAAAATCCTTTTCCGACCCCCTGTTTTATTACAAGGGGGGGAGGCTTTCAACCATGTCCGTTCTTGAGGCTATTTTCGCAACAGGGTATTTGCGTAGCTTTTAGCGAGTTGCTATGCATCTCGAGACTCACAATAAAGGATACATAGGTATAAATAGGTATAAATAGGTATAGATAGGTATAAAATACCGATGGGCTCATGTTAGAAAGCAAGTTTCATTTTTCAATACTGATCCTGAAACGGGCTTTACAAGTAGAGTACATTAGTGTTAGATTCGCCCCCCGGAGATAAGGTAAGTATCCCTGCAAATTAGATACCGGCTTTCCTCGCTCGATGCGTAAGGTATACCTTAAGGGCCCGGAACATAAATGGGACTACCGGCACCGGGTCATGCACTCCGCCGGCCGATTATGCTAGCCCGTAAGCCTCCAGGGCAAGCTGAAGCATGTCTGTTTGGAAGCGATATGGATGCTATCGAGATGATTACTTTCCCAGCCCGAACTGTTTCATCATATCACTTTAGAGGACGCGGTTGCCAGCGATCAGAAGGCAATAGCAGAAATGGTATCCAAACGACCGCCAAAGAAATTATCAAGCGCTCTCCTGCACCTAGACACTAGGTTTGCGACCCCAGACGACATATCTTCGAGCGACAGCGTCAGCGAGACCTTCTGGGATTTGTTCGCTGAGATAAAAGGGATCTTACATGTCGTTTTGCGCGTGGATGTTTCTGCTCTCCAAATCCTTCCTGACTTTACTCAGTAGAACTTGTACCTCATCTGCAGACCAGCCAAGAATGCGAGTGTACAATACAAGTGAGAAGCCTTCGAGTCCCTCTTTGAGTTGCACTAGGTTGAAAGCCCCGACCTCTTTCTATATGCGTGAGTAGATCATCAGCTGCGGCTCTTCTGACAGTCTTGGCTGGTGTTCAGAAGTGTTGCTTGCCATTTGTCTGTCCTTTGGCCATAGGCCTATAGGGAGCCTGATCTTTTCATGATGGACATCTTCAAAGCCTGCCGCGCGAACCCAGTCCTCTAGGTGAGGCCCAGGACGTAAGGTACGTCCACCCATTCTTGCTGCTTTTTCGAAATCTACGTTCCACTTCTCCAACCAGGAATCTTTGATCGATCCATCTTCAGAGTAGAGAAGGAAGTCTCCATCCTGAAACTCAGCGATGCCGCCTGGGGTTAGATTATCGTAGCAAGTCTGCACAAGCTTTGGCCAATCTGCTATTGAGCCGGCCATGAAACGGGAGTGGATGTAGTCGAATTTGGTGGGATGCGTCCACGGTGCCTCAACATCGTCCACTTCAAACTTGACGTTTCGAGGTACCATGTTAGGTTGGACGGGGCTGAAATCGTTCCCGATCACCTCCGCGTCAGGGTAAATATCGCCCATCTCGATGCACCAGATACCTGTGCCGGTTCCAAGGTCCAAGATACGTCTCGGATTAGTCAAGGGTGCCAGATGGAGTTTACCACCGCATGCTTTCAAAATCATCTCATGATGAATGTCCATACGATCTTGCTCCGATTCATCGTTCGGAAAGACGTAAGTGCCTTCCCTAAAGGCATGATAACGGCGGCCATTTTCCGTGGGAAAGTTTAGCACACTTGAAGTGAGAGATGCGGTGTAGGTGGAACTGGATAAGCTTGAGCGGCCAAACGACAATGTCTACGGGTTTCCAGGGTTGACTTACAGATCATCACTGTACGCAGAATTGCTGTCGTCGATGGCAATATCACCTGCCGCTTGTACTGGTGCTTGTGCTGCTTGAGGTTGTTGTGCCTGAGGTTCTGCTTGAGCAATTTGCGCTGGCGCCTGGGTCGCTAGATGTGTGGTTTCGCTTGTCTGGTTTTGTTCTTCAGCGGGGGTAGGGGCAGACATGGTTGCGAGGTTTAAAGGGATGGGATGGCAGATGTGTCAATGGCAAGCGTCGAAAGCATACACTTTGAGTTCAGTGGGGGTTGAGCTTCTCGGCTAGAAGCCTCGAAGCTTTCCGACCGATCATGCCCGGCGCCGTTCCTGGAACGAATCTGCGAGATATTGGGTAGCTATAAATGCGGATGTAACTCAGCCGGGTAAAGCGTGTAAATATTCAATCATCATATATGGTGCCGCTTAGAAACTCGGTGGAGGGGAAGAAAAGCTTGGGTATGAGTGGGGTCACTTAACACTTGGGAGTCTGGTTGTGAGAGGGGAAGGCTGTTGGGAACGAGACTAGAGCGTCACTATCGTATTTGCTAACTCCACTACGGGAGCTACCGGGCAAAAAAGTGAGGTAGTCCCTAAAGTAACCGGGAAGATCCCTTATTCCTGGTGCCAGCGCGAGCCTAGGATATGCAATCTCCGATAAATCCGAGTCAATAACACTGCAAGCATAAAAACGCATGAATGGCTTCATACAAGGAGAGTACGGAGCAGATCACACGAAGATAAAATCTCCAAAAATGCAATGCTGCGGCTTTCCTTCTCTTTGCTCAGCTTGTAACAACATTCCGCAGATCTGGAAGTGCTTACCTGGTAGTAGTCAACAGAACCAGTCTATCTTGTAGACATACCGGCAACCATAGAAATCAAAAGGCAAACGCACGACAACACATACCATCCTAATATTCTGTTCATCCTCAACTACAGATCATCATGATGATACGCCATCTTGGTGTATTATATCATCCTAACGTATAGGTAGTTGCAATGGAAATCAAGATATGAACATGACATGTGCTATAGGTCTGCTAAAGGCGGTCACTCTTCAGAGTACGATTTTAGACCGTAGCAAATTAGCAATCAAGTACCGCGCGCTTGCTTTGGGCTGGACCACTGCTGTGCGCTCAGGTAGGGGATAATCCTCACATCCTAAAGTACCTCCCGTATAACAACATACTAGCAAACCAGTAAAATTATTCATTCCCTGCAACGGACTTTTCATGATCATAGAATTGCATCCTTCGAGATGAACTGAACGGCCTATCAATCATTTTTTGTCCGGAGCTCGGTTGGCCGTTGCCAATGGCCGATTTTCAGCCCTATCAGCTTTTCGATGAGTGACATCATCAGCGTTTCAATTCCACCACAGATTTCCATGTAATTCTTCTGGCTACTTGAACAACCGCCAACAAATTCATAACCACTCCAAACTCAGCGATACAACATCTTTCACCATGTCTAAAGAATACGAAGGCCAAGACCCCATGGCTATCGCCCGCCAAGCAGAGCGTGACCTCAATTCCCACCAAGCCAAACACGGCGTGAGCACCGCAGACTCAAGTAAGCACCTCCCTTCCTTACCCCACCAGTCAACTAAGCCCTCCTAGCCACCGAGTCCGGCGTCGACACCAGCGTGACCGACAGGTTCCCCGGCAGCACCATCAAAGTCGGCTCCGCCGCATCAGGCGCCGGCGACAACCGCGAAATCCCCGTCGATGAAGGAGGCGATCTGATCTCCAAGCCTGGCGAGAAGGGCGGATCGGGCCAGTAAGTCGGATCACCAGCGCACCCATGAAAACGCTTTGGGAGAGAACCGACTGACCCCTCCACCAGTCCAACCAAAGCACGAGACTTCGAGGGACCCGGGGGACCAGAGACCAAGCAGGCGATCTACGAGGAGGCAAACCCAGGGAATGATGATGTGAGAAACAATGTCAGGCAGGGAACCGACACGATCAGGCCGTCAGGGTAGATACGAGGTGGCGGATGAGCATGCGCAAGGTGGAAGTATTCGAAGCCGGTGATGAATGAAGGAACCTGAGCAAAGACAAAATCATACATGTTTTATCTCCACAATCAATGATTTCCATACCAATACAAAGGGCCGCTGTTGCTGTTGCCGTTGCCATGCTGCATGCCTCAATCGCGAATCTTAACAACTGGCCACTAACCTACCACACGATAACCTCTACTGGAATTTAAGACCCGACCCTCCGCTTCGCCACCCCAGACAAGCACCCTCCGCCCTCCTTCCTCAGCCATCCAACCATCCCATCCCCAATCTCCCCTCCGAACCCACCTCAAAAAGCAGATCCCTTCCTCCCTTTCCCTCCCCTCATCCTCCGTCCATCCAACCCCCATCCACCACATCTTAACCTCGGACCCCCCTCACACGGCTCTCGAGCCCTCCCGATCAGATCCCCTCAAACGTCCACCCACCAGCTGTTATCCAAAAACCCCCCTCAACCCACACGTGGACAACGTCAAGACCAGCATGACGGCGGGTGCCGCTGCATCGATTCGCCTCTTCGGCACCCGAGTGACCGGCAAGAGGATGGGGCTCGATCTACTACTTTACTGACAGGTCACCTAGTCCTACGCTCCGTGGGCCCGAGAAGCCGGGATCTGGCCGGCCTAAACGGGACACGGTTGGTAGGGGATTGGGGATTTTGTCCATTAGGTGTGGCGGTGAAGAAGGGCTTCTCACGGACAAAGCGGACGGGGAAGGGATGACGGGGTGTTGCATCTCCGTCGTAGAATCGCGATTTTTCGTTGGTTGCGCTATGTATTGATGTTTGTCATCAGATCTAGGTTTACACAGCGAACAGGCAGCGAGACGTAGGAGGTAGGATACGACTGGGCTTGTCCCAGGTCTGGTCGCGCTGGGCACGGAAACAGACGTTAGGTGTCCAGAGCATGGGCGAAATTGAAGCTTGGGCATCATTGATCGATCTATCTATCTGCGAAAACTTTCGCACTCTATTATATATCTGAAGGCTTTTGCCAACCCCCTTGCCAATCCTGTTGAAATAAAGAGAGATCTGATCAACTTCAAGATGCGATGAAATTGCGAACACGTGGGATTGATGGGAACATGCTGACGGGAGGAAGAGAAACGCACGCATGCTGAATCTCTCAGGCTCCTCAAACCCCTCAGACCTACCGCATGTGTGCAATAGGTATGAAGAGCTATTACCGCCGCAAAGGTAGCCCTCCGCGTAAAGGTGTCACCGTCTGACCCGCGAGTCTCTGACCTGTAATGTAGAAAAGAGTGTTTGCATACGAATGCCGTCGAAGAATCCCGAATCTCTCAGAAGGATCCATCCTCTCAGTAGCTCCACAAGCACCATCCCTTGATCATTGTCTGTAGGGAGGTTGAGCCACATAAAGTCCAGCCATTTGATTCTCCTTTCCAAGTCTGATGCCGTTCGTCTGTCTCGATACCACTTGGCCTTTCATAGTAGCGTGCTGACTAGGAGTAAAATTCGAATCAGGTTGGCCCGACTGCTGTAAGACCTGAGCTGCCTTCGCTTCTTCCTCCAATTTTCTCTTATGTTTGATAGATCCAATGAGACCCGTGAGTTTCCTCCTGGCTAATTCTTTGAGCTCCGGAGTCTCGGGACTATGCTTGATGGCATCTTGCATGGACTGAAGTTGAGTTACTGAGTTGATGTGAGGGCATGTCCTGCCCCGACCGAAATGAGCAATTCCACACAGCGGGCAGAATTCAACTCCAGCGCGCTTGAGAGGACAGCGTCCTGTTGGATGGTGGTGTTCACATGCAACACACTTAGCCGGAGGACTGTTCGCTCCATCCATCCCAGGGATTTGGCGTGGCATTAGAGGACTGGGAGACATGAGTGGCACCTCTGCGCGTCTGAAAACGGGAACTAAGAAAGGGTTAGCATGACTTATGGATCACGTTAAACCAGAATGAGCTTACCAATGTTCCTGGGTGGAGATGAAAGTGAGCCGTGCACACTGCGAGGGCGATGAGCGTCGGATTGCAGTTCATGAGAAGGAGTGACCTGGACGCCTTCCTCTTCGCTCTCCGGTTCCTCCTCACTCCCATCTCGCTCTTGGAAGTCGGTATCACTATCTGACTCTTGAGGTTTCCGCCCATTCTTGGAACCCATTGGGGATGACTCAAAATATCGCGCAGTCTGCTTGGAGTAATCAACAGCCTATGGAATGTCAGCCAAAGCCGTTCAGGAGGAGCCCATCATCACCCAGTGATGTAGAGTTGCCTCAAATCCCAGATGACCAACTTACTTGACGCTTGCGTCTCCCTCGTCCAAAATCCTCAACACGTGCAGCGGCCTCGGCAGCTGCTTCACGCTCACGTTCCTTGAGAATGTTCTCCCAAATGGAAGGATCTACTTCCTCAGGGACTTCCGCATTACCTAAGTTGTCTTCCAAAACACCTTTTTCATTAGCCCAGACTCGAGCAAAGCTGAATTGCGACTCCGCGGAGTCATCCTTCCCGGCTTTGGTGTCCTCAATCTGGCTACGATCCAGGAGTCTGTCAACAGAGGAAGAATCATAATGTATGTCCTGCGTATCGTCGTCTTTGAAAAGAGCCTCGGTGCCATATTTCAGTATCGATTCGAGATCCATGCCTGCATCGTCTTCAGCATCCATTTGTTCGATAAGCACATGATCGAGAGCCATCTTCTTCTTTCCAATCTGCATGATCTTTTCTTCGGCGGTGTTGCGAGTAGTCAACTGGAATACGAGGACCTTCTTCTTTTGTCCTATCCTATGTGCGCGCGAGAGGGCTTGGATATCCTGGTGTGGGTTAAAGTCGGGGTCGAGTATTATGACGGTGTCAGCAGTGGCAAGATTGATTCCCACGCCTCCAGCACGAGTAGAAAGCAGAAAAGCAAACAAGGGCGATTCCGGAGCATTGAACTCATCTATCCGTTTCTGTTTCTGGAGAGAGCCTATGTTGCCGTCGAGACGCTGGTAGAACAGACCGAGGCCCGCGAGGAAATCCTCAACCATGTCGAGCATATCCAGGAATTGGCTGAAGATCAAGACTCGATGACCTCGTTCCTGCAATTTTGGTAGCATGATCTCTAACAACTGTAACTTCGATGATGCTTCGACCAGGTTCCGATGTGAAACGACGTGGTTGCTACTTCTCTCCTCGATGTCCTTGCTGTAAACGAATGGATGAGCCAAACATTTCCGTAGTTGCATCAGGATGTTGTTCAGATTGGCGCGTTCGGTTTTCCCGAGAGCTCGCTTGCTTGGCCCGACGATAGATTTGATCAATTCGGGGTTCTTGGCTAGGATCGACTTGTAGAGCTTTTTCTGCACTATTGACATTGTGACTGGGAGAATGATTTGCGCCATGGACGGGAGGAATTTCAAAACTCCGGCCTTGGTCCGCCTGAGGAAGTATTGGCGTAGTTGGTCGTGCAACTGAGCGACATTCTCTTTTGTCAATGTAGTGTATTCTTCTTCTAAAGCCTCGGCATCAATTGAAGGGTCTAGAAATTGCAGGAGATTGAATAATTCCCGAGCGTTGTTTTGTAAAGGTGTGCCTGCATTCCGTCAGTATAGAAGGACGATGATTGTTGGGGGCTGCTTACCAGTCAAGAGAAGTTTAAAGGGAGGCTTCAGAGCGTTCAGCGCACCATAAAGAATATTCTTGTCGTTCTTCAACCGTTGACCTTCATCCACAATTAAACCTTGCCAGGAGATCCCCTTGAACTTTGAGCGAAACTCGGTATCTTGTGCGGCCTCGTAAGAAGTCACCACAACGTGACATCTTAGATCTTTCCTGCCTTCTGGAAAGAGCTCATGATCCAGGGCTAGCTTCCTTGCTCTAGCCGAACCATAGTATGTCACCACTCTCAACGAAGGGGCCCATTGCTTGATCTCGCGTCTCCAATTCGGACAGGTCGAGTTTGGGACGACGACAAGAAAGGGCCAACAACCGTGGAGCTGCTTGAGAGCCGCTAAGAAACCGATCACCTGGATTGTCTTCCCAAGGCCCATCTCATCCGCGAGTATAGCATTCTTCCTTTTGAACCACTGGTAATAAAGCCAGTTCAGGCCCTCGAGCTGGTACGCCATGAGTTCGCCTCCAGTCAAGCTTGCCGGTTGGCTCTTCATCGCTAGGTCGTTACCAAAGTCTTGAGCTCGGACCTTGTTTAGATGAGTATTGAGGGTAGATCTTGTAGGAAGTCGAGTGTATGACCCCATAACCCAATCCTCGTAAGCGGCTTTGAAGTCGGTCCACCGCTCAGCATCTTCTGGTGAAGGTGGCTCTGTCCAGACCGCGTCTTCGTATCCTAGACCCTTGAACTTGACATACACTTTTCTGATCTCTTTGATACGGGCTTTAGCAATCTTCTCCGAGGGAGCATTCACAATGTTGGTGTATTCCACGTCAAATACGATGTCTACACGAAGGTAGTCTTCAGGGACGGCTTCTTTGGTGCTCATCTTCGGTGTGTTGGTTATATTATCTTTCTTGGCGAAGGCTTTGAGGGTCGCGGAGGCTGCAACACCCCAGACCCAAGCACCGGGCATCCACTGGACCTTGAAATATGACATTTTCTTCCATTTCACAAGATACTCTTTGGCGTCTTCTTCAATGACGTCCGTAGTTTGCCCAGGCTCATAACGGTCTATGCTTGTAGGGCGCCAAGCTACGAGAGTTTCGACTTCTCCGGGAGCCTCAACACAATCCTTACACTGCCAATCTTGAGTGTACTCATGAAAGAGAGCCTCGGCTGTCTCCTGTTCTTTCCTGTCTTTGAAGCTCTGGCCTCTCGGCGGTAGATGATGCATGTGACATGCTCGATAGCATTTAGTGCAACGAAAGAGAATATGATTCGGATTGTTGATCAAGTCAGTGAGCACATCGGTAGTTGGATCTTCTCCACCGTTGTCTTCCCGTTCTTTCTGCTCGTCTTTGGCTGTTTTGCGCTCCCGAAAGGCTGTGGTTGATGAACCTGGCTCATGGCAAGAGAGACATAATCCTTGGTCTGGAGCGAGAGGGTCTTTGTGTCTAGCAATGCCGACACATCGTCGACATTGAAGAACGAAGTCTTTCGGTGCGATCTTGGTGACGAGATGCTCACGACCTGTTCGTGGACCAAGGCATTTTTGGTGGAAGGCCGATGTACATCCTTGACAAAAGACGAGCATGCCTTTCATCTCGTCGTCGTCTTCTTCTCTGCATACATCACACATCTGAAAGTGGCGAAGCCGAAAATCATCGTCGGATGAAAGCTCCTTGAAAGCCTCTTTTGCCACAGCGTACCTGGCAATACTATTGGCCGTAGCTGTCTCAGGGATGTCTTCCTCCCCGACCTCGCGCATGTCTCGGCTTCTTCCCGTGTTGCGACCAGATCTCCGAGAAACTTTCACAGCCTCAGGGTCAGGTCTTCTGGGTCCGCGAATCAATCTCCTAGTCTTGTTTGAACCCGATCGGCTCGACGATGATCGCTTGCGTTTCCCAAGCTGAATTGGGTCATCTTCACTCTCATCCTCAAGCGCAAGCAAATCAGAGTAATTCACCCTCTTCTGGGCTGTAGTCCGCGTAGCTCTCTCACCACGGAATCGAGCAGCAGCACGCCGCTTCTCGTTTCCGACATACTCGCCGCCCTCGGATTGCGAGGACATCGATATTAAGCTCAGCTGTGACTGCGACTTGCGTTGTCGCGATGTTCTGCTTGACAAAGTGGTCTTGGAGCCTTTGTTTTGACGACGGCCTCGTGTCTTTGGCTTTGAGGGTCTCGCCATGGACAGCTCGTCGTCTGAAAGTAGAATTGATTCAGTTGAGTCGGAGTCGCCAGTCAGTTGATAGGCGAAGTTGGCTATGAGACTAGGTCCGTTTTGGAGCTTCCTCAATTCGTCAAATGAGATCTGTAGATGCGGAATGATTAATCAGCAACGTTACTCTATTGCCACGCTTCCAATTAGGAGAATGGGTTTGGGGTTGGCGATGTGAAAAGGTGCGGAAAAAGCATGGATTGTAGAGTGTGTGGATGAAAGTGTATGGCAGGCCGCGTTGAAAGGTATCTAGACGACCACGTCCAGAGAGGGTGCGTTGGATGGCATGTAGATGATTGCGTCGAAGGGCAGGTAGAATAATGGAAAAGGAAGCATGTAATGATGTAGAAGGAATCAAGCATAAGAATTGACGGTGAGCGTGGAGGTAGCCGAGGTAGCATGTGTTGAAGAAAAGGTAGGCCAGAAAATGAACTCACTACGTCCTCACTACCATCCGAAAATAGCACAAGGTACTCGACAAAGCCAGCATCGTCATATTCCTCCAAGATCTCATCCACTTCTTCTTCATCTTTAAACACCTTATATTCCCAGCGATTTTGCACCGGAGGAACAATGACTGCGAGGCCATTCTTCTTTACAGCCTTTTCGTGTAATACTTCGCCAAGAGCTGAGAAAGGAACTGAACCCTCCTGTGATGGAATAGAGGGCGGGTCGAATCGCATAGTCATTGAGTCTGGATCAATCTCGCCGTTCGCTCTGTTTGCAGAGGCTATAATAAGCTCGACCTCTGAAGTAGATCCACCCTGGGCATCATCCTCATCCTCAACATTATCATGCGCGCGCATCTCGACGTCTACGGATGCGGACTGCGCGAGCATGTCGACCTCTATGGACGCGTCCTCATCCGCCATATTGATTGCAAGCTCTTCCTCTGTGTGAACTTCGCGTCAAGAGCGGACCAAGTCTTGGAAGCCCTTGGGCGCTCAATGATAGGCGCGCCGGCCTGGAAAAGTGCAATGATATCAGGAAGGAAAGAAGGCTTGGGGAACGGCCAGGCTGTCCTAGGCAGGAGCTGGCGGTTTCGATTAATTAAAGGTGAATGTATCTCCAGCTGTTGAGGTTGATGAACAGCCCACTACAGCTATATGTCGGGGTCTTGGTACCCTACGCCTCCTATAGTGGGTATAAGAGAGAGATTGACAGCGTAACGTAAAGTATGGATCGAAAATAATTGTAAGTGAAAGCAAGAGCTGCTGCTAAAGCTCTCTCACGTCGTTTCACGCGGATCCCTGTCGTGGCGGAACCTCGGTTAATCTAAACTGATTAGCCTCGGGTGCTCCCATGTCATGCCCTTTCTGAAAGCCTATCAACAGCACCGTGGATATAGAGTCAATTGCTTGATCAGACGCCATGGCAACTCCAAACCCAATGGCTAATACGTACCCTATACCTCCCTTACCGGTTTCGAAGAAGACAGTCTGCATTGCGGGCATCATTACGACAGTGTACGGTCTTGACGAATTAGATGCAAAAGTCCAAGATGTGGCATGCTTGTGGCTCCTCCATCCGCGGCTACAAACACAAGAATGCATGGCGCCCGTGGCTGCCTCGACCGTCAATGCTTGGAGAGAAGAAAAGCAAAAGCCGAAGAAAGGGAAGGCGTTGGGTCTCATATGCGTTTCATTTGACCAGAGGAATCACGGCTCGAGAGAAGTGGATGCTCTCTCGAATGAAGCTTGGAGGAGTGGGAACAAGACGCATGCTCAGGACATGTTTGCAAGCTATCGTACGTATCAAGGAAGAGCAATCAACGAGCACTAACCACCTAAAGACGGGACTGCAATTGATACATTTCATCTTATGAACTATATCACCTCCTACGTATTCCCGACATCACAGCATGTGATTGTAAACCATTTGGTGTTGGGGGTGAGCCTTGGTGGCCATGCTGGATGGCATTGCATAACACATGATCCTCGAATCACCACTGCAGTCGTCATCATTGGTTGTCCTGACTACGTCCGCCTGATGTCTGATCGAGCTCGGCTCTCAAAGCTTGCAACGTGGACGGACAGTGACCCTCCAGGATCGTCATTCTTAGGATCAACGGATTTTCCGAAAGGCCTTGTGGAAGCCGTGGAGAGGTATGATCCTGCGGGATTGCTTTTGGGTGAGATTGTGTCTCGCGATGACGATGTATACGATCGGGTTCCTACTGCGTCAGAGCAACAGAGACTTGTGCCATTGATGAAAAGGTCTTTGCAAGGGAAACGGATATTAAATATGGCGGGTGGTGATGATAAGTTGGTACGTGCACTTCTTGAAGCAAGGCCTCCCGACAATCTATACTATGTCTGAGTTACAAACCATGTGTTGGGAGCAAACTGCTCACCATGCTCCCCAAACTTGTCTTAAAACCCGTTCGTTGCCTTAAAGAAGTAATACTAACTCCGAAATATACAGGTCCCATACAAGTGTGGAGAGCCGTTTCTACGATGGCTCAAAAAAGCCACTGCTTCTGATGGATGGTTTAATGAAGGCGGAGTCGTGTTCGAAGATATCGTGTTCGACGGTGTAAGCCACGATATGAGCCCAAGCATGGTCAGAGAAGCGCATCGATTTATTATAGAAGCATTGGAACAGACGCCTACAGAAATCGCGGGACGCGCGTCAAAGATATGAATTTGTCACTCTCCACTATGAAAGGGAGAAAAACTGTCTATCCTGGACTGCCAACTAGGGACCTCGGACCGTGTAACCCTCGGGGCATCTCTAAGCAGGGAGGGTTAATAATGGAAGCCATTCCACCAGGACTGAGCATGCAGGTCTGTATCCCAGTGTCTTGTCTCCAAGTGGGCCACCATCTGACTAAAACGCAGTCGTCTCAAGACTCGCTAAGGCCAGGAAGTGTAAAGGGATAGCACCAAAGGCATCCAAATACATCTGATAGTAGACTTTCTGTATCGAGTAGATTGACAGTAGCACTTGATAGAAGCCCACAATCGCGCCAATATACGTCAGCCTCTTTAACATAAGCACCGACTCCTCTCAGGGGAGAAAATTCGTAAGGCGTCCTATGAGAAATCGGTTGTCGCAGCCTTGCATGGTGTATGTCCGTCAATATTAAAGTGCTCACCCTCCACTATCACCTGCAGCGGCAATTTATGCTTCTTTGACTGCCGAGATTCATCTGATCCTCAATAAGATCACCCGAGGGACCTGACAATCTTTCTTATTGCTTTTGCACATCAATAAATTTGTCCATATGCCGCTGCATGTTTTGGGCCTTACGCACAAAGAAAAGGCAGAGAGACGTGGTCGAGACACGGGGTAGCTCGGGCACCTCAAATCTATAATGTTGTACTTGTAAGCGCCGCCACCACCAGAACGTCATCGGCGTGACTGCATGTCACACGTCTTCAACATGAGGCGATACCTGTATCAAAGTTGGTTGACAAAAAAGGCAGGAGATCGATTGATCGTCTCGAACAAAGAAGCTGAGGAAGTCGAACAAAGTTGTTTGACCACGAAGGTGGGGTGGCGATGGCGGTACGCGCAAATCATTGACACCCCACTCCAACAACATGTTAGCAACGAGGCTGGACATGCCCACTGCCGCAGAGCTGCATGATTCATGGCCATTTCTATCTTTGTCCCTGCCAGGTCCAAAAACAGGGTTCACACCCCCCCCCCCCCCCAAACCTTTCCTTCGGGAAATATACGCAAGCAGCCTACTGGCCTATTGCAACCAGTGCCGTAGGATAATCACCGACCATTAGCGCCATCCATGGTGTCTGCCTGTCGATCCAACACCACTAACAGGAATTTGAACAAGCAAAAGCACCCTCTCAGCCACTGAGAGTGGTCTGTTGACATCATGCCCTCACGGTCCGAGGCGTACACCCTTCGGAAAAACCTTCACGGGCAGGCGCGAGCAGTGTGTGGTAGGTAGCTTAGGCGGCCAGGACCCCGAAAGTGAAACAAACAGGTCATTACGGTAGCTGCGTCCTTGTCAGCTGTGCAGAACCTCTCTTATATTTGGACAAGCATCTTCCTTCATCCTTCATCCTTCTCTAAACCACATTCCACATTCCTACAACCTTACACCGCCAGAAACATTTCTACTTTCCTAGAAATACTCAGCTCTCCTCTACTATTTTCACATACTACCATCTTTTACCCTTCTGCACATCGTACCTCGGTCCTTCAAGTCGCTCAAACCCCGTTTCTTAAGAAGCAAACCCAGATCTCCAGACACAATGGCAACCAAACTCCAGAGAGTCAAGCTTATTCAGAACAAGAACTACCAACGTTCTGGTCCCAAGTCTTATGTCTCCCTCCTCCACAAGTACAAATTCACACCTACATTGGATGGCCCATACACCGTCATCAACAAAGCCCACCACCAAGGCAAACATGGTGAACACAAAGCCGTCGGTGGCAAGACCCATATGCAGAAGGTCCTCCAGAAAAAGGCTCCGACCAGCGACCAGACCGGCGATGTCCCCGCCGAAGACTCACAGAACGATTCTGAGTATCTTTGCCCTGTCACCATCGGTACTCCAGGCAAGACCTTCACTCTAGACTTCGACACTGGATCAGCCGATCTCTGGGTAAGTATCATGCGTCGTTTCCTGCTTTCTAACACCCAGCCCTAATAGTCTTACAGCTTTGGTCCACAGAGCTGCCTGCAGCCACCACATCAGGCACCAGCCATACCATCTTCGACCCCACCCAGTCGAGCACGTTCAAGAACTCCTCTGGTTCGTCCTGGAAGATTTCCTACGGAGATAACTCCTCTGCCTCCGGCACAGTGGGAACCGACGTCGTCAATGTGGGCGGTCTCATCATCCAAAACCAAGCTATCGAATTGGCTCAAACCCTCTCCACCCAATTCCAGCAAGACAGTAGCGACGGGCTCCTCGGTCTCGCCTGGGGATCCATCAATACCGTCACTCCCAACCCGGTGCAGACTCCCGTTGAGAACATGATTTCCCAAAACGACATCCCAAAGACTTCCGAGCTCTTCACCGCCAATCTCGGCTCCGTCAAAGACGCGAATGATCCAGACAAAGGCGAATCATTCTACACCTTCGGTTATATCGATCAAGACGCCCTTGGCGGCCAAACCCCTTACTACACGCCCGTGGACAACTCTCAGGGCTTCTGGATGTTTGACAGCACCTCTGCAGTCGTAGCCGGCAAGACTATCACACGTTCCGGCAACACCGCCATCGCTGATACCGGAACAACCCTCGCTCTGGTTGACGACACCACCTGCGAAGCTATCTACAAGGCGATTCCAGGAGGCAAATATGATTCTACGCAGCAGGGATACATTTACCCTTCCAACACCGCTCTCAACAAGCTCCCTGTTGTGAGCTTCGCTGTCGGGGGACAGCAATTCGCCCTGCAGAAAGAGGATCTAGGTTTTGCTGACGCAGGCAATGGCATGACCTACGGAGGCATTCAGTCTCGTGGAACTATGACCTTTGATATCTTGGGTGATGTGTTCTTGAAGAGCATTTACGCCGTGAGTCATTTATCTTCCGGAGTATCATCTTATACGAGGCTGACAATACTTCAGATCTTCGACCAAGGCAACACCCGCTTCGGCGCCGTCTCCCGGTCGGAGCCCACGCAAAACACCACCATCCCCGCTGCATCTAGCTCTTAGGAAGGGTTACAACTGCGCGGTGATGGGCGAAATCACCGGATGCGCAGCGCGAGTCGGAAAGTGCTGCGGAGAATAGATAAGATGGTGCAATACATGAAGTCGATATGAACGTATCGTCGTGGATGGATGTGTAGACTGCCTCGTGGATCCCCTTTGGCCTTGATCGGTTATTAGCTTGCTTCTTGTCTTGTTGAGTTTGTATGTCTTTGCTGTGATGGACATGGTCAACTTTGAACGGTGCGAATGGTAAGATCGAGTACGGTTTACGGCTTTGAAGAGGGAATAACAGTCGTTCAGAATTGGATCATGACCATGAGACAAACCCGAAGAAAACAAACAAATAGATTAACACCCAGTTGTATTCGTCGATCAATCACATACAGAGAGCGTGACTCCATGTAATTGAGTTGATTCGTTTCCTACTGGACTACATCCATTCAGTTGAGCAAGTATCGCGAGCAGCCTTATCCTAACAAAACACCAAAAGAAAGAAGATTGATCTCTTGTGTGTCATCATGATTTGCAATTTCGCCCTCTTTCGCCATCAGCATATCCGTCTTTCTTGATGAGCCACATCCACAATCCCAAGACATCTCCTCACACGTAGTAGGCTTGCTTTGGGCTTGTCTACTTCTTCCCATTTTTCGCCGTCTCCATCTCGTCATCGGAAGCAATAAGCTCATACTCCTCATCAGTCAAGAACGCCTCATCGCTCTCAGTGTCCTCGTCATCAAGCTCAAGGCTCTCGACGTCCTCCAATGAATCCTTGACGCTCACTGGGGCAGATGGTACTGCGGCAGGAGTAGTAGTAGCCTCAGCCCCATAAGTGCTAGAGACAGGAGATTCCTTGTCGAGCTTGGGAAAGATCATCTTGCTCTCGGTCTGCTGTTCCTCTTCTTCATCTTTCACTGAGGCGTGCTTGGAAATATATTCGATATGCTCGGTCTTGGCTATCTCAATCTCGACAACAGGCTCAGGTGCCTTAACGTCGACGTCGCACCAGAGCTTGTGACCAAATGGTAGACCAGTGGTGTCCTTGAGACGCCAGTAGGAGATAGCCTTACCCTGGCGCTCAGGGGCACGCATCTTGACTGTGAAGTCAACTTCCTCCCCAACTTCGACAACGCGATCAATGACGTTGCTCTTGGTCGCTTTGTAGATTTGCGTTACGTGCGATGGGTGGTTGGGGTCAACGTCTAGCATGCCGTCGCCGCCGATGAAGCAGACGGTGCAGCCTGCGGGCCAAGCGTGTGGGCCGGGATTGCGAAGAGTCCAAGTTTGCTCGAATTGCTTGCTTGGTGGCATGGAAGAACCGTCGACGACGGAGTCACGAATGAAGTGAGCTTGAAGCTCGGGGGCAGCGATGGGCTTGGTGGCCACGACCTCGGGCTCTTCCTCAATTGACTCGGTAGGCATGACTTCCGCGACAGTTTGGACCTGGGTAGCAGCGTTGGCCGACGGTGCAGCTGGAGTAGTCTCCGTGGACTTAGAGCTTGTCTGTGGAGACTGGTCGCCCATGGTACGCATTTGCTCTCCATTACCTTTTTCGCCCAAGGTGGTGACCGAGACATTGCGAACAGGAGTCTTGAACTTGATCAAGGGGTGAGTGCGGTTATGGATCAGCTTAGGCAGAGCCTCGCAGTTCGCACAGAAGTCGGTGTCGTGGCAAACAGCACATTTGTATCGGTCTCCCACAATGTATTCACCTTTGTCGGCGCATAGAGGGCCATCACAGAAGATACCGGTGTGATGCTGGTAGCTTCGGGGCTTCTGTGACACTGGCTCATATAGCGGGACTAGACGATGTCCTGGGTGAGTCTTGTGAGCTTTCTTGATGCATGTCGAGCAGTAGTCGAAGTCTGGGCAGGTCATGCACTTGTGACGGACGCCACAGATGTCCTATTCTTGTCAGCATGTATCATTGAGACCAACGTCGAGGAATGTACCTCGTCGCAGCCATCGCAGATTGCACCATGACGCATGTTGCGGCCAGGAGGGCAGAGCTTGTCAGCTAAACTGGTAAGAACTGTGTCCTTCGAAGCAGGTTCAAACGCGTGGCTAGGATGATGACCATGCTTCAAGCCAACGTGGCATGGCATGCAAAGGTCGTAGTCTTCGCAGACGGTACATGTAACAAAGGTTGCCTCAGGGAACACTGTAAAGATCAGCAATGATGTGGAATGACAAGCAAGACGTGATCTCACCTCCAACGCAAGAGTTGCAAGTTCGGCTGAGATCGAGAGATTCGTGGACGTTCTCTTTCTTGGTATCCGAAGTGAAAGCACCCGGGACTGCCTTTTCCTCAACCTTGATAGCCTTCTTTGGGGCAATGGTTTCGGTCGTGCTATTGATGACCTTCCCTCCCTTAACGAACCGCTTGATCAACCAGTGGTCCTCGCTGTCACAAAGGCAGCCCTTCTCAACACAGTCTTGGCACAGATCAAAGTCACCACGTTCACAAATGCTGCAATGCCAGTGGGCATCTGGGATTGGCTTATCGCAGTTGTTGCAGCAGATGGTGAAAGAGTTGCTTGGAACCAAGCAGTCTCTAGCGCTGGCTTGTCGCATTGACTCCAGCGCCTCGGTGATATTCGAATGGTCATCGACAGCTGTAAAGTCATTCTTAGTGGAGAAGAAGCGAGGCACGGACTCCGCGTCTTCGAAATCGTTCTCGGCAAGCGTTTCTTTTGCTGCTGCAGGGGATACATCCTTCTTCTGGAAAGCTGTCTTTGTGGCGTCAGAGAAACCGCCATCCTCTGAGATTGGCCAGTAGTAAGGTTTAGAAGGCTTTAAGGTTGTATCTTCAGCTTCCTCATGCTGCGACTCTGAGCTGGACTTGACGGAGGGCACAAGTGTCGCAGCTGATGGATAGTTCCTTCGGACGTACGCATCGATTCTTGATTCCTCCAGCAAGTCATTCTCAGCCTTGACAGGATCCGAGATATAGGGATGAACGTAGCATCGAGTAGGAAGACGGTCAGGGACGACGGAGTCTGACTTTGGCATCTCGATCGGCTTGGTAACTGGCTTTTCAGTGATGGTGACTCGGATCTTGAGCTTCTGCTTGGCTTTCGCAGCACGGTACAGTTGCTTGTAGACAGATGGAATACTGCTATCTAGGGTGATGAACGAAGACGAGCTGTCGGAATAGCGCTCAAAGACAGTGGTCTGACTTGAAGGAATGTTGAGCAAAGTGCGAAGCTATAAAAATTATGAGCATCAGCGGAGGTCAACACCCGAAGAAAGTTCATGATGTAGAGGTGTAGGTGTATGAGTTGCTGTGAAGGCGAGGCTGACGGAGTTATGTACCTTCTCGGGCAGCGAATTGGCACCAAGATCCCTCAGAGGAAGCTTGAACTTTCGATTTTCATCCTTGCCGCTTATGATGATCTTGATAGTGATAGGCATGTCTGGAGACGATGCCGTGGCGTTGGTAGCCATTGTCAGCTCTGACTCGGAGGAGCTCTTCTGATGACGAAAGCTGGTATCGGGCAGTGAAGACAAGGGTCTGTCAGAAGAATAAGATAAAGAAGCTGTGTAGCTTCTTAGTGATAGATACTTATTAAGCGTAGCTTACACTTGTTATCAGAAAAAATTTGATGAGTGTTGGTGAAGGAGGAGGAGTCGTGAGGTAAGGTAGGATCTGAGGAACAAGAGTGGGGGAAGTGAGAGGACATCGCTGCCTGGATTACATTTAGCGTCTGCAAAAGATATGGCAATGCTTGGCACTGAGATGGTATTCTCCACAATTATGATCTAGATTACGAAGGCTTCTCTTATTTCTCAAGTCCTAGATACTACGAAAATTGTAATTCACAACTGAATCTTTTGTATACAACTGCTCTTACCATTCAAGCCCCGCTGAGGTTTCCACAGTCCGACCAAAATTGATAATTTGGATCAGGGGAGGGAGGGGGAAAATATTTCAGTGCCAAGTATTGCAATGGATTTTGGGTATGCTAAAACACATAATGAACACTTTGTCTGCCACGAATTTCATAACCTATTTCGGAGGTTGCGTTAATAACACTCTTTGAATGTCAGTGTTTCGACTATAGGTCAAACATATACTGCCGGTGAAGCCGAGACAACTGTCATGTTGACCAGCAGAATGCAACCATATCTATGCAAGGGATTCGATTGAGGCCGAAAGGACTTGTGGCATCCACCAGCAATTCTTACGTATCTTACACAAGGGTCTAGAGGAACATATGCTTGAATGTTTCGACAAGCTTCGAACAAGCCAAACAGCTCAGACCATGAACGGTCTCTCTCCATCGAGATCCGAAGATTATTTGCTCACGCACTGAGAAACGCAACGAGAGTAGAATGGAACTATCAAGTACACCAAGAACTCAATTAAAAAAAATAGTTACTTATTGAAAAGTGCACGCTGGAAATGCATCACGGACACGCTGAATAACTTGGACGAAGAACATTCAAAGCTAGTAAAGCCACCATGTCGAAGATCAGCCGGCTTTTATTGTGGTGGGTAGTAACCTGGAGGCGGCGCATAAAAGATAGGAGGTGTCATCATCCCACCCATGCCCATCACTCCACCTGATGGCGGCATTGCATATCCTGCTGGAGGGTAAGGCGGCGTACTTTCTACAGGCGTAGGTAGTTGTGTAGAGTCATAGTAGTAGACCATTCCGTTGCTCTCGTGAGCGACAGTGCCTGCTTGTGTGGTTGGCTCGGTCGGCGGTGGCGGTGGCGGGGCTGGTGCAAGTGGAATAGGATAAGGATAAGGTTGACCAGGCACGAAAGCTGGAGCTGCGGCAGAGGGAGCTCCGCCAGCTTGGTCTGGAGGAGGATAGAAGTAGACCGGCGGAGGGAAATGTGGTGGGTAGAAGCCCTGCGGTTGCTGATAAGGGTAGGGTTGGAACGGTTGAGCGTGGATAGCTCTCTCGGGTATTTGAGGCAAAGGTGTACCACCAGATGCTTGACTGGGGTGAGATGGATGTCGAGAATGGGGATGCTGGAAATCTTGCGTGTATGCCTGACCGGTTATCTGTGTGGGTACTTGCTGGTGGAACGGCAGCTGCTGTTGTTGCTGCGGTGGGTTGAACTCAAGAGTGGCAGGAGAGTCTATGTCTGCAACTTGCAGTGTCCTTTCAGGCTTCGGATGGTGCATCGGTAGGGCTGCGGGGCGGTTCTCGCGGAATGTAGGCTTCTGAGGGAGTGGATAGGCTGACGGCTGAGGAAGATTGACAGTGGGAGCCATGCTCATGTTAGTCGCAGGCTGTTGACCCGTTACCTGAATCTGCTCGGCTGCCGGAGGTAATCGGACTACTGGCGCAGGTCGCGGTGGAGCTGCACCTGCTGGCGAAATGATACCTTCCACCGCCACTTCTCGTGCAAGTGACGACCTCCTACTCAAGGCCACACTTGGTGAATAAGCGCTTCCAGCATAGGCACTCGTCCTCCTGCTGGAAAGTCCACCGAAGGCACTATATCCTCCACCAAAGCTTCCTCTTCCCCGTATTCTACCAAAGCCTTGCTGATTGGGTCGCATGGCTCGAGGAATGAATATGAAGGACCGGTCCAGCGATGGAAAGACATACCGGATGGGCATCTCCGGTAAGGAGATCTTGACAGGTTTGTCTCGGCGAAGTGGTGGGCGATGGTGAGGAAGGCGAGTATGTTGATTCACGGGCACCGCAGGGAATGTTATTGCATCTGACATGCCGCTGAGTAACACTCTGATCTGAACGTTTCCAATCATTGTCGTTTTCGAAAATGATCGATTAGGTGGTTGTGACTTCGCAGGAGGCGATCTTCCATTTTGTCGGTCGTGTGTGCTGGGATCGAAGGGTATTTCGTGATCATGTGCAGTCTGCGTACTGGGCTGGGTGACAGTCTCATGGAGATCGTGAGCCCAAGGGGCATCGGCGGGTCCCAAAGGCTGCGAGTCTCTGCTTGCTAGTGAGCAAATTCTATCTTCAGATAGACGACATGGTTTATTCAAACATACCTGAATGACGGGTAAGGGCCTGCCATGGGCCCTCGCCCTCTTCCCCGGCCTCTGCCGAAAGGTCTGAAGCCATTCTGGCCTGGCGCAGCAGATCGGTGATCATGCATAAAGAATACGCCTCTGTTGGGAACAAACGCTGGATCCGCATCCCTCTTCTTCTTGTACTCTTCATGCTCCCGTCGCCTTCGTTCTCCTACGCTGTCTGCTGTAAGCACTTCAGCTGGTCCTTGGTGTGCGACGCCCTGCTGCGGTTCCCCTTCTAGCTGTTTGCCCAGGTCTTCGAAATTTGTCCCTTCAACATCTACCTCGCCCGAGACCTTCAGTCCATTCATCATTGCTTCTGTATCATTAACTGTGGTGGCAAGAGGAGATTTTGATGGGGCTGATCTGGACGGTGGTGCAGCGTTTGAAAGACGTTCCCGATGTCCATTCGCTACCGCATCTACTTTCGAATTTGTCCGAGGAGGCGACGTATCACTGCCATCACTCCCTTCAGCATCTGCGTCGTCATCCGCGTCGCTTATGGCAGATCCTTCGCTCAAAGAATCCTCCTCCACACCGGCGGCCACAGAACCCTCTTCCTCCTCCCCATCATCCTCGATTCTTCTCCTGCTCTTAATGAGATTCTTCTGCCGTGGAGCCCCCATGGTTGGTTACCGGAGCGCAAGCGGTCCTCGTAAGAAACCACTCGTAAAGGAGCGTATCAAAGAAAATGAGAGTCGTGGCGCTAGATCAGGCACCGATGCCGGAGGAGAAAAATGCGGACATGCGTCGAAGGTCGTTGGGGAACTTGCCTGGACATCGACGGTCATTAGATGGCCGGCATCAAAAGATGCGTCAGTTCAAAAGAAAGGTAGGCAACCCGGCGGCATGTGCAGGATTGATGACATCTTTCCCGGTCTTCAAGATTCTTTTTCGGCACCGGGGCTTAGCATACGACTAAGCCTGATTAGTCCTCGATATCTCTTGGCGTTTCTCCCCTCGGAGCCTTTCTTCAATGTATCTTCTTTCTTTTTCCTCGGTGATGGTAGCCAGCTTTACGAGTTTATCAAGCTCCATTCGAATGTTCCAAATAGAGTATAATACAGTGTTGCAAAGTTAACTTGCATCCAACGGTTAAGTTGCCGAAGAGGGATCAAAAGTGGAGAATTAGCTACAAGAGACTCAATAGCTCATGGTGATAGAGTAATCCTCTATTTACAAGAAAGGCATCACCAGAATTCGCGGTTTTCGTACATATTGCTATCATCGCATCGGACCGCCAATATTAGCCCCCATACCCTGCTATAAAAAAACTCAGGTCAGCATTCGTTCTTGGAGGCAAAATCCAGAGCAATGAGACAGCCCGAACGGATTTCCAGAGCCTTGTGCTCCCGCAACATGTGTCGCGACTCGTAGAGCGGGCCAGGGGGGATTTATCCCGGGAATGTACATACCAGTCGGCCTGCAAGCTGAGGATATTTCTCCTGAACCTCTAGTTGTGTTCTCGTGGCCTCGGCGTATGACAAGGCATTGACAATCTCGCCCTCTGTCCTTGAGAGCTCTGCGGCTCTTTCGAAATATTTGAGCGCCTCCGTAACCTTGCCTTGTTGCAGGAGCAGCTGAGCCATTGTGGCCACAGCGATATCGCACTCAGGATCGACTTTAATTTGTATCAGCTGAGACCACCAGCGGAGAAGATAGAAGGAAGCATACTAATGAGTGCTTTCTGGCACAGCTTTTCTGCTTCTTGGAAGTCTTGCTTCCACTGGAACAGAGCGAGTGCTTTGTTGATCAGTGGCAGCACATTCATGCCAAGGGGCTTCGTCTGCTTCTCCATCTCCACAGCTGTGTCGAATTTCTCCACAGCTTCCTGGTACTTTTGTTGGTCCAAAAGTAGCTCTCCGTAGTAGTTATAAACGTCAGGCACTTTGTCAAAGTTCTTGATGCACCGTCTGAACGTCGCCATCGAGGAGGCAATTGAGCCCATTTTGTACTGGGTCACTCCAAGCTGGATGTGAGAGAAGATGAAGTCCCGGTCCAGGTCGATCGATCTTTGGTAGTCCTTGGCCGCATCCGCAAACTCGCTAAGGATGAAATGGAGTTGAGCTCGGTGATAGTAGATATCAGGGTCCTCTTTCTGTTGCTCCATTGCTTGCTCAAAGTCACTCGCAGCAGCTTCTCGGTTTCCTGCTGCAGTCAGTATATGAGCCCCAGCTTGCTAGCTCGTCAGCGCTTGGACTTACCAAGTTCCAAATGCATGCTTGCCCTCTTGATATAGCTCTGGGTCAAAGTCGGCTGGAGCTCTACACTTCGTGTGAGATCTTCAAGCGCATCTTTGTTCTCGCCTCGTAAATATCGGAACGTCCCACGCATGTTGTATGCGAATGCCTCATGTTCGCCGAGATCGCCGAGCTCAAGAGCTTTGTCAAAAGCCGCGGATGCCGCTTCATAGCCTTCGCCAGTCTTCTTGTCCATAGCCATCAGCCCCGCTCTTAGTCGGCCCTTGCCACTCTCGTCATCCAATTCCGCGGTCTCTTCTAGACCTTGTGGTGGTGGCCGTGGCCTGAAGCTCTGTAGGTAGTTTGTGACGAATGTTGGGCTCGGTAACTTCTTCTCCTTCCCATCAAGGATGGCCTTGCCCTTGGCTTCGGCCACTTTCTTCAGCAACCGCTCTACGCTTTGCGCGCTCTGGTCGTTCTTGAATCCGTCTATTATGCAGCTCGCCGTGTAGTCCAGGAGAGCTTCGCTGTACTTCTCGAGGTGCTCGTATGCATTCGCCCTCCTGTTCAGTGCCTTGACGTATTCGTTATCCAAATTGATCGCAGCTGTAGTGTCTTCCACGACCTTTTCCCAACTTCCAAGCGCATTGTAGCAAGCGGCTCGATTCGAATAGAATATGGGATCTGGTTTGCACAGGACAGCCTTCCCGTATAGCTCGATCGCGTCATTGTAGCTCTTGTCGCCATACGCCTTGTTGCCGGCGACTTTCAATTTCGTGGCATATTCTTTTCGCTCCTGATCACGGTCAACCCCACACCCATGAAAGTCTGGGAAGGGCGCTTGCTACCTGTTCCGACAAAGTATCGACATTGTTCTCATCTATTTGGGGTATACCTTGTAACGGATCTGACTCCACAGTGGGAGGCTTCGCTTGTGCTTGCACAAAGTTAACAACATCTGGGCCCCATGTTCAATAATTGCTACTCACACTGCTCTTTAGGCTTTTCTTGTGCTGCTTCAGCTTCTGGCGCGCTCTTCTCCTTCTCCTTTTCTTGCTTTGCCTTCCTTCTTTCCTTTTTGCTTAATCGTTTCTTCTCTTCCGCCGCTACATCTTTCGACCCTTTCCTCGAATCCGAGAGGTAGTATGCCACGCCCGCCCCAGAGACTACCACGGCAACACCTGCGATTGTGTATACGACAACTTTGTTCTCGGATGCCCATGTCGATAGACGATCCCAAAAAGGCAGCGATGACGCATCAGAGGAGAGGGAGGGGGTGCCAAGGTTGGTGTTAGACGGAGGTATTGGTACACCTTCGGAGGACATGATGCTTCTGGCTGGATGCTACTTAAGGAAAGAACGGCCAGACAGTGCTTAAATGCCTTTCATGTAGTGGAAAAGGTGCTCTCGTGCCCTATTCGCAATGCGAGAATAAGATATAGCCCGGTGGACGATATGGACAAGCTTGGGCAACCTGGTCTCGAAATTTTGGCGAGGCGAAACAAAGCTCCGCTAGCGTCCAAGATACGTCAACAGTCCACCACCACACGGCTTCACCTCTTCGTTACTGGGAAATATCCCTGATGCAAATTTCATGGTCATTTGGCTGGTCCGACACTATATATCTTGAGTTCGTCTTATTGCCCGGATTGGTACTAGATTTCATATGATGCAGTCGATACCCGCACGCCTTCTGTATGGCTCTTTCCCTTCAGAAATTGCCAGTGGTTGGGAAGGTTCCTCTCGCACTGCGCCCAAGACGATGGGTAGCATCTCGTCCTCATCATTTTGTTGGCAACTTAAATTGTCATAACGCACCGAAAGCATGGATAGCCCCCCCACCTCCGATGGATTCGACATCATATCCGCAATCCGCAGTGACGCGATCTTGCTCTACAGCTGGCAAAATACCTGGGTCAATGCGGAAATCAGTGGCACGGCAGCCAGATCACCGGCTCAGTTCTACATGCTTAGCTATCACCTAGACCGCATGCTGAATGCAGCTGAGGAGTTTGGCTGGGATACCTCTCCACTCGAGGGGCCTAAAGCCTTTGCAGAGCTCCTAGAGAAGCTGCATGACCACCTTGAACGCGAGCATAACGACCGAAATCATGCTGCACCTCTCAAGGTATGATGGAACTGATCCTCGAACAACCGGCACTTCTGACACGATGTCCCAGCTTCGTATTGCACTTTCCGCCAACGGCAAATTCACCATTACATCCGACGGGCCCCATCCTGGGCCTGCTACCATAGAAGGACCTCTTCGCCTAATTGGGGATAACCCCATATCTCAGCTCTATCCTGGCTCCTTATCCTCTGTTGCCGATCCCATTCTTGGGGCTGCATACCTACGCTGGCGCGTCTTTGTCTCGCCCAACAAGGTCACACCAACTAAATTCACGATGCATAAGACCTCAAATCGCGGGGTATACGATGAAGCTCTAGCCCCTGCTCAACCACTGGGTCTCGGACTCAACAATCATCAGTTGCAGACAGAGGTTCTCATCGTCAATGACAGCGAGGAAGTTATGGAGGGTTGTAAGTGTACACCGTACTTCCTGCGCGACAACGAGTGGATCACCCCGAAAGGGAGCTGTGGAGGGAATTTTGGGACCACTAGGCGATGGGCGGTGGAGAAGGGGCTATGTAAACTCGGGGTGGTCACGTTTAACAGCGTCAAGTGTGGTGAGATAATTGTGCTGAGCAATGGCGCGAGAGGATTTCAGTCTGGAATTGTGGAACCTTGGAAGTCATTGTTGGAAGATGATACAAAGCAGTAGAGAGTTCTGCATATATCATGCTCTTGGTTGGGGTGGTTCAAGGAAAGTGACCTAAGGCCTTGAAGACCGACTATCAAGCATTGGACCCCGTTGTGCGAAAATGCATGTTACGAGTAAGCATTTTTATAGCACGTTCAAGCACTAGCCTTTTTTCCAATTAAATCACAGGTTTCGGTCGAACAGAGCAACTAGCGACAAGGAACATCGTCCCCAAAAGGGTTGGGGGTACAGAAATCCTCTTCGTGTCGACATTTTAATTGCTCTAGGGATTTAGAGCTCTGCAAACCCCAATGTTCCTGGCATCACGTCCCATCCCTTACGTGAACGTGGTCTTCTTCCCCTGACTCTCAACAATCCCTCCAGTCAACCGCGGAGCCGCTGCGAGAGCTGCACCAGGCTTGACCGTTCTCGCATCCAACCTTCTTAGGGGTCTCTTGGCCGAAGATGTTGGGTATTTAAAGGCAGGCTGTGCCATCGACTCTGGCTCCGGATCCACCACCTTCACTCCATCTTTGCTGGCACTACCATCCTTGCCATATCGTTTTTTATATCTCACATCTTTCCCTTCGGCAAACTCCAATTTCAATGGCCGTCCATGTAGCTTATTGACCCACCACTTCCTCAACTTGGGCTTCTTCTTCGGCTTTACATCAGCCTCCCCAGCCAACGCCTCTGCAATCTCTTCGTCTTCGTCTCCACTATCGGCTTTCTGCTCGAAGTTTACCCACCCTCTCATTGCAGCCTCTCCGGCTTCCAATTCTGCAAATTCGACCCACGCGTACCCCTTACATTTCCCTGTATCCTCGAAAGTTGCGATATGCACATCTAGCATCTCTCCACATCTTGTAAATTGGGTTTCGAGATCCTGTTTTGTAGTCTCAAAGGCCAGATTTCCCACGAAGATACGCTTGCTGGGTGGTTTCCCGCTGTTCACAATCGCGGTTTCCTGCTCTTTCGTCCTATCTGGCCTCCCCTCAAAGCTCTTCGAGTCCTTGATCAGCACCCTCCTCCCCGTAAGTAGCCTTTCACTAAGTGCCAGCGCCTCTGTCAACGCTTCTTCGGTAGAGAAATCGATGTAGGCGAATCCCTTATTCTGGGGCTTGATTCTCTGCTTTGAGTTTGTAACTATACCCTGCCTAGGCGCGGGGAGATGTAGCCTTGTAATCATGTTTTCTGATATTCCTGTGTCTTTGGTAAGGAAATTGCGTAGATCTGCTTTAGTTGCGGTCCAGGGTAGATTGCCAATCCAAATGCCATACTCCGAGCGCTTTGATGTTGCCGAAATATCTGCTGAAGCATCTTCGTCTAGTACAGAGCCTGCTTGCACGCCAATACTTTTGCTTTCTGCCTTTGAGGCATCGGGGGTCGCCTTGCCTTTCTTGGCCTTGCGAAGAGCCTTCTTGGAGGGTGGTTCTGGGGCGGTCACGTCAACTTCAATTTCTTCGGCGGTAATTTCTTCTCGCTTTCGCTTGCTGGACGGAGACAGTGGTGGTGTGAGAGTTGTGGTGTCAATTGCTGTAGAATGGCGGCCCATCGCCACTCTTAGCTGTTCTGCTGCTTGATTTTGAGTGAAGTTGGATGGGACTGGATTTTACCCCGGCAAAATCACGGCAACGTGCTTTGACAGTGAGTCGCGATGCGAACGGAGATCATTCCACCTTGCTGGTTTAGACCGCGTTTTCGGAATATTATTCCCCTCTTCGAACCTACACCCACTTCATACGAGACCGTCAGTTAGTAGTCATGTCTTTTGCTACTGTGAACAACCAGGATGCTCCGCCCTTGCCCAATGAGGAGCCCAGCAGACTGAGCTATAAGTCATACAAGTACGGAGCTCAGTCCAGCTGATTCAGGAGGCTCATACTGACTAGGCCCGCAGGAAGAAGTTTCTAAAATTGAGGCATAACTTCAAAGACAAGATGAGAGATAGCAACAGATTTTTCGACGAGGAGCAGCATTCCATGAGACTAGCCCGACGTCTCCAGGAGCAGAACGAGTACTACTCATCCCCGAGGGCAGTCAGTGGGAACTCAATTACTAAACCTCATATCTCGCAGTCAACTTCTCGACCTCCTTCTCGATGTCAACGAATCCACCAAAGTCCTGCCCCATCTTCGCTACGACCTCCGCTCCCCAACCCCAGATGCCTCCGCTGTCCCAGCACTTGAACCCGACCTCTCCCCATACGGCCCCTCCGAGATCGAAAGCACTCGCGCCGCCCTTGAAGAAGCAAAACAAGACCTCTACACCGGCCAGATCACGCCGGCCGCATTTAAGACCATGGAAGCTGAATTTCATGCCATCTTGAACCGCACGAACTCCCTCTCTAATCTGTCGAGAGTCCAGCATACGACCCTCAATATCGTCAGTGCAGAAGAAATGCCCAAGGATTTGCTGCAAGAAGCACCAATAGGCTACATGACACCCAGCCATGAAGATGAATTCCTTTCTGCACTTGATACCTATCTCGCAAACCTGCCTCCAGAAGCCCCACTAATGCTCCCTCGTCCCTTCAGACCCACGGACCGCGAGCGTGAGAAAGATGCGCAGCTACGCAACCCCGTCTCCGTCTACAACTGGCTCCGTGAACACAGACCCAAAGTGTTCCTACAGGATCCTCGGCCAGAAGAGAAAGAGTCCGCACCGGAGAAAGTGTCTAGCGTTTCGGAGTCCGCAGGTCATAAAGCCTCCCCAAAACCTCCTTCCTCAGGCACTGCGAAGAGGCGGTCTGCTGCCGTGCCGAAACAAGAGGTAGAGCCCGAGCCGGAAGTTTTGGATGATGAAGGAAATGTGATTGGGGGTGCCGGGATTGACCCACCTGCACCAAAAACTAAAAGGAAGAGGGATGATGACGCATATAGGCCTAAGGGCGGAAGTAGTAAGCCGAGGAAAAGGGGCAAAGGGAGTAGCGGTGCTGTAGTGAGGAAGACGGAGGGTGAGGAGGAGGGTCCTTGAACGGGCTTGCTATCTCTGCTCTACAGGGATTCATTGTGTAAGAGCATCAGGCGGAAACTCGATGATGGGAAGCGTATGAAAGAAGGATTACAATCAAATGAAACAGTAGTCTCTGGACCCTGCCGCCCGAGATCCCTCATGTCGTTTCTAGGGGCTTTCAACATCGTTACAAGCCACAAGAGAGAATTACAATCGCAGGTATCAGACCAGATTCATCAGCAGCAAAATATAGTTGACGTTCAATACACGCGGATCGGGGTATCATGATTTTGAGCGTGTGATTGCTACCAGTACTACAAGCACCGAAGATGTCTAAATTGCTAAGCCCCACTGCCCTGCAACCGCTCCATCTCACCATCGATTAAGGCCAGCTCCTTTTGCAAGGCTTTTTTACGGTCTTCTAGCATAGCCGCTTGCTCCTTTTCAGAGGGCATGCTCCTGAAAATCAACTGTCTCGGTCTCATGAACTCTTCTCTGATTTCGGGGGTAACGGCTTTCCGCCGCTCGCGAAAAGCAGCCACGTAGGTCTGGAGCTCCTTGGTCGCCGCAGCTTTCATTTCTCCACTCTGCATGAGTCCCTTCTCGTATCGTTCTCTCAAGGACCCTAACTCCTTATCTGATTCGAGGAAGAATGTCAAGTACTGGAATGGTACATCCACCGCCGTCCTACCGCCTATCTGTTCTTGAAGTTCGCGGGTATCTTGACCGCCCGAGAACGCCTTTCCAACCTTTTTTTTGATTTGATTGTCGGTATCGCTGAGGTAGATGCTCGATTCTGTGTCCGATGCTGACATCTTAGACTCGCTTCCACGTAGGGAGGGAAGGAAGACTGTGTGGATTAATGCCGGTTTTACTAGGCCTAGTCGTGGTGCGTTGTCACGGCATTGGCGGAAATATGGGTCTTGGTCTATTGCACAGGGGATAAGACAGGGTATCTTGGAGACTGTTTTGGGGTTCGAGCCGAAGATGAAGGGGAATGAGGTGGCGAAAGAAGTAGCTGATTGGGTTGCTGGGAAAGCGAACTCGAGTATGTTGTTGCTGTTGAAATTTTAAGCAACGGATCGTATGACGTTCTACTAGGCATCGTGCCGTGGAAACGACATACGTATCATTGAAGCCAAATGTCCCTTTGATCTGATTGTTGGTTGTCTTCTTGCCAATTTCAAGTATATTTTGACCAAATGCCGCCCCATGACCCCCATATATGAAGTCGGTGTCCGCGAATATAAACGTTTTGGCCGGGTCGAAGCCGATTGCTATTATGTCCAACGCATTTTCTAGAGCGAACTTCCGGCAGTCTTTGAGGGAGAGTTTTGGCGAGTGGAGAAATTTCTCGTCATCGGTAAGCATAATGATTAGTGGTACGTTAAATGCATCTTGCAGATATCTACCATTGGTCAGCGCCCATCTGTTGAGTACATATTGGAGGGAGTGTGCCTACGAACTTTGTAAATTCGAAGGGTACTGAGTGTCCCACATGCATGCTACCGCTGGACGGACCCCTTCCAGTGTACAAAAAGAACGGAATGCCTTTTTCGTATTTGTCCAGTATCAGGTTGAGGTCCCTATGACTGAACACCAAACCCCTGCGTAACAGCCTGTGTGGTGGTTTTCCAGTAAGTCTTTCGAACCGCTCAAGCATCGATTTATCAATTCTTTGCGACCCGAAATGGTCAATCAGCTTATCATAGTCTATAGCAACGGCTTTCCCATGTTCGTCAACTCCTCCCGAAACATCGAACGGAGTGATTATTTGCTCCTTAATTTTTGATTCTTGGGAGATTTCTGCTAATGAGAAGGCGGTCAGTGCTGGCGGCTGACCAGGCTCATCAGGCACATCTGATACTGTTGCCATTGCGAACGAACAGACGTAAAGAGGACAGACCCAACATGCGAGCAATGTTTGTGGACTGGGAGTCATCGGCGTTTGCGGACGCCGCTTCCCCGCACTAGCGCAGTCTCTACCCGCTTCTGCTTCGACAAGTTGACATGGATAGCATCATCATTTGCCATGAATAATCACCCATCATCAAATAATCATCTAGATCATGGTCAAATTCTACGAAAGCTCTTTCAACTATGACTACCCTTTGCCAGCCGTGAGCCTTGCCTACTTTCTCCGTTACCCGAACCCTTACGCAACTCACGTGCTCTCCACGGATGTCATCGACCGCCATTTCGACCCAGCTACACAACGACTCAGTACGACGCGATTGCATCTTAAAAAATCAAAACTGCCTCCCACGGTGCTGAAGTTGTTACCAAAAGGCATATTGGGCTCAAGCGCGGACGCTGGACAGAGCTACATTCTCGAGAAAAGTGTGATTGATGTCAAAGAGGGATGGATGAAGACAGAATCGAGGAATCTAGAGTGGACTGGCATATTGAGTGTGGTTGAGAAGCAAGTTTACAGGCGGCCGTCTTCGGGAACCGCCACGCCAGAAATTCCCAGACTAGATTTGGTGGAGAGCACGAAAGGCGAGGGAACGGATGTAACGACCACGGTCACCCTCCTGTCACGCTTTGGACAAGCGAAAACACTGAGGAAGAAAGGAGAAGTTGGCGCACCCATTCCATTACCGGCATCGGATTCAGAGGAGGAATCTCCGCCAAAGAAGGGCTTCTTCTCTTCATGGTCTACCTCGTCACTTCAGCGCAGCATCGAGATGATCGGGTTGAGAAGGACCAGGGAAGCAACAGGGAAGAGTAACGAAGGCATGAAAGTTGTCCTAGAACGGCTTCGTGGTGGTGGCCTCGGTCGGGTCCTTGAAGGCATGCAGGAAGATCGGCAAAGGGCATTCGGACAAGACCCTGGGTCATCTTTCAAGCGGGCATGGCGACAGGAACAAGACTCGAGCAGCGAGAGTTAGTCTAGACCGAGGAGACTCGGTACAAGAGACTGTTTGTCAACGATGCACAGCGGCGCGGGCAAGCGAGGAGTTGGGCACTTGGGGAAATGCTCGGACTTTACTTTCAGGATTTGTCGTTAAAACTGTATTAGGTAGTTAGCAAAGATAGCACATGGCGTCTCATGAGCTCCGTAACATTGGGTTATGGAACCAAATTCAAGAAAGAAAGTGTCGATCGTTTTATATGTAATAGGGAAGTCATCAAGATGTTGATGTGACCCTCCTCTTGACTATCGGGGTTGGTGAACTCAAAGAGGATCTGTTGCCGAAGATTGATCCTACGGTCCTACCCTCCCAGCCCTCAAGGCTCAAAATTTTCGAGCCGAACTACAATTGGACAACCCGCCTTCAAGCCTCTATAATTACTCGGATTCGAAGAGGCTGATGAACAAGATCTCGAATCCCTCGTGACAGACATTCTCACATCCGAGGCAGCAATAATACCGTAGCCACCTTCGATTCGCCCGTCAGCGCTGATTATGCGGCCAATAAGCGAAGCCAATAATCGTGGTTCTCTAGCCGCTGTTGGCCGCCCTTGCAACTTTCCAACAAGCATACGCGCGGAACATCGCGAACCCTCAATGGGCCGGATCGACGACGTGACAGTAGCTGCATACAGTAAAAAAGTTGGCTCCTGACCCATGCTACGCTACCTAATCCAATAAAGGATCTCGAAGAATGGTGCTATGTATGGGCCGTTCTCCCCGTTGGCCTTCCGTTTTGAGCCTCGCCCTCGACGACTTCCGTGAAGCGTGGACCCTTTTCCAACGTTTCGCTACTATGTACTACTTTTGCTGAACCGCAAACACTTTATCTGTGAATGATTCTGGATCCACTTCGTTCCTTGGCGGCCCGGAAATAGAAATACATGAGGGGAAATCCACCGTCTTGCAGGCTTTCAACGCACGCGGGATTGGAATGCCTGCACTATCGAACGCAAGCGCTGGATCATGGAGCGGGTTAGTTTCATGAGGTTGGTTTCAAGGTACATGAGTACATAAGTTGCATATGATCCCACGTTGCCTGCACGGTCAGTGTTTCTTTAGCTTTTTGTGTGCGTTTTCGTGTTTGACTGGGGGCAGCTACGGAGCATATAATCTCTTTTGCATTTACCGGGTATATTCCGTTTTCGCGAGGCTCTGTGTCACCTAAGACCCTACAACACCTCTACATTACATCCTTCTTCTTCCTCGCGACTCCCATTGCGTGAATCTCTTTGTCGCCACAAGTGTCATCTGACATCCATCAACATGGTCGCTTCTTGTCTTCGGTGCCTCGCATCATCAATAGTATTCTTCCTTGCTCTAGCCTTGACTATCGAAGCTCGTCCATCCAAACGCAGTGTCTTGCCAAACATACCACGGAATTGGCCAAGTGGTGGAAATGGTCTCTCGGGCTACAATGTACCTCTCTCGGATGGTAAGTACAGACCCATCCCGTCCAGAACCTTACGAATTAGCCTGCTGCAATTGAGGCTCCGCAAATGCTGTCTCTTCACGGAGTCACTCACATCAATGTGACTCACATGCTCATTCTGTTCTCTATTCAGGCACCCAGTCTCTCCCGGCCCCAAACAGTACCCTCAAATTCATAACCATCGGCCGCGGCACCCAGAACTACACTTGTACCTCGACCTCCCCTAGCCCTGTCCTCGTTGGCGCCAAAGCCGTCCTCCTTGACGCTTCTCCGCTCCTTCCTCTGCTCCCGCCAGGCGAAGGAACCGCGGTCCTAGACCTCCTACCCAGATACGTCATCGACTTTGATTTCGCCGCGATTGAAGCATCACAAATCCCAAAGCTCGGCATACACTACTTCGATTCCAACGGGGTCCCAACCTTCGATCTTGGTAACAATGGGCTGTTGAAGGGAAAGGGCCTTGCAGATATTCCCGCACCGGCGAACGCGAGTGTCGGCTCCTTCGATCAGGGATATGGAGCTGTGGATTGGAAGACGCTGACCGATGCTGGGGGTAGTGTGGGGTTGAAAGAGGTCTATCGCGTTGAGACTGCTGGAGGAAAGGCACCTCCAAGCTGTGCTGGCGCGACCAAGCCGATTTGCATCGATTATTCGGCTCTTTATTGGTTTTATGATTGATGAGGTGCATTGGAGAGGTTCTTGGTATGTATAGCAGAGTAAGCTATGCGCATTCTCTACATGAGTATGATGTTAGACGTCTCATTAGGTGCATTCCCGCTTAAAGGGAAAGCTCTCCTTCGAAGCGCGGACAACCTGCATCGGCGTTTGTGGCTTGGATATCTTCGGAGGTTTCTGCAAGCACCATGCTTTGCATAACATAACTGTACATATTTGGAATAATCATACCCGAGGACCCTACGTTACTGCATGGACACTGGCCGAATTGAACGAAATTAACGAATCCTGCAACTAAGTTTACCGGAATCTGTCACTATTGCAATGCCATACCGTTATCTGTTCTCAGTGTTCTGACTTTGAGGACTTCCTGGGCATATAAAGACCCGCATACGATACGTAGAACTGTGTGCATTGTCGCTCTTACCAGACGCAATGGAGAGACCACAAGTGGTCTTTTCAGCAGACAGGTGGCCGAGCAACATGGATTCATTACTTCCACTTCTCGGATGCTCACTTCATGTGCTGACTCTTGAGAGCCGATCTCGCAGGCGCTAGTGAACAGCCGTGCGAACCCGGCAAAATATTTTCTGCTTCGAACGATTCTCACCGCGCTCTGACTCCAATAGACAATAGCAGTGTACACAACAAAATCAGATTTTTCGTGTCTCCAAATTGCCTGCATCTATTAATCATGGCTTCGCGCAGCTTCAGTCGCGCTCTGCGATCTCCCCTCTCTCGCCAGTTAACCTCGCCAGCCGTGCAACGACGAACCCTCATCTCAGCTTCGCAGTACGCCCGATCGAGTATTACTGCACAACTGAAACCTGCTGTCGGCAGTGCCCTACAGCAATCGAGAGGACTGAAGACTATTGACTTTGCTGGGACCAAAGAAACTGTCTATGGTAAATGCATTCTGGGAAAACTGCGCAGCAGCACAGAGCTAACAGGCCTCCAGAGCGTGAAGATTGGCCAAGGGAAAAGCTTTTGGTAAGTCAGACTTGAACGATGCTTGAAGCCGCCGCTCATGGACACGCTGTTCAGTGGAGGTCGTCTGACAGCGATGACAGGACTACTTCAAGAACGACACCCTCGCACTCATCGGCTACGGATCACAAGGACACGGACAAGGGCTTAACCTACGTGACAACGGTCTCAATGTTATCATTGGTGTTCGGAAGAACGGCGCATCCTGGAATGAAGCTCAGCAGGATGGCTGGATCCCAGAAACAAACTTATTCGATGTGGACGAAGCTATTTCAAAAGGCACAATTGTGATGAACCTGTTGAGCGATGCAGCTCAGAGTGAGACTTGGCCTGCAATCAAGCCCCAATTGACAAAGGGCAAGGTAAATCAAACAGCTGTCACGCAAAGGCTCGACCCATGCTAATTGCGTCTCAGACGCTATATTTCTCTCATGGCTTCTCCCCAGTCTTCAAGGACCTGACCAAAGTCGACGTACCTACCGACATCGGTACGTACATTTCGGAGCAGATTCTTCCTATATGGTATTGAAATTGAGCCGCAAGAGGACCTCTCTACTCCCGAGACCTGTCTTGCAGCTCCATTACCTACCTCGAATAAGCAATACTGACTCCGAAATCTGCGTAAGACGTCATCCTCGTTGCCCCCAAAGGCTCCGGTCGAACTGTCCGCACACTTTTCCGCGAGGGTCGTGGCATCAATTCCTCGATTGCTGTTTACCAGGATGTCACTGGCAAGGCTGAAGAGAAAGCCATTGCTTTGGGCGTTGCTGTTGGCAGTGGATACCTCTACAAGACGACATTTGAGAAGGAAGTCTACTCGGATCTCTACGGTGAGCGAGGATGTCTGATGGGCGGTATCCACGGCATGTTTCTTGCACAATACGAGGTTCTACGCGAGCGCGGTCACAGCCCCAGTGAGGCTTTCAATGAGACTGTTGAGGAAGCCACACAGAGTCTCTACCCGCTGATCGGTGCCAATGGAATGGACTGGATGTACGCAGCTTGCTCAACTACGGCAAGACGAGGTGCAATCGATTGGAGTGGGAGATTCAAGGACACTTTGAAACCCGTCTTCAATGACCTTTATGATAGCGTCAAGAATGGCACGGAGACTCAGAGGTCGCTAGACTTCAACTCGCAGGCCGACTACCGCGAGAGATATGAGAAGGAGATGCAGGAGATCAGGAATTTGGAGATATGGCGTGCAGGGAAGGCTGTCAGGTAAGCTTGCCGTCTGCTGTGCATTCGCTCAGGATTCACTGACTTGTGGTGCAGAACTCTTCGTCCAGAGAATCAAATATAGATTTTTCTGGTCTGTGAGGCATCAAGCGTTTGATCTCTTTGTATGATACCAAGACCACGTTCAAGGCAGGGCCGGGAAAAGTTGCCTCTAGCGGGCCCGCCGAAGATCGGCGCGGACATTCACAAAAGTTGAAGCAATTTAATCGATCATCCTGCAACCCAGTTTCACGCTGACTGCGTGTACTGATTCATGTTATCAAGTGTTACTGAACCTAAAGACACGCGATATCCCTGTTTTCTTAATCATTGGGAAACGAAAATCGCGATTTTGGCACCCCCCCTTAAAAACCCGAAGAAATTGCATTTCTTAACTAATTTCACGACGATGATCTGTAACGCTCTAAAAGCTTCTTAGCTTATAATAATTATAAAATAGATTAAGGAATTTAATTTATAGAAGATCTTAACTATTCGTTCTAAATCTAATGTAAAGTACCTAGAGATTTATTAAATTCTTTGAATTTCTTCAATATAGTCTTGGCGAGAAAAAAAATAGCCGAGGTAAAGTTTTTAAGCGAAGCTATTTTCGCGATATATTCTTTACTTTTATTTTGTATTATAATATCAAAATTAGAAACTTTTCAAAATTTAGATATAAAATATTTGATATAGTGGGTAGACGTTATAAAATTTAAAAAAAAAGAGTTATGGTAATGAAGTTATATAAGAAAGACAAATTTTTGGGTTTTGATTTTTGGGGGGGGTGGTAGTTTCCCAGTGATTAAGAAAATAGGGGTAAGTGATCCACCTCGACACACTACCATGGCCGACCTCTCCAGGACCCTGCCCTTGAAGCGCTCCTCCGTCCAGTCCGCCCATGAACGCATAAAAGACCACATCCAACTCACGCCTGTTTTAACGTCAACAAACCTCTCGAACCTTGCATCTGTACGTTACACTTTCCGAGGCAGTTCTTCCCCATTCATGCTGTCTTATGAGTCGTCAGACGTGTACAAAGAGTCCTATGCTCCTAAGACATGTCTCGCGACTCAGAGTCCCTCCCGAAAGAGTGATGCTGACTCCAAAATCATCAAGACCCCGCAGACCCCAGAAGCCCTAGTCGGTACTCCCTTCGAGGGGCAGAGACCAGCTCGCCCTAGAATAAATGTCTTCTTCAAGTGTGAAAATTTTCAGCGCACTGGCTCATTCAAGATCCGTGGAGCCTTCCATGCACTGTCTCGGTTAAGCGAGGAGGAATTAGCGAAGGGAGTGGTGACACACAGCTCTGGTAAGGCAGCTTCCCACGGATAAGCTGGCTATATCTGAGTGCGGCATTCCAGGCAACCATGCACAGGCACTCGCGCTGGCCGCACGGACACATGGCATACCTGCCCACATAGTCATGCCTACGATATCTACGCCTTCGAAGATTGCAGCTACACAGGGTTATGGGGCGAACGTCTACTTCAGTGGTAGTACATCTGATGAGCGGGAAGCCGTCGTGAAGGATGTCATTAGAGTTACTGGTGCAGTCCTCGTGCCGCCGTACGACCATCCAGACATCATACTTGGGCAAGGCACAATGGCATTGGAGCTTGAGGAGCAAGCAAGAGAATGGATAATGAAGGATCCAGCCTTGAGTGTGCACCATAGGGGACAACAAGATGTTACGAATGGGCACAGGAATACCAGCCACACGAACGGTATACATGCGTCCTCATTGGTGTCAGAACCTGGGCACCTCGACGCAGTCATAGCCCCAATCGGCGGCGGCGGGATGCTCTCAGGAATCGCCACTGCTCTCCACGGTACAGGGACTTACGTTTTCGGCGCTGAACCATCCTTTGAAGGCGCCGATGACGCTCGGCGCGGCCTGGCAGCTAAAAAACGTGTCACCACCGTCAAAACACTCACCATAGCCGATGGACTGCGAACTCCCGTGGGCGAAATCCCCTGGACCATCATCTCGGATAAAACAAAAATGCGCGGTATACATGCAGTCACAGAAGAGCAGATCTTACAAGCGATGAGACTGGTGCTGGAGAGGATGAAGCTGTTTGTGGAACCGAGTGCCGTCGTGGGGTTGGCGGTTGCTTTGTATGACGAGGAGTTTAGAAGCTTGGTGGAGAAAGAGGGTGGTGAGGAGGGGTGGGATGTTGGGGTGGTATTGAGTGGCGGGAATACGACTGTGGAGGCTATTTCGAAGATGTTTGCTGTGTCTGAGGGGAAAGGTGAGAGGATGGAGGGGAAACTGGGAGGGCAAGGAGAGAGGATTGCGGAGAATGTTGCTGGATAGTACCACCAGGTACGGTAAGGACTCCGAACAATACCAATATAGCTGAACCATAGAATTAGGTATAGTAGCTAGTACCTCTTTCTCCCCACATGCATTCTGAAAATCGCCTGCCAATATCTCTATGAAACCACATCTACAAGGCCAGTCCCAACAATGTTCACTCTGAGCTCCAAGCTCTTTCTTCCAACGATGCTTCTTCTCCAAGTCCCGGCACAAGGCCGCAGTCTCGATGAAAAACTCATCAGCATCAGCGTCAGCATCAAGCGGCGGCAGTGTTCGGCCAGCGACACAACGCACTGCGCTCCCTCCAAGCAAGCCTGAAGGAAACCATCGCAGGTGTGAAAGAAAAAAAATTGGTATGATCTGCACGATTGGTGAACGCGTGGAACACCTTTCAGCGACCAGACTGAAAAGAACAGATACTACACTTGATCTAAGCCGGAGTGGCAAAGGAAGCTGGAGGGAAGAAAGGAAAAAAGGGTTTGGATGGTGGGCAGAAGGGGGGGTTTATATAAGGTCTGGAGGAACGAAGTAAGTGGTGTGAAAGCTGGAGTGGTTTGAGTCATTCGCTAGGCTACGATGTCGTCGTCGCCTACTATCGTGGCCTCAGGCATCACCATCGAAACGCCTCACCCGAGCTGTGCGCGGACGATGTCTCGCAACTCCAAACGTCAACGCCGTCCATACAGTGTCCACACCAACCGCAGTCTTTGTCGCAGAGCGCGTGATTCACATCCTCCAGCGATGTCTCATACTGCCGATTTCCGTACCGCCGGTTGTCGGGGACTGCGCATCCTCCGAACCCGGAAAACAGATGATCGGGTGGGTACGGCATTCCGATTTGGCGGATTCCAGGCACTGCTGCTTGTCTCTTCCTGCCATTCGTGCCCGCGGCTGGATTTTTCTGTCGAGGTTTGGCTTCGATGGGAAAGCTTTCTGTTTGGGGGTTCCTCGTGGTGACGGTCGTCGCTCCGAGGGTCTTCTGCTTGGCTGTCCCGGTTGGACGAGGGGCAGTCCGCCTCACACGTGCGATGTGCTGTTTGCCTGCCAAGTGGTCCTCCTTCTGATGTTCTTGCATCTCCCGGCCACATGTGATGCATGTCCATTTCGAGTGAACCGTGTCAGGATATAGAGTAGGGCCTGTTCTCCTGTGCGATTCTCCCTCTAGCTCGTTTTTGCTTCTAGATGGGAGATCAATCTTGGATAGTGGGGGTTCAAGCTCCGCAGTAATTTCGGGAGCCGTTTGTGTAGCTTGAAAAGCTGCTAATCTCGCTGACCGCCTTAGACCTGGCTCTCCTACTGACCGTTGAGAGTGTGGGTTTGCGGCTGGCTGCGTTGCTGCTGTTTTCTTTGCTGCTTTTGTCACAGCTTTTTGTGCAACAGTGGTCATTGTCTTCCTCCCGGGATCTCTCGCCCCAGTGTCGCTGGGACCATCAGGGCGGTTACCTCCCCCAGATTTGGCAGATTTGGCCCATGGACTCCGGCATTTGTTCTCGCCATGAGGCTCATACGATGCCGTCTGCGACTCACGCACCCTTTCGCTTGTTGCATCTTGTACTTTTCTCATCCACTTTGTGGAGATCTTTCGAGTGAACATCTTCCACAATACAGGAAGATACACCACATCTTGCGTACAGTAATGGATGATGTCTTGAAGCATCGGCCGGACATTGAACACTTCATATGAACCACCACGTTCTGGCGTGAAATATAACAGTCCCTTTTGCTTGGTAGCTTTCCACGCCCCTGAAGCTTCGACCGTGAGCTGTGCGTCCTTTTCGATGCACCTGGCGAGCCCGCTCAGCCTTTCCTTCGGATAAGACCGAGTCGCAACCTCCAAGAGCTGGACGTCATGGATCCCCTGCAATGAGATCTGGAAATGCGCAAAGAGAGCATCGGAGTCGTTACGGACGTCGAAGAACACTTTCGGCACCTGCGCCGATTCCAAAATCGATCGCAGGTCTATCCCGGAACGATTAGAAGTACAGAACGCCTTTTCTTGTAGAATGAATATGTCGATCAAAAAGACGTGATTTTTGGGAAAGACGAAAAGCTGAAGGATAGAAATTGAACCATGCCGGGAGAGTTTCACGCCCTCGATGTCCAGGTAGAGGGACGGTGGTTGGGTCGGAAGATGGTCGAGATAATCAACTAGAGCTACTACCGAAGGCTCAGAATCAACAATAGTCACCTCCATGTTGCCGACTTTGGATCTTGGACTAGGCCTTCCAATGTAGATATGGTTGCGAGAAAACTATCAAGAACGGAACGATTAATAGCTGATTTTACTGGAAGTGGGGCAAATATCGTCTCATGCAAGTGAGCAGAACCTTGGACCTCTATTGGCTTTCTCAGAGCAGTTGATGCATGCAAGGCTGCCGTTGCAACCGCCGGAAGCCTACACTTTCCCCGAAAACCTGCAGAACAGCGGTGAACAACTTTATCCTGTAGCGAAAGAGAAGCCTCAAAGGATAGAGTATAAAGATAGAGTGCCTCATGCATGCTCTCAACCAACCGAACAGCCTCCCAATTTGATGCGTAATGATAAACGCTCACGCGCTGGGCTCGTTCTCGGCATGGTCAAATTTTGCATGGTTCATAGGCATTGTATCATAGTGATGTAGATTGAGTGAGGCTCGGCACTTATAAAGATACAGTACCCCAGGACACACTCCTCATCACCAGCAATGGCATCAATGATTTTCGTTGACAAGCTTGACTTGCTTTTCTGCCAATTCTTCCAAAAGACGAGTGTATCGCAAAGTTCCAGGTCTGTACCTTACGACCGTGCGAACCGCATTGAGCGCAGTGCTCCATTCGTCTCTCTCGTCATTTCTGATGAGAGATCCGGGATCAATGTTGAGTCCTCGCAGAGTAGACGGTCGTAGAACATGTGGACTTCGCAGGACAGAATCCCACAAATGTGGTAATCTAGTTCGCTGACTTTCGTTGAAGGAGTCTGCGCAGTTCAACAAAGTCTCTCTGTGAAAATCCAAATTCTCAAAGGCAACTAGAGCTCGTGACAGATGCACGTCTGACTCTTCCTCGTTGCCGGCAACGTCGTGTGCTTCCCCTACCAGAAAGTGTGCATGTGCACGAAGGCTTTTTAGTGATTTCTCGTTATGGAAAAAGGAATCTTCTACCAGTGTTTCACTGCGAAGCAATGAATTGATCCCCTCGATGACCTCTTCAACGGTCTGAACCGAGCCTCGATAATCTCTTGTATGGAAAAGAAAACGAGACTTCAAGTACAATATGTTCAGCATTGAAGCTGCCCCAAACCCAGGCGCACTATGTTCTCCTACCGCTTGATCCAGCAACTCGGTAGCTTCAATGACTTTCTGCTCACGCGCATAGATTTCAACAATTGCACTTACGACACATAGGTCGTAGAAAGTCCATTGGGGGGTGCGAGGTGTAGCACAACTTTTCAAAGCGGCTTTAGCAGACTGGAGACTCCTGAGCTGCTGCTCCGCAGGCTCCAAGCAACGATGCGCATTGGCAAAATCACGATAGCGCTGTGACAGCACTATGCGGAGATTGACTGCTTTCAATATCTCGACTTCCGTTTCTGAGCATGGTAGCTCATCTAGTCGGCGACGCCCAGCTTCGAGTAGAGACTGCGCCTTGTCGAATTGCTGTTGATCGGTGAGGTAGGCTCCAAGGCGTATCAATGTAAATACATCCCAGCCAGCTCGACTGGGGTCGCAGCCTAGTAGGAAGACACATCGCTCTGCGTGAATCCGAGACTTGCTTGTCAGAGCATAGTTTTTCATCCTCTTGAAGACCTCCGCATCCAGAAGGCCCTCGTCAACGAAGTCACAAATAATCAGATTTGCAGCCATCTCTAAGAAGTGCTTTCGTGTCTCGATTGGATATAGTGAAAGAGTCCACTGATTCGATTCTCTGGAGCAGGTCGGTTTGTTCGACATCGTTAGCTGACATGCGGATCTGTAAATCCGTCGCCAATATGGCCTGTTGTTCAACCTTTTCCTCGGCCTTGCGGTTCGATGATATAAATTGAGAGAGATTGATTGTCCCAATGAGCAAATTGAGAGACGCGATCCTTTTGCCGAACGCTTCTCTGAACTTGCGGACATCATTTTCGTGGCCCAGCGCCCATTTCACTTTTCGAAATTGGTCTTTAAGACTAGATGATCCACCAGATGAGAGTGACCGGTATGTCTCGAGCGGCTTCAAGAATTTATCGATACATGACTGACATTCGTCGATCGCTTGCCTGAGCACACCATGTTCGGGGTGCAATGGACTATCATCCAGCCCCAACTCCTTGATGGTGATAAGAACTCTCTCAAGGCCATAGATTTCCTTCATCAGCTCTTGGTAGTCGGCTTTAGCACCTGCGCTCTCATCCAGGGCTTCAATGACGCTTTTCAGTACCCCTATTGCACTTAGGAGGTCACCGATCGACCAGCCAAGAGGAATCATGTCTCAAGTTCGCAAAAGATTGTCTGCCCCACCGGCAGGAACCCTCGGAGAACCGCCGGAGGGACGTTGAGTAGATACCGGGTTAATTGTCATATAAAAGACCACATCGTTATAAGGCCCCTTTGCATATAAGATACCGTTCAAAATAACGGTTTTTAGACGTAGGCCATAATTAGACTGTAAGATATGGGTCCTAGTAGCCTGCTGAGTAATGGTACTCGTACTAGGCCCCTAGGCCAAAATTAGGAGTATCCATTTAAGTCCATTGGGAATCTACTTTATTGAGTAAATCCTTACAGTAGCATGGCAAGTAGAATGGTGAGTAGTCGGAGTAGGTACAGGCCATTTGCGGTACACTACGCCCCCAAATTAGGTACCATCCCTCGTACAGAGGTATTTTCCCGTCTAACAAGGGCGTCTCTTCGAGCTCTCTAATTGGCGACAGTGAGCTTAGTAAGACCATTGACTAGCGCCTTAGGCTATACGATACCACAGTGTTATAAGGCCCCTTTACATATAAAATACGGTTCCAAACGATGATCAGATGGACGCTTCGGCTATATGGTAGTATCTTATATGCCAATTAACCCGGTATGTGAATTACTGCTTCGCGGAAGATTGTTGTTTCCCCCCTCGTCGCTGGCGCTCCTCGCAGGGGGAACAGGGTATTTTGAAGGCTCCATCCCATCTGGATCCGTCTAAGACGATTGGGCCGCCAATCGGGCTGGGGCCAGGTGCAGTTCCGAAGCACCTCGTGGCTCATTATTGTCCAAGTGATCCGAGATCTTGGCGCAGAAGTCTTGGCATCCAGGACTCCTGTACTCTTATTCGCCTGATTTGTTTTGTATCTCTTTAACGATACCAGCGAAAGCAATGCATTTGTTATCGCAATGGCTTTGCGCTCCATGTGATATGCTTCCACTATGAGCTGCCATTTCTCCATATGTATTTCATCATGAAAGGATGTAAGTATTGTATTCAAGCCGATATCTGAGCTTTTGTTACGCCAGTCATCGGGCGACCCGTTGGGACAATCTCGCAAGCAACCATCTGTTCACCCTCCAAATTTATTTGCTGTGTATTCAAGTACAGCATCTAAGACGATAGGAGACGCTTCTGAAAAGCCCACGCGCGAACTCGTAGAATAGTGGTGAGCGCGATATATTACGCCTATGAGGTAGTATCCGAGTTTCATGCATGTTGCCAAATCGCCAGCCGAAGGGATAGTCTTATCCTCAGAAGATCCCTTTTTAATAGGGCACGTGGACGATGCGAAATGGAAGGGCGAAGCTGTCGAGGGAGCTCCGAGTCAGCGCGTAGTGACCGATTTTCTCCCCTCACGTCTCGAGAAGTAAATCACTGTTACTCCTACAATACCTCTTCATTCATCGCTATCTTCTCTCTTCTGTCTTCGCCTCGTCCATTCTGCCTATGAGACAGCACGTCTCCGCAGCGCGCATCTTCCACAAAGGCCTCGCTTTTCTCTCTTTTTCTCTTCTACCCAATCCACCCAGTCTCCCCTCAAAGCACTGCTTCCTCTACCGCTACAGCTGCCACGCCCACCCCCAGCTTCACCTATCCAAACATCGTCGATGGCAGCGCGCAACTCGTCTCCTACAACGACACGATCAGGGCGTCTTGGGCACCTGTACCAGACGACCAAACGGCAACCCTGCAAATACAATGATGATACCGCAATGCTACGGCCCCCACGAAGTGTGTACCAAACGCTAGACTGACCACCTGAGCTTACTTGCTATCAAGAGCTGATAGGGATTGGCTGTAGGGGTCAATACCTATCCTGATCTTTGGTCCAATGTTACCACGCTCCAACGTATGTCGACGTCCCGCTCATATCCTACCAAGCACACGATCCCTGCTGCTTCATCCGCCGTGGGAACCAGAGCTTTATTGAGAGTGGTTACTTTGGTATCAACGACACCGTTGGAAATGGGGAGCGGGTGTGGTCAGTCGACGACCCGGCACCGATGGGTGTTGAAACGGCGAGCTTGCAGGCGAGCACGGCCACCGCGAGATTCTCGACAGGGGCGGCGTGGCTTGTGGCATGCATGGGTGCTATCACGGTAGGACTAGCAATGTAGTAACATACATCTGTATAACTGATGGGCTATCTGCACTGTGGAAAACTACTTGAACTGGTCCTAAGTGACATTCTGATCATTGCACTCGTCGAGCTCACACCGCCAGTTCGGTGTATTGACGCTTTATTCACACGCTGTGAAATATCACTTGAATTGGTCTTCTGTAACACCCTTACCCATTGCACTCGTCGAGCTCACACCGCCAGTTAGCATCTTGAGCATATTGTCGACATAGTTGGCACCCGACCATTTCTGATGAGTCACTACATCAATCTTGCCTTCCATCTCTGGTTCCTGAACAAGCTCTCCATAGGCACGCATTCCTTGCTTAGCATATGCTTTGGAGAATTGGTCAGAGATGAGAGCTGTTGTGTGCAGGCCGGCAAGCGTGATGAACTGCCAGCAGTATCCAAGCTTAGCTAGGCGCTTGATGTAAGTTTCCTGCTCATCACGCGGCATAGCTGCTTTCCAATTGAAGGATGGGGAGAGATTGTAGGCGAGTCTGATGATGTTGTCAGCTTTGCGAAAACATTAGGGATCTTCAAGAGGGAACAAACTTTTGCTCGGGCCAGACAGCGTGCACTCCATTAGCGAATTCTTCTGCCTGCTTGTAATCTGGCTTTTTGCTCTCCATCCATATCATGTCTGAATACGGAGCGTAAGCAATGGCTCTGTTTACAGCACATCCGCAGCCGCCTTGATAACGGTAGAACCCTTCTCTTGTCCGTGGCGAGTCCCAATCCCAGTGGATGTCGACGCCAGTCAAACCCTTAGCGATGGCTCTCGACTCAGAGTTGCTCTTGCCCCTGACCACTGATCGGTACTCTTTGACCAAGCCCGCTTTATTGACGTGCACACCAGCGTTGATCATGTCTTCAACTGCGTCATCAAAGAGCTTGAGACCCGCTTGGGCCATCCATTGGTCCTCGATCGCTTGCAGTTGGTCCCCAGTCTTTCCCGCTTGCTCGGCTGCTACCATCAGGTCGTTCAGAGGCTGGAGAGCTGGATTCGTCATGCCTAGGATGAAACCGTGATCCCGCGGATCAATTGTGGAAGCTATGAGCGTAGCGGCTTCGGAGTCCGTGCGGGCGACAGCTAAAAGATCGGTGCCCATGATGTCTGCTTGGGCTCTGATAGCCACCAGACGGTTGATGTGCTCGCTAATCGGTACCAGAACCTTCCCTGCCATGTGGCCGCATTTCTTCGTCCCAGGCGCTTGGTCTTCGATGTGAATGCCTGCTGCCCCCTTCTCAATGAAAAGCTTTGTGAGCTTCATGATTGCTGTAAGACCTCCATGACCGGTGTCTGCATCTGCAATAATAGGCCTTAGGAAGTCAGTGTTTGCAACATTGCCACGGTTCGCCTTGGGAGTAGTAATTCGTTCTTCTCTTTGCTTGCGGTCGTGGAAAAGCTGAGCCATGAAGAGATGCTGGACTTTGTTGGGGACAGTGTTCTACAAAGTGTCAGTACCAGGGGTATCATTTATTGGATAATGTGTCTCACCATTGGATAATCTGCCAGATCCGGCGAGGGTTCGTCGGTAGAGGACGCAGTTGACGAGCATTGCCAGCCGGAAACGTAGACGGTATCAAGGTATTTCGCCATCTGCGTGAGCATTGTTGGCTCCATACAGCCATACGTGTAGCTAGCATCGCCATCCTGGACATCAAATCAGCCCGCCTGACGGTTTCTAGACAAGTTGTCCAATATCTACCTTGAACCTGCCTTCAACGATACGCCACAATTTCTTGCTCATAACATTGCTCGGGTATTCAATTTTGAGGTTCCCTCTCTTAGCAACAATCTGTTCAGCCGTGAAAGGCCGTTTAGTGTACCTCCATCTAGAGTCCGTCCACCATTGCTTCACGGCGTTGACGTCCGCTTCATAAAGTTGGTCCTCATGGTCTACTGAAGACATTGGGACGGCGAACAGGAATGGTACCTGATCCGCCAGAATTGCGGCTTTGAAGGAGAGTCTTCCTCTGGGGCTGCCGGGTGCGCGCTTTGGGTATAATCGAGCAGAAGAGGAAGGAAATTGCGTTGAAATCGGCGTTGTCGAATGGGATGGATAATTGGGGAAAGAGGATCCCAAGACCTGGGAATGGTTGTGTAAAGGACGGACGGGTTCGGCTTGTTGGCTTCATAATGGCGGCCGAGGCTTTCATGGTGGAGCTCTGTTGTTTGGCTGGCCCGGTCCAAGGGAGCATGTTCGAAGTTTGTTGAGAGTACGACTTGTGGGTAAGCCGAATATTCTCCGTAGCAGACTTTGCATTATTGCCTCGACGATATTATACCATTTGCATTAAGATATCATTACGCTTCCGATACTTGCGTGTGAGCTTCATATTCAATATTGCTATTTGAAATTGGCGTGGGATGCTGAATACACAGCTTCTGGAGGCTCGGAGGATTGCAGTTTTGCCTCGGCTCGGTATACTTTCCTCCGCTAAAAGTTTCCTTTTCATCCTGTACCTGTGTCTCTGCCAAGCCTTTGCCTTTTAAACATCAGAGCTGTGTACCTCGATCGTCAACTCAACTAAGCGTATGATGGAGGATCTGCAAAGGAAACATCGCCAGGAACAAAAGGATCTTCAGTCAAGAACAACGCAAAAGAAAAAGTCGACTACCAAGAAGACTCTCAAAGGGGTCAACGATGAATGTACAGAGCTTGAGAGACAGCTCAAAGAGAAGCACGATGCTGAGGTAGCTGCTTTGAATTCTCGTGACCCACCGCAAACGGAGAACGGTGAAAGTGTCTCTGTCAACGGTGATGATGAGCCCGTCACTCTCGAGAAGCCGAAAGACATCAGCGAGTCAATGAATGCGATGTCCGTCTCCGTAACTCCAGCGACCAACGGCCATGCAAAAAAGCCGAATCGCCAAAAGGCCAGGCTAGCTCGTCGAGCTGCTGAACAGGAAGCTGTAGCTGATGAAGCCGAGAAGGAAGCTGCCGATCTACCAAACCTCCGGGAAAAGGAGAGGAAAGCCATGCAAGAGGCTTACATTTCGAGAAGTCTGAAAGAGCATGAGATCCGTTCAGATGGTCATTGTCTGTATGCCGCTGTGGCAGATCAGCTGCAGCATTCAGAAGTTGGCCTGAAACCAAGAATTCAAATTAGCTTTACGAATGACGAGTCTGCAATTGCTGGCTACAAGATAACAAGGCGAGTGGCCGCTGCATATATCTCACAAAACCCCGAAGACTTCTCGCCTTTCCTTGAGGAACCTCTTGATCAGTACGTGACGACAATCAGAGACACCGGAGAATGGGGTGGGCATCTCGAGATTGTTGCACTGGCAAAGGCTTATGAAGTCGACATCAATGTGCTGCAAGGCGACGGAAAAGTCGAAAAGATCGAATGTGGAATCGACGATGGACCGAGGACGCTGTGGCTTGCGTACTACCACCACAGCTTTGGACTCGGGGAGCATTACAATTCTTTGCGCAAAGCACACTGATACGCGGCTTTTGAATGAACACACCATATCGGAAGAAATATCGGTGTATTTTGTGGACTTGGACTATATGTAGCTGGAAGTACGAGCTAATACCGCCATATGCTCACCCAATCCTGCCCTTTACCGATATCGTGTGTGCGCATTGGCCGCCAATGAGCCACTCTAGTCAGCGCAACAGGACTTTTAGGCCCAGATACTCCTTCTTTGACGTGCCCCTTATCATCATACGGAAGCTCCTTTCCTGGGTGGGCGAGATGCTCGGTGTACACTTGAGGTGGCAAAGCGAATGGAGGACCACCAATGAGAGGGTCCTTCGCGCTAGGGAACTCAATGCAGATCAAGTTACCTTTGAAGGCAAGTAGCTGTGCCATGCGGAGTGCCCAATCAGGACGGAAACTTGGTGGGAGAGCCGAGAGAAACTGTCAAATTTTCGTCAGTCGCTGGGCCTCACGATTGTCGCCTCAAACAGATTGTTCAACTGCCGAGGCCCATAAGGAGAACTTTTTTACCGTATAGTCATAAATCAGATCGACTTTGCCGTCGCCTTCGATATTGGTCATCCAATCGGTGCCGAAGAAGTCGCCATGCATGAATTTGACCGCTCCGGCTCCAGAACTCTCATCTCTTATAGGATACTTATGTCCGTTGGCTTTCTGCTCCTCATAGCATCTGTTGACGGCCGTTTCACTGACTTCAAGTCCAAAGGCATCATATCCGAAACCAGCCAGCAGCAAGACATCATATCCCTTTCCACATCCTGGCACCAGAGCTCTCTTCCTTCGCTTGTTCCCAAAACCATCCTCCACGAAGCATGTGCCTAGCAGATCTCGTTGATCGGTGAGGGTATCGACGAGAGCTGGATTAGGCACGCCGCGATCCCACGGCAAGAAATCACCTTTGTCCCACAGATCCGACCATTTGTTTTGATGCTTTGAGATATCACCAGCGAAGTGGGCCATCAAGCGTGCTCGATCTTCTTGCAATGCCATGACTGCTGGATTCCGTTATCATTCGGTCCACAGGACAGTGCAAATTGATGTGAATATATTCCACGGACGAGTGAGAATGCAAGGAAGGATTCTCAGAAGAGGATGAAATGCAGCGGTCCATCTACCCAACCCACCTTCCATCCAAGTGTTTCCGTGTGGTTTCTGATTTTGGAAAAGGGAAGTCACGAGACGGAGCCACCAGGGCTTAAGCACTACCTTATTCCCGAAATGAGACGGACAGTACCCTTAGGTTGACCAGATGACGTCCTTCCCGTTAGCTCCTTGGCACACTAAGGTACCTTAGGTTACCCGCAGAAGGATCCTCGGATGCAAGAAGCCTCGCGAAACGACATCTCTCGTGGCCCATCCTTCAACTTTCTGGCCAGTGCCGCTAGCCTATTACCAAAAGGTCGAGCGACGGTACGATGCGTTTGGATGAGGGAGCGAGTATTCTACATGTTCAACGCAAAATTGCAGTAATTGTTAGGAAACCTGAGGTAAGGTAAGACGAGCCGGTGCACTAATCCACAAATGGGATGGATAGAAAGCTTAGCGATCTTAGCAGAAGACACAAAACCCGGACCCTTTGCGGATGACGTTCTTCCGTTAGCTCTTTCTGCGGCGATTGACAACGGCTCTCCGGCACCATAATGCTTGACTTTTCTCACGCTAATTCAGCATCATTCAGCATTTATTGGACAATATGAAAGATTAGAAACATGTCAAAATGTGTATCCCCCCACACTTTATAACTGCCGGTGTCGGCCCTTCTAACAGCTCTCAACCTTTCTTACAATCAATCTTGTGCTGTCCGTCATGTATCTTATATCATCTTTTTAATCCTACTTCCCCACATTCATTGCCTCATGACGAGACCTTGAGAAAAGCCCATACGGCTGGTACGAACTATATGTTGCCTACATACCTTTTCAATTCTTGTACACAATCTTCCCAGGGATGACTTTCGGCCACTCTTTCTTTGTTGTAGACCACGAGCAAGATATACGACCTCAAACATGGACAACGACACTGTTAAGATCGCTGCCCAAGCGATAGACCACGAGTCTCCCAAGGAACATGTTGGGCCTGACTTGGAGGAGAAGATCGAGAATGGATCTAGTCCGGACGGGTCATTGCATAAAACCGAGCATGGAGCAGAGGTCTCGGGTACCAAAGAGAAAGACGTGGAGATGGTAGAGACCGAGATCCAAGACCCAGAGCCGGTAAAAGTACCTAGATCGCAGCGGCGAGGCCTCTTCGGACGCTTTTCAATTCTGGCAGAAGTCGAGGAACCGAAGCACTACCCTCGAAGAACCAAATGGTACATAACCTTTGTTGTTGCACTGGCAGCCGTGGCTGCTCCAATGGGGAGCGCTATTATATTCCGTAGGATTCTCGACGAAAGCATAGCAATTCTGGCTAATGACCCCTAGCTTCACTTCTTCAAATTTCAGACGACCTACACACCTCTCCCACAATCACGAATCTCTCAGCCGCCTTGTATATGCTTTCCATGTCGATATTCCCACTTTGGTGGTCTTCATTCTCAGAGACCCTAGGGCGACGGACCATATACCTCACATCATTCACGCTGTTCTTACTATTCAACATCCTTTCGGCGGTGTCAAAGGACATTGCCATGCTGATCATCATGCGTGTACTGGGCGGCGGAGCAGCGGCCAGCGTGCAGGCAGTAGGGGCTGGTACGATAGCTGATGTTTGGGAAGTCAGAGAACGGGGAAGAGCAATGGGCATATTCTATCTTGGGCCATTGTGCGGACCTCTATTCGCGCCAATCATTGGTGGCGCTTTGGCTGAGAAATTCGGTTGGAGGAGCACTCAATGGTTTCTTGCGATCTATGGAGGAGCGGTGCTGGTCTTCCTCTTCTTCGCCTTACCAGAAGTGAGCCTTCTGTACTCACTCTATCCTACATCTTCCTAATGGTACCTCTTCAGACGCTTAAAGCCACCAAATCGCCCTCTTCAGAGACCGAAAAAGACCTCGCCTCCGACGGCCCTAACCTAGCCCGCACCACATCCCGCCAAAGCGTCCAGCGCAAAACAGCAAAGCATATCAAGACGGCCAAACGCATCTTCCTCGACCCCCTGAAGATCATTCTCTACCTCCGCTTCCCTGCCGTCCTCATCACCGTCTACTACGCTAGCATCACCTTTGGGTCGCTGTATCTCCTCAACGTCTCGCTCCAAACCACCTTCTCCAAGCCGCCCTACAACTTCTCCACCACCCTCGTCGGCCTGACCTACATCCCCAACTCCATTGGCTACGTCCTCGCCTCCCTCTTTGGCGGGAAATGGACGGACAAGATCATGGCACGAGAAGCCAAGCGTGCTGGCCGCTACGATGAAAAGGGCAAATTGATGTACCGACCCGAAGATCGAATGCGCGAGAACGCCTGGATCGCTGCGTTCCTCTATCCGTCAGCACTCGTTTGGTATGGCTGGACCGCCGAAAAGGGGATCTTCTGGCTGGTCCCCCTGGTCGCGAACTTCTTCTTCGGCATCGGCTCCATGCTCATATTTGCCATGGCGACGACGATGCTCACCGAGTTCATGCCCAAAAAGGCGTCCAACGGCGTCGCGGTGAACAACTTTGTGCGGAACATCTTCTCATGCGTGGGAGCCATCGTCGCGCAGCCGTTGATCAGTGCCATCGGCAACGGGTGGCTGTTCACGGGGGTCGGTGTCATTGCCACGGCGAGTAGCGCCGTCATTTGGGCCATGAGGAGATTCGGGCCGAGATGGAGGCAGGTGATGGACAGGGAGCTGAATCAGGCCGGTTGAAGTGGACTAATACACGATATTGCAGCAAAAGGATATGGTTGGCAAGATGCATACATAAGACGAGGTCGACCAAGTGATGAATGATGATTGCATTAGCGAGGCGTTGCGGAGCTTGAGCGATATCTGGGGGGGGGGGTATTTTGCTGGACATGTGGTGCATCTTGAAGGGCAAGACGCGGTGCTTCAACCGGCGTACGCTCTAATGCTGTATACCTCCGAGGCCTGAATCTCCCTCGTTTGAACATACCCGAACATCTTATAGACTCGGCTTTCACGTGATTGGGAACCTGGCTCTGACGCATGTAGCTTCAATAGTATGGAGTTCTCATGCATTGGAACGTTCGCGGCACGTCGTGAGCCAGGGTCATTCGATGAGAATTTTGATTGAAATGTCTGAATCTACGTAGCTAGTCAAGGTCCATGAGACCATCGTGAACCAAGATCTCAGGTCCACTGTATTCGCGCCTCATCGATAGCGAGGAAGAGGGCAGCTTGAGCGACATCCTCAATGCAACACCCCTATCCACCTGTCAGCCTTCGACTTCATCGCTTCAATAAGACTGTGCGGATCGACGGATCAACTCACATCTCGACCCCGGGAGCGTGTGCATCTCTCTTCCGATAGAACTCCTCGTCGTCGCCCCCAGCATACCCGCCAGCCAGCATCTGCAAAAGCGGGTTACTGATCAAGCTCGGATACCACGGTGTTCAAGCGGGCCCTCTTCTTCGCATTTACGGCAGTGGTATTCCTGGTGAATGGTACGAAAGATTGATACCGAGGCCATTCAGATGTTCAGCTTCAACCCACCGAGTTGACGAGCATCCCGAGCATTCCTTCTGTTTGCCAAGCTTGCTGTGACCTCTCCACTTCCGCGCGAACCACTTTATGTAGTCGTGCCATGAGTCGATCTATCTCAGGAGACTCCCCCATGTGTGATGAGTAGAGGTCGAGGATGAGCATGCCTACATCGACGCACAGGTTGACATATCGAGGGTTTGTGATGTGCTTGCATACCCATTTGAAGATGGGCTGGAGGGATACATCGTCTCGACCGGATAATGCGGTCCTTGTTGCAGAACGGTGACGGAGGGCGGTCAGGAGGGTTGTCGTTGCAGTGAGATTTTGGCCTTGTAGCACTTCGTCTAGAGCTGCTGCGTATTTCCCTTTTCGTAGTTGAGCTTCCCACGGTTTGGGTTTGTAATTGCCCTTGGTTCGTCCCTCGATGATGATGTCTGCGCCTTCGCCAGTGAAGTCCTGACCTCTGAAGCGTTTCTCCAATCCCTTCGGCCTCTTCTTTGCTCTCTTCCTATCAAGTTCTTCAATATTGCCTTCGATCAATGCTTGCATCTCCTTTTGCCGTTCCCTTTCCTTGACCTTCTGCTGTCCAGACAGCCGTGTCTTGATTGAGAGATTTCCATTTTGCATACCCACTGCCAAATGACGATCTTCCCGCGCATTACCAGCGCTAATGACACATAATGAGAGTATAGGCGATGAGTATTTCGACCCGGCCACCACATTCCAAGCAGTAGTCTCGAACACCTTCAAGTGACCGTCCAATCCTCCACTCACAAGCCTTGTGTTGTTCGAGGCTAAGCATAAGGATGTGACGGTCTTCTGGTGGTTCTTCAATATTTGTAGAGGCCGTGCTGCAACCAAATCGAGCACTGATATCTGGTTGTCTGCAGCCGCAAGTATGGTGGTTCCAGATGGCATGGGCAACACCTCCTCAACAGGAGCTCCATGTTTGAACGTCATGATTGCGTTTGACGGAGCTCTAGGATCCCACAGCTTAACTGTCTGATCATAACTTCCAGAAACCAGAAGCCCAGACCCTTGTCCTGGCATGAACGCCCCACTTCTGATATAGTCCTGGTGACCAACGAATGTCGTTGTGCTATCCTGACTCGGGAGATCCCACAATCGGATAGTGCGGTCGTCGCTCGCGCTCATCAAAGTTGTTGGCTCTGTAGGCGAAAACTTGGTGGTCCACACCGGCTGCTTGTGCTCTTTCCAAGTTTTGAGAATAGCCCTTGAATTAACATCGAAGACCTGTATTGTGCCGCCCTCATCTCCAGCAACCATGACACGGCCATCACGTCTGACCTCGGCGCCATGGGCAATGTCGTCGAAGCGAGATATAGTCTTCACAAGTTTGCGGCTCCGGACAGAGAAGATCTGTACACGAGTTCCGGTTGTGACTGCGAAGTGGTCTGACGCTTGAGCGAGGGCATTTGATGGAGGTATGGGGCTGGAGATGTGAGTGATTGGGTTGGTTGAGGGCGAGGGCACGAGCTGCTGTGATTTGAAAGTGCGCCAATATGTTTGCTCTGGGGTCAAAGGCGAGGGTCCGGGAGGCAGCTTGACAGGCTGGAGGGGAAGTACTGGCGCTGACATATTTACTTTTGCCCCGTGTCAGGGGGTTCGTAGAAGTAAAAATTCCATGAAGGCGAAACAGCAGAACCTATTCTTCCGAGTAGAAAGCCCAGTACTCACTGTCGAAATAAAATCTTTGGCGCACTCGGGCATACGACTACGGTGGCCGAGTACGACAAGTCTACTCGTACTATGCGTGGTAGTACACTCGTACCATATGGCAGTTATCAACTTTTATCGATACGGAAACTCTTCCTATTTAAGGCCCATCCTCTCATCGGCCGCTTCAACATCACCAGTGCAGGTTGCCAAGTGTATGGAAACAGCAGCGTCTACAGTGAGGAGCAGTACAATTGACTGAAGACACATTCAGAGGTGCGCAGTCTCGTCTCCAATGACCTCAACCAAGCCAGAATTGCCAACTTTGCAGACGTTGAGCAAACAGACTCATTTAAGCAACCGTCGGCTGGTAAGGCGGCCAGATTTTTAACGGGAGAGGCCTTCTTGCGTAATAAAGCCTTGGGCCCGCTCAAATCATGCTTATAACAGTTTCCGTCGGTGTTGCTGAGATTGGCAAGCAACTAAGCAAGCTGTCCGGGAAGAGTTGCAGCCCCGTACGCTGTCCTCCTATTTCTGAGTCGAATTCGGATATCTTCCTTATTAAATTTGTCGTTCAAGAACGCTACCACCCCAGGCTGAAAAGCAAACAGCGGTATTCTTAACGGTGTTGATATCGTCGATGTCTAGGAATCTGAGCGCTTCAACAGTCAATTGCCTATTTTCGACTTGTTGCCTGCTGGCCCTGTCCTGCAGACTCAACACATGGAGTCTATCGTCAATTATTCAGGCTTGCGGCTATTATTTTGGAAGAGAAGTAAAGCATTCTAGCAAAGCCAAGGCAGATTTGAGCAAATACAATGAAAGTTCGAAGGCGCTTGGTCAATAAACTATCTGACAAAGAAAACCCATTAGACCTGGTGCTCGTTTCGTCCATTAACTAGATTCTGAGACCCGACGACGCTTTCTCACAATCTGAAGTTGGATGATAAGGGTACTAATCGTCTTACACTCGGCAAAGGATTTCCCCATGAGTCAAAGTGTACCAACCATCGTCGTCGGTCTCCCATTCCCGCCAACCCTGGACAAAGCAATTAATGTCCTCTTGAGTGGCAAAGCCACCGTCAATCACATTCTTGGCAAGCGACGAGTTTAGTAGGCGATCGGCCCACATTTTACTCCAGTAGCCTCTTTCCTCTGGGCTGGAAAAACACCAGACACTTGCACTAGCAGTAATGCAAGAACGGTCAATGCCTGATTCGCGAGCCCATGCAACCATATGGCGTCCCGCGTTCGGTTCACCACCACGGGATCTGACCGTTTTGATATATACGTCCTTGAAGTCGGCGACCCCTTTGATCTCAGGGTAGTGGGTAGCAGAATCAAAATCTGATTCGCGGCAAGCCACGAGGCCACCTGGCTTTGTAATTCGACGCCATTCGCGCAGTGCATTGGCAGGGCCAGCGATGTGGTTTAGAACTTGATGACAATGGACAACATCAAAAGTGTGATCTGGAAAGTCCAAAGCATGTGCATCTCCAACTTGAAACCTGACATTCTTGATACCGCGCTCAGCAGCCGTTGAGCGAGCCTTTTCGACTACGTCTTGTCCCATATCGATGCCGACAACTTGACCATTAGGTACCAATGCAGCAAGGTCAGTCGTGATGGATCCTGGACCACAACCTATGTCACAGATTTGCATATTTGGGAGAATGGAATTCAGGAGGTATGCAGCTGAATTGGCAGCCGTACGTAAATTGTGAGACTTCAAGACCGACTCCGAGTGGTCGGAAACGTATACATTCGACGCCTGTGCCATGTCGAGTATGCACGGTCTAGCATGCTCTGGTCAACATTCACAGAATGACAGCTGTACGCCGCGAGGCCGCCAAGAGATCTAGCTTAAGCTTAGTCAGCGGACAGAGTCTCGCCAAGTGCTAAGCTACAGATCTCAAGTCTAAAAAACAGAGAGTAGCGTTCCGAATGCTCAAGGCGCCAGGCTCGTCCCTTCTTATTCCTTTGAGTACTCACACATTCGCTGTCCCTATATACTGCCTCTAGCGATCTGCCCAGAAAGCCGACCCAAAGTGTGGACAGGCTTGGAAATCTCGAAAGAAAAAAAGCCCCTCGAACAGCCTGAGGTACCTCTCAACCCACAACCTGCAGCTTCGGAGACAGACGAGATCACTTGGCACTGGGCGAGCCCGATCATGGCAACCCCACAGCCGGGCTACCCTCCCGATGGTCAACCAGGCCACGAGCAATACCAGCAAGAGCAATATGACCCCAACCAGCAAGAGGCCCCAGAGAATGTGCCTCACGCACAAGGCGGCCTACCAGCATCCACTGCTGGAGGTCGAAGAAAACGCAACTATGCTGGGCAAGCGTATGACTTTGGGGGAGGTGCAAACTCGGCGCTAGGCGGGCAGCAACAAGGTGGGGGAGCGTATCCCGGACCACCTAGCATGCAACCACAACCGCAGCCAGGATATCCAGGACCAGTCTATGGATCGAATCCGGCCTCGCCTGGCATGGGAGGAGCCCCTGGCTACGGACAGCCGTCTCCTGCTGTTGGTGGCTACCAGCCTCCCGACCCAGCTTACCCTACACATGGAGTACCCCCTGCGCAACCAGGTATGGCAGGGGTCACTCAGGGTATGAACAATCTTGTTATGGGCGGCCAAGGGCAAAATGTACCTGTGCCGATGCAGGGACAGGTGCAAGGACGTCCTGCGATGAATCAGCTCGTACCAACTGATCTCCTGAACCAACATTTGGATGTCTCTGAACTTAGCCGCCCTCCACCACAGATAAATCTGCCACCCAATGTGAGTACACGATAATCTCAAATTAAGTCATTCACCGCTGACATTAGTAGTCCAGCGTCACTCCTTCTCCAGATGCTAATTGCTCCCCGAAATACGTTCGCTCTACACTCAACGCTGTCCCAACAACGCACTCATTGCTCAAGAAGTCTAAACTACCCTTCGCACTGGTCATACAACCTTATAGCTCATTGCACGATCATGAAGACCCAGTTCCGGTTGTCCCTGACCAGGTTATCGCTCGATGTAGACGTTGCCGATCATACATCAACCCGTTCGCGACCTTTCTAGACCAAGGCCATCGATGGCGGTGTAATATGTGCAATCTCACAAATGAGGTTCCACAAGCCTTTGATTGGGATGCAGCCGCGCAAAAGCAGTTAGACAGATGGTCAAGGCCCGAACTCAACCACTCTGTTGTGGAATTTGTAGCACCTCAAGAATACATGGTCCGCCCACCTCAGCCATTAGTCTACCTGTTCCTTTTCGATGTCAGCTATAATTCCGTAACCAACGGTCTGCTAGCCACAGGAGCTCGCTGCATTCTTGAGAGCTTGGACCGCATCCCCAATGCTGATCGACGAACGAGGCTTGGATTCATGGCCGTAGACTCGAGCCTGCACTACTTCTCCATCCCTCGCGATGACAGCGAGAATGGTGAGCCAAGCATGATGGTCGTCAGCGATCTTGATGAGCCCTTCTTGCCAACACCTGTCGATCTACTGGTTACACTAACTGAGTGTCGAGAGAACATCGAAAACTTCTTGGGAAAGCTCCAAGAGATGTTCCAGAATACTCAGAACACTGGCTCCTGCATGGGATCCGCACTGCGAGCTGGTCATAAGCTCATATCTCCCGTGGGCGGAAAGCTTACCGTTCTAACTGCAAGCCTTCCGAACCTTGGGCAAGGGAAACTTGAGATGAGAGAAGACAAGAAAATTCTTGGAACCAGCAAGGAGAGTAGTCTTTTACAGACTGCAAACAGTTTCTACAAGAGCTTTGCGGTTGAATGCTCGAAGAATCAAGTATCTATCGATATGTTCCTTTTCTCATCTCAGTACCAAGACGTTGCGTCTTTGAGCAACCTACCAAGATACACGGGAGGTCAAACATACTTTTACCCAGGATGGAATGCGGCAAGAAGCGAAGATGCAATCAAATTTGCGCGGGAGTTCTCTGACTACTTGTCAGCCGAGATTGGCCTCGAAGCTGTGCTCCGTGTTAGAGCTACTACTGGCTTGCGGATGAGTACCTTCTACGGCAATTTCTTTAATCGCAGTTCGGATCTCTGTGCATTCCCTGCATTCCCTCGAGACCAGGGCTACGTAGTTGAAGTTGCTATCGACGAGTCATTGACAAAGGGCGTTGTCTGCTTACAAAGTGCTGTACTGCACACGACATGCAATGGTGAAAGAAGAATCAGAGTTATGACCCTTGCCCTGCCCACCACTCAGTCACTTGCGGATGTTTACGCCTCTGCAGACCAAGCAGCGATTGCTACAGTCTTCAGTCACAAAGCCGTGGAGCGTGCTCTGGGCAGCGGACTAGAACCTGCACGAGATGCGCTACGAGCTAAGCTTATTGAGCTTCTACAGACATACCGGAAAGAATTAGCTGGTGGCAATATGGGAGGTGGTGGCCTGCAATTCCCCACGAATTTGAGATGCTTGCCCGTTCTTTTCCTGGGATTAATAAAAAATGTGCGTTCAAGCCCACATGACCCTGAGAGAGGGAGTCAAATGCTCATTGTGTACAGATTGGCCTTCGACAATCTGCGCAAATACCAAGCGATATGCGCTCCGCTGCCTTGTGTCAGCTTTCGACCTTGCCGTTACCACTCCTTATTCAGTTTATATACCCTAGAATGTATTCATTGCACGACATGCCCGACAGTGCTGGCCTGCCCGACGAAGAAAATGGTGACATCGTTCTACCGCCCGCGATCAACCTCTCTTCCCAGAGTCTCGTTCCATATGGGCTTTACCTAATTGATGATGGTCAAACGCAATTTCTTTGGGTGGGCCGCGAAGCTGTTTCTCAGCTGGTCAAAGATGTCTTCGAAGTGCCAGATCGGACACAACTGAAGGTAGGCAAGACGACATTGCCGGTGCTCGACAACGACTTCAATGAGCGGGTCAGAGCCATCGTCGAGAAGAGTCGGGACCACAGGAGCAAGGGGGTTGGGAGCATCGTCGTACCGAGTCTGTATGTGGTACGAGAAGATGGCGAGCCGGGAATGAGACTGTGGGCCCAATCCATGCTCGTGGAGGACAGGGCGGACCAAGGCGTCAGTCTGGCCCAATGGTTGGGCACTATGAGGGAAAAGGTTAGTACCCACGATCTCAAACTTCCCGCGACACTCACTGACGATAGATCTCTCAATGATAGATGAATGAACCAGAAGGATTTTTGAGTTCATTCCAATGAAAGCTGGCCTGACATGATTTATGCAGCGCTTGTTGCTCCCTCAATCTTGGGCATTAGTGCCAATCCTATGGTTTCTCAGCCATATGGGACTGCCGGCTCGTCTAAGACGTCAACTTGATGCACATTGTCTACATATCGAACATGCATGCTAAATCTAATAAAGGCGAGTTTGACCTCGTGGCAATACAAGGTTCGCCTTGTTTCGCAAGCTCGCTACCAGATTACAAGCAACGGTCCAGCGTGGAGATCTGTCCGAGCGTCTCGCCCGCGAGATCTGTCCCTTGGCAGGCTCGGCAGGTTTCAGGATCAACCAGATTATCTACTATTATGTAAGCCGTAGGATAATCTCTCTCTTGAACACCTTAGCCAATAGCATGTCCCCCAATTTTAGAAAGATTCTAGAAATAGAATAAAGTAACGCAAGGTAAGCAAGCCAGTGGTGCCTGGTGGTGCCAATACTGTCCGGCAATGCGGCGCTCGGCGCTTAACCCCGTGCAGCTGTTTTTGGACATTCCCCACCACTAGCGTCATGCGTAGACGCTGCCCTTTGTGTACCTGACTCAGTCAGCAGCACCACCACTGCAACAACTCTGAAACAACGAGGCACTGTTATAGAGTCAGAGTCTTACTGCAGTAGCTCTGCGCGTCTCTGGCTGCTCCAAGCACCTCAACGGTTTCTGGTCCGGAGACACAGGCCGAATCTGATTGGAGGGGTTCACGCTGAAGGCAGCACAAAGAAAGGTACCAGAATCCTTCCCTTCAGCCTCACTTCTCGTCACGTTGCTTCAGTGCATACCACGATAGCGAAGGAAACAAACTCTAAAAGTACCGACAGACGCAGTGCATATAGCCTCGGATCCTTTGCCGTTCCCCAAACTTCAGCCCCAGAGGCTCAGCCTTCCCAGCTACCGCAGACAACCACGACTTCCGATACCCTTTTAGCAAGCCGAAGCATTGATCTACCGTCAAAGACAGCGACTCAAATTTCATTGTCAAGAATTGAAACACCGCCCACCTTCCATGCAGCTTCGTCAGAGAGCCTAATATAGAAAGACCCCGCACCGAAGACGACCGAGCACCTGTCCAAAAGCACAAGCGAGCAACTCCAGTCTACCAGAACACTCAGAGCTTACAGTGGCCGTGTTTAGAAGAAGATCATCGGTTATAAGCTTCATATTCGCTACGCTAGGTGAGCTGCACAGCAAATGATCCCGCGTGACTTGCATTCTTCGACCGCGACTGCTGCCGATCTAGTTCATTGCTCCTGGCCGCTTGTTGGAGAAATGGCGCCGACATCTGTTGCAAGATATGTTTGGTCTCCCGTACCCTACATAACATTTGCGCATCCTGAAACTTTGGCCCTGAATCTCTTAATGCTTCAAAGCAACGCTTCATAGCTGTTTATGACTCTACATCTTACAGGTTGCTAAGAAAACACAGAACCTTCTCACTTCACCAAGATCTTTTGAAAGGTTATTTGACTGACTCTTCTACTCGTACAGCGGCCATTCGTACCTCTCAACGGCGCCTTCTAGAATTACATCTTCACCCAACACTCATCCTCGTCGCAATCATCTTTTGTGAAGCCTGACTTCGCAACGCACAATGTCACGTCAGCAACCAGCGCCACCAGGCGGGTCTAGAAAGATCTCCTTCAATGTCTCTGATCAATATGACATTCAAGATGTCGTGGGAGAGGGTGCCTACGGCGTTGTGTGGTAAGCCACCGTACGGCGAGAACGCTCTGGGACAGCATGTACTGAGACTCAGAAGTTCTGCGCTCCACAAACCTTCAGGCCAGAAGGTAGCAATCAAGAAGATCACTCCTTTCGACCACTCCATGTTTTGCCTCCGTACATTACGAGAGATGAAGCTGCTACGCTATTTCAACCACGAAAACATCATCTCTATCCTTGATATTCAGAAGCCAAGGAACTACGATACATTTTCAGAAGTCTACCTAATTCAGGTAAGCATGACTGCACACGAAGGGTCAGCACTGTGCTAATGTCCTCCAAGGAACTCATGGAGACAGATATGCACCGTGTCATTCGCACTCAAGACTTGTCCGATGATCATTGCCAGTACTTTATCTATCAGACGCTACGTGCTTTGAAGGCCATGCATTCAGCGAACGTCCTCCACCGCGATCTCAAGCCTTCCAATCTTTTGCTCAATGCCAACTGCGATTTGAAGGTCTGTGACTTTGGACTTGCCAGATCTGCAGCATCTACCGAAGACAACTCAGGATTCATGACTGAATACGTCGCAACGAGATGGTACCGCGCGCCCGAGATCATGCTTACGTTCAAAGAATACACGAAAGCCATTGATGTATGGAGTGTGGGATGCATTTTGGCGGAGATGTTGAATGGCAAGCCTCTGTTCCCCGGAAAGGATTGTAAGTATCTACCGCGTGCCTTTCCTTCAGCACTACTGATAAGTGCCAGACCACCACCAGTTGACACTCATTCTCGACGTTCTCGGCACCCCAACCATGGAGGACTACTATGGGATCAAGTCTCGGCGTGCGCGGGAATACATCCGCTCTCTGCCATTCAAGAAGAAGATCCCAATGAAAGCGATGTTCCCCAAGACCTCCGATCTTGCCTTGGATCTGTTAGAGAAGCTTCTCGCATTCAATCCTGTGAAGAGAATCACCGTCGAAGAGGCGTTGCGGCACCCTTACTTGGAGCCATATCACGATCCAGAAGATGAGCCAACCGCAGAAGCCATCCCCGAGGAGTTCTTCGACTTCGACAAGAACAAAGATACGCTAACCAAGGAGGAATTGAAACGTAGGCTGTCTATCATCCGTGCACTGCCTCGATGCTGACTGTAATGCAGAGTTGATCTTTGCAGAAATCATGAGATAGGATCCTTTAATGATGATGCGATTTGGACGACGTGATTTGGACAGTTGAAGACAAAATCATGTCTAGGTGTCATATCTCGGCTGGTGACGATAGATGTTGCTCTCCCGATCTCATTCGGTGCTAAAGAATCGGCCTAGGCGATATGTCTTTTAGCATCCGCGTGCATATGTGGACTTTCCTTACCATTTTGAATCTCGGCTTGAGTGGCTGTGTGTGCTTGTATACGTGGGGTTTGTATACGTGGGTATGTCAAAAGAAGGATAGCGAATTAACTTGAGCATTCGATTATTCTTTTTTCACCGATTGGATCTAGATGCAGCGGAGAGATGCTTATGGCGCCCTCTCCTTCATGAAGCTTTCAATCCCCTCCTTCACACCTTGCGGACTCGGCTTTTGAGCAATCACATCAGGTTCAAACCCAAACTCCTGGACCAGATAGTTCCTCGTCGTCGGTCCGATACAGGCCACGAACGTCCTCCTGCCCGGGTCCCCTATACAGGCCTTGACCCTCTCACTCGCCTTGTCAAGCCATCCGAGACCTCTCAACATGCCTTCCCCGGCCGTGGGCGAGAACACCACGACCCACCTTACCGTCTCGGGTTCCGTTCGGGTTAGCGTTTGAGTGAAATGGAACTCGAATTCTTCCAGTTCGCCTGTTTTATAAACCTCCATCTCGTCAACCTGTATCCTTTCCCCTTCTGGCAGTTTCGGATCCATAAGCATGCGCGGTATGATATCCCTCCTCTTCTCCCCCACGAGGAACAGTGCCGGTTTCATGCTTCCCCCTTCCCTCTCTCGCAAACTATACGCCTCTTTCCCCTCCCCTTCTCCCAACATAATTCTAGCAAGCACCTCCCCGCTCCCCGCCTCCTCACCCCCATGAATCCCACACCCAGCACACCTCTCATCCCGCACCGCCCTCAACGCCCTCCCCGTCGCCGGCCCCACCACATACAATCGTACTCCACCGCCACCCAGCCCGTCCGCCACCTCCTCCCTAATCTTCACCACCTGCGGCGCATTCAGCGCGGAAGCGAACGCAGCGACGGAGCGCTGGGATGTGAATATCAAAGCACCGTAGGGGAACGGGTTGGGATCTGGTAGGTGGCCGGGGGAGGGGTTGGGAGTGAAGTGCGTGAGGAGGAGTTTGATGAGGGGGTCGGGGAGGAGGGTGTGGGATAGGACGGGGACGAAGGTTGGGCGGAAGGGCGGGGTTAGGTGGAGGGTGTAGGCGTCGGAGGCGGGGGTGGGGGAGGGGGATTTGAGGAGGAGGATCGGTATTGGTGGAGTGGGAGAGTTGGCAGTCGTGGACATTGTTGTATCTGGCGCGCAAATAGTTGGTAATTATCTAGCTATATGAAAGGGCCAGGCCGACTGAAGCTTCGAGGTCATGGCATTCTCTTTTTCTTTGCGGAGACAAGGCGCCGAGATTTAGCCGTTGAATACTCGTACTGTTTATACGCGCTCTCTCTCTCTCTCTCTTCCCTTTGTGCCCCTATCCTCGCCATGGACAAATTCTTCAACGGTATACAGAAGACGAATCAGAAGCCCACAGCGGACCCCGAAGACCCCACCGCTCCTGAAAAGAAAGCCATCCCCAAGGGCGTAGTGCTGGGTAAAGATGGCAAACCGTGCGTTCAGCCGCTCCCCGCAAACAGCAACCGCATCAACCAGATGATCCCGAACGAGCTAACCACCACCCCAGCTGCCGCTCCTGCACCTCCTTCTCCTCCTGGGCCGCCATGACCAGAAAAGACACCACCCCCGCCGCCACCACCGACCCTCCCGCCCCCCCAACCTCCCCCCCCTCCCCACCCCCCGACTGCCCCCCAGACGTCGACGCCCTCGGCCGCTCCACCTGGACCTTCCTGCACGCGCTCTCGGCCGCCTACCCGCCCGCCGCCACGGCGGCCCAGCAGGCGGAGATGCGGCAGTTCCTGGCCCTCTTCGCGCGCCTGTACCCGTGCTGGCCGTGCGCCGAGGACTTCCGGGCGTGGATGGGGCGGGGGGGCAACGCGCCGCGGGTGGAGGGGCGGGAGGGGCTGGGGCGCTGGATGTGCGAGGCGCACAACGAGGTCAATCGGAAGTTGGGGAAGCGGGAGTTTGAGTGCGCGAGGTGGGAGGAGAGGTGGAGGACGGGGGGGGGGATGGGAGGTGTGGTTGAATGAGGAATGGGGGGGTGTGGGCTTTCTGGCTGGATGCGTACTAGAGTGGGTTGCTGGAGAGGTTTGGCTGTTTGGCATTTGCTTGGGATAGAGCATTGAGCGTGGGCGTTTTTATGTACGATTTGTATTAGGTACTGGGCTATCTATCCACTCCTCCACTCTTCTGTACAAAATTTGGTTCAAGCAGGAGCTTTTCTGTACCATACACGCAGCTTACACCTTCATTTCTTCACCTTCCCATACATGAGGTCCGTTCGCAAAGTTAGCTTGGTGCCGCCTGTAACATCTGCGCCTGAGTGCAGCAGGTCTCGGTGTTGGAAGATGAGCACCCTGCCTACCTTTGGGTCTACATCTAACGAGCGTTGCATGTTATATGAGTGGAACGTCGTCGCTCCGCCTTGGAGCTTGTTGGTGGGGTTTGACTCATTGAGATAGAGATGGAGGGTGTAGAACGAGATCTCCTTGCCGTCCGGAGTCACATAGCAGCCGTCGTTATGTGCTGAAGGAGTTAGTGCATATATGGTTGACGAGGATAGATAAGACTTACGCTTGAAGTACTGGCCCGCGCCATACTTCAGGAATCTCATGCGCTCATTAAGTCGGGTCATCTTCCACGTCTCGCCCCGCATGGCAGGTCCATTCCCTGTCACTCTAGCCATGCCCTTCAGAGACTCAATCTCCGGAACCAAATCCTTGACCCTCGACCAGATCCTCTCGACCACCTCTGTGTCATCCCAGATTATGCGGCCGCAGTCTCGGGTATCTGTCATCAATGCTTGCGCGCCTCCTCCGATGTTGATCATGGCTTGTTCCCAGGTGCCATTACTCTGGGCTTCAGCAGCCCGAACGAGGGTATCGCATTCGTCTTTTGTGAAGACATTGTCAAGGACTGTAGCATAGCGGCCTTCATATTCTGGTAATTCGGTATACCTGAAGTCCACGTCGCTCTTTTGGACCTGTGGACTTGGGCCTGACAGGAAGTCTTGGGGAATAGTGAAGGTAGTCATGGTACCGTAGATGTATACCAAGCAAAGGACCAGTGCTTTAAGCGAACAAATAGAATGGGAGAAGTGTGGAGAAAGAGTGTTGAATGGATATAAAAGTAAGGCTGTGCAAAAAGATGACTCACGTGATCATCGCTGCCTGGCAGGGCAAGGCGGCCAGATTGATGAACAACAAATGACTCAGACTCTTTGCAATTAATGAGGGACCCCAAAAATCTTTGCGAATATTCTTGACACGGTGTGTATCCTCTGCCACCTCAGCTTCGGGCTGAAGAGACCTTTCTCGCACGTATTGGACCCTTGACGTCGCCTAACTCAATACCCTGAGGCACCAACGATCCTTTCTGGAGTATTTCTACTTCTCCCTTCTCTCGCATATTCCAGAGTATGTCGCGAACGGCGGGCATGAGACTTCGCCAGTCGGAAGCACCGCAGGCTCTGAGCTCTGCGGCCGTCAAGGCTCTTGGGACTTCCGATGGACAAATGGTCTTTGGGTAATCTCGAGAGGACAGCAAGCGATCGAGGTGGGGCCTGAGGATGTCTCTATGGTGGAATCCTGCCTCGGCCATTGATACTAGGTCTTTCTAGTATCATACGCCGTCGCGAGGGTCTTGGGTGATTGGCATCGATGCTGTGGCTATCATGTGCCCTGGATTGATCCTGCTCGTCTCTGAATTTGATGCCTACTAATTGTCACCGGAACGGCATGCAAAGGATTTTGCAATCAGCCAGCGAGAAAGTGAGGAGTAATTATGCTGTCGGAGATTGAAAATGTCCAGGGAGATAAAGAGTGTAGTCCAAAGATCGAGGGCATGCATGTTGGATAGGGCCCATGGGCTCCAAGAAGTTCCAAGTTTACGGTGTTAGGCGCTAAATGCGGGCTTCCGGGTGGCAGCAGCGCTGCAAGGTTTTACGGCTGGGCCCGAAGTCACTCCTTCCCAGTTCCCCTTTGCTCGCCCTGAATTTAGACAGCCTTGAAAGTTTGAATCAGCCTCACTTTTCACATTTTTATCTATATCTCTCTCGCTTTCATATTTGCCTAATCTCTGCCGTCCGTGCAGCTGTCGAGACGTGAGGCTTACGATCATGTATTGTCCTGCTTTTCCACCATGCAGACTTGTGCCTCTAGTGCATACTCGAATCACGGGCGTTGGGCAGCAAAGCCGGCCACCAACCTGCAGCGAACCCCACGGGGGAAGCGGTTCCATATGGTGAAGAGCCATAGAGGAAGCATACCGACATGCAGAACTTGAGCAGACGCTAATTGGATCTATCGAGAGATTACTAGCTCGCCGCCTGTGTGCCGGCCGTTCACCTACTGTTATGTTGAGGAATTACTTGTCGACGTGGCTCCAATTGGTCGCCCAACTTGCATCACCTGGACATGATGCAAGACTTTGCGTGATCACTTTCTCTCTATTTCAAATCTTGTTGCATGGCATTCTTTTCTGTCTCGTTCATTCTTATACAAGACTCTGAAGGATTCAAGACGTTTATGCCCTCCGCTTCTTTTGGTAGTCCGGCTCGTCGTCTTGCTTTGCACGTCAACTTGACATAGATTCAATTTGCTCAGTCATGATCCTTCTCCCGTCTTACTCTAGATCCGGTGCTTATTCGTTCATGGCCCACCCTTCCGTAAAGCACCCAATTGGATGGTAGGACCATCTTTTACAAGACAGAGAAGAATATATGAGCAATCGAACACATCCTCCTCCTCCTGATTTCAACTACGCCGGCGTAGAAAAGGCAGTCCAACATGCCTCTTTACGCCAATCCTCCTCCATATGTCTGGCATAAAATTGAGACTCTTCACTTGAGCTACTCAGCGATGCCGACATTCGTTCCACCTACACCACCAGTACTTGTACCACCGTCAAATCCGTTCGGATCTCCACCGGAACCAGAGCCGGAGCCAAAAGCTCCCGCTGATGAAAAGCAAGGCGTTCCGGCCGACGCCGAAGCGCATGCCTCAGAAGAGGCTCCTCCAGCTGAGCCTGGTATGTATCTTGACAGCTTGTAGATGCACCATGGCTGATGCTCATGTGGTAGAAGCGGATGCAGGCGAAGCCGCACCTCATCAATCCGACGCTCCAGCCGAGGGAGCTCCTGAAGGCGACGAGGTAGCAGTCGATAGCACTCAGCCCAAAGCAGACGAAGTAGCGGCAGACGCTGCTCCGACCGAAGAGACAGCAACACCTCCTGAGAACCCAGAAGGTTCTGCCGCCGCTGCTGAAGAAGCTGCTCCAGAAGAATCCAAGGAGGCTCCAGCAGCCGAGCCGGAAGCTTCAGCTCCAGCTCCAGTTCCAGCTCCAGAAGAGTCTCCTCCCGAAGCTGCTGGAGATACCTCGGCATCTGATCCACCACCAGAGGTGCCAGCTGAGGAAACAATTTCTGAAGAGCCGCCACCTCCTGCGCCGGAAGTACCTGTAGAAGATAAGCCAGAAGATAAGCCAAAAGAAAAGAAAGCAAAGAAAGCCAAGTCGTCGAAGAACACTTCGGTAAGAGAGAAAGATGGTTCAAAGAAACCCAAGTCTTCGAATTATACTGTGGGCGGTGACAAAGATGAGGACAAGAAGTTCAAGCCTTCTAAAAACGGTCTCGTCCGCAAGAAGGGCGACAAGAACAAGAAGTCAAAATCTGCGCCAGTCGAGGCACCATCTGCAGATACAACCTCAGCAGACGCACCTGCAGAAGCTATTTCAGCAGAATCCCCACCGGTAGACCCTGCGCCGTCAGACCCTGCACCAGTCGAATCTGTACCAGCTGAGCCAGCTTCCGAAGAACCTACACCACCTGAGCCTGCGCCAACAGAGGCTGCGCCAGCAGAATCTCCACCGTCAGACCCTGCACCGTCAGACCCTGCATTGTCCGACCCTGCATCAGTCGAATCTGTACCAGCTGAACCAGCTTCCGAAGAACCTACACCACCTGAGCATGCGCCAACAGAGGCTACGTCAGCAGAATCCCCACAGTCAGATCCTGCGCCGTCAGACCCTGCACCAGCCGAGTCTGTACCAGCTGAGCCAGCTTCCGAAGAATCTACGCCAGCTGAGCCAGCGCCAGTAGATGCTGCTCCCACTGATACTGCAGTAGAAGAAGCTCCTCTAACAGACACTCCAGCAGACACTCCAGCTGAAGACGCCGCAGCCAAAGAAGAACCATCAGCGGAAGTTCCAGCTAACGAAACCGCCCAAGCGGAGGCAGCTTCAGCAGAAGCAGCGACAGACGCACCTACGACTGAAGTGGTTCCTGCCGAATCATCGCCTAGCGAGGACAAGCCGACAGCAGACGAACGCTCTGAGGGGCAGCCAGATGAGCCTGAACCAAAGCCTGATAGTACACCTGCTGAGGCTACATCTGAAGAGCCAAAGTCTGCGGCCGCCGCTGAGCCCGTAAATGAGGCACAACCAGTCGAAGAAGCTGCTAAGGAAGCTGAGCCGTCTGCTGCTGAAGCACCAGCAGAGGAAGCACAAGTAGAGGAAGCTGCCGCAGTTACTGAACCATCACCAGCTGAGGCAGAGCAAATTGCGCCGGATGACCAGGAAAGAAATGAGCTTGAGCCAGCTGCTGCCGAAGAACCCGCACCAGCAGAGCCCGTACCTCCAGCTGAAGGAGGAGCCGAAGCAGCTGAGGGTGTTGCTGAGCCAGAAGCCGCTCCTGCCGCCGAAGAGACTCCTAAAGACCCACTAACAGAGCCAGAACCGGCACCGTCAACAACGGAAGAGCCTATAGCCACAGAACCACCGGCAGAGGAAGCTTCGCCGGTCGCTGAAGAGCCAGCTCCGGAGGCACCAACGGAGGAAGGCCAAGCAACGACCGAAGAGCCAGCACCTGACCCACCTGCAGAAGCAGCCCCAGTAATCGTCGACGCTGCTCCGGAACCCGCAGTAGAATCAAACCCCGATGTCATCGAAATAGCCCCCGACCCACCCGCAGAAGCAGCTCCGGTAATCGTCGAGGCCGCTCCAGAAGCCCCAGCAGAAGCGCCCCCCGAGGTCATCGGAATAGCACCCAACCCAGCTCCAGCAGCAACGGACAGTGCCATTCTCGAAGAAGAGGAAGCTGCCGCCGATGTCGTCGAAATCGCCCCACCCTCCCCATCATCCTCAAAACGCCGCCACCGCTCAGGCTGGGAGCGCGAGCGCCGGCACAGCAAATCTTCCTCCAAAGGCAGCATGGAAATGCCCCTTTTCAACTCCTCGCACAAACGTCGCGAAAGTGACGTCACGAACAGCACCTCCAAGTCTGCGGAAGTTGAAGAACTGCTCAAGCAAGCGAAGGAGAAGCGGTTGAGCAAACATCATTCATCACCACGAAAGCACGGTGAAGGCAGTCTGGCGTCTTCAAGCCGCCCTACAGCGGAGAGGAGATCCAGTAATCGGGATAAAGAGCCCGAAGATAAAGGCAAAACCGCGGCATTCCGCCCAAGACTCCTCGACATGCTCCCCCGCGCCGAATCCAACACCAGCATGCTCATCCGCGTCAACGACGAAAAGAAGGCGTCATCTAAAAGCTCTTCCGGCCCCAATCCCCGACCCCGTCGTTCGACCACCGCGTCCTCCCCGTCCCGCCGCGAGCGCCAGTCCAAAGCCCGCTCCGCGGACCACAGACCCAGAGCTAGTACTGACGTTGATGAAGAGGCGGGGAGGAAAGAGCGGAGGAGGAAGAGGGAGGAGCTGGATAGGGCGGAGGCGGAGACGAAGAGGGAGTTGAGGAAAAAGAGGCGGGAGTTGGAGGAGGCGCAGGAGGCGGCGAGGAGGGCGAGGGAGGGGAGGAGGGAGAGAGAGAGGGAGGAGGATAGAAGGAGGGTTAGGCCGAGGGAGGGGGTGGCAAGGGGGTTGCTGAGAAGGCTTTTCAGTTGACGATGGGGAGAGGTTTGAGGGGTGGAAGGCAGATCACGATGTGAAGTTTTCATGCTGTAGTAATGAGTCAGGGTCGGTCGTGGAGCTATGTACATCGACTTTCCTTCTTGCGTGTATCTCTATGGGCGGGGTGCATCTGTACTACTAACGGCCCCTTTTCATAGGTAGAACTACGTAGCAACGCATGCAAGAATCTATTTACACAATGATTGAATCGAATTGTTCGTTCGCGGACCAAGCAAGCAAGCGCCTGTCAGTCGATGGATTTCGAACTGAAAGCTTGACAAGTCGGACTCGTACTTTGTAAAAACCGACCAACCTGCAAGAATCATGCAGCGTGGATGACAGAGTAGGTGACCAGCCTTTCCAAGCCTGATCTGAGTGACCCACGCCTGATCTGTGGCGTTGATCGAATCCCTCATCCCTGAGCCGTAGTCTCGCCCGGCCGACCGAAGGACGCAGGGACCTCGAGATTAGACCTCCCCTCCGAATCCTCCACTCTGCGCAAAACTAGCCTGGTACCCTCTCAACGTCGCCCAAAGCTGGGGCACCTCGTCCTCGTCGGTCAGCCAATCACCAGTCGGACTGGCCAGGTCCAATTTCTCCAGCACAGCCAGAGACGCCCTCACATAGGTTTCGCTTCCCTGCGCCAGGTTTCCTTTGCGAACAAGTGGCGCGTCAAGCAACACCCGCGCGATTCGGTTGATTTCGCTGATGAACGAATTGCCTAGTGCTTCCGTGTTGATTTCGTTGATTTGGCCGAGGAGGATGAGAAAGATCTTGACAATATCCTCACGCTCAGCCGCGAGATCTTGTTCCGTAGTGCTGAAATGGGTGGACGGGTCGTATTTGTCTAGAATGGGGGCGATGATCCCTGGAGATGATGCTCTATCTGAACTGCCACCACCAGATTTTTTGAGGTTGTAGGCGTCGTAGAGATTCCAGTATTTCTCGACGAGATGCAAGCGTGTGGCTAGCTGGGTAGTATAAATGTTGGCCTTTTGGATCTCATATTGGATTCGCCGACGCTCTTCAGGTCGGTTGAAGTCAATACGTGTGTTATCAAAGCCGTTCGTTGCGTACTGAGCCAGTTCCTGGCCGACGGTGGATTCAGGGTTTGGGGAAGGATACTTTGGCTCTCGCGACCGAGGTGATGGAGCCCGGAAACTGAGGACAAGCTCGCCAGGAAGACCGTCAAGCATGCGCTTGACGGATTGCAGAGATTCCTCCAAGGCTCTCTTTTGCCGCTCCCAGTCTACGACGTTGTCAATACCACGGACTAGCTCCATTGCTGCTAAGTCATTGTAGGTAGATAGAACTCGGATATTGGCGTTAAAACCGGTTATTACGGGAACGAGGCCTGGAGGCTGGAGATCGAGATGGACATGCTCTGGTGTAATGTAGCCATCATCGACTTCAACGGGTAACGGAGGATATGGGTGTGATGGCGTTGCTGGTGGCATTAGCAGGTCCCATTGCGAGACGCCAGCCTGCTGGAATAATTTCACCCCCGCGAATAAAGCCCAGAATGTTCTTACTCCCAACTCTCGCATCAATTGATCGACACCGACATGATGTGGTCCCTCGAGAGCATGGCCATTCGCTGTCATCCTAGGTGTTGGTAAGGCATGACCGTTCGTGTGTGTAGTACTTGTGACATTGACCTTGTGAAGACCGACGGTTGCAGATATAGTCATACATTGCTTGAAGTAGTGGATGGCGGATTGCCGATTGAATGTTTGGACACATGTCAACCCCTGCAGGTAGCTAATCACAGCATCATGGACCGACATTTTGCGGTCCAAATATGCAGGACCCAGAGCCTCCATCGCTACCTTATGGCATCGATCCACCAGATCCATCGGGTTCGAATACAAGGAATCCATCTGTTGCTGGTGTTCCATTGGCACACCTTCGCGGATGTGTTGTCGAGGTCTTCGAGGGAAGCAAGCCACCAGATAGCCAAGCATCGAAGCGACCAAAGCTACAAAAGTCGGATTGGTCAGGTCTTGGCGCCGGTTAAAGGCATCCCGAAAGGATGGTTCGTGAGGAAGTGGGACAAGAGGATGTATGAATGTGAAGTAGTCATCGACCAGCCGCTCAAGCATGGAAAGGGGACATATCGTTTCTGCAGAGAGCACCTGCTGCTGGGAGAAGTAGGCGAGAGTGTGGGCAGCGTGTGTGGGCGAGGACGGTTGCGGTTGAGACATTGCTGGACCTGCGGGCGAGTCGTATTTTCTCTTGAGACTCTCGGCGTGTTTATTAGGAGGACCTCGGCGCTTGCTTGGTCGTTCAAAGGTACATGGAATTTGGAGACCCTCACAAGCCTTGCAGGGTTGTTGTTCGTCGCATTTCACTTTTCGCACAGAGCATGAGTCACAAGCCTTACGTAGCCTGGCTTTTGTCTCGCCTGCATGACCTTGAATCTTACTCGTATTGTTGTTTGACGGTGTTTGCGCCTGGGTGGGAGGCGCAAGTTGAGGGTCGACGTCAGGAAAGATGGGATTCGACGCGTTCGGAGGAAGATTGGGCAAGGGCGGGTAGGGGATGTAGTTGTTGGAAAGGGAAGGACCTTGCTGCGGCAGCATAGGTGCACTTGGAGCGGCGCCATATGCAGACATATTGCGCTCACTTTTGTGATGAACTGGACCGTCCATGGCAATCCGGTGTTTCTTCGGATATACCTCGGGGGCGGCGGGATGTAATGTTGTCAAGAGTCAAATGCACATGAGAAATTCAATAAAATTTGTGCCGTACCGTTGATATATGTCAAACGAAGTCTGTGACCGATTGGTTGTAGTGGTGTTGGAGCATATGTGCGACAGTGAAGCTCAACAACATCTCGACACTACGTGACTAGCCCAGCTAGCGTGCCAAGACCGAAGAGTCTTACCGAAGTCCTGGCGATACCTCGGAATTTCATTGTCAGCGGTCTAGGGGGTCACGCGGGTGACCATGAAATTAGAAATTTGATGATGATTTCACAATGAAGAGACCTAGCAAAGGTTTTGCGTTGTGATTCAAAGATTTCGATAACACTAATATATCGTTCCGCAAAATCTAATTCATAAAGAGGGTATTCGTTGAGTTATTCCAGCTGACAAGGCGAAGGGATTTCTTGGTGTGTGCAGGTTTTTCTGTCACCCGCGTGGGGGTGTCTGCGAGTCTACTCGCTCCTTTCTCTCTTCTGGTTAAACATACTGATAATTCGTAGACTTCTAGGCTCAAGCTTTGTAGATCTCCAGATTCTCTTGAGGATTAAGTCACTACAAGACCCTCAATTTTCTATCTGCGCCTTTGTCAAACATCCATCATGCCTACAAACCCACACCTCAAGCAGCTGCTGCCAAAGCATTCAACCATGCCCCCAGCCTGTACCCACCTTTGCTGATCTGCAGCTCGATGTACGGCACGGCGCCGGTATAATACGTCCCGTCGAGCTCCATGCCCGACTCGTCGTTTTGAAGCACGTACTGACAGTTCAGCCCGTTCGCGTCCTGCGCCCATTCGAGAGCACAGTCAGTAGCCGTCGTAATATCCACACAACTAACCCAATCCTCCTTCTGACTCGCATACGTTCCATTATCAATCTGCGCAATCAACGTCGCCGCAAACGAGTCCACAGTCGCTGTGCTGTTCTCCCCACCAGCAATCTTCTCGACCATCTGTGTGTCCCAGCAGGCGTGAAGATCTGTGTCTTCGCCATCCCAGGTGACGGAGATGTCGTTGCCGCCTACTTCTTCTGCTTCGTCATGTAGAGGCTGCGTGATGTCGCCTAGGAAGTGAATCAGGAATTCCATGGCCTCCATACGGTTCGTGGCTGAGAGACTGGTGTCTTGGACGCGGGCGGTGTAGTTTGCGATGGCGGAGATGCTGCAGCCCTCTGTGGTGCAGTCGCGAGAGAAATTGACGGAGCAGGAGCTTGGAGGCGAGTCTTCGGCGTCGATGAAGCTGGCGCGCTTATTGTTAGTGGTTTTCCAGGGGGGAAGTGCCTGGGTGGGGGCTCACTGATAGGGCGCGCTGAACTTTCCTGCCGTAGTATAGCGGTAATCGTCCGCCCAACTGGCAATCGAAGCCATGGAGACATCGTTCCCTAATATGCCTGCCACGTACGTCTTTGCCGTGGAAGTCAGGTAGTTGTTGGCTATCGTAGCCACAGTTGCATGGCCGACGACGCCCCATGCATGAGCGCATGGCAGTGCGAAGAGAAAAGAGACCGCGAATGTAGTAGATGGATACATAACTGCTGGGAAGATAGTAAATGAACTCAGTTTGGGCGGAAATAGAGCGAGCAAGCCCCCTTCTTAAGGGGATCTCATGCGCAAAATCTCCTGCTAGATTCAGGTACACTACATGATAGTACCTGCATGCCTCATATGGGCAGCCCGAACGTCATTCTTTGTCGATGTAGAACCCTCTGGCTCAGTCATGTGCCTGGATGAGAGGTAGAGGATGACCGTGACGAGGATCGTCCTTTGTTCCTTGCCATCCCTCGGTCCACCCCGTGCCCGAGACAAGACAAGGTTGAAAGGTGATTGGTCCTCATCAAGACATTGACCGAGGAGGAATTCTTGGCAGGTCCGAAGGCAAGTTGATTGCAACGGTCGCACGCAAGGCCGGTCGAGGTTGTCGTTGGTCGAAGGTTTGGCGCGTAGGTGGCGTTGCTAATTTGGGAACGTTTTGCCTCGGAGCGATTGGCTGCAATTGGAAGGAGCTGAATCGCCAAGGATCAGGGCCACGTCCTGTCAATTCAGCTCTGAACACACATCATAGAGACAATGCTGAAATTAATTATTTAAATATTGAATGAGATAATTACAAGAAGTCTGTATCTAACGAGTGACAAGGACCGATGTCCAATCTAGAGATCTATGCATTGACTGGGTATTGTGGACTCCTCCAAGACGCCAAAACGCATGCCGCTAAAAAGCAATCATGAAGCACTTATGGTAACAGGAGAAGGCTTCTCAGTCGTCGTAACCGTCACTGTGACTGTTACCGTAGCTTGGCCATTTCCTACCGCAAGTTTTTCATTCGCCGGCACTGCCATCGGAGCAGACGTGATGCCGGCACTATCAGCGCTTGATGTCGATGTACTTGTGACACTTGCTTCTGTGAGTTGGAGACTGTCAGGGCTAGCCTGTGTAGACATTGCAGATGACTGTACGGCAGGTGTTGAAACCCCTGGGTAGGGTTGCGACATTTGAGAGGTAGGAATTGAGGCTTGCGCGCTGCTTTCGCTAGGTGAGACTTGGCCGTTCTCGGGCGCGGTGACAACAGCAAACAATGCCTGTGGAATTGAGACAACAGCTGCTGTAGTGGATGGTGGTGCTGGCGTAGCCTCTGACTTAGGAGAAGTGTTCAAGGAATCGGAGTCCTGGACTGGTTGAGCTGTAGCCGTCACACCAAGTACCGAAGGGTTAGGTGCCTGGGATTGGCTCTGGATGCTCGCCTGGGCTGGGGGAGAGGACGTGACGGGCTGCACAGGGTTCTGCGCGCTCACGCTTTGTGTGGCTTGACTGAAGTCCCCCTCGGCCTGCAACATTGGGGCCGGCTGCGAAGTAACGGCCAGAGGGACTGCAGTGGAAGACGATAGACCAGCAAGCATACTATAGGCATCGCTTGGAACAGCGCATTGCACCACAACCCCACTCAAACCTGAGGGTTTTGGAAGCGCGTAGCACGATTGGCCTTGAGGGCAGCTCTTTAATACGTAAGTCTCATCGGACTGACATTCAGCGATCTCCCCATCAACACAAGCATATGCCTGGCTTGGGTCCCCAGGATTGCAAGGGGTGTCTTCGTTCAATGTCTTGTAAACATTGTTGAAGCCAGCGGCCATTGCCGTATTTCCGCCCTCAGCGGTAGGGTATTTCGCAGTTCCGGTGGGCGCTGGTGAGCTTTGGTCGAGCGTGACTGGTGCGAATTCGTCCGCTGCGTCGCCACCCGGGCCTGATACTTGAACTAGACCTGAAGATATAGGTATAGGCACAACGACTGGAGACGGAGCTTGACTGGCAGCAGCTGTCGAAGAGGTGGGTATGGATGTTGTAGAAGAAGACTTGACTTGACTAGCAGCAGCTGTCGAAAAGGTAGGTAGGGGGGCTTCAGAAGGAAATGGCGCTTGAATCGCAGTAGAAGATGATGATGGCATAGCCGCCACTGTTCGCATGTTGGCTGTGGATTGGACGTCGGAAATAGTCGACGTGCTTGCGCTAAGTTTGGGTGACGGCGTAGATGAGAACGATAGTGCATCAGTTGAGGACTGCAGGTCATTGGGAGGGTTTCCACCAATGTTGAACAATCTTGACATAGTCTCCGCAGGCTGCACAGCGGCGGCCTCATGAGTCTCGCTGTTCAACTTTCCACCATCAACAAGTGCTGATGTACTCACAGGAGTTGCTCCACTACCCACGTCGGAGTGCTCTGACGGACTTGTTGTAGATGAGGTTGACGGGAGAGTCGCTGACGTTGATAGAACTTGGCTTAGCGCATCTACAGTGAGAGCATCTGTAGTAGGGCTACTGCTGGACGCTACATTAGGTGTCAATGGCGTCGCTATAGATTTTGTTGAGGAAGTGACAACGAAAGCTGAGGTTTCTGGGCTGGCGGCGATCGAAGGTACTATTGATGAGGAAGATATCGGTATTGGCGTCGAGGTTTGAATGTCGGCAGGTATCGAAGGTATCTCTGTATGATTGAGGAATCGGGCGAAGTTATGAGGCCTTGGGTTCTGTCAGTGCAAGCTTACGAGCACAGCTCGAGCATGTCTGTACTTACTGCACGCGAGCCCCATTGTGTCGGAGAGGTCCAGTCGCAGCAAAATTAGCACATACTGCCAGCAGTACTATTATTCGGATGTGCATAATGGAATCCAAGGAATGTGAGAGCAGATGAGCAGAAGTCTGTTCAATCCAGAGCTATTAAGATAGGAGTACAAAGGGCTCGCTGTTGTATTAAATGAAAGTGGCAATTCTAGATGTGAGAAACCCAGGAAATGCAGAGCAGACAGAGACGACACAAGGAAATCTAGAAATCGCAAGGCAGACCGTAGATGAGACCAGAAAGAAGGCGAAGGTTCCTGCAACATTCAGTAGGAATGCGCAGCACAAGAGCCATATAATGAGAGGCCATGAGATTGCGATACTCTTGAAACACTGAATGCCAGGGTAGACAGCGTGTATGAGAGGATACGAGAGCGTCTCAGCAATGGAAGGGTTTAAGTCAGCGGTTGCTGTGACGTGGACAAGAATGGCAGGGCTATCTTCATCTCGAAGCAGCTTAATTTAGCCAGTCTGAGGTTTCGTATGTTGTTGAAGGAGGTAGGTCTGCTGACTGGTAGTTGATGTTTTGAAAAAGCTGGGCGGCTGTTGTTTGATGTCGAGGCTGTCCAAGACGCGTTTCATTGATGTGATTGGCTGTTACTTCTATACCACGAATAGACTTCTTTTAAACGTTTAAACTCGGCACTTTCAGCGGACGCTCCCGTGGGTCTTGGCATTGAGAGCATCGAACAGCGCCACATATAGCCTCCAGCCACTGAAACTTCAAACTCTGAGCCGTTGTGCAGGACCGTCATTCGATATTACCAAAGAATTGTATGAGGAGTACTCGTCATTTGAATTTCGCATCTTGCCAAGAGGTACTCTAAGGGCTGAAGACCTCAAAATTCTGCCATGTAATGAAGTATCTAAAAACCAATTGAAATGTCCGACCTCCACGCAGACCTGTTTGGCATTTGAAGCGTTAGCCACTTATGAGCGCGGGCCCATAGATGGACCCTCCTCATCGTGCTCGAGAAAAATAACCCCCATGCCCTCGACGTTCGCTTCCACATCTTCACCCTCATCCTCTCCGAGAAGAGGTTCGCTTGCTTCACCCGCCACTCTTCCCGTCTGATGGTGCCGGGTGCGTTTACAGTCCCGGCAGACAGCATGAGGCCCAAGCAGACTCGGAAGCTTGTTGAGAGTCAAGGAGCGATGGAGAATTCGCAAGACAACGATGGTACTGTACGTGCCCTGTTAGCTTGCTGCCGATCAGAGTAAGATATGCAGTCCTTGTCGAACAATTACGCGCACCCGATCTAGGGAAAGGTATCAAAGGTCAAGAGAATCAATCTGCCGTTATGGACGTAGGTGTTCAGATCGCCGAGAATGATTTCGTTCGTGACGAGAAGGGCAAAGAAGCTTAGGAAGCCGATGCCCTCTAAGACTTCATACGATCGATAACCAATGTATTGGACATAATAGCGACCTAGTAGCTTAGAACATGAATCTTATCAGAGGTGATGCGGCTTCCCAGCCTTCCACGATCTTTTCCACACACCCGTCCCTTCGTCTTATTGAACCCAAGCCGTAGCTAACTTGACTTCAGACCGCTTCCACCATATGCATGTTGAAGCTCACAAATCTTCATCAGGCACTTCCGGTGCCCTTTCCTTGCCAACAGCCAACCATGCCCCTACCCAGCGCTCAATCCATCCGGGCTGTATTTCTCCAATAACCCTCATCTTCGAACTAGCCTCCTCGGTCTTCGATGTCTCAAACTCCAGGTTCTTGTCTTCCTCAGCAAGCTTCTCATAGAACACCAGCAGCTTAGCCGCTGGGTTAACTTTGAGCATCGCCTCAATGTCTGCGCTGCCGACCGCTTCAGCATCTGTGCGAACTTTCTGGAGCCAAGCTTGGAATGGCACTGTGTTGATCTTATTTGTTCTGGCATTTGAATGACTGAGGGTGCTGCTGAGACAGCGAACTCGGCAAGCCGAGTTATTCCAAGAAGTTGCGGCCCGAACGCAGACAATGGGAGGTTGAATTTGATGGGCCACGCACTGTGGATGACCGCAGTGGCTTGAGTCAACAAAGCCTCGTACGTCTTACGCTCGAGGCCGAAATTCTGTTGCGACATGTCTGCAGTCAAGAAGGTCACTCGATTTGAGGGATAATCACTCGTGGTCCTGCGGATCCTGTTTCGCTGTGATCGAGTAGATGAAGAATCCAACGCTCTATCTAGACAGTAGACATGCGATACAGATGGGAAATTGGAGAGCACCTGGAGCAGATATGAACCCACTGCACCTGTTGACCCAGTCAAAATCACGGTATGGTTCTTGTTTCCCGCAATCCGAGCGGCACTTGACTTAGTTGGTTTTGTCTGCAAGTCGTTCACGAGGTTGTCGATCGAATTTTTGTGCTCCTGAAAGGTCGCATCAATCACTTGCTGACGTGCCTGCTAATAAAAAAACCTGTGATTGCCGACTCATGGCCGAGAGCTCTGATATTGCACTGGCGAGCGAAGATACTGTAGGGTTAGTGTACACTGTGCTGACAGCAATCTCCGAATCGGCCAAAACTTGTTTCAGATCACGTGTGGTGAGGAGTGCTTGCAGGGAGTCCATGCCTAGCAGGAAAAAATTGTCTCCATCTCCGAATTGAGTCCAACCGGTGCGTTTAGTGATCGTCTCGCGTATGAAGGAAGAGGTATTTTCAGGGTCGTGTACATCGATAACCTGTTTGGCATCTGTTGAATGGGGAACAGTGACTTTCTCCGCGTCAGCACATAAAGCTTGTAGCTCTTCTGCGTATAGGCTTAGAGTTGGCCTTCGTTGCACAGTGCCTTTCCCTGCTCTCAACATAGGCTTGTTGGGATTCACGAAAAGAATGTGTGATTTGTCTATCATAGCATGAGTACGACAATCTTTGTTTGCTTCTTGGATCGTTGGCCATATGCGCTCAAGGGTCTCCGCACGTTCGGCAGCTGAAAGAGCCTTCTCAGCCGCGAGTTCGATGAGGAGGGCAGCTTGAAACCTTTGAGCACCAGCGACTAACGCTGCGCGAACTTCAAGATGGCTGTTAATGCGCTCTTCCATAGAGGTGGGATTGGTCTTCTCCCCTGTTAGGAAGATTATAATGTCGTCGGACCTGCCTTGATGTTTCCAAAGCCCGGGCTTGGATGGATGAGGTGAGAAGAGATCTCCGCTAGGGAATCTCTGGAGGTCAGGGTACAATTTGAAAACAGGTTGCCAGGATTCGAACTTTGGATTTCTGACTATGCACAGTTCGTGTAGATCATCCGAATGGTGCTCGAACTCGACTCCAGTATCTGGATGGATAACCACGTGTTTCCAGTCTTCGCGTGGCCACGCACCCTCTGGTCGAATCGAGGGATGAGCTCCCATCTCTGAAGCCCCGTATATATTCACTAGCTGCATCCTGCATGCAACAGGATGACCAAAAGCTTGAGGTACATCTCCGCCAGCGTAGAGTAGGGTTTCTAGTCTTTCGGCGACGAAGTCCAACATGACACTGTCTTTGCCAATTTCTGCTATAATAGTTGGAGGAACAACAGCAACGTCCGTCGTTGTGTGTTTGAGTGCGTCCACCATGACCTGTGCCGTCGGGATCGCTGCTGCAAGCGGATAGATTATGGTTGTTCGATAGATAATCGCGTTGCATAAGGTTGTGCAGTGATTTGCAGCATGGAAAGGAGGCAACATGAACGAGACTTGTATCCAGATGGCGGATCCAGATGTGTCATCTTGATGTATGCCGCCGCAAAGGCATGGGACCAGACAATCGGCTTCGGAAGACCAGTAGATCCTGATTTATGGAAGGCAAGGAGAGGTTCATGGCTGGCTTCGTCGAAAGTTTTTGTGTAGGGATAATGAGGATGTCTCTTGCTGATCAGTTCATCAAGGTTTGAAACTCCAGCGACACGAAGCTTGTGAGCAGCGGTAAGCGCGGAGATCGTGTCAGCGTGTCTAGTTCCTTCTATGCATGCGTCCTTCCTACATCCTTCCATGCATATTCCATCATTGTTCCTTTCATATAGCTAGCCATAGATAGCAGTGCTTTGTTCTCCATCAGCTACATAATAGCTGATGGCCCCACCACTGAATCTACATGCATTCTACATCATCACCGTTGTGCCTCGCTGAGAGGTTATAAGCCTGGGTTGATGCCGATGATAGACTGATATCGCATCAAATCTCACTATCGTCCCCTTTATTGGGCCTGACGAACCACAAACTTATTTACAACAAGGCCGTTAGGGGAGGATTTTTTCAACAGGATGTCAGAAGCCAGTGTCAGAAGCCAGTACCAGAAGCCAGTGCCAGAGATGCCCGATGCCTGTGTCCGATGCCCGTACCAGACGCCAGTACATCCCAAACGAAGTCAATCACTCGATATACCCTACAACAAGCCGCCCATCAAGCCCTACACGGTAGGCACCCACATCACTTCAAAACAACTACTTATCTACCCCAAAGAACGACCTTAAGAATAAGTACACGAGGATACCTAGGACGGTCTGAACGATTCGGAGGATCCTAAACGGATGTCATTGGACTGGGGGAGTCAAGGAGGAGTGTGAACACCAAAAAAAAAACCAGAGCGATCCCGAGGACACCCAGAACAATCAGAGCGATTCGGAGGACCCTGGACCAGAGCACTAGAATGATACATGATTTTGGCGTTGGAATAGAGATATTTAGATATCACTAGACAGGGGGAGTGTCAGCGTGTCTAGTTCCTTCTATGCATGCGTCCTTCCTAAATCCTTCCATGCAATTCCATCATTGTTCCTTTCATGTAGCTAGCCATAGATAGCAGTGCTTTGTTCTCCATCAGCTACATAATAGCTGATGGCCCCACCACTGAATCTACATGCATTCTACATCATCACCGTTGTGCCTCGCTGAGAGATCGTCGGTGGCTGCGGATTCGGTACAAGCAAGACGGTACAGTCAAGAAGGGTGAACAGGTTGATATGAGCTGGAACGCTATTGCGAGGTGAAGTAAGGAGCATCTGATACTCAAACCAGGGTTAGCACCCCCTGCTATATCTTTCGCTTCAAGCTTCAACTGACCTTGTGTCCGGCCTTGACAGCTCCTAATATTAGAACATTGTACCTCAGATCATTCGGACCTATGTAGGCCAAGGTGTCAAATTTTTTTGATCGAGCAAGTGTCTTCTCCAACCACCATGCGGCGCCGTTAACGGCATTGGCCAAGTCTTCATAGGTGATCTTTCTGTACCCTTCCTCATAACCAGTGGTCGAAACAGGAAATTCTGCGTACAAGGTTCGAGGTGTCCGCTCAGCTCTGGAATCGACGATGTTGTTCAAAATTTCTGGTTTTCCGAACGGATAGTCAGGAGCAGTCTCTCCACCTTCAATTTCGCGGGTAGTCATGATCTTCAGTTGTTTGGTCCGCTGTTCGTCTGTCAATCGCGAAGACGTTGAGTGCGAACTCTAAACTGTCACCGAGCAAGATGCAGAGGCGCCCGGGGTCGTGAAAGCAAGGTTGTCCAATACCTAGAACAGAGGTTCCTACGATTGACTGTGATAGAGGTCCACTCGAAGCATGTGTTGTCGAGGAGATGGGTTTGTTCGTGGCTGAACCTGAACCTTCCGATCTTGAGAAAGCGTACCGAATCATATTCCTATCCTTGCAGCAGACATGGAGGAATCACTTGAAGACGGAGACTGGTTTAGATTTCGGAAGCAAACGCGGTAACATAAAGCGCCATTCGGTATTCGTGACAAGCGCTCCTAGGCAAGGCTACAAGGCTGATACTCAGCCAATCTAAGCTACTTGCACATTGCTCAGACACGCAATCAGATGGTGTTCTTGAACCATGTGTGTTGCACTCTATTAGTGTGGGCGGGATTCCCAGTAAGACAGAGGAACGCAGAGTCTATAAGAATTGTTGTACTTCAAGAATGCCTCACATCCTGGTTCATACGAGTACATCATGTCTGCGCATGCAATCGACCTAGTTCTCAAGTGGCAAACCCTTGCGAACACGCCCACGCTGACGCAAGCAATGATGCGGACCCTCGGGAATAAAAGTGCATACCGAATTAATTGGCATATAAGATACTACCATATAGCCGAAGCGTCCATCTGATCATCGTTTGGAACCGTATTTTATATGTAAAGGGGCCTTATAACACTGTGGTATCGTATGGCCTAAGGCGCTAGTCAATGGCCTTACTAAGCTCGCTGTCGCCAATCAGAGAGCTCGGAGAGACGCTCTTTTTAGACGGGAAAATACCTCTGTACGGGGGTAGTGTACCGCAAATGGTCAGTACCTACTCCGACTACTCATTATTCTACTTGCCTTGCTACTGTAAGGGTACTTCTGATTTTGCCCTGGGGGCCTAGTACAATAAAGTACCATTACTCAGCAGGCTACTAGGACCCCTATCTTACAGTCTAATTATGGCCTACGTCTGAAAACCGTTATTTTGAACGGTATTTTATATGCAAAGGGGCCTTATAATGATGTGGTTTTTTATATGCCAATTAATTCGGTATGTACAGTATGTATACTTTAAGTAGAAGTTATACCAATGAGTGATCCCAGTTGCTCCGACGGGCCGGCGGGTCCGTCCCTTCCTTTTTGGTTCCCGGAATTGATCCCCACAGATAAGCAAAAGGCAAGGCGATCCGAGTATCTTATGCCAGGGTCCAGCACTACTCGTGCGGCCGAGAAGTCTAAGACGTTGGCAGTCCGGCTTGGATATACCTTGCCCACCAATTCAACTGTTTACTGAGGGTACAATAATGGGCATCGGTTGGTGGGTACTATACTTCCGTGCCAAGAGCTTAGACCATTCTGTCTCACTCTGGATGTTCTGGCAATAGGTCAGTCAAGTATCCTTACGTATAGATTGCAAGAACTCGCAGACTGACGCATATCTAATTAGCCATGACAAAGTTCGGTGGTGTCGGAAGGCATCTCCTGGCGCTCGAAGCTACAAACCCTAACAAAGTCGTGAATTGGGCCAAGCTCCTTATGGCTGTCGAATGGATCTATCTCGTGGCGGTGACCTTGCGAAAACTCTCCATCTTGAGCATGTACCTCGGACTATTCACCACAAAATCGTATCGAAGGATTGTATATGTCCTAGCTGTTACTTTGATCATGACATTTCTTGTTGGAGGTCTCACTGGATCGCTCAAAGTCACAAGACACCAGAAAATAGGACTGACATTGACATTCTTGACTGGTTCTGTCGGATTGATAGCCTCAATATTTCGCTTTGCGACCTTCTTTCGGAACGATGCTATAACTGATGGTACTTTCTCGTTTGTGGAACTCATGTCATGGACCATTATCGAACCAGGCATCTACCTTGTTGCAGCTTGCCTACCAGCGCTACGTCCGCTCGCTCAACGCATCTTCAAAGACAGCCTTCTCACCCGTCTCAGCACGAAATGGATGCCTAAGTACGGTGACAGATGTTACGAGCGCAGCACGGTGAATATCAAGCTCGAGGGACACAGAAGCGTTAGGTCTGAAGTCCATCGCCCTCAGCCATGCTTTCATCGTCTAACCGATGGCAAGGAGAGCATTGGTAAAAGCAGTGCGGATGAGAGAAGTCTGGTGGACAATTACTGGAGCGCGAGGGACAATGTCAGTCAATTCGCTCGAAATGACTGCGGTTCCGATCTAAAGGCGCAGCACATTCGTGTTGAGAACGACATTGTGGTCACCACATCTGATTCTCTTGCTTAGAAACCCCAAGAAATCAAGAGGAATATTTGATTTCTAGGTCGCTTTGAATGGACTGTCACATACAAGACTACGCCCAAATATCACATGATTTGTACAGCCCAGGACAAATAGGCAACATCATTACGAGGATCTGGTTTGGCAGCATCGAGTGGCTGACAGCCAATTGGGCTAGCCTTGTGACCTTACAGGCCTACAAACACGGTTCTAAGATGGGGAGTGCACAGCTCGCTGAGGACGACACTTGTACTTTTGGCTGACTCGTCGTTTGAGCACCAGATGTGTGCCGTGGTCACTTGGATTGGCTCTTCCTCTGTTGCCCCTCTTTTCCGTATTGCATCTTGTGGCCGCAGGGCGGAAAGGTACCCCACCAGAGAGGAAAATGGCACACTTGAAAGGTGGATCAGGGTTGGGTCCTTGCGGGAAAGCATCCAGGCGAGCATGGTATCAAGAGCTAGTCAACTCCCATTTCCTGTCTCCTAAGTAGGATGCTTTCGCAGATATGTCCTACGAAGACTGGAGAGCAGGTACTGACTCAAAGATGCATTGTTCATGGAAACTTCACATGCTCCTGCCAAAGAACATAGCAGGACAGCGAGGACAAGCCGAGTACGCAGCCGGGAACACATACAAAGACGCCCTTGCACACTACCGCATCGCACAAAGGGGAAAAGCAGTCTCTATAGACCTCCGCGTCATGGTTTCCGAGGGTTTCCTGAGTGAGAACGAATTCCCTCTACACCGTATGCCAGACTCAGATCTCTACGTTCCACTGAAACAAATCGAACTTTTCGGCCTTCTCGACTATCTTTGCGACCCAGAACTAGACACCCTGACGACGCAAACGTGCCAAACCGTCGTGGGTATCGAGACCCCTGCGAGCCTGCGCTCAAAAGGGGTTGAAGAGGCGCTTTGGATGCGCACACCTTTACTTCGCCATATGTATCAGGTCAATAGCGATCAGAAGCTCTCGGTGGGAAACTCCAAAGACTTCATCGATTATAGAGGTCTGTTTGCAAGCGCCGGCTCTCTTTCTAAGGCCGGTTCCATCGTTCTGCAGGCTCTGATCAAGAGATTGTCACGAAGTCTTTCGACATCAAAAGAAGGAATCGACACGAACAAGTCACTACACTCATATGGGGTGGATTCGTTGTTAGCGATCGAGCTGAAGACATGGATCGCAGAGGGGTTTGCGGCGGAAATACCTATTTTTGAGATTTTGGGGAGAGCGACGGCCGCAGCAACGGCGATGACAACTGCAAGGAACAGTCGGTTGATGCAGGGGTTCAGTAAATAGTTGCCTACTGGGAGCGCAATATCGGCCCAACGGACTTCTTCTTGCACCTACACGTACTGCAAGTTAAATTTGGAATGAGAATGTGGGTTCAATGGCAGGAGGCTGTGCGGCTATTTTTGGTGCGATGATGCGTCACAATGTGTATCGAATGGATGATCAAATATACAAAATACATGTATAGTACATGGTGGTCTTAAAATGGACCGGCTAAGGCCAATTCCGACCTCGGTTGCCTCATGTGACTGCCCGCAAAGGGGGCGGCCGCTCGGCGCTAAGATTAAGGGCAAAAGATCTTCTTCGACTGGGCCCCACGCTGCTGCACTTGATCATGGTATTGGCCATTAAATTGCCGAATGCTTCACTCTTGACTACCACATATGTGTCTTGAAAGTCCTTGAGATAAGCGGGACAAAACGATTGGGTATTCTCAAGTCAACTTTTGACAGATGAGGCAGCTGCATGATGCTGTCATTGCCACATTCCAGGAATCAAAACAACCCCAAGCCACCACGCCTGCACGTGTTGAGAGCTCACTATGAACTTGTCTGAGCCTGGACCGTTGCGCTTGCGCAGGAGGTGGCATACTGCTCTTTTTCTCTCTTACGCCGCCTCTACCGAAGAGCCTTGAATGCCTAATTGAATTAAGCAATACCTCCCCTTAAAAGTCCGAAGTATACCTTCAATCTCACGACCGCCTTTCTTCTTCAATTTCTCAATATCCTACACATACACGATGCCTCTCTTACCTTCCCTTATTCTCGTCTTTGGCATTTCTTCCTCCGTACAAGCAGCGCTATCTGGATATGCTCCTGTTCCAGCAACCTGTCCCAGTACCCCCTTGGTTCGCACTGCAACAGGCATCTCCGCCTCTGAGTCATCATACATTTCATCTCGCGCCCCAGTTGCGTCTGCAGCGCTTGGTGCATGGCTCACAAAGGTGAACTCGGCTTTCAGCACAGCAAATCTGCCAGCAGTAGCCCTCACCACCAGCGGAGGTGGACTGCGCTCTCTCCTCACGGGTGCCGGCGTTATCCAAGCTTTGGACTCACGGGATAGTAATGCTGGCACAAGTGGTCTCTACCAGGGGCTTACCTACCAGGCCGGTCTTTCCGGAGGAGGGTGGCTCCTGTCATCTTTCGCTGGTAACAATTACCCTACCATCTCAAACCTAGAAACTACCCTTTGGACGACTGCGTTTGCCGACAGCCTTCTCGTGCCAGAGAACTTGGAGGCTGGAGGTGCTTATGCTCAGATCTCAGCCGACGTTGTTGCCAAGAACGCAGCTGGCTACCCGCCTACTATTGTCGATGTGTACGGAAGACTCTTGGCATACCAACTTCTGAAGGGTACCGATGGGGGCGTTGCTATTGAATTGTCGTCTATCACTGGCTTCTCTAACTTTACCAGCCACAATGTGCCATTCCCAATCATCACCAGCTTGAATGTCGAGACTGCCACAGGAGTCTGCACTCCTCCAAACAACACAGTCATCTACGAGTTCTCGCCATACGAGTTTGGAAGCTTCGATTCCGGCGTCAACGCTTTTACGCAGACGAAGTATCTCGGAACATCCCTCTCGAATGGCTCTCCCACCAAAACAACCTGCGAGACCAACTACGACAACCTTGGTACTATACCTTCCTCTTGTCCCATCCCGAACAAATAGCTAACGTTCCCAGGATACATCCTCGGCACCTCCTCCGACATCTTCAACGAACTCTGCACCACATTCCCCCTTGTCGCCGACGTCCCCGGCATCCTCGCCAACATTTCCGCCATCGTAGCACAGACCCACGCCCTGACATTTATGGATGAATACGCGACCTACCCCAACCCCTTTTATAAGTACACCCACTCCACCCTCGTGCAGGCCCAGCCCGAACTTACCCTCGTCGACGGCGGCGAATCCCACCAGAATAATCCCCTCTTCCCCCTCCTCGAGCCCGCCCGCAGCGTCGGCGTCATCCTGGTAAACGACAACTCCGCGGACACCAGCGGCAATTTCCCGGACGGTAGCGAACTCTACCAAACGTACACGCAAGCGCAACTCGCGGGCCTGACCAAGATGCCCGTCATACCGCCCGCGGCAACGTTCCTCGGCGAAGGCTTGAACCAAAAGCCCACGTTCTTCGGATGCAACGACGCGAGCAAGATCACGATTGTGTATCTGCCGAACTACAATTACACCTTCCCCAGCGGCGAAAGTACGGCGAAGCTGGAGTATTCTCCTTCCGAGACGAGTGGCATGATCGCGAATGGAGGCGAGGTGGCGACGATGGGGGGAAACGCGACGTTCCCTACGTGCTTGGCTTGTGCGATTGTGAAGAAGACGGGAGATGCGCTGCCGGCTGCTTGTACGAGCTGCTTTAGTACGTTTTGCTATAATTGATAATGTCGCGATCTGTTGTTTCGAGTAGATAATTGAAAAGACATGTCTTGATTTTAGTTCACAACAAAGATTCGTGCTGGTTTCTGTGACTCCATTTGACCAGATTGCCGTGGCTCGTTCACCTACAAGTGCACTAAATCTGGGCGAGAGAGATGCCACACGGCCGACTTGCCCGGAGGGAGTGTTTGCGCGCGGTCTTGCTCAGAGTTCCAACGCAGACTGGGAGCGGCGAGCGAGACGTTGATCCAATCCTACGGGTCTAAGGCAAGATGAGGCAAGTTAAGCGAGGTGTGCAACGATCAGGGACTGCTAAGCCCGACGGGGTGTTGCAGATGTGACTAGGGAAGCTAAAAGCAGACAAAGACCCGCCGACTAGAGATAGGTTACAGCGGGTCAGCCGTTAGCGCACAGGGAATAGTACGGCATACTTACCTCATCAAAAGAGGCCACTGGTCATAGGGATTGAAATGGAGAATTCGAATGACCTCCACGATGTCTTTGAATCTGCTTTGGGTGTACGACTAATAACGGCACTTAGGTCCAGGAGACAATCGGCTTTCCGGTCCAGAGAATCGTCCATGAAAAGACGAGATTCTCAAGGCTCGTCATCCGCATATCGCTCGCTTCTTTCATCTTCTGGTATTGCCTCCAAGGCTCGTCTCTTCCCTTCAAGCTTTGCGACCCACAATGCAGACCCTGCAGCTGTCGTGAGGAGAAACAGCATGCTCAAAACAGGCACTAGCTGTAGCAGCAATGCCATAGTCCCGAACCACGTGTACCGCAGCCGTCTCTTCCTGATGAATGCGTCTCTCTCTTTCTTCGTGAAATCCAGCAACTTGAAGTACCTCCAGTGTTGCAGCGGCCCCGCGCGATACCCAGTCATGATCAGGAACATGGGCGTACCCGCCACCGGGATCAAATTGAGAGGTAGGAAGATGATGAATTCGGCGATCTGCCGGAAGGAGAAGGGCGAGTAGACGGCGGACGTCGTGGGTTTGCCGAGCTGCTTGACAGGGTCTGAGCCATCGGGGTCGAGGATGCGAGAGGACGCGATCAGGTCCGTGTAGCCTTGTTTGACGAGGACGGCGTCGAAGACGTCGACGAGGGTTTCGTCGACGAAGAAGGCTTCGAAGAGAAGGGACACGATGGCGGCCCCTTCACCCAGAACGAGGAACGTGGCATTCAGCCATGCCAGATGGCCGTGGAAGACTGCTAGGAGAGCGACCTGGGTCTGGATCAGCACGTGTCCCCTCAATCGTGGTGATTGGACGGGTACCTGGGGGAGATATGTCCATAGGAAAAGGTTGGTGAGAACGAAGAGTGACAGGAGAGCGCTTGGGAGGAGCCGGGCGCGAAGGAGCGGCCATAGGAACGGATGAGCGCAGAAGTAATAGATGCCCTGTAGCTAGCGTGTCAGCAATGTCAACAAATCGGCTGAGGTCAGGTAGTATTTATTCTTGCCTTGAAAGGATAGAGCCATGAGGCGTTAGACACAGCTCTGGCCGGCGCAGTGATGACACGCAGCGTGGAGCTGCGCTTCGAGGATTCGGTCATGGCCGAGCTGAAGTCATGGTTACTGCATCCCGCAAAGACTTTCCAGCGATAATATCTGCGGTTCCGGTAGAAAGATATTCACCTTTCGTGAGTAATAATGATCAACACAGCCTGGTGCCTGGCGCCGGTGCCAAGAGTTCTTATCTTATCTATAAAGCCGCGCAATCTAGCCGAAAGCGTCTACCTTGATCCATCCATCCATCCCCAGGACACTGTTCGACCGCCATTGCGGCCTACCATCATGGATCTTCCCCTGGAAACGAGTAGGACGAAGTTCGACACCAGCCCAGATGAACAAAGAACTTCACCGGCCTACAGTTGAGCTCTCAAAGACGCTCCTCCAACCGCTGTCCAGAACCTGGCTTCGAGCACAAGCTCGCCATATGGCCAAGATTCGCCCGTGGAGCTTGTCGTGAATGTTGATTCTGAAGCTTCTGTTGAAGACTAGAGCACGGAGAGAGAGCCTAGGGCTCAAAAATCGTCCGACCCGATGGTCTGGGCGTTTACAGCAGAGCCAACTTCGGCTTCGATGCAGACCATTCATGGGCCAGACGCAACATCTTCTGATCCTAGCAGGAGACTGGATCAGACTCCCGTTGACTATATTGCAGCACTCCTCATTTGGAAGAAGCCTCGCAGTGACAGATGAGCCGAGGGAGGATTCTGGACCTGTTATTAATGCATAGCCAGCGAGATTTTGAGAGCCAATTTCAGTCTTTTCATTATCTACAGCATTTGGAAAATGATGTAGAGGGTCTATGTACGACCGGAACCGAATAGTTTAAAGATGCTTGGGTCAAAAGAGTCTATGCGCGAAATTCAGTGGCCTTGCTCCTCAAAAGCGTTTCATCTATGCGAAACTAACATTGTTCTCACCTCAGTGTTTGAGCGAATCTCGACTTCAGTCCTTCCCAGAGAGTCCAAAGATCGCCTCGAAATCATCTCCGTCTTCAATCGTCGCTGGGAACTGCCGCTTGTAGGAGTCCGGAGGTGGACGCATCATATTTGACGGCAGTTCGCGGTCCCCATCTTCCCGACTCAGGTCATTCAAGGAATGACCCAAGCTCTGTATATCCCACGGTAGCGTCTCGGAAGCTTGCTCTGGTGTCTTAGGGACCAGCCACTCGTCGAACACATCCTGCAACCCTGGCGAGGTCGTTGTTGGTGACTCTTCAGGCTGCTGTTGCACTCTTCTGGAATCCCACGCATTTGCGATAGTCTCGTAGTCGATCTCCAAGGGAATCGTCTGCAGAGGGGTTAACAAATCTTCGACAAAGTCCAACGTGCGCCTACTTGTGATTGGATCACCAGGACTCAAATCGGAGATTCCCTCGTCCATCACGGTGTACTCCTCCAGTGCCGCTCCATCGAATTCCCCAACTGCTTGTTGCTCCTTAGAAAGATCTGCTAGAGCCACTAATCTCTGCGCATTATTCCTCACTTCTGGAGCCGCTACTTTGAGAGTGGTGATCAAAGTGCGCTGTTCTATTGGCTTCTCTTGGACGTCTTTCTCATCACCGCCCGCAACAGAACTTTGTAAATTCCCATCCTGCTCCTGCGCTGCCTCTTCTTCGTCCAAAATCTCGGGTCCGAACGTCTCTTGGCCTCGCATTGCCGGTACTCCGTTGACGACGTTAGGTTGCAAGGATGTAACACGCCGAGAGCTCGCATAACCACGATGTCGAGTCTCTGGAGCTGGGTGAGGATTGAAGAACTGCACGTTATCATAGTGCTGGTGCACTGTTGTCGCGTTGCAGCCTGGGAAGGGACAGTCGATAGGAATTCTGTGATCACGGGAAGACAAGCTCAACGAGCTTGAGCGACGTGTTTCTCGACATGATAGCTCCTCGCGAGTGCGGATCGGCTGTGGTCGGGTCATAGGGCTCCTCGAACGAGTGCGGTGCTCCATGCTGACGTTCTTCTTTCTTGATGGGGCCATAGCCCTTGTTCCTGAGTGCTATGCCGAGAATTGAAATGGTTGCAGACTGAGATTGACCTTTGGACAGAACCTTTGGAGTCGAACGGGGAACTGTATGCTCGAAGATCGAGGACGATGAAAGAAAAAGCTTCGATAAGAGGAATCTGCAGACATAGAGAGACGGATGTGCCAAAAGTACGATGTGTCGAGCACCGAAACGAGTGTCGAAGCTTGATGTTGCCCAGCATTGTGTCGGAGCGGGACAATGTCATTGTCCTAGCCTTCGGATTTCGGTCACATTGCCAGCTCTTTGTGCGGTCTCATCGGACGAGCCACTTACCGCCTAAACAACTGACAGGATGGACACAGCGGTTCTCTTACTGGCCTCTTAGAAATGGCGATTCGTCATCGTTAATTGCGGGACTCGCAAATAATACTCGGGCGTGGAGGCGAGATGATTACAACGCAAACGGAGAGATTGTACACGCTTCAGGAGATGAGTGGAGGTTGCGCATCAACCGCTACATCTCTCCCAGAAGAGAAATCATGAGCTATAATCTCTGCTGTGAGCTTTGGCAAACATCATGCCCTTAGTACAAGCTAATGCTACCAATAGAAAAGGTTGATGTCATCTTCGTACCACGAGTCCCGAATTTCCAATCTTTATTTCTGTCATGTTTCAACCTCCTTAGGTGCAGAGTTGCCCAACGAATACGAGCTTCAATGCTGCTATTTCAGTATTATTTGACTTTTATGAGTACAGTCCGAAATTAGAGACCTCATGTCAGCTGAGCTTTAAGGTGCTCCTAGATCTGGGAAGCACTTTAGACCGGGGCACCTTTTTCGCTCCATCATGGCGGGATGCCTCGGAGCACCAGTAAGACACTATTCGGAACTAACGGCTAATGATTTACATGGCTGCCACCTACATCAAGGATCAATTTTGACAAGATGTCTTCTGCTCTTCTTTGTTCAAGTCCTCGCGAAAGTCTTTCAAATTTCGATGTCACAGGCTTCATGACCGTTTCTTTGTTTATCTCCCCTTATAAAGAAAGCTCCATTGTTTCACATCCTACCACTACGCTGCAATGAAGCAGATAATACAATCGACTTTTTGTCTCCAGACTCATGTCGATTAGTCTTTGTTTCGGATTCCAGTTGATTTCATAGCATTGCGATCCCAGGCTCAATTCATGACTCAAAAAAATTTCTCTACCTTTCCATCAAACCAAATCAAAGAACAGTACCTGCACAAATATTTCGCAAAGCGGAAACAGTGATATGGAAATCCTTCTCGCCGCTTTGCTTCTGCTTCCCAGCGCGCTCTCCCTACCTGCCTCTTCACATACCAACACTAGCGCCACAGCTCCGTGTGTATCACATGTCCCCCAAAATGCCGTCGACGCCGACCTGGTGATCACAATATGGAATCAGACCAACTGTAAGGGATCAGCTGGCACATCGTACCCATTTGTCTATGACCGAAACTCCTATCAAGATTCGTTTTTCAAATCCTATACCTTAAGTCGTACGTATTGTCTCCATCTCTCTTCTCCCTCCTCACATTGCTTTTGAGTTCTTGAAACATGCCGCGGGAGCGAAAGAATAGCTTGTTACACATCGCTCCTGAAACTCTCGTAATTCACGCTCTTATATCAACGACGCAATGCTGACCCAAACCCTGCCAGGTGTTCTGCACTCCAACGAAAGGATCGACTTCAGTAGGCCTCCATCCCAAGGCGAGACTACCGGAGAATGTCAGCGACAGTGCGGAATCTACAACGGTACCCTAACGCTAGCGAACGCAATGGACGTTTCTCGAAATGGCACTTGCTACGAGGCTCTGAGTGATGTTTCTTGCTTTAGGCTATCTACGTTCGCTCTTACGAGCGCCAGTTCAGCGGCCGCAGCTACTGATTATTTTTCAAACTCCTTCACGACGTCAATCAAGAAATCGCCCATCTCTAGCACTTCAAAACCGTCTCAGAATACCACAACCCATGGATCGCTTGTCTCTGGCACCGCAAGAAGTTCGATGATCACATCGACCAGTAGAGTGTCTGTCACTGGCATTCCCAGAAGCTCTCACAATATGACAGCTAATGGATTGCTTGTGTCTAGCACTTCAATGGACTCTGGGGCCACACCGAGTACTTCAACGTCTCAAGTCAGCACTCCTGCAAGCTCGAGGACCACTTTGGAGCTTAGCACTCCAGTAAGCTCTAAGACCACATCGAATACTCCAATGTCGGAGGCCAGCGCTCCAGCAAGCTCCGGTGCCAGATCAGCCTCTTCCTCGTTGATGCTTAGCAGTCCGACAAGCTTCGAGATCACGTCGGCTACTCCTGCCTCCAGGCTTAACACTCCAGCAAGCTCCAGGACCGTTTCTCCTACTCCCACCTCCACTTCTATCACTCTAGCAAGCTCGGGTACCAGATCGAGTACTTCAACGTCAAATGTTAACACTCCTGCAACGTCCAGTACCACGTCGTTCTCCATCCCACATGCACTCTTTTCCGTTGTATCAAGCGTTGCCTCTAGTACCACGTCGTTCTCCATCCCACCAGCTCTCTTCTCCGTTGTATCAAGGGTTACTAGCGCCTCCATCGATACCACCTCTACCCCCAAGAGCACCGGCAAGTCCTTGTAATACGTCGACATTTGCCCCTCCTCCAACGACTCCTTTTCCGGCACCAACAACAACCTTTTAAAATCGAGCAAATATTTCTGGCGGTGGAAGCGGAACTCCCCTCGAACCGGCTTCGGGGCATCCCTGCCCTATACTGCTATGCCTTGTACTACATACTACTCCAGTGTGTGTCAATTTAGTGCCAGCACCGCACCTTCGAGATTTAGCACAGACCAAAGCTCTGAACATAGCGATGCGTCTACAGCTCGAGCAAACGGGAAAGGTCGAAGGCGAGGAGCGGTCGGAAAGGTGATGTAGATGAGCTCTGACACTTTGCACTCCTTTCTCGAATGATATTCCGTTTGACTCAATCAATGGTGGAAAGAGAGCTGATTATGGAATTTGGAAAAAAAGGTGAGTATATGTCTGAAGTTTCTAGGTAATCCTCGAACAATGGAAGTAATTCGAAATGTATATACAGTATCTGACCATTTCGCCACAATATCTCTTCGCACCTCGTGACTCCCTCAATCTCTTCCGAGCAGCAAATGCCGAATAATTCGCCGAGTCATGGTTTTGCACCGTCACTCCTGATCCGTGACACAGGATAGCCGTGTACGTGATCAGCTACGTATCCGCGTTTTCCGAACATGTCGTACACGATGTGCTTGGTCAGCCATCCAAAAAAGTCTCTAACCCTAATATCTTTGGCACAGCCTGTCGGCTCAAGAAAGTGATGGAAAGCCCAACGGCACAGAAATGGGACTCTACGTGAACGAGGTCTCAACGTCTCCATCGCTACAGTGAAGCAGAATCGAATTTATTCGTGAACCTCTGAGTTATGCCCGTATGATAGGAGAAGCAGATCCTTCAGGATCGAACCGTTCCCGGCCTCGCTCCGCTCGCTCTAGTCTGTCGCAAATCCATGACTTCGTTGCTCCCTCCAATAAGCCTCCGCCTGCTCATCGTCATAGAGCTCCTCGTCACTCTTGTTGAAAGCCACCGGGACGAGCTCGCTGTCCGACGCCGGCTTGTAATACATGATTTCGCCCTCCAACCACGTCGCGAGATCTGACGTAGGCATGGGTTTCAGGATGCGCTTGTTCATGAATGGCAGCAGGGCCTGGCGCACCAGTGGTTCCGCCGCAGGAAGGCTGTTCATCAGCTGTTCTTGAAATGTCGGGCTGAAAAGTCATCGATTAGCTTGGCGTCGAGAGGTGGGGACGCGTATCTTCGTAATCACGGGCTTACCTGTAACCACCCAAGAAGATGCTGGGGTTTACGGTGATGTAAGGGTGATCGCGAAGATCGTTGCCGATGTAGAGTGCAGGGTGGGCGGCGTCGATGGCCGCGACGACCGGGTCTTGCTCGCCGCCCGGAGTGAACAGAAAGGTGTCGGGAGTCATACAGTCGTCCGACGCGGGGGATTCGATCACTTTGAAACCTCTCAGCTCGAGGAACTCAATGTCGAGGTCGTTGAACCCCGGGTCCTGCATGTACATCTGCTCGATAGGGTGTTTCGATTCTGGAGATGGCAACGCCGGTCAGTCCCTGCTCGATAGAGCCCTACGGATGGTACTCACTAAGCAGTTCGACCCAGCTTTCGAAGGCTACCAACTGGGACAGTGAGTTGGTGCATGGAACATCGAAGTCCTCCAGACAGGGCCGTCCTGCCGTGATGCTGCCAAGGCATAGGCACATGCACGACTTGATTTGAAAGGTGTTGATTTTGAGTAAGACGTCGGTGAAGAACTCATGCAGCTCTCGGTAGGCCTCCGAGGCTTTCCACGCTTCTGTGAATCTCTCGTGCTTGGCCAGGAGGGTGTCGATGCTTGTTCCAGGGGCAGGCTCCCACACGGCCGCGGGTCGGCTTGTGTGGAATCGTGCTAACGACAAGGGTCGCATACCCTCGGTGATAGAAGTTGATCCGTCAAGACTTGGAGATGGACGTGCTGATGCTGATGGAGACTCAGATCGATCGGCGTGGGAGTCAGGCTGAGACTCCAGGGACGCCATCTTTGTTCTGTGTACTCTGAGTATGGACCAAGCTTGCACGATGAGGTTCTTGTTCTCGGTAAGTGGCTATCTGCTAAAGACGAATCTTTTAAATGGGACATGCCAGGACGCTAGTATGCGGTGTTGAAGACTCAACGCTCTTCGGTGTTGACTGTCTGGAATCTTGAGAACAACAACATTGCTATTGGCGCATGGACCTTCTTTCCGATTTCTTGATATTGACTCTTCCCGGCGCATACACCGAGGCAATCCGCGATGTGACCCACGTTCTTCTCGTGGCCTCACCTCTCCCAATGGCGAACCCGAATGGATTCCAAACTTCCGCAGATGTATCCAGCAGACGGTCTATGCCAACGTCCATCAAGCTGTGAGCGATCGAGGACTTCCTGACATATTATCCACTATGAGAGACACTGTGCGCTGCCAATGATCGGTTCTTGTATAAACGAATCATAGTCTAGCACAGACTATCTTCTGTCATTGCAAGTCGATACAGCACGAATTAATTGACACAGACCAATCAAAACGGATCGGTAATAAACACCGCCACACTTGAACTTCGTGTTTTCCCTCCGATTCATCTTCGTTCCCTAGCACTCAAGCGTTGTCCTTCAATACAGTTCTCGTGAAGCACATGGTCAAGTCGAAACTTTCAATGCCTGTGCCACACGTTCATGCGCTCGACGTCGAATGCCTTACAGATCCAGAAGTCATACGAAAGCTGTGAGCCCGTTAGATTCTGCAAATGAACTCCTCTCGTAAAGTGCGATGTGTGACGACTCACCTTTTGGTCCGGTCGGTCACCTGCAACATCTTGATTCCAGCACGTCCGTCGTAACGTACACTTTGCATAGCCTGCTCTTCCATCGCTTGCGTAGATTGAGCGCAGGTAGAGCTGCAGAGACCATCGCTCAGCAACATGACATCTTCAGTGGCGAACGGCGCTCCGCGTTCTCGTGACCGAAATGTGGTACAATTCTTGTGCTGCGAGCAAAGCCTGAAGGTCTGTTCTGGCCGGACGGACTCATAAGAATATCGCCATTCTTGCGCACAGGGCCGAGCAAAGTATCTACTGAAGACCACGACATTCCGTTTCCTTTCCTGCACGGAAAATACAGCATTGAGCGTCGTTCCATGTCCCGTACTATCGTCGAATGCGGCGTATGTCGTATTCAGTTGTTCCAGAAGCGGCGAGGACCGCATCCAACGCCCACAGCACGGTGATGCGTGTGAAAAGACTTGACGAAAAATGCCATGTTCGGCTTCGATGCTGCCGCTTGGCTTGCGGTTGACGTCTATGAGGATATTTTAGTAGGGGTGCGTGTGGAAGTAGGCCAGAGCTTTGTGTGTGAGGGTCGCCACGGTCAAGATGTCGGCTAGGGAGGCCGTTGAGGGTGAGATGAGGCTAGAAGGTTGGGATGCTTGAAATGTGGGGAGCGGGCTTACGCCGACTGTGGGAAGAGGTGGTGGTAGGAATTGATTGCGGCGGGCTGGTTGATAGAGCGGAAAAGAGTAGGCGTCAAGATCCGCTACGCTGATGCTTTTCAGCGAGTTGTCGCCCGTTGAAGTGGAAGTTTCTGTGCTTGCGGTGGTGCCATTGATTGGTGAGGAAGTCCGACAGATTCCTCAATTCGGCCACACTGGCAGATGGCAGCTCTTAAAGACTACTGGTAGGATGGCAATGGTCGCTGATTGAATGTCGGACTTTTTGGTTTTTCACATCCTGGCAGCTGTAAAGGGGATGATTATAGCCAAGGAGCCAAGCAAGTGGTTCACGGGATTGCAAAGGACGTTGTCTTGGCTGAAAAGCTGTACCAACGCAGCAAGCAAAAGCTCGTGAAGTCTTTGATCCTAGCTAAAAAGCCATACCAATGGCGCAAGCAAATAACCCGCACAGGGGATAATCTTAGCTGAGAAGCCAAGCAAGTGGTGCACAGAGTGCAAAGGATTTTCTCCTAGCTAACAAGCCAATCAAGTGGTAAGGATCTTCTCCTAGTTAACAAGCCACTCAAGTGGTGCACAGAATGCAAAGGACATTCTCCTAGCTAACAAGCCACTCAAGTGGTGTATAGAATGCAAAGGACATTCTCCTAGCTAACAAGCTAATCAAGTGGTGCACAGAGTGCAAAGGATCTTCTCCTAGCTAAAAAGCCAACTAAGTGATGTACAGAGTGCAAAGGATCTTCTCCTAGCTAAAAAGCCAAATGAGTGACGAATAGGCAATGGCTTTGAAGTCAGGGATTTCATCCCAGCAATACTGCCAGATATGTAGAAGGATGGTGTGGATGATGGCAAAGAAAGGCTCAATCCAGAGAGGCAACCGTCATGCGTAAACACGGAGCTGCAATGGAGAGGATTTCTCTTGCTAAGCTCGTATCCAGGTCCAGTAGCAATTCCCGTCCACCATCTCAAGACACTTTGCAGTAGTCTGGTCGTGAGTCAATGTCTGCTGGTTTTTAGGCCACAGTGCAAGACCGATCCCATTGAGCTTGTTAGGGCTCGGAGATCTGCTTCAGGTTCATGCCAAAGGATTCGATAAAGGAGCGAAAGAGAAGCTGATGATATTGTCGTTGTGATCGATTGAATGACAGAAAGAATGAAAGAGGAAAAGAGAGGAAGGATACGTCATCATAGCGGCTAAGCTACAATTGGTAACGCTCGGAATGTTCCAAGCGCCCGAGGTAGAATTCGCCTAGAGTTGGCATCGAATATCTGAAGAAGGTGCACTCGGAACCAATGCTGCTTTCGATATCTAAGAAGAGAGGAGCTCTGCTATACTAAATACTCGTTTGGGACAAATGCCCAACCTCTCTTACTATGAAATGAAAGGAGAAAGAGGTATCGGTAGCACTTCTAAGATTCTTCTAGACCTACTAACAACGGACATCAAATCATAGAGTCACCGACCCCTCACAGGGATCCTCCCAACTTTACTGCTAGAGCGCTCTGCCCAAATGGCTCACCAAGCCCTTTTCAACTCCACCACACTAGACTTTCTCGGTCTTCCCTCCCGAGGCTTCATCTGCACCAGCGCATTTATTGGGGAGGCTGGAGCTTCCCGTCCCAGGCCTCGTCTGCATCGGTGCGTTTCTCAGTCCCCCCTTTCCAGGCTTCGTCCGCATCAGTGCGTTTCTCAGTCCCCCCTTCCCAGGCTTCGTCCGCATCAGTACGGACAGTCATAGAGTTTGCTAGCAAGTATTGGTGAGTCGTTCTTGTGTATCATGTTGCTCTAAATGAGAAACGCACCTTTTGGAAGCGGAGGTAGAGCTTGTGCACCAATGGCGAAGAGCGCCATAAGAGAGAGAATCTTCTGTGGTTGCATGTTGATTGACTTTGACCGACGTTGCAAGAGAATTCCGGTAAGGGGTCACCGTTGTGTAGTTGCTGTGATTTGGTTGCTTGGAGGGGGTGAAAAGCTTGGTTTCGAGACTAGAGAGGGGGAATTGATAAGATATTTAAGCTTGACGAGGGCAGCTTCGAAATGCCAGGCGCAGAGGTCACGAAGTTTAGTGCGAGCTACGAATTGGACTAGTATCGACTGTGAATGACGGTCAGGCTGCAACACTTACCCGGACATTCGATCGTCGCTGCGTTTCAATTGATGAAGACAAATTTGTTATTGCGGGTCTCTTTCGAAAGCTGCTGTCGATCGTGGCTACCCGATAAGCTGTACGATTCAATGTCTCAACAGCTCGCATTAATGAAAGCCGTCGTACTTGCATGAAGAATTGTCGTCTTGCTTCCATGAGAGTCCCGTGCTCGTTCTGGAGAGATCGGCTTGTTCGGTTGATCGGATGCATGAGCTGCGGTCTAGGTCATCTGATCAGCTACAGGAGCGTTACCAATTTCATCATCTGCTTCGATGAAATCGTGCTCGCTTGTATGGGCCGTTTTGGTCATATCATCATCTCTTTGCAGTCTTTGAAATCAAAGCGAGGAAGACATGCAAAACGAGAAGTGGATATGCAGGCCGAAAAGAGAAGAAGAGTATCTTCCAGACGCCGTTCTACTGGGTGCTTCGTAGGCGTTCAGAGCTTCCTTTCTTGGTAGACAACGCGCTGATCCATCAATACAGATGCTCCGACCATGTCTCTGCTGTAGATACCCGTCTTTCATTGACAGACAACATCAACGTCACATTGCAATGTTTGAAACTGGCGCAAACAGGACATACAGGACGAAAACCAGAAGTGGAGTATCTGCCGGTAGACGGTGAGTATAATTGGACGCCGTTGCACTGGGTGCTTCGTATGGAGAACTTTGAAGTTACTGCCTTGAAGCGAGAGCTGCGAGAAGATGAAGAAGGTTCGTGGAACAGGTTGAGATTCTCCAGTCGCACGAAGCAGGGTTTGGATTTTGAATTTGGCGGTTTGCGTCTCACCTCAACCCTCAATCACGCAATTCTTTGAACAGGACTTGTCCAGTCCTTCGTTATGTTGCATTCTCGAGCATTTCCGACACAAGAAAAGTCTCTCAAACATGGCAAGATATACCTGATGCGTAAAGCTCGCTACTTGACATCATTAATAGCTTCTATAGTCTTGTGTAGCCTTGTATAGCCTGAGACTGCGGAACATCTACTGATGAATGATATTTTGTTCAAGGCATCTCATTTAGACCACACCGACAGACTCTTGCTATACTGTCGAATAATCATTTCCCGCTGGGCCTCCGTTGATAGGACAGCTTTCTCAACCCGCTTCTCCCTGCTGAAAATCTTTGCGGATGGCTCATTACACAATTTTAGCAGAGGACTCTGAGAGCTCCAGCAAGCAATATGACGATCGTGACAGCAGTGTCTCCGACAATGATCGCTTTCTAGAGAAGGACCTACCACTTCGGCCTCAACAGCCTTTCTATCGCCGACATTTCAAATCAACCGTCTTCCACTCTGTACTCTGTACTTTCAACCTCGTGTTCTGCCTTGCGATCTGGCAATGGCCCAGAAACCACTGTCCTTTCGGAGTGTATGGACCAAGCCTTGTCTACAGTAAGCTCATTTCTCAAGAGAGGGCCAGTACCTAACGATATCTTGCATAGCACCAGCACTAGACGCCATAGCATACGAGGCACAAACGTGGGATACCACGAACATCTTCTTCAGGAACGGTTCAGCCGACCCGAACCGGCTGCACAAGGAATTTGGGCCACCTTCGCCCGAGTCAGATTTTGCATGGGCAGAGCTCATACAATGTGAGAATTGCTGCACCAATCTCTGGATGTGAGCATTGGTACTAATTGAGAAATATCAGACCAAAACATTCGTCTCACAAAAAAGGAGCTTGGAGAGTATCGCGACAAACCAGGTCTTGTTGAACTTGCCGATGGGTCGGGGTACTATGCTACTTTATCAGTCTATCACTCCCTACACTGTCAGTATACAACAGAAGTACAGCGATGTTCGACTGACAGCCCTAGGTGTCAAACGCCTGCATCACCTCATGTACTTCGACCACTACTATCCCAACAAAACCGATCAAGAGTCGATGTTGATCAAGCATCACGGCCGTAAGTCCAGACTAGTCGTCTTGTAAACACCAAGCTGAGACAAAACAGAGCATTGCCTCAACATTTTGCTCCAGACTGTCCAGTGCAACGCGGACCTAAGCATTCTCCCAATGCAGTGGGGCGCAACGTATGCTCCGTATTCCCCACCATGCATGACGCTTCTAACTCCAATGATAGAACACGAGTCCCAATAGGCTTAGACGAAGGCCACCACCAATGCGTCCAATGGGACAAGATAGACAACTGGATGAAGGAGCGTAGTCTGGATGTTTTTGCCCCTGGCGTAATCGTGCATCCAATACTCGGTAAGTATCATGAATAATTCCTTTGTCATCTTATCTTGCGTTCGCTCCTATTTACTGTTCTTCTCTCACAACCATCAGGCGAAGCATATCCCGATGGCAAAGGAAACGATATCGGAGTCGCGCTCGATAGGCTGCTGAGCGAGCAGGAGGATTAACATATGGTGTTTATTGGCAAATGATCGAGACCTAAGGCAAGCTTGTCAGAAGCTGCCCTTGTGGCCTCATTGTCTTGTCGCGTACCCACGTTCCTTGTCTTGCACACGTTTCCGTAGGGCGCTTTGCTTCCTCGCAGCTCATCAAGGTACCAACCCGTTCAAGTCTCCATCCCAGTAGAGTGTGAACGGCGCCGCCGCCACTCCACCATTAAAAATTGTACCATACTCCCCGGCGCCTCTCCACTGGCCCCAAAAGCGACCATTCAATCGGGCGCCGTGGTCTGGAATGAATTGCACAAAAAGAAGAAGTGAGATACGCAATCTCGGGTGGCATTAGCATAAACATCGTTCAGCGCAACAAATATAAACCCTCTGCACCAAGTCCCTCCCTGCAACTCACAAGCTGCGACCCATTCAGGCTCTCCTCGGTATGCAGACTCGGACTCTTTCTCTCTTCCACCCAGTATGGTGAGCCGCTTGCCTTTTTATCCCCATGACTTAATGATGGTGTAATGTAGACGAGCATCAAACATAGCTCGAGACAGATTGCTGACGCATGGCTAATTGACATCAGTTGTTCTAGTCGGGACTTCTGACATATGAGAAAATTATATACGAACCAAAAGTTCTGCGCATGCCAAGACGCCAAGATTTAGTAACCCTAACCCTACTTTCGGAAGGCACTGTAGCGGGGGCCCTAGAAGTATCTCCCGGGAGCGCATTGGAATCTAGGAATCACTATTGGGCATGACAGAGGCAATGACCCGAGTCTACAACTGAGCTCAATTTAGGCGGAATTACGAAGCAGATGTCAGTGCATTGCCCAGGCATATTCTCATGCGGGGTATCATCCGAGATTTTGGCGCTAGTGTTATCGGCGTCTTGGCAGATGCAGGGCTTTCGATGCAGACCTCGGTAAACAAATCAACGCAAAGTTTCCAGCTAGGTATGATGCATCGGAGGCCCAAACGCATGCGGCAATTTGCTACCACTCGTATTCAACAGTGACACATGCGGGGGAAGCATGGGTTTTTACCCCAACACGAGCACATCGTGCAGGGTTTCCCTTACGAAGAAACTGCTTACGAGGCTGCCAATCAGGGGAACGGATGTGGTTTGAAGCTATTCACAAGAACAGTGACACATGCGGGGGAAGCATGGGTTTTTACCCCAACACGAGCATATCGTGCAGGGTTTCCCTTGCGAAGAAATTGCTTACGGAGTAGCCCGTAAGTATCCTTTATAGGTTGGATAGACACGTGTATAGATAATCAATCAATCAATACAACTTTATCAATTTAAGCCCGATTATATTTTATGTTCTTTTACCTTTTTATTTCCAGTTTTTAATTATATTGTTGCGGAATAATAAATTATAAGAATTAGATTTTGAAGATTGCAAATCCTAGTGAATACGAGTATCGTATCTTGCAACAGTCTAGAGCGGTTCCCGTCCCTCGACATGCAGCCTGATGCACGCTAAAGTATTCCCAGTTGATGGTGCACAACGAGTAAAGATTTGCTAAGCAAGTCTCAGGATTTCTTTTTTCCTTCTCTTCCTTCTTCCTCTCCATCTCAGTAGTGCATAATTATACATATTCCATCGAAAAATGTCTCTTCCATCGCCGTCAACGTCGCTGTCGTCGCCCACGGGTGACATCGAGCTCAAAAATGCGACTCAAGTGCTTGAGCAAGAACAGCCGCCGGAAGCTGTGGATGCCTACCAGAACCCCTGGCACACGATCTTCGATCGCGGCGATATGCGGCGGCTGGGGAAGAAGCAAGAGTATAGAAGAGTCTTCGGCCCTCTCGCTACTTTCGGCTTTATCTCGATGTATCTCTGTACCTGGGAGTACATCCTCGTCTCCGTCTCTGGCGGACTGATCAATGGAGGTTTTGGAGGACTTGTATGGGAATACATCTTCACTGCTTTCGCTTTTGGCTCAGTCGTGATTACGATGGCGGAAATGACATCCATGGCTCCAACGTCGGGCGGACAGTATCATTGGATATCCGAATTCAGCCCGCCTCGCTATCAAAAATACCTCAGCTACGCAGCTGGCTGGACATCTGCGCTCGGATGGCTCACGGGAAATGCGAGTGGCTACTTCATCATGTCAACTCTCGTTGAAGCGCTCGTCGAGGTATACGATCCCTCATGGAGTTTCACGAATTGGCAGTCAACGTTGGTGATGATATTCTTCCTCATAACGACGATCTATTTCAATACCTGGGGAGCGAGGCTGTTGCCTGCGATTGAGGTTGTGTCTCTGGTGTTCCATCTGGCTGGATTTGTTATTACGATCGTACCTCTCTGGGTTTTGGCGCCGAAGAACTCGGCTAGCGATGTTTTCGGACCAGTTGTCAATGGAGGTGGTTGGAGTAGTGCTGGCACTTCGTTTATGGTGGGGACGATAACAATCCTTTTCTCGAACTTGGGACCGGATGCCGCTGTTCATATTGGTAAGTTGAGAAAAACCGGTATGATAGCAATAGCTAAGAATTGTCTAGCCGAAGAAGTAAAAGATGCCGCTGTCGTTATTCCGTGGGCTATGGTCGTGAGCTATTTCCTCAATGCAGGTAGATTCTGCCTCTGCTAGTCAAGATAAGCCTATGCTGACTATATGCAGCCCTCGGATTCGCAATGATGATCACAATGCTATTCACCGTTGGCAGCCTCGAAGATGCGATAAACGCATCCTCACCCTTCCAGAATTCATTTGCGAATACTGGATCCACGGGCGTCAACGTTGCGCTCACAGTCATTCTGGCCCTTCTCATCGGGGCTGCAAACATCACATCCCTTGCAACCACTTCCAGGGAAGTCTGGGCATTTGCAAGAGACGGAGGCACCCCAGGCCACCGTTGGATCTCAAAAGTAAGTCTGTCTTATTATCCCTTTCCACTGTTTGCTAATCCGTCTTCTTTCATAGGTGCACCACCGCCAAAACGTCCCCTTCAACGCCGTCCTCACCACCTCCTTCCTTTCCTTCATCCTCTGCTTAATCCAACTCGGCAGCACAGTAGCCTTCAACATCATAATCTCGCTCAACCTAATCGCTTTTCTCGGCACCTACCTGATCTCCATCGGCTGTCTCCTTCTCAAACGATTCCGACACGAACCTTTACCACCCGCGCGCTTCAGTCTCGGTCGCTGGGGTCTGCCGGTCAATCTGTTCGCGTTCTTTTATTCGCTGATTACCCTCGTGTTTAGCTGTTTCCCAGTCAGCGTGCCGGTCGACGCGAGTACTGCAAATTGGGGCCCTGCTATCTGGGGCGGCGTGCTGGGTATTGCATTGGTGTCGTACCTGGTGCAGGGGAGGAGGGATTACAAGGGTCCGGTTGTCTTTGTAGCAGGGGTCAGAAAGGAAGGGATGGGGTTGCAGACGGCGTAAGATGCAGTACGAGCTGGAGGCCGTCTCCCAGTGCTGCACAAGCTGGGAGTCGACTCATGGTTTCTTGGCAGTATCAGATACTGAAAGCAGGTCAACAGGAAATCAGTTGAGAACGTTTGCTTTGGCGCCATGGGCCTAGCGGTTCGTGTCGTGCCTACGGCAACCCATACTGACAGGGGGGTCAACCCCGCGAATTCGCAAAACCATATTTCATAGCCACCTCTCAATTCATATATCAAGCTATTAAAATTAATACGATGGCTCTACAGAGTATAAAGATTTATATCGAAAATTCTAAACGCTAAGACTCTTACGTTAAGGTCTTAAATAATATCCTATCTAAAGCGTTACCTAGACAATACGCTTGAAAGAATTTTCCTATCATATCTTAGAAAGATATCAATTTATACGATATTTCTAAAGGGAGGTTTTTTAAAAGTAGGGTTAGGGCTAGTACTTTCGCTAATTTTTGAGGTTGACCCCCGTGTTAGGTTGCCGAGATCCGAAATCCTGAGCACGATTGAGTCACTCCACCATTAGTAATATTCTCAATCACCAAGCATACCAGAGCTTGCGGTTGTATAACCCACAATGTTTTTGCTGCCATTGCTGTTGCTTGCCCGGTTTTCTGGTACTCGAGAAATTGAAGTATCACGAGAAGGTCCTGGATAGACAGCACTTGATCAAGATCCAGGACAACCCCTCTTTTGGGCCACAAATCCGCCCGCTCTTCTTTGGCAAACCTAATTACCTAGGTCTACATAGCCTACACCGGATAGCATCTGCAATTTAGCATGCCTAAGGATGCAGTTGACTCCACCGCGGCCGACTCGGAGAAAGACGTCCACAATGGCGAACGAGAAAGCTCAAGCAGATCGGACGGAGAGGGGCAATGCAGTGTCGATTCACCGGAGATAGACCCCTCCCCCAAAGAAGCACCGGCTATGGGAGTCAAGTCCATCGACGAGCCTGGTCCGGGAGGTGTGCTGGCCAAGGTTCTCAGCAGAACGACATCTCGTATCTCAATTGATCCAGGACCACCGCCGGATGGAGGTCTTGCGGCGTGGACTCAGGTTCTTATGGGCCACTTGATTGTGTTCAATACGTGGGGCTATATCAATTCATTCGGTGTCTTTCAGACTTACTATGTCGCCACGTTGGGCCACCCTCCGTCAGACATATCTTGGGTACGTACTTTTCGTTGGATCTGAACTGGGGGTCACAAGAGATCCTACTCTCACCATAAGCCGAGTTGCTGCCGTAGAAAAAGATGCTGATTCGGGACTCTGCACAGGTGGGCTCAGTCCAGATTTTTCTGCTCTTTTTTGTCGGCACTTTCTCCGGACGAGCCACAGATTATGGCCTATTCAGGATAACCTTTCTCATTGGTTCGATCTTGCAGTTGATCGGAGTATTCATGACCTCCCTCAGCACCAAATATTGGCAACTATTCTTGGCCCAGGGAATTTGCACCGGGCTCGGAAACGGGCTCATCTTCTGTCCGGCACTTTCTCTTCTCTCTACATATTTCAGTAGGAAACGGTCATTAGCGATCGGTATTGCAGCCGCCGGCAGTGCGACAGGCGGCGTCGTCTTCCCAGTGATCGTTCGACAACTCCTCCCCAAACTAGGGTTCCCCTGGACCGTCCGTGTCGTCGGCTTCGTTATGTTAGCCGTGCAGGCTGTAACCCTCACGTTCACAAAACCACGCCTTCCTCCACGCAAGACTGGGCCTATCGTGGAATGGGGAGCTTTCAAAGAACTTCCCTACGCTCTCTTTGCAATCGCTATGTTTCTCAATTTCTGGGGACTCTACTTCGCATTTTACTACATTGGTTCATTCGGGCGCGACATTCTCGGCATTAGCCAAGCTGAAGCAATCAGCGATCTCTTGATTCTGAACGGCGTTGGACTCTTCGGCCGGCTCATTCCTGCCCACCTGGCAGACCGCTATTTCGGCCCATTGAACACCATCATTCCCTTCGCCTTCATCTCGGGTCTGTTGCTTTATTGCTGGTCAGCTGTCAGATCGAAGGGCGGTTTAGTTGGCTTTGCTGTGATATATGGACTTTTCGCCTCCGGCATCCAGAGCTTGTTCCCAGCTACACTGGCGGGTCTGACTTCCGATCTGAAGAAGGCGGGTGTTCGCATGGGTATGGTCTTCAGCGTTGTCAGCTTTGCATGTCTGACGGGACCACCTTTGGCTGGTGCTTTGATACAGAGAAGAGATGGCTCGTATCTGTATGCGCAGATGTTTGCTGGAAGTGTCATGATAGGGGGCTGCATGACTCTTATGGCGTGCAGGGTATCCAAGAATGGTTGGAAAAGGGCGCGAGTCTGATGCATACTGTAGAGACATCAAATCATATAATAGACCAACATTTGTTCATAATGTGCTCGCGATGCAGAATCCGTGCTTATCAGTGACCAATGAAAGAAAACGGTAGCAGCTCCAGGAAGATAGTAAAATGTCCTGTCCTTGGATGCGTCGTACAGCGGCAGAATTGTATGCCTTCCGTCCCGCTCATACTCAAAACAACCTTGAACTCTCGATCTTCCCGGCATACCCAACGCAGTAGGCGCCTATCTGAAATCCCAAGATGTAAGACTCCGCCGCCGAAAGCTTTCCCGTAGATGATTGTTCTGATCTCTGCAAATACCCTGATGAGAAAATGGCGAGCGCTACCGCGCCGGATAGTCGGTGCCAGCTAGAGTAGGAGCTCGCTTCCGAGGCGGACAATGGAAAATTATATATGGTGGCAGGCCTGCGGGCGTCTTTTCTCCCGTTGCCGCCACTCTGTGCAGGGGGAAGCGGAAGGTGGAAAGAATTCTTTTCGCCGTCTGTGGGGACATTATGGCAGTGTATGCTTCATGATGATGCTTTGGCAGGCGTTAGTGGTGCTGATGGAAAAGGAAGCGAAGCTCGTCATTCGAGCTGGGCTAGGCAGAAGGAAGAGGCCGGTTTCTATCAGGCTAGGGTTCAAAGTATTTCACAGCTGATAGGTGAAAAGGCCTACGATATCTCCAGAAGAGAAGTATCTACAAAAAAGCTCAACTCACTAGATTGTTCAAAAATCAGTGTCCGCCAGACAAAGATTTGTGGTCCCGAGATTTGTAGTTGCTCCACTTAACCCTAGCCCTAACTCATTAAAAAGCTTGCTTTCTCAATGCTCAAGACTTCAAAATAAGAATAGGTGCTACGCTAAGAGGCTAGTGACCAATTAGATCATCGGATTTCACTATTTTCAGTCTAAAATACACCTTATTTCTTCGTTTTCGATCTAAACACGGGTACGTCCCAAATAGAAAGCATTATAAGACTGAACCCCGATTATTAAAATACTATTTATATCTTTCTTTAATTTCTTAAATACTATATACTATATAATAGAAAAGTAGATTACTAAAATTATAGATCTACTTAAGCGCTTTTATATAAGTCTATAAAAATAACATTTAATTAAATATTAAAATATATATACTAAAAGTAAGGAAAATAACTATTTAATACTCTTACTTAAGTAAAGTTCGACGATTTTTAATTAAAGCTATATGAATTTTTTCTATCAAATTTTTTCTAATTACGAGAATATCTTTTAATATAGCCTTCTCCGATTAAATTATCTTCGCTATATCTATTAGTTAAATAACTAATTAGATATAATCGCGAATATTTAATTAACAGCTTCAAAATTATCCTTATTACTCTTCTACGTTCTTACTCGCTACTTCTAATACCTTATACCCCCTCTCAGCCTTAAAGCGAAGATTATTTAATAAAATTAATCTTAATACTATTATTACCCGGCTTCTCAATCCTCTTATTACGATTACGAAGAATAATTCTAAGCGAAAGAGAAGATAATAGTAATTAGTTTAAAAGTATATAAAAGAGATAGAATAAGAAAAATATATAAGAGAGATAGAGATTATTTAGAATTATCTACTACGTAAGCGAAGAGATTAAAAGAAATATTATACGCGTAAGATAATAAAAGCAATACATCGTAGAGTAACTTCTTCGAGTTCTCTTACGCCTATATCAAGTTCTACGCCTATATCTATTCGCTATAAAATATATAGTATTTATAAACTATTAAACACCGTAGTACTATATCTAAGCTTTATTTATAATATCTATAGAGTCTAAATATAACGATATAAGTCTAAAAAGTATAATATTCTACGTATATATTTCTTTTATAATAAGAAAGAGTAGAGGCGATATTATAACTACTATATAATTAAATAAATCTAAGACTAACTAACTATCTTATCCGCCTTAATTAAAAACGATATTTCGCTAGAAATACTATAGTCTCATATTCGAAATAAAAAAACCTCAGCCTCGACTTACTTTATAAAAAACTAAAATTTAATTATTAATTTCTATATTAAACTCGATAAATTAAAGCGAAAGATATATAATATTTATTAAGAAATCGAATTTAATATAAAGCTTTAAATCGTTAAGTTATAGACCATTTATAATAGATATCGAAAGAATTATTTAAATAACTCTACCCTCTACTCAGTCGAGAATATAATAAATTTTAAATCTCTATCTTCTCATCTATTATAACTAATAATAATAAAAAAAATATTAATCGCTAAAGTATACGTCTAGATAGATATATCTCGCGTTAAGAGATATTAATATAAATATAAAGGCTATATAATTAGCTAAATATAAAACATATCGAAAGTAATCTAAAGGCTCTCTCTCTATCTTAAGAACTTTAGATATTAAATATAAAACCCTCCTCTTCAGATAGAAGCGAAAGCGAATCTAGTTATAAATATTAGCGAAGATTTTATATATATTATTAATATATCAAGATCTAGCTAGTCTATTTAATTAGATATCATCTTAACTATTAAGAATTTTATATCAATTAAAGTCGATTATTCTAATTATTAATAAACGACTATATTATTAATAATATATTAAATATTCTAAATAACGATAACGAGAAAGATAGTAAGTATATAAAGGAATATAAGAGTATAAAGGTTCAAAAGGATTTAGACTTCGAAAAGAAAGTTTTAAACGTAGATATATAACCACAATATTCCCTAATCATCTCTCTTCCTCTCACCCCCTCGAGTCTATAAAAATAACCCCTTTAATAGAAGCTCTTAAAAAGCCCTTAGAGAGCCTCTAAAGGGTCTTTTAAATATTATAACTTCGTCCTTTTTTTCCCCTTAAAACCCTTTCTATTCTTCTCTATTTATCTCTTAATTTTAAGCTTATAAAAAAACCCCTTCGATAGAAACCCTCGAAGAGCCCTCGAAGAGCCTCTAAAGAGTCTTTAAAATAATAAATTTACTAACTTTAATTACTCGATTTTAGATTATATTAATAACTTAGAAGTCTTTATTAAAGAGTTATATATATCGAACCTTATAATAAATCTATTAAAGCTTTATATATTTTAAAAATAGCTTAATTATATATTTCTACCTTCGATTAAAGTAGATATCTCTCTATACTCCTTAAAAAATAAAGCAATTAGCGAATATAATTATTCGTTAAATATCGCTCGCATAACGTTTCCGATACTATTCTTAAATAATATAGCCTTTTTTTATAATATTTATATAAGAAATATTAATTTTAAAGACTACGTTAGATACTTAATAAGATATAAAAATAATAGATTTATATAATACTCTCGCTTTTATTAATAAGCCTTTAATATTATAATAAGAGCGTAGTCTAGAAAGATTAATAAATAAATTTAAAAACGTCTAACTAATCGCAATATAGATCTTAATAAATTATAAAATCTTATTATTAATAATAATAAGAAGGTCTCAAATATCTTAATTCGAAAGATCTAGAGTCTATAAAATACACGTTCTTATTAATAGCGAGCAAAGATCGAACTAAAATCATTCATCTATTATTAAGAGATCTCAAGCGTTTTCTTTACTATTAATACTACTAATTTCTAATAATATAACCTCTATAAGTATATACCCGATAAGAATAAATACTTTAATATTATTAAAGCCTAGCGTTATAATATAATCTTTCGTCTTATCTAGTAAAATTCTTATATTATAATTAAGTATCTAAATTTACGCTTTCGCCTTCTATTTAAATATATATTATATAAGAAATTCGATCTCTCGAATTATTAATATCGATTTAAATAGTAATTACGAGAAAGTAATTATATTTATAGATTTTTATAGATTTATAATATATTAGATATTAATTAAATCGTTAAATATCTTAAGTATTAAAGAACTAAGGTTATTACTATTAATTTAGATAATTATTTAACTTCTATAATAAAGTATTTATTTAGTTATATTTTTATAGATTATACTAATACTCTTTATAAGTTAGCGAAGCTCCTTAACTAAGTATAATATTATAAATATATATAGAAGTATTATCAACGATGTAATAAGACTATTAAAGAGATTAGATATTAATTCGCTTTCTTATAATTAAAGTAAGAGACTTCTATCGTTAGTAATTATAGTAATCTTATCTATAAAATCTTTAAATTAGTTTATAATAACTTATAGCTTAATAAATATTAGGCTACGATAAGTATAGCTTAATTATTAAATATCGATTTCGCTTTATATATTAACGAGAAGAGTATAATTTATTATCTCGCTAAATATATCTTTAAAGAGAAGAAAAAATCTAATAAACTCGTCGATATAAATAAGAATATTCTTTATCACCTTTCATTTAATACTCTTATACTTATCTAGATTATAAGATTATATAATAAGATAATATCAAAGCGCGATTAATTTACTTAAGAGATATATTATTTATTACTCGACTATAGTCTTTATAAAAACTCTTACTTAATAGTTAATCTTAATATTTAATTAAACGATATTTAATATAGAAGACTTTATCTAAATGAAATAATTACTACTTTAAATAAGATCTAGATTAAATACTATTACTCTTATAATAAGGCTTTAAAGAATTAAAGTCTTATATAAATTATATAAAACTATATCTAATGAAATAAGATTTTTCAATCTATTAAAATTTAGAAGATTCTATATCTATATTCTCGATTTAATTAAAATAAGAATTACTTCGAATAATATCGAGCTAAGATAATACTTTATTATTTCTTTTATAAGATTAATCTATCTAATCTATTAAATATCGAATAAGATTAAAAATAAATCTATAAAGACTATTATTAGAAGAAATATAATTATTTATTAAATTTTTTAGAAGATTTATTTATCTATAAGCTATCGTCGTTAAATAAGTATCTTATTAATATAAATAATAAGAATTTAGATTATTAAGACGAGGAGCTATTAACCCTTCAATATCTATATTATAATAGCGATATAATTTTAATCGAGATTAATTTAGAATATAGATTAGAGAATCTAGATTATAATTAATTATAAAGAGATTTCGCTATTAATATCGATAAGATTATATTATATATTTAATTTATTTATAATATAATTAATAGCGATTCTTTATCTTTAGCGAGTCTTAGCGAGACTAGTAATTTAATTACTCTTAATACTAAATAAAGAAAAGTATTTAATTAAATTATAAGTTACTATCGATAAGATAATATAACTTAACTTCTTCTTTATATCGACGATATAGCTAATATAGAAAAATCGAAAGTTATTAATATAATATCGAAATATCTAGTCTATAATTTATACGATCGAGAAAAGATTTATTTAATTCTAAGAGAAGCTCTTATTAGAATAATCGCTTACTTAATTTATAATTTTACTCTATATCGCTTACTATTATTATTTGTAAAGAGAGATTTTTAATAATTAAAAGATAAGTCTTTATCTCGACTTTAAAAGATCTTTCGAAATTACTAACTATTAATTATTAATAAGAAATCGATAATAAATATGTAAACCCTTTATTATATTAATCGTCGATTATATTAAATTAGATATAAATCTAATATCTTCTATAAAGGAATAAATATTCTTTTTTACGATAATTTTAAATAGCTTTCTTTAATTCTTACGATCTCTCTATATAGTACTCTTTCTTATAATTTCGAGAATATTCTAATTAACTATCGAGTATATATAGTATTTAATTAAATCGTTATTTTTTTATAGATAATGCGATAGCAAGATAACTCGTCTAAGACTATTTAATTTTATAAGACTCTTAATTAACTACGTAATAGATCTATTAGCGTATCGAGTTAATAATCGCTTATAACTCGAATAAAGAAACGACTCAGTACCGTAGAGTAAGAGTTATTTTACGATATTCTATAATTATATACTACTAATCGTAAGATAGATAACTATAATATTTAGTATTTAAAGTCTCTTAAATATCTAATTATAAATATTTAAACTATTAATATAGATAAAGACTCTAAATAGACGAGTTCGAATAACTATAATAATCTCGATAATAAAGTATTATTATTAAAGAAAGTAAAGATTATACTAATATAAAATTTATATATTAATAAGAAACTAATTAATAAAACGATATTAACAATATATCGAATCCTCTAAGCGAATAACGTTTAAGATCCCTTTAAGATTATATCGATAATAATTTTTATTAAAGTCAACGACTATAATAGATAGACTATTATTCTTATTAATAAAAGATATATAATTTTTATACTATTAAGAATATAGTAGTAAGAGTATAATAGTAATATATATACTTAAATATAAATTCCTCTTACTCTAGTATATACTATTATTATTTATAAGAGTTAAAAATTAATTCTCGATTAGATCGTTATAAATATAGCTATTAAGAGTATTATTACTATTCTTATCTACGTCGCTCTATCTAGAATCTATTATATTATTAATCTCGCTATCGAAGTCTATCCCTTCTATAATCGATTCTTAAAAGACTAAAATCTATATATTAAGATGCGAATTAATGATGAATATCGTTAATAGAGCAAATTCCTTTTATTTATTATATATAATATTATTAATAGAAGATAAAGATAGAGTCTTATTATCGAGGAAGTAAAGAATATTATAGATTATTTAATAGCGAAGTTATTAGCTAAATAAGCGAGACGCTAAGCCTATTTAGAAATTAGTATATAAGTTTAAAAAGAATAAAAATAGCTATTCTATATCTCTTATTCTTTTATATTTTTTTACTTCGTCTTAACTACTTTAATTATTACCTATTAATCTCATATATAAAGATCTATTAATAAGTCGATTATAAATATATTTCTAGTACGATTTAGCTATTTATTCGCTACGTATAAAGAGCGTAATTATAGAGTATAGTAATAGTAAGATAACTTAAGCGAAACCGATTTTTATTCTATTAATTTTTATCTAGATTAATTAATTAATCAAATAATAGATTCTATTTATATCTATAAAGAAAGCGTTATTATACTACTTTCTTTTATATTAATCGTTATTATAATACGACGACTATCTATTAGAAGCACCTACTACCACGATCGAAACGATATATATATCTTATCTACTACCGAGTATACTCTATAGAGACATCCACTACACCTTACCGCCGCCGTAGCTCTCCGTCGTACTATATCGTACCGCCGCTCCGGTACGTCAAAAGTATATCCTAGCACGTCCCAGCACGTCCCAGCACGTCAGAAGCACGTTAGAAGCACGTATAAACACGTTCTACGACTACGTACACGTGCCATAACCCCAGAGCATCAAAAAAAGAATATCTATAGGCCTGTTTGGGAGCACGTTAGCAAGCAATAGCCTGGCAAATGCCGGGCAAATACGAATAGTATAAGGGGGTTTTTTAGATATAGTAGTATAATCACGTGTGTCATAGGTTCAACGATATTAATCATCATGAAATTTCAGTGCATATGGACTTTTAGTGGATTTGAACTTACTTGCTTAAAACCAGGCTAGTCACGTGGCTAGTCACTAGTCACGAAATGTGTGGTTTTTAAAGTGGTTTTCCACTACACCATAAGGCCTAGATGTAATTTCGATTGCTATTACCAGTTATAAAGACAAAAAAATCAAAATAGGCCACATCTGAGCCTGCACCCATATCACGTGACTCGGTAAGCTTTCCACTACTGGGTAGCCCCGCGCCCCAGCACATATTTACATAAGACCTTTGGCGCCAATGTAAAGTGGTCGCTCCGCTCCTCTGTTGACAGTTGACAGGAGCTCCTGAAAGTTCTGAACCAGCTCTACGCGATTACCAAGCTTCCAAAGCATAATCGAAAGTATGGCCGCGATGCCAGCTCTCGAGCTCACTGACCCCAGCGTCATCCCAGAAATAGCCAAGGGTGTTCGCTCCACGTTCCTCACACACAAGACGAGATCCATCGAATTCAGGCTGGTCCAGCTGCGGAAACTGTATTGGGGGTGAGGGTCCTTTTCGACATAGGAAATTTCCATGGCTGACCGTTGTCAGCATGAAAGATAATGCCAACGCCATTGAAGCGGCCTGCAAGCTCGATCTAGGCAAAGGAATTTTCGAGTCCAACCTTTCGGAGCTCAACTTTTGTACGAACACACTTATATATGATATCAACAATCTGGAAAAATGGGCCAGGGATGAGAGTTCACCGGATGTGCCAATTGATATGATGGTACTGCGGCCGAAGATTAGGAAGGATCCTCTGGGGACGGTGCTGATCCTTGGGTCTGTCGCTCTGACCACCATGTCTCGGCCGAGCAAGTATAGCATAGCTGACAGCTGCATAGACCCTACAACTTCCCAGTCAATCTCTTGATCTGCCCGTTGGCCGGTGCAATTGCAGCAGGAAACACTGCTGTCGTCAAGCCCAGCGAGAACGCACCTAACGTCGCCGCTGTCATGCAGAAGGTGATCGAAGGCTATTTGGACCAATCCTGCTACCGAGTCGTTCAAGGGGCTATCCCGCAGAGCACGGCATTACTGGAGCAAAAGTGGGACAAGATTTTCTACACAGGCGGAGCCTCGGTAGGCACCATCATTGCCAAGAAGGCCGCGGAGACCCTCACACCCGTCATCCTCGAGCTTGGTGCCCGTAACCCAGCTATTGTGACGAAGAATGCCGATATACGATTAGCGGCGAGAAGGCTTCTCTGGGGTAAAGTGCATAACGCAGGGCAGGTCTGTATATCGCAGAATTACACATTGGTTGATAAAGAAGTGTTTGACCGCTTCGTCCTGGAGATGAAGAAAGCAATGAAAGAGTACTACCCGAATGGCACGCGCAACACGGAAGACTTCGGCCGCATAGTCAACAACAGGCAATGGCAGCGTATAAAGAAAATGCTTGACGATAGTCAAGGTCAGATACTGATGGGCGGTGACATGGACGAGAGCGATCGATACATCGAACCGACTATCATCCGAGTCTCGTCCCTGACGGACAGCTTGATTACCGAAGAGTCTTTTGGCCCTCTCATGCCTTTATTGCCCGTCTCCAACCTCGACGAGGCGATCCGCATCGCAAACGAAGTCCACGCAACGCCTCTTGCAATTTATCCCTTTGGTAACAAGACGGAAACGGATCGCTGTCTAGCAGAAATCCGATCTGGTGGTGCGTCTGTGAATGACGGCTTTATGCATGGTTCTCTTCCCACCCTTGCTTTTGGTGGTATTGGAGACTCGGGCCACGGCGCGTACAGGGGCAAAGCGAGTTTTGATTGTTTCAGCCATGCCAGGACCATCACCAGTACACCAGGGTGGGTCGAATTCTTGATGGCGGTGAGGTATCCGCCTTATGAGGGAAAGATGAAGATGGTACGGCGGATGGAGCTTAAGCCGGACTTCGATCGGGAGGGACGGGTGAAGTTCAGTCTGGTGAGGTACATAGTGGGCCTGGGCGCGACGAGTAAAACTGGAGGATTGGTTCGCTACTTAGTAGTAATACTAGGTAAGTGAGGAGGACTGGCTTATGTCTGAGGTAGTGCTGACATGCCATAGCGGCGTTGGGTCTGAAGCAGTTCTTTACGTTGTGATCCGTCAAGTTGGACGTGGGTCGCGGGAGCTATAAAAGTGTACGAGTATGTGGGTGTTGTTACTAAGTCAATTTCCGAAGCGGTATATCGAGATGGAGACAAAGGAACGACAGTGAATGAGCACGCTCAGAAATGTTTCAACTCCAGTACATATTCCACAATTCTAGGATTCATCTGATATGGGCATGCAAAACGGGGCTTATTACTAATTCATACCCCAAAACTATGATTCCTTACCGAATCATACCCCTGATCACTGATTCATACAAATTTTGGGGTATGACTTGGTAATTTATTACAGTTGCCCTGGTGGCTTACTTGAGTGGCCTCTTGAGTGGCCTACTGATAGATATAGCTAGGTGTCTATGCCTATGCTGGCCATTAGGAGTGTAGTTAGAAGTGTAGGTATTCGAGAGCTATAGGCTGAGTGCAGATAGGCTGGAAGACTACCTAAGTTTTCATTTGTGGGGAAGTAAGGTAGTTAAGTAGTGTTCGAAAAGATATAAACGGCTACTAGACCCCATGGCGTAGCGTTTAAGGATGCCCTAAGATTTTTGAAAATGCGGCTTCAACGCGAGCTTTCCGGTGTAAGAGAGCCTGCCGTAGGTGGCGATGGGTTTCTCTCAGTGTCTGGTAGATGATGGTGATATGATAGAGTGTTGAGGAGTTTGAGTTATGTTCACTCGGCTTTCGTCGAATATATCTACAGAGGTCTACACGGAAAAGTCCTGGACGCCAAGACTTTTGCGCCAAGGTCTCGGATAGCCGCCCCGGCCTGAAGGTGTGCCGGGACAAATGCGCTTAAATAGGCTTCGGAATTTTGCGCCTGACCTGAGCCCTGTCACCCCTAAGGTATGAGACCCGGTAGAGATCCCTACCGTTCAATCTCTGCATTCTCTCAGGGAATAGTTGGAGAGCCGAGGCCGTCCTGTATTACAGGGCTGCCTTCCGAATGTAGGGTTAGGGTCTGTGACCAGTGCTGTCTGGTTCGAATTCTTTCGGGATGCGGTCGGCGAAATTCCCTCCTTTCTACTTTATGGTCGGATGGCCCAGGTCACGGATCCTCTCCTTTGCGATTTTCACCCTGGATGGCAAGTTACTGAATGATACCCCTAGGGGTATGATTCGGTTAGGAATCATAAGGTATTTTTGGGGTATAAATAAGTAATTACTTAGTTTCATGAGGAAACGCACAATACTAGGAAATGCGGAATCTTTAAATCCGATAAATCCGATATAGCTGGCTACCACTATTATGGCTACCACTACTACTTATTTAAATGACTACTGCACCTCCTACGTCAGGCCCACTAAGATTACTATCGTTCGCTTCACTGAAGGCTCCGTCGTAGTCTTTACTGTAGTACCTTCGTAGTAATATACCTAGTAAGATGAAAGAGGTACGATTTTTACGCGTTGGTAGACCGATAAGGCCTAAAAATTAATGATTTGGGTTCCTCGATATAGAAGCCTTGATAGCAAGAAAGAACCAGAGTTATTCATCCTTATTATGCGGAGTTACCATAGAATTTTGGTGAGAAGTAAACATTTGAGTGTTGGATCGGACTTATCGGATTTAAGATTCCGCATTTCCTAATATTGTGCGTTTCCTCATGAAACTAATTAGCCCATGCAAAATGTATACAATCTTTTTTCGGCTGTCAACTACCGACCATCTCATTTTCCTCGCAATACCTCCATGCCCTTTCTCTTGCGCAACGTCCGCCACAGATCGGCCCTTTCTATCTTTAAATCTTGGATCTGCCCCCTTTTCGAGCAAGAGGTCTACAATCTCCGAGTACCCTTTCGCTGCAGCACTATCCCATCGTCTGGCAGGGGGTAAAATTCAGGGGTTCCGACCGAACATCAAAAAGTCCCGTCTTGCAACTCACCATAACTCAATAACGAGGACCCCCATAGAAAAGTTTATAGTTTCGCATTTATTTTTCTTAAGCAGATCTTGAACTTCGCAACTGAAAGTTTTACTGTAAAGGTTGTCATTAGAAAGTTATTGGGCTGCGAAAGTATGGTATTTTAATGTTCTGCCAAGACATTTTACCTCCAAGGCGCCAGACGATGGGATACAACGCCGTCCAGCTTCCTCTGATCATAGGCCCCATACTCCTCCGTGATGGAGGGGTGGGCGTTTTTGGCCGCGAGAGCGGCCATTTGGGAGAGAGTGGGTGGTTCTGTTGAGGCGTCTGGGTGCACGAGATCATGGTAGAGGGATTGGGAGTTAGCCAGAGTAGGGTGCTTGACCGTGATGAGATCCCCGCCTTCTCTGAACGCACCGGGTGACGGTGCTAATATTCCAGTGTGACGAGAAGCAAGGGTTGCATTCCTGTAGGCAAAGAGGGATTCGTCTTCCGACATGCCGAGAAACTCATCAATTGCCGCACCCTGGGTGGTGTAAGTCCATGTGGGATTCCTCGCTGCCGTTACTCTCGTACTCCCCCAGGCAAAGAGAGATTTGTCTTCCGACGCTCTGAGAATCTCATGCTGAAGTCTTAAGAATGCGCGATCCCCTTCCCCGTAAAGCAGTGGCATGTTCACATCAAAGATGCCCATCAGGCAGTACGCAATATCTTCCACTCTTGCTGTATCCCTCTGGAAAGCCCATGACGTTTTAGCTGCTACGCCTGCACTTTTAGGCTGCGCCAGAGGGTTTAGCGGTATACTTGTGGCCTGCGGGCTGCGCTATTTCACCTTGAAGGCTCCATTCCGTGCCTACCTCCCTCCACTCACAGTCACAGAACACGACAGCCGGTGGAGCCAAAAGCTCTTGGAGGGTCCATCCTCTACTAAACCACCTACTCCGATCGAAATCTTCCAGTCTGGAAGTATCGTCCAGGTAATGCCGAAATAGATCGACTAAGTAGATGTAGCAGACATCCGCTCGCTCGTACCATTGGTACATCGAATTGATGGCTTCCGAGAGCTCGGCGCTGCTCGTTTTGTCAATACAACAAGTGTCAATCCAGACACGTTCCCAGCCATCAGAAGCTGTCAGACCGCAGCAGCCAAGGATTTTATGATATCCGATCTTTGTGCTACAATCCGATCGTTCAATGTCTTGGAAAGACACTTCATCCTCTCCCCACGTGTGCGAAAGTATTGCATATGGGGGGGATCGAACTACCGTGGAACTCGTGGAGCGTCCTGGTGGACGCTTTCAGAAGACGCATTTTCAATAACGTAGTGAAGTGGAGGCCTGCTCAAGGGTGCCTTCACACTGATGTAGTTTTCTGCGCCTAGGTTGCACAAGAAAGATCCTATCAAAATTTCAGCGCTTTTAACACTGCCACGAGAGATGGATAAGGTAAACGGCACACCCTTAGCAGGAGAAGGAGCGCCAAGCAGCCGCCCGCAAACATCTGTTGATCGGAAGTTCGTCCTTTCTGATTACAAACGCTATCAAGGCGTTAGGGTGCACTGGATGCGTTTGGCGAGGATTCTTCGCTGTCCTGTCTATTGTCATATGATCTGATTTCCGTGTCTCTCCGACTGGCATGGTATCGTGGGATCTGGTCTCTGTCGAGCAATATCGTTTGAACAATCGCCCACCATGCAATTTCTTAGAGTACGAGGAATGTATACTCTATGTTTATCTTCCTATGTCTCTAATAAAGCGTCTTTAACACCTCGTCTCTACCCCTTTCTTGCTGACCGTCAAGTATTTGACGCCCTTGTAGGGTTTCACGCCTTCACCCAATCCCCTACTCTTCCTCGTATCGAGCACGAGTCCATCCACTCTGATACCGCTCGCTAGCCACCCCTTTACACTAAAGCTGACAGAAGCCGACGATGGCATAAATGAAGCATTCTGCTGTATCTTTCTCTGATCACGGGACTGGTTCTGCTCTTTCGCGGAACTCTTCCTGGGAGCATCTAGTGCGGAGCTTTGGTATGTCTCTTCTTTATCGTCATAATCACCATTTGCAGCGTCGAAGGTGAAGCCGTTGGCTCCGTCCTCGTCGTCTCCCGTCAATGGCCCTACGATCGTACAACGCAAAGTTGCATTGCCAGCCGCTGCCGCATCTTTGGTCAGCAATCGCCATTCAACAACGTTGTCCGCTGGGGTAAAGTAGGCTTCGCCGCGGCTGGCGCGTAGGTCTGTGATATTCCGTACCGCTTTCGGGACTGGAACGGTGACAACAACGTCTTGTAATGTAGGTCCGGAAGCGCTGCTACCAAATATTGGCGTCGATCTGCCAGATCCTCTTGTGCCGAGATTAGGACGGGAGGCAGATGCTGATGTAGATGCGCCAGGCAAGATCGAAGACAAGATCAGGCGGACTTCGAAGTCCGCGCCAATGAGACCGAGTGACTTAGTGACTTCGATCGAGACCGGCAGCTGTAGGTTCGTGTTCGACCAAGATTTGAGGTCTAGATTGGAAGGCATAAGGTTCACCTCGTAACCAGCTAGCATGAATTTGCCATCTGGTGGGACAAAGCTCAATTCGCCAGGTCTTTCTTTCCACCTAGCTAACCTCACGCATGGGTGAAAAACCGGCAGCTCGATGGCTTTTTCCATACCTAGCTTCCCGCCGGATGCTGAGAGGGTGAGAAGCAGGTCCGGGACACCCGAGATCTTGGACGTGAATGCGATGGATCCATTTGCGAAGGCTGCTAGAGGCCTACCAGATGGCGCAAGAGTGACCGATAGACTTTCGACAATGTCAACGTACAGCTCATTACTCGTGTGACGAACGTTAGCGCGTCGCCACGGAATAGCAGGGCCATTGGATGTAGGGTTCAGGCTCATTTGTTGCTTCAAGCCACCAGAGGGCAATAATGCGGGCGATGACCTGAATTCACATAAGCTTGGAGACCTTCTTTTTATACGGCCTGTATCCAGCATACCCAGGTAGAGCTACCCCACCTAACAACTTCCCAAGAAAGCCGGATACATCGACGTCGTCTCTCAGCGCATTCGGCTCTGTATTGCAGACGCTGCCAGCATCACACATCTCACCCAAGAGCTGAGCCACGACATCATAGTTCCCTTCTATTTTAGTCGCCAACAGCGGGTCGCCAATGAACTCTTCCAAGACATCGATGACTCGATGAAGGAACTCGAGCACGAACAATGGCTCCGTCTCTGTCGACACAGGTGATAGGAATAAGAGGTTGTTATGGATGACGGAGAAGAGGACGGTGGGAGGATTTACATTTGGGAGGTAGATTAGGGAGGGTCGGGGTGTGGGATGGGCGAGGTAGAGGGGGAGGACGAGTCGGGCAGAAGCTGGCCTGGAGCGGTAGACATGTTCTAGGATCGATTCACTGCACACAGATCAGTATCGAGATGCAGGAATGAAGATGAAACCAAGGAGACGTACTTGTGTTGATCAAAGATGTAGAGCGCCTCAATGGCATTGCTTAGCATCTTGTTAACATGTTTGTGAGCAAAGAATCTCAAACATAGGAAAGTCGAAGTCGATGCTAAGCACAGCCACACGTGGGGGCGGGTCGATCCGCTAGGTCTCCCGCCGTCAACTTCCAGCTCTCCGGTCTTCGCTCCCTATTTACCTAGGCTTTTAGCTGCTTCTTGATATCAACCCCCAAAGCCAAAACAATGCGACAGCGAAGAAACTGGACGAGGGTGTGACACCAAAACTGATCTATTGCCATCCCCATCTCCCAGATATGTCGAATCCATCTTCCAACCAACCTAATCCCGGACTGTACGCTCTCCAAAAGCCCGAGAAGCTGTCGAAGATCCTCAAGGAGGACAAAGATGATTGCCTGTCCTGTAGGCTGGTCGGTCAGCTTATCTTCCTTTCTTTTAAGCAACGTATATTTGACTAATCCATTAAACAGGCGCGTCGGCATTCATCGGGCTTGGGGCATATGTCTATTACTCTGGGAAACAAGGGCTAAAAGAGCGGGGACACTTAATCGCGAGGCAAAGTGGAATGGGTGGAGTGAGGTGGAGGCTTCGGGGAATTGCGCTTCTGTCTTCGTGCTTCGTTGGTATGGGCTTGTATCGGTTGGTGAACTAAGGCAGAAAGGAAATCACAGGATAGGATCGTGAGAAGGAGGCACGAGGTATGGACTACGGGTCAGCAAGACTCCAGCTTCGGTCTGGTGGAGATCCTAACATGGGGCCTCGGTCATCCAGAGTTGGCGTAAGCTCGTCGGGGATGACCTGGTCGAAAAGTGGGGCCGAATCAAACGCTCCACTCAGAAGACGGAAGTGGATATGAAGGCTCTTGCATTCATAGTGAAGAAGCTTTATGCAATTGAAGCAATGTGTAATTGTCGATCAAAATATCGACAGCCCTCATCCCATACTATCAAGGCAACTCGGTCGCTATCTCCAACTGCGATACCTTCATGCAAAGTTATCCCAACGGTCCCGTATGTACAACGACCGGCATGGTCTTAGCAATACCATTATTTCCCTCTTAACAGCTTCTATTACTCAGGTAAAGCGGCCTCGCTTCCCGCCTCCATCACGTCCATCTTTACCGTCCCCAAGACTGCCCAGATCGAAGTAATCCCCAAACGTAATCCTCCTCTTTGACCCCGCCACTGAACCTAGTGACTTTGCGCCAGCAGTAGATCTAGCACCATGCCGGTTTTGATGATTGCCACCTCGGTGTGGTGTTCGGGATCCTCGAGACACCACGTCAACTCTCACTGCAGGACTCGGTAAAGGGTCTGGCTGAGGGATGGTGTTGCTGGTCGTGTCGGCGGCCTGCATGTCGACGTCGTAAGGGTATGGATGAGCGGATCTAAAAGAGAAGACCTCGGGGGCGTGAAATAAATTGTTCTGTGGCTGAGAAGTTGCTGGAGGAGCCATGGGAACAGAAGCTGCTCGCACAGGCGATGTTGATCGTGAGGGCTGTCTTGCCTGCTCACCCTCTGGTACAGTCGAGCGTTGGGCGGTTGGTGAGCTACTCCTAGCTCTTTTTGTTGTCTCGCCTCGATCATCATCACTATCACTGCCCATATGTGCCGGTGGACTACCATCCAAGCGCTCCGTAGCCCACTGCCGAACCTTCCACCCTTCTCCATCACCTAAGCCGAGATGCTGTTGATCGAGGAAGGTCAGGAGGTCATCGAGTGCATCTTGGTATCCAGCATCTCGGGATCGAGTCTGATCGGCGGCGGCTGTTTTGTAGAGATTTGTGACGGAGAGAGCGGCACTCTTGAAGGATTGGATAAGCTGTTCAGGTGGTTGGTTGGCCCTTTTTCTTCGCGGGGAACGAGGCAGAGAAGTGTTCAGGGTCCTCATGGAGTCCATAGCAGTTTCTGTGGTCTCTAGCCTTTTGTAATCTCGAGGCAAGGAACTTGGATAGACGGGTGGTGGTCGGGAATAGTGGGGGTTGACAAGAATCGTTGTAGGTTTTGGCTGGAATATTGCGTTGAGACACTCTGTTGTGGTGAAGCTTGCGGTCAATGTCACAGAATAGTGAATGCGTGTCTGAGTAAGAAATCCTCCTTCACTCGAAATATGGTGGGATGCAGGAATCTGGTGAGCCGCTCTCGGCTGACAACAAAAGGCTTGGCGACTACTGAAGCACCTAGCGCCGGAGGTACGGCCAATCGGGAGCCGCATGGGAAGGTTTAGCGAGATTTTAGAGTGAACGCGAGAGCTCATACTTGAACGCAATCTTCTCATTGCTCTCTCCATGCCATTTCTCTACCTTCACAACTCCACATACTTCATCCACAATCCACTCTACACGTCTATAAAAGCTTCAGCCACCCCAGCGACCCCCACAAACCTCTTTGAACCATCAATATCAACTTGCGCTTTCCCTAGCTCGCGGGTGAACACCCCCAGCGTCTGGGAGGATGGCACCCTCTAATAGAATCTCCCACGCCAACTCCAGTGCGACCACGCCCTCGGACACGTCTATGACCGAGAACAACGGTCGTTTCAATGGCCGCAAGTCAGCTGCACATGACGAAGACAGCGTAATGGTATGTTACTTCCCCCCTCCGCCGGGCTAATAGAAGACTTGGCACTACCCTCGCGGAGGAAGGCCTGCGGGATCGTGGCTTCAGGAACACCCACTAATCATAGTCACATTAGGATAACCAGGAGACTCCAGACTACTCGGTCAGCATTATGTTCCCTATTATTGCTATTGATTTTACTTATCACTTATGCCCTGAATAGGACTCAGACACCAATCCCAATACGACGGCAAGCAGTGTCATGGGTGATGTGTTCCAACCCGATGGTCGTAAGCGGAGAATTGAAGCGACACAGTTACGAAAGACTGTTTTCGGTAAAAAGCACAGTCGGCTAGATGACACTAAGGTATGGTTCACGCTGTGGGACATTGTGGATCCACATGTTTTACTAACGGCTCTGATACAACAGGAAGACGATACTATTAGACGCTTTCGCTACCTCTTAGGATTGACAGACTTATTTCGGCATTTTATCGACGCTAACCCGAATCCACAGATCAAAGAGATCATGGCTACAATTGATCATCAGAACGAGGAGGAGGAACGGAAGGCCAAGAAAGGTCATGGGAGAGCAGGCGGAGCGGCCGGTGAGCGACGGCGCAGGACAGAGCAAGAAGAAGATGCCGAGCTGCTGAAGGACGAAAAGAGAGGCGGACAGGCAGAGACAATGTTCTACGAATCACCCGGTTTCATTCAAGGCGGGGTAATGCGCGACTATCAGGTTTCTGGGCTCAACTGGCTCATCTCACTCCACGAGAATGGCATTTCGGGAATCCTCGCGGATGAGATGGGCTTGGGAAAGACGTTGCAGACTATTGCCTTCCTAGGTTATCTTCGGCACGTTTGTGGTATCAAAGGCCCTCATCTCATCACTGTGCCGAAGTCAACACTCGACAATTGGAATCGTGAATTCAAAATGTGGACACCTGAAGTCAACGTCTTAATTTTGCAAGGAGCAAAGGACGAACGACATCAGTTGATCAATGACCGCCTGGTCGACGAGAAATTTGATGTCTGCATCACAAGCTACGAAATGATTCTTCGGGAGAAGGCCCATCTGAAGAAATTTGCCTGGGAGTACATCATTATTGATGAGGCACATCGCATTAAGAATGAGGAATCTTCTCTGGCGCAGATCATCCGCCTCTTCAACTCACGAAACCGCCTACTCATCACGGGCACGCCCTTGCAAAACAACTTGCACGAACTTTGGGCTTTGTTGAATTTCTTGCTCCCGGATGTGTTCGGCGACTCAGAAGCATTTGATCAATGGTTCTCAGGGCAGAACGCGGATCAAGATACCGTCGTTCAGCAATTGCACCGAGTCCTTCGGCCTTTCCTGCTGAGAAGAGTCAAGAGCGACGTTGAGAAGAGTCTGCTGCCAAAGAAGGAAGTCAATCTTTATATTGGCATGTCCGAGATGCAAGTCAAATGGTACAAGAAGATTCTCGAAAAAGACATAGACGCCGTGAACGGCGCTGCAGGCAAGCGTGAGTCTAAGACGCGGTTGCTCAACATTGTCATGCAACTACGAAAGTGCTGCAATCACCCATACCTCTTCGAGGGCGCCGAGCCTGGACCACCATACACCACTGACGAGCATCTTGTCTACAATGCTGGTAAGATGGTCATGCTTGACAAGATTCTTGTCAGGATGAAGAAGCAGGGCAGCAGAGTCCTTATTTTTTCCCAAATGAGCAGAGTCCTGGACATTCTGGAGGACTACTGCGTCTTCCGTGAGCACAAATATTGCAGAATCGACGGATCAACGGCTCACGAGGATCGCATTGCTGGCATTGATGAGTACAACAAGCCAGGATCAGAGAAATTTGTCTTTTTGTTGACCACCCGCGCCGGCGGTCTTGGCATTAATCTTACCAGTGCTGACATTGTAATCCTCTTCGACAGTGACTGGAACCCCCAAGCAGATCTGCAGGCAATGGATCGAGCGCATCGGATAGGGCAGAAGAAACAGGTTGTTGTATTCCGATTCGTCACGGAACACGCTATAGAGGAGAAGGTGCTCGAGAGAGCGGCGCAGAAATTACGTCTTGACCAACTGGTTATTCAGCAGGGGCGTGCACAACAGGCGGCAAAAGCAGCTGCGTCCAAGGACGAGCTGGTCAATATGATTCAGCACGGCGCAACTGAAGTGTTCGAGAGCAAAGGTGCAACTGGCGTGCTCGGCAACAAATCCGATCTAACTGATGACGATATCGACCAAATTCTGCAGCATGGTGAAGAGCGCACGAAAGCTCTAAACGCGAGATACGAGAAGCTTGGCATCGATGACTTGCAGAATTTTGCATCAGAAAACGCCTACGAGTGGAATGGCGAGAATTTCAATAAGAATTCCAGAAAGGATGTGGGAATTGCATGGATCAATCCATCAAAGCGTGAACGCAAGGAGCAATCATACTCGATGGACAAGTATTACCGGAATGCACTGTCAACAGGTGGAAGGACGGCCGATACAAAACCAAAAGCGCCGCGTGCACCGAAACAAGTCCAAGTTCATGACTATCAGTTCTTTCCTCCACAGCTTGTTGATCTCCAGGAACGTGAGACCGCTTGGTTTCGTAAAGAAATTGGTTACAAGGTTCCTCTGCCTGAACGAGAGGATTTGACCGAGAGCGAAGCAGAAGCTGAGCGCGACTTGGAGCAGCAGGAAATTGACAACGCCACACCCTTGACCGAAGAAGAACAAGAAGAGAAGGAGCGGATGTCTTCTCTAGGGTTTGCGGATTGGAATCGAAGAGATTTCCAGCAATTCGTAAATGGCTCTGCTAAGTATGGTCGAAACAACTACGAAGGTATTGCGGAAGAAGTCGATGGCAAGGACGCAAAGGAGATCAAAGACTATGCCAAAGCCTTTTGGCAAAAGTACATGGAGATCCAGGATTACACTAAATACATCACTAACATCGAAACGGGCGAGGAGAAGACCCGGAAGCTGAACCACCAGCGGAAGATGCTCAAGCGAAAGATGGATATGTACCGCGTCCCACTGCAACAACTGAAGCTGAATTACTCAGTCTCGACAACCAACAAGAAAGTATATACAGAGGAAGAAGATCGCTTCTTGCTTGTCATGTTAGACCGGTATGGCGTTGATGGAGAGGGCATCTACGACAAGATCCGAGACGAAATCCGCGAGAGCCCTTTGTTCCGATTCGACTGGTTTTTCCTGAGCCGTACACCTATCGAGATTGGGCGTAGGTGTACTACTCTCCTGACAACAGTCTCGAGGGAATTTGAAGGGGCGGACGGGAAGATGGCCAATGGTCATAAGGGCAGATCTAGAGACGAGAACGACGAGGAGGAAGAAGATGTGGCGCCTGCCAAGAAGCGGGCTAAGAACGGAGTCAAGGTATGTGACTCATGTGCGGGAATGTCTGCGGATCATGCTGACGTCTTGTTATTACAGAACAAGCAGCTTGAAGTGGTCAAGAACGGCAGTAGAGCGAGCTCCGGGCAGACCTCGAGAGCAGTGAGCGTATCGTCCAACGGTACTAGTTCGAAGGCCAAGGGGAAGGGAAGGAAGAGATGATTCTTCACGCTTTTCGACATCCTTGTGTAGGCGCACGAATCTTATCATGAGTGCAGGGCGTTGGTTGGAGGAGGGTTCTTCGAAATGACTAGATTATGCAAGGCTTTGTTTGCATTGGCATTATGACTGGCTTGCGAATGTACGCTATTAGTGTTAGATGTAGCAGGCTTGAGCCTTGAGATATGACTCGCTCAACTATCGAAACATTTCTATCAGTCGCTCGTCCTAGGTTGCATCTCTTGCAGAACTCAGTAGTAACCTCATGGGCGAAAATACGGTATGGAGGGAAGCACGGCTACCTTGAAAACTCTCCATGAAAAGATCTAAGGGCACCCCGGAAACGCCAGGCCTCTTGACCGTTATGTTCGAAGACGCCATACTTGCCCACATTAGGCACCCTCGATGAACGTAGGCCCAAAAGTAGAGTCAACATGGGCTTCAATTCCGGCGTCAGAGCCCAAAATCACGTATAAAAGAGGGGTTTACAAAGCAGTGGCGACTCCTCTTCCGGAGAGCGTCGTGGAAGATATATTGAAAGTCATGCTCTAGTGATAGAAAGAGCACCTCGAGCCTTTAGCGATGTCAGGGCCCAGAAGCTAACCGGAAGCCGGCCCGAAGCTGCTGGCTTAGAGAGGCTTCCGGGGCCCCTTTGCGAGGGCGCCTTCCACGTTCCAGTAGCATAGGCCCTTAAATTTCTTTTGCTCAGCCCTGCACGTCTGTTAAAGATACTACTCATCGAAACCAATCCTCAATAGAATCCCATGACCTTTATATTTCCCAGCAGACCTTTTCACTTCTGTCAGAAATCGAGTATCAGCTCACTGCATCTCCTCACTCGAGCAATGAGCCAGACGCCGAGGCCGCCAAAGCGATTTGCTCCCCTCGACCCAAAAGAGGGCAATGTCTCTAGCGCTCCACCGCTGAAAGGCATCGTGTTCGATGTTGATGGGACACTGTGGTATGTATGTCTTATAGAGTATAATGGATTTGATGGATGTAAGGTGGCGAGTCTCAACGTCCCTACTTTTAACTTTGCTCCTGTCTTTGCGTTCTTTGGGTCTCAAACACAGCAAGCGTCTCTGAATAGAACTACGGTTCCATCTTTCTAACAGACTTGATCTTGTTGTTAGAATACGATGTCATGCTCTTCTGTCTTTACTTCGCGAGACCCTTTGAACAAAGTAATCGAACGCCATGCCCCAGGAATCCATCGAGCTGTGACCACTCTAGTTCTAGTCTTAATACGCAAGATGTGTCCTGACCTGTACAACCCTTCCAGCAAACCCCAGTCCTACATGTTCAAACAAATGCGGTATTTCGCCCTGTTCCCGTCCATGGCGTGCTGAAGCCAATCCCCCATCTCCAGAGCCGCCCTCTCCATCGACAAATCCACCGACATCCTCGACCACATTTATTCCCTCCCACATCCCGCTCAAGAGCAAGCTCAAGCCGCCATCCGCGCCATCGAAACATCAGCAATGATAGAACAAGAACCCCAGCCCGGCTTGAACGAGCTGATTGCATACCTCGAGAGCAGAAGTGTGCGGATGGGTTTGTGTACGAGGAATTTCGAGTAAACGGCTCAGCCCCTTGTCTACTACTTACATTGCTTGCTAAGAACTGAATCCAGTGGCCCAGTGACGCACTTGCTACAAACCTTCCTTCCAGGCAAGACGTTCGCACCTATCGTCACTCGGGAATTTAGACCACCCAAGCCGGATCCGGCGGGTATTCTGCATATTGCCAAAGCATGGGAACTGGATGATGGAGGGGAGGGTTTGATCATGGTATGTCTGACGCTACCTAGGCGAAGCGCATAAGGCTCAACGAAAGCGGCAGGTGGGCGATTCAATCGATGATATGACGGCTGGCCACAAAGCTGGTACGGCCACGGTGTTGTTGGCGAATGAGAGTAATGGAGACTTGAAGGACCATGAGCATACCGGGAGGTGGATTGATACATTGGATGAGCTGATTGGGGTTCTGGAGGCCGGATTTGAAGAGAGGGGGGTGGCAGAGTGAAAGGAAGCGGCAAACTGGGCGATGAACCTGTCTGAGAGTTTCTACTCGGTTGGAGTGTCTTTTCATGGCGCAAGAATTCGATGCAATGCAATCACTATTTCGCGGAGAATCATAGTAGGTCACCCTTAGATTGTGCTCTTTGAAAACCGGGCTCGCCTACAAGCCCTTGAAAGACACATAAAGCTGGTATATCTGAGCAAACCTACACCTTCACCAGATCCCATTGAGAAATTTGACTCCTGAATTCAAAGCCATTCAATGCTTCTCTGTGAATACTCTTCCTCCTAGCTTAAGGGTCGAGGCTCACCAGAGCACACTTTTCTGGTGACAGAATATCTTTGCGTACGCTGGGCTCTATCTTTACGCCTCGAAGACATTTCTTTATTTACGAGGCCTTCTCGAAGCTGTGACTCGAATGTGTATTTGCGAGGGTGCGCTGACTACGTAGTACCTGAAGCTTGAGTAGTAAAACTATCTTATTCACAGATTAGATATCATGTTCATTCTATCCACACTTGATAAGAATACAATTTTTGATGAGTCTTGTGCACTCGATGAAAGAGAAACAGTACTGAAGTCGCCGCAATTTAAAGCAGGGGGTGATGATGTTGACCGCATGAGCTCGGGGCTGCCCGGCCTGGTCTGAGGATGTTGGAGGAGCCGTAGTGCGTAGAACGAAAGAAAGAAAAGCAAGAAAAGAAAAGAAAAACCGACAACCTATCAGCAAAGAGTCTCCGGTGAGAACCACGTCCGGATCTCGCAACCGGAACCGACCAGACCCTCACTCCCACTCCTCAACCCGACTGTAATTCCTCGCCTGACGTTCGTCCCCCAGCACCAAACTGTGCGTCTCCCAATGGTAGCACCCGTCCCTTGTGGCCCCCTCGCACAGCGGCCAGTGCACCTTCGCGTCCATGTCGCAGAAGATGCCCTCGTCGAAGGACAGAAAGTCCGGCCCGTGCGACCGCGCGCTCCCGCACAGCTCCCGCGCGCTGTGCCCGCCGTGCGGGCTCGCGATCAGGTGGGAAAAGGCGGCCGAGCCGGAGCGCCTCGCGAGGCGGCCGTGGCCGTTGCGCCGTCGTCCGTTCCTGCCCACGCCGTCGTTCTCGGGGCGGTCGGGGCTCCCGGACGCGTCGGCGTCGTCCCAGAACTCGACCGACTTGGGCTTCTGCACGCGGGGGCGCGGGCCGGTCGTCGTCCACTTGTACCCGGGGGCGTCGGCGCGGAAGAGCATGGTGGGCCAGGTGCAGTAGGAGCGGGGGTCGTGGTTGTAGTCGGAGGTGAGGTTGGTGAAGTCCTGCATGTGGATCTGCAGGGCGGCGGTGGTGATGCCGTGGCTGTGGTCGTGGTCGATCCAGGTGCATGCTGGTTGGCGAGTGAGTTAGCCATGAGGCGATGTAACTTTTTGGGCCCGGGGGAAGGGGGGGGGAATGTAATTTGTGACTCACTTGGTTTATGATCGTCCCCAACGATGATGTTGGAGTAGTACCAGTCTCTGTCGCAACCCCTTCCCATGTCCCCAGTCCACCCACGGTGCGTACCGTCCGCCCACGTCTGGGCTATGTAAGCAATGCAGAGCTCATTGGTTGTCGGAATGATCTGCAAAGCGGTAGCCTGCTCCCCTGGTCCCCCTCCATGCCTGGATTGCCAGATGGTCATATCCTTGAAAGAACCCGAAGTGATGTATTGGTGATCGTCATCACTCGAGCTGCCGCACCAGTTCTGGTTCTCGTTGAAAGCGTTGATCAGAGGGGCTTCGCCCGCCGCGTGTCGTAGTGCTCCTGGTTCCCCTTTGTCGCCATTGAGGGCGACTGCGATGCGCACCGCTGAATCCATTGGGCCGGGATCGTCCGGTAGGTTGTTCTGCATAAAGCCGACGAACCCGATAGCTGCAGAGAAGACACTGATGACGTTGAATATACTTGCTCCCATGGCGAGGTTTCGAATATGAGACACTTGGAGGTACGAGGCAGCTGCAAAGATTTTGTCGGTTGGCAGTTCGTGTCACAATGTCTCTCACTGATGTTTGGAAGAAGATAGACTGTTGACAGCTTCTTCAATGAATGCTTTCCGAGCTTTTATTGTATAAGAGATGTAGGTAGAACAAGAGAAAAAGAAGAACTATAGTAGGAATATATATGCTAAAGGGCTGACTCACTTTAAAGATTCCAATAATGCAATATCTTCGAACTTGTCTCCATTTGGATTGAGACTCCGCAGAACAAGAAATACGTGATTAAAAAGTCTGGAAGATTGGAAATAGAGCGCCTGGAAAGAAAAGACTATGGATGCAAATACATTTTGAGCAATATCTACCATGCGTCACAAAAAGTTCGCTTTTCGCCAGAATAAAAAGCAATTTTTGAATCTCTGCATTCAGCGGTCACAGACTAACAAGGTGTGCCACGCAGAAAAGCTCTGATAGCGCGCAGACGCCACAGCGGTGTGATATTTAAATAATTGGTAACTGGGTTCTAGACGCTCGTAATGTCTGATTCATTTCTTAGCCCGCTATGGTCGTTGTGGATTTATTCCGAGTTCCGACGGTGATGGCTGAGCGTGGCATGACGAGCCGCTCTTGATACGCTGGTTTGCTAAGCGAAGACTGATTGGAATCGTGGTGCCAGGGCGAGATTGGAGATAAGCCGTGGATCGAGTTTAAGGGCAGATCACGAAAGCAACACCATCCGTTCATTGAGACTGAGATTACACTGACGCCTATACCGAACCCCAAAGCACGTACTTGAAGGATATTAAACTCAACTTGCTCGTAGTAAAATTTACGCATAATTCAGGTATATCATTCTCTCTGTAACAAGGTTTTGGGCAGGATATGAGACAAAATATGATTGGAACAGTTGTAGGGAATGGCAGAAGCTGCAATTTTATATATATACTATCGTTGGGCAGAATGACGCGAGCAAATACGAGTGCGGAAGAGGACAAGCCGGATTTCTGATGGCTTGCAGAATATAATGTTGGAAGAGAACTCCACGGGGCGCTCGTTGCTCCTTCTTTCAAAACCCAATTGTCAAGCGTTGGAAGAACGTCAAGTAAACCAAATTAAAGGAGAAAAGTAGGGATGAAGGCATTTTTAGACAAGGCTGAACGCACACCAATTGAAGTACCGTTCGAAGATGAATTCCCGCTTCCCGCGACCGCATCAGCGACCAGGACATAGATTTCACCGGAATCATCTGAGCTCACAAACAGGCGACCTTGCCGATCGAAAGCCATGCCAACAGGCCGAAAGCAGGCGTTAGGGCATTTGGAGTTATCCGCGTTGGTGAGAATATCTGTGTACGAGGTAGTACTCATAGCAGGAGCAACGGGCTCGCCATTGGCGAAGTTGATAAGGGATACTTTGTAGCCGACTGGCTGGGTTCGGTCCCTGATATCATGTGAGTAACTGTACTCCTGCATGAGCATTCAAGTGAACTTACCAGCTTCCGTGGAAGGTGACCCATGCCTGATCTCCACTGCTGTTGAACTTGATGTCCAGCGGAGCCATATGTGCCTGGAATGTCAGCCTCGGGGCTGTTCTCCGAGCGCATATGCTTTCAGAAGTCGCATTAAGTGCAAACTGACTGCCAACGACCAGGTGGGTGTTGTCCGGAAGTGCACTTGGGTCCCAGGCTGCAAAACACTCGGGATAGCCGTAGTTGCTGCCCTGAGACTTGTCTGTGTTGCTAAGTAAGGTACCGTGGAAGTTCATCTCCTCACCAGGGTTATTTTGGTGCACGTCGACGCCGTCGCGCATGATGTCATCGGCGGAGTTTTCAACAGAATACAGCCCGCCGGTCTCAGGATGCTCGGCAACTCCAACCGAGTTGCTACGCAGATTTCGGAGTCAGAAATGCGCCTTCAAGGTAAGAAATGGAGGTCTGGGGAATAGAAAGGTCTTCTTGCTCCCGACACATGTCTTGCGACTCAAGTTCAATACCAAATGGGAAGTATTAGCTCCGAATTGTACGTACCGAAGGCCCCATCCGAGGCGGAGTCCATCTGTGTCAAATTGGTAGCCGTTCGTGGGAAGTTGTCCAAGGTCGAATACTTTGATTTGACTGTGCCCAGTGCTAATGTTGGAGGCTAAAGGGTCTATATTCGAAGTACTTCCGCGGCTGATCAACAACGTATTCTCGAGTTTTTCGGAAACTAGGAGTGTCCGGGTGGTGTGGTCATCGGTATTCATTCCAGTTACTACGGTATTTTGAGACTCAGCGGCGCCAGTCAAAGGATTATAAGCCCATGAATAAGCTGCGGTAGGGTCGGAGGCGAACAATGTTCTTCCGTCTGTCGAAAGGGTCATTCCGTGATTTAGCTGGCATCATGAGGGTCAGACCTTTTCCACAGCTTGGAACAGCCGTTCACCAGAATGACTTACAGCCGTATTGGAGATGATCGTTTGCTTTGATGGCGCCCACACACATGCGCCGCCAGCGTCATCCAGCTGAAGACTCACAATACCTTTACCAACCTGCAATACGAGCAGGTTACCAGCATCGTCAAATTGTATGGACCTAGGCTTCGTGAGGCCATTAGCCACCACAGAGAAATGATATCCCGGAGCAGCTACAGGCGTAATCCCGTTTCCAGGCGCAGGATTGACACCGCAGGTTTGCCCTTTAGTGCGGACGATGAGGACGGTCAAGGCTGTGGTCACAGCTGAGCGCAAGAGGCCAAACATATTTGAAACGAGAAAATGGCAATTGGGCCGAAAAGATGTGGATGGGCGCTTTGACGGGCACAAAGAACATTAGCAAATCCAGAAACGAAGACGGGATGGTGAGCGACAATGGCCTTTATTTACCTTCTATTGTAACAGTGCATTGCATAAATGCGTTGTCTGTTGATTGGGGGAATCTCTGCATTCCTGACCTTAGCTTGCCTCCCTTTCATTCCTCAAGTGCCCCCATGACCGTGCATAACATTGAAGGCATCCTGGCACCTGTCAGATGGCTCCTCCATGTTCAAAAATATCACTATGTTGAGAAGTGGGTCTGGGCACCTTGAAGATACATGCATCCAAGCGAGCGAATCAGATGCTAGTCTAATTATCAAGCCACGCTTTTCTCCACAGTCAACCCCGTAAGAGCAGCAAACTATCAATCTGAGATCAGTGAGTCGTTTTGCCTAACCATGGAATTGAGCACCGGCCCCTTCACTCCCGCACGCTTGTTCGGTGCTCTGCGCACAGCTATTCGGTCAGCCCTCTAAACTTGCGTATTTCGAGAAATATTTTGGTTGCCGAACCCCACCATTTGTAAATCAGTCAACTCGTTGCGATACCCACCACTCTTGATCTGCAGCTTCATGTACTTCCCACAGCAGTCGCAGGTTTGAATAAAGATGCTGAAACCTTGTCCTTCTCAGATAGAGCTGAAACCACAACCTGTGGCGTGATGCGATGCAAGGCAGCCGAGACATTGGTGGCCAACATAAGAGCGGCTTCTCGGCACCAACCGAAGTTTCGGAACCGATATCAACGCTCAAAATCCTGCGACCTGCCCCTGGCAGAGGAGCTCATTGCAAGCTCTTCAACTATCTTTTGACCGGCATACCACAAATAGCAATGGACTCCCTGCTTTCCCCTGAAGTCAGTCTTGCAGGCACTGCGTCAGCGGCTTGCAGTCCCATGAAAGACTGGATGCTCGACACGTCGAATTCTTATCGGCATGATCACTGGTTTTTGTGACCCCTCAATTATATTGCTTCTGGCTTCACCGACCACTAAGAGCCTCCTCAACACCGACACCCTCGGTCCATATGTCGCTGTATAACTTTGAATGAGAAGAGGCATTGGGTGGGGATTGCGAGCATGAGAACAGTCTCTATTCTTGCAACCCGTGCTCCGGGTGAACTATTGGGTGGCGGGCTGGAGGTGATGATTAGCTTAGAGGATGATGCAATGGAAATTTCGAAGTTCGATGCGCTTTAGATGGAATCTGCGGGGTCAGTAGGCTACGTATTAGCCCAAGAAGGTGGGACAGGATGAAACGATCAATTTAGGCTTTGAAGGCCCCGACGGTCTTGAAGTCTGCGAGATCTTCATGGACAAGGATCAACAGTCTCCTGAGGATACTTGTCATGGCTTGGTGTCCTTCTCGATTTCGCTGAAATGCCTTCATCACCAGATCGAGATCGATCTGGCGTTTGCGGAATTCTGGGTTCTTCGCTCTTTGTCAAGTTGTTGTAAGGATCCTCGAGATTGGTAGCGCTCGCAAACACTGCGCCATGCCATTCGACGGACGGCTCCTTGAGGAGTTTTCGGACTGTCAATCGCTGCTGCTCACATGCGAGTTACCAAGTTGATTGATTACTAAACTAGCCTGCCGCTAGTGTAAGTGAACCAATCAACATCCATCTCATCTGCCCACCAATGCGCCTACAAACAATCCTCGTCCGCGAACTTCCTCCACTTCTGATCGAGTAGCCTGCTTTCCCTAGATTGAGCATTCCTGCACTCGCACCTTACGATGCTCCGAGATCGGAGTCTTCCTAGCCGCCGCGTCATGTGCTCGAAAGTGCGCTGTAAGCCGGTAGGCCTGGATTGCCGTCTTGATATCACAGAAGCATTAGCTGGATCCACGCCATGTCTCTCCGCGAACGGTTTGCTGTGGCATAGAATGACTCGGTAACAACGAGCTAGTCCGAGCAGCAGGTACATGTCAATTATGATGCTCACCTTTGATGACCTGGTACTCGTCCTCTAAGTCCTTAGCTTATGCGTCTATTGTCTGACATTACACCCCTACGCCAAATACCCGGGACCTTTCTTGGCCAAGGCAAGACAAGTGACGCATATGAAAGGTTTTCGCTGACCAAGTGGTCTAGGTGACATATATTTATCTCAGCGTAGCACAGCAGTGATGATGATAGAAAGCGTGTAGATTCAGTGGTGGGGCCATCAGCCATTATGTAGCTGATGGAGAACAAAGCACTGCTATCTATGGCTAGCTACATGAAAGGAACAATGATGGAATATGCATGGAAGGATGTAGAAGGGACGCATGCATAGAACATAGAAGGAACTAGACACGCTGACATATATTTATGGACTGTACCATGCGTACAAGGGGGACATGCACCTTGATGTCTGGAAATGCCATGAAATGCACATGAGGAAGGCGTCGTCTGGGTACCCCTATAGAAGAGGAGCTTTGCGAATTGTACTGCGTCCAAGTGATCGTCTCCCTCTGCTGTGTATCCAACCGCATGCTCTTATAGCCACTGCGTGTGTCACACAGGCGACAAATGACGTGTGTACGTATACTCCCCACCTCAGCGAGCCTTTTTAACGGTCAGGATCCCATGATTAGAGAAGGTAAGGCTATTGCTGCGAAGCGTGAACTACCGCGGAAATATCAGGAGGGCTATGCGGTTGGCCAGTCTCTCGAAGTTTGTCATAAAGAAAATATCGGAGACCCACGAGCTTGCGATCCGAAACCTTGACAATTGCAACCTGTTCGAGTGTGAAATCTATGAATTTGAGACTCAGAACCGCTGCCATCTTACATGTCGTTCGATCTCGTTCAACGTTAGAAAGCCATCAGGCTCCGGATCGGAATCCCACGATCGATCCTGTTGTTGAGGGGTAGCTATAAACAACGCAAAAGGATTAGTGACTATCCTTGGTATAAGAGCTGCTCCTGCGTGGATACCAAAAACCTTTGCGATGGAGGCATGATGGAGATATGGGAAGCTATTCCTGGGTAGCAGAAAAGATCTGATCAATTCCTGTAGTGAACGGGAACCGGCTGGTGCATACATCTTCTGTGACAAGTGTCATCCCTAAAATACGGACGCAAATGGCCTATATTTTCCCCAACGCTGATGTAGTCTCCTCTCGTATACTCTCAACTCAAAAGCAGCTCAACCCTCCAATGTGTCTCCTTGTCGGGCATCGCATCCTTCTGGCAATCATCCGCGGCGGGCCGGAAGAGCAGTTTGAACGAAGAAGACAAGGCGGCTTTCGTGGCTGTGGATGCGAGAGGCCTAGGCCCCTAGCCACGAGATGAGAATTTTTATAAATACTTTTGTAAGTTAGCCTTGCTGCTGGGAAGTCCTAAATGGTTGAATCGTAAAGGTGGTTTGGCTTGGCAAAATCCGGAGAATGCCTACAATAAGGTAACTGCCGGCAGGTGATTCAGGACCCCTTGACTGCAGCTGATCCGCGACATCCTAATCTTCGAGGCCGAGCAAATGTAGGAGCTTCGCTCTCAGGTTGTCAAGAGCGGCCTGATCTTAATCTAAAGTGGGAGATCGTGGCTTCTAGATTTGGTCGGAGTTCCACTGCTGGAGTGACGACGTGTTTGTCATGATCCGCATCCCTCTTCTGGTCGCGCTTTCCCCAGAACGCAAGCCTGTCTTCCCGAACAGGTAGGTCCTGCGGCACTGAGATGGTTCTCATGGCCTCCTGCTCTTGGTATTGAGCGTTTGACTACCTCGAAGCACTGAATGGGAATCGCAAGGTGGCCGTGGGATACTTAAAAGCAAAGGTTTTAGTCAACGAAACCCATTTCATCATCCATGACACCAACAAGCCCTTTGCCGTTAGGATCTTCCCCGGTATCCGCCGGTGGCCAAGGATTCTGTGTCTTCCGTAGACTCTCCGACTGTCGGATCGCGGCTGGTAAATCACTGCACGAGGTCAACCGCTTGTCCTGCACACTGCACCTAGAGACTGTACTGGAGATTTCCATGAACCACATAGCCTTGTATTGCAAGCTCTTCTGCCAACTCTTCCTGATGATTGTCCAACAAGTCTGAATTGGGAACAACAATAATGGGGACCGCAATTCGTAGGGCGTCGAGGATAGAGCCAGATCCTGTCCAATACGTGAGCCTGAGGTCTCATCGATAGCGCAGGGATAAATTGGTACCTGCGTGGCTGATGACAACACCTTCTACACCGTTGCCTTGGCCTTTGGCAGCCCGCATCTCGGATCCCAAACCCTGCTTGTTGAAGTCGAAACCACTTATGCTGAGGTCCTGCACTTCTTCACTCATGGCATAACTGCTTCTTCTGAACCCCTCGAGCAACTTCTGTCCATCTTTGCCATGTTGTAATCGCAGGTCCGTGTAATCATGGGTCTCCAAAGCTTCCAGAAATTGCGGGCTAAGGGCGGCTTTGACCAAGGAGTCAAAGCTTGCCGTTGCTCCGACAGTAACAAAGCAGACCTTCTGCGACTTGCGTTTCTTGCGGGGCATTGACATGATAAACTTTGGTCGATGATCTAGCGGCCAGGGTGGTCCAATGTCGTAGAGGGCTGGTGGGATTAAGGTAGAGTGAGGTTCTTTTCCGGGGTAGGATAAGCGCCCGGACCGTCCAACCGCGGGTATCTAGGCATGTTTCCGAGGCCCGCTGGATGGGTGCCGTCGGGTGGACGGCGGGCCCCGGAGCTCTCACAGTCTTCGTCTTTTCAGAGAAGCTGAGAGATGCGGCCCCGTTCTTTTATGCGCTGCAAAGATGTCGCAAAGAGGCTCAGCGTTTCTAGGCTTGCTTGTGGGGGCTAAGAAATATCGTCCTTCTAGCTGTTTAAACAAGCGTCAACATATCTACAGATTCTTCTAACTTTCATTGAAATTGGCACCGTCTTTTTATGTCTTATTATGCATTGACAGAGAGTCATGTATGCTTGCGGTACTGCATCGAGTTGCTTGTACGTGAATGCTTTCAAAGATTTGCTTGCCCAAGTGCAAAGAGGAGGATATGTATTATCCGCCGAACTATCTGCTGTTCAGCATCCCCCTCTACTGCCTCAGAATGAATAGCATCCTGACACATCTAGTTTCACAATCAAATCCCTGACCATTTGGTTACTTCTTTTCCGTATCTCAAGCAAATGATGAATTCGCTTTCCTGAGGTTGCAACATCATTGGGGAGAAGGTGCTGGGGACTATTGGATGGTGGAGTCCTCTGTTGTACGGGAGTCTTAACTGCCTGCTTTTGGGGCATAAGATATTGGCACGGCTGGAGATGGGGTGTAATATTGACTTACGCCCTGCTAAGGCACAAGTTAAGTGTCCAGGGCAGGAGCGCTCTTCGAGTCCCATCAGGAATTTTCCCGACAGTACCTTCAAGGAAGACCAGTGGAGCTCCAGGGAAGCGGTCTCGATCGAACGATCAAGCTCCTACATCAGCAAGCCAATGAGCACCGCAAAGCTAGCTGTTTACTCAGATTTCAATATATTGTCATTGTCTTATCGGCGGTTCGCCGCCATCTATACATGCTTCGAAGACATTCTCATAACGGCAACAGCTTTCTTTCATGACAGCAAATCATTTGTCAGTGTTCTCAACATTATTCTACCCTATCATCAAACTTTGTCTCGTCATCCAGAAAGCTAGGGCCAGACCCAAGTGCGCTCACAGGATTTATCAATAAATCATCAGTAGGCAATGCAGCATATTGACCGCTCAAGCACTTCGCCGCTCAGCTAACATCCGGGGCTTGCCATGTTGGACGATACTGAAACTATTGAAGTGATCGACGAATTGTCGGAGCCAGTCAAGAAGGACTTGAGTAAATATAAGTAGTTCTGCAAAGCTGTCAGATCATGCTATTGGCTCTGACTATGTAACAAAGGTCAAACAATAGACTGCAGCTTGGTTGTATCAGACCTGCTGATGATGGAATAGAATAGGTGCCGCAAGAGGTGGAGCGGTTGATATACAAACCTTTTACGTCTTGACAACAGCAGAGATCCTATGAGTTGGCAAGTCAGCAGGATAGACGCAGAGATGAACGTTTGCTCCGAGTTTGTCAATTCTATGGCCGTCCATCTTGCACAATATAGCAAAGGACGAGAGAATGCGCGGGGGGTTGCCGCATTATAAGGCGAAGGTAAGGATCTTGACGATGATCTTGGTCTGGAGACGCTCGGGGACTCATTGAAATGGCAAATCGTCCGTAGTTGCATGTAGCTGACACTTGCACTGGTTGCTCCAGCTCCGAGCAAATCCGCAGGCCGGAAAAGGCGAGTAACGGCAGTGTACTATATGAACAGCATGCCAAGCCACTCAGTGCGAGCATTATCGTCGAATAGGAAGTACGAAGGAAGCGCGGCAAAATTGTGGCCATAATCGGTGCGGGGATCATTATTGAATCTCCCAGCAAGAGGTGAAGAAACTTCTTCAATGCCACGAACAGAATGAGGTATTGAGACTTTGATGGCTAGATCATTTCTTGGAAAGGGTTAAAGTCAAGCCTTTGAGTATGCAAGGAGTTTGCATCTTTATATAAGTGCATTAGCATCTGAATCGTAGAGCCTGCTGCTGTTTCCGTCTGTAAGGCCGTTGAAGGCAAGCTTTGAGTGAAACAAGATCATTGTCGACGTCACTGTTTTCTATAGCGACCATGATCTTTATGAGATGATTGGTGATAACGGTGTTTGATATGGTCCACCATGGACTTGGTGAATTGTTTATCAGTCACGGGATACTGTTGCATTTGTTCAATATAAGGGGGCGGGGTCTTGCCGCCTCACAGACGAAGCTAGCGCAGAGATCAGCCCTATAGCACAATCTACGTCCAATGCTCAGGAGAGAATTGGAAGTTATCTCGCACGTCGATGCCGGATCATGCCTCTCAAAGATGATGATGGCATAGCACCACCAGTGCCGGCAAGTATACGAGCCGGAAGGGTACCTCCTCCCTCCAGCCAAGGAATTTTCTTCCTGACTGGCGCACTCGCCGGCGCAACCACAATACCAATTGAAAGCCTTTGGCAACGTCTCGTCCTTAGAGCACCTGGATCCCTACCACTTCTGGGGTGGGCTCCTATATACCGAGGCGGTGTCCGCTTCTGGACCTTCGACCTCGCCCGTTATCGTGTTGAGCGTCTTCCCATACCTGTCGCGATCAAAGGCGGGCTTTCAGGCGCTGCTGGAGGGTTGGCGGAAGTATGCGTGCAGTCGCTGTTCAGGAACAAGTTGCCAGATATGGCGAGCCTGACGAGCCAGTCTGGCAAAATGTTCTGCTGCTTTGGCACCTACACCTTCCTATCTACGACGCTTTCTCCGGAGCAGCTACCCCCGAAGCCGTTTTGGTATTGCTGGCTTATAGGGGCAACGGCTGGAGGCTTGGGAAGTGGGATCATTGCGAGGGCAGAAGGGGTCACAGGGTCTGCTTTATGGAGGGTTGCGGTTCCAAAGGGAGCCCTGACTATTGGGACGGTGATTGCTGTGCAGGTGACGACTTGTGCGGTCATTCTGCCGTACAATCGGTTCATCCCCAATGGAAGGCTCTGAATGGTATCGGTTGAGGCAGGGAGCTTAATACGATGACTCCACGAGGGATTGATGACACCTAGCATCTACACCTGGGAACCCATTGTCGATGGAGACTCGAGACAGACTTAGAATCTCGCCTCCCCCTAGGCTAAGACCACGTTGGCCATTTAGGCGAGAATGATTTCTTAGTATCTAGGGAATTCACGCCACATGAAAGCAATCGAGGAACCGAATGGCTCTCCACAAGGTGCGGGAAAGTCATACAATCGTAGACAGGAATTAGCCACTATTGAGGCATCTTCGAAAAATTCTTGATGTTCTTGCAGAATTGGCTCGAAGAGCCTGCAAAAGGTATCTAATCAAATCTGTATATGTTCCCACGGCAAGAAGTATTTGCTAATCTAAATCGACAGAATGACCACATATAGGTGAGACAACGACAACGCTCGGAATAAATACATCATGCAACCTGCGCTCTATCTTACTTGTATGCTCTATAAGGCACCAGCTCTGCAACTCCCGGTTCAGACTCCCTCCGTTGTCAACATCTCATGATCACGAATATCCAGTTCGGCCTCACCAGTCAGGTATCTTGCAGGAAAGAAAATGTTAAAAACGCCTACGCTCAGAGCCATAAGCGCCCCATCGAGGACAGCGAAATAAACTTCGTGCGTGATCAAGTACCCTTTCCAACCCTGGGAGAGCTCGATGGCGCGGTAGAAATTACGGACGATGATGCAGAAAGCCGAGAACGTCGTTACCACCAATAACACCCTTGAGATCGGCACTGCTCGGGCACGCCAAAGGAAGATAAGCCAGAGCAGTCCGAAAGCGCTCATCGAGACGAGTTGAATGATGATACCAGCCATCATGATGTGTGTTCCAGGCGCAGTATTTCCCGGCGGATCTTCTCCTCCGGCTTTAGACGCGCTAGCACCACCAACAGCCTGAATAACGATCGAGATAATATCAAAAGATACGAAAATGGCAAGGTACGTTCGTGCCGAGATGAGACTGTAGCGGCGGCCGTATTGCGTGATCATCTGCCCGAGAATGTAATAGATGGCGGCACTGAAAAAACAAGGTGCTGTACTTGTCAGCTCGTGTAACCGAAGAAGGCCGCTCGAGGAGCACGCATACAGATGATGAGGATGGATATCTGAAGAGAGAACAGGGTCTTGTTGTATGGGCAGTTGTGGGCACCGGCTCGTCCTGCCCAGCCCAGGCATTCGCCTAGAACAATGAGTTAGCAAATTGCGGCATGTGAGCTCCGTCATGACTGCAAACCAAAAGCACCCAGTGCGAAGGCAGAGTACCACCACTTGCGGCTCATGGTCACTTGTATGATGTGCGCCAGCATTGAGAGAAAGAAGACGACGGTGAAGACGATGCCGGCACCAAGATCAGGATCATAGCCGTAGGTTGGGGCTGTTGCGTTGGTGTCGTAGGGGACGCATCCCTTGCCACGCTGTGAGTTATCCAGCGTGGCGGCCAGTGTGGATGATCGGTCCAACAAGGCCATTTGGAGAGAATATGGATCGCACTGGAAAGGAAAGGTGGACGATTCGTTCAAATGGCTCGTAGATCTTATGAGGCAAAAAAGCTTAGGGACGGTCTACGGCTACTAAAGAGTAAGGGATTTATCCTGGCTTTATATGAACAGCTCGAAAGCCTGACTAAAGCTACATCCTATACAAGATGTGTAAGAAGCGAGGAAGAAACCCCTCGTGGGAAGGGGAATCTTAGCTCGGTCCCACCTTTTACCGCTCTACTCAAAGATAGTAGCCAATAGGCGCGTAGAGCTTGAGTTTGATATAGATTCATTGGGATGATACTCATACCCTGTCATCCAAGATCGCTCGAGGCCGTCTCGAAACGTCAGTCAAGACGCGAATTTCTGAAGGGCCGTTGCCAAGGCTCGGTTATCTCAGAACTTCTCGCTCCTTGATATCGCATAAGGGTTTAGCGTGTGATAAGGTTGCCGCCGGCGGGTGGCGTGACTGGCGTCAAGGTTCGGCGACACTGTTAGGCCGACTTCCAATCCTCACGCAAAGTGCCGACGGACAATCAGTGGCTGAGCATTTACCAAGGACCAATTGCATTTAATGATAATATTAGCTCTCATGTTGATAATCAGGCCGCTTCAAGGTTGGCGGTACCTTATTGCTAAGTAAGGATGCCGACTGAGGCTGAAGACCCTGCATCCTACGTTAATCATGATCCGTCAAAAGCGGAGCCGGATAAAGTGATTGTCAGTGCTGGATGACGATCATGTGGCTATGTAGAAGACTTCTGTATATATGAAAGTTGCGAAAGACACATCCAGCAGACTCATATGAAAGACATCTAGGCTGGTCAAATCTCTTTCGACATTAGATAGAAGTAAGAAATTCCTTTTGTCATGGTTGGCGTCCCGGGAAAATCTAAGGGCTGCACTACGTGCAGGAGGCGGAAAATACGAGTAAGCACTCTATTTCTCATTCAGCCGCCAAGCCAATCACCAACTTGGATCTCAGTGCGATCTTCAAGAACCATTCTGCAAGACATGCACCAAGAGCCGTCGGATTTGCGAAGGCTATGCACGCTTTCCAGTCTTTCTCAACCGTACCTTGCAGGGTCCAGAGAAGAGATATGGCCTCGAAGAAGTCAAGGCCCCCTTCTCACAATCATCAGACCGAGATCTGTCCCAGCCACAGCCCATGGTATCCAACATTGATTTTCAGCGGGGGCTTGTAGAGAGCCGCAGAGCATATGACAATCGCGTTCTTGTTCAGCCTAATGGTTGCACTGCAGTCGACCAGCAGATCATATCGGCACTGTGGGAAAAATACACCCCTTCCATCAGCAGCGCTCAAGGTGGAACACCCTGCGTCTGGCTCCACCACATAATCAGTCTTCCAACTCGCGCGGTACCGCTGGATCTGTCTCTCAAGGCTTTTGCGATGACCCGAATTGGCTGGATCAACAAAGATGAGTCGCTGGTTCTGCAAGGTAACCTGTGTTACGGCCGTGCCCTGAATGCGGTTCAAAAACATCTATCATCAGAGGCTCTGATGTGGCAGGACGAGTTGTTTGCTGCTAGTTATGTCTTGTCGATCTACGAGGTAAATAATCTTACTAAGGTTTCACGCTCGATTCAGACCAAGCTGACAATCCTCCAGCTATTCGAATCAACTACTCCATCAATAGCCGGGTGGAACAGCCACATATCTGGTCTCAAGCACCTGGTCCTTATGCGAGGTCCACAGAGACATATGACGCCATTCACAAGAGCTGTTCTTGAAGAGTTTCGTACCTCATCGGTATGCATCCTGTAGTCAGCAATTTTACTCCAGAACTCAAAATAATAACCAGTCCCCCTAGATGATCCAATGCATACAATACCGCAGGTCAACGTTCCTTGGGAGCCCAGAATGGTTGACGCTGCCCTGGAGCGAGACCGGCAAAGACATCTTCCAGCAGCTCTACGACAAAGGCTTCGCGCTAGCGGCTCTGCTAGAGGGAATCGACAATGCAAGAGTCACGGATGAGAATACCAACTTCTCAATCTTGTCCGAGTACTTGGGAGGTCTCTCTGGCTTGGATGAAGAACTAAACCTTTGGTACGGCGAGATTCTCCAAGAGTCTCCGTTGCCCCTCTACTGGTCTACTCAATCCACATCTCCCGGCTGGCATCTGAAACAAGCTGTAGGACCTCGCACACTCCCATCCTTCGCGTTCCATACGCTCCGTCTCGCCAATATAACTGTCACATACTGGGGCTTAAGACTCATCCTCAGCAATACCATCGCCCTCGCATGCCGGCAAGTACTATCAATCAACATCCAATTACCCACCCAATCATCATCCTCTACCCCGCCCCAAGCAACTCAAAACCTTAAGACCATGTCCCTCCACCTCCTCGAAGCTCACACCACGGCTTACCGCCTAGAGCTCGCTACCAACATTATCCGCTCAATGCCCTATTGTCTGAACGACAAGATGGGCCTCATGGGCGCCCAAAAAAGCCTGTTTGCATTGCGGACCGCTCTCTTCGTACTACAGCGTTATCCAGGCCAGGAGTTGAAGTGGTGCCAGGCCATGTATCAGGAGTTGGACGGTAAGAAAGGGTTGAGATATGCGAGGGAGATTGCGAAACTAGAAGGGAAACACAGCGCTGCTAGTAGAGATGATTTACCAATTATAGCATCTCATCGGCGAGATTCAGAAGGGCCTTGACGGAAAGTGTTGAAAGACGAGGAGCAAAGTCTCGGCAATCCGGCCGGAGCAAGAAAACCAAAAAAACAAAGGATTATAAATGAATTAACGACCAAATCCCCAGACAGCGGCGGTTCTCTAGCTCAGGCTGAAGCCGTGTCTTGCGTCAAAACCGTCTTCCGACTATCAGAGCTATTCGTTGTAATTGACCGCCAGGTACTTAATCCGGTAGCCAGTCCGAGACAAATCGCAATCTAGGTCGGGTCAACTTTGGTGGCGCATCGTTTGACCTGGCTGAAACTTCGAGTATTGCGGAGGGTTAACCAATCCCTAAAGATGTCTCCTATATGGGTCATTCTTTTTGGTGTTGTCTTGGGTCTTGGGTTCGAAACCGGCGTGACAACTTTCTTTTTGCTGCTTACTTTTGTTTTTATTTGGTCTATGTTTCCCTTTTCGCTGCGCCAAGTCTACTACCATCACCTTCTTCCAGCAGTTAGATCAGAACGTCAATACGGCCAGGCAATCCTTTAGCCAGATCTCGCTCGTGACTTCCCAACCTCTATCAGTCCAAGGCGAGCTTAGCTAGCGGCAATACTCTTATCTCAACACAACACAACACAGGGGCCGCGGCTACCCCTTCCACCTCCCTGATCCACCACAGCAGAATCTGCGCTGGATCGAAAATGCACGGCGCCGCTGAGGATTGCCTTCCAATTGCAGAGGCCATATCCTTGTGCTCTGTTTTCCGCAAAAGGCGCTGAGATGGAGCTGGACACGCTGTAATTGAACGAACGACACAGGCCTAATGATCTGGAAAGGCGTACGGGTATCGACGAGGGCGACGATGAAGAGCCATAAGGCGGTTTCTGGCTTGTCTGTTGTTTAATAGTAACGTCTAACACGGATCCAAACCCTCTAAGCACCGACGGTTCGCTCAACAAATCTCTCATTCGAGGGAGCGCGCGTGCCGCATCCCGCAATTCCCGACTCCTCCCTATCATATCGTGCCGTCTGATACACATCCAAAGTCACTCATCCCCAGCGGATCTCTTGATGGCTGGCTCGAGAGGGCTTTTTTGCGTGGGACGCAGTATGGGGCCTGCACCCCGCGATCCGCTGGCGGTCTCGTCCGCTTTGCGGTGTCACTCTGTTGGGGAATATGGGCTGCACAACCGCACGGGTTGAGTGGGAGATTGGGTAGAGCAGGCGGAAGGACGAGTGTCTAAGGTAGCACGGCGTTTATGAGACCTGGATGAGGTACGCTTTGCGATCGACTGTCAGTGAAACGATCTTGTAGGTATTGTAAAACTCTTCACACCTGGCAGATTTCTTTTCCCATTACTTTATGCATTGCTGATTGGGTTACGAGTATTTTTATTGGAATTGGGTGCTGTCTAACTAGTGTCTCAACAAAAGAGTGCGGTTGGAGTTTCAGGACTTCGACAAAGGAATTGTGAAAAGCAACGCATGCATCTTTCTGAACGCCAACCCACCAAAATCAGAGTCCCCGACCAAGTTGAAAGAATGAATGAAGCAGTACATCAGCGATCGACAGGCCCTCGCACATGCATCCAGACGAGACCACATGACGCTGACTCTCGGCCCTGCCTAGAGATCCTACCCCGCCCTTTCCTCCACCCCTTCTCACCTCATCTCCTTACCAGAACCCCTGGTTATTTTGCCCGGAACTTGGGCCCGGATCCCTAGGTGCGGCCCAGATGATTTGGTCTGTACGCAGTGACCATGCCACATTGAACAAGTCGCCATCCTGGAAGCTCTTCTTGCCGTCGTCAGTGATTTGCCTAAACCACTCGCCCTGCATCACTAGATGGCCAAGCTCACAGCCTTCTAATTCTGACGGTAGACGTTCATTTTCATAATCTTTGGCGCAGAGTGTGACCCAAGCGAATTTCGAGGCAAGCTCGTGGGTCCATTTCACCATGCAGATGCGCCGGTAATCTCTGAAGCTCAGGGGGGGACGCTTGGCTTTGACGAAGACGTTGGAACTGGACTGAGACATCGCGGTTGATGTGAGAAGGTTCGGTGTCGCTGGGAAGGATGTTTGGCTTTGGTAGAGTCTTCTGCCGTATGGGGGGACGGAGTGTATGTGTGTGGAAGCTGTGTGTGTGGGTGCTGTACGTGGAGACTGAATGTGTGTGTGCAAGCTGTGCGTGTGGGTGCTGTTCGTGGAGACTGGATGTGTGTGTGTGTGTGTGGACGCTGTGGGTTTGCAAGATGTATGTATAGATGCTATGTGTGAAGTTTGGATGTGTGAGAAAGCTGTGTGTATGGATGCTGTGTGCGCTTGTTGAATATGAAAACACAAGAGAACGTGGTTTGCCTTGACAAAATAGAGACTCGGGTGCCCTTGGCTGGGCGAAATGCTTTATGAAACGATACCAACCTGTTCCAGCCTTATAATCAGCAGAGGCGGCCTCGTACTACTCACACCATACAGAAAAGAAAGTGTGGCTCGCCTTGACAAAACAGAGACTCGGGTGCCCTTGGCTGGGTGAAATGCTTTATGAAACGGTACCAACCTGTTCCAGCCTTATAATCAGCAGAGGCGGCCTCATACTACTCACACCATACAGAAAAGAAAGTATGGCTCGCCTTGACAAAACAGAGACTCGGGTGCCCTTGGCTGGGTGCCCTTAACTAGGCGAAATGCTTCATGAAACGGCACCAACGGTTTCCAGCCTTATGACCAACAGAGGCGGCCTCGTACTACTCACACCATATAGACAAGAAAGTATGGCTCGCCTTGACAAAACAGAGACTCGGGCGCCCTTCGTTGGATGAAATGCTTCATGCAACGGGTTCCTGCCATATGAGCAGCAAAGACTGAGTAGGGTATCGGAGCGAATGAGACAAAAAGGTGTGCTGCGACTCGTAATGCAGAGAGCTGGCAGGAGCTGCCCGCCTCGTTTGGACAGGGTCTTTGGAACCTTTCATTGACTAGGGGTTTGCCGCCGGACGACCGCCTGATGAGACGGCACAAATTGAGTAGGGGGCCGGGAACGATGATGGGATTACCATCGGACGACCGCCCAACGAGACGGGACGGATTGAGCAAGAGGCTGTGGGGCAGCGCGGATTTTGGATTCGGTGCCGTTCTTTTTGGGTGATAGACTGTAGAACGAGACATGCCAGAGATGTTTCTCTGCTCTTCGGTTTTGGATTACGAGTATTTTGTTTGGCATTAGGTGCTGTGTCTGACTAGTGTCTGTACAAAAGAGTGTGAATGGAGTGTTAGGGCTTGAACCAAACATCCAAGAAAAGCAACGCATGTATGTTCCGGAATTCCAAACCGACAGGCTCAAGACAAGATACCCAGGATCTCAAGCCCTAAACCGAAAGCGAACGCTATAGGCTGAAAGATCGAAGCAGTCAATCGTTGCCCGGTATGTCATGGCGCCTGCGGCGAAAGGAAACCCGATGACCCCAACCCTCGGCGCTGTCGAGAGATTCCATCCCACCAACCCTTTCCTTTTCCGCCAGATTCCGCCTCAAATCTCCCTGGACGGCAGTTCACCACTCCATGCTTCGACCATGAAGGTCTCTCTCGACCCGTTAAAAAACAAGACTTTGACAGGAAGGTCATCGCGCCAGGGGCCTGCATTGAACCTAGCCGCTGCCGCCTGCTGGCCCTTAAGCACCACGTCAGGTCCTCCGGTTCTGAGGCGAATTTCAACGTATTCATCAGCGGGGGCACAGTCGTAGTCGTAGCAGCGGGGATTCACGTAGCCGTAGGACCAGGACGCTTGGTTGCCATTTGGAGAGTTGCTGCCAGGGGGATTTTCAGAGGCGGGGGTACCCGGAGGAACCTGAATGCGAGGTGGTGGTCGAGCGCTGGGATCGGAATCAAAGGTGTCTGAGGATGAGGGTCCGGTTGCGTGGGGCATGACGGTTGATTTCTGGTTGTTGTTACTAAGGGTTTCCGAATAGTGTGAAGTCTGGTATTGCTTGTGAAAACTGTGCGTATGAATGCTATGCGTGGATGCTGTGTGTGGAGTTTGAGTGCGCGTGAAAATCGTACGCTTGAATGCTATGTGCGCTTTTTTTGGTGTGCTTGTTGTACAAAGACACAAGAGAAGAGCAAGGCCGGACTTCTCTTTATACTCAATATGAGGCTGCCTGACTTTCGAAACAACGGAAGCCAGGTATGAGATCGGAAACATGTTACGGGACGGTCTCATATTGTTCACACCACAGGTAGGAGAATGGAGAGCGCTTGGCCTTGACAAAAGATAGAGTCGAATCCCTTTCATCGAGCAAATTGTTTCATGCGCCAGTTTTCTAACGTACGCAGTCGGAAACTGCCCGTCTTAACTGAACAAAAACCTGAAACCTTCTGTGGGTTAGGGAATTGTTTCGTAGAACAATTTTTGACGAGACGGCGCGGACTTTGGACTCAGTCTCCTTCTTTTTGGGTAATAGATTGTCAAATGAGACACGCTTGAAGAGCAGCAAGATCCTTTCGCTGCCGAAACATGGCATTTCACCTAAGTAAGAAGATGTTTCTGGAGGAGTAGAGGAGCTCTCTGGTCCCGAAATATGAACTGTGGCCCCGACTTGCTTCTAAGTAAGAAGGATTCATTTCGAGATGTACGTACATACCTACGCAGATTGCAGATTGTGGAGCCAGTGGCGTTCCTGTGGGGCAATAAGCCGACGCTTTCGTTGTCCGACCACGACGTTTTGCCTAAGTAACAGGACAATGCTGGAGGAAGACGGGAGTTTTCTGCTCCTGGGGTACGGAGTGTGGCTCCAATTTGCTCCAATATGTCCGCACCCGTGTCTTTCTGCATTTTTGATGAAACCACGAGGGCAAGAGCTGGCCCATGCACAAGGCACAGCTTCCAAAACTTGTGTTGGCCGAAATTGCTTGATAGGAAAGGCGCCTATTGTGTGACAACAAGGGCAAAAGGCGACCGGAAGACGGCAAGAGCCGTCCGCCCGGGCAAAACAGAGAGTATGACATGAAAAGATTTCAGGGTATATTATTATTATATTACGTAGCATTCGTTTCATGCCGCAATACCACCATGGTTGTTGGAGATATAACACAAGTCCAAACCAATCGTGCTGGGCTTAGCACGGCAGTGGCAGTGGCAGCTTGGTACTCGTAAGGCTGAGATAGATGACTCAGCCACCAAAAACTGTTCTCCAAATCAACTGTGAGCTACCAAAGACCAAGTTCCGATTGCAAAGCTCGCATGGCTGCCGCCGCCAATCGCTTGGGCTTCACAGCTCTTCGATATACATCACAGATACCAGTGCGAAGAAAATCCCTTCTATTAACGTGTCCCAACCGAGCCTTCCACACCACACCCCTCCACCGCCGTCGACACGACTCAGAAGACTACGCACCCCGCCACAAATCCGAGCGCCAGCCCTTCAAATTCTCCCTCTCGGACCTTGACTCCGAAGAACGCTCCACCTACAACTCCCTTTCACCGGAAGGTCGCCAGGAATGGCGCGAAGAAGCGCAGCAAATGCACAACCACATGACCAGCCCGGAAGTCGAATCCGAATTACAGGGCGAGGTGTCTCAAGCAGCGTACGAGACGTCAGAAGAGGTACCGCATGACGATTCGACCATGCCGCGGATAAAACCCGGGTTGTTCGCCATGGGCGAAGTGGAGGTGCAGGATTCGGGCGAAGATGAGGAGTTTGAGGGCGACGACATCACGTCGCTGGGCCACGGCGAGCTGGAGCAGCATAGGGAGATGAGACACTACGCGAGGATAGCTGCGTGGGAGATGCCTTTGCTTAGCAGTACGTCGCTTCCCTTGTTCCATTGACCCCACGCGGCCTCAGCTGACACAAGCGTCTCTGCAGAGCTGGCCAAACCATTTGCTCCTCCTTCTCTCGACCACCCCCTCCGCTTCCGCTACACGACCTACATGGGCGAATCGCACCCGGGCTCCAAAAAGATCGTTCTCGAGTTCTGCACGCGGGACCTGCGCGCCCTCAGCGAACCGCAAAGGATCAAACTCATCAAATTGGTCGGATCGCGCTACAATCCCGAAACCGACATTGTGAAGATGAGCTCCGAGATGTTTGAGACGCCGGCACAGAACAAACGGTACTTGGGCGACTTGGTCGATACGTTGATAGAGGAGGCGCAGGATGGGACGGACACGTTTGAGGATGTGCCGCTCGATTTCCGACATCATAAGTTTAAGCCGAAGGTGGAGTTTCCGGAGGGGTGGAAGTTGACGAGGGAGAAGAAGGCGAGGCTGGAGGAGGATAGGAAGTTGAGGTTGGAACAAGAGAAGGAGAGGGAGGTGCAAGGGAAGTTGGTGGAAGGGGTGAGGGTGGTGGAGGAGGCGATGAAGAGGTTACCGGTTAGAGATGTAAGTAAGGCGTTGTTGGACGCGCAGCAAGGAAGGAAGTATGGGAAAGGAGGAAGGCAGAGGATGAGGACGTAGTAATGGTACTTATGGCTACTCGACAGTGATTTGTATATACAACATCGCGATGGCGGGTCACTTTGGATGTGGTAGAGGCTAGGTAGAGGTGCCTCCTATGTACAGAACATCCCCAGCGACCGTACAATCACATTTTCACAAGCGACTCATTGGAAATCACCATCAGTGAAAAGCATGCTAGATTCCCTCCGCAGTCTATCCACCTATCTAACGCAAATAACCCCATCGCACGCTCCATCTCTCGAAATGATTTTTTTAGGGGGTTTTTTTTTCGGTTTCCACACACCTATCGGCGAGTGGAAGAGTGAAAACCGGCCACAACTCCGCCACCCCGCACCGACAGAGGGAAAAAAAGGAAACAGGGGGCTGCGGAGCCAGCCATCTCTGAAGAGAGGGCGAGCGTATGGCCGAGCGGATGTGAAGAAGGTCTGAGACACCTCGTGCCACGGTGAGGTGGCAGTCATCAGTGTGATTGTAGACCGACGGATAAACGTGTGATAGTTAACACCCAAGCACGCACGAAGTAACGAAAGGTAAGAAAAGAAAAAAAAAACATCAGCTGTTCGCTGCTCAACGCCCAGCGCTCATCTCCGACGAAGCCACCAGACCCTCCCTCCCCGTCGCCCTCCCCCCCGCACGATCACTGTTGATCGTTCACATCGACGAGCACATCGTACCCATTCCCGCTCATCTTCCCCTTCGCGCTCTTTCCCCCATTCGCCGCATGCACCTTCCGGGCATGCTTCCTCAGCCCGTGCGGCGCTCGGCCGTTCTGGCCGCCCTTGGGCTCGGGCGGGTTGGTGACGAACTCGGGCTGACCGGGCTTGCGGAAGAAGACGCGGTGCTGGACGGGGGGCGACGTGACGGATGCGGCATCGGACTCCTCCGCGTGCGCGGGGGCTGGGAGGGTGTCCCGCGCGTTGCCGGTGCCGGGGGCCGGGGAGTCGCGGCCGAATTGGACGGGGCCTCTGCCCTTGACGGGGACGTTGCCGATGTAGTGGGGCGGAGTGCTGGCGCGGGAGTCGGACGCGGCGGTGCCGGTCAAGCTTCCGAAGGCGTTGTTGCCCATGTTGGGGTTAGGTGGGGCGGAGGCGCTGTTGGGAGTATAGGTGGGAGTATAGACGGCTTGGCTGCCGGAGCGGGTTGACGCTGATGAAGGAGCGATGAAGCTGATGTCCATCGAAGCTGGTGCGTTGGTCTGCGGGTTCCAGTTGTTGGGCATACCGCTATACCCCTGACGGGCGTTGTTTGGAGCCTGGTTGCCGCCTGAAGCAGGTGCGCCGCCACCAGAAATTCCGCTAGCTCTATTCATGATGTGGTAGTCCGGAGCTACCTTTCGTGTAGATGCGCCCGTGTGGTTCTGGTGTTGACCGACTGAGGATTGTCCTAGGCTGGTTGGACGGCTGATGGGTGGCTGCTTTGGTGGAGAAGAGCTACCAGAGCGACCACCGTTTATGGCTTGGGGCGCAGATTGGTTATATGAAGGTGGTGAAGCGTTGTGCTGAGCTGAACGCTGTTGGTAATTCTCAGCAGAACCGTTGCCAAGGAAGGATTGACCACCTTGAGAGAATGGACGCTGCTGAGCCACGTGGTTTGCATGAGTCGGGAAATGCTGGTGGGGAGCCATGAACGCAGTAACGTTGGGATTGTACTGCGTATTGGCAGCAGGACCTGGAGTCGAAGCGCCAGCTGACACCTGGCCATTACCGCGAGCCACGATGGTTGGGGTGACGTGTGCAGCAACTGGAGAAGCAACGGCGCGATGGAGAGGGCCTGGAACACCTGGATGCTCAGACTTCCCGTCCTGACGTCGCCAAGGCTTATGAAGAGCTGGGGCAGGCTTAGCTTGGATAGGCAGTTCTTCTCTAGGCCAGTTTGGGAATTCTCGGAAGCCAATCGCGCGACGAGTATCTTCGTCTTTTGGGATCTCGTGCTTATACTTGCAACCTTCCTGCATATAGTTGCAGTTGCCGGTTTGGATCCAATAGGTGCAGTAGACCTTCTTTCCCATGGTTCCCTTCTTTGCCATGGTGTCAAAGATACTAGTGTCATTGGTGGTGAGCGCTGGTGTCCTCTAAAATGATTGGATAAATGTTAGCATGCGCATAGTGAAAGAAATACTTGGCATGGCTGGAACTTGTGTGCGCTCATACCAGGCCCTTGTCCTTGGACTTAGATGCTTCACTCCCACTACCAGCAGCATTGTTGTTCCCTTTCTTGTCCGATGCGGCAGAGCCTTTCTGAGTAGAGCTCTCAGATCCTTCTGAAGCGGGTGAATCATCGGATCCATAATCGTCACCTTCCTCATGCACGGCGGTCTGAGTGTTGATGGGTTGGTAAAGCTGGTAGCGGAGACCGTGCGCTGGGTGGTCTCCGGTGATAAGCTCCATGCGAGCTTTTAAGGCTTCGAGCACTGTCAACGTGATAGGGACACCTTTGAGGATAACTGAATCGGGCAGCTCGTCTATCGCGATCAATGGTACAACGGTGTTGTCGTCGCGCTGGACGCACCAGCGTGGTCGTAGAGGCTCCGACATGACCGAATGCTGAGCCTTGGTGCTCTCAGCGGGCGATGCGGGAGCTTGAGCTCCAGTGTTGGTACTGGTGTTCATGTTGGAGATGTTGATATACCTTCGGGGTGTGGTATATTTGAAGGAGATGTTGATAGGCGATGTTTCGAATAAACTGGATGTTGTGTGTTGAAGAGATGAGTAAGTAGGTATCTATGGTGGTGATAGATGAGTGTTGAAAGAGATAGCTGAGGTCGGAGTGATGCTATGTTGCAGTCGATGAAGTTTGACAGCAACACTAGGTTGTCTTTGCTCATGTCATTAGCCATGTGTCGGCAGGAAGATGGACGTTTGATAGCTACCTTTTTCTGTTGATGGACTGATCGTGGTGGTCAATCTTTCACAATATAGATTGTTTGAAGCTTTGTTGTTGTCAAAGAGGTATATCTAGTTTGCTCAGGAGTGTTTGCTGGAGGAAGGAAGGAAGGAAGGAAGAAGTATGTAGAAAAGAAGCAGGTTGGTTGCATCAGAGGGTTTAAATACCCTCCGATGAAGAAGGCTAGTCACATCACTTAAACAATTCACTGTCGAAGAGGGGACGGAATGAATCTTACGAGTACTGCACTGCCTACCAAGTGAAGGCGCGAAATGAATTTATTTCGTAGGGCGGCCGCATGACAGCACATGACAAGTGAAGAAACGGTCCCGCACCGAGAGGGCGGCAAAATTCACCACCCGAGTGGTGCAAAATCGGGCAGTAAAAACAAAAGTGAAAACACGAAACAAGGCCGAAGTGAAGCCATCTTACGATGCTGGCGAAACACTGTAAGGTACTATGAGCTGCATACGCATATAAGGTTGACTGCAGGGTAGGCCTACTGCAGCGATGCAACCATGTCATCATCTGCCGTTTACTGCGGAAGATCAAGCAGACTTTCCAACCCCCTCTTTCCAGGCGTAATACTACCTTGAATGTTTCAAAAGGCGACTGTCATGAAAACGACTTCATTCTTGAAAAGGGGCAGCAGAGCCGCGCCCAATGAGAGACGACCGGGGCTGTGTTTGACCGTTTGACCGGCTACCCAGGAAAAGCAGACATTTTTCACAGAGCCAAAACTAAAAAGAACGTCTCTCCTGATCTACGTCCACTCTAGACTTCCGGTATACTGGCCTCTCGGAAATGCAAGGATCTTCATGGAGAGGGTGTTCGACTCAACGACTTCTGGAATGTGAGCTGAGGCGCTTGGACCTATGATGAGCCGTCCTTCACACGAGGCTTCCTTGAAGAAAGTCCTGCCGTGCACGCCAAGAATATCTGCTAGGGTTTTCTGCGTCAGCTGTCCAGAGTTCAGCAGGCCCTGCCTACAGCCGTGTTCGAGAGAACCCAATGCAGGAGATAGAACGAATGGCAGAACCCATACAACAGCTGCATGTTTGCCTTTGCCATCCTGGCCGCCTCGTTCGGCTTGTGTGGAACGAGGAGCGCTGTCGGAACCTGGAAGAAGTTTGGGTCACCCGATGCTGCTGCCTTCAGCAATGCTATCCTATCGTGTGAAGTTTTGCTAATGACTCTACACGTATTCCATGCATCAGCGCTACATCATCACGATAACTGCTAGGTCACGAAACACGCCAGGGAAACGAGAAGGGTTCCTTTGGTCCCAAAGAGACATGCCACCGAACACGAAACGCCAGGGAGGAAGTGGGTACTGGGAAAGCACAGGCTGCAGGATTTGATGGATCCCCCAGCCCAATCGTCAATGATCAGCGACAAGGGGTAGGCGGTGATGATCACGACAGTTTCTCTGCCGTCGAGGACGGTTACAAGTGCAGCCTCTGTCGAGCTGTGTTCGGGAACGATCCTGGATACTTTAATTAAATACAATCAGAAAATGAGGCACTAGACGTAATCTCACCGTAGCCTCGGGAAGCCCTGGTGGAGGAGCTTGACTAGGGTCTGGATGTATCTCTCTTCTGCATGCAACACTGTAACATGACGTCCTGAAAAATACCCGCCTGCGCACGTTATGGAGTTAGCGAAACTTGGGGTATGAATCGGGTTCGAGGAGTAAGAAGAAGACCTTTGCTCCCGAAACGTGTTTCATAACACTTTTGATACCAGCAGAGAAATGAATCGTGCACATTCAGGGCCATTTTCTGGTGCTGCACATACGCACACACACACAGATGTTTTCTTGGAAGACAGGGTAGGAGAGCCCCAGGTCCTCAACCCCCTGAGGAGGAGTCTGTTGTAAATCCCGAAGAATACACTGTATGTACCGCTTTATAGAAATCCAGTTGGTCTTTGATAAACTTTGATACCCCTTATGCCTGCCTGCTCAGCCTCAGTCACATTGTCGGTGTGATCTACCTCTCAGTTCGCATCTGTCAGTCCTGTAGGCGGAGATCTCTTAGTGAGCTTTTTAGGATGAATTTAACTGATGGATGCAAGTATAGTGATGTCAAAATCCAATATCTGGAGCCAGAGTCTCCAAAGTCTCCTGATAACCTAACGCCTGTGCGACTGTCGTCATGGATGGCAGTAGGTTGGGCTCTCTAATTCTCGTCAATGTTCCCTGCCATGGTGTAGCTGGCGACTTCTGCTAACCACGACATAGACTTTATCGACCCCTCCGTGCCTGATAGTCGGAACTACCTACATACCGTTGAGCATTGAATCATCTTCACCATTGAGTCGGTGACCTTTCGGTGAAGGTTTACTGTTTCCATCATGGCCGCCATCGTGAAGATGAAGATACAAGTCCGCGCCACCATGCAAATGTGTGCCTTCAAATGTCGAGGCCATGGCTTAGCAGCCTCAAGCGAACTATGAGAAACATTCAATGGATGTCAGTTGGCGCTGATGTCATTTGGAGAAGTCGCCGTCTTTTTCATGATCGGGCTGGACGATATCCGGTCGAGAGCATCAGCTTCAGTCTGAGGTCGGCTCACCTCTGCCGACTGTATTTGGTCAACTTGTGCGATCGATTCGGTGGACAAAAAGTACGCTCGTGAGCACCGGACCTTTCCTTCTCCAGACTAAACCTTCTCGAGTGGTTGGCACATGTCACTTTCGAACAGGTTAGGCTGAATCTAGAGAGACGGTCCGCGCGCCAGCGGTGAGGCACATCAAACGGCACAACACGAGTAATGCCATTGGAGGAGCATCAAGAAGACACTCTACTTAAGCAACATGCTTCATTTTATTTATCGGAGCAGAGTCTAAGTTCTACATGTTACAACAGTCAATCTATGCCAGAAGATTGGGTATCCAGAATGTCAACGGAATTTCAAAAGACTCGATTCTCCATCTGGACCTTGGCACCATGTCCTGGGCTCACGGTCCATGATACATCATCAACCGGTGCATCTACATCCACTTCCCTTCGCCCAGCAGGCTTACGGAGAAACGCCTCACACAGTAAGCCTGCTGCAACACTGACATTTAAGCTATCGACTTTGCCCTGCCCATTTCTTGGGCCATCAATTCCAACATCAAAATCTGCCTTTCTCTGTATGTTCCAATGCAAGCCTTCGCCTTCGGCGCCAAGTATCAAGAGGCATGGATGATTCCGAAGGGGGCTTCCCAGATTAGAGGTGGAGAAGTAGTTACCGACCCCAGTCCGCTTGCCAGGGGTTGGAGCAGCCGCTGCGTAGATCTTCCAACCGTTGCTTTTACATTCGTCGATGAAATTTCCAGGCCGGCTTACTGACACAAGGGGCAAGGTCTCCGAAGCGCCAGCTGAAGCCTTGATTGCAACCGGAGAGACGGGAGCGCTGCTGCGGTTAGAGATGGCAACAGTGTCGACGCCGAGGAAAAAGGCAGTCCTCAAAATCGCACCAAGATTTCCAGGGTCAAGGATGCCGTCCAGTAAGAGCACAAAGGGATACCTTGGGAAGCCGACCTCGTACGCTATGATGGTGCTTGTGCCGTTCACAGCTTCGTCCTCGCGTGACTGGTGGTCCAAGATGACATGAAACGCTCCATTCCGCTTTTCAACAGCCCGGAACCCTGTGACAGGTAGCTTCGGTAGTGGAGACGCCTCCAATATGTAGCCATTATGAGGTCTTCCTGCGCTCATTTTATCCATCAACCGCAGCCAATCTCCTTTCACTCTCTCAACGACTACGCCACACTTCAACGCTAACTCTCGGATCCTTCTATCCTGCTCATGGACTTCTCTGTTATCTCCACAGTAGACGTAGAGCTTGTAGAGCTTCCTTCGTGATGACAGAAGAGCTGCTGTAATTACAGATGTACCATAGAGGAATTCGGATGCCGGTGTAGTATATGGCATACTCAATGGAACGCTTGTACCTCGATGTGGTGATTGCTCGTCATCAATCTGAGATAGCTCTCTTCCATAGCCTTCGAGAGTGCCACTACTTGCGCCAGAGGTTCGGTTTGCATATGTTGCACGGTCTAGTCTATCGGGAGGTCGTCTCATTGAGAATCGAGGCCTATGAGGCTCCGTGGACGGGTCCATATCATCCTGCAATTCTTCAGGCATTGAAAGTCCATGCTCTTGCTCTTCTTCATGCTCAGGTGTAGCTGCACGACGAGATGTACGGTCAAAGGGGGCGCGCTTGAAGAGGTCTTTTTCCGAGTTATGGTTCTTGTCCCCATGGAAAGCTATGCGGTGAGCTGCTCGGCGGATGGCTGAGTTGGACCGGCCTAGTACGGCAGGCTCTACCTCATGCCCGTACTTGAGCGCTCGACGGAGGGCGCGGGTGCCCTCAGGGTGGGTAGTGTAGTCGTATCTAGCCCCTCGAGTGGAGCGGTCGAACTCGCCCTTTTCATTCCTTCGCAATGGCTTCCGAAGTCGTCTTTGCGTTCTCTGATTCTCATTGATGCTTGCTGACTCCCTGACGTTCTCGACGTCCGTTTCCTGCTGGTGGTTGGGCCTGGGTGTCCGTCCGCGCGGAGCATCGAATCCACCCATTCGCTTTCCAAAAGTCCGTTCTCCATCTCGCGGGAGTCTATCTGACACAGAGTCTTGGGGAGAATACCTGGGTAGATCCGTACGCCGCCTCTCGGGCCTGTTGGTGTCATATTGTGATCGCCTTAGAGACTTGTTTATTGCTGTATTGGTGGATATGTACGCTGAAGAAATCTGTCGCCATAGAGGGTTTCGAGATTCTCGCAGGCACTTGCTTCCAAGTCCATTGCTGATGCACGCAACAGCTTTCAGCATCACATTAGCGCGCAATAGGTTTCATCAATACCTTATTAGCAGGAAGACTTCCATGCTCGATGGGATCTTCGCGCTAAGGCCATCGGTCATCGGCCAAAGTTTCGCCGTGATGCCAAGTCTTTTGCCTTTCGAGAACCCTAGAACCAAGTCATAGATGTCTTCAATTATTTGAACGACTGTTGACGTGGGCCTGAGCACCGAACAGAAGAGATGGATTGGACTGCTGATTCCTCGAAAGTACCAATAATTCCGTGAAGCTCGCTCTACAAAACTCAAGGACCGTCCGAATCCTGAGACATCTCGTATCTCAGAATTGATCGCGCACTTGTGGACTGCAGGGAAGACGGATTGATTGGTTTCTCGCCAGCACGTGTCGTTGCAGATATCCGCCTGATGCATACAAGAAAGACGGTCTTTGACGAAGGAGGGTTTCTGCTTGTCCCGCTTATAAGAGATCGAGACTGGTCATAATGGCGGAAGTCAATCCACGAAGCATTTCCCCTGCCCCACGCCTGGCGCAGGCGCAGAACTCTGCAGAGCAACCATCAGACGCCGGTGCCAGAGATTACCATAAAGGCGTCACATATTCTCCAATTCGTCAAGAACGTTCGAAGCTGAACGGTTCCACCAAGACGGACGCGTTGGTATGTCCTTCTACAACCTCCGAAGCCACCGGTTTTCCTTTTGGGAATAGTGTCGATACCTATGAGGATGGAACAAACAGCACTTCAACAGATGTACCGCGCCTGCGCGGCATTGCACACCAATTACTTTTACGAAGAGCTTCAGCGGATCATGCCAGCGGACCGCAAGACCAACCAGCGAAATTTAGCTCGGAGGATTCCAATTTCCAAGGCCCACCTAGTGTCCAGTTCTCGCGTCCAGCAGTTGAAACCGAGCAGTCAGGTTCACAGTGGAGGTCTGGTTCAGGTAACATTGCTGGTGATGAGACTGTGAATAGATCTCGCCGGGGAGGAGCACTGTTCAATAAGATCAAGGCTTTCGCCAGCCCGCCTAGTGTGCAGTCCCACAAGAGGACATCAAGCGGCTTTAGCCTTGGTCGAGACTCTGTCGACGAGCGGAAGGTCTCACATGTCTCAGAGGGGGATGAGCCCATGAATGTTACGTCAGGCGAGGGAGAAAGTGATCTCGACGCTGATGCAGAGGAGAGCACTGGAGAGGATGATACTGTTGGCTCCTCGGATCGGAAAAGGCGGAAGAGTCGACGACCACAGGATGGAAGGCCTCAGACGGCCCCCACGACCCCCAAAATGATGCCTCGAAACATGCGGCCAGGCTTCTTGTCCAGTAGTTCCATGACTCCAACAGGCAAACCTCGTCCCTCCTTTCTCCCACGAAGAGCAACCATGACAGATTTGCCCGCAGAAGGACGCCAAGGAGTCTCTGAGGATGAAGGTCGCGACAAAATCCATCGAGCCAACGCTTGGCGCAAGGGTAGTGCATGGGTCCAGGGTGCACGTGGGATGAATTATGCAGGTAGCCGTAAGCAAAGCCAGCAACCTTCTACCGAAGAACGCCGACCGAGCAACTTGAGGAGGCTTACTGGTTTCGGAACAAGCAATGACGGTACCGAATCTTCTCCTTTCTCGCCATGGAAAGGTCACCGAGGCGAGCGTGCTACAACAATGAGTGCAGCGAAATGGCGACAACTGAAAGCCGGCTTGAGAATGATGGGTCAACGTCGGAAAGCTGAGAACACCATCGATCATGCCAAGTCTGCTGAGCTGCTTGCTGAACTCACAGCTGGCGTTCCTGCGGCGCTTATAGTTGCGAGCATGTTCCAAAGAGATGAACATGGAAACAAGCGGATACCAATACTGTTGGAACAGCTCAAAGTCAGACTGACGGACAGCCAGCAGGTCTCTTCGAAATCCGGTGAACGTCACATGATTTTTCGAATCGAAATGGAATATGGCAATGGATTGACCAGGATGAAATGGGTGATACACCGCGCGCTTAGAGACTTCGTAACCTTACACACGCGCTACAAGATACAGATCGGTGCTCAAAAGTATGTCAGGTTGAAGAATGCTGATGCACGTACGAAGCTGCCTCGTTTTCCAAGGAGTGCGTTTCCGTATCTACGGGATGCGAGAGGTCTCAAAAGCGATTCTGAAGACGAGGAAGACGGTGAGGGGACTGGTCCGAGTGGCGGTGAGGCAAGTGAAGCAGAACGTTCCAGCAAGAAGAAAGCACGCCCTTCCTTAGGGGGTTCGAAGCGAAAGTCAAGTGTTGCGAATCTGCACGGCGGAGAGGGGTCTAGTGCTCCTGCGCGCAAAGACGCATATCCAGAAAGGCAACGTAAGAAGCTTGAGCTTTATCTCCAGCAGATGATTCGATATCTCATATTTCGGCCTGAGAGTAATCGATTGTGCAAGTTCCTCGAGCTTTCTGCTCTTGGGGTGCGCCTTGCTGCCGAAGGAAGTTACCACGGAAAAGAAGGACTTCTTATCATACAATCCGGGAAGGGTGTTGACTTCCGAAAAGCTTGGACACCGTCCCTGCTTGCAGGTCGTCATGGTCCCAAGTGGTTTTCTGTTCGTCACAGCTACCTTGTCTGTGTAGACTCTCCAGAAGAGATGAACATATACGATGTCTTTTTGGTAGATTCCAGCTTTCAAGTCCAGACTAAGAGAAGAAGCCTGCGCGAGCGGAAGCCTAAAGACATGGCAAAGGCCGCAAAGGAATCGGCGTCACATCCAAAGCACCATAGCTTGAAGCTGTGCAATTCGGAAAGAAAGCTAAAGCTGCTGGCCAAGACTGAAAGGCAACTGCACCAATTCGAAGAGTCGATCAAATGGATGCTAACAACTACTTCTTGGGCCAAACCCAAGCGTTTTGACAGCTTCGCTCCTGTTCGATCTAATGTATTTGCCCAGTGGCTAGTCGACGGCAGAGATTACATGTGGAACGTGTCTAGAGCAATAAGCATGGCTAAGGATGTCATCTACATACACGACTGGTGGCTGAGCCCAGAATTATACATGCGAAGGCCTGCCGCAATCAGTCAGAAGTGGCGACTGGATAGACTACTGCAACGCAAGGCACGAGAAGGAGTCAAAGTCTTCGTCATAATGTACCGCAATATCAACTCCGCCATCCCCATCGACTCAGAATACACCAAATTTTCACTTCTTGACTTACATCACAATGTCTTTGTCCAACGGTCACCAAATCAATTCCGACAAAATACTTTCTTCTGGGCTCATCACGAGAAGATCTGCATTGTTGATCACATAGTGGCCTTCGTTGGTGGAATCGATCTATGTTTCGGTCGATGGGACACTCCTCAGCATTCAGTTGTGGACGACAAGTTGACCGGCTTCGAAGAGTCTGACGCACCGAAAGATGCTGATCACTGTCAGCTTTGGCCGGGCAAGGACTACTCCAATCCCAGAATTCAGGACTTCTATGCTCTAGAAAAGCCATACGAAGAGATGTACGATAGATCCAAGGTTCCTCGGATGCCATGGCATGACATACATATGCAAATTGTAGGCCAGCCCGCCCGCGATCTGACTAGGCATTTCGTGCAACGATGGAATTACATCCTACGCCAACGCAAGCCAACTCGGCCCACCCCATTCTTATTGCCGCCACCAGATTTCCAGCCAGCAGACCTTGAAGCTCTAGGACTAAATGGTACATGTGAAGTGCAGATACTGCGGTCCGCCTGCTGGTGGTCGCTGGGGACGCCAAACCATACTGAGCATAGCATCATGAACGCCTACATCAAGACGATTGAGCAATCGGAGCACTTTGTCTATATTGAGAACCAATTCTTCATCAGCAGCTGCGAGGTTGAGGGTACTCGAATCGAGAATAATATTGGTGATGCTCTTGTCGAACGTATTGTCAGAGCCTCGCAGAGAAGGGAAGACTGGCGTGCAGTCATAGTCATTCCTCTAATGCCCGGTTTCCAGAACACCGTTGATCAACAGGATGGCACAAGTATCCGACTTATTATGCAATGCCAATATCGGAGCATATGCCGAGGAGAAGCATCTATTTTCGGTCGAGTACGCGCCCAAGGCATCGAGCCCGAGGAGTACATCCAATTCTACAGCCTACGTTCCTGGGGCCGGATCGGACCTACCAAGCAGCTCGTGACAGAGCAGCTTTACATCCACGCAAAGTGCATGGTCGTGGATGACAGAATAGCAATCATTGGTTCAGCGAATATCAATGAGCGCTCGATGCTGGGCTCTCGGGATTCTGAATGTGCGGCTGTGGTCCGGGATACTGATATGCTCTGGTCAACTATGAACGGCGAGCCATATCTCGTTGGTCGATTTGCTCACACCTTGCGAATGCGCCTCATGCGGGAACATCTCGGCATTGCCGTTGACGAAATCTTGGAAGATGACCTGCAAGAGGAGAGGGACCAGAAAGAGCGACAGTGGGAAGACGACATGAACAAGTTTCACAGCAAGGAGGCCATGGATCGTGATACTGCAGATAAGATTCTAGAGTCCAAACATCGAGCTCAGGATGAAGCCATTCAGAAGGCCGAGAGAATGTCCAGCTTCAACTATGATGCTCCAGTGGAGCAGGCTAACAATCCTAATTTGAAGTCAAACAAGAAGCTCACCGTGGACCCTCGCATCACCGACAATGTGGAGCACAAGAAGGACGTCGCTGGAGAGGGAATAGATGCATGGAAGCGAGAAGAGGACGCTGGCAAAGCTGGTCGTCGTGATACGTGCCTGGTGTCTGCGAAGACTGGCGGCAAAGAGGTGCTGCTATCGCCGGAAGATGCCAACGCTGCAAAAGGTAGACCAACATCACCGAACAAACAAGATTCACCACGGAAACGGTCATACACTCCCGTTGGTGACGACGACGGCAAAGGCAATGCCGCGCTACCTCCACCTCCTTTAGCTCGAACTAGCACTGCAACACTTGGGCTATCACAAACATCAACGCTTCCTCCTCTGCCTATGACCGACGATACCGACATTGGTGGACCCTCTATACAACGGACGCCATCGCAGAAGGCGGCTGAGATCACGAACCCTCTCGTGGCTGATATGAAGCGACCGTTCGTCGACAAAGATTGCATGCGTGACCCACTCAACGATTCTTTCTTCCTAGACACCTGGCATACCGTAGCGGAGAACAACACCAGGCTCTTCCGGCAAGTCTTCCGATGCATGCCAGACAACGACGTCAAATCCTGGAAAGAATACAAAGAATACTCAGCGTATGCCGAGCGCTTCTCCCAAGCACAAGGTGGCGGCAAGAGCAAGGACCGAGTTCAGCAAGATGCTCCCGGCTCTAGTGGACCTCCAGGCAACATCAGTCTTTCTGACAAGCTTCGTCTACTAGGACCCATTGGCGAGAAGGCCGGCGAAGCAGAAAGCAAAGCCGAGACATTCGGGGAGAAATTCATGCATAGCTTGGGCCAAAAGGACAGCCAGAAAGACAACCACTACAAAAACCATTCCATGGGAAAGATCGAAGAGTGGGCCGAAGAAGCCAACAAGGCACAAATTGCACGACAGGCAATAGAATCTAAAGACAAGCGCCCAAGATCGCCCAGTGCCGCTGACACTGACACGACCATCGACGAAAAAGCCCCCTTACGCACCTCCAATGAGCTGAAGCATGCTACAACCTTTGATTCAGAAGCCACCACGAAAGTGCCGCCGCCGCCTTCTGTCGCCTACTCCGACGCCCTCAACCGTAACACATCTACACAGAAACGGAGGAGAAGGGCAACAACTCGCAGTTCGAGAAGGGAATTCCACGCCAGCGACGATATCATCGATCCTAGTGATGCGGATGACCTGATGCAGATGGTGCAGGGCCATCTGGTGCTTTGGCCGTACGATTGGCTGGCGAGGGAGGAGCAGGGAGGGAATTGGCTGTATAGTATTGATGGGTTGGCGCCTTTGGAGATTTAGTAAGTCCTCGGCTCCATTACTCTGATGTGCGGTGGACATGCTGACAGTGAATAGCAACTGAATTTTACTCATCTTGCTTCCTTCGTCAAATCGTCATCACAAGCTACCAATCCGCAAGCCACAGGTTCGGCTCTCGCACTCGCATAGCGGCATAGCGTTCTCTTCATTCGGCATATGCACAAGCGGCGGCGTTTACTCTGGGCCACACGTCTATATTCTGGGTGCAATCTTCTGGTGGACGCTGGAGTTCATGGCCCTGGTGGTCCTTTCATTTGGTACCCATGTATCTACTTGCTTTGACACTGCGTGTACAAAGCCGTACTGAAAGTATGAAAGTGCCGGGTAAACCATTGCATGCGGGTATATATGACTATCTATTGTCTAGAAACCTGGCTCGTTTCTGCGCATCCCTCCATGCCTACAAGTGTCCTCCAGTTGAAAAGGGAGATTGAAAAGAAGAAATGGGTATGATGCCACAAAGTTCCGCGAACATGAACTTTCTAAAGATGCCAGAAAAGGCAGTCCTGAAAACACCACCAACTCCATGCAGCACGAGTCATCTGCGTCCATACGCCCAAACCCACCTTTTCACCCTCCGTCAATCCTTATCATCACCCCTCGCCCCTCTTCATCTATCATTGCTCATCATGATCGGCAACGTCTCGAACACAACCTCATTCTTCTCATAATGTCCCACAAACCCCCCCTGCAACACCCTCTTCAGCCCCTGCAACCTCGTCAACTTCCACCACTTGTCAATCTTCATGACGCCGCCCTTGTGTATCCTTACCACCATCCTCGACCCATACCGTTTTCCCGTCTCATCGCTGATGGCGTTTTGATATCTGGGGCCGCGGGTCGGGTATTCGACGGAGTTCAAGATGTCTACGAAGTTTGTGCGGAGGGCTTTGCGGTCGGTTTTGCTAAGGTGGTGGGTGCTGATCGAGGCAATGGATTGGAGGGAGTGGATTAGCTGGTCGGTGCGGCGGTAGGCGGGGTAGAGGCGGATGAGCTTGGGGACGCCGGGGGTTTCGTCGGGGTCGGACATGATTTCGCTGTCTGGGAAGTCGGCTAGGCTGTCCTCTTCCGGGTCGACTTGCTTGAAGGATTTCTCAAAGAGAAGAGCTATGTTCTCGCCGGCTGCTATTTGGACCGAGGGGAAAGAGGAAGTGATTTGTTCCGCGAACGCTTCGACTGCGTCTTCAGACTGAGGGGACATGTCGTCGATAAGGGTGCAGAGAAATCCCCATTCTTCGAGCGCAGCAGCCACAGGCTCAGGCTCGTCGGGTGCGGAGATGGTGTACCCATCGCTCGTTATGATCTCGAGGAGGAAGTCCATGTTTTCGAGGATTTCGTCGTCGGAGGCGCCGCCGTAGAAGGTGCAGGTGCCGAGGGTGTGTATGGCGGCTGCTTTGCTGGCGGTAGAAGTAGAATGAGAGATTGCGCGTTTCAGGGGGGTGGAGGCGGCTTCGTAGATTAGATCAGAGGGGGAGGTCATGAGGGTCATGGCGAGAGCTACATATAAAAACAAGGTTAGCTTCATCGGGCACAATAGAGAGATGATGGAGGTTGGTGGTACCTTTCATAGCGAGTATTGTCTCCTTTTCCGTCTTCTCTTCCTTGATGCTTTTAAGAAAGGCAACCACAAGCTCTGCTTCCTTCCCACGGATTTCTTCTTCCGCATACTGCGCGGTCAAAATGTGTACGTAGGCCTTGTAGCACTTTTCTCTTCCCTGCACAGTGCTGCCCTTCCTGGCGAGTGTTTCCTCTATTCGGTCTGCGAGCTCTGGCCTCCATGCGTCTCCCGAGTGTTCTGTGCTGTCACCATTGAGGACCTCGTCGATGGAGCCAACACTACGCCCCTCGTTAACAACGATAATTCCATGTAGCACGAGAAGAGGAGCGTAGCCTCGCCCGAAAACGAGACAAATAGAAGAGACACTCTTACCTGAACGATGTCTCATCACTGAGCTCTCCCTCATCATCTGAGCCCGCCCTGCTGCCATTTCCCCTTACCCTACTCGCGGCGCGAGACGTCGCGGGCGAACTCGGCTTCGAGTTGGCCGGAGAGGATACTTTGGAGCGCGCCTTGCGAGACGTAGTCTTGCCGCTCTCGAGAGCTTGTCGGCGTAAATCGTGCATGCTCTAGAGCAGTTGCAACAGCTATGGGAAACTTCTTGTAACAACTAATGTATCTGATGGCGGTGAGGTTCCTTGGAAGTTTGTGTGCTATTTGAGATCAAGTATCAGGAATCTGGAGAGTTCTGAGGGCAGTAAATATAGTCGTAGTTCCATTAATGGCCTTTGTAGAGGGAGCTAGGGAAAAAGCTATTGTGTCTGAACAACGCAATGAGGAATAATCGTGAAGCGAGTCGAGTCTTCGAAGAGTCATCTGCTATTGTTCTTTGGTGTGTGGCAGGCGTGTAGGCGAAAATATTGCCGGGCCTACTAGCGTAAATTGTAGACGCCCCGTTCCCCTCATGCTCGAGCTCGTCTTACTGTCAAAAGCATCTTAAAGTAATTCGGTCTTATCGACGTCTCCAAGTTTCAGTGTTCATTGTCACAGGTACCCGGTGTTTGTAAAGGCTTCGGTGAGAGGTGCTCTCAGAGAAGCTGGAGGAACGCTCGGCTGACAGTGATATACATCGAAATAGACTCCTATTTGGGAACATGAAAGCCTTGAGATGTTCTAAATGCCTGTATTCAATGACTAACAATTCGATCCATATGCAGCGTCTCTCCTTTTGTTTCAAGTCCCCGGAAAACCCTGCGCCTCGCTAAAAATCAATCGTGTGTTTTTGAACCAACCCCTATCCCCGCTTTCCTTGCTTCCTATGCTTGGAAGAAACAAATTGACAGTCTCTTCCCTCTCTCTATTCCGTGCTGGAGTCTCGCAAGGCCCCCTATATCTCAATGTCAATCCCCAAGTCCATGGAAGCGATGATCTCGTCGTCCATGTTGCGATTTCCAAGTATAGGCATGCCGGAAGCCGTGAACTTTTGGGCTGGGCTAGGGAATACGGGCTTTTTCGCCTCCACTTTAGGAGTAGTAACTGCAGCAGGGGTGGCAGAACGACTAACGTCGCGACTGCTGCCATTCTGGCGAGCAAGAAGCGGATTCAGAGCCTCTTTGGCATCGTGATGAGTCTTGGCGTAAGTCTTAACACGCGCAAAGGAATTTGGCATAGCCTCTCCACGCTGAACGGCTTCACGATTGATCCGGTCCGCCTTGCGCTCTGCGAGTTGAGCTTTGCGGACATTTTCCCGGTTTGCCTTGCGGTTGGCTTTGTTCAACTCAGCAAGGCGCTCCTGTTGGGTCGGTCCAGCAGGGATAACGGGTTTGGCCTTAGGGTCCACGAGGAATGTGCCGTATTTGAGCTTTGGTCCATCTAGGGCAGCTAGCTCGGCGTCGCACTTGGCAATCGCTGCTTCATCGCCTTTCACTTCGGCGGCGCGGCGACGGGTGTTAATGCCATTACGCTCAAAGTAGGCGTCCTTTCTCTGCAAAGCACCTTGACGTTTTAGCTTCTCTGTGAGCTCTTCGTCGGTGAATCGATGTTTGACGACTGCATCAAAATCTGCGAGCTTTGATATGAGGAACGATTTGGTAGGCAGCGTTTTCCCCGAGTCACTCATGGCGATTTTATGGTTTGCGACCTCAGCCTGTACGCGTTAGTATTGTGAGTATCGAGGCGGAGACCTCGACATACTTCTGTAGGTCTTGAGTTCGAGATGGCCGCGAAGTGAATGTCCTTCATGGCTCCATCAATCATGAGTTGGACGTGTTGATTGGTAACGATCTTATTTCCGTTCGGCCTCTCTACGGCATAGTCGAAACTTTCTTTCTCCAAAATCCCTGAAACCATTAGTGGAGATCATGGCCAGACATGGAGTATATGGTACCTTTGATCAACATCAGATCATAGTTCATCTCACCACTGGCCTTTGGTTTCGATGGTAGACGGACATAGAAGTCCTTGACAGCTTCTCCAAACCCAGGGTAAAAGCAGTAGTCTGCGAGCAAACCGCGAGTCAAAGTCGCACGACGGACATCATTGTAGTCCGCGGGCTGCGCGTTGCGAAACTTGAAGTCGTCTACCTTAAGCTTCCCTTCATCCCACTCAACCTCGCTCTCTCCATCAGCATCGGCACTCGAATACCTATTTTCACTAGTGCTTCGTGCCCGGCGGTCTTTTCGATTCGCCCCATCACGTTTCCGCTGTTGATCTCGCAGGCTCTTCTCCTCGCGCTGACGCTTATATGCATCAATGGCCGCTGATGTTTCTCCGACTTTGCGTCCGCCGAGTGTAGTCTTCTGGCGGGAACTCTTTCTCGGACTGTCTTCAAGATCAGTGGTACCGATCTTGCGCTTCTTGTCGGCCAACTTCGTATCTGCGTTCCCGCGGGTTTGCAAAAGACGACGAAGGTGCTGGTCTTGCTGATTGCGTTCGAGAATTTGAGCGCGATCTGCGAGGATCGACTCACGCTCAATTTCGGAGAGGGCCATGATTTTCTTCTTGTCTTGCTCCGAATAGAACTTATTGTCGACTGGAAAGATGGGACCTCCGGCACCAGCGCCATGGGCTGGAGAGGCATCTGAGTCGGATTCAGACATTGGAGCAGATTGTAGAGAGTCCGGTGATCCAGGTGCGGAAGAGCTGGAGACATGCATAAACAATTTGTTGAGACTTTGAGTGCTTTTGTGATGACTTACGCTTCACCTTCGTCCTCGGACTCAGCCTTGCGTTTCTTCACAGTCTTGCTAGCACCTCCACGCTTGGCGGAAGCATTCGGGGTCAGACTGGATTGGTCTTTGGTATGTGGTGGAGAAAGCGCGATTGCAGGTAGGGGAGAGATAGCTTTGGCGACGGTAGGAGGTGCCTGTGTGGTCTCCTCATCGGAAGAATCATCACCTCCCGCAAGAGCAAGAAGTTCGGCATCGTCGACTTCCATCTCGGGCGCTAGATGGGGTGTCAATTCAATAACGTGTTGAAAAAGTGTGACGAAGCCCGCTTCGCCTGGGTAAATTGACGGATTCAAGCAGTCAAGTGTTGCAACAGCAGTAGGTTTGATGTGATCAAGCTGATTTTGTAGATTTGTGGGTATTTGAAGCAAAAGTAGAAGTGCGGAATCAAATGGTGGTGCGTGTCGAGATCTCCAAAGGTTGTGACGAAGCTAAAGAATGAGAGGGGGCTGGTGTTTTCCCAAGTGTCGAATGCTTCGAGTTATTCACTTCCGCGAACAATATACTACTTTAACTTCCTTTGTGCCAAGACCTCAGCCGCTGTAAGCGCGCCGTCGGGTGAACTTCGGGTTCCACAAGATGATGATGAGCTGGAGTTGAATGAAGAGATATATATCATGAGCAGCAAGTCCTGCTCTCAATAAATTTCTGCTTACACTTCCTACGTGATAGCCCTAGTGACAGTACGCCATGAACGTAGCAATTACCAGCCGATCATTCTTCGGTCAAGCTCTCCACCGCCCAACTCCATTTCTCGATTTCCTCCTACCCAGCTTCACCATCCCCTCGTCTCGAACTCGCTATGCACCAATCACGAGTTCCTCGGCCTCCCCAAACACCGAGCCATCGCCTTCATCCTTAAAGAGCTTCTCTTCAAACAAACGCCGGAAACCTCTCTCAAAGACACAGCGCGAGTTCCTCGACCGCGGCCTTCGAGTTAACCAAGCTGGCGAGCTCGCCGCAACTCTAATTTACACACACCAAACACCGCCCATAACTCGTGCCCATCCACATCTCCGGTCTTTAATGCATCGTATGTATTTCCAAGAAGCGGGCCACTTCTCCACCTTCAATGAGATGCTCGCGAAGCACCGCATAAGGCCAACGGCTATGTATCCTGTATGGTCTGCCGCTGCCTCTGTACTCGGCTGGGGCACGGGGCTGATGGGCAGGGAAGCAGCTATGGCGTGTACGGAGGCTGTGGAGACGGAGATTGGAGGACATTATAATGGGCAAGTGCGTGTATTGCTTGGTTGGGTGAAGGAAATGGAGGACAAAGGGGAGGAAGTGGGAGAAGAAGTGCGGGAGTTGGTATCAACCCTGAAGAGAATCCGGGATGAGGAGTTGGAGCATTTGGATGAGGCGGTCGGAGAGGGGGCGAGGGAGGCAAAACCCTATGAACTGCTGAACAGGGTTATTAGAAGTGGTTGTAAGGGAGCTATATGGATCAGTGAGAGGGTGTAGAGCTCCATCGATCGTTGATGGATATAGGACAATGATTGAAAGTGCTATCCGCTTTCCGTGCCCAGTCTCGCCGCCACGCCAATGAAGTCTTCTGCGTTGACGATCTCTGTGCTTCCATACACTATTCTTCTCTTTGGACCTCCAGCCCCTTGCGCAGCACTTGTCCTGTGTGCCCAATCCTGCAGATTTCCATACTCGTCCATGCTCCCACCACCAACGGTGAAAACTATTGCCTCACTAAAGCCTTGTCTTCGTTGCCCAAAAGTCGCGTTTGAGCCAGGACCAGAATTACCCGGTCCGTTTTGTTGGCCTTGCCTAGACGAAGGCGCGCCGGGCATGGTGCCTCGTGCATTGGCAGAGCGAGGGTCGAAATAGAGATAGTCCTCAGTCTTGGCGATGGCGGACGAAGAAGCGGAAGCAGGGTCCATCAGAGATTCAATGATCTTGGTGATGGTGATGTCTTTATTTGCTGGGAGGAAGTTCTTGACTCCCGATATCAGGTTCTCGAAATTAGTGCCCAGGGCTCCAGCGCCAAGGCGGTCAGTCAGCCTATTGGAAATGGAAGAAAACCCACGGAAGATGTTGGAGTCTGAAGAAGGTTGTGTGGGTTGAGTGGGAGCTGAGGTCATCATAGTCATGCGGGTTTCGTCGCGGACTCTCTTGACATATGTGAGGGCAGTAATGTCGGCGCCTGCACGTGTGAGAGCTTCCTCGAAACGGTCCATTTCGGCACGAGAAATGTCCTGTTCGGTGCTTAAGAACCATATGATGAATAGACGTAGTTTGTCGAGGGGTTCTCTGCCTTTTTCGGCATCGTTCAGAAGTTCAAGCATTTGGGCTTTTGTTTGTTTGGTGATATTTTCTTCAATCTGGAAGAAATTATCTAGTTGCCTTGACTTGATTCCCTCAAGTAGTGCAGTCGCGATATTCATGTGCATGTCCAGGATGGCCTTTCGCTCACGCAATTCAGGGAGTAGGGTGATCACAGCTTTGAGGTGGGATGCTGATGAACCTGTCTCGTTCAGATCATCAATAGAAGAAACACCAGTTTTCCGTGTCACCTCGGCTGCATCGTCTTTGTATTTTGTAAGCTCTGTATCGATGTCCTCGGCAACTTGTGGGAATGGGATCCCAGCATTTCGAGTCCAAAAAAAGTCGTTAGAATTCAGGTCATATGCCCTTCTCGTCTTGCCCTTGCTTGGATCCTCCGCATCGATCAGAGTCTCCACGGTGATTCGGTTAAGATGCATCTTCAAGACGTCGTGGACAAGAGATTGGTACGTCCAGGAATGCGAGAGCATGGGTATGAGGTCAACGTTGCGGTCTACAACGACGAGTACTGGCCTTGAGGACGAGGTGTTCGTAGCTGATGATGATCTTTGCCCCTGGTTGGAAAACAAATTGTCTTTAGAGTTCAGAACATGATCTCTGAGCTTGCGGTCTAGTTTTGCAGCTATCATCTCTGCTGGACCGCCTCGAGGACTTCGAATAATTGGTATGGAGCCTAAGACACTGTGAACAAATTTCCAGACGGACATCAGGGCGAAGTACCCATAGTGACCACGACGCTGAATAGACCGCTAACGGTTTTGTCTACTAGCACGTCTATCTCCTCATCTGTAGCCTTTGGACTATTCAAAGCCCAGTATGTATCTTTCCCCATTCCTAAGCTAAACAAATCTGGCTCGCTCACAATGAAGTTCAGGTACTGGTCATACATTTGACACACGCTTTCAGCTGTGCCTGATTCTGCGATTTGTGATGCGAAATCTTCCATCAATGGCCTAGGTATCGAAGAAAGAAAGTTGATGTATGCATCTGCATACAGACTTTTGGCAAGATCGGAATTAATGGTAGTGAGATTGGCCGCAGTAGGCTCGAGGAGATAAAGGACTGGAACATCGGGTATAGGATGACGCTGTGCATTGATGTTTCTAGGGACCGAGTTAGCTATGCTCTTTGTTAAGCTCACGTTTATCCGCAATTGCCAATCCAGGATATACCAACAGATGTATTGTAACGCCAAATCCCCGTAGGTCATTCACCCTGAGAACACTGCTTATGACATCTCGGCCTAGGTCGTCAAACACGAGGACTTTCCATATAGGATCTCCGTCAGAATTCAGAACAGGAGTTGACTGAGGAATGAGGCCATTGGCGGCAGCTGGATCATGGCCATTGGTAGACGTAGAGAAGGGCAGATGGTTGAGGTTAAGTATCTTGCCCAGAGACGCTGGAAGTAAGTCAGCGACAAAGCTCTTGTGGCAGCTTAAGCATTGGAAGGCCTACCTACTTGCCGGTCTCGAAGCGTTTGCTGGTGTGCAACCATGTTCAGAGGAAATTTCTTATTCGGAGAAAGGTAGGCACATAATAGAGGCAAAAGTCTTAGACTTAAACAACTTTCGATTGCTTCAGCATCATGATAACACCGTAACCACAAGTGAAGGTGGCCTCACAGCATCGTGGTCGTGGAATGTTACCGCAGAAGCTTGGGGCTAAGACTAGCGCTTCACGTAATAAAACATGTGCAACGTCGCGATCTTTTCCTCCTCCGCACCTCACTTACAACTCCATCTCTCACCACACGACTCCATCGATGAGCGACATAGACTGCTCATTAAATGGTTTAAGCATTATCAAGTATTGATTGGACGGGTCTTCACGCATTCTGGAGTAGGGTGAAGGCTGTGTTAGGTGGACGTGGTGAGGTACATCGGTTGAGGGGTGGATTTTCTTCCCACCGAATCTTTTCGGTATCTTCAAGCAGCTCTCTATGACTGGCGTTAAGTACCATGGTACCTCGAAGTACTCGATTTGAATTGTCTATTGTGACACAGAATTGACGGACTCGAACATCCATCAAGTCAACACCTAATCTCTACTTTCCCAGCTATTCTTCTCTACGTCCACGCCAATGACAACGGCATAGCTACGGCCGGTTCATCACAGCCAAGAAACGTCCCAAAAACCGTCAGATCCTGAAAGCAAAATCTTCCGACAGAGCAGGCACCCGCCGTACAAGTATTCACGAAAAATCTCACCACGCCTTACCAGATCGGTCATAGCTACATGCCTAGTGCCGGAGTTTGAAGAGGTTAAACCCCGCTAAGGCTGAACATCTTTATCGTTTGGAGAGCGTAATGGATCCACGACAGCAGGGCCAGGATTATGGAGGAAACAATGCTTCGAGAGCAGGAGGAAACTATGGTTTCAATAGTGGCCAAAATGATCCTTTCAATTCTTTCGTTCATACCGATAATGAATCTGCCTTTGATTCGTCTTGGAATCCTCAAGCCTATCCTGCACAGCAGCAGCCAATCAATGGCTTCGATCACGGAAACCAGCAATGGCAACAGAATCCTTACCAGTCTCCCAATTCGCTTCCCATGCCCAACTATGGAGGCCAATCAAGCGATTACGACCAGATATACTCAAGGAATCCCGCATCTTTCAGCTATTCTGGCTTCGACCCCAACACGAGCCATGCATTTTCTGCCTCTCCATTCGACAGTGCTTTGAACTATGGTCAGATGCCATTGAACAGTGGCACTCCGTATGACTACTCCGCCCCCCCAGCGTACTCGCAGCATAACGAGACAATATCCCCTCAAGCGCTGCAGAACTATCCATTCCCGTCAACAAAGACCGAGGAACCGCGTCAGGTATGTTGCATAATTGCAGAAAACTCGATCAAAAGGGCCCAGACTGACATCCGGTAGCCTCAGCACTCACAGCATGGCCCCACCATGCCCATACGGCGAGCTTCTGTGACAGGAGTCCCTGCTCCCAACCACCAAGAATGGATCAATCTCGCGTCCGCGACGCCACCGTCTACCATTTTCCTCGAGGGTTTACATATCAGGCCTACTCAGAAGCTTTCGGCCGCCACAAAGTCCACACACCTCAATGGCTTTACATTTGTGGGCAGTAGTACGCTACCGCGCAGCACAACTAAAGGTGAGCGAAACAGGACTGGTCGATCTCCATTCAACATGAGTCTTCTGACATGATTGGCAGCCACCGTACCTCGCTTCAAGAGAAGAAAGTCTTTGAGGGAGCTCAGACGTCTGCTCGAATTAGGTTAGTGCTAATCGTTGTCAACGTGTACCAAGATCTCATTGCTGACATTGATTATAGAGAAAGGAAAAGACCCCTGGCCTCGAGATCGGGAGCCTGTTCTGAAGAAGCTCAAGACCGCAGAGACAAAGATGTCCGGTCCACGTACTCCTGCAGCTTCCACGCATGCGCATAATGGATCCGTAGCCGAGTCTATGTCCCCTTCAGAATCTTCGGAGTCTGAATCTGAGGACGAATCGGAATACTATTCTGAGTCTGAAGAAGTACCTGAGCCGGAGGAACCTTCGCCGCTTCCCGCGAATCGCCCGGCAGATCCCAGCAAAGCGATAGAGTACGACGTCATCAAAGCCGTATGGGCCAGAAAGAATGTAGGCCTTTCCGGCACTGTGATACGCACCGCCCTCGGTGAGTATTGGAACATATTCAAAACTATTCGCGACAAATGGAAGGCAAAAACTACGTCTCTGCAGCAAGCAATTGAGAAGAAAGACCAAGCCAGCATCAAGACGTATGAGCGTCGAGTTGTCGAATCACGGCGCCTCCTAGAATCATGCATCAGTCTGACTCTCAAGCACAGTCATCCGGACATCATTGAAAAGTACGTGTATTTCCTATTGAGCTTCTTCTTCTCGCTGTCGCACACTCTACCAGAAAGTCTTGATCTGCTGTGATAGTCAGATGTAGGCGAGCGGCAAAAGACGTCCTGACAGGGCAGTCAGCCATCTCAATGCCTCATGAGTGGGACTCAATGAGCGACACTCCATAAGCTTGCTGCCCAATCGGTCGTGTATGGAGAGAGCTTTTCGCCCAGCACCAAACTCAAATGTTTTGTAATAGACCAATGGAAATTGGCGTGAATTTTGAGATTGTCGCCCGCTTTGCGTGCGTTGATAGCTATTAAGATGGTACCGTCGTGGGTGCTTGCAGTAGCTCGATAATTACGCACGACCAAGATTATCATCAGACTGGTCTAAGCATGTTCACGCCTTCACAAATACATACATAGACTGCCTCACAAGAATTGGAGACTAACGTCTCCATAGACTAGGCGAAAATCCTGCCCTACTAGTTGTGTTCTATCAATTCCTCGCAGACCGATTTAAGGATAGTGAATATACTGGGAGCTTCATCGCTAGCATCCTCGAGGTCAGTCTAATCATTGGTCTCAAGCGACGAATTTTGCTCATGCTTACTAGCTCATGACGCGATGCACTACAATCGATCAGTCGATCTTGGAATTGACAAAGATAGAAAAAGTGCTCCCTAGACTGATCAAAAGAGGAGACGACCAAGGGAAGAGGTTTGCGCAGAAAGTTCTAGACAATGCTGCAGATGTCTCGAAGCAGAAGACTGCAGATGAAAAATCAGCGCTGGGCCAGGAAACGAATGGAAAGCTACTGGGTGAAGGAGCAAGGAATTCTAGCTCCAACGAGACCAAAAATGCACGGCCAATCGATGCCAAGAAGGGCGAAAAGGGTGTCGCGAGCAAAACAGCCTCTGAAGCTCGCCAACCATCAACAAAGGTCGACGCAAAGGCAGGGGCAAAGCTGCCATCAGCCGATGTGTCTTCCACGAAGGCGAAATCCAATACTGTTACTGCTAAACCTTCTGGCTTCTTCTCGAGTTTGCAGTCGGCATCAAAGAAGCCAGGGACTTCTTCGAAGCTGAAAGATAGCAAGCCTAGGTAAGCTCACTATCGATTTCAATGCGCTGATCCGGTGATCTGTATTGCTGCCTAAACTTTTTCTGACACATCGACAGTACCGGCTCCGAGATTAAATCTGAGCTCGCCTCAGAGCCTCCGAAACCGACTTTTTCATTTGCTGCAACGATGGCGAATCTCAATAAACAAGCAGAGGCCGCACCCGTGAAATCCGAGGAGACTCGAAAACCAGAGACGCCAGAAGAAAAGCAAAAACGACTCCGCAAAGAACAGCGCCGCAAACTCAGGGTCTCTTTCAAAGATGATGATCTAGTCCAAATACGAGAGTTCGTGCACGACCCGGATGAGGAACTTGGTCACGAAGACAGCCAAGTCCGCGATGTCGGCGATAGTAGAGGAGAAGGTCAAATGTTGAAGATGCACAGAGATCTTGATCTTATGGATGAGGACGAGGACTATGAGCCTCCCGACGAAGTGCTACCAGATTGGGTCACTCCTAAAGGTGATTTGCAAAGCTCACTTTGCATAGAACATTTATTCTGACTTTGATATACAGAGGTCGACTTCAGCGTCATCGATCCTAGCGAACTAGCTCGAAATTATACCAGCCGTGGCGGGAAAGCTGAAGTAAAGAGCGATGAGCGGACGGCCCAGGAGCAACGGGAGTTTTCTACCCTCATGGTCATCTATACAACCCCATCGGATATTCCATCTTCACCTCGAGAACCCTCAGATCCCTTTACTGGCGACACCTTAATGGAAGACAGCTTTGGACCGCCGGCTGAACAGACCAAGGTGTGTCCTTTTTGATTGCAAAGTATATCCGTATTGCTTACAAGTAGTCCAGACACGCGAAGCCCAGTATCTTGCAGGAGAGAACCGTCAAGCAGTCGCTGCTCAGCCGCCAACGCCTGATATATCTGCCCTTTTTCGTATTCTGAGTAGTCAACAGCAAGCTCCGGCGCCGCAGCCACAACCACCGCCAGCCGCACCTGCTGCTTCAACAGGCCTTGAGGCCATCTTTGCACAGTTTGCAAATGCCAACAATCAGCAAAAGACTCCGCAAATGCAAGTCCCTCAGCCTGTGCAACAGCCGGCGCCTGGCTTCAATCTACAGGCAGCTCTGGCGAATATGACGCAGCCAAGCCAGTACGGGGCACCTCAACCAGCCCCAGTACCCGATTTGCAAGCCATACTAGCCGGTTTAGGTAGTGGGCAGCCGGCACCACAGGCGCCGCAAACGCAAGGCTACGGGTATCCCAACTCATACCAGAACGACAATGATCGCAAGCGTCAGTACGAGCAAGACGACGGCGATTATGGCTACGGCAAAGGCAAGAGACCTCGACAAGGGGCCGGTCAGGGCAAGAAGCCAGTACGTCCTCTCAACTCTGTGACCCCGGTCAATTGATAATTTGATACTGACCGTCCACTAGTATTACGGTCCACCTCGACTTCCTTGCAAATTTTTCCAAGAAGGCAAATGTCGAAAGGGGGATGAGTGCACCTTTCTACATGAATGATTACGGACCTTTGTCACCACTTTCTAGAATTCTGATCCTACATTGGCCAGCATCATTTTAGCATTTTCGCTGCATAGCGTTCGGCGTTTCTAGGCTCCGGCCCGGGAGCTCACATTAGCGGCATAGTGGCATCCTCCACTTCAAGGCTTCTTCATTTCTTCATTATTGTTCCACCGAGGACAACTGTTTTGAGCTGGCATTTTACCAAGCTCTGTACCATTTGTATCATAGCCAAGTCAAGAGAACCTTTGTTGCATCAACGCGTGCTTCGCTTTTTCTCCTGGATAATCTATTTGTGTGGGGAGAATTGACGTAGACCTGTCCAAATTAACTCATTCAGTCAACAATGTCCCATTTCGATGTCAACTCTAAGTTGAGTGAGTCTATTACGCATCTGATCGTAGTATGTGGCCACGCCATATGGCTTGGCGGGCCAACGAGTGGGCAAGACGAGTCTGAGTGGTATTTTCATTCCCAATTTCTATCATCCGGCTATTCCCAGACTCCTACAACAAGCGTTTGCAGCTATTCCACTTAATCAACTCGCTCGTTTCGTCTTTACTAACTCAGTTTCGGCAGGGCGATCGAGTCATTCCAAAGTGGCGAAACACCAACTTTTATGGGGCATATCAAAGCTGGGCTGAAAGCGTTGAAGGAGGAGTCGAGCTCGCTGCTGGTGTTCTCTGGGTGACTTAAATTCCGCAGCGATGTCCTCGAAGATTGGCTGAGAAGCGGTAGCGGTGCCACTAAGCAGAACAGAACGCCGTTGAGTGAGGGTGAATCATACTTGGTACATCCTCTCCGAGCTCAAGCTCACAGCCGGTTGCCTCGTGTTGATGTCCTGCTGTCCTTGACAACATGTTCCTTTGCCTTCCTTCTTCGAACGGTCAGGAAACATCCCGAAGAAAGATTTACTTCACTGACAGTTTCCGAGCCCAGGACCTCGCATACCGCCTCTCGCCCCAACATCACGAGCGCATATCGGCAGAAATCCACGCAACAGACTCCTACCAGAACCTTCTCTTCTCCATCCTCCACTTCCACACCCTCACTTCCAATTACCCCACCCAGATAACGCTCATATCTCACGCCTTCAAACGCGCTCGCTTTCTCGAGTTGCACTGTCGTGCTATACGCTGGCCCCTGTCCAGATTCACATATACCGGCATCGATCCGCCGGAAGATGTGACGCCAAGATGTGTGCTGGAGCAGGGAGAGAGGGAGAGAGGTTATGGAGTTTGGGAACGTGATCTGTATGGAGTGGGTAGCGTGCTTGGGGCGAAGAGGGAGAGGAGAGGGTGGGAGCATAGTGCATTCGAGGCGGTGGGAAAAGGAAAGGAGGAGAGTGTAGACGGGCTGTTGGAGTGGAAGGGTGGTGCAGATGGGGAAGAGGTCTATGAGGGAAGACTGCCATGGGACAGAGAGGTCCTGTGAAGGCCATGATAGACACATATTCCGCTATAGAATTCTAACAGTATCACACTACATAGTCCTCACATACCAAGCCTCTCACATCGTTACACTGCTGTTAAGCTATTCTGCTGACTAATTAATCTGCTCACACCGGTGTAATACTTGCCACAAACAAGCAAAGACAGAAAATGCACTCGGTAATTCCAAAGCTCAGTGGTGGTCTCGTATACCACGGGTCAGCTAACGAGCCAAATAACGAGAGATGCAGAGACCCATCCTCGATAAGCGATACCTGTCCTCGAGATGACAGTGCACCTGAGCCAAATTCTACCTCGAGGCGCATCTTCTCGAGGTAAAGGTAGAGCGAGAAAACTGGTTTGGTCCACGGGGAGCTCAGTGCCGACGAGTCCAAGGGCACTTGGGGGGATGCATGGGCGTACATGTAAAAGTCATGCAGAGGGGCAGTCCCAAAGTTTTGAAGTTTTGAAGCCTCAGGAGGTGCGCTGCCGGAAAACCGCTACGATTGTAAGGAAATGGACCTCCAATAGCGTCCTTTTGAGTGAAGGAGAGATGCGTTGCGTCGGTCGAATACTCTATGTTTAGGGGTTTTTGGAGGTGAATAAGCAACTGGTTCTGGATGATGCCCACAAAAGTGTGCAAGAATGAAAAGACCTGAGCTCTTAGCATTGTCACTTCTAATTCCGACAACTTGTGTGATTGCAGGATAGGGCTCCGGGATGTAGTGAAAGTTGGGGGTTTTCTTGCGAGTTTGGCCTGCTTATTCTCCCCTTTTATGCACCACTTTTGCTCGATCCTCTTGGCTAGACATCAAAAGAGCTTCCGGTCAGATCGATCAAGCTTTCCTTTTCTTACTGTGACTGAGAGTATTTCATCTCCGAGGTCATACATTCCCAACTTTCTCACAGATTGTTACTATTGCTAACATTGCCAAGCAAGATGACAGTTTTTCATAAGAAAATGGGAATAAAGTTGCGCTTGTAAAACTGCATACATTTCGTTCCTCCCTCACCGTTGAGGGCAAGCACACCCGGCCCCGCCAGGGCCAGATGCAAATGATTCGTAGACTACGATCATCACAAAATGCTTGACTGATACATCAGTCAGCCGGTACACCTACACGTCCTCGACAAATGAATCCTTGCTCTTGGATTTACTTCGCGATTGCCTTCGAGTTCTTGACATCGCTCTCACACTATGAGATGCTGGTGTGATAAAGAAGGCATACATGTTGTTGCTATTGCTGCTTGGGGCGGTCGTATTCGGGTGTCGTGAATGTTTGAGTCAATATTTTCTAGAGTCTAGCAACATGAGACCATCCCATTCTGATCCGGAAACAGCCACTGCACTTCCTACCTAGAATCGATGCTCAAGTCGTTGAGTGCCTCTGCTAAGCCTGTATATCTGGCTTTCTGTGGAATACGCCATCAGTTCGAAAGATCTCTCGCGGACATACTCGTTCATATGCCATTTCGGTCCATGCAACTGTCTTCTGGCTGTTCCCCGCAGAAAGCGTGTGCCTTCGTCATTCTGCGTTGTCTTGCAATTCGTGTTATAGATGGCGGCCTGATATCGGGCAAGTACACAATGGAGGTAGAGTAGGATCAAAGTCCTCTCTCGACTTATGCTTCAATAGTAGCTACCAGTGATTCAAGAGACAGGAACTGACTTGCATAAGCTCGAATTTCCCTAGCGTGTCGGAGGAAGTCGGGCGGACTTTAGAAAAGGCTGATCCTCCGGCTTGGCATGCGGGCCATACGAGCATGTCCATGTTTACTCTTGAGGACATTATTGTCTGCAAACCGGATTTTTCTCCTGAGCTGCGTTTTACCAAAAATGCCTCAAATCAGCTTCCCCCTACTGGCAATTCCCAAAGCCTACCCTTGATATTTGATCGCAAACCCTGTATTGCAAGAGAAACCACCATGGCGGGCATGGAGCAGCTCGAGATACATAGCAAGGTGAGGAGGGATTGGATATGTACCCTCAGCCTCTGCTGATTATCACTCATTTAGTCATACCTTGTCCGCTGGGTTAATGTCAAATCCGAGCATACAATCTCCTGGAGTATTCGGCCGGACAAGAAATCTATCAATTTCGGCATCTTCAAGCACCCTGGCTCTGGCCAGGCTCCTACCCCAAACCTTCCATCATCTACCTTCGAGCCACCGCCCACCCCAAGCGTTCGTCCCGAAGATGCGCTCCAGGAAGCTCATTCATCTAAGAACTCATCATCCACCGCAACCGAGAAGCTGAAGAGTATAGGACTCAAGCCAGTGTCTTGGTATGGAACATGCGAAGCGAACAGAGTATCGACAGGAACATATGATGTACCCCAAAACGAAGGGGCGATGTACGCTCTGGTCTTCGATAATACCTTTGCCAAATCATTCGCCAAGTCGGCAACTTTCGTCTTGTTAACATACCCCACCGGTTGTCCTCCACAGTCGAATCACCACATACATCACGTACAAGGGGGATCTGCCGAGAGCGTGACAAGCCTTAAAGATACCTCGAACGCTAGGAAAGTACCTATGAAGCGCGAGTCCTCGGGTCCTGCCACCCAGAATGGCTCCTCCAATTCAGCAGCCCAGCAAGGTTCAGACGAGTGTAAATACAAACGTCAGCGAGAAGGTCACAGCGGGTCAGGCTCAAACTTCTTCACTGGAGTGCTGCAGAAGAAACGCCGCAAGAAGAACCAGGGTTGGGCGCGCAGATTTTTCTCTCTGGACTACACATCCTCTACTCTCTCCTACTACCAGAATCGCAGAACACAGGCAGTGAGAGGGGCAGTGCCTTTGTCGATGGCTGCAATAGGAGCCAACGCCAAGACCAGACAGATCAGTATCGATTCAGGAGCCGAAATATGGCACCTCAAGGCTGGTAACCAAAAAGACTTCGACGCATGGAAACGGGCCTTGGAGCTTGCAAGATCATGTGCAAGTCCCACCACGCCGGCGTCTGCAACACGATTAGATATGCATGGGAGAATTACATCAGCCGCGCGCACCAGTCCAGAGGAAGAATGGCATTGGGCGAAGGTCGAAGATCTGGTGGCTAAAGTAAGAGAATCGCGAGACGCTGCCAAATCATTGGCCATAGATACGGATCCGAAGTACCTACCCCAGACTCAGACGCACACGCCTATTGATCCAGCACTTGGCCGAGTAGACTCGGCCCCAATCTCCGCAGCGTCGAGTACCAGTGGAAGCCCTGCCGAACAGAGCTTGCCTAGTGGGAATTTTGCCGAGGGCGATCGGAGGCCTTTCTGGAAGCGCAAGCCAACTACTGATAAGCCAATGCCGGGAATGTATCGAAGTGTATCGGCAACGCCTTCGACGCCATCAGTAAAAGTATCTCGTCCGACTCCAATCAGGACATCTTCTTTCGGGAAAACCCTACAGAGTCATCTGGAAGAGGAGAGTGTGCACGACCGATGCTTATCACTTCTCCGCGATCTTGATTCGATCGTGGCAAATTTTAGCCGTCTCATCGCAGAGACCAAGCAGCGCCGCGCGCCAGTGATCCCTCCTACCACCTCTCGACAGAGCATAGACACCCAAGGGGATGATGAGTTCTTCGACGCCGAAGGAGGCAATGTTTCGCTATTGCTGGATATCCATCATGAAACTGAAGACGAAGGCGAAGAGGCAGACCGTGGTTTTGCCACCGACGAAGAGTCGGCCTCTGCCAGCGAGGTCGATGAGCCTACCGTCCCAGGCCAGCACAGCGCAGAATCGGGGAAAGCTACACCAGCATTCCCTTCAAAACCAAAGTCTTTAACACCTCTCCCAGCGCAGTGGGTCAAGCGTAGAAATGCCGTAACTGCTCCTACCGGCACTCCACCCAGCCTGGTCTCCTTCATGCGCAAAAATGTTGGCAAAGACCTTTCCACGATATCAATGCCAGTCACCGCAAATGAACCGATATCCGCTCTTCAACGCTTCGCTGAAGTTGTCGAGTACTCCACTCTCTTAGACGACGCTGCAAACAAGCCTAGATCGAGTATCGAACGTCTGATCTACGTAACAGCTTTCGCCGTCTCGAATCTTTCCAGTATCCGTGTCAAAGAACGTGCTATCCGCAAACCCTTCAATCCTATGCTTGGTGAAACGTTCGAGCTTGTACGCGAAGATCGTGGATTACGATTTCTCGCAGAAAAGGTCTCCCATCGCCCGGTGCGCATGGCTTACCAAGCCGAGAGCGAACATTGGACGCTCACTCAGTCTCCCTTACCTACACAGAAGTTCTGGGGCAAATCCGCAGAGCTGATCACAGAGGGTAAGGTTCGTGTCATCTTGCATTCAACGGGCGACAGATTCAGCTGGGCCCCTGGATCGAGCTTTCTCCGCAACATTATTGCAGGCGAGAAATACGTTGAGCCTGTAGGAAACATGACCATTGTCAACGAAGCTACGGGGGAAAAAGCAGTCATTACTTTCAAAACCAAGGGCATGTTCTCCGGCCGCAGTGAGGATGTCGCTGTCCAGACCTACGATTCCTATGGCGACGAGCAACCTCTTGGCTTGGTTGGAAAGTGGACTTCTTCCCTGACCGCCACAGAGAATGGCAACTCTAGGACGAGTGAACCTCCGATCTGGAGTGCTGCTGAGCTAGTTCCGGACGCCGCAAAACGCTATGGTTTCACCACTTTCGCTGCATCCCTGAACGAAATCACGCCCATTGAGAAGGGGAAATTGCCGCCTACTGATAGCAGACTTCGACCAGATCAGCGTGCAGCTGAAGATGGCGACTTCGATGAAGCTGAGGTGCTGAAGGGAAAGCTGGAAGAAGCGCAGAGAAAGAGGAGGAGGACCATGGAGGATGAGGGTAGTTCTTGGACGCCCAAATGGTTTGAAAAGGTTGAGGGTGGCGATGGGAGTGGAGAGGAGGTGTGGGTTGCGAGGGCTGGGCAGGACGATTATTGGGAGAAGCGAAAGAACAGTGAATGGGAAGAGGTAGAGAAGATTTTCGATTTGTGACGCCCCAACTTGGCTTTGATGGAGCATGTAAGATAACATTACAGTGACGTGTAATAAAATGTCACTCTATGTCACTTTTTCTCGACCTACGCTTGCCTCTCTTGTAAAGTAGGAGCAGTAGCAGCGGGGTGGTAAAAACCGGAAGCAGAAAGAAGATTGACGACATCGCACTCTGCAAGAACTGCAAATAATCTCAGGCTCGCTTTCCCGCCTCGTCTGACGCGGGAACTTCAGCCCTCCGATGATGACTCCCAGTGGAAGGAACTCCCCGCCGCATCCCCGTGAAGGGCCGAACGAGGGGACACATATGGATTTTCCTCCTTCGGAGACACGAAAACCACGATACCCACTTCCGGCCAAGCGACGCAACCCACCCACACCGATCGACTCGGAAAATCTCAGGCCACTCCAAACCGGCATCGGCCCCCCTCCCCCCCCGGTACGATGATGAATCCCGGTGAAAGAAAGAAAGAAAGAAAGAGGGAGGTTCGTTTATCCCGTGTGATAGTTTGACTCGTTGTCGCATCCCTACGCGGCGTGATTGGTCGCGGTGCAGGGAGGCGTGGCGGGGTGTGTGTGGGAGGAGGAAGGAGGGAGGAGGGGAAGTGGTGGGTAGAAGGAGGGGGATGGATTGCAAGTTCTCGGGGAGGAAGTTCCTCGACTTTTTATTTTGGCGGGGTTTGGTGGGTGGGGATCGAGACGGGTTGGGCGCTTTCTGTTGGAAGGTCTTGGATCGAGAAGATTGAATGCGTTGGTTGATAGCTACCCTTGCAGGTATGATGGCGATGGTTCTTGGAGACGAGCGACGCCTTTTTCTGGCTACGCGCCTGGATCGAGGATGTAGATTTTCCCCGAGGCGTAGGTTTCCAACATCGTTCTTAAAGCTTGATCGGGTTGTACTCGTATACGCATCTACAGACTATCTGCGGGAAGGCCTGTTCGTTGATAGTCTCAGGATGCACACCGACAATCAAAACCGACTCAAACATAGACAAGGAGCAGCTGTACGATATGATCATGACCGCCACTCGACGCCGCTCTCAAAGTGTGCCCGTCGACATCGGCGCCTCGATCGAGCAACATCCGCACGATCCGTTCATGACCCCTCCGGGACGCCGCCTGCAGAGCGTTCCAATAGCGACCGCATTGAGCGTTGACATCGGCCCCCCGGTCGAGCAACTCCCGCACGATCCCATCGTGGCCTTTGTGCGACGCCGCCTGCAGAGCGCTGCCGTAGTATCCGCCTTGAGCGTTGACGTCGGCGCCGCGATCGAGCAATACGTGCACGATATTATCGTGACCTTCGGAAGACGCCACTTGCAGAGCGGGCTCGTTGGATGTGCCTTGAGTATTGACATCGGCGCCTTGGTCCAGCAGTAGCAGCACGGTATGGCCGTGACCTTTCGACGACGCCGCTTGCAGAGCATTGCCGTAATCTTCACTTTGGGAGTTGATCTCGGCTCCGTTGTCAAGGAGCAGCTGCACGATATGGTTATGGTCTTCATAAGACGCCGCTGCCAGAGCGTTCTCATGATATCTGTCTCGAGCGTTGACGTGAGCTCCTTTGTCAAGAAGCAGCCGCGCCAGGTGATAGTGGCCTTCCCTCGCGGCAATGGACAGCAAAGAAAACTTGGCGTTTTGTGATGTTTGGCATTGGTTCCAGTCTGTTGAGGACAGCTCAGGGCCTTCAAAGAAGGAAAGGATCCCAAAAGCAGATGCCGCAGCCAGAAGTGTATCTGGTCGAGATGCTGCGACAAGTATTCTATAGCCTAGGCGATCATCCCAGTCTAGCCCCAACCTTCTGTTCACATTCCACCCTCTGAGATCTCCATATTTACAACGAATGTCAGATATCCACTGCACGTATGGGAGCGACCTTCCTTCGACTCCCCCTGTAAATCGCGATACTCTTGTCTCCAGCTCATTGGATCTATGCTTCCCGACATTCTTGTAATGTACTGGCCAGTACACTTCTGCATAGGACTTAAGAACGTCATTCTGCCGCTCCATATTTCGAGCGATGGAACCATGCAGCGAATCAGTCAGATACACATCTAGGCATCTCTCTGTAACAAGCGCATGCTGTTCCGTAGCCGTGTAATGTGGCCGCTTCAGGAGGTACTCGCGAACAGATTGGTGCGCGAAGCGGAAAATAGCTTGCTCAGAATCAAAGACAACCAGGTTGCGGCAAAGCCGAAGAATGTCATTTTCGGGCGACTGCAATTGCTCGTTTTCAGACTCAGAACCTTCATCCGAATCCGAAGACATGTCCTCGTCGACTTTATACACCGCGGCAACGAGCTCCTCAGCAGATAACAGGCGCTGGGCACATAGCAACCATTTCAGTGTCTGAACTGCTACATCCCGTCCGTGTGTCTCGGTCTGGTCTATCTGCGCGTAGATAATGTCGTACAGGCCGGAAAGCTCCGACGGGAGCTGGCCAAGGGCTTTCTTGAAGTCTGGGAGGAACTTGATCCTCTTTAGGGCCTCTAGCGACATTTCCACCCACCTAAACATCCCTTGAGCACCGTCGATGAGAGTCTCGATCATCTTGCGTTTGAAGTTTGGGGACACCTTGCCGTCCAAAAGAAGTCGCTTCGAGATCAGACGATCTACTTCTGATTGGACAAAGCGCGCGATATCGCTGGTGTTATTCTCCACGCTGATTGAGATATTTTTGGATCCTTCCAGATGCAATTTCTAGAGAAATGGTGTTTGTTAGCAGGCACGTCTCAGCTCGAATCTATAGACATTCATGTATGTCTATATTCAGAGCCAAAGACATAATGTCACAAGGACACTACTCACGATATCAATGTCACCGCGACTAGAAACAAACACTTTCACAACTTCCGCAGAATTGCTAATGATCTCGTCCAAGGCTTCCAAAAGCTCGTGACGTTTATTTTCTTCACATTCGTCGAGAGCATCAATGATGATTGTTGCCGGGTGAATCTTGGTGAGTTCAATGATCAACCTGGTGCAGTCCTGTACTGTCAACTTCTTGAGCGCGGAACAATCCTCTTCAGCCTTATTCCTCCGGGCTTCATACTCTTTTGCAACAGGTTCCTTGACGGGCAGATCTGGTTTGGAGCAGGCAAGCTGTCTTAGTAGGGCACCCATGATCTCAGCAGGCTTGGCGCGTTCTGGCTCCGCGGTGCTTCTTGCGCAGTAGAAAAAGGCAATAGAAGAGTCCGAGTTTGCATCAAACACAGTGTTGATGACGGTCGCTCTGATCCAGGGCCTCAAACTCAGCATGTGCGGCGCTGCTAATAGTGAAAAAAATACCACAAGTCCTCCAAAGGAAATTATGTTGGATTGAGCTTTAGGAAACCAACAGCTTACACGAGTCTAGTCTTCCCCGAACCAGCTGTGCTTAGATTAGTCACAGGTAAATGGTACTGTAGGAAGGGCACTTACGTATTCCGTGGAGCCAGAGTATGGAGGACACGCTCGACTGTCCCCACTCAATGAAATGCTGGTTCTCGAGTAACCATTTGCCGGATTCGTCTAGTAAGCCTTTCGATAGATCCTCATGATGGCTTCTGTATTCGATTGCGGACATCCAGCGGAAGACTTCTAACCGCTCTTCTCCTGGCAAGAGCTCAGTATTACTGGCTGAAGTAATCAAGTGAAGAAGAAGCTACTATTAAACTTATCCTGAATTATAGATATCTGATCGCTCATCTGCACCATAGGCTTGTTGAGTCCTATCAATGTGTCCCCGAGTATCCGATCACGTGTAGTGGTGTCTTCTCTCATTGCCCGTTGCACTATCATATGATGAGCCAAGTTCGACGTGGTTGGGAAGAGGACATGCTCACGCTCCACATCGACCAACTTTGTCCATTTCTCGACCTCAGTCTCTGAGATCTTCGCCCGCAATTCGTCATTCTGCTTGCGTATCGCCTCTATTAAGCTTCGGCCAAATCTTTCTGAGATCATGGATCAGTATAGAACTCCTTGTCTCTCGTGGATTCATGCGTTCTTGGACTGCTATGGTCACATACTCCAAGCATTTCCAGTACAGTAAACCTTGACTTTTGCCAAGTAGGTAAGTATAGCTGCGTAGAGCTTCGTGATGGCTTCGAGAAGTCCTAATTCCGCGTCGCAGTTTTGGTATAGATAAAGCTTTTCAACTATAGTGTACCGCGTGATAAGGCTAGAAACGGACTCAATTCCTTCCACAACGTTGCTTAACTCATCGATATCTGAAAATCCGATCTATGCTCTTCAGCATCAGCAGATCTTGAGCTCTGTGGTATGTCACCCTACCGTGGTGAGATATCTCACGGTTGCCCACGGCAAAGCGGCGTAGCCACTCTGATCCAACAAAACTCCCATGTCAATGATCTTGATGAATTCCTTGACCCATATGGAGATCTTTTCAAGGACATGTCGGAGCTTGACCTCTTCACCATTCTTGTTACGATAAAGCCTCCAGCCTTTTGAGAGGCAATCATTCTTTCTGCTTTCTGTAGCTTCCTGAACCTTGTCGACGAAGCACAGATCAGCACGTTAGACGTGGGTTTCATAAGCCACGGAAGCGCTGTTCGCTCGCTTTATGGAAAATCGTTAACATACGTTCTTCAGAACGTCAAGCATACTCGATGAAGGATCTTTAAACTGCTTTCGATCCTCGGCACTAAGAGTAGTCAAAGCTTGCTCCCACAAGTCTATGTTTGCGGCATTGTTGCCGCTAGATGTCGAGAGTTCCGGAACAAGAATGGGCGCTATCGAAGACATTGTGATAGACGTCGGCGCAGGTGATGATCATCTGTCTGTCCAGGACTACTGTTATTGCAGTGGCGCTGAGATGGAAGTGAGTGAGCAAAGGTAGCCAGCAGATTGAGTCCTCCTAGCGTGTTTAGGTCGCTGGCGGCGGGGTTCGAGCCGAAATTATTCCGTTGGACAGCTTAGCGCCTCCACCATAGGACAACCAAGCGCGTACCCAAGTTACCCCTTGATAGTCCAACATTGTATAAGCCGATCTGTTTGATCGCACTCTTAAATTGGTCTTTCCTGCTCTACCGTAGAGCATGTTGTTAAGAGAGGGTGGCGGGAAATCGTTGTGGCTTCGTCCTTTCCATTTTGGCACACTGTTGTTTTCCCTTCGGTAACAGGACCATCATTTAGGGCTCATTTGGCCACAACCGTCATCCTTTCTCTCTCAGGAGAGAGAGAGAGCCTATTGAGACCGACCAAATTCTATACAAGACTCTTGCTATATCCTCTTACTTCGATATGGCAGAGACGCTGACCTTTCTCGACGAAGACGTTCCGATAGCCGACAGGGATCGGTCTCCTAGGTGTTTCGTAGTTGCCCAACCCTTTGAGTTTTTGCGTAACGGGGGCAAGATGTTTCTCTCCTCATACAGCGATCCTCAAAACATACAATCTACCGCTCAGAGTTCCTTCCTGGTAAACTGCGGCGAATACGAGACATGTCGCCCCATCACTTGGAGGTCCGAACATGTCACCCAGTTATCCAGAGGCTTCTGAACTATCTAGGAGAGTAGGAATCTACACTGTGAGATCTCTTGGCTCGGCTGAATACTGCGTACTAGTACACTACCAGACATATTTGTAGCCGGCATCACGTGCTAGTACAGGTGGATCTCTAGCCAGCATTTTGGCAAACGAGCCGATAGCAATGTCTAAGATGGATATTGGTCTGGAAAAACTTTGCGAACGGTGTCTCTTGGAAGTCATATATTACATTTGTCCAGGCTCAAACACTCAGATCCCACTGGAGCGCCAAGAAGAAGACCCTTGTGGTCAGCGGTGCAGCTACTTCGGTCGGTACCGGCAGTGGGTTCTTCTTTCCCTTTCAGTACCTATAAAATTCGACAGCGACTCCGGCTTCGGAATTAGGGAAGACCAGGATGACTGTCCAGATGGTACCTTCCGCTCATCTGTTCTGGATTTCGCTGTGACTGTCGAGCTTTCAGGTTAGTTCTTGCCTGGCTGTCCAGCAAGTCAGAAGCTTTATGGGGGGAAGGAGTCCATCGTGTAGATGATGACGGCAGAGGCCCAAGGTTGGAGCATGGCTAGTGAGTATCAGGTCTCGCAAGTACCGATGGCTTGAAGGATGTGCAGTCACATGACCGGCTGGAGTGCCCTGACAAATGCAGCGGGGAAGCTACTGTCTCTTGCAGAGTAATGTTGTACGATACTTCACTGCTCTGCTTAAGTGACGTTATAGCATAGAGCATAGGAAACATCGTCTCACGAATCAGTGTCGTATGGTGGCGGTAGGAGAATCATGATTTGAGGCATTCCGCAAAATGATAACTCAACTGCTATACGTGGTACACTTGAACTGTCGACGAAACGATTGTAGTAGTATTCGAGGAGAACATCTTGTATACAGAAAGCTCTATGTTTAGACCACTGATGATTGGGTTGTTAAGACTGATAGAAAGGGCGTTCAATCTTCGATTTTGCCGGGGCTCTCATTCGGATCGATTTTTTTATACTAGCAGGGCGAAATAGGCTGAAGCAAGTGCTGGGAAGGTCCTAAAGCCCCCTCCTTGCTGCACAACATGTAAAATCATCAATTGCGGAGTTCATGCACATTTACGCTTGCCTCGGGTCGAAGAAAAAAGAACGGAACGCGAAAAAAGGGCCGGCGATAATCGCAAGAATTACAACGTCTTCCCTGCCAATCCTTATAATTTGACAGCGGGAGTCTTCAAGACGAGCTTTCACTTTACAGGGTGTTCTAATTCACTAATGGTATAATTCTTAAAATGAAAGTCTGGGTGTGCATGGGGCCCTCTTGAATCGATTGATAAGTTACCTGTTCGACTCCAATAGTCTGCCTCCTTCCGGTCTATTTTTATACCCCTGGGCTTGCATAAGGCTGTGAGCCGATTCTGCATCTTCAACCCCTTCAGGACTGCATATGCAACGTTGATCTTCCAGCCTCTGGATGCAGGAAGCCGGACTATCTTCTTGCTTGGGCCAATGTGGTGTACGGTAGGTATTCATCTCCTTGTCTCGTCCGTCCTATCCGCAGACAATCATCTTCCTTATTTTTACATCTTGAAGGGTGCATAGCCTCGTTTTGGTACCTTTCGCAATCGTCACTGTTGCTGTCATCATGCTTTCATTCATTGTGGCAGCCGCGCTCGCCCCCGCCCAGCCAACTTTGTCCCTACAATCCGAGGAGACTCTCCACCCGGGTAGTCCGGCTCCCGGCCAACCTAAAGCCAATAAACGGAGGGCCCAATACTTTCTACATATCATCAATTGATGACCCCATGACATCTGTTTGCACGCACGGGAAGCATTGGGACTGATGCTCTCCCTTATTCGGGGAGTGTAGAGAGTGGTAGGTTTCTGCCAAAATCTAGGTGAGTGCTCTGTACTCTCTGTTCGTTGTTCTTGTAAGGACTATGCATGCACTGCGCAATGTATGGGGGGAGAACCATGAAGGATTGCAAAATTTGTTATGATGGTGGTTTCATACCATTCAGCTAAGGACGGCAAGTACTCGCAAAATGAGCCTGGGAATTGTTGGCACTAGAGCAGGCTAGGCAGACGTTCCATGCGCATTAGCTGAACGTGGACTTGCCGCTAAAGTTCCTTCAAGGTTCCTGCATAAACATGCAGCCTATCAAGTGCCGGCCCAGCCGCTTGCATTTTAGGGATTTTCATTGCACATCTAGAACGCTGATAGTCGCGTCTTAAATCGTCGGCGTGTTTCTACGAAGGATCTCCAGAGTCCAGGACTGCATATGTATGTAATATGTAATCTTGATCTTTCAGCCTCTGCAAGTCTGGATGCAGTAAGCCGGATGGATTGTGTCTTACTTGAGCCCATGCATATCCCCTCATCCCCTTCATTCTTTTCGAAATTTACTGCTGGATAACCGTGCATATATCGATCGCATTCATATCTAACCTTTCGCAATTTTCACTGTCGCTATCATCATCATGCTCTCCTTCATTTTTGCAGCTGCTCTCGCCCTGCCCTTCCATGGAGCATCAGCAGCTCCTCAGAGTGCGTTTAGCACGCTTCTCTTGTCCTATCTTACCACTGACTTTTTCAGCATTCTCACCCAATTCCACCGCAATATTTCCGTTAGGGCCAGCGGTAACCAAAGCACCAACAGGGAACTGTTCCAACAACTGTGCCTATCCTCAGATTGATCTAGGCTTCATAACATGGTCCCAGATGTCCATTACCGCGACTTATACAGCAGAAACCGTGGTACTCATTGTGAACAAGAGAAACAACAGTACTCGAACGACTACCATCTCCAATACGGAAATCGATTTCGGAAAAATCGCTACACCCACTAATTTAAACAGCGACGGCACAGTGACCGCCTCCGTGGTTGATAATGACGGGAGCACTCGTGTCATGTGAGTAATACTTGGACTGCTTTATACACACTATGTGACCTAACGTTATTCTCTTCAAGCGCGTACCCCACGAGTGTCTACTCCGATTACGCCCCAAACATAACATGGACCGGGACTCTCTCCACCACCGTTAGCGGCACCCCAACATGCTCAATAGCTCCTACCGGCGCAGTAGCCGTCTTCCCATCGCATCCCCTGCTCCCCGAAGGCGTACAGGCGACAGGTGTCAACACAATCGAGGATCCACGAGGTTGGACGTTTGTTCCTATGGGGGACCAGACGTGTGGAGATACGGGGGACCTGATCGAGAATTTCTTTCCGGGCCTGGGTGTCTGGAACTGCGAGGCGTCAGGTGATTGTGTGGGACCGATAGCAGCGTTGCAGACAGCGTTATATCTCACAAAGACTTCGACATCGACGGAGCCGGATGCCGGGCCAACTCCGCCGCCGGCGCCGGCGTCAAGCACGCAGCAACCGGTGGCCCAACCGGAGAAGACAGCACCCGCCGAAACACCTACATCAAACGCACCTCCGGCAGAAACACCTTCTTCCACGGAAACGCCCCCTCCGGAAGCTTCCCCCCCGGAAACACCCCCAGTAGCGCCCCCCCCAGCACCCGCGTCCACGAGCATCGTCATCACCCCCTCCCCAGGCCCCGCAACGACCGTCCCAACCGCCCCGGTAGCGATCCCAGTCCCCGTCACCTCGACGGATCCAAAAGGCCGCATCACCATCTCCACCAGCACCGCCGTCGCCCACCCCATCGTCCTCACCTCCACCAACGCCCAAGGCCGCCCCGTCCCCACGACCAGCCTCTCCACCGCCTCCATCTCCGCCTCCGTCCCCATCGTCCTCACCTCCACCAACGCCCACGGCACCATCCTCTCCTCAACGACCCACCTCCCCGCCATCATCCTCACCGCCACCGACGCCGCCGGCTCCTCATCCCTCACCACCTCCGCCCTCATCCCCCTCCCCGCCCCCATCACCCTCGACGGCGAAACCATCACCCCGAACCCGCAGTCCCAATACCTCATCTCGGGCCAAACCCTCTCCCCCGGCTCCACCATCACCCTCGGCGCCGGCCCCGCCGCCACGGTCCTCACCCTCCAAACATCCGGCCCCTTCCCCGCCCTCGTCTACGGCCCCCGCACCTCCCCCCTCCCCCCCTCCGCCCCCCTGACCATCGGCGCCGACACCGTCACCCCGAACCCGCACTCGCAGTACCTCATCTCGGGCTCCACCCTCGCCGTCGGCTCGCCCGTGACGCTCGGCGCCGGGACCGTGCTCGCGCTGCAGACGTCGGGCGCGGAAACGGCGCTCGTGTACGCGGCCCGCACGTCCGTGTTGACCCCGACGCCGCCCGCCATCGTGGTGGGGTCGGAGACCATCACGGCGGATGGTCGGACGCGGTATGTGGTCGGGTCGCAGACGCTGACGGCGGGCGGGGCGGTGACGGTGGGCGGGACGAGGGTGAGTCTGGCGGCGGGCGAGAGCGATGTCGTGGTCGGGTCGAGCACGGAGGCTTTGGCGCCGTATATCACGGCCGGGTTTGGGGCGGGGGCGAACGGGACGACGCCGTTGGCGTTTAGGGGGGGTGCGGAGGGGAGGGGTGGAGGGAGGTGGGGTTGGGGGCCGTGGTGTGGGTGTAGATGGGCTGTTTTTGGGTATATACTTCAGATAATCTTTGTATAAAAGTGTATCTATCTATATATATATATGTAAAACCTCCTGTCAACACGATGGCGAATTCCCACCGGCAGTCACAAAAACCCTCACCTCACCTCACCTCACCTCACCCCGGCATCCCCTCACCTCCTCAACCTCCCCTCCACAACCGCCTGCGTCCCCACCTCCGCCCGCCAAACCTTCACCAACGCCAACCCCACAGACTCAAACAAATCCCTCCAATCCGCCTCGCTCCGCTCCCTGCCCGCAAACGTCAGCACCGTCAGATCCATCCAGTAGCAGTACAGCTCCTCCTTCTGCACCCGATCCGGGACGAGGACCTCGGCGATCAGGAGTCTGGAATCGGGGCCCATGGCATCGACGTTGTGCCGCAGGATCGTTCGACACACTACGTCCCGGTCAGCGAGCCCGCTCTCGTCATCAGACGATATTTTCTCGTCAAAAAGTGGGTCCTGCCTCACAGTCATCGGGCCAATCGTGCATGATCCTCCTCAGGTAATAAACGCACGCGTTCCGCACCGGCTGCGGCGTCCAGAAATCGTGGACCGTCGGATGGATGTCCAGCTCCGGGGGCAGGTAACCCGCCGGGACGTGGTCGACGACGCGGGCGAGGTCTTGGGTTATGATTCTGCCTGTCAGCCGGGGGAAGGCCTGGCGGATTTCCTTCATGGTGCCGCCTTGGGAGGCACCGACGTCGACGACGAGGACGCGGTTTTGTCGTTGGCATGTGGCGGAGAGGGGGGCGAGTTCGGTGTCGAAGGGGTAGATGCCGACGGCGGGGACGGTGGACCATTTGCCCTGAGGGATGAACGGCTCGTCAGGGCGTGGGGTAAACGGCGAGGGGGAGTGCCTACGCTGATTCCGATGGCAAACTTTCGTAACTTTTCCGGGGAGCGTCCGACCACTTTGATCCAATCTTGTCCTTCCATGCCATATGTCCAGGAGTAGGGATTATGGGTTGGGCTCGATGGCGACTCCAGCGGATGAGATTTGAAATACTCTGGCAAGCGAGAACATACGTGGAGCATATCGTCCATCCTTGCGAGGTACTCAGAGTCAGACAGATGCAAAAGCGGAGATGACACAGAGAAAGGATGCGGGAATCCGGAGAAAGGTGTATGTGACAATGAAGACATCTCCTTGCCTTACATGACTTCGAAGAAGTATCCATATCCCGGTTCCAGAAAATTGATCGAGCGGATCGTATGAGCGTATTCGTCTTGCTCGACTTCATCCAACATACCGTCTGCGACGAGCATACGCATCATTCGGACGAGAGTCAAAGTCAGCGGTGACCATTCTTCACCACAGCTGTTCACGTAAAGACATACTAATCAAAGTCTTTTCAGACCCCACCTCCGCTGCCAGCGTCGCAGCCGTAATGCTCCCTTTCCTCGGAATCTTTTCAAAAGCGCCGATTGCCATGGTGAAGCGCAACGCCTGCGCTGCATAGACCTTAGACACAGTTGTAGGTCAGCTCGCAAGTGCGAAGGACTGGACCGTCGGACTTGACACCCCATACCTGCGCAATGCGATCAAAGAAAGCATCGTCTCCATCCTGAAGTTCGGTAACGAGGTTTTTGGCATCACGGAGCGCTTTTACCCTAGCTACGCGGTCCGAAGGATTCTCAAGATAATTATTGACTGTTAATTGCGACTCGGTGGCGATGCTGCGAAGTCTTTGTAGGTTTGGCGAATCCATTGCTGACGGAAAGGGTCTGATGAGTATAGAGTACTTACACAGTATGTCCCCACGTTCGAGGGATGAGTCTAGGATGATGCCGGTTATGCACGATGATGTGATGTAGGTAGGCTAGCCGCTATCTGCTGATACTTATCGCTGGGCAACCACTGCGAGGTGTTATCTTTGTCACATTTTGCTACATCTAGTCATACCAAATTGGCTACATACTTTAGAATACCATGATCAAAGGGGGATAGCATTCAGCCTCTCTCAAGCTAGTTCTAGCCCTCGAGTATAGCGAGTCAAGCCTGTCAGAGGCTACACTGGAATGCCAGTGACATGAAGCATAACCTTGACAAAGCCTCTCTCTCTCTACCGATCGAGTTGATACAAGCAGCTCTGCTACCTTTGATGGTAGCTCGTCAGCAAAGTGCTAAGTGACCGATATTTCAATGAGACAGGTTAGACAGGGACTGAAAAGTCTCCGATTAAGGTGATGGCGGGTGCGAGGATGTATATCCCGAGTGCATTTGTGGGGAAAGCTGCAAAGTCGGCATCCGGATGCGAGGGAGAATCTCATCATGAGTGTCGTGCTGCTGGCCACCGTCTGTCTGAGCCTCTGGTCCGTCACCATCTAATCGCTCCGGAGTTCGGCTATCGCGAGAGGACCCCTCATGTTGTAATTCCTCTATCAGAGGCCCAGTGCTTGACCGTCTGCGAGACTGGTCGTTGAGTGCTTGATTGGCCGCCCCGTCTGCGTTACTTGGCTTTGCATTCCAATCCCAAATCAACGTCTTATTAAATGCCGTCGGTTCCCGTCCTGTGGCGCTTTGCCATGGGATACGAACAACTTTCCAGATTAGGATTAGGATCTTGTCCCATAAGCCGAGTAGCAATCGAATCCAGTAGGTGTATTTCTTGAACCGTCTAGTAAATCTAATCCCTTCAGACGCGTTCCCAAAGTCCTCCGTGGCGAGATGGCTTTGAGTGCAAAATTCCGCAACAATGTAGGCAAGGCCCACGACCAATACAGCGCACGAGAGTGAGGTGCCGACACCCCAGTAGTATGTGACGCCATGTTCACGGTAAAAATCGACGTTTTCAAAATCGGTATATCCCTAGTGCCAGATGTCAGTGAACTTCTGGAAATTTTGGAAATGCTAGACAATCTCGTACTCCGCCTGAGGCCCAGATGCTCGATATGCAATCGCAAGTTACATAGGATCCGACACTTCAAATTACTTAGCCTCAGTCTACCACATTATACTTCCAACACTTACGTTTGAGCAAAGACAATATAGGCCAGCCTAAATGATTTTGGACTTAGAACGTCTCTTCAGGATAAAGTTTGGGTGGTGAAAGAGGTCAGGGAGCCTCTCACTCCTGCGCAGAATGGATTTGGGAATCAAGGCTTGCAGAATGTGACTCACCATATCGAATTTTCTACTTCTATGACCCGTAAGAGCATATCAACGTGATCTGTCCACCTCGATTTCTCCCACCAGTCGAGCATCCTTTTGACCTTTGTCCTTCCTGCTTTCGTGAATTGGCCAGTGTTTGCGCGGTTGAGTGTTCGCTCGAAGTGACACAGCAGCGTAGAGACAGGATCCCGGGGCGTGTGATCACTGATCCACCACACCCAACGCCGATTCTCTAGGTAGCCAGGCCGAAATCCCCAGCAGAGCATCTCGACTAGGAATAGAGTCATCGTTGTGACAACATAGATCATATAGCCGCCAGATCTGCAGCCGAGACCGACTGTCGGTGTGTAGTCTGCCTGTGGTTAGTAGAGAGTTTCAGGAGGTGAAACAAAAATTATACATGACAAGATGAAGGCGCCTCCAGCTGAAGTGCAAACTACGCAAATGGAGCTCGCGATTTGCCGAATCATTCGAGGGTCAAACCAAATCAATCGATGGTCTTCGTCTCTGTGATCACGCATCTAGATTACAGTTTCGCAGTCAGCATTGCCTACCTGAGGGGTATATCGAGCCTCGGAACATGTTTCTGGAGTCACAACTCCCAGGACGTCTTTCGAGACTCAAGATCTGGTCCAAAAGAGGGAACTTGAACGGGGAAGATACGTACAAACGTCCTTGCTCTATTGGCGTTATGCTCGGGCAGCCAGCCTCTTCCATCCTCAGCCATGAACTTATCCTCGAAACTACACAAGAGAGGATGGGCAACTCCGTAGTGCCATCTAATCCTCCCCTGACCAGCAAAGTCTGTAAAGAAGTCCTCGAAACTGTCGTCTCCTAGGAGTCTGATCCAATGAAAAAATTCTGGGGGGCGGTGAATCCGTTTCCTATAGGTCTCTCGAAGTTCATCATCGATGAGAGCGCTGCGTACAGATGCCAGGAGACGATTCAGCTTCACGCGGATCCGGCCTGCCGCCACAGCGTTACGATCGACAACGCATGACAAGATGAATATCGGCAGAAAAGCTAGAAGCAGCCCCAGCGCAAGGTTGTGAGCGGCCTGGTTTGTTCCTATGTTTCCAAATGCAGACTGAATTGATATTGCCATGGCGAGGAGAAACCATAAGGTGGACACAAACACTGGAATCACTCCTTTCTTGCGAAAAACCCTTATGGTTCCAGCAAGTTTCTTCCGCTGGTCCGTCAGGCTAGCTTCGGTGGTCATTGGTAGCTCGTCACTGAAGAGTGCAATACGCAGAAGTTTCTCAGCTGCAATCATAGTTTCGTCCTGGCCGACCAGGTCCCGCCTGATCAGATCTGCAAGGTACGTCCGATCAGTATAGAACCAATTCTTGGGCGATAGCGGAACTTGCACTGGTTCATGACGCTCAGTATGTACAACGAGTCCCGCATTTGAGCAAACTGAGAGTCTTCACCCGGGAACTCATCGTATGGTGTAGCCATGTCCACCATCATGGCACATTTGCCGGTGATTTTGATATTCCACAAGACGTAGGAGATGCTAGCGATTGGGTTGCCAATCCAACGTGCGAGCGCCAAGAAGCTTTTGAAATTCTCGTTGCTTTCGAAGGGGGCCTGTAGAATTAGTCCAACGACCGGCAATACCTTCATCTGCGTAAGCCACTGATTGCACTCGGTATGACAAGAATCTTACCCAGGTGGTGATAGTGGAGCTCACATCAACCCAAGCGTAGTAGTCTGAGCCTTCGCCGCAAATATTTCTGCAACCTTGAACAGTTATAAGTGGTGGTGGGGGTACGACATGTTTCAGAATGCCTCTGATGGTTCCGTTGTATGCATAGTTGGGGTATTTGTACGTATAATTGCCGGGGTAGGTGCCGTTCACGAACTCGACGCCGCAAGCCGCGAGATTGAGTCTCATCTTGGACAAACGGTATGGGAAGTGACGGTCAAGTAGAGATACGGTGTAGTAGAAACAAGATGGCCTTAGGGGAAGATGAATATAAGGAAATTATAGAGGGCGCGCGTTCATCGACGGGTAAAATGCGGCTCTGTCAGACGGATATGCCATGAGTCATGCAGGATGCAGCCTTATGCCAACTCAGAATGGAAGGTAGAGAGTTTTCAGCTGAAGTTGGAAGCGGCCGCCTGCACGGCGCCCGTGTCTGGTTAACCTCAGAATCATGTATGAAGAAATATATTTGTAGGAATCAGCCTCGACTCTCGGATATGTTCCACTCACAGGTCGGCATCAGCATCTCAATAAGTTGATGACTTGAAGAGGATACGATGGAAAAATGGTGGGAGGATTAGCATAAAGAAACGATGATGCGATTGGATGACGGGTATTTGCCAAGACTTCTTGGCCCTGCAAGGCAGGTGCACTCGTCACCAGAGATAAGGTATCTTCTGGCGGCGTCAATGTCCTGCGTAACATCTAGGATTCATCCCTTCTCCTTCACATCGACGAGTAGCACAAAACGTGAAGCGTATCCCAGCACGTGTTCTGGATATCAATCACCACCCTAAAACGATACCTTATCGCCGCATCTGTCTTTGCGTCTAAGTCTCTGCGCTGCAGCTCTAACGCCGCCCTTCCAAATATCTGTCAACGAAAGCGGGATAGTCACGATACAAGCTGTCGTGTGGCTCCCAAGCTCTACTCCCATTGTTCCAATGCACGTGATATTCTGTCACACTGTTTAGACGCTGTCTGGAGATGATCCACAAGGGCCGACGAGGTCGAGATATAGCCGTTGGGGCTGTCGGCGGAGCTTGTATGCTGGGGATAGAGGCAGGGGTAGATCTGGGCGGTAGGTTGAGCTGCGTTGATAGGTTAATACCAAAGCGCCAAGAGCAAGGTTGAGACAGCTTACCGATCGCTGGAAGAGCTCTGGCACAGGAGTTCGAGAAGACCTTGAGCCTGATGCGATTGGTGGAGTCGCTGGTGGGTGTGGCGCGATGAGAGCAGGTGCTAACCGTGAGTTCGGCTGTATTCCGGAATTAGCATTCCCACGCTTCAAAAAGCTCGGACAAACGTACCTCCCCCAGGTCTACTTCAGAACCAGGATCCTGAGGAGATAGTGGGCTTGATACGATTGGTAGGACCGCTGGTGGAGTTGGCGCACTCGTAGTGGGGATAATTGGTAAGCTAAGCTGTATCGATGGTGAGTTCAAGTGTATAGATGCACGTCGTGCACTGGCGGCAGGTACTGAGGGTGGCCCGAGCTGTATGGATGGAATTGGAGCACCGGTGGCAGGTGACGTTATTGACCCAAGTAGTGTCGCTGGACTTTGAGATGCTAGGGGTGATGAGTCGAGTAGATTCGGGCTCTGCGCACTGGTAACAGGGGCTAATGGTGGGCCGAGCTGACTTGGCAGTGAAGCACTTGTAACGGGTGCTATTGGAGAGCTGACCTGACTTGGCTTGGAAGCACTCGTAACAGATGCCACTGGAGAGCCTAGCCGCATCGAGCGTCGACCTCCGTCACTTGAAACAGGCCTTAGTGGTGAACTGATCAATGGTAGATTGAATCGTGTTGGGCTTCGCGCTCCGGCAGCAGGTGCCAATGGAGAGCTGAGTTGTAACAACCGTCGACCTCGAGCACTAGTAACAGGTGTTGATGGTGTGCTTAGCTGTATCAGGGAGTTAGTATCTCACGCTTCAGGCAATCTTGGAGAAGCGTACCTCTCGCGCGTATGCTCTAGATGGAGGGCCCGGAGAAGGCGTTCGGTTTGAGGGTCTTGCAGTGGCAGAGGTTACAACCCACGCTCTCGAGGGAGGTGTGGAGGCCAGCAGCTCAGGCGTAGCTTGACCCGTCGGCGCATCTGGCATCGGAGTATCGGCAATCGAGGCATCAGGTATTGGTGGGCTATCAGGTAGGCGGGGGTCAGGCGTAGCGGCATTCAGTATTGGTGAGTCAGGCTTCGGGTTGTACGTTCCCTCCACGATGGCTTTTATGATGGGATTCTCAGAATGCTAAAATTCGTTAGCTCGGTATCAGACCTAGGCTTCTACTGCATCACACTCACGGAGCGCCGAACCACAGCATGTCTCCACTGGGATCTTGCCCTGAGAAGTTCGCTGACCATAGCATAGTATGTGTTCGGACTCGTCAAGGGCAGCGGATCGCCTCTCTCGTATTGGCGATTGACAAGGACGTACTCCCATTGGCGAAGCGATTTCTCGAAGGAATCACCATAGAACACGTTATAGAGTCGCCAGAGGAACTTGTCATAGGACTCATCTTTCGGAACAGTCACTCGAATTGGCTGCGCTTCGTCTCCTCGACCGAGATCGTATGCCACATGGAAACTCACCTTGGGCCTCAGATTGAAGCGGCCAACAGCTGGGTTTATATCGTCTGCTGAAGGTGTGCTTGCTGTGGACATGCTGGGACCGGATGTGGTTGCGAGCGAGCGACCGGCCACTGTTGGATCCGTCGCTACAGGTGCAACGCCGTGCTTGTGTTCCAGGTGGTAGACCCATGCCCCCTTCACAACAAAGGTTTTTGAGCATCGAGGACAGTTGAAGGAGGACATTGGTGGGTGATTTGAGTTTCAACCATAGGTTGGCGACAGTCTTGATTTAGGATGTGATCTTGATGTTGAGTCATCGGCAGTCTGTTGTTGTGTCGCGAAGTGTGGCGAATGCATATCGATTGAGAATAGGGTTGTTGTGGGTGCTAATTGTCATACCCGCCCTCAACACATCAACGGTTGTGAAGTGATATATAGCGGTAAAGTCTTGGCAAAATCAAGCAATCTTCCATTTTGCAGAAAGGATAGACAATCAGTCCTAAAAGTCACCCATATCCTCGTTAAACTATGCGGTTGTTTACCATCTTCACACTAGAAATAGAGACATGGAGTCTATCCAGTGCTCAATCTGTGCTCGGCTATTCTCACGTAAATACAGCCATGACACGCACTTCCCCAAGTGTGACGGCAAGACCGAGAATGTTTTAGCAATTGGAATCAAGCGTCCAGCGCAAGTACTGCCTATATTGAAGGGTCATCAGCTTCCGGCTTTTCAGAAGCCTAGGCAGTGATATCGTCATCCATCCCTCAAAGAGTCTGACTGGGAGCAAACTTAGAACCCAACTCTTAGACAGACCACAACCTCAAGGCCAAGGCGGAAGATTTTTCCTTCCCCCCCCCTCCCAGAATAGTCTACCGAGATGATGAAGTGTTTCAAAACGGCTTCGAGAAGGCTCGAGTAAGTCAAAGATACTGTCTTGGGCCTCTCGCTAACAGGTAGACCAAAGGCTAGGACTCCAATACCCTACATTTTGGATGGTCTGAGGATACCTGTGATGAATATCCAGGATGGGCACAGATTGTCTTGTGGCTTCTACACAGACAGATCCATCGGCGGCCCCTGGCATCGGGGTTGGGGGACTGCAGGATGATCAAGTAAGAGCAGCATACCAACAGCTTACCAACAGGATTTTCTCGCTAAACGGCAATGCATTGATCCGAGGCAGGCATGCCGGCGAGAGTGCCTATCGATGGGATGTCACCTCAATTCCGAGTCTCTTCAGCGAGGATTTTCTTTTCCAGATCGTTAACAGCGGTGGTGGCAGTACCGTCTACAGGCACTTAGAGTACCTTGTACGATGGTGCGATGAGCGACACCAAGCATGGCAGACGAAAGCTGAGCTTCTAGAAAGGAGCGATTACCAATGCGAATGGATGTTTATGATGGGAGATAGCAGGTGGATGATGGTGGTCGTCGTGCTTTGCGCTGTATTCCGTGCTTAGCCCTTGATCTGCAGTGGGGAATTGGCAGCAAAGGTATGCTCCTGTCAGCGAGTCAATACTTCTGCAATCTTATTTCCTCTACTGTGCGGCAAGAGTGCCACATGTCATCTCTTAAGGTAGATGGGTATCGTAAGCTTTGATGATAGCAGGGCTTTCCCGAATACGCTGCGGCTCCCGATTCATCACGACAACAATGATGCCCATACATCAAGGCATCGAGCTCGACAAGTATCTTAGCGAGTGCGTTTTGAGTTGCGGATTGCCTTGTCAGCTCGTAGAAGGTACCTTACCTCGAGGTATGGTGGAAGGCTCAAATTTCCCCAGCTTTGATGATGGTCAATCTCCGGTGCCTGATCTACAGGATCCGGGAGCTAATGCAAGCCCAAGCCTTCCGCCCCACCATAAGGTAAGGTAGACGTTGTAGCTTACCTTCCTTACCTTACCCATGACGGTCAAGAAGTTGAATTGAAGACAGCGACTTCTTGTCTTTCTCCAGAGTCCCATCTCTACCAATTATGGTATGTCGATCGATGACGGGGGTGAGGGGTCATTCATATGAATGTGAAACGGCCGGCTGCTCGACTCGGCCTAGCGACGGGTGCTTCCCGGGCCTCATCCTGGAATCCCCGAGGATGCCCCTCGACCCTGACTTCACCGTTGCCACGCTTTTTCAACGAGGGAAACACTTTATCAAGTGACTTGTGCGGGCTAAGCCTGGCTGCAAGCAGAACAGAAGCGCACAGTCAAGGAACTGTTATCATGGTGAAGCTCCGTTACCAGATTTTCCCCCTTGAACATCCCTGCCATCTCGCAGTAGAGCAATACTCAAATGATCATTGGCTGAACCCCGCCAGATTTGCAAGCGCTGCCGGTGCAAATCTGTTGGTAAAAGACTAAAAAGAGCCTGCTTGCAGAAATCCGCTTCGGAGGCTTAGCGGCTTCATTCTAAGCGTGTCATGCCGCCCCTTCCATTTTATTCTGATACACATACGACTACATTCCAAAACCTCATTTCCTCTGCATTCTTGCTCACACTTTTATCAACATCTCGCCTCCCAACCCGCCCTTCTCTTTTCAACCACGCTCATTTTTGTCGGTGACAAGCTACATTCCTTTGCTTGCCCCATACAACTTTCTGTTTTCAACCAGTGCTTCTCGCAAGCCTCGGCCTTGCCATCACATTCATTCGTCCATATTTGACCACACCTTGCTCTCTTCCTTACAACAAACCAAGCTCTCGCCACGACAAGCAACGATCAACCAGTAACAACAAAATCAATCCCCAGCCAAAACAACATGCGTACCTCACTCCTTCTCTCAGTACTCCTCGGCGCTGGCGCCATTGCTCATCCTCACTACAAGCTGAACAACCCGCTTGCCCACCACCACCACAAGCGTCAAGACCCGATCGTCGCCGTCGACTATCTCAAGAACGCTCAAGGTCAAGTCACCGAAGTGGTAGACATTGCAGAGGCTGTCGCTACCGTCTATCAAGGAGGTGCCACTGCGCCGACTCCACCTGCCGCCGCCCAGCCCAATGAAGCTGCTGCAGTGGTCCATGTCAACGCAGATTACCACGTTCCCGCGCAAGCCAATTCTCATCCGAATGGCAATGGGCAAGCCGCACCACAACATGAACAGCCTAAAGAGGCCGAGAAGCCAAGCACCCCAGCACCAGCCCCGAAACCAGCTCCAGCACCCGCCCCAGCTCCAGCACCCGCCCCGAAACCAGCTCCAGCACCCGCCCCAGCTCCAGCACCCGCTGTAGTCAAAGCTGCCTCATCACCATCATCAGGTGGGTCCGCAGCAACGATTGGCGGCCAGAACGTCGTTGAGGTAGCAAATAGATGGCGTACGGGCCAGGGTCTTGGCAACTTTACCTGGGACGATGGACTTGCAGGTGTGTCAGCGAATACGAACACTGCGAACGGCGCCAATGCAATGACCCATCACAACGTCCCCCCCTCACTGGGACAAGTCATCGCCCAAGGTTCCAGCACTTTGACAGGGCCATCTAGTCAAGGGGAACTAGGACCCATGGATTTGCTGTATCTAGGCTGGATTTGTGAGCTTAGCGACGAAATCTCCGGCTTTCCTTGCTCGGACGCCACGGCTGCAACTCACATGAACACCAATGGCGAAACCATTCACGCTCAAATTCTGATGAACCCGCAGTATACCAAGCTTGGCTGTAACTTCATGGACGCCACGGATGCCGCATCTCAGGTCTTTCCTGACGTTTACCAGGGCATGTTGACTTGCGACGTGGCTTAAGGGGAAAGAATCCATCACATTCACGAGAGAAGGTCTATCGCGAGCGTTGACATCTAGCGTGTGTGCGGGAGGACTCTTCATTCGGGAGCCGGAGAAAATGACAACAATCAAGCATGGAACCCAATCATCTGTCGCACTTGCATGCATTCACACACCATTCACTTCTTCATTTTGTCGCATCAAGTGTCTGCTGAGCAGCGTTTGCTTTCTTTACACCAGAACCCATTGTATATAATCTGTTTCAGCCCATCTTGTCGAGGAGATCTTGGTCGGAGGTGAGGGATACTGGAAGTTGCTACAGCTAGCCACACGGACCCACGAAACATTCAACCCGGCTTGTTGAGATCAATACAATCGTGGTCGCTACGAGAAGCACATATCTACATCTAATTCCACTGTATATCATCGTGAAGACGTGTGTGTGCTTTGCCTGTTTTCGACGCGGCGCAGATTTCGGAGATGATCCATACTCTATCCATCCATGTCCTCAGATGAATCTTACGTTTTTGATTGCGATTCTGAGACATCTAAGCCACGCGTCGAATATCCATGTTGGTGATGTATTTAATGTAGATATCCGATACGTTCAGTGTCTCATTGCGGCAGACTCCTGTCCACATCTACAAGCGTCAATCCGAGGAACGTTGGATGTTTCAGTGCAACCGCCTTCGTATAGACTTGAGCAGAAGTATTGAATGCCATTGCTTTCTGTCTTAAAAACTCCACAGCCAGGCATATGAAGTTCATAACGCACCCTCCCCTCTCGCTCCCCCTACCGCTTCCCCACCAACCCCATCTCCCTCTCCACCTCATACCCGAAATCGAAATACCCCCTATCAAACGCATGCACTCTCACGTACCCGTCCTCCCCGCCACTGGCATACCCTCTCCCCAACGGATCCACCGCCACCGTGTTCAGCGGGCCGAAATGCCCCTTGACGCGGCCGATCTCGTCTTCGAATACCTTGTGGTAGAAGCGGGCTTCGAATTTGCCTTGCCGGGACGATGTGGTGGTGACGTCCATGGCGGCTTGGCCGCCGCCGAGGATCACGAAGGGTTTCTTGGGGGTGATGGCGGCGGTGTTGAGGGGGGTGTCGGAGGGGTAGGTTTTCAGGAGGGTGAGGTCGCGGGCGGAGATGAGCTGGAGGTAGAGGTAAGTGATGGGAAGGGGGATGGGCTGAAAAGGAGGGGATGGGAGGGGACGTACTTTGGCGGTCTTGTCTTTGGAGGCGGTGATGAAGTAGGTGCGGTCGGAGGACATTTGGAGGTCGGTGACTTGCCCGCCGTCTTCGTGCACTGGCTCGTTGATGAGGAGGTCGCCGGACTGCCGGCCATGATCAGACTCCCGCCCTGAACGTGTGAGGGGCGTAGAGAGCATACCTTCGCATCGTACTGACTGACGGTCCCGTCCTCGTGCCCCGCAATGATGTACCTACTCAGATAACTCCACCCCGCCACCGTAGCCTTACTCTCATCGCACGTAATGACCAAACTTCTCTCATCGCTCTGCTCCGCCTCCACATCTACCTTGACATCGAGCACCACAATCGTCCCCAGATACCCCATTCTCTTCTCCGTCACAGCGAGCAGTTTCGTCCCATCATCATTGAACTCGACCCTCTTGACCGCCGTGTTGAAATCCCATACTTTGATGCATTTGCCCGTGCGGATGTCCCAAAGGCGGACGGTGTTGTCGGCGGCGCCGGAGGCGAGGAGGGTGGTGCTGGGGTCGATGTCGATGGTCCAGAGGGCGCCTTGGTGGCCGTGGTAGGTGCCGAGGCGTTCGCCGTTGGCGGAGAACCAGGCGCAGATCACTTGGTCTTTGGCGCAGGAGAAGAGGATGTCGCCGTCTTTGGTGTATCTGTGGGTCAGAGTCAGAGGAGTCCGCAAGGGAAGAGTAGCGGCTGTCTGTGGGGAAGGGGCTCACTTGATCTGAGTCAAGGACCGTTCCTGTGAGTTTGTTTGTTAGCAAACGCAGCCGGTCTGAAGAACGAGAAGAAGAATAACCTACATGGCCTTGCAGTAGTATTGGTCTCATGTTTGCATTGATGGAAGAAAGATCAATCGCGAATTACTCGTGGGAACTTTTTGGCGATTCATGGCCAAGAGAACCTTATTTGCTCCCGAGAAGGCGCCCGGCAAGGCTCTTAGTTAGGGTTTACCCCAGCGCTGGAGGAAAAAATTCCAGGGCCCAAATTTGACGCATTGTGGGTTTTGGTTGGTTCCATATTTGCAAAACAGCTTGTTGAACCGTCGGGATAAAAGCGTTGGTCTATTGTATGGTCTGCGATGATTTTGGTATCATAGGTAGACAATTAGCCCCGCAGAGGCACATAAGATGCTCATTCGCTGCGCTCCGAGATCTTCGGAAATAACGAGGCTAACGCACCTTCACTTGCTCCGCACTCCTGCATCCACCGGGTGCCACAGTCGCCTGTTTTCACGCAGTCAGTCGTACTCAGCCTGCCAACCTTCTCCGCTGTCTGGGCCTCTTGCTGCGAAGAGAAGGCCATCCATTCGGCGCACCTCCTCAAATTCTCACGGCGTTAGCAAGTTGACAGCTGGGGTAACCCAGAAGACGAGGCCAGCTTCAAGCAAGACCCGCATTATGGCCGCGGAAAAGATTGATGGCACTGCCATTGCCAAGAGCATACGAGAAAGAATCAATGCGGAGATCAAGAAAATACAAGAAACCAACCCTCGATACAAGCCTTCCCTGACCATTGTACAAGTGGGTGACAGATCCGACTCGAGCACGTATGTCCGTATGAAGTTGAAAGCCGCGGAGGAGGCCAACATCATCTGCAATCTGGTGCACTATCCAGAGTCCATCACGGAACCCGAGCTGCTACAACATATTACGCAATTCAACAATGACCCCTCGATTCATGGCATATTGGTTCAGCTGCCAGTACCAAAGCATATTTCGGAGCATGCCGTCACGTCTGCGGTTGCAGAAGAGAAGGATGTTGATGGGTTCGGGACGAGCAACATCGGAGAGCTATCGAAGCGGGGAGGACACCCTTTGTTCACACCATGTACCCCGAAAGGGGTCATGGTGCTGCTACAAGAGAGTGGGATCGAGCTCAAGGGAAAGAACGCAGTGGTACTCGGCCGTAGCGATATAGTTGGCAGTCCTGTCAGCGCCCTTTTGAGGAACGCCGACGCTACAGTCACGGTGTGCCACTCGAGGACGCAAAACCTAGAGCATCACATCAAGCAAGCAGACGTATTAGTTGCTGCAATAGGAAAGCCCAACTTCGTCAAAGGTGAATGGCTGAAGCCTGGAGCAGTAGTTATCGATGTTGGCACGAACTACATCCCAGACGAGTCGAAAAAATCAGGCCAGCGGCTTGTTGGAGACGTGGACTTCGACTCTGCAGCTGATGTGGCGTCGAAAATCACACCTGTGCCTGGAGGCGTTGGACCCATGACAGTCGCCATGCTTCTCCAAAATGTCATTGACGCTGCGACGACCTATTTCGAACGACAAAAGGCTCGCCATATCAAGCCTCTACCTCTCAAGCTCGCCACCCCTGTCCCATCCGATATTGCCATCTCAAGAGCACAAAGACCGAAGCCGATCACGATGGTAGCGAACGAAGTCGGCATAGCACCCCACGAACTTGAGCCGTACGGTGCCTACAAGGCCAAGGTTGACTTGACTCTACTGCAGAGGCTAGGCCATAGAAGAAACGGCCGATATGTTCTCGTCACTGGTATCACGCCAACTCCGCTGGGAGAAGGAAAGTCCACAACCACGGTGGGCTTGACTCAAGCATTAGCAGGACATTTGGACCGCATAGCGTTTGCGAATGTACGGCAGCCTAGTCAAGGACCGACATTTGGTATCAAGGGAGGCGCTGCTGGAGGTGGTTACAGTCAAGTCATTCCAATGGACGAATTCAACCTGCACTTGACAGGTGATATTCACGCCATCTCAGCAGCAAACAACCTTCTAGCTGCCGCTATCGAAACGAGGATGTTCCATGAGTCGACGCAGAAAGACGGTCCGCTCTACAAGCGACTTGTACCAGCAAAGAAAGGGAAGAGGAATTTTCAACCCGTCATGTTCAAGAGACTGAAAAAGCTTGGCATTGAAAAGACCAACCCAGACGAGTTGACTCAGGAAGAAATACACAGATTTGCCAGATTGGACATTGACCCAGAGACGATCACTTGGAGACGAGTACTGGACGTCAATGATCGTCACTTGCGATCGATAACTGTGGGAAAAGCACCGACAGAGAAGGGTACTGAGAGAGACACTGGCTTTGACATATCCGTTGCAAGCGAGTGTATGGCGATCCTTGCTCTCAGCAATGATCTCGGCGATATGCGGGATAGACTGGGACGAATGGTTGTCGCCACATCAAGAGGCGGAGATCCCGTCACCTGCGATGACATTGGAGCAGGAGGCGCTCTGACCGCGCTTATGAAAGATGCCATCAAGCCCAACCTCATGCAGACGTTGGAAGGCACCCCAGTTTTCGTCCACGCCGGCCCCTTTGCCAACATCAGTATCGGCGCAAACTCCGTCCTTGCTGACAAGCTGGCTTTGAAGCTGGCCGGGACTGAAGCTGATGAGGATCACAATGAGAAGACAGGGTTCGTGGTGACGGAAGCTGGCTTTGATTTTACGATGGGTGGCGAGCGCTTTTTCAACATCAAGTGCCGCTCTTCTGGGCTCGTCCCAGATGTCGTGATTGTAGTGGCTACCGTCAGAGCGCTGAAGGTGCACGGTGGCGGACCTGAGATCACTCCTGGTGGAGCATTGCACGAAGTCTACCGCACGGAGAACATCGACATATTGAGAGAAGGATGTGTAAACCTGAGGAAGCACATCTCGAACGCAAGGCAATATGGCATACCAGTCGTCGTAGCCATAAATAAGTTCGAGACAGACACGGATGCTGAAATCGCAGTGGTCCGAGAAGAAGCGCTCGCAGCCGGTGCAGCTGACGCCATCCCAGCGAATCACTGGGCAGAAGGAGGCAAAGGTGCTGTTGACTTGGCAAAGGGTGTCATCACTGCAAGTGCTCAGGAGAAGAACTTCAAGCTTCTGTACAGTCTAGATGGCAGCGTTCAAGAACGAATCGAGAGAATTGGGAAGATCATGTATGGGGCGGAGAAGGTTGAGTTCAGTGAATTGGCACAAAAGAAGGTGGACACCTATGAGAAGCAAGGCTTTGGCAACCTGCCGATATGCATTGCAAAAACGCAGTACTCGCTGAGTCACGACCCTGCTTTGAAGGGGGCGCCAACGGGTTTTACGGTGCCGATTCGGGATGTTCGGTTAGCCGTTGGTGCAGGATATCTGTGAGTAGCAAGCCACCAAAATTCCACCAATCGTCTTACTGACCACAACAGATACGCTCTGGCTGCCGACATCCAAACCATTCCCGGCCTTCCTACTGCACCTGGCTACCTCAACGTGGATGTCGACCCGGAGACGGGTGAGATCGATGGTCTGTTCTGATTGTTAGCGATATACCCAGCATGATACCCTCAAAAGGTCCTTCAACATCTGCGCCGTACGGCGCCTACGAAATATGAGCATCTTCAACAACGGCGCGATCATGCTGGAATAGATATGATTGAAAATTTATATTTGCACATCAAGACGGGTTCAAGTCAAGCGTAAAACACCAGCTTGAGAAGTCGAAGGTCCACTTACTCTGCCTCACTAGATCCAGAATCCGATTCTCCGTCCATCTCATCGGCTTTGCGCTTGCAGCCTTTCTGGTTTTCCTCCTCCGGTTGCTTCAATCTTCGAAGTATCCGAATGACGAGCTGATCTTTGGTAATATTTAGTTATACAACCTCAATCGGTCCCCAAGCGATCCACTTACTGCCGTCATGCAGCAGCTGTATCGATCGCATAGTCTCACATTGAATCGATTCCATCTCTAGCATATCTTGCTCGATTTGTGCCTTCCGCGCCCGAATATGCTGAACGACGACAGAATTTGGTTGGCCCAGAGCCAAGAGTTGGTTTATCATGCGGGCGCAGTCCTTGTGCATTTCCAACATCGAGTGGTAGGCTGCAATCAAGGATTTGCTTGCGGCCATCAGTTTGTCGAAGCAATCGTAAAAGCCAGCCTGGGTTTTTTTGAACCCTGTTGCGGCGTCATATCTGCCCGATGAGGATACCAGATCTAGGTCTGACAGGATGGTTGAAAGAGTATCGAGTACGGGGGACATAATGTTCAGATAAGCATAGCCAGCTGGAATCGTCTCAAGCGATTTTTTGGATGGCGTTAACTCGTGAGGCAGGAGCGATGCTCGTTGGTGACTTGCGAAAAAGAAAGTGAAGTGTGAGACTGAATTCAACAGGAATCAACACCGGCGGCAATCTCAACTAGCGCGGTAGCCGCCATACTCCAGCAGTAACTCCATGGTGACCGTTTTTCGTTATACAGCAAAATCTATCGTGCCGTTAAGGCCCATCAAAGTCGATGACTCTCGCCCATGATACCGTTTTGATTTGGTTGAAATTCTAGGATTGTCATTCCAGTCGAGGACTGTAAGGCCAATCTATGGTCCACATGCCATTATTGCCAGCCTAAGGAACCAACCACGATCGCTATATGGATCTGGTCAACAGTCATGGCTCTTGTACTTGTAACGAGGTCGATCAAAAGGGTAGACCCTAATACCGCTTCCACCTATGATGCTAATCAATTGCTGTTTCTACGACTCATAAGACTCGGGACGTGCATCTGAAAAGCTCTGGCTGTCGAAGGTCCGGTATCCAAACTCCAAACAGCACGGAAACCTCTACCTTAGAGTTGAACGTCCTTACAGTCATGATGGGAAATCCTACGATCGATCGGTCGTCGCAGAATAAGGTCGAATTTCGGATTGAGCATAGATGCAACAGAGACTTTGCGGTGGGCAGTATCACAATGATCTCAATGTTCCGACCTGCTACTTCTCGGGGGGTGACAGCTCTAGCTCCGGACGCGGCGCAGATTCCAAAGCCTCCGCCTCTCCAACAGGGATGCGTCCGGATAATTCGGCGTCGTGCTGGACTTTAAGCAGCTGGAGACCCACGACTCTTGTGGTGTTTCCCGTTGGAGTCGGTCTAGGCGGCTGGAGGTAGGTTGAATTCGGAGCAAGAGGTTGGGATAGATTCCCCAGAGCAAGAAAGGATGACTCCTGCAAAATCTGCTGCACCATTAGACTTGAGCCTACATAACTTATTTCGACATTAACCTATCCATGCAGTATACTCGTTGCAATCTGGAATGTTAGCCACCTGAGCTGAACTCATAAATTCTCCGCACAACTTCCATACAAGCTTCTTGGCCTGGTCTAGACTCTGGCATAAGAAGAAGTAGCAACGCAGCTTAGCAGAAACAATGCGCCGCGCCCATTTTCGTGACGGAACTGTGAAATCTGCGCATATTGTGGACTTCACGCCGTCAGAAAGACTTTCCTGTATTCTTACGTCAATTAGCTACTCATCCCTTTGTACCGAGATCGCTATTGAAACCTTTTCAAGCTTCTCCGTCTTTCGAAATGGATCTCGTGCTACCTTAGATAGCCATTCGCAAAGCGCCCAATTTTGTGAAAAGGGGGAATGGAATGAAAGACCAGCTGACAATTGAAATATACCTCTGCTCTTTGAGAATTGCTACCGGTTCCCCGTATAATCCCCTAGACAAAATATCCAGTATCCAAATGCGGAGAGAACTCTAACATGAACATGGTCAGAGAAAAACACTCGCTAAATAAATGTGTACGGCTAGCGACAGAGATGTGGGCATTAAGTCGACAAACAGCAACCGAATAAGTCGGTGTTGTCAATATATGAACACGTCGAGGTCAGCGCTGAGTCTTGACGGACTTATTCCACGGACTTACGGAACAAGAACGTATGTATGTGAAGAATGGCTTCATACCCTCTTACTCAACACATTCCGTCGACTGTTACCCACCATAGCTATAGCACTACATTCAGGCTCCTTACCCCACCGCTCACACTTCCCAAAACAGCACCAATCATTGCAGTCTCAAAACGTCCAACAAAACGCGTAAACCCCCTGTTCTACACCCTTCAGCCTCGTCAACACCCAACCAAGGCCTCCCAAACCCAAACACCAACCCCCTCTCACCACGCCCGCCAGGCGACATGAACGCCGCAACGCCGGCACAAACGCACAACGCAGCCCCATCGGGGACCTCTCACTGGTGGGGAACATCCGACGCCTCGACGGCTACCGTCATCATCATATTCATCGATATTGCCATGGGCGTGGCTCTGTTTGTGAGATTTTGCCGGAACGGTGTCAGTAGTTGTCCCTCATACTTGGTCTAGTTTGGCGGATTGGTCCCTCTGACAGCTGGCAGCGTTGGCGAGAAGAAGCAAGAGTTGGTTGAAATGGAGGAAGAGGAGGATTGAGAGGGTACTGGGCCATGGAAAGGGGGAGGAAAAGGGGGGGCAGAGCGATGCTTTGTTCGGCATTGAACTGGCGTGCTAACCCACGATATGTGGGCTTTTTTCGGAGATGGGACCACGGTCTGTGAAAATTACGGATGCAAAAGCAAATGGTAGACGAGTCACGTAGTGAGGCAAAAGACCCCAAAAAGAGTCAAGTTACCTCGAGTTCGCCATCCCCTACTCTGGTCACCGAACCGGCGCCTGCCCCTCACAGAAATCAGATCTCTCACATCCGGATGTCACCCGAGCCAAGAACGAGCGGCAGAAGGCGAGACGTCGACGGATCCAACGCTCCCGACAAAAAAGTATCCCAAGTCCTACGAACCTAACGCCTCGATTACCTAGTAAAGACCCCTGGGATACCACCCACCGTCCGCCGCCCCGCAAGCCGAATCGCCCGCGTAGCACGGCGTCGGCATGGTTTTGGGGATCGTAGCTGAGGAACCCTGTCCGTAATCGATCGCTTTGGCTGGCGCACCGCCGCTGATGAGGTTCCAGCCGATGTGATGGTGGGGTCTGTACTCAAGGATTTCATGTATTAGCGCCAGAAGAGCTTCAGTTTCTTTATCGTAACGACGACCAAGGTCAAGAATTCTTTTTCTTGAGGTTCAAGGATCATCAGCGCTAGGATTGCTTGTTTTACATTATTACTCGTGCGGACAGTGGCGCCGCTCGGGTAGAGTGTATTAGAACTTCAACGGCGAAATGGCGTTGGTGGATGTGGAGACGATGGATCCGCCGTATGGCACACCGAGGCCTGAACCGGGGCTACAAGGTTCTACAAACCCTGTGGGGTTGGTATCGTACTCTCCTTTAATACATCTTGCATACAGCTCAGTAGAAGTATTTTGTGTTTTCTGAGGACGAAGGCCTGACGGAAGGGCCGAGACAAGATGCAGAACTCCGAGAAGGGCCAGCAAGGTATTCAAAGCTTGCGGGTTAAAGCAAAGCATACGGAGAGTGATGCCAAGGCGCACACCTAACATCTCAAAGGATAGCCTGACAAGTCGACATGCATGGAAGCAAGAGAAAGGTTTGGCCGTTCGAGCTCCATTCCCATTCTTGGCCCGTTGGATGACCCTATAGTTTTATCAGAGTTTGATGACGGGTCGATGACGTGTCGATGGCAGGAGTGGTTGTGGATAGCAGTTGAGTAAGTGGCACAAAATCTGTCGTTGCGAATTTTAGCATAGAGCAAGCATACTCGTATCAATCAAATTTCGAACGGGTTAGGATGCAATTGAGGTGCAAGTGGCGGGTACTTCGATGAGTTGGGAATCGGGCTGGGTCTGCCTCAAGACGCACGTGGCATTCTCGGCTTCCATCAAGGGCAGAAATGCTACAAAATATGTAAAGCCTTATCAAGTGTGGTACCATTTCATTTGAGTGACTTGGCAAGACCTTCACGATCCTAATATATGGATTCAGGGAATGATAAGAAGCATATTGAATCTGTGGGGAATTGGGGGTTCCGATTTGTGGTGAGTAGAGAGAAACAAAGCCGTTGTTCCGGAGGTAACTTGTGGCACCGTGGACGCCAGAGCTTTGAAACAAGAGCTTGAGGGCTGTGTCCGGAGAGGAGCAATTCAGGTAAAGTAGATAGTACAGACAACAACGATAAGTCCTTGTGCTTCCTTGCTTTGTCCTAAAAATCCTAAGAGCAAAAATCCTCAAAGTGGTATGCAAGGATCCGAGTCTTGCCTTGTTGGAGTCCAAGGTTCATACTATTCAATAATTGACGGGTGCGAACCTCAAGTCGCTGGTGGGGTGGAGAGAGACGATATTAGGCGGTATTGTGTACTCTGTCTATTATCCTGGAGCGTGACGATGATAATTGTAATATTGGTATAACTCGATTGATGAAGCGCATACCAAGATTATTTCTGGAGGTGAGGGTCAATGATGTAGTCGACGGCACAATGTCCACAAGGTCCACAACGTACGAGCAGAATATGCAGATACATTTCGTCATAAGAAAGACAGCGTTAGCACCTAGCGCAGCACGATGAGCTGAATAGGTGGTAAATGGTAACTATCTTTTCATTGTGTAGACTTTAATCCCGTCACCAACAATTGATTTGTGCTGTTTCAAATAGCTAATTGACCTGTTGGACCTTGAACATGCAGAGAGTCAAGGGTGGAGAGAAGCGAGACTGGCGAATGGTCTTGTCAGTACGGGAAGGGAAAGAGCTTCGGTCAAGTACTAACGGCGATTGAAAAAGGTCACGGGGCAAGAATCTTGGCATTACCTCCCAAGTAATCATAGTTCTTGCCCCTCGAAGCCGGCGCTCCTGCATTCCTGCATCATCTCAAGGAAAAGAGAGGACGACGCAATCATTCCGCCATCGTTATAACCCCCATGGAATTTACTCGTACCTATCTTGCGTTAGTACCTGGCAACTTCAAGGTTATGGACGATGAGACCTTCACCGAAAATCTGACTCTGCACGGCTTTGGGATTTCCTTTGTTCGCGTTGCGCTTCTCTTTTCACAACGGGTGTTTCCTGCGTGATACTCAAAGTCATTGTGGATGAACGAGCTCAACCTCATTGTGTGCTTCATCACCCTCCATGATGCTCCTTTGTGTGACGCTTTTCTTTGTCACGGATTTTCCGTCAACTTTTTATAATCCAAATCGATCTTCAGGGATTGTTCGTTATCTCTCCGTACAATTGTACAGATCGAGGGCTACCCCGAACCATTCAAAGACTGCTGGCTGTCCATTCGCGAAACCAACATTACCATGCCCTCCCCATATGCCCAGGGTCTCGACCTTTTGGCTCGGGTACAGGACCAAGTCAAAGACATCAAGCACGATGCCATCGAGCGTCGTGTCACTGTCCAGAGATGGTACACTCTCGGACAGACTTGGAATCTTCTCCGGATGGCTTTGATAGCGACTGGCGAAGCAGCAGACGATGCGGTAGCTGCGAGCCACCAGCAACGCGCACGCTACGGAACTTACGCACATAGGTACATCCGTGGGGGCGAGTTTCGCATCAGACATGCTAATGCATGCCTCGGCCATTTCAGGTACGTTACCGCACTCTCGGACCATGCCCGCGCTGTTAGTCAGCATCATGAATCGGAGCTCATCTCCTTGGACAATCTCCAAGAGCACTACACCGAGGCTTTGGGCCCTGAAGCTCATGTGGTCCACACCAACCAGACATTCCTTAATACCCTCGACCGCAACATCGAGGCAATCAAACGGCGTCAAGGACTGGAGATGGTTTACATACGCTGGGTCCAGTTGAGAGCGAGCGCTGACCTCACGCAGCAAGCCGAAAACTTCCATTCCGTGTGCAGTAGACTCAATGTCCGGAAGAGGCGAGCTGACGAAGCATGTAGGCGGGCGAATCATCTCCAAAGGCAGGTGTTCCAACGCGTCAAGCAGTATGAACACCTCGAAATGGAAGTTCGGAACGTACGGGAGGCGATACAGGCTCTGTGAAATAAGTCGTTCGAGCTAGTGCTGACCTCACGCAGCAAGCCAAGAACTTTCATTCCGTGTGCAGTAGACTCAATGTGCAGAAGAGAACTTCTGTCGGTATTTCAGTTGGATTCTCGGCGTTGGTGGGCGTTGGTGGGCGTTTGGTTGCTTCAATCGAACAAGACGTGATCAGGGCCTGTTTTACTCTCATAGAAGATGTAAACGGTACGGTATGGGCCACAGAAAGAACCGATCGTAATGTAACTCATTTGCAGATTTAAAGTTTACAATAATACACAAGCTGTTTGTCTAAGCAGTGAAACACGCGATTGATTGAGATGGTGGATCAAGCCTATTGTCTAAGCAGTGAAACACGCGATTGATTGAGATGGTGGATCAAGCCTACTGTTCATTCAATCGGTCAGCTCGAAGCACCAAGAAGGCAATGGAGTCGTGGGTCACATATGTTGTAATCTGCTAGTCAAATAGGTCATCGGTCTGCATGTCATCATGTTCATTAATGTAGGAGCACATCTTTTCCGGAATTCCAGGTAGAATTCTATCCTTGCTTAGCCTCATAAATCAACAACACCACATAGTACGTCAAGCAATCATCTTCGGAAACCTCCGGCTCGCCATCCCAGACTCTAAAGTCTACACCGTCCTTTACGAGCCTCTCCCTAGCTTCTTTGGGGTCGCTAGGTACATGCACTCCCCTAACTGTCGGCTTCGTCAGTACTCTAGCAGATGTTTTCGCGCGTGGTCAGTATAGCGGATGGGGTACACTTACGAAGCTTCACCCCACGCCAGCCAGTCATCTTAGTTCTTGCTGGGTTCAAGACCAAAACATTACCATCCCCAAGTGGAAAGCGCCAGTCCGCTGCCCGAATGGCAATCTCGTCGAGCTCCTTTCGTTTGCCCTCGACAGTCTCAAGCTCCAGCTCGAATGTCTTCAGCCCCTTGAAGACCGAGAACTGGTGTCCCCATGAGTTGACATGAAACCCATCAGCGGCGGTACTATGCCTTGTAGCTGACGCAGTTCCCTTGGTTCCCTTCTGTTTTGCATCGAGTAGGAGTGGTGCAGATCTCTCCCACCACCACCAGTCACTGTGTCTGATAGTAATTCTTAGATGGCGAAGGTTCTTGTATCGGAAAGCGACATTTCGTGCCTTAGAGGGCCAAGAAGAGTCTTCGAGCCAGAACTGTTGGGTGAACAAGTGCAGCGAGGTCAACCATGGACAACTGTAGTTACCTCGAGCAAAGTTCCTAGCTATCTTCGCGGGAGGTCCACGATAGTGCCATTCAACACACTCGTAATTTTGGAATGGGACGAGGCACGCTTCTTGGTAGATGCGTCGACATGTGCGCAGGAGGGCTGTGTCGAGTATCTGATCGGCATAGCGAAATCCAGGCCTGTAATAGTAGCTGTCTTTTTCAAAGGGCTCTTGCTTGCCGGAGTAGGCAGTCAGGGCAAGGTCGAAGATGTGATTGCGGATTTCTGCCGGAATCCGAGCGAAAAGAGGGGACTTTCCTTGTGGATTGGCATCACTTGTGTCCATTGGCGCCACGGTGAGATTGGCAAAGCTTGTGTCAATTGACGCCGTCCTGGGATTGGCATTGCATGTATCGATTGGTGGCATGATGGGGTTGACATTGCTCGTGTCAACTGGTGGCATGGTGGTCACCTGAATGTTTCAAGCGTATACGGACGTAGAGCGCTTTTGATTCAGTGGAATTTCGGAAATGGAATGTGAAATTTGGTAATGGTAGGAGAGCGATTCGAGGATTGAGGAGTAGTTCGAAGGATTCTACTCGCAGTAGCTCCGCTGCCTAGAATACGGTTTCTTATGACGTCACCTCGAAATGACCAAACATCGTGGGTTCTATGGAAGTCTGAAAGAAGTTGCTGAAGAGCAATGACCATCACATGTGCCTGAAGTTGATGCCTTACTTGTAGTTACAAGCATCTTATCTTTTAGTGAAGTCGAGCTGGGGACCGTAACCGCGCTAGTTTGTAATTTATTCTAGATCAGCGCCAAGGTATCATACTATTGACTTCCATCCACCATACGAAGCATAACGGAGCACTGTCTTTGCACCTTTGCCAACATACTTCTACAACAGAGAGCTACCTTATGGAAAATCAAAAGGGAGGCTATAATCCCTAGTGGTCAAGTACATCTCAGTCCATACATCCATCCCTCCGTGTAATTCGCACCCACATGTCCTTTTGCGCAAAGGTCCCCGCATTCACCGAGTTCCATGGATTCGAGGGGTCGATGAGGGAAACGTCATACCTACTTAGCAGCTACAGGCATCGCACAGAATCTATCAGCCATCGCGATCATCACAGCTTTTCCCGCACACAGAATGGAAGCCAATATACCTCTACGAAAATCTTGTTTAACTCCATAAACGCAACAGTCTTCCCCAGACATCTGAAGCGCCCGTGCCCGAAGACCAGCTCATTGTTCCGTTCCATTTCCTGCAATTGAGGCTCTGGGACTTCGAGCCAGCGTTCGGGAAGGAAGACATTCGCGTCTGGACCGAAGACAATAGTGCTGCGATGGATGGCCCAAGGAGAGTGTCTACAGGTTACGGTCAGCCAGGCAATCCTGTTGAGAACTCACAATGGGGACTTTACCCGATCTCAATGCCACCAGGGAGAAATACGCCATTGGACGTTTCACCTTCAGGCGGAACCACCTTGGGAAACAGCCCGGTGACTGGCGGCCACAGTCTCAGGCCTTCTTTCATGCAAGCCTGCAGATACAGCAACGGTCTCGCTTCGGAATCTTGAGTCGGACTCGAAATGCTGCCATTATCCACAGCCTCGTCAATTTCCGCCTTCAAGCGCCATAGCACCCTGGGCGTTGTAATTAAGAAGAGAAAAGTAGCTCTGATAGCCGTAGCTGTGGTATCGGGCCCTGCAAGTCTTTCCCGCCCATATCAGCCCGGATGTGAGCAGATACCCCAGCAGCGGTGGAAACATACATTTGCAACGCGGCCTCAGACTCCGCCTCTTCCCGGCTCAATCCATGCCTCAAAACGGACCCCAGCATATCCTACTTTACCTTCCTATTATCTCCAAATCTCTCTGCAACCTTCTCTTTCGCGATCGCAATGAGTTTACCAAACCCAATCCTATCCGTAGCCGACGGCGCCACCAATTTCATCAATGAACTTTTCTCGGGAAAAGAATAGACGTCCGGTAGCTCACTCATCGACAACAGCACATGCATTGCCTTATCAACCGTCTTAATGTACTCAAATACATCTTCGTCAACGATCAAATCCCCAAAAGCTTGATCGAAAGCCCAACCAGAGATCACATCCAAAGTAAAGAATTGTGCTTTCTGTGCCATGTCCATTCGCCTACCCGGCTCCTATCAGTGCAGACATACTTGCGCTCGATTAAGCTGATCAGATCATGTATACGCTCGTCGATCTCACTTTCCAACCGCAGATTCTCCTTTCCCGCATAGCCAGCCACCATCTTCTACCTCAACTCATATGCCTTCCCTCTTGTCGCTCGCTAAGCACATTATCTACCCCTGGCGTGAGGCGCGTCGTCGAATTCCATGGGCCTCGACGATAAGGTGATCGGGGAGCACTCATGCGATGGAAAAGTTCCGAGTCGGAAATTAAGAGGCGGTTGGGCCCAATGCGAACGAGAGGGCCATATTTGAGGTTCACTTCGAAGAGGTTAGATGGGTACGGTTGCCCCAGAGACTCTTCAGGAGCCATAGACGGGAAATGGCTGCAAGGGGGTTCCAGGGATGTGAGACAAGCGGCGGTAGGATCGGATGGCATGGGCGACCGTCAAAAGTGCCAGTATCAAAACCCCGATTGTGAGCACGTTCAATGAAGATTTTGCCATGATTACGAGAAGGTAATCGAAATTTTTCGCATTGCTAGAGGAAATGACACATGTAAAGGCAGGCAAGCGACCAATCAACAGCGTCGGAATAGAGGGCGTAATCGTTGTATATCAGTCTACGTGCTGCTATAGGTGTTGGCGATTGCTTGAAGGAATTGACAGCATTGAAAGGAGAGGGGGAAGCTCGGGAAGGACGAAACAAGAGCACTGGTAAGGCGGATTCAAGCCGAGACCGGACAAGCAGTAGATACAAGTGATGGTGATCCATCAGCGACATTTATCACCTGCGGGGTTCATGCTACTTACCGGACTACCTGCAGCATGCAAGCCATAATCAATCGGATAGAGATCTGGCTCTGGCTAGCCACAGCAGGAACAGGCCAGATTCCATGGCAACGTACTTCACGACTTCGATAACCGCGCTCAGGAAATGGGGTCTATGTCGCAGCAAAATCAAGTTTCAGCCAGTATGCAAAGTCAGCTCACACTGATTGGTACCCGCAAATTTACGTGAACGAACGGGATTGGCCGATTGTATAGACGATGCTTCCAGTGGCGTTTATGCCGGCCACTGCACCTTCTGCAGCAGCATACATTAGGCGGAACCGGGCCAAGCTTACCTGGATCCAATCGTGACTTTTACTTTACTGGTTGAAATTAAGAGAGGCCTCAGTCAATCTGTATACAGCAGTCCTCCACTAGCTGCAGTGCTGTTGGATGACACTCTAGCAGCGTCGAGCGTGTCGTTAAGCGCACCCAAGCATCTCCCGCGGCACCCATCATCGTCTTGCAGGTGTCAGTAAGAAAATCATCGAAAGAAAAGTAAGACCGCTGGCGCAAACGTACCAGCACCTCCTGAATCCAATGGAGCAGGAAACTCCGTACATCCCGCTTGAACAGCTATCGCCGCACATCATCATCAGCTCCTCACTCATCATCGTCCACACAATCCCATATCGCAGACGACAAAACCATCAAATCACCACTCACCAGCAGCATAACTCGCAAAATTCTGCGCATTTCCCAAACTCCCCGTCGCGTTCAACCCGACCACATCTCCCAAATCGTACACCTCGTCGCGATCGTCGAACCGGTTGTACACATGCACCAACTCATGCACAAGCACCGCGTACTGCGTCGTCCTCAGATTCCACGGCTCGGTCAAAAGCCTCCCGCCCACGACCCACGGACACGCCGCTTTGCGCGCGACGCGGGGTAGGGTCCAGAAGATGGGACAGATGGAGACGATTTTGGCGGGCTGCATCGTGTTCATGGGAGGGCGGGTAGGGGTGTTGCAGTTGTCCCGCAGATGTTGTAAGAGAGGTTCATCAGCGTCCGCACAGACCAACGTCGGAGGCGACCAACGCGTGACGTTTAGCGCACCGACGGTGAGGACGTCAGGGCCGTTGATGATGTCCGTGAAGACTTGGCGGACGGCGTCGAGGTTCTTGGTCGTTTTGAAGAACGCGCGGTAGGCTGGTGATGCCGTCCCACGGTCTAGGTCCCTCAGGACGGCCTGCAGGTTCGATTGCATGTAAGGGATCAGGTTTTGCAGGTAGGCGGCATGGGAGCCGGTGGTGTTGGCGTTGCAGTAGACGATTAGGTAGGTGTCGCTTTCCGCATAGTCTCCTATTTCGTTCCCTGCTGTTTGGCAGCGGGCAATGGCGACGCATAGCGTGAGCCGGAAAATGGTTGTTATTGCGTTGGGGAAAACCTGGCGTATGTGCATGTTAAAAATGATCAGCTGAGAGTTCCTTCTCCCACGAGGACCTCAGGGGAAGGAGATCTTTCAATGATCTGGCGATTGCGGTGCACTTGCGCAGACTTCCTGCAAGCGACGCGCTTTGCTGGGAGTGATTCTTGCGAGATGCGCTCTTGGAATATGGGCGGGAAGGGAATTTTGGCCGCAATGCAGTGATAGGCGAGGTTAAACATGTGGACCATTTCCTCTCTCAATCGTGAGGACAGGTTTGGGTACTCTTATGACATAAGTGGATGGAAGGCAGCTTGCATCAAAGGATTTCAAACCACAGATCGACACCCTACCAAAGTGTCGAAGTAGTTGCACCTGGTTGTCATTTGTTATCATTCAGATATATGCAAACGGCTAGTCCCAACAGAATAGTCGTGATTAGAGGATTCATGCTATGATCCAACGCAGTGTCAAGCTCTAGTCTTGATGAAAATGTCAGGATTCAATGGGTGAAACCGCTCATCCAAAGCAACGTGAAGCTTGATCTCAAATGAGAGAATGAAAGTAGCCTCAGTTTGAAAAACTATCACACAACCGAATGCAAGTCCCGGTTCAGATCTAAAGGGAGGTGTCATGGTCTTTGGGATGCATCCCACGAGCTGACGTGAGACCAGGCTCAAATCTAAATGAAATTAGTGAAGTCCTGGGGATATATCCCGCGAGCCACTGCAACATCCAGCTCTAACCCAAATGAACGTGTCGTGATGATGTCTTCGCTGCGTGCGACACACGAACGGTAGGCAGACCATGATGCCGTTGTAGTCCAGCCACACCGCTCAATAGGACTATTGTCCACAATTTTGTAGCACAATACCGTCTCCTTCTGGCATCTTGCACAGAGCATCTGACATAGTCTCAGCAACTTGGAGGACCTCACTGTCTGTTGTTGCATGAACAGATTACCTTTGCCCGGGTAAATAGGGATCAGCCTGCCTGCACCGAGGTAATTGGGAACTGCAAACCTACTAATGCAGATTGAGAGGAGGAGCACCTGCAGCAAAGCCTGCTTTGCCTTATTTTCCGACAAGCTACCTATAGTCTCTTCGGGATTAGCGCAGATCAACATTCAAGTGACTCTTCCATTCCTTCATCCACCAGCCGAGTAAATCAATAAGCTCTCACAACAAAGCCATATCAACTTTGAAGATGGAAGAACCGAATGCTAGACCTCATACAGCAAGCGATACAGCTCAGCTTCGGCTAACCTCTCTCACGCCCGAGCTAAAGTGCGCCGTCTTCGCAAATCTTCCAGATGTGACTAGCACGAAGTCACTTGCCTTGGTGTCCTCCTCATTCTACTATACCTTCCTAGACGCCCAAACTCTCATACTCAGTCAAGTATTGCAGAACGAAATACCCACGGATTTGATGCATGGTGCTTTTGCAGCTTACAATGCCTCCAGAATACCGGTGTGGACTAAGCAAGCCGTTCAGGATTTCCTAGACGAGTACTTCGGCAACTCCGTCCCCCACAAGGCTCAAAAATGGAATCTCTCTGAAGCCCTTCGTATGAGCAAATTCCACAGCTGCGTGGAGTTCTTTGCCACCGAGTTCGCATCTTCCGCGCTCTCCAAAAATCCCTCCACTCGAGGTTCAAATGCTGCACCATCATTTACAGAGATACTCCGTATTAAGCGCACCCTCTACCGATTCGAGCTTTATTGCAATCTTTTCCGAAAGCCAAGCTATCATCGTATGGTACGAGGTGTACGGAACTGTCTGATTCAGCCCAGACCCTTTGGAGCGTCAGAACAACGAGAAATTTTCTTTGATTTGTTTTCACCGTGGGAGAACGAACAATTGGGCTGCATCTACGACTACCTTGTCGAAGAGATCACAGTTCCCTTCAATGACGTTGCTGAGCACGACGTTGACTGGGGCGAACTTTCCATACCTTGGGTCGATACGTTTGGTAGCAGTGAAATCTGGTACAAGGAGCGTTACCTTTTAGTAGGCCTGGACTTCATCTTCCAGCTTAGCACCGCTAGTACCTATGATGATCGACACAGACTCTTAAAGTCGGATCAGGTGTCCGGGGAATCTTTCCTTTCCGACGCCATGATCCCACCCCGCTTGCTCCAACACGATGGTGTTCCGCTTGAGGAAGACAGCGACGAAGAAAAAGAACCTTGGTCAGCCCTCCTTTTGATGACGACAATGATAGCGGTCCCACCGAAGCATGGCGTTGGGCTCATGCTGAATGTTCCAAGGACCGCTTCTATTTCTTAGAGGATCATCGCCGGTTTCGTCAGCGAGGCTACGTTATGTGGGATCTCACAAGACTTCTTGAGTGGGAATTCTTCGCGCTTCCCGTCCAGGCGCTGGCCGCAGAGCGCTTACCCGGATATTCAGGATGTCTTGAACAGCAAGCCGAGATGGACAGGCAGAAGGTCTCTTGGAAGGAGAGATCGCGGATCTGGGGGAAAGGCGGGACCGGCTGGTGGGCTCCGGGAGATGAGAGCCACATACAATGGCCTCGACGATATCAAAATCCACAAGTCCCCTCCACACAGAAGTATACTCTGGCATTGCCGAAAATACTGAAAGCTGCCCCAAAGTCTTTGGGCTGACAGTGTGAGGTTGAATGGGTTTCGTGCTTGTATCTATGAAGATAGTCGTCGATGGCAAAATTCAAGCGGTACCGTGTTTACAAGATCCTCAAAGGAGGAGTCAAAGGCCCAGTACAAATCAATCTATCAAGCTAGCGCTTGGTTACAAGAAATCCGCACGCTATTGTGTATTGTGGTCATCCAGCAGTCCAGAGACCCCTAACCAAATTTGCGGAGCTGGTAGCATGTCCAAATCGGGTAAAGCGCAGCCTTTAAATCGCGTCGATCCAAACGCGTCGGCCAAACGCGAGCATCCCGCGAGTTCGATAGCACCTTCCAATAAAACAGAATAAGTCACCAGCCTGTAAAGGAAATCGCAATGCCTCCGGCGGCGAAAAGAAGAAAGACCTTGGCAACTACGACACGTTCATTGACTGCTCCTGCCGCTCAGCGAGGAATCCAGGCTTTTGGCAAGATCTCCAAGTCGCAAGTACAAGATCCTGGGCAAGGCCACTTGAGCAAGGACAGCACTGCAAAACATAGCAAGGACGCTCTCAGCGGCCAAAATAGCAAGAAGCGGAAGCTGGGATCCATATGGAGTCCTGCGCACAAGGAGGAAGGCGAGAAAGCGTCGAGCCTGAGCGAGCAGGCACCACCCATAGATGGCAGCAGCAGCAGAGAGGTGGAAAGATCGGCTGATCCACCAACGTCAACCTCAACTCAGACAAGTGATCCTCGAAAGAAGGCGCTTTTACCATCAATTCACGTAGAAACCCCAACAAAAGGCGCTCGCTCGTGTGTCGAATCCCTTGCTCTTGCTTCGTCTTCGCCCTCGAATCCAAGCTCTTCATCACGCACAACATACCATGAGACACCACCTTCATCTCCAGCTTCTGCAGAGAGCGAATCACTTGAACATCACGCTTCGCACCAACTGCCAGATGAGTTGCATGACCTCGTCAACCTGCACTCCTCGTTCCTCACCGCCCTATCTCTCCACTATGCGCACAATGGATCCATGACCCCTGCGGATCTACGCAATCTTGCACCTGGGATTGAAAGAGCGTGGAGGAAGAGAAGAGTATCTCCGCAAGATGTGAGGAGGATACTGGCCATAGGGGAGCCTGAAGGGGCCGATGGGCCCAAAAGAGCAGGGCCATTTTATCTGTCAGACTACGGTCATGGCAATATTTGTGTCGAGATCCAAGACCATCCGAACTCAGGGACGACTACAAGGCGACCGGTCAACGAAGAAGTCCTAAATAGAGTCTTTTTACGCGATCTTGAGCAGCGTTGGAGGTGCTACAAGACTGATAACCCGGCTGACCCTTCTCCTTCAAGTTTCCTTGCATCACTCGCCTTGTTACCGATCATTCCATGCACTTCTCTCTCGAAGATCACCCCTCTCCTCTCCAAAGGACAACGGCGCCTTGAAGACCTCAAAGCTGGCGCCATCAAAGCCCAGCAAAACCCGCTATCTATTACGTCTGCAAATTCCACGACTCCTTATCAGCCAAAAACAAAGCAAACTTCTGCTCGATCCACAGACCTTTTCTCGCGACTCAAAGCCAAGCAACTCCACCAGTCTACCCTCCCTCTACCTCCCTCTGCAGAGGCTTTGGCTCGAAAATCTGCACTCCAACGCCTGCACGAAATCATGCCTGTGCTAGAAAGTCTCTCCTTTTCCTCAAAGAAACACGCCAATGATGATGCAGCCGCAGTCGGGGTTAGGTCGATGGCATTCCCTGTTTCTTTCACGATACCAACGCTGGTACAGCATCTGCAAATGTCATTGCGAAATCCGATCGGCAAGGAGGACATAATCAGGTGTGTAAGAGTGTTAGCGGAGGTGGCTCCGGAGTGGGTGGCGTTGAAGGACGTGGGAAGGATGCTTGGTGTGACAATCAAAGGAGGGGGGTTGAGAAAGGACGAAATAGGGAGGAAGATTGAAAGCCTCCTTGAGAAGCTGTAAGTTCTCTTTGGATAGGAGAGAAATGCCAGTGTCGTAGTACTGCACCACTTGCTGGAGCTGGCCAGTATGCTTGGGTATCGAGTCTCTGGCGCCATCAATCGTGGCACATTTATTGCAGCATTATTCATAGACGAATGACAATCACTTCCGCCTCTGAATTCAACGCTATCCCCTTCAATTGTAGGCGTTGCCGCTCGTGCACGTCCTCGCCTCCTGAATCACAGAAAGATCCCACACCGCTTGCCCTCGTCGATGTCCACGAAACGTCATCTCAATCCCACTGATCAATGGTCATCGCTGCGATCGAAGCTCCGCATAATCACTCACCATAACACTGCTCGAAAAGGACGCATCTGCTCGCCATCCGTGTATGGAATCCCTACAACGAAACCACCCTCGGGATCTCGATCTGTAAGCCCCATCCTTGGGACCCGACTGACTACACATCCCCGATCCACGCCCAACAGACCCGACGCAATCGGCCGTGCCTTCGTACCCTGCTCCTACACCACCGCAACCGGCTGGTCGGAAGGAAGGGTAAGCCGTGCATCCTGTCGATATCTCTACCCCGCAAAGCACTCACCCCCTCTTCCCCCTTCCCTCCCCCAGCCCCCCTCCCAAACGAATCCTACCCACCCACCTCCGCCTACGCCCGCGGTCCAACAGCCGCGTCCCCACCTCCGGCCTCGCCTCCCCACACGACCCGCAAGCTTGAACCACCGGCGGGCAAAGGTTCCGGGGTCGGAAGTACCGTTCCAGTCCGCGGCGCCGGCGACGGGTTCGACCGTGCGGGCACCGGACGGGAGAGACGCATGCCGGTTTTCGGTTCAGTGCGTGTGTTTGCGGTAATGGTCCGAAGATGGCGGCTGTGAGTGGGCTGCCGGGGTGCGGATGAAGAGGTGGTGGTGGTGATGGGTGGGATGGGATGGGATGGGGCGTTATGGCGATGGGTGGTGATGTGGAAGTTTGGGGATGTTTGATGGGGTTGAATCTTCCAGATGGTGGAAGGGGTTTGCAATGTTTGGATGATGTTCTTCTGTCTTGAAGCGCCAACGCGAATTGTAAGACTTATCTATTTATGATTATTATTGTGAAAAATTATGTATGTCATTTTTGCTTTCGTATCTTACATTGTCTTCAGCCCATCGTTCAAAGGTCTAGAGCACTTCTCCGAGACCCCACCATAAATGCACGCCCAGACACCCCAGCACCACCTTCCCAACCTCGTTCACGGTCAATTGCCTATGCCCGTCGCAAAGCCCGACCAAATTGTCGAAAGACTGTACGCAGAGCCAGCAGAGCCAGATCTTGACGATCCAAAGCGCGGCATCGATCACAGCTGGCATACCAAAAGCAACATAATCGCTCAACAGCATCTTGAGGACAGCTTTCCTGTATGCGAGCACCTTTGGCGCGTCGGTACCGGGCAGATGCACGGCGCAGGCATCAAGATCCGAAAGCGCATAGTGGTGAGATGGAGACGGAAGGCGCCGAAAAAGGTAAATAGGTACCCAACGGAGGAGATTTAGTAGCGAGGTGGGTGCGAGAGAGAACACATCCAGAAGCACCGCATATTTATCTGCCGAAGCAGCTTTCCACCACGGCCGCATGTTGAAAAGGTTGAATACAGTAGGGGGTTCTTCGAAAAGTTTTGTGAGGAGGTCAGGGTGAGATGTATGGAAAGTAGCTGCTCCAGGATCTGGCTTTGAGAGAGCGATCTTGATATACTCGGAAACGGATGTGCAGCGGCTGATTTGGGCGTAGAAGAGAGGTGAAGTGATCTTGAAATTTACAGGGCTTTGCTGCATGTTTGGCTTGTCACACAGGGCGTGCGGCTTGAAGGATTCCTCGGCAGACATGGTCGCGATGCCCGATAGGAATCGCAGAGCGAACGGAAGTTCTGAACTTTCGACAAGGGTTTTGAGGTAGTGTCGGAAAATTGTGGCGATAGCTCTAAGACACCATCAGCAGTTGTGACAAATTATAGGTCCCCACATAACTGTACGTTTCGTCCTGCGTCTCATTCCTCCCGATGCTGTCTTTGAGTACCTCGGGCCTGTACCAAACGTGTAGCTTTCTTCGAAAGAAGAGCTTCCCTGCTTCTCGTGCTATCCGTGGGAACGTGACCAGACCTACCCACCACCAAGCTGCAATAAATTTAAAGATACTCCATCCTTTGAGTTTGTAGGGGTCTATGCTATCAGAGGAAGAAAAAACGCGAGCAATGAGCTTTGGATGCTGTTTAGAAGAGCTAAGGGTGATGGTATTGTTGACGAGGGCTGCACCAGCCCTGCTACTTAAGTTAGGAAAGAAGGGGTCATTAGCCGAAAGCGAGTAGGCGCCCTTCCGAGAGTTGAATGGAGACACGTGGAAGTCCTTCGGCCATGATTTCGCGAACCGTCCGAGTACCTTCTGATCGGGTGTACTCTGGCCCTGGCTACCCTTCTGATCCACTTTTCCGGCTGCGAGGTTTTCATTCTCATCCACAGAAGCTCCATTGTCAGGCTCCGTATCTTTTAAGAAGTACATACGTCTCTCGTCGAATGTATTATTTACTTCGAGTATCATGGCTTTCAGCTTCTTTGTCCTGTTGTACAGGTACCAGAATGACACAGGGTTGAAGGAGTACCCCAGAAATCGAGGCGCAGTCACAAGATAAGCAATGGGGTAGTCCTCAACCTTCTCATTCTGTTCAAAATCATAAGCGTGTATGCATGGGACTCATGCAGCCCGCGCTTACTTGAGATTCAAGGTATGTATCAAGCTTGCCCCGTAAACCGTGCATGCTATCCCCTCGAGCGAGAAAATCGGCAGAATCAACGTTGAACCAGCCGTTTTTGGGTTTCCGGCCCCTCCATGGCAAAGTTCTGAGATCTGCAGTCAAGAAAGACGAGACCCAGCCTCGCCAGCCAACTGGGATACCCACATAAAGGTATGAGTAGGAAAAGTTGTGCTTCTGGGGGAAGAAACGTGTGTGAGACGTTCGACAGGGAAATAAGATTGGCTTCAAAGGACTCGATTCATCGTTGTAGTCGTATTGGCTGCTGTACCGGCCATGGTCGAAATCCCACTGAAGCCTTTTCACCTTGGCCTCAAGCTCTTCAATCTCAATCTTGTTCTCTTGATGTTTCTTGTACACGTGGGGCAACAAGTAGACGTTTAAGAAGCCGAGGCCCACAAAACAAGCACACTGGAGACAGCAGTATCCTTTCAAAAGGAAGTGAGAGCGCCAGCGCCAACTGGGAGAAGAGTGCAGTGGACCTGGTCTAGGTATCCCAATCCAAAGTAGAATGAACGACTTGAGATCGGTTGCTGCGCCTGGCCGGTCATATCTACATCTCATGTACCACACAGCTGCAAAGACAAAGGCCGCGACAAATAGATCCATGAAATCCCGAGTAGTCACCGCTTTATTCTGTCGTGATTATGCATAGTGAGTAGGCGGTCTCTCATTTCCTGGCCAAGGGAGTAGATTCAGCTCGTTCGCCATTTCTTTGTTTGGCTGTCATGATCCCTTGATCGAAGAATCGGGAAGTCGCTTATCTTAGCGTAACCGCAGCGGTGACTCGTTGCCAAGACATCTTGTTTCACTTGCATCCTCAGCTCCACCCTCTCTTCCAGTTTGACAAACACCTTTACACAAACATCTTTCACACACATCACATCTATTTACACGCCCTTATCAAGCACACGATACCAAACCCCCAACCGACATCACCGAGCTACCTTCACTACCAAACACCCACCACACCATCACCATGTCAGACGATTGGGACACCGTTACCAAGATCGGAAGCAAGACCGGCGGAGGCTCCTCTCAGCGTGAAACCGTTGTGCGAGGAAAGGGAGCAATCAACCAAGCTCAGCGTAGCGGAGCTGTCATCGGCACCGAAAAGAAATTTGCCACAGGCAACCCCGTAAGTCTTGCCCGCAACACCCCTCAGCCTCTACCTTCAGGCCTCCCAGAAACACCTTGCGTGTGTGGTCACTTCTACATGGAATGGTGCCAGTCATCACCTTCCTCTATTTCGCTAAGACGTTCCATTCTAGGCCAACAAATCCGGCTCCGAAGGCCAGCGTCTGACCAAAGTCGACCGCGCCGACGACATCATCGCCCCGAACAAAGTGCCCGCGGAAATCGGCCAGAACATTCGCAACCGCCGCTCGAAAGAGGGACCCTACAAGATGACGCAGGCGCAGCTGGCTCAGAAGGTGAACGCGCCGGCGAAGGATATCCAGACGCTCGAGTCGGGAGATGCGATTAAGAACCAGGCGCTGCTCAATAAGGTGGCGAGGGTGCTGAAGATTAGTCCGAAGACGGGATTGCCGTTGGATGATAAATGAGCTGGGCTAGTTACGGCTGAGGTCTTAGGGGTTGGCTTCTTTGATGCGATGAAAGGAGCAATTGGCCGAAGGGGAGTTTGTGGCAGCGACTTGCATGATGCCGATAGATCAATCCAGGCATGAGCTTAGAATTACGAACTAGATGATCAGCAACCAAAGCGGCTTGGGAAGCTTTGTCTACACCTGCTTTCTACCTTTCGGTATACACCAATGGTTTACACTGAGATCTTACATACCCAACATCCAATATCTACGGCGAACATATTCAAGCACTCAAGCCTAGCGAGCTTGACAATTTCTCCTTTAGCTTACGCTTCATCCTCTTCTCCACTGCCTCCATATACTCATGCGTCGTGACATAATCCTTCCTCTCTGTCAAGCCACACGCCAGAGCCAGGTCCTTCGTCATGATGTTGTCCTTACCAACGGTATCCACACACGCCTGCTCAAGAATCTCCGCAAATATTACCACCTCTGGCGTATCATCAAGCTGGCCTCTCTGCACGAGTCCTCGGGTCCATGCAAAGATCGACGCTATAGGATTGGTGGATGTAGCATTGCCCTTCTGGTGCTCCCTGAAATGTCGTGTCACCGTGCCATGCGCTGCTTCCGACTCAAACGTCTTGCCATCAGGTGTGATGAGCACGGAGGTCATGAGACCCAGCGACCCGAAGCCTTGCGCCACGATATCTGATTGCACATCTCCATCGTAATTCTTCAACGCCATGATATATCCACCAGACGATTTCATCATCTGCGCAACCATATCATCAATCAGCCGATGCTCATACCATATCTTCTTGTCCTCAAACTGCGACGCATATTCCTTCTCGTATACCTCCTGGAAAATATCCTTGAACCTCCCGTCGTATTTCTTTAGTATAGTGTTTTTTGTGCTCAGATATAGCGGTAGAGCTTTGCTCAAAGCAAGCTTGAAGCTGGCGTGAGCAAATCCCTGTATCGATTCGTCCGTGTTGTATTGTGTCTGCGCAACCCCGCCTCCCTCTCCAAATTCAAACACTTTTATCCGTTCCGGCTCTCCTCCCTTCGGCGTGTACACCATCCTCAATGTCCCGGGACCCGAAACGACCATATCTTTAGCGCGGTATTGATCTCCAAAAGCATGTCTCCCAATGATAATCGGTTTCTTCCACCCCGGCACCAGCCTCGGTATCCTGGGTATGACGATTGGTTCTCTGAACACTGTTCCCCCAAGCTGGTTCCGTATCGTGCCATTGGGGCTCAACCACATCTGCTTCAACTTGAATTCTTTCACACGCGCTTCGTCGGGGGTGATGGTCGCGCATTTGACGCCTACAGAGTATTTCTTGATTGCTTCTGCGGCATCTAAGGTGACTTGATCGTTGGTTTCGTCGCGGTAGGGGAGGCCGAGGTCGTAGTATTTTAGGTCGACCGAAAGGTAAGGGTGAATAAATCTTTCTTTGATGTCTTTCCAGATGATGCGGGTCATCTCATCGCCATCTAGTTCGACGATTGGGTTCTTGACTCTGATTTTGTTTGTGGTAGCCATTGTTCTTGTGAAGCGCGGTGGATGTGGTGGAGGCGCTCGCTGGTGTCGACAGAAAACCTGGGAGCTTCGAGGGACGAGGGCAAGTGGTCTTTGAAATTGATGGGACACTGGCGCCCAAAAGGAGTTCATTGTTGAAATGAAAGTCCGTATTCGAGCTGGAGGAGCGGAACTTCGTCACTCATGGGAATCTGCGTGGGTAGCGCGGGGATATCTCCGAAAATCTTGGCACGGCAGTTGATGGACAGGTATAGTACCAACTACCAAGGGAGGAAAAGCAATGATGTCGTTGCGTACATACAGCTCGCAGAAGATCGCAAGTTGCAGATTTGTCTCAAGACATGGAAATATGTAGCTCTCAGCCGAGACCATTCCCTGGATCTCAATGGAAACATAGGCTGCTTTATCAGTCTGGTGCTCGGTACATCTTCGCACGGTATATTCTTGGGATAGGTATATCTTTGGGACATCCAGACCCCTTATCATCAACTTGGCTTTGGTCTCTGCCCTGGTAAAAGCACCGAGTAGAGAGCGTGGTGGCTTTGACGGGTACTTGATCATCTTGATGCGGAGGGGGGATCCGGATCCCTTTGGCATAGCGATTGATGGCCAAGTCGAGCATTGATGACTTGGCTGGGTCCATGTTCTCCAGCCACTACAGACGTGTGAGAACAGAGCTCCAAGATTGAGTGAGGAGTAGCACCTTACCGGTACTCTCGACAACGGTAGTAAGATGCAGCTGTTGGAATCGTTCATTGGTCTTGGCTGTGACGTTAATGAATCGTGAAGACTATGTGAGAGTAAAATCTCTTTGAGTGAGGCGTATGTCTTGGTAACGAATATGAAAATGCCGTTTATTTTTAAAAAAAATTTAGTGGTTGTCAGTGCTCCACGTCTGGTTTGATCATAGGTCGACCGGGATAGAAACGGCATGATGATTAGGCCGAGGCGCAGTGACACGCAGTCAAGATACAGTCTCCTTCATTTAATGCGTGTGCAACGTCTTGGCATAGGCATCCATAAGACCTTTGAACAGACATTCAAAGAGGAAGTCCAACGAGAAAGACCGTTATCAATAATCACGATGCCTGCTTCTATCAAGGACGTCCCTCCAGAAATCTTCGAGAACATCCTCTCCCACATCCGTCCTGTAGACTATCTCAAAGTCAAACTCGTCTCCAAAAGCTTTTCGGACTGGGCTTCCAATGTTTTCAAATGGGAAGACATGACTATGGAGGAGGTGGTGCAGGGCCACACCAGCGTAGAAGCTAGCCTTCCAAGGGGTCGACCTCTAAATTACTGCGTTTGCAAGCACTGCGGACTGGTCAAACCTACCAACGAGTTCTCCGACAACCAGGCCGTGAAGACCAACCACAAGCGCATTTGCATCTCATGCGGGATCGGCTACAACACCTACACCAAGCGTCAGTTGCCGAAGATCAATGGAGAGGAACACATACCCTGCTGGCATTGTAGGAAGGCTGTTCCGAAGTACGACAACTGGGAGGAGATACTTGTATCAGGAAAGGCTGTTTTGACGAAGTTGCTTGAAGAAACCACGCCTGAGGGCGACCCAATAACATACATGACATCAGATCGTAGAAAGTTGGTATCGGTTCACGAGTTACCGGCGTTGGCGCTCTGCAAGCCATGCCTGAGATTGATGATGCGTCATAGGGCGGCAGGACCGAGACTGAGACGTTGATATCCGATTACATGGATAGCAAGAGCAAACGGGGAATGTGTCTGAGATCAGTGAGCTCAAGATGTATGTAACCAGCGTGGAGCAAGCACTGGAATTTGCACATGCATTGATCTTTCACTTGGGCGGTTGACCGGTGTCATGACGCTTTTGATGTATGCACACGAGCAAAACTCAATGTAACCTAGATGTGTAGCTGGGAGGATGTCATAAAACTCGTTGCTCCATTCTCTCAAGATTGCCCACAATGCTGTCGGCAAGACGCCAAAGTTAGTCTACAATTCGGCCGCTTGCATCAATAATCTCATTTCGAGAAGGGATGCAGTTCAGCTGTTAGTGCAAACGAGCGGAAGGCGCCCTGAAAGAAAGATAAAAGATGGGACACCTCTCCCACTCTCGTTGCTGGCGGTCAATGGGACAAAAACGTCGTTTCGCACCAAAACTTACTCGTCGTTTCTCCGGTCATGTCCTCTCTGCAAATTTGCCTGGTATCACCAAAAAATTGCTTCCACCCCCCCTTCCCTCCAATATCTTCATCTAACGAAAAGGCTATCTCGGACCTAAAAAGAAGCAAAAGAAACTTTTCACAGAGTTCGATAACCTGCAAGAGGAATGGAAAAGTATCTATTGTAGGTCTAATACAGGACTGAACGTTACCAACAAAGCTCTCCAAACTCGCAGTAGCATGACTGCCGGCGCTCAACAGAAATTGCTTGTCCTCAGAGTAAATTTTGAACGAGAGATCCAGAGGATAGAGGGTCAGGCGTTCCAAACTTAGAAGCGTATTCCGGAGGTCAAAGACGAGAGTGAGTCTTCAGTTTTAAGCTTGCGTAAGGGCTTCAAGATTGGGTATTGACAAGCGAAGCGATCAAGATCATCGCACAAATCAGAGCTCTGGAAAAGCAAGCAGTTAAAAAGGAAGACAAAGCCTAGAATTTTGATAGCGTTTGAGGGGTTAGATAGAAGCTCGGGAACCCCTAGGACGCCAACGTGAGTGAGCGAGCGATGCCCATCAGTACATCGATCCCGTTCATGCAGACGAGGATGACGCACTTTCGATATGGACAGAAAATGGGATTGGACCTCTGTTTTCGTAAAGAATGAAGACACATTCGCCACTTCAAAGTGACTCGTGAGATTAGTTCTCTTCAATTCGAACATCATTCTTCCTCCAAACCTCCCTTCTCAAAAGTCCTCAACTGCACCTTCTCAAATTGGAAACTACTCAGACCCGAATTCGTCCTCGAGCCAACTGTGGAAGAGAAAAAGCCAAAGAGCGTGACCATTTGCACAACGAATACATGAATTATCTTAACCCGGACCTCATCATGGAGCGGACTTGGGAGCAGAAAAAGGCCGATGAGCATGAAAAAGCCAAAGAACATGAACGCTTGGACGGCGAATATCAGGTCTTGGCCCGTGAGACGGCCGATCTGCGTAGCTTCCTAACGCACATAAATCGGTTGCTCGACGATCCAGACAATGATGCCTCGCAGTTGGAGATGCAGCAAGACATCAAGGTAACTCATGAGCGGATGATTTCGCGAAACGAGGATTTGATGGCCGAAAAAATGCGGTTCATGAAGTGGTTGCGCAAACCAGGTAGGTGGCATTCTCCAAATAAACGATGTCGTGTCGAATGTGGAGAGGGAGTTCTTTCTGGCTAATCTAGTCAGATGAAGATTACATGAAATGGGAGGATGCTCCCAAGGCTGGGTCTGCTGATGAGAGCAGCGCAGCGAACAAGTATGAATCTGAGATGTATGATGAGGGGCGGAGCTCTTTCAAGGTGCCTGAAAAGAATGGCGGAACGGAAGAGAGCTCCTGGAAATAGTGCAGAGAAGGGAAGTAAGGGAGCTGCAGGTAGTCTGCATGAGAAGATGAGTGGAGGCGAGTACTAGAACACAGACGTTGCTAGTTTACAACCTCATTCCACACACTGGTAACATGAAACCACCGAAAGTCCAAAGTATCTTATCTCCCCGAGTGCACCACCCTACCAGCATCTGAATACTGCCTGGGATATGCCCTACTTGCCAAACCCAAACCAGCTCGAGATCCCACTCTTCGCCTCCGCCGTTTTCCTCTCCACAGTCTTATCAAAATTGTCAATAGATTGATTGAACTCCTTTTTGGTATCATTCTTAGACTTGTCGAACTGAGAAGCGGTATCGTTCTTGAGTTTTTCGAACTTGGCCTCGGCTTCGCTCACTTTGGCAGAGATAGTCTTGTCGGCGTCGTGAACCTTGTTGCGGACATCATCGACCTATATGCAGATTTCTTGTTAGCTGAGACCAATTAGAGCAGGGTTAAAAGCAGGCATGCATACGGTGTGATCGATCTTAGAGCCCGCGATCTGTGCCCATTCTTCACCCTGCTTCTTCGCTTCCGCACTGGAGATGTTCTGGCCTTTCAACGAGGCTTTGGCGCTTTCGGCATCATCTATCAGTACGTATCAGCTTGTGCCCTCAGATGACTCTTGTGATTACCAGTGGACTAACGCTCGGCTTTCTTCTGCGCGACTTTGGGTTCCCCTCCAGCAGCGTAGAAGTAGTATCCTCCAATTGCTGCAACAGGTAGGCCGACGTACACGATCCTACGTCCAGCCATGGCAGAATGTTGCTGGTCGGGTTGGATTTTGTGAGTAGAGTTTGACGCTTGAAGCTGTGTCTTTTTTGAAGCTTGGGAGAATTGTTGTTTGGCGTTGGAGAACTTCGAAGCTTGGAAGGTCCAGCCCTTGGCGGTCCCATGACGTCCTCGCGTGGCGCTTTCCCACTTTGGGCTTCATCAGCCACACTGTAGAGCATGTTGAGCTCTTGACATATTCCATTTCCTCTTACAACGCCATACTCGGGAATCTCTCTGAGCCTCTCCAGAAATGAAAAAAGTCAGATCATGAAATCCAGGCAGCCAGACTCAACGCTGCAATGTCAGTCTTTGGACTTGAACGAAGCCAAACCGACGGTGCCCAAGCCTATGACCATGCCATAGACCTCGTGGATACCACCAAGCCTAAGGAAAGCTTCGAGGAGGAAGGGTCATCTTTATCCTCTCCGATACCCAGGTCAGACAGCGGAACTCTTCTGAGCCGACAATGGACCAAAGGCGGACTTCAGAAGCAGTTGGCTCAGCGGAAATACGCAAAATATCAGGAAGGCAAGGAAGACAACCCTGAATCATTACCTGAATCTGGTGACGAGAGTGGTAATACTGAGGCAAGGACGTCCCAAGAGGGCGAGCCTAGGAAAGACAGTGTGCGTACCGGTCGACTACGAGACAGGATAACTTTCAGAAAGAAGGCAAAAGCGAAGTCTCGAGAGAAAGTCGACACTTTCATTGACGTTCTCTACGAGAACCAACGTGGCTCATTTTTCTGTGGCATTCCCCTCTACTCGTCGAACTCGCTCCTCAACTTCGACCCTTCCCCTTGGCAAACGGCCAGTTTCAAAGACAGTGCGGTCAATATTACCAACTTTCAGCTACCGGACCCTAGCTGGGCTTGGGATTGGAAAAAATGGTATGTAGACATGTCGCATGATGTCGACGAAGAGGGCTGGGAATACTCGTTCAGCTTCAACAGCGTCTACTCGTGGCACGGCACGCATCCCTTCCTCTACTCCTTTGTACGGCGGAGAAGGTGGCTGAGGAGGAGGGTCAGGATACACCCACATAAGGCAGATGGAAAGAAGGGTAGTATGAAAAATGCACATCTGTTGAATGAGGATTATTTTACGATTCATGCCGCCAAAAGGAGCAGAAGTCGTGAGTCCAGCGCGGACAGGTCCACCAACAACCAATCAAGCTTTATGCCTGAGGTCAAGGCTGAGGATGAAGCGGAAGAAGATCTTGGTGAGGTTAGCGACATATCAGCTCTTATGGCAGCCCTCAGAAGATCCAGAGTGGACAGAGAAAAGATTGCTGCGGTGAGAGTATTCTTAGAGCAAGGCGGCGATGAGCTCTTCTATCTCGCAGAGAAGATGCCGGAGATATTGGCCATTTTTGTCCATCAGACGTCATGCCGTCAACTCCAATCCTACCTCCTTCAGGTTCTTGATGAAGCTATCAATACGGAAAGCACGGGGAAAGACAAAGAGAACGGCAAAGAGGACTCGGATACTGACACTGCAGCCAAAAAGCTCAAGATTGATAATGTCCTCAAAGCGATCAATGCAGCTGGAGTCCACATCAATGATCTGCACTATTGGAGTGATCTCAGAGACCGAGCGACCAGCAGCGAGGCTGGTCCAACAGAGCAGACTCATGCCTTGGACGCTAGTGAACCGGCTGAAGTAGCTGGAGATCAGCCTCATGCACATAGTGATGATGATGAGACTAACGTCCGAGAGGAGATCAAGGGCATTCCGAAAGATGCTCATGTCTCCAAGGAGCCTCGAATCCAATTTAACACTCGACGCAATGATCCTAGTGATGCAGAGGGCAGCGGTACAGGCCCGCTGGATAAAGGAAAGGGCAAATTATAGTGGCTCTTGTCTCTGCATTTATCATGGACGTACGGTGTTCATGATGGGGACTGGGGGTTTATTCGTTTGAACGGCAGCATAGCGATGGACTCACTGGCATGGGATAGAGCAATAAATACCCATGGGATCGTTTTTTGGTTTTTTGTGAATTTTGCAATGTTGATGTTCATCGTATATAATAATTATATCTCATACACCACACTTCTGGCATCCTTCTCCTACTTTACCTATCTTTCGTTGAATTTTCGAGCCAATCCCTTTCCAGCGAAGATGTGGCGCAAAAGGTGTGGGGCAAAACGTCAACATTCGATGGACGGAACGATCTCCTGGCTTTCTCTTACTATACACAATAGCTGTAGCTCTAATGAGCCTACAGCTTTGCTCTACCAAATTTATATGGCATCATGGTGGTCTTTGTTGACTTGGAAGACGACGTCCCTGACGATCCCCACGCCGATCCCAATGAACCCCGCGGGTTCTCATCTCTCCGCAAGCACCATCTCGGAGACAGGTCGACGGCGGAGGTGACGGCCAACGGCGACGATGAACACGTCGAGGAAAGGCCCAATCCCAACATCAACAGCTTCTCGGCAGCCCTGGGCGCCTATCCGTACGTCCGACCGCCGTTTTTCGGTCACAATGGACTAACATCTCCAATCCAGCATCGTCACCCAACTAGCCCACAACGTGGACCTGAACACTCTCGACGCCCTGTCACGTACATGCCGTCAGATCCGCGCTAACCTGCTGCAATACCGCACTCGCCTCGTGCAGCAGACGCTCCGCTGCGAAAACGAGTTCCGCGATGCCAAGTCCTCCGAACGCGAGAAGCCGGGGCAGAAATGGCATATACTAGGCGAGGCGGGACATCTGGTCTCTGGCAAAGTGTCAGCTTGTGCGAGGGATCTGGTCAGCGATTGTCGGCGGTGCGGGAGGATCGTTTGCCGCGTACGTCCCATCCACTTCCGCCTACCCTTCACTCCACCAGGTTACCATTGCGTGCCGCCCTCCTATGCTAAACGGCCAACCCCGTACAGAACTGCACATCCAAACCCCCACCCCCCTCGTCCCTCCCCTCCCGCCACCGCCGCCTCTGCCCCTCCTGCCTCTCCGCCCCCCTCTCCCTCCTCGCCTCCTCCGCCTCCTCCCCCTGCGCCTGCACGACCAGCATCCACCTCTGCGCCCCCTGCGGCGCCAGTCTCGCAACCGCGGACACGACGTACCGCCGCGTGTGGACGTGGCGCACGCGGTTCGCGACCAGTTATGGGGGCTTGGGGACCGGGATCGGGGAGGGGAACGAGGGCGTCAAGTGCGCGCGGGGGAGGGGGTGTCAGGGGGCGGTGGATGTGGAGGTGGAGTTTGAGTGCGGCAGCGGCGGGAGCAGGAACGGGAGTGATGGTGGTTTGAGCGGGGGCGGTGATGGTGGTGGTGGTGGGGGGGTGAGGGAAGGCGGTGAGAGTCCGTGGGGAGAAAAGGACGAGGCGGGGTATTTGTGGCAAGAGATTGAGGGCTTGGGGGGGGTGGTCAAGAAGAAGGTCAGGAAGAGGGAGAGGGTTGGGGCCACGGTGAGGGAGTGGGAGGATGAGAGGGAGGGGAGGGGTGAGGTTTTGGGGAGGGAGAAGAGAGGGGTGGAGAGGAGCTGGTGCGGGTGGTGTGGGAGGGTCGTGCTGGGTGGGAGAGACCTGCTGGAAGAAGAAGCAGCGCTGCGGAAATTGATGATCTGACTATGCACGGAGGGTGAAGCATTCTCATACATCAGTCTATCTAGTTTACATTAGAGACACAACATGCTGCTGCTGCAGGAGCCTGTCCCAACAAGTATTGATTGGATGAAGGAGAAAGATAACATGAACGATGAACACGCCAAACAGAACCCAAACATCTACATGAAACCCTTTGAAGTCCATGCGAGCCAGCGCCCAGTAATGCCACGAAAGCAATAACAGCAAAGGGTGCAACACTAGATGCATATGCGGATAGTGTTACAGGGACTTGCCATTCGACCAAGGACCAATCGAAAGCGAGATGGTACGAGGTGGGTGATGGCGATTCGAAGACCTACCGACACGATGACCATCAATGATGCGTCCGAATCCATCCCAGGATGGTCTGCAATGAAGGGTCATCATGAAGCCAGTAACCAGCCTGTTGGTCCGCCGTCCGAAATGCGTTGGCGATCCTCTCGTTCGTAATGGCGGCGAGTTCCTGAACACCATACCGTCAGTACAACGCACGTTTGCTCGGGCGAGCAGATAGGCAGTACATTTCTCATGGTAGCGTCAGCCTGGCGCAAGGCTTGTAGATGGCCGTTTTGCGGTTTGCGTCCTTGGAGAATGGATTGGCGCCGCTGGACCCATTTGATGGCCACGGCGGCTCGCAGGAAGATATTATGGGCCTGGAGGCGGCGGGCGCTGGCGTCGATGATTACTCTTCGTGAATGATTAGCACTGGAAAGCGCGATGGAGACTGAGAGGGTGCGTACCGCTGCAATTGGCGCTTCTCGGCTTCATTGGGACCACTGGGTGGATGCAGCATCTCGGGAGGGTACGGCACATTGAGCAAGGTGCGAGCTTCGGTGTGGCATTGGCGCAGTGATGAGTAGCCGATCTCGTTGCACTCGTCTCGCGGAGGGTTTGCCTGGAACTGGACTATGCGGCGTTGGATGTTCTGATAGTCTTGGAGGATCTCGGTGACTCTCAGCGCCCGGGCTTCATTGACTGTCGCAAGGTTTAGCATAGATCATTAGTCACCGGTGATCCTGACTCACGTCCATCTGCCATGATTTTAGTCTTGGTCAGTGTGACACTTTGGCTAGGCATTGAATGGAATGTTGATCTCTCACCAAGCTGTCAAGGCATGCCATTCTCCCTCAAGGGGCCCCAAAGCCTACTTTATGAATGCATCTCGACGTTCCATGAGATTCGTATCAGGGGTCAACGAGCTGTGAAGAAGACACTTGATCGATTCAAGGTGTCAAAGGTATCAGAGGATTGATGGCTTGATTGGTGAGATGTCAAAATATTGAACCAGCTGCAAGGGGGGTGATGGCGGAGAGAGGCAGATGGCAGCGTTGATAGATGGAATGAGAATAGCACAACAAGAGCAGACTGACCCCAAATCAAATCAGCAAGACATGATATGGTAAAGTAAGCTACATTGTAGCGAGAGGTAGCGAGAGGGCGTGCAATGGAAAGGGAGAAGGAGGTAGATGCAAGAGTTCAGCTGCGCCACGATGATGCAAGTAAAATGATGCGACTTCCTAAAAGGATCTTAGAAAGAGCCTGGGACTGCCCAAAATCGTATTGCTCCCGTCGCGCTTATTCTGGCACCACATGGCAAGCTGAAAGAAATCGCATCCATTGGTCAATGCGATACCGCTGCTTAGGATCAGCATACCGAAAACAGAGAATGCACTAACGGTGCGCACTGTGCGTCGATTTATGGCATCAGTCATTGGAGAGCTCACAGTCACCAACTAAGTTGAGCCGCAGGCCACCAATGTACTTCGCCCTGGAGGGTTTTGCTTCATCGTTGCTGAATAAATCCACCCATTACGGGTGAACAGTTAACGCAAGCTAGCGGATATCGAAAGTCTATTCGCCAGCCGGAATGCTATAGAGACCCATGAGAAGCTGGAAGATATTTCAGACCTATTCTCCGACTTCATGCAGGTGAGATAGGAATCTCGTCATGACGAGTGTATCATTTATGCCACTCACCAGCTCCAACGCCACCACGGTATGCGAGCGTGGTGCTTACATACCACCTCCTCTGCTTGTAGTCTCTCCTCAGTCTTTCTCAGAGATGGCTTGCAACCTCTCTTCGATCTCGTCCTCGGTCAACGCTCTGAACTGCGCATCTGTCCCCTCCTTGTCGCCCGCTTTGGGCCCTCCCACAATACCGACTTCTAATTCGCCCTTTTTGAAATCCACACTGAGCACTGTGCTTAATGCTGATATTCCGAGCTCCACAACATCTTCCCAATTCCCCTCGGCACACTCCTTATTTTTCAGCTTCTTCTCCAGATGGTTCAATGCCTCCTGTTGTTTCGGTCCCGATGCAGTCGCCTTGTAACCCACGTAATATCCTGCTGGGTCACACTTGTAGAGCTGGGGGCCATATTCGGAATCTACCGAGATCAAGGTTTGAGCAACTCCTAGTGGTCTCATGTAGGCCTGCCATCGTCAGCTTAGTCTCGAGCACGATTCAGGATTCTCCAGTGCTTACCCTCTGCGTGTAGACTTGGTTGATGTTTGCTAGTCTCTTTGCCAGCACGTCACAAGGCATCTCGTATCCGTTCTTGTACTTGAATTCAGCCGCCTCACCTCTGGCCCTATTGACTGATGCCCGTGCGTCCGCTATTGATCCTGTCATGACGCAACCGACCGAAGGGGAGAGTTTGAAGATGTGTGAGACGGAGGATGGATCAATGAGCTTGTCCTGTACTCCATGGAATGTCAGACCGCTTCTTGAACTCGAAGCAAGTAAGCTGAGATCACTGACGGGGACCTTCTTCTGCGAGAGAACTACTGCACAGTCCTTGCCTCGGACCCCTATCGACGTGATGTTTGCTGCTGTGATCGCTTTGAATGCATACTCTGACCAGTCCAGATATCAGTCAGGCCTCCTCTGTATGAAGCGAAGATGAACCGAGGCTTGGATGTTACAAACCAACTTGGTACAGTCTTCCTTGATCTGAGAAGATTGTGATATGTCTATCAAAGCCAGCGCTGCCTGCGTGTCGAGCTGTCAGCGCCTCCTGCTGTACATTTCGCGCGGCTGGGACATGGTTACCTGACATCGTTGCAGTGGGAAATGACCGCTGTCTTCGTAGCTTGCAATTTTTCTTTACAATAATATCAAAGAGAATTGAGTATTGTGATAATTTCACGAGAGCAGAGATTTGGTTGCTATGAACGTGTACAAATCTACTCAATGATGAAGCTCCCAGCTGCCTGATCGGGTTAGGAAAATAGTTTATCCGACTCCGAAGTGTTTTTGGCGCGCAATTGAAAATATAGCAGCAACCATTGCTCTACCATTCCTGCTGCAATTCTCGCCATATGTACTCGAGAGGCTGTGCATATAGCATACTAGATGGGATAGCATGTTCTGCCGTCATCCCTCGACACGGTATTAATTGCCGTTTTCCTTGCGCTCCAGACCTTCGACAGGCCCTCCCACCAGGGAATCATCTTGGCTACCAATGGATCAGTCACCGCCACTCGCATGCAGCAGTAGCGGAAGAGGAAGACAAGAACCAACAAGATACAGGGTCCGGAGTGGCGATACGTCGAGTCCAATCCAATAATGCTTATACTGCTCCCATCCTCAGGCCCATCACCTTCGACCAAGCCCAGCATGATTTGGAGGCAGAATCTAGGGAGACGTGGGAGAGGGAGCGATTTTCCGATCTGATTGCAAGATTCCTGCCCATACAGTCAGCAGCATCACAGAAACAGGATAAGCGATTACAAAAATTTGCCTTCGGGAAGAACAAGGCGGATAAGCTTTTTGTCAACAAGCTGCTGAAGGACAAGGGACTGCAATCACACGACTGGAGGATAGCGCTTTCCATATTGCAACAATACTACACGCCCGAAGAGATCGATAAAGTCAAAAACATTGATACCTTTGATCCCGCACCGAGTCTAGACCAGACTCCTGGCTCTCATGCCCAACATTTTGATGCCGGCATCGAGATTCAGAGTCCTGTGCGAAGAGTCACCTCCAGATCACGCAATTTCAGATCTTTTCGACTTGCTCACAACATTTCTCCTCCCGTTGAATGGTCAGAGGCATATCTGGCAGTCTACGTTGAGGCCCTCGCCGAGTCTCAGAGGACTCAAGCCAGAGTCGCTTGGGCAGAAAAGCCCTGGTTGAAGGGTTGGACTAATATTTGGGAAGTTGCTGCTGCTTTTGAACAGGTTTTTTACAGCACGGCGTCACAGAAATCCTTGAGCATCAAGGCTTGCAACACCGCATTGCGTTTCTTCTACGATCACGGAATGATACCGGACGCCCGGTCTCTCTTTATTCGGATGGAGGACTTAAAGATGCATATTTCGACAGAAACATGTAATATCCTGCTGCGCGGTTCAGCTTCGCAGAAGGACCTCCACAATTTCACATTTCTTCTGAGAAAAATGACGTATCGGGGCTTCAGGCCTAACGAGAAGACATGGACACTGTTCCTCCAAGTAAACCATTCCAGTACGGTGCGAGCGTTCATTGTTCGGAAGATGGCAGACATGAATATGCTAGACAAAATTTGGATTAGAAGGGACGTTGCAGCTCACATGGTCCACTATGAGATTGTCAACCACCTAGGCGATGGCCATAATCACCATAGCTTTCTTGATCACATGAATAGCAAGTACGGGATTGGATGGCTATCGACTACTGCAGGCAACAAGCTTTTGAACGAGGTGGCCAAGCGTAAATCGGCGGCGGAGAGCCTGAGTTTGCTTTATGAGATGAAGGAAGCCGGTTTTGTGCCTGATGACATCTCAATGAACACGCTGCTTCGGCACTGTTTACCATTGAGGCGGCACGAGCTAGCAATTCGAATACTAGAAGTTTTCCGGTATTATTACAATCTGTATCCAGGGCCGGAGGCATACGAGACACTCTTTCTACAGGCGTGGAGAAGTCGCTTGCTCAACTTCTCTACCGTTATCTGGAGATCTGCTTGTATCTATGGTGCAGTGTCACACAAAATGCAGGACTTTGTCTTTCAGAGTCTGTTGACTTATACACCCGCGCTCGACAAACGGATCCAATCAGACGATACGGTCGAGCTAAGCAATTTCAGCAGAAACGAGAAGTTCAAGAAGTTTGCTGGAAGATTCGTGGTCGGTGTAAACGGCCCTAGAGGAGCTAAGTTAAGCCACGCCATTGAAACTTCAGAATTAGACCCTCAAAGAAGGACCTTGAAATGGGCCCAAGTTCTTCTAGAGAGTAGTCTCCGCGTTTCCAGGAATTGTCTGCTGAGACATGATTTGCCACGGCTGCTACGCCAGGCTCTGACAATGGACAAGACCTGGGCCGCCGAAGGCCTGTATAAAAAAGACGACTGGCGGGAGATGTTCCCACATGCCATCGCGGTACTCGTGAAAGTCAAAGGAAGGCGCCAACGCAGACATTCACTGCGCTTGCGAAGACACGTGGTTCGAGGCCGTTTTGCCACTCACCTGCGCATGCGATAACGTGACTTATCTCGAGGCCCAAACCACGGAAAATCGCCCGGGTTGGGCGCGGATTAACAAACAGCCAAAAGCAAGCGGAGAATCAAGAGCCTCCGCAAAGCCGGACCCCTCTTGCATGGCAGACAAAAGACTCGGCCAATCCCATTCACCTTCACATCAGATCTCTCGACCGTTTGGCCAAGGTCCTCTACTCGAACAACTCCTCGCTTTCGGTCTCGTCTTCGCTCGATTCTGCAGACTTGAGGACGAAGGCGAACAAGACCCACTTGAGGGGGTTTTGTGGCATCATCTGCGGTATCTCGGCCACTGCTCCTGGTTCCTAATCGGAACAAGAAACGGTCAACATTCCTGCGCCCACCCTCAACTCAGAGATTGAGCTCTTGTGTCGTCCGTGGGCTCTTCTAAGATAAGAAGTTGCCACGAAGATCTCTGAGGTCTTGTACACACTGCAGTGGAATTTTCAGGTTCATGTACCAATACGTTGTGTTCATGTACCTTATGATATCCATGTAGCAATTTGAATTAGACGCAAGTTTTTCATCAATACAAGACTGTAATCTATAAACACTCCCGTTCTAAATTCAAACTCGTCTTCACGGCAAACCAATAATATAAAGGCACTGAAATCTCATGGATCATTTGCGGCTAAGACGGAAACCACATACGTGCTTAGCCGCGGCAATGCTATGGAACTGTCACACCAAAGTCATCGACAGAGGCATATGCTAATCCGCCCTTGGGATCTGGTGGCAGGAAAGCTGTCGGAAGAAGCCATGGCAAAAGACAACTGCATAGAGAGTATTCGAGACCAGGGAAACCCAATTGCTCCTCACTGATATGCGTAAGACTTATCCCGCTACATTCTCACTTCCTCTGCCAGCGCGCCTGGTGGGTGGCTTCCAAACCCAACCTCTTCGCCATCGTACCGCCTTGATCCATTGCCCGAATGATCGGAGGGAGATGGCCGTGGCTGATCCAGCTGTAGCTCGAGGCGTCTGTCTAGCAAAGATCCATCGCTCGCGGCGTCCTTCACTAATCTGACTGGACATGTGGAGGTGCAGCGTCCGTACTGGCTGTACGGTTTTAGTCACGATCGTTACTAAATTGTACTTGATGGGCATTATCTCTTATTTTTAAATGACGTATTACCAGATACCAGCCGTGTCGAGCTCCTTCCCTTCAATCTCGACCTTTTCACTCAACTCTCGCTCTACCGCGGGACCAGCATCGACACATTTACTGGATGTCAACAGATAAAATACTGACGACTTTCTTCACGCATCTCTTGAGTCTTCTGCCAATTCGGGAACATTTCGTCGTCCATCTGTCCCTAGTACGCCAACTCTTGTGCTTTTGATGCCGCCCTTTGCCGCTGCTGCGTTGGATGCTGGTGTGTGTCTTTGAGATGTCTATTGACGTGTACACACGGCCGAGACATAGATGATAGCGGTACACTAGATGCTGGGCTTCGTCTCTCATGGCGTCATATCTTGTGTAGAGATAAGTTTGCGCCAGTCTCGGCTGCTGGAGGAGTCTGATGTTGGGAGAAATCCATGTCGTGTTGTGAAGGCTGGTTTTAGCCATGAAAGAGGGAAAGAAGATGTCAGACATGGCAGTAGCGGTTTGTCTCAAATGCCCGCTTTCAATTTCCTGCCGGCCGGATTTCAGGACCCATCAGTTCGCACCTGTTGCTCGGGGCTTGCGTGAAAGCACCGGTCGACGGAGGATTTGAGGGTGTCGTGGGGGGTTTCGCCTACGCCCTGTTGACCACATATGGTAGGTTAGGCACCAAGGGACGAGTGAACCCGCGACTGGACATGAAGGCGAAAAAGTGTGAGTAGCATTGTATGTTGGGTGCAGACCGGGTGTGTTGACATCTTACGAAGTCAAGTCAGTAACATCATCAAATTGCAGTGAGGCTACAGGAGGGACGCTGCTAGTAGTCATGTTGAATGTTTGGATTGGCTGACGAAGACCTTCCTTCCGTTGCAGGCCACGTTGCTCAGGTACGTTGTAGTGGGATACCTAACTCAGCAAGCATATCTAAAATCCGGTGTTTGAGCATATCATCTCGCTGCTCCTCGCTCCTGAGCCACAGTGAGCCCACCATATTCGCTGCATTTGCAATAAAGGACCCCCAGCCTTTCCTCCTGCGTGGTATCAGAGCCATCCATTCGGATACAAGTATCAAGTTGTAGTCAGTGCCGGCATGTGCAGCTTTCAGGGCGTCTTTCGCCATCCCAAGAAGCCTCTCATACTGCGTGTAGACTTGTTTGGAGGACGATTTCTCCGGCAGGCGGACAACAAAGTGCACAAATGGCACTCCCGAGATGCTGGTCTCCACGTCTAGCTTCAAAGGTCAACTTCGTGAACTTGAGAGCATGTCCTGCAATAGTCCCAATGCAATATACTGGTGAAACGAAAAGACATGCCTTCTGTCGACGTGGCTTTTGAAGGGAACATCTGGAAGTCCTCAGAATCTAGTCTCGGGAATATTTGGATGTGCTTGTGTCCCTGAGAGGAGCCAGCTTCCACACCACAATTGTATATGATCATCTGCGGAGTCTCAATTTGTCTCAAAATCGCCCATGCAGCTGTCAGGTCATCTACATCCAAATCATTCGTCTGTGGTACGAATAGCGTTGTATGCAGAATCAGCATTGGTCGATAAACACAGTATTTGTTCAGTATAAGCTTATGCGACTGCCCGATTCTTGCTATGATCTACGCAGATTTTGGAGTCAGGATCGCTTATTCGGGGCAGAAAATGGAGGTCTGGGGAGTAGAAAGGTCTTCTTGCTCCCAAAATATGTCTTGCGACTCAAGTTCAATACCCAATAGGAAGGATCAGCTCCGAAATGTACGTACCCATTCCTCTGGAGGGTCGACAAATGGACCGATGGGTTTTGAACGACCTGGATCTTCGGGCGAGAGTATTGGCTTGTTGCTCAAAGCTGGCGTTACGTCAAACTGGAACTGCACAAGACATGTGTTCAGTTCACAGCGGTCCTACTGCATCGGTGTGGATATCTGCCGTGAAGCATCGTTCAAGTACCTGAAACCCCTGTGCCCATACTATCGAAGTCTTTGGCCGCTCGTACTGTATCTCTCCTTTGTCCACAAGGCTATCGAATTTTCGCAGAGCAATTGCTTCCAGCTCAGGTGGAATCTCTCTGTTGGAGTCCATGATCTAGAACTAGACACTAAAGTCGACTGAAATTTTGACCTAGTCACGAATCCAACGTTTGGCTCTTTGAGCACAGAATCATCACCGCAGCCTGGCCCTGAGTACGGTACTCCGACAGTGAACTTGTGAAGGCCAAGGCTTTCGGATTCCGCTCCGGCTTCCGGCACCAGCCGCAAAGTTAGCGCTTTCGTCTCGCGTAAGTACTACAGTACGTGCATCGTCAAGGACTTCCCGCCTCAGGAGATAGATCGCCAACAAGTGTTCTGTTTTGATATCTCGAACATGTTTGCTGTCAATTGGCCTGGGTTTCCACTGATAAGCGGGAAGTCCTTGATGATGCACGATTGGCGCCCTCGAATTTTGTCACCACATACGAGTATTGTTTGACCAAGATCTGCCGACCGCCGTTCCCCACGCATGCACATAACGTCGTAAGTCTACGGAGTAAGTGAAAGGTCGATTTGGATACTCTGGAGAGCCTGCGAACTCGGTGAGTTGAGAATGCCTGCTCAATCCGAATAAATCCGTTGGCGGGATCTCCTTAGAAGCAGTATCTTAATAGATGGCTTTCGTTTGCTCTAGGCTGTGACCCCTCAAACAAATCTTCCCCACACACACACATCCTGTGTACAATTATTTCGAATGAAGAGGCGGCAACAGCCCTGTCGACGTTTCCTTGTTCTGTATGTACAGTCTACCTTGTGACTCGCCCTCCTAGGCGGCAAGTCCTCCCATCTGCTACAGCATTGGAGAGATCGACATTTGTAGCGCTAGACGAGGTGTTGATTGCGAGGCGTATACCACGAGGTGCATATCGCCTGGCCGAGCCCCTTCTAGCACACCAAGAAAAAAAAAATCTGCTGCTTGAGACGTTTCCTAAACATTTGCCCTAATCTGAAATAGCTGCCTAAAGCATGTAGGTATGGCACGTTTAGCCATGGAGCTGTGTCAGGACTCGGTCTAGACTCTGTGTAGAGAGAATTCGATCTGATATAGAGCGCACGACGCACTCTAGTCTCCGTCTTACTTGAATTCTGTCTGTCTCAGTGACCATTATGTCCGCTCCTACCGACATCGAAAAGCCTACCGGGCAGCGGCTCGCAAGCCAATACAAAGTCATTGAGAGGAAAGAGCTCGAGAGATCACAATACCCATGCACACTTAATTCGTCGTCTGCATCCATTCACGATCTCGCCTACCACCAAAGTATCCTAGGCAATGAAGACAACTTCGCCGAGCAAACCACCTGCAGTATCTTTGATGTGAATGGAGACGGGGTTGGCTTTCTGAAACCTGAGGTTCACGATGACGAGCTTCGTTGCTACATCCAAGCATGGACAACTGCTTCGATTCTGCTCGCATTGACTAACAGTCGACTAGAGTCCAATGCTCCACAATGCTACTCGCATTATGTGGGTCCAAACCATGTGATTGTCTACCATGGGTCTTTCCTCACTTATATTGATGTTGCAGCTTCTTCACATCCAAGCAGCAAAAGGGCACAACATTCGCCTCGCAGATATCTCTGAGCCAAACTCTGGCTCGAGAACTCCTCCACACATTGGAGGTGTCACCACATTTCGTCCCTTTGCTGCTTGCCGAGCCAGAGTATGCAGCCCCGGGTACCTATCACGGCTATGACCCCACAGGACAGCTCTTCAGGCAAGGTAATGCTACTCGAGAGGAGCCGTACTAGATAAAATGACTGATGATCGTGCCAGAATTCATTTGTCAGCATCCGCGATGGAACATACATACAAAACTTCAACCGTGCTCCATTTACATGAGCTTCCACAAGGTGATGGCGGTGACCACATACATTGTCGTTTCAGGAGATGCCGATCCTATAGTTGAAGTCGCCAAACAGAGATTGAAAGACGCGTTCGCCCATCCAGCATCAAATCAACAAGCTTCACGCAGGACTTCAGACTCGTTCTTCCTGCACGGCGTTATCGCCCAAGAGTCGTTCCTTCAATCAAAAGGTGTCATCACGAAACTTCGACATCGTCTCTACGATCAACTGGACGTCGTCGATGATGACAAAAATGCAGAAAAAGGCAAGACTGAGCTGGCATTGGACCGAGATGCCCTAAGAGGCATAACCAAGAATCTACACATGATCTCGCAAGATGCCGATGTACTTGTCTCCAGCACTGAGATGGGCACTATGGTGGTTGAGCGAATGGCTACTGCGCACGCCTATCTCAAGACAACGTCTGAAATCTCCTCGCGACAAGGGCACAATCAAGTCGATGACATGTTGGAGCATCTTATGCACTCTTTGCAGTCTAGAAAACGGTGGATTCTAGGCTACAAGTCGCGGAAAGACATTGCTATGAACCTTGCGAGTCATCCTCGATCGCCTTGTGCAATTAGCTAGCAACTAACATTATGCAGGTCTTCAACTTGGTTACCCAGCAAGACAGTGAAACAAACACTTCTATAGCACGAGCCACAAGGGCAGACAGCTCGGCTATGAAGATCATCGCCGCCTTGACCATGATATTTCTTCCTGCGACAGCTGTCTCGGGCTTTTTCGGCATGGTATTCTTCGACAACCAGAACGGCGAGGTTGTCGTGACAACTGATTGGTGGCTTTTCATTGCGACGACGATACCTATCACCATCATCTTGATCATGATCTGGCGGATTTGGCTATCGTGGACAGAGCTCATCGAGGGACCGCAAATCGTTAGACGACTGGCGATAAGAGCCTGGTCCGCGGTTAAGTCTAAGATGACTTCGATGTCATTCGCGGGTTTCGGCGATACCCCGTCGAGCATACCAGTGAAAGAAACCGATGATATAGTCTGAAGGCCTGTCTGGCTCACACCAACCTGCTTTCCAGTCATATACAGACCTATCTATGGTGCATCCAGTCCCAGAAGTAGAAAAGACCATCTGTGTTAGGAGATACACTCACCGTAGCAGCATCTAAGGCTCTAACGCGTGTTTAGCTTGTCTCGCGTAAAGTTCTGATCATCAAATGTCAATAATACAACCTCTGATTGGAAGCCAAGGATAAAGTCCGAGGAACATAGTTGATGCCACTTCTTTCCCTCTAAAGCGAGAGCTGTTGTTGGACTGATGACTGATCGTATACATTACCCAGATGCTGGTCAAGAAGATGGTCGAAGCGGACATCAACCTCGTCCGCAGTGAACCCTGAACAGAGTTTCTTCGATCGCGCTTGACAAACCCATCAGTAGAACCAGCTGAAACCCGAAATCGCGCTTGATTTTTTCGAAGATGTCTCAACTACAGCTGTGCTCAATGTCTGGCTATCTGGTAGCTTACACACCACCCTACTCAAGCATGCTACGCTTTTTGTTGCCTCAACTTCAAAATACAGAAACAAAAAGCCTTATTAAGCGAGTGTAGCGCAGAAATGAGCGGGCAAATTTGAGCGAACACCACGGCGCTTTTTTGTTCTAAGCACTTGCGTCGAAAATTCCATTTGTGTATGTGCACTGATCCCCTATGAATTATGGACTGAGTAAGAAATCTGTATCCACGGTCCAGAAGTACTGACCTCTGCTTGGCTCGTCCGTGCTAGCTTACCCGTGTCTGGTTTACAGAATGATTTGCTCCTTGGCTTGAGCATTGTCGGCATTTGCACCATACCACTGGATGGTCTCACGGAGGCCTGAGGATGTATCTCAGTAATGGCACAGTCCACGCTGGACGCATGAGCAAACACCGAGGTATCTGACCAACCTTGTTCTAAAGGGGTGAACTCGAAATCGCCCATCAGACTCCGCATCTTAGTATTGTCTGCGGTCTTCTTCAGCTGTCCGTCGGCCTTCGAGTCGTCCCACTATTGAGAATCAGCGATGATGCGGTGTCCGAAAGTATGGACGGGGTCGATCGAAGACACTGACCATGATCTCTCCCTTGAAGCCGCTCAGAGCGCAGACAAGCTTGACAGTGTCCGAAATGGAGGTCTCGTGCTCTTCGCCCACTGTCATAGCAGCATAGGACATAGGGTCAATTTACATAGTTGCTTAGAAGCACAAGGGTGATAGCGCTCCTCGTACCTGAAAGGATGAGTGGCTCGCAGGAGTTGTATTCTCGAAGAGCCCGGACGATGAGTGCGGCGAGATCACGAGAGTAGATGAACTGCCTTAAAGCTGTGCCAGTGCCAGGAACATGAATGGTCGATTCGCCCCTCACTGAACAATCCTTTCAGTCTGGAATGGCCACCCGGGAAGACCAAATCTTCCCGGCCAAATGAATAATTGAGGTTCTACACACCTTTCGCGTTATGGACTCTCTTTATGATACCAGGTATGAAATGGCAGCCCTCCCGGAAATTATCATGAAGCCCGTAGACGTTGGTCGGGATAACGGCGGTAAAGTTGCAACCGTACTGGGCTTTGTACGCTCTGTCATAGATCATCAATATCAACACAGCACGCGCTTGAGGGACCAGCAATACCGGTTCGATACATCGATCATGCGTTTCGCATGTGCGTACCCAAAATTTGAGTCGTGAGGAGGCCCAGAGTGGAGCATAGTCTCGTCGATGGGATAAGAGGTTTTGTCCGGGAAAATGCATGTAGACAAACATGATACCACTTTTGCAACCTGGAGGTGCGTGAGTCTTTCATTGTTCGACCGTGGGCGAGGATGCCGACGCCCTACACTATATTGGTGTGACAGTCGTAACACGTTTTGGTCAATTGAGAGATTTGCTTGTAGAAAGTCCACTGGGCTTCGACTGTTTTGGTACACACCGCCAACCTTCGCAGCGAGATGAATCACCATATCTGGACGGTATTTACGGAATACCGCTTCGGCGGCATCGAAATCTCTACAGCTGAGTCAGATCGGTCGCTTGAATCAGTCGCAAGGGTAGAATGGACGGATTTTCTTGCCTCAAGTCTCCATCCGCACTGGATAAAAAAACCCAATTCTCGCCGTCTCTCCTCGCAGTTGGACCGCCGCCCTGAGTTCCTACGAGCCACTGAATGCCGTGACCTACAAGACCACTCCCGCCCGTCACGAGGACTGTGGTTGACACTAATTTGGATTCGGCCATCATGGGCAGCGTAGGCAGAGATTGGACCTCTAATGGGGGGATTGCGTCCGCTATCATAAAATGGACCTCCTATTATGAGATTTGGTCTCGTTCCAGGTTGACCTCAAATCATGTTGATAAAAAGCAGCATCAACTACGGACAGAAGATGTCCAGCGCTTACTCGCCCCTGTCATCTGATCGCTGTGGGCTCCTTGGATAAGACAGCTAGAATTCCCCTGCTAGGCCCCCACTTGCTATCTTAGCACAGCGTGCATCGTTGCCTTCTTCGACACCGATCAGCTGGCTGATCTCGTAGAGCGAGCTTCGTGGGGCGGGACGGGGCTTCTGAAAACGTTGGCTGTTGGATTCCTGTGGGTGTGGGCGGAATCGCACGCATTCGCTGTCACGTTATGCATGCTAATCGTGGCCACACTACTCGCTTCGCTCATCTCGATTATCGTGACTGTATTAAGCCCGCGTATGATTTCTATTCCTTTTGAAAGAATACCAGCACCGGTAGCCGGTCCATTCTGGCTGCCTGAAAGTTAGATCACTTTCCCCGCTTCTTCGGGTGATATCTGAACAACCTCTTAAAGTCCGAAGATAGTCTCCCAGCAATGGGTGATCGGTAGTCATGGTCTCCGCGGGCAAAGTGGGCTTTCTCAGCCTTCCCGAACCATGCACTGGCGCCCTTTGGCATAATGCTGCGGCTCGAATCCTGTCCAAGCTTGACGGACGAGGAATCCGAATGGCACACGTCTCGGTCCGTGGGATCGTTGCCGGAATGAAAGAAGAAGGAGAGAGCTTGCAGCGCATTCCCGAGCTGTTCAATTATCTGACGTCGCTCGTAGGGCTAGCCACCTACTTTTTAGTAGGCTTCATAGCCATGCTTCTTCTTCTATTAACAACAACTTTCACACCACAGTCCAATATCGCTCGGTCTCCCGTGTCTGCTGGTCAAGTTTGATGTTGGCCGCGACACAGAGGAGCAGCTTTTTGATGCGATGCTTGACGTTGATGTGAATTAAAATTGTCTCTTGTGGGAGGCCCAACAGCAGCGTGGAAGTCAATCATTTGAAGCTCTCTGGCCAATTGCCCCAACGACCAACAGGATGGGAACGGTGAGCCCGAACTCTCCAAAGTGTCATTGGGAGCAGGATGGGTATTTTAGATGTTGCTGTTTTCGTGGGCATGAATTGCTGTTCATACGACGGAGCTGCAGTTGACATTGCTGCCGGTGTCGGCGGCCCAGAATGGGTCTCCTTTCGTACCCAGGAATATCTCGGTTACGAGGTTCCGCAGTACCTTCGCCCCCTGCAACAAGGCTCTATCATGAGTATTGGCTTGCTCGAGCCGAGTAGCTTTTGCAAAACATCGAAATGTTATCTAAGACTGAATAAAGAGCCTTTTTACCGGTGGTTGGGTGGTTAACATAACATTCATCCCGTGATACATTCGTCACAAGAAGCAGTAATAGAGGCAATAATACAGCATCACTATCATTAGTCGTGACTGATACATTCTCATAATACCAGTGCCTTGAACGCTACCTCAAGCGTCTTGAGCGCCCGGGCTTCGGGATTGTCGCAAATGATCTTCGCATCTTGCGGGCTGAATCTCAACGCCTCTAGCGAACGATTGTTGGAAAGAGAATATGGGGATAAAACACATTGCTCACTGTACACGAAGATGCGCTTTATACCGTCAACAAGCACTCTCCTCATATACTTATACTCTCCAAAGCATCAACAACCAACGTGCTAAAGCCATGCTGCAACCTCGCCCCCGTCTGTACATCCCCTTCAACTTCATCAGTGCCTATACCAAACGCAGCGCGCCCTTCGATGCAACTTTTGACGGCTGTATAATATCTTTCGCCAAGATTCTCCTTCACAAATGCCAGGTACCCGGAACCAGGCTCCAGGAGACGTTCGCGGACCGCTTTCAGCTGAGCGGGCTTGGCGGTGTGCGTGTCGATGTCAAGGATCTGTTCGATGGGCTTCCAGTAAGCAATCTCCAGCAATATGATGCCAAGACTGTAGATGTCGAAGGTTTTCCGGTAGGTGCCTTTGGCGTCAGAGCCCTGATAGTTTGGGTGGACGTAGAGCATCAGATAATCGGCGAACTCCACTGTAGTCGTGGTAGTCTGGCCATCTTTGTCCGGGCGGGCATATTCGTAGCCGGTGACGTATGGTTCTGTTATGCTCGGGGTATCAGAGTCCGGGAAAAATATTACGCCGTCACTTCTCAAGCCCTTGTGTAGCCAGTTGACAGCATGGAGGTACAGCACGCAAGTGCTGAGTTTGTGAGCCAGGGAGATTCGATCGGTCAGAGATGCTTTGGGTCTTGTGAACATTATCTGACGAAGTGAGACTGGCGAGGCACTGTTCTCTGGCTTCTCGAAGACCAGGCCAAAGCGGGCGTCATGGTTGCTGTCTTTGATGTCGTCTCTGTCATCAAAGAAGCCCAAACAACGCGGCGCATGGAACTGTTTTGGTTTGTCAGACTGGAGCAGAGAGACTAATTCTTTGACGCGTTTCAAATTCTTCGGCAGAGGCACATGCTTCTCTAGCCCGCGGTCGTGCTTGGTATTGTACCCTTTCCATTCAATCCAAACATGCTGCTCGGTACCGTGGCCAGAGTACAGCTTGCCTTCCGTGCGGATTCTACTATCCGACGTGGAAGCTAAAGCACTGCCATTGTCATAGTAAATTTGCGAATAATAAAACTGGGATGGACTCGTGTTTGTTTGGTGAACACCAGAGTGTTCTCGGACAAGCACATCATGGGTAGCATTGAGACTTTTGAAGGTAGCAAGAGACGCTAGAGCCTTTTGGTTGCGGAGTCCGGTCGAGGCACTCGAGGATTCAACCCCATGATGCTCTTGCAGTAGCATTGCAGCCGTCACCAAGTGTGCGAGCTCTGCAACAGAAGCCCGCATCTGTACCATCTCAAGATAAGTCTTTTGGGTTGCTATCTCAAGCGCCCGCGCCTGATGCCCTTGCATCAGCTCCTGCAGGTGATGGTTGAGCTCAGTCAACCTCCCTAAGAGTTTCAAAAATACGTCCTTGTCAAAGAGGACCCATTGCAGCCTTTTAGGATGCTTCACTACTTTACTGGCCATGCTGGTTCCGCGTGCGATGTAATTTCTGCTGCGAGGATGGTTGCGCTGGGCTGGCTCCTTTTCGTAGGAAATGGCTAAGTGTGAGAACTCTCCGAGCAGATCAGTCTCGATAGCTGCTTTCTCACTTGCAGTATCCCCGGCTGAGTTGAAGTCGACGTATTTGCCACGAATTCCAGCTAAATCTTCCATGGATACGCGGATTTCCGTGAGGATAGCGACCAAAGTGAGCTTGTTCGCTCTCAAACTGTCAGGCAAATCTTGACCGTCTTTAAGCTCAATGAGGCCTGCAACCTCACACCAATCCAGTAGTCGGGAGTATTCAATCTGGAGCTTGACTCTCATGTACCGGCAATCTTCAGGCATGCCAGCGGCCGCAATGAAGTATTTATAGCCTAGCTTCTAATCAGCACACCACTGAGCGCACATTTTCCAGCTATGCTATGGCTGACGAACCTTTAATACAGCCATCAAGCAACTGCAATGTGAGCGACGCAGCTCCCAGGGTGGTCCCGATAGGATCGACCATTCTGACATAGGAAGAATACGGGCGCAGTGTGCCGCATAAGTATTAAATGCAACACAAATGCTCAGATGCTAATTAGAATATCTCGAATCGTATCCCAAAAAAAGGAAAGAAACAACATCAATCTAGTCGTGACAACTTCGATGAGACCATATATAGACACGGATAAGACTACAGGCAAAGGATTGATTGAGTTGATTGAAAACTCTAATGAACAGAAATTACACAAATATATTCAAATCGGAAGCGAGCCTGTCCCCCGACTGCGTAATGGTTGCCACAGCCCTCCCTTTTGGGGGTGGGACCAAAAGTGACGACTAAGAGTCGAACCGTTAAAGCTCAGTCGTAGTAGCTTCTTACCTATTCGGGAAGTACATCCTGCGCCCTGCGAAAAGGCGACGCCCTGTTTTGCCTGCTTTCTACAGCTCCCCAAGCGCAGGCTAGTTTCGACCCCCAGCCTTCTTCAGAATTCTTTTCCCCATCTTTCATCACAATACTGGTACAACGAGTAGTATCACCGAAAGACAACGCCATGTGGCACAACTGGTTCAAGGGTTGTCAATAGCGAAGTATGGTAAGGCTCTTCCTCGTGTGAGACAGTGCAATTTTGTATGCCAAGCAGTTTTTGATGAGTGCTGAATCACTGTGTTATGTGATCACCTAAGGACGTTCTGCATTTTGACGGGACCAGGGGCTGAAGCCGCCTCTTTTGAGCATCCTGTTTGCACGGCAAGGCTGTCGAATAGAGGTGCTGTAGCCTGTGAGATCTCTTTCGAATTCAGCGCGCAACGCTCACGTGACTTGAGTGCGCGAAACATGCGCTGCTCAAACAGGCAATGCTTGGACTACTCGATTATTGTTGTGTGAGGAAGGGTGCGATCTGTGCGCATTAAAGTGAGAAGAGGAAGAATTTTCAAATAACCACAGTTGACTTCTCACTTGTTTCTTCAATCAAGCGATTTTGATCTACCTATTGCGCCTTTTGTCTTGTGTCTCCTGCGATTGTTCGAATGGTCCGCTTCTCTTACAAAAGAACCACTCGAAGCCAAAGACTCTGTGTCTTGTGCTGTACTCTTCTAAATACTGTGGGCGGCTCTAATGATGGGCACGGAAACGGTCCGATGCTCGGGCCCCGGCTGCAAGTGCACGGGTATTGTTGATTCATTGACCCGACTATTATTGACTGCCAATTTGCTACCGATGCCGGCCAGCAATCCGCTAATTAGTCGGATCGGCTGAAAAATCGAAGGATTCTGCCATACCTGACGGACATCTGGAACGCGCGGAAGGCATGAGACATGTCGACTACCCCTCATGCTACCAGGCTTGATAGGCCACAAATCTTATGGTCAGACCGAGGACTGCATACTGACCGAGAATCGTTTATTCCCAGCCGAATTTTACCTGAAACCTACATACATGAAACTACGCAGCTCGGCGCATCAGAGAATTATCAAAGCTCGCCTATTCTCGATACATCTCATTTCGGACACTCGTTGGTCTGTGTCCAAAATGAAAGTTGTTTCCCTGAGAACCCTGAATTAGTTATTGTCGAGAGTCGTCACCGGATGCGATGGGTTGATGACGCTGCGCGAGATTGTTGGCTCCGCATGACAGGCCAGTGGCCAATCATTGGCAGGAGCCGCCCACCTACATCGAGTCAATTCAATACTGATTTGAAGGCCCCACCATAAGACTCGAGCGATCCGGTGAGTCCGATCCTGGGTGAGACTGGGAGGCTGTGCCCTTCTTCTCGACTTCCTTGAGACCGCCATCGTTGCCGTAAGGAGGCACGAGACACACCAAAGATTCCGCAATGCACTTCAGAAAGAGTCCTGAGATTCCAACCTTTGATCAATTTATAGCCATTTCGGCCCCACTAGCCCTACTCAAATGGCACAGCCTTCTTGATAAGACCTTCCAAGGATCTGCCTGACACTGTGTGAATGTACATTAGCGCTCTGGCTGGATTCGGGACATAGTTTCAAAATATGCCCACATATTTTACCCCACCTCTTGGAATGTGGCTTCAAAAAAGCACTAGTAAACGCTTGGAAATATGTGAAATATGTGTACGGTTTCGTTCTGTAACCTTGTATTCTCGCTAAGTAAGAATCGAAGGTAGAATAGTCGGGAAAAAAGTCTTTCTCAACAGAGATAAATCTTTCTATCTATCTATCATTTAACGGTCTTATAGCCGATATACCTACCTACTGCTGCTGTACAGGCTTTGACTATTATTAATGCTTTTATTACTTCTATTATTACTTCGTCTTCTCTAGTAGAGTCTACTCTCGTAAAGTCTTCTTGAAAAGTTTAAATTAATCTATACGTAATATATATTAAAATTATTTAATAAGTTAACTATAATCTATTATTCTAATAGAATATTAAGTAAAAAAGAGTTAGAGTTAGAGTTATAACTATTATAAATATAAATATTTATTATTTTAATATATTTAGCGTATATTAAGTCTTATTAGATAAGCTAATTTATCTATTATATATTCTAAATATCGAATTAATTAACTTATAAGATAGTATTTTATTATAAGATAATATCGTATATAAAGTATAAATTTAAATAATTATTTTATAACTATTAAAAGTTTAGTTATAAAAAGTAGATATTTCTAATAACGATATATAGATTACTTAAAACCTCTTTAATAATTATATATTTTTAAATTATACTAATATATATTATTCTATCTCTTAGTAAATAAAATATAAGCTTAAAATAGTATTAATAAATACTTGAAAATATATTAAATATATATACGATTTTATTCGATAACTCTATAATCTCGCTAAGTAAGAATTAAATATAGAATAGTCGAAAAATTCTTTCTTATTAGAGATAATTATCTTTCTAAGATATCTATTATTTAATAGTCTTATAACTAATATATTTACTATTATTATATATACTTTAACTATTATTAATACTTCTATTATTCTCGTCGTTATCTCGTCTTTTATTATAATAAGAAGAATAGTATTAAGTAGTAGTAAGAATAATACTTATAGCTATCTCTTTAAATAGAGAGTTATTTATAATATAACTATTATAGTTATAAAAATCTTTTAATTTCTATATACTTAGCGTATATTAAATCTTAAATCTTAAATTAACTTATAATTTATATATCTTTAAGATAAAATATAATCTAATAAGTAAAAATATAATTATTATAAACGTATTCTTAATATATTATTAAACTCTATAATCTAATATCTTAACGAAGATATCTTCTATTATATTATATCTTCTTTTTATATATATAATTCGATAGTTTTATTATTCTATCTATCTTATCTATATAACTTATATCTTTATACTAATTCTAATATTATAATAAAGCTTCTTCGTATCTTTTCTCTCGATAAAGAGAATTAATAGAATTTTTACTTTCTATTTAAAGTAAGCGATCGAGCTTGAAAAAGAAAACGCTGGGTATTTCTATTATATAGAAGCTCTTATATATACTATTTAAAAGTATTTATATTAGAAAATCTATATTATTAACGATAGTCTAATTTATTAAAAAACGAGTCTTCTATATCGAATATAAGAAATTCTTCTCCGCTTTATTTCTCGTAAAAAGTTTATTACCGGCTAATAGATCTTCGACGAACTTTCTATTATTCGAAAGAATATTATTTACAATATTTATAAACTTTACAACGACTTAATTAGCTAAGAAACGAGTATTATAGATCTCCGCGAAGAAATAATACTATTTCGAGCGTTATAATTAAATTTTAATACTTAATATAGAGATCTACTTATTAAAATTTAATATCTTAGCTCTATTATATTTAATAATAACTATAAATAATATATAAAATTTATTAGATTATAAGTTCGATTTAACGAAATTATTACTACGACGACTTTCTTCGTAAGAGATTATTAAAGATATTCTTACGTCGTATAATTTAGCTATAGAGATCTCGATCGATATTCGCTACGTTAATATAAATTACTACTTATATCTCTACGACTTCTTAGCGTAATTCTATATCTTATATATCTTATAATATAATATCGATTATAATACTATTAAAGATAGAAGATTAAGAGACTTAAAGGGCTAAAATTTAGAGAAGAAAAGATAAAAGCGTATTAGATAAGATAGCTAGAGGAGAACTCGATAGTTTAAAAGATATTAGATACTAGTATTAGATATTAATACTAGAGCTAATAAAATATCTATATTCGATATTAATATTAGAAGCTTATATATTTCGAAGTTAAATTAGTTACTCGATACTCTATAGTAAGTTATCTCGAAAAGCCCTACTACGATAGATATACACTCACATCTAAAGCACTCTTCTCGATTTCTCTATACGAGCGAGGTTTATAGATTTAAAAAGGCTTTAAAGTAGAATATAAGTAATTGATTTATGGAAAGCTATAGCTATAATTTCAGAGAGAAGTAAATAAGTCTTCGCTATAGAGAGAGTATTAAAATTTAGTATCTTAGCTCTATTATACTTGATAATAACTATAAGTAGTATATAAACTTTATAGAAAAATAATAAGCCGTTATTAATTTTATTACTACTATCTTTCTTAACTCGTATACGCCTTTATAATATCGAAGTTCTAGAGATCTTTTTATTTTACTCGATAAAGATATTATTCGATATTTATAGTAACTCTCTATAAGAAAGTCTAGTTAAATCGCTATTTTTACGTCTATCTTCTTCGTTTCGTTTTTATCTATATTTAATATATTATAAATTTCTTAAATTTATCTATATTAATATTAAGATATCGCTCTTTATATCGTTATTATAAGAATACTTCTTTTAAATTACGATCTTCTATGTATCGTAATTAATTCTATCTTATATATAAAGATCTATATATAAGATATTCGTCTTTATATTCGCTATAACTTTATATATCTTATATATAGTAATCTATATCTACTAAGAATCTTTATTAGCGATATTATAAACTATCGAGATAGTTAGAGAAGAATCGAGCTTAAGAATTCGAGATATAAGATTTAAATTCGCCTCGTATTTCTACTTCGTCTCTATCTTTATTTATAAAAGACTTCGAAGTATTAAGAGTATATTAATATTAGTTAATTAGATAGTCGCTTAATTTAAAATTATCGAATTTATTTATATTTAATAATATTAATAGATTTAAATTTAAGAACTAGAAAATAAAGATTATAAATAAACTTAGTTTTAATAAAAATTACTACTTTATTAACGCTTTTTAGATAAATTACGTAATATTACGTTTTAAAGAAAATATAATCGAGTATACGATATCTAGATATCGAAAGACTATAAAAATTTCTTATCTCTTAGTCGACGGTTTTCTAAATTAACTAAGTAATTTTTATAAGATTTTATCGAATATTATTCGATAAGGAAACGTTCGTAATTATTCGACTTTTAAAAGATATAATAATTAGTTATTTTTCGAGCATTATATAAATTTTATAAAATATATTATATTAATATCGTGAAATTAAATCTTATAATCAACTTAAGAAATAAAATAAATCTTCGTCTTTAGAATAAATATACTATATATAAAAGAAAGTAAATATTACTAGATTTAAGAGAGATCTTATTATATTAAAATATCAAAATTTAATATATATAAAATAGCTAGTAAAAAAGAAAGTAATAAAATTTATTAAATAATACGCTAAAGTAAGACTCGAAGCTATATATAATAAATCTAATAAATACGCTATTCTTACTCGTCTTAATTTTAAGAAGTATAGACGCTAATAATAGTATTATTATATAAACGTAATAGATAAATATAATTAAGACTAGTATACGTTTTAAAGATATCTCGAAAATCGTATTTTTAAACGAATTAAAATTATTCGATGTCTTTAGAATAATCTTATTTTTTTATAGTCGAAAATCGATTCTTTAGATTTAAATTACTTATTAATAATCTTATATTAAACTTATTAAGTAAGCTTCTCTAATTATTATATATATTAGAATCGATATAAATATAATATTAATATAGATATATTAAATAAGATAATTAATAATCGAATTATATAGATAGAAGAGAGATATTAAGTAGTAGATGAATGTCTCTATTAAGATACGCTAGGCCCGAATAGATAAAAGAGCTATATAATATATTAAGAATATAGAATACGCTTATAATACTACTCTCTCTCTTTATAAAATTATATCTTATAATTAATAAGTAAAAAGATAGAAAAAATAAATATATATATACGCTTAACGTTTAAAAAATAATAAAAGTAATAAAAAAATAATCGTATTCGAGAATTTTAATATTATATCTTTCTTTATAGAAGATATTAGAAATAATAATAGCTCTTTTTATTTATATTATAGAGATATCGCTAGTTATAATTTAGATATATATAGAAAGTTTAATTAAGAGAGAATTAATATAAAATAATTAAAATAATATCTATAGACGTAGAGATAAATAGTAATAATTTTCGAATTTATATTTAAGTAAATAGAATATCGATAGAATAATATAATATAATTAGTTAAAGACTCTTAAATCGAATTAAGTTATAAACGCTAAAACTCTAATTTAATATTAAATAACTTCGATATAAACTTCTCTATAATATATTATTTAGCTAATATTAATTATATCTTATAATATTAATAGTATAATTTATATATATATTAATATAACTTCGAAAGATCTTTAAAGTTATATTAATAAAAAGAGTCTATATAAAAGACTCTATATAAGATAATTTCTAATCGATATAAATCTAAGAAATCGATTCTTAACTTTAAAAAAAATTAAAAAGTAAGACTATTACGAAGATATCGAACGATTTTAATCCAATTAAAAAATAAGATATTCGAGATAAATTTAATCTAGAAACGTTATCGCTATTAAAGATCTTAAGAGACTTTTTTATAAATGAAAAATTATATATAAGTCTATTATTCGTTAATAGTAATATCTATATAATATAAGAAGAAAGAAGAGAAATATTAAGAAATTAAGATCTCTTCTATAAATAAGATTTATTAGAATATTATTTATAAAAATCATTTATTAGATCTTAGTAATTCTCGAATTTATTATCGTTTATATTATATTAGATAGAGTTATTATCGAGATATTTTTATCTAACTCTATACTTAAGAAGTTAAGATAATTATTTATTAATTTAAAGATAAATATTTCTTTAATAACTTATTTAATTTAATTATTAATATTAATATATTTTAAAAAAGAGTTTATCTATTCTAATAAGAGATTATTTATTATAAGGCTTAAAAGATTAGAATAGAAGATATTATAGATTCTTATATTTAATAAATTTTTTTAGATAATATAAGACTTTTATAAATTCTATAATTCTAAATAGATTAAGTTTTTTATAATTTAATTTACGAAAAAGGCGATTAAAGGTAATATTCTTATTACTTATAAAGACTTTATCGTCTATTTAAAATATAATCTTTTATTAATACTTATTAATTTATATAACTATAGTCTTTTAAACGCGATTTATATTACTTCGAATATACTTAAAAGTTTATTTTATATAATTTATAATATTCTCTATTTAAGTAATATTAAGATATTTATAAATAATCTTATAATTAATAATATTCGAGCTAAAACTTATTTAAGAGTAAAATCTCTTATTTATAAGAAAAAATAAAATATTAATAATTACTAAGATAGTATTATTATTAACGAACTTAATAATTAATAATTATCTTATTTAGTTATTCTATATATAGTTATAATATATTTAAAGATAATACTCTATATTTTAATTTATTTATTAATTTTAAAATAGAAGACTATTAATAGTTTAACTATAATACTTAGTTATTTATAAAAAAAATATATATAATAGCTATAAATTAAAGATCTTAATTCGATATTATTAAGATTAATAGATTATATAAACGAAACACTTCTTTAAGTAATAAGTTAATTATCTTTTTAGTAATAATATTCTAATCGATATTAGAGTAGACTATATAGTAATATTTCTTAGTAAGTTAATTAATCGCTATTTAAATAGCGTTATAGCTATCGAATAGAGATAAATTTATTATAATATCAATTAATATATCTTATTATTATTTCTATAAGATTAATAAAAATTAGAATAAATTATACTCTCGATTATAAGACGTTTTAGCTCTTTAATAGATATAGTAAATTAGTAATTTTAAATATAAATAACTATTATTATTCTTATATCTCGTTAATAGTATTCTCTTTTAAATAGTTTATAGATATATATTATTTCGAGATAATCGTAGAATAATTAATTATATATCTTATAAATAATATTAATATATATATTATTAAAAATTTATAAATAAAAATTTATAATAAAGTATCTCGTCTTATACGAAGTACTTATTAAGAGTAATTTCTTAAAACTTATTCTTTTTTTAACGAATATTTTACGAATTTTTATATAATAGTTATTCTTCTTATTAATCTCTACTATCTTATAAAAGATAAGATTATTAATTATATATATATCGATATATTTACTATCTAACTCTTATCGATTAAAGATAAGAATTATTTAATACTATTAATATAATTATTTATTTTTGAAATTAATTAGTTTATACTTAATTATATATATAAATATAAATATCTTAATATTTTAAAACTTAGAATAATAAATAATCTTTATATTAAATTTTAATAGTATATTTAAATATCGAGTTTAGCGTTAATTAACTTCTCTTTCTTTAATAAAATATATAAGTTCTTTATAATTAATAAAGATCTTAATAGATTAATATTAATAGAAAATTTAATAATTCTTTTCGAGACTAAGATATTCGAAGTACGCTTACTACGATAGATAATAAGAGATAAAGCATTTAAGAAATATAAGTAAGATATAGTTAATATTATAGCGAAGAGATATAAGAGAGATAGAGATAAAGATAGAGTATAAAAGAAAGAGAAGATATATATAACGAAGAAAAGAGATATAATAAATAAAATAATATTATAGTTAAATATATTATAGAAGAATTTTAATACGAAATTTATAAGGGAAAATATATTAATTTAAATTAAGATAGCGATTATATCTCTAAAGATTATTAGAAATATATTATTTAAGAATTTAAATACGTTTATTTAAAAAACTTCTAAAGATAATATAGATTAGATAATAGCGTTTATATAAAAAAGAAAATATCGCTAGAGAAATTATTAAGAAAGAAATAAATTAGAAAATTTATAGATATTAATAAATAACTAAAAAAGTATATTAATAAAGAAAATCTCTTTTACGAATAACTAAAGTAGAAATAACTTATTTAATAAGATATTTAGAAATTGAATAAAAAAATTAATAGCGATTTTATTAATATCTAATATAATTATAAAAAAAAAATTAAAAAAAATAAATAGCTAATAATAAGATTAAAGAGTAAAGAGTAAAAAAAAAGAGAAAATCTATATAAAGAATAACTAGTAAATATCTATTAGCGGTATTTAAAGATAAATAATATATATATATATATATATAGAATAAATTATAATTATAAATAAAATAAAGAGTAGAAATCTAATAATAAGAGTAGTAATAGAGAAAGTTAAAGAGATATTAAAATATAATATTATATAAATAAAGAAGATATATTAATTAGCTAAGATTGTTAGAAAATTATTCTAAATAATAATATATAAAATATATATCGCGATATTCGATATAAAGAATTAAATAGTAATTAAGAAGAAAAATAAAGATAATAATAAAAATCTATATCTAGAATAATTAATTATTAAAATATACTAGATAAGCGACTCTCGAGTAATAATAATAGTAGAAAAAAATAAAAGCGCTATTCTTTACTAATTATCGATATTATTATTTTAGAAATAATAAATAAATTAATTATAAATAGCGTAATAGAGAGTAATAAGATAAAGAGAGTTAAGAGATATAATTAAATAATCTTATTAATCTAATACTTTAAATATTAGAAGTATAAATATATATTTATATTATATAATAATATAATTTAATATATAAGATATAATTAGATATATAAGATATAATTAGATATATAATATTTAAAATTATAAAAAGCTAATACTTATAAACTTAAAAGTTTATACTTTATATAAAGAGAAAGAATATATAATTTTAAATAAGAGCTATTTATTAAAAGCTAGAGAGAGATAAAAAATTATAAAAAAAATAGTTAATAAAGTTTTATTCTATAAATATTTAAAAATATTATTAATAAATTCTATTAAGATTAAAATAGAATTTATATTAATAATATTTAAAAAGAAGTAAAGAACGTTAATTAATATAATTAATCTATATAAGAATTCTAATATTATAATAAATAAGATATTATAATTAAAAATAAGAATAAAAAAACTTAAATTATTTATAACTCTGTATTAAGAGAGAGATTAAAAAACTTTTATAAATATAAATTTCGTTAAAAGTATTAAAGTTTTAATAATAAAGATAATAGTAATTATAATAATTAAATAGATTAAAAATTAAAAGATTAAAAATTTAATTAAGATTTTAATTAAGAAGAATATTATAATATAAATCTTATAGTTAATATTAGAATATTAGAATATTAATAAATAAAACTATTATAATATAATATTAGAAAAAATTTAGAAATAAGATTAATTTTATTTAAAAATTAAATAATCTAGAAGATCGATATTCTAATTATTTAGAAATTATACTTTATAAAATATAATAAATTCTTATATAATTCTAATATTAATATCTTTTATCTAACGTATTAATTTAAAAAGAATATAAAATTTACTTTTATATTAATAAGAAGCTTAATTAAAATTAATAGAAAGTTAAATATCTATTAAAAGATATATATATATATTAAAAATATAGCTAAAAAAGAATAAAAGCGAAAATTAATTAAGATTAATCTCTATTTATAATATATATAATTTAAATCTAATATTAATTAATAAAAGTAACTTCTTTAATTTAGCTATAGTTAAAAAATAATTAAATAATTAAAAAAAGTATATTCTATTTAATAACTTTAATCTATATTATCTTAATTAGAATAATTTAAAAAAATATATATATTATAAAAAAACGAATAGTCTAATAACTATAATTTTAATTAGAGATATAAATATTCTATTATTAAATTAGATAATAATATAAAATAAAAAAATAAAAAAGCGCTATTAATTTTAATTTTATTATATTAAAAATAATAAAAGTAATATAAAAGTATTAAGTCTTCTTAAATTTATAATATAATTCTAATTATCTATTAATAATAATAGAGATAGAATTATATATAAAGAACTTTTTAATAATATCTAAAAGGATTTAAAAAATAGCGAAATTAAAGAAAATAGAATAAGAGACTTTAAGACTAAAATAAACTCTCTCTCTCTTATTAATTAAGAATTTAAAATAAATTAATAAGTATTTTAAAAGATTATTAAAAGAATTATAAAAAGTTATTAAAATTATAATATTATAAATTAAGCTATTAATAAGAGCTAGCTCTTTTTAAATTTTAAAATATAATATTATTATTAAAAAAGGCGAAAATATTAATAAATAAATAAATTATTTATTTATTTATATATACTTTTACTCGAATTATAAATGGTTATTATAGACTACTATATAGATATTATATATATTTATAAGAGAACTCTTATTTAATTTCTTTAGATTAAAATTAAAATCTTTATTTCTCTTTCTTTTACTATTTTTATAATACGTCTTAATTTTTCTATTATATTTATATTTTAAACTTTTTAATTTTTCTCTTAAGTTTTTAAGTTAAAAAGATTTAATTTATATAATTATATATTAGCGAGTAAATATTAATTTAAAAGATTTATCTAAATAATTTATCTAGTAATTATTTTTTATTTTTTTAAAAATATTAATATAATTAATATATCGCTAATTTTAATCTCTTTTATTAAGATTTATTTATTTTTTATTTACTTTAAATAGAATATTAAAATATATTTAATATTTTACTTTCTTTAATTATAAATATAACTATTTAAAATAATATTTAATACTTTACTTATATAAAGAAAATATATAAATTTAATTTTCTCTATATATATCTATATAAAAGCGAAATTTTTAGCTTTAGCTAGATTTTAATAAAGAGATCTTTAATTTACTTTTAATCTCTCTTATTATATTAATACTCTTATTTATTTAAAAATCTTTAATTAATAATAATTTTAATATATTATCTATTTTCTACTTCTTTAATCTCTTATTAATTTTTATACTTTTTAGATATATTAAATTAAATTTAAATTTATTATTATATTTTAATTAGCGAGCTTTATACCTTTTAAAATTTATAATTTCTTTTTTTTTATTAAAATCTCTTTTATTTTATATTCTTATTTTTTTCTCTTATCTTTCTTTTAATATAAAAATTATTCTTTTTAATTATTAAATATATTTCTCTTATAATTTAACTTTTAAAAACTATTTTATCTAAAATAATTTATATTAAAAATATCTTTATCTCTATCTTTAAAATATATGTATTAATCGCTTTATATACTTCTATAACTCTTTTAAAGTAACTATTTTAAATTATTTTTAAATATTTTATATATATTTTTTAGACTTCTTTTAATCTTTTTAATATATATTATATCGCTATTATATAGATTATTATTAATCTTATTATAACGCTATATATCTATTATATCTTATTAAACGTAGTATTTAAATAAATATAATAATTATAAATAACGTTTTATATTATAAAATTATCTTCGTCTTAAATTTCTTAATATAGAATTCTTATTTAAGCTTTCTATATTAATAAATAGATATTAGATAAATTATAATATTAATAATAAAAGAAGATAAAATGAAATAAGAAAAAATAGAGATAAGATTTTATAAAAAGCGAAGATTATTAACTTTAGAAATAAGATTTATAAAGTCTTATAGTTATTAAAAAGAGTATAAAGTTTAATAATAAAAATATAAAATAAAACTATAAAATTAAGATTTCTTTTTTAATTTCTCTCTTTAAAGAAGCTAGATAGAAATTTAACGATTATATTTAAAAGTAAAATAACGATATTATAGATAATAATTTTTTAATTACTTTAAATAGAATTAATTAATATTATTAAAATAATATATTCTTCTTTAAAATAAATAAATAATACTCTTATATAGAAAGAGAGATTATAGATTATCTTTTAATTAAAATTTAATAAAATTCTAGAAATTAATAAGATATTAAGCTAATTTCTATAAATAATAATAGAAAAACTACTATTATAATTTATCTATCTCTTTTAAATCTATTTAAAAAAAGAATATTATTTTTAAAAATTTAAAAAAATTAATATAATAATATTAAGAAAGCTAAAAAAAGATAATTATATAAAATCTAAATTATATAAATTAATAATTCTATTAAATATATTAGAGAAGACGCTTAAAATAATAATAAATAATTATTTAAATAATTATATAGAGAATAATAATCTTCTTTCTTTAAAGGAAAAAAAAGTAAAAAAAAAGAGATTTATAAAAATAATAATTAAAAATAATAATTAAAGTAGTATATATAATCTAAGACTATAATAAAGATAATATTATTAATATTTTATTTCTTAATATTATAAACTTTTTTAATAATATCTCTTATTAAAAACTACTTTATAATCTTAAAAAAAAATCTATTAATAAAATAAATTAAAAGCTTTTTAAAAAATAAAATTATATTTATTACGCTAAAAAGAAGAATTAACGCGATAAAGTCTACGAAAATTAATATTCTATAAAGATTCATGATATTATTAATCTTATTTTTATTCTTTAATATATTACTTATTAAGAATTATTTTAAAATTAAGCTTTAATTATAAATTAATTTTTTTATAAATAATATTTATTTATTAATATATAAAAAATTAATTAAAAAAAATTACGAAGTTTTTAAATAAGCTTATAAAATATATTTTAAATAAATAAAAATATATAAAATAACTTTTATCTCTAAAAAGTATAAATTAATATATCTTATTTATAATTTAAGAAAGTTTAATATAAAAGCTATTATTAATTTAAGAATTATAATTATAAAATTTAAAGAGAGTATTTAAATTTTAAATCTTTATATTAAAAAAAGCTTAAAAAAAATTATACTAAGAAAATTAAGATAAAAGTAATTTTATAATATAAAGTATTATTTATAATTATTATATTTATTTAGAAAGTTATATTTAATAAGATAAAATAGATATATATCGTTATAATAAGATTAATAATAATCTATATAATAGCGATATAATATATATCGAAAAAATTAAAAAAAGCTTAAAAAATATATATAAGATATTTAAAAATAATTTAGAATAATTATTTTAGAGAAATTATAGAAATATATAAAGTAATTAATATATATATTTTAAAGATAGAGATAAAGATTTTTTTAATATAAATTATTTTAGATAAAATAACTCTTAAAAATTAGATTATAAAAGAAATATATATAATAATTAAAAAGAGTAATTTTTATATTAAAAGAAAGATAAAAGAGAGAGAAAGATAAAGATATAAAATAGAAGAGATCTTAATAAAAAAAAACAAATTATAAGTTTTAAAATTATAGAGCTCGCTAATTAAGATATAATAATAAATTTAAATTAAATTTAATATATTTAAAAAGTATAAAAGTTAATAAGAGATTAAAAAAGTAGAAAATAGATATTATATTAAAATTATTATTAATTAAAATTTTTTAAATAAATAAGAATATTAATATAATAGAGGAGATTAAAATTAAATTAAAGATTTCTTTATTAAAATCTAATTAAAATTAAAAGTTTTATTTTTATATAAATATATATAAAAAAGATTAAATTTATATACTTTCTTTTATTAAAAGAAAGATAAAAGAAAAGAGAGAATAAAGATATAAGGCGAGAGAAACTCTAGCGAAAGAAAAGAAATTATAGATTTTAAGGGCTATAAAGCTACTAGCTAAGATATAATAATAAACTTAAATTAACTCTAATATTATCGAAAAGTATAAAATTTAATAAGAGATTAAAGAAATAGAGAGTAGATATTATATTAAAATCTTTATTAATTAAAAACTTTTAAATAGATCAAAATATTAATATAGTAGAGGGAATTAAAATCGAATTAAAGATTTTTTTATCGAGATTTAATTAAAGTAAAAAATTTCGTCTTTACTTAAATTATATAAAAAAATTATATATATATATTTTCTCTATATAAGTAGAATATTAAATATTATTTAAGATAGTTATATTTATAATTAAAGAAAGTAAAATATTAAATATATTCTAATATTCTATTTAGAGTAAGTAAAAAAGAGATAAATCTTAATAAAGAAGATTAGAATTAGCGATATATTAATTATATTAATATTCTTAAAAGAGATAAAGATAATTATTAGATAAATTATTTAGATAAACTTTTTAAATTAATATTCGCTTATTAATATATAGCTATATAAGTTAACTCTCTAGAAATAAATAAGAAAAATTATTAAATTAGAGATTTAAAAGAGAAATTAAAAAGTTTAAAATATAAATATAATAGAAGAATTAAGATATATTATAAAGATAGCGAAAGAAAGAAAAATAAGAGTTTTTATTCTAATCTAAAGAGATTATATAAGATTTCTCTTATAAATATATATATTATCTATATAGTAGTCTATAATTACTCTTTATAATTCGAGTAAAAGCGCGTATAATTAATTAATTAATTAATATATTTTCTTTATATATGTAAAATATTAAATATTATTTTAAATAGCTATATTTATAATTAAAGAAAGTAAAATATTAAATATATTCTAATATTTTATTTAAAATAAATAAAAAAAAGATAAATCTTAATAAGAGAGATTAGAATTAGCGATATACTAGCTATATTAATATTTTTAAAAAAAATAAAAGCGTTAATCGCTAGATAGATTATTTAGATAAATCTTTTAAATTAATATTTACTTATAATATATAATTATATAAATTAACTCTTTAAAGATAAATAAGAGAAATTATTAAATTAAAAGGTTTAAGATATAAATATAATAGAAGAATTAAAATATATTATAAAGATAGTAAAAGAAAAGAAAAGTAAGAATTTTTATATTAATTTAAAGAGATTAGATAAGATTTTCTCTTATAAATATATATTATCTATATAATAATCTATAATTACTCTTTATAATTTAAATAGAAGTATATATAAATAAATAATTAATTAATTAAAGATCTTAATAAGAATATTTATATATTTAAATTTAAATCGCTAATATTCTAGATAGTAAATAATTATACTAAATAGAAGTTAAATTCTTACTATAAAAGACTATTAAATAAAGTACTCTCTTATTATTATATTAAAAAAGAATATCTTTATTAACGTAATTAAAGAAATTAGTCTTTAAGACGATTTTATTTAATTTTATTAAAGTAATATAGAATTAAAGCTTTAATAACGACGATTCTTAGAAAATAAAAGATTTCTTAATATACTAAGAATTAACTAAATATAATTTTCTTTATTATAAGTTTTATTATAAATTTAACTATTTTAGAGAAATCTTTAATGAAATATCGATAAAAATTTAATTAGATTAAAGAAGAGAATATAATATTTATATATTTTAAGAGAGATAATAAAAGTAATAAAATTCTCGCTATCGAAGTATATATATAGTTTATGAAATATAACTAGAATATCTAATCGAGTAATATATTTATATCTCTAAATTCTTATTATATTTTTATCTATTAATAAAATTAGATATTAATTTCTTTTAATAATAGCGTTTAGCTTTTAATAATCTATATAAAAATATAATTCTTTATTTAACTTTTCTATAAATAAAATAGATAAGATAAATAGTATATAGCTTAATATTATAAATGTCTTCTTTAGATATTCGTTTAGATATCTCTTTATCTATTTTAATTTATATCTTAATATCGAATAAATTCTACTCTTTAAAAGTTTCGCTTTATTTAAGCTATTAATAAATTCTAATTTATAATTATAAGAATAATATAGAAAAAGTATATTTATTTTAATTCTATTAAAAATATTTAGATAGTTATAATATTTCGAAGATAACTTATATTTTATCTTTTTAGAATTAATTATACTAAAGTTATTAATTTAAATAAAATAATTATAATTATAATATCTTTTATATTTCTTTTCTAAGTTATAGAGATAGAGTTTATTAATCGATATATAGAGATTTCGAGATATATAAGTAATAAGAGATATATATAATATAGACGAGATATTATAAATCTTATTTATTATTAATATAAATAGTTTATTATCTTTTTTATAGATTAGTTAATAGTAGATCGCTATATTAATCTTAGTTATATTAATAAATTTAAGTCTTATACTTTTACTATTATTCTTCTTCTTTAATTTTATTATCGTAAGTAAGTAAAGAAAACCTCTATCGTTTTAGAATAATAGATAAGAAAATAGATAGTAATAATATAAGTAATCAAAGTTTCGAAGATAATAGAAAAGAAAATTTCTCTATTATTAATATTCTATTATTATTATAACTATAGCGATCGAGTAAAAAGAGTATCTTATCTTATAATATATTAAAAACTATTTTATATTTATTTATCTAAGATTTTCTAACTATTATATTATATTTTAATAATATAATTAATATTAAATATATTTCTTCTTAATAGTCTTTTATTATTATTATAAAAAGTAAATTAGTATATATAATAGAATAAGATAGAGCTAAATTAGAAAATCTTAAATTTATATATATAGTTAATTATAAATTCGTTAGATCTACGCTCTTTAATTAGATTAACTAAGTTATCGCGGGTAAATAAATTAGCGTTCGCAATTATTAAAAAATCTCTTACTCTACTTTTAACCCCTTAATAACTTTACTATTTTCTATTAAAATTTTTAGATTTTTTTTTTAAATTATAGAACGAAATGTGGGCTTTTAGATAAAAAAAGAATATTTAAATTTAGTCTTATAATTATTAAAGCGTAAGGAATTTAAATATTACTTATTAAAGTTCGCTCGATAGTCGAATAGCTCTAATTAAAAAAATAGGTATATATTATTTAATTATAGAATAACTTTTTTATTTTCTATTTAAACTTTATAATTTTTTCTTTAAATTATAAAATAAAATATGAGCTTTTAGAGAAAAAAAGAATTTTTAAATTTAGTCTTATAACTATTAAAGTGCAAGGAATTTAAATATCGCTTATTAAAGTTCGCTCACTTAAGATCGCTTATCTATTTACTCGATAATTCTAATTTAAAAAAAAATTATAAATTTAATTTATAGATCTTTACTCGTAGTATATAATTAATTATTTTATAATTTAAGTATTATAATTTCTTAATAATTTAAATCGCGATAGTAAGAGTAATTTTAGATATAAGATTCTATATATTATTAAAATTAATAACTCGTTTAGAATTATATAAATATTGATATATTTATTATTTATAAGAGAGTTTAAAAGTAAATAATCTCTCTCTTATAAAGATAATATAACTTATATATAAAAAGAATAACGTATTAAAGCGTTATTAAAATTATTTATTAGATATACTTTATAAGTATTTCTTATTATCATTATAAGCGTACTCTATATCTTTCTAAATATACTATTTAACTCTATTATCTATTAGAGTCTAGCGTATCTTAATAGAGATATCTATTATTACTTAATATCTTCTATTTATATAATTATTCGATATATAATTATTTTATTTAATATATCTATATTAATTCTAATATTATAATTAAATTATCTTACTTACTATTTTTAAATTAATAGATAAATTTAAGAAATTTATTAATAGAAACTTTAATATAATATTAAATTAAGCTATTATATTTCTAAGTAAATCTATTATATAGATAATATATTATAAAGAGTATTTATTAAAATAATATAATGATTTTATAACTAGTTAGAGAAATAAAGTAATAATTAAATTAGTTTATTTATATAATTAGTAAATATAAAGAAATTATTCTTTAATTTAATAATTATATAATTAATTCTCTAAGCGAAGTAAAGATATTTAAAAGAATAATATTTAAACTATTTATAATTTTTACGATAATCTAAATAATTTATAAATTAAAAAAAAAAGTTCTTATAAAATATAATATTATTTTTCGAATTTATAGTAAAGTCTTATAAAAAATATTATAAGAAGTTTTTCTTTTCTCTCTTTTACTTAATATCTATAAAATTAAAAACTTAAAAGAAATAATATAACTTTCTTTATTTTATTTAAAAATCATTCTATTTATTTTTATAAATTTCGAATATATAATTAAATAAGATATATTAAGTTAATAATCTTTATACTTAAATATATAATTAATAATAATTTTTATTATCTAACGATATAATAAAGAATATCGAGATTATTATAGATTTATAATAGATTATTAAAATTAAATAACTATATTATTAAATCGACGAGTAAAGGCCTATGAATTAAATTCATAATTTTTTTTTTAATTAGGGCTATCGAGTAAGTAGGTGAGCGATCTTTGGTAAGCGAACTTTGGTGAGCGATATTTGAATTCCTTGCGCTTTAATAATTATAAGACTAAATTTCAAAATTCTTAAAAATTCGGAAAGCACAAACAGCGCTTCAAAATTTAAAAAAAAAATCTCAAAATTTTAATAGAAAACAAAAAAGTAATTCTATGTGTTAATAATATACACCTATTTTTTTGATAAGGAAGGCGTGGGAGGGCGAGATTTTGATGGTTGCGGACGCTAATTTATTTACCCGCGATGACTCAGCCGGTCTAACTAAAAAGCGTAGCGAACCCGAATTAATAATTGGCTGCACATACAAATTCAAGATTTTCAAGCTCAGCTCTATCTTATTCTTTTATATATACTGATAAGAAGTTTAATAAATTTTTTATTATACTTTATAATCTTCGCTATTAATAAAACTAGTTTTAAAATATAATTAAATAATATATTAATTTTAAAATTAAAAAGAATAAGATAGTAAATTAATAGAGTAAAGCTTAATAACGTTTAAAATAAGTTAATATTAAGATTAAGAAGCTTTAAAAATATAATAAAACGCTTCGATAATAGCTAAATATATTATAATTAGATATATTTAAAAATTTATAACTTATTATTAATATACGAGTAATGGCCTATAAATTAAATTTATAATTTTTTTTTTTAATTAAGGCTATCGAGTAAATAGGTAAGCGATCTTTAAGAAGCGAACTTTAGTAAGCAATATTTGAATTTCTTACGCTTTAATAATTATAAGACTAAATTTAAAAATTCTTTTTTTATCTAAAAGCCTATATTTCGTACTATAATTTAAAAAAAATCTTAAAATTTTAATAGAAAATAGTAAAGTTATTAAAGGGTTAAAAGTAGAGTAAGAGATTTTAATAGTTATAAATGCTAATTTATTTATTCGCGGTAATTTAGTCGATCTAATTTAAAAGCGTAATAATCTCGAATTTATAATTAATTATATATATAAATTTAAGGTTTTTAAACTTAGCTCTATTTTATTTATTTATATATATTAATAAATATTAATTCTATTAGAATTTATTTAAATTCTATTAATTACTTATAGAAAAGAAAAGTCTATTAAGCTATTAAATTCTCTCTTCTTTATTAATAATAAAGATCTCGAATAAGAGAATAAGTTAGTTAAAATAAAATAAAAATTATCGAGTAATAAGAATTATTATTCTATTAAAATATTTTAAAATATTTATTTTTAATTATAAATAAATAGAAAAGTAATCTCTTATATTTTAAATAGAAGATATAAATTTTTTATAAATCTCTATATATTAATTAGCGAGATTATAGATTAATTATTATAAAAAGATAAGATAAGATTATAATTCTTTTTAATAGATAACTTAATTCTTTAATAAATTCTATATAAAATTTATTAAACTCGATTATATATTGAATTATAATAAAATTTATTTAAAAAATAATTTAAATATTAAGCTAAATATATATACTCGACTTTATATTATTTTTATAAATCTTTCTAATTAAAAGTTTATATCTTTAAGAAATATTAAGAAATATTTAATAAATAATAATAATTTATAGTTTATAGACAATTAACGATATTAGACTCTAATCTTTAATAGAAATATTTCTAAAATTATTATAACTCGAATAAGAAAAATAGTTACCTCGATAATTAAGAATTATATATCTTTCGTTATTATATTAAATATTTATATCTTAAATACTTTTTAGAGTATATTAAAAGCGAGAATTAAAATTAATTTAAAAGATTTTATATATTTTAATTATAAAAAGATAAGTTATTTAAAATAAAATTATTTAATATAGAGATAAACTAACGCTAATAAGAAGGCTTTATAAAATATAAGAATCTATAAACTTATTATTAATAACGAATATAAGATTAATCTATTAATCGATATTTATAAAGTCTTTAAGAATTTAAGAAATAAATAATCTCTATTAAAGTTATAATAATAAATATTTATTAATATATATAAAAGAATAAGATAGAGTTAAGCTATAAAACTTTAAATTTATATATATAATTAATTATAAATTTAAAGTTATTACGCTCTCTAACTAGATCGATTAAATTATTATAAATAAATAAATTAGCGTTTATAACTATTAAAATCTCTTATCTTACTTTTAATTCTTTAATAACTTTACTATTTTCTATTAAATTTTAAAATTATTTTTTTTACTTATAGAGCGAAGATTGCGCTTTTTAATAATGTAAAAATTTCGAAATTTAATCTTAGAATTATTAAAGAATAAAGATCTTAAATATCGTTTATTAAAGTTCGCTCGACAGTTCTAATTAAAAAATAGAGGTATATTATTTAATTTTAAAATAATATTCTTTCTCTCTATTAGAATTTTTTAATTCTTTTTTTAAATTATAAAATATAATATAAACTTTTAAATAAAAAAAGAATTATTAAATTTAGTCTTATAAATATTTAAAGATAAAGAATTTAAATATTACTTATTAAAGTTCGCTCGATAGCTCTAATTAAAAAGTAGATATATATTATTTAATTTTAGAATAACTTTTTTATTCTCTATTAAATTTTTAAATTTTTTTATTTAGATTATAGAACGTAATATAAGCTTTTAGAGAGAAAAAAGAATTATTGAATTTAATCTTATAGATATTTAGAGATAAGGAATTTAAATATTATCTATTAAAAGTTCGCTTATTAGATTTACTCGATAGTCGATAGCTCGTAATTCTAATTAAAAATAGATATATATTATTTAACTTTAAAATACCTTTTTTATTTTCTATTAAAATATTAGAATTCTTTTTTTGAATTATAGAATATAATGTAGGCTTTTAGATAAAAAAAGAATTATTAAATTTAATTTTATAAATATTTTAAGATAAAGAGTTTAAATATCATTTATTAAAAATTTATATACTTTATTAAAACTATTCTTTAATATAAGCTTAGATAGTCGAGTAATAATAATTTTAATAAAATTTGAGACTATTTTACTTCGTTCTCGATTTAAATTTATAAATCTCTCTTTCTAAAAAATTATAAAATCGTGGAATCGTAAAATTATAAAAATCTTAAAATTAATAAAAATTCTATAAATTATAAATATTATTATTATTATTTTTATTATAAAAAAACTATAATAGATATTAAAATTAATTTCTTATTAATTAAATTTCAAATTAACTTAAAGTTAATTAACTTTTTATAAACTTATTATTAATATAACTTCTCTTTTTTCTATTAAAATCTTTCTATTATTTTTATTAATTATAGAACTTAATTAACGCTTTTTAATAATTTAAAATTTATAAAATTTAATCTTATAATTCTAAGTAAATCTTAAATTAAAGTATTTTTACTCTTCGAGAGTAAAATTCAATCTCGAAATTAGATTTAAAAATTAATTACTTTTTATAAATTTAATTTATAGATCTAAATTTATAATATATATTTATTTAATACTCTTAATAATTTTTAAATATAATATTTTTTTAGAATATAAGTTAAACTATTATTATAGAGACGAAAATACTTATTTTAGAATACTTTTATTAATATTAAATATATTAAAATATATATAGTTATTAATAAATCTCTAATTTATAGAGTTTATAAAGAACTACTATTAGAATTAATTTTATTATCGAAATTTAAATCTTTAAAGAATTATAATAATTAAATTATAAAGAAATATATTATTTATTATTTACTTTCGATAATAATAATAAGTAGCTATCGAAAGAAAATATATTCTATATTTATCGCCCCCCTTATATATAATATAATTTTAGAAAAATTCTAAATAAATAAGTATAGAATATTTCTCGATATAATAAAAGATAAGATTCTTTTTATACTAAATCGCTATAATTATAATAATAATAAAATCTTAATAGCGAAGAATCTCGCTATCTTATTAAATTCGAAATCGAAATTCTTTATTTAACAGATTATCTTAAAAAAATTCTCTTATAATTTATATATAATAATAATTTAAGTTTTATTATCGATTTAAACGTTTCTAGCGAATTAACTAATAAAAAGAGATTTATATTTACTTTTAAAAATAATAAATAGATATAAGATATAAAATTATAATTTAAAAATATTATTAAAATTAATATTATATTATATTATTAATTAGCGCGTAATAAGAGAAATTAATTATTTACTCTTATTATAAATAAGAATATAAGATCTATAACTCGCTATTAAAGAAGTTATCTTCTCGAAAGAAACTATATAATCTTTATATATTAATTAATAAATTATATTTTTATAACTTAGAAAAGAAGTATAAGAGATATTATAAATTAAATTACTTTATTTAAATTAGCGCTATTAAAGTCGTTAGCTTTAAAAATATTAAATAAATTTTTTTTATTAAATATTATAATTATTTAATTATCTTCGATAGAATAAAGATAATTAAATTATTCTTATATTATTCTTATAATTATAAATTAGAATTTATAAAGATTAAATTATCGATATCGTCGAATTATTTAAGAGTTAAGTTTATTTTATATCGAGATATAAATTAAAATAAATTAAAAAGTATTTAAATAAGTATTTAAAAAATAACTTTATAAAATCTCATTATATTTTATATATATTCTTTATTCTATTTATTAAAAAACTAAATAAGAATCTATACTTTTATATAAATTATTAAAGATTAAATATTATTATTAAGATAAATTAATATCTAATTCTATTAATAGATAAGACTCTTATAAGAATTTAAGATTATAGATATCTTACTTAATTAAATATTATAGTTATATTTAATAAATTATATATATATCTCGATAATAAAAAATTTATTATATTTATTATCTTTCTCGATATATATAAATATTAAATACTCCCCTTCGATTTAATTAATAGCTCGACTATCTATTAATAATATATAAATAATATTCTATTTAAGTATCTAAACGACTTCTATTAAATCTATCTTAACGATATTCTTATTTATAATTAATTAAGAAAAAAATATATTATATATATTCAAAAAATCTTTTAAGAATTATAAGAGATCGAATTATAGATAAATATTTTTAAATATAAATTTTATATTTAAAAGATAAATTTCTTAAACCTTCTTATTTCGATTAATAATCTTTTATCTATAATTCGAGAAATTAACTCGAGATTTTAAATTTATCGAGTACGCTACTTATATTCGAGACTATTTAAGATTATCTTAGATCGATTTTATAACTTTTTAATTTCGAATACTATTTTATATTACTCGAATACTATATTCGATATTAGATATATTTTATTATTAAAAAAATTTAAAATTTAGAATCTTAATTACGATAAGAGAACTTTAAGAATATATTTCTTAATACTATCTCGAATTCGATCTCGAAATTAAGCGATTTAAATAATTTTCTCGCGAGAATATTATTAATAGTAATCTTAGAGTATTATATATATTATTATTAATAACTAAGAGTATTAATATATTAATAATTCTTAATATTTCGAAGTCTTAGAGAATATTATTTCATATCTTAATAATTTTAAAAGTTATTAATTAAATCTCGAGAGCTTAATAGTAATTAGAGTTATTGAAATATATATTAATAGTATAAATATTATAAGTAGTATATATCGCCTCTATACGCCTTAGATTATTCTATACTATTAGAGCTAATTTTCTTAAATTACTAATATTAAATAAACTTTATTAAAATTTAAGTTATTATTAAATTATCTAAATCTATTAATTTAAAAGAGATATAAGTCTTTATTAATTTTTATAACTTCTATTATTAATTTATAAGAGATTTCTTAAAAATTATATAATTAATAATAAAACTTATAATTGAGAAAGTAATATTTAATTTATTATTAATCTATTAAAAAGCTTTTTATTTATTAAAAATAGCTATTATAAAAATCTTAATTCTATATTATTTCGATAGATTAAAGAATATTATATTAGAAATAAATTTCTCTAATTATATTAATAATAATATTCTAATATAATATAATAATAATAAGATTTTATATTTAATGATTTTTTATAATAAGAATCTTACTTTAGCTAAATATAATTATTAAATCTATAATAAGAAACTACTAGTTATTATTCGCTAATTAAAATATTAATATTCTAAATTAAAATATATTAATATCTTTATTAAGATCTTTATAAATTATAAAGACTTAATATACTTTATTAAAGAATGAGATCTAAGTCGTTATTAAGCTCGCTATTTAAATATATTATTCAAATTTAATATTAAAATTATCTATTATTTAAGGCCTTAAAACGTTAAAGTCGATATATTTATATATATAATTAATTTTAAATTAAATAGTTTAGAGAATAAATACTTAAAATAGTAATATTAGACGATACTTATATCTAATTATTTAAGATTTAATAATAGAGATATTAAGATATATAATATTAATAACTCTATCTTTTATAGAATAGTTTAAATAAATAAAATTAATAAGTTTTATAATAAAATTTATAAATTAATTATAAAAGATAAAAATAAACTTCGCGGAGTTACGCTTAATAAGTACTTAATAAAGAATAGAATACTCTATTATAAGAATTACTTATAAATAATAAAGAATCTATATATCGACGTCGACGTTAATTACGAAATATATAATTAATTTTTATATAAATACTTCGATATAATTTATATTTATAAGCTATTTAAGTAAAAATACTATTAATAAGATATAAAGATTATTATTATTATTTATATTTAATAATTAAAAAGATATAAGATTTTTTAAATTTAGAATCTTTTAACTTTTACTTTTTTTTAAAAAAAATTCTATCTTTATAATCTATTTATAAAATCTTATAGTTTTTAAAGCTTTAAAATAAAATTAATTTATTTAATATAAGATAATTTTAAAATATAATAATTTATATATAAAATATTAAGTAAGATTAGAGATAATCTATATCTTTTAAGATAATATCTCGAAAATTATTTAAATTCTATATTAATTATTATATCTTTTCGATTACTATATATATTTAAAATTACTATATCTATTATAGATCTAAAATCTCTTATAATTAGAAATATAATTTATTATAATTTCTAATTATTTCTTAAAAACGATAATAGAATATCTTAATAGACTTTATAATAAATTTATTTATATTTAATAGATATAACGTTATCTATATAGCGATAGATTAATTTATTAAAAAATAATACTATATAATATATTTTAATATAAATAAAGAAATTATAAATAAAAAGATAATTAATATATTATTTAAAAAGATCTTTCGCTTATATAATTTATTAACGTCGATAATTTTAAATAAAGATTCTTAATTTATATTAATAATATAAAAAGCTTTTTATAAATAGTTTAAGATTAAGATTGAGTTATTAATAGTCTTTTATATTAGAATTAATAAATAAATTAAACGAGTTAATTAGAATATAAAATATTATTTTCGAATATATTATAATTATATATAAGATAGTTAATTTAAATAATTATTTATTATCGAGTTTATTAATAATAATATTACTTTCATAGCTATAAGTATTTTATAATTCTTTATAAATAAGAGCTTTTACTCTTAAATAAGTTTTAATTATAATATTATTTATAAATATTTTAATATTACTTAAATAAAGAATATTATTAAATATATATAATAGATCTTTAATTATATTTAAAGTAATATAAATCGCGTTTAAAAGATTATAATAATTTAGATTAATAAGCGATATTAAAAGATTACTTTTAAAGTAAATAATATAATTTTCTTTAATAATAAGAATATTATTTTAAATTAATTATCTTAAAAATTAGATAATAAGAGATATAGTTTATTTAAGATAATAGATTTTATAGAAATCTTATATCGTTTAAAGCTTTTAGTAAGTATAAAGATCTATAATATATTTTACTCTAATCTCTTAAACTTTATATCGATAAATCTTTTATTTAAATAGATTAATTCTTAATTGAAGTATATTATTATTAAAAGCTAAATCGAATAAATAGTAAAGAAAATTATTATCTTTAAATTTATTAATAGCTAATTTAAATATCGAGTAAAATAAAAGAATTTTAATAATAATCTTAGATAATATAACTCGAATAATAGCGAATTCGAAAATTATTAAGATATAATTAATGATTTTTATAAATAATATTTATAAATAGTCTATTAGTAATTTAATTAATTATTTATTTATATACGCTTTTATTCGAATTATAAAGAGTAATTATAGACTATTATATAGATATTATATATATTTATAAAAGAAATCTTATTTAATCTCTTTAGATTAAAATTAAAATTCTTTTTTTTTTTTTTTTTTACTATCTTTATAATATATTTTAATTCTTTTATTATATTTATATCTTAAACTTTTTAATTTCTCTCTTAAGTTTTCGATTTAATAATTTCTCTTATTTATTTTTAAGAAGTTAATTTATATAATTATATATTAGCGAGCGAGTATTAATTTAAAAAGTTTATCTAAATAATCTATTTAGTAATTATTTTTATTTTTTTTTAAAATATTAATATAACTAATATATCGCTAATTTTAATCTCTCTTATTAAGATTTATCTCTTTTTCGCTTTTTTTAAATAGAATATTAAAATATATTTAATATATTATTTTTTTAATTATATATATAATTACTTAAAATAATATTTAATATTTTATTTATATAAAGAAAATATATAAGTTTAAACTTTTTTATATATATTTATATAAAAGCGAAATTTTTAGCTTTAATTAGATTTTAATAAAAAGATCTTTAATTTAATCTTAATTTTCTCTATTATATTAATATTTTTATTTATTTAAAAAATTTTAATTAATAATAATTTTAATATAATATCTATTTTCTACTTTTTTAATCTCTTATTAACTATTATATCTTTTAAATATATTAAATTTAATTTAAATATATTATATATCTTAGCTAGCGAGCTCTACGATTCTTAAAATCTATAATCTCTTTTTCTTTATTAAAGTCTCTTTTATTTTATATTTTTATTCTCTTTTTTCTCTTATCTTTCTTCTAATATAAAAATTACTCTTTTTAATTATTAAATATATTTATCTTATAATCTATCTTCTAAAAAAAATTTATCTAAGATAATTCGTATTAAAGAAATTAGTCTATTAATATTATTAATTATTATCTATAAAAGAAAATATATATTTTTTTTTTATCTTTATATAGATATTATTATTAATAAGTAATAGATTTAATATAATTTTCGATTTATAGAAAGATCTTTTAAAATCTTTAATAGCGATAATATTCTTAATTCGATAGTATCTCGAATATCGTATTTTTAAATAAATTAAAATTATTTAATATTTTATAATAACTTTATTTTTTATATTTATAAAATAATATTTTAAATCTATATTACTTTATAATAATCTTATATTAAATTTATTAAATTAACTTCTCTTATTAATATAACTTTTAATATATTTTAAAACTATATTAGATTATACGCGAATCTTATTATTATTATTATTATTAAGTATAATTAATATTAATTAAATAACTTATTATAAAGAGATTTACGCTAATATAATCTAATATTAAATTAAAGTTTAACGCTTATAGCTCGATTTAATTTAAGATTTCTCGATTAATTAAGTTATATTATTTTATTAATATTCTTTATACTAGAATATTAATTTAAGAATTATTATTATCTATTAAAATACTTATAATTATTACTTATTTATTATTTTATTAATTTCTTTTAAATTAGAATTTTTATATTTATTATATCTCTAATTAGCGATAATACTAGTTTAAAGATTAAAATATAAGCTCTTATTATCTATACTATCGTCGAGAAATATTATAGTATTAAAGATCTCGAATATTAAAAGTTCTTTATTATTTTATTAATTTTTAAATAAGTATATATATATACTATTTCTATTACTCTTTAATTATTAATTATAAAGATATAATTCTATAAAGAGAGAGAGATAATATTATAAGCGTATTTTATATCTCTCTTAATATATTATTTAGTCTTATTATTTATTAGAGTCTAGCGTATCTTAATAGAGATATCTATTATTACTTATTATTTATTATCTATATAGTTATTCGATATCTAATTATCTTATTTAATATATTTATATTAATATTATATCTATATTAATTCTAATATTATAATTTTAAAGAAGATTACTTATTTCTTAAATTTAATAAAGAATTATCGCTATTTATAGCGTCGATATTATTAATTTCGAATTTTTCGTTTATATCTATCGAGTAAAGTCTTACTTTCTTAAGAATTTTATAATCGATCTTAATCTAAGTAGTTAATATATAATTCTTTAAATAGTAATCTTTTTTATTATAATTATACTATACTAATTCTCTTAGCTTTAAATTAATTTTAATATTTAAAAACGTAATAATTATATTTAAATTAGTTTTAGTAATAAATATAAGATATATATTAATCGCGAATATTATTTTTAATATTTATATTATAGTTAACTCAATAGTAATCTTTATAAACTTAAAATCTTTATACTTAGTACGTTATAAGTTATTTAATTTTTAAAAATATTTCTTTATAGTCTTTAAGATAGTAAAATCTTTTATAATCTATTATATCTTATTTAAATCTCTTCTTAGTTTTTTAAAAAGATAGTTTTTTAGTAAAAAGATTTTTTTAATAAAAAGGTTTTTTTAATATTAAGAATAATATCTAGTTAAATAAAGTCTAAATAGATATTAATAAAAAGTCGAGTCTCTAATTATAAAGTATTTATATCTCGCTATATATTATTATACTAATCTAAATTTTTATAAATATTAATTAACTCGTCTATAATCTTAATAATAAATTAATATAAATTAATAGAATTTCGAAGTTTTCTATATATAATATACTATATAATCTTATTGTCGAGTTATATAATTATATAAATTATTTTAAAGTTTTAAATAGAATAATAATCGCTATTAGCTTTAAATTTCTATTTTATTTTAAAGAACTAGTTATTTTAAATAAAATTATTATCATTAATAAATATAGATAAATTAAGAATTTTAATTAATCTTTTTTTAAATATCTAGATATATATTCTTCTTCGATTAAAAGTAGTTATAAATTATAGATCGAGATTATTAACTTTTCGCTATAAAAAAGTTATATTCTTTTAAAAATCTCGAGCTAGTTTATTTTTTTTCTTAATTAATTAATTTATTTAAAACGAGTTTAGGCCTATAAATTAAATTTATAATCTATTTTTTTTTAATTAGAACTATCGAGTAAATATAATAAGCGAACTTTAATAGATAATATTTAAAATCTTTACTCTTAAATAATTATAGGTTTAAATTTTAAATTTCTTAAATTATTAAAGTATATAAGTTACGTACTATAATTGAAAAAAAATTAAAAGATTTTAATAGAAGATAAAAAAGCTATTTTAAATTTAAATAATATACTTATTTTTTCGATAATTCGATTAAGGCTATCGTGCGAACTTTAATAAGTAATATTTAAACTCTTTATCGTTTAATAATTATAAGATTAAATTTTTAAATTTTTAAATCATTAAGACGTATAATTTATACTCTATAATTTAAAAAAAAATTGAAATTTTAATAGAAAATAATAAAGTTATTAAAGAATTAAAAGTAGAATAAGAGATTTTAATAGTTATAAACGCTAATTTATTTATTTATAATATCTAATTAAAAAGCGTAGCGAACTTAAATTTATAATTAGTTATATATATAAATTTAAAATTTTTTAACTTAATTCTATCTTATTCTTTTATATATATTAATAAATTATTTATAATTTAATTCTTTTCTATTATAAGAATATAATTAATATATATAAAAGAATAAAATAAAGCTAAGCTTAAAGATTATAAATTTATATATATAATTAATTAAAAATTTAAGATTATTACGTCTTCAAATTAGACTATCTAAATTAGCTCGCTAGCCCTCTTAAGCTTTCTTATTAAAGAAAGAAATATATATTATTAATATATAGAATAACTTTTTTATTTTCTATTAAAATTTTAATTTTTTTTTAAATTATAGAATAAAATATAAGCTTTTAGATAAAAAAAGAGTATTTAAATTTAATCTTATAATTATTAAAGCGTAAGAAATTCAAATATCGCTTATTAGAGTTCGCTCGATAGCCGAATAGCTCTAATTAAAAAATAGATATACATTATTTAATTTTAGAATAACCTTTTTATTTTCTATTAAAATTTTAAGATTTTTTTTTAAATTATAGAACGAAATATAGACTTTTAAATAAAAATATAATTCTTAAATATAGTCTTATTATTATTAAAGCGTAAGGAATTTAAATATCGTTTATCTATTTACTCGATAGCTCTAATTAAAAAAGTAACTATAAATTTAATTTATAGACCTTTACTCGTATTAAATAATAATCTTTTAAAGATTATTTTATTTCTAATAAATTTTATTTAATATAAATATAAATTTATTAAGTTAATTAATTAATATATATAATAGAATAAGATAGATCTAAGTTAAAAAATCTTAAATTTATATATATAATTAATTATAAATTCGAGTTCGCTACGCTTTTTAATTAGATATCGCGGATAAATAAATTAATATTCGTAATTATAAAAATATCTTTCTCTTATTTAATTATTTAATTATTTTACTATCTTCTATTAAAATTTAATTTTTTTTTTTCAAATTATAGATCGCAAATTACGCTTTTCGAATATAAAAAAATTATAAAATTTGATCTTATTATTCTTTAAAGGCAAGGAATTCAAATATTACTTATTAAAGATCGCTTATTAAAGATCGCTTATTAAAGATCGCTTATTAAATTTACTCGATAGTTATAATTAAAAAAATAGATTATAAATTTAATTTATAGGCTTACTCGTAACTTAATATTATAATTAAAAACTATTAATAATATTTTAAAATATATTTATCGAGTCTATTTTATTAGAAATACAATTTAATAGAATTAATATTTATTAAGACTTAATTAAATTTAGTAAAGTTTTAATTTAATTTATTTTTTTCGATATTAGACTTTATTATAAAAAAGAGAAAAAAAGTTTAAAAGAGAATAAAGAGAAGTTTAAATATTTTAAAAGAATAGATATTAGAGATATTAGACTAATTAAAGAATAATAATATTAAAAGTATTTAATATTAAGAAAAAAAGATTTTTACTATAAAGTTTAAGATAAGGTTATTTCTTTACGAGAGTTTAATATATTTATTTCTTAATTATTTAAGATATTAAGAAGACTATAAGTACTTTAAATAATAATCTTTTAAGTATATTTACTTCGCTTAGAGAGTCTCTTATCTCGTTAAAAAGTTTATATAAGAAAGTTTAATAATTAATCGCGAAGAATAATATCTTTAAATAATTATAGCTCGACTATTTCTTATCTAATTAAAACTTCGTTTAAATCTTAGATATTATAATAAATAAAGTTATAATAATATTATTAATATATATTTTAAATATAGAAATATAAGATAATATTAGCTATATCTTTCGATTCGCTAATTATATAAATAATCTAATATCTTCTTTATTTCTTAACTACTATTTATTAAAATCGTTTCGCTATTCTATTTAAACTCTTTAAAATCGATTTATCTATTTAATAAACTTATCTAGAAATATAATAACTTAATTTAATTTCTTATTAAAGTCTCTATTAACGCGTTTCTTTAAATTTATTCGCTAATATAAATAAAATAAGTAAGTTAATTTTAGTTATAGTATTAGAATTAATATAAACTAATATAAATATAAATATATTAATTAAGATAATTAAATTATATAGATAGAAGAAAGATATTAAATAGTAGATAAATATTTCTATTAAGATACGCTAGATTTAAATAGATAAGAGAGCTAAGTAATATATTAAGAATATAAAATATACTCGTAATAATATATTTAAAGATCTTTTAAAGTTATAATACGTTATCTATAAACTTTACTACCGCCGTTAATAATCTTAATAGATATCGACTATTTAATACTCTATAAAGAAACTTATATCAAAATTATATAATATTAATTTAAAGTTTTTAGCGCTTACGACTCTATTTAGCTCGAAAGTAATTAATTAACTAAATCTTATTATTTTATAAATTCTCTTACGATTATAAAAATAAGTATTAAATAGCTATTTAATACTAGACTACGTTTTTAATAACTATCTATTTAATTCTTTATAGATCTTCGTTAAATCGAGAGTCTTTAATACTTTAATAAAGTTCTATTAACGATATACTAGCGAAATCTTTAAGACGCGATATTATTATCGTCGTCGCCGTCGAAGAATAGTATTAATTTAATCTAATATAGTATATTAAAAGTTCTTATTTTTAATTAGTTTTTAGTAAGTAACTAAGTTATAATATATACGTAATTTTTTTAAAAGATAATAGTAAGAAAGTTAAAGAAGAGCTTAAAGATTCTTATTTACATATAAGTAAGATATAGTTTATATCTTTAAAATCTTAATTCTCTTTAATTAAGATTTAAAGAAATTATAAATATTTAAAAAAATAAGATAATTTATAGATATATATCTTCGATCTATTAATTATAGAGACTATAGCTATTAAGAGAGAGAAGTATTATTATAAACGTATTCTTAATATATTACTTAACTCTATAGTCTAATATCTTAACGAAGATATCTTCTATTATATTATATCTTCTTTCTATATATATAATTTAATAGTCTTATTATTCTATCTATCTTACTTATATAAGTTATATTTCTATATTAATTTTAATATTAATATAATAAATAAAATCGTATATATATAATACGCTAATTTGAAAGTTTATAAGTATATTTTAAAAATATATGATTATCGAAGAGACTCTTAGTTATCTATATAGCTAATTAAGTACTCTCTTTAACTTCTATTATTTTACTCGATAATTAAGCTTAGCGCGTAGTTTTAAATAATATTATTATTTTATAAATATTAAGTTAATCTACTATATAAACTATAACGAAAAGACTATATATTATTTTAAATAAGATTTAAGAATAAGAATAATAAATAGTAATAATAGAAGTAATAAAAGTAATAGAAGTATTAAATTAAATAGATATTAAGATAATTAGAGAGATAAAGAAGATATCTAAGAAATACGTTACTACGCGTACTAGTTTAATAAGTAATACGCTATCTATTTCTAGTTTTTAAACTTAGTAACTAGCGGCGATTAATATAAAGTTCTATTAATATATAAGACTATTTTGCATATAAAATATAATTATAGTAATGGAAAAAACCATCGAGACCATATCAAACTGCGACCTTATGAGTCAATTAATTCGGTATGAAAAGTGGCCTGGCAAGTTACCGAACGAAACCGTACAGATATAGTACGGTAAGACGAAAATATGTGGGCAATATTTCGGAAATATGTCGTTGCAGAAGTAGCCCTAGTAAGCCTATTGGCGTCGGGCCCCCACCCTTCTCGCTTTAAAATAAGCAGCTCTACCGGTACTCTACTTTCACAGATGCCTATTGCGTCGGCTGGTAAGCGTTCCCGAAATACAAGATGTAGATCCTTGCAAAACAGGGTCGTTCTGCTGCTGACCTGCTGTGTCGCTGCGGCAGAAGTGTGTTTCTTGAAGTGTTGGTTGGAACCCTCGTCATGAAACTGTTCCGGAACTCGAAAAGAGCGACCCTCACTAGAGCGGCAGAGCCCGAAAGCGTAGAACCTTACGTACCCAAAGGCTTCGCTTAGGCAATCGCCCTAGGTATTTCAAAAAAACTTGTCAACCAGGCACTCGCTAAAAAGCATGCAATCCGCCTTGTTTGTCGTTGCTTAGGGCGAGGCTGCTGGAGCCTCGCCATTCGACGTTGTAAGATAAGCGGGCGCTGTCGTAAATGGCATGTATCATCACGTCCTAGTTGATGTGGCTAAGTAGATCCCCTTCGCTAAAGACTCTTCAAATGCAGGTTCCGCTGTTGGGATTGGCCAGTTTTCCACTTCAGCCCTATTTCACGGAACGTAGCCTCGTGATTGGTTACGCTGTTCTTTCCGACCCTCCTCACCCTCATGTCATCGACCGAAGTACCAACGCAGCTGGCGCCTCCCTCGGAGCCGTGCTGGAATTGGTTGTCCATAGGATGCTGTCATGGGAAGGCCTAGCGTTTCTGCAGTAGGCTGACTATTCTAAGAGCATTCATGTCTGCCTCGCTTTGCTTCATCACATGGGCTATATACCGTCAAGACAGCTGACTCTCATACCAATACCCAGGCTGCAACCTGTTGGCTCAAAAGATCTGCATTGTCCCGAAGCACCTGGAGATTAACGGGTCGTTTGTTCTCCGTGTCCAGATCCGCAGTCTGTCCTCAATGACTTCGACAGCATTGAAACAAGCGGATGGCAGTAAGAGCGTGCAGTGGTCCACTCCTATACAATTCGTCCACACCCGAAAACTGAGACCCTACGCTGTTCAACCCTGTCCCCCTGTTCCCGAAGATGTTGATCCAAATCAACGTTACCCCGATCGTGGCGAGCCCTCGGCGGAACCCTCCATATATACCCTCGATACAGATGATCCTTGGGCAAAAAAATCCATACTGAGTCTAGACGGAGGGGGTGTCAGGAATTTTTCCTCGCTGTTGATACTGCGAGAGCTCATGAGAGCAATAGGGAAACATGAGCGCCGGATGAACCCAGTTGCAAAATCGAGCGCATACTCTCCCCTCGTGAATTGCTTGCCGAACGAAGGAGGCACCCCACAGGCGGACGGTTCTAGATCACTCTTTGGGTACCTTCCGTGTCACTACTTTGATTATGTGTCAGGGACGAGTACCGGCGGACTGATTGCGATACTGCTGGGAAGACTGCGGATGAGTGTGGACGAGGCGATCGAAGAATATAAAAAGCTTTCCGCCAAAGTATTCGAGAAACCGTCTTCGCCGTGGAAAAGATTCTTGACGAACTATGACAGTACCGCGAGGAGGGACAATCTAAAGGATCAATTCGACTCATTGCCTCCTACGAGGCTGCCGAGCCCTCAGGAGCAAGCCAATCAATTCAAGTCAGACCGCGCCAGGTGCAGAACCATAGTGTGTTCGATGAAAAGCAACGAAGACAAGAGTTTCCAGACCCCTTTTCTTTTCCGCTCATATGATCGTAAGACTTCGTATACCTCGCGTGCGCCATTCGAGAGAAATCCAGGTGACCCAAACACTTTTGCCATCTGGCAGGTCGCCCGAGCAACTTCAGCCGCTCCATCCTACTTCAAGTCTATACATATGTTTGAGGCACGGTATTACGATGCCGCGACAAGCTTGAATAATCCGAGTTGGGAGGTTGTGAGGGAAGTCAGCTTGCTCGCAGAAGAGTCTCACGATGCCATCGATCTCCTGTTGAGTATTGGCGGTGGCAACGCCAAAGGCAACAACCCCAGGCTTAGGTTTGGTACGGATTCGTTGCTACAAGAGCTGACCGACATATCTGACGTAGTACATGATAAGGTGATGTTCGAAAGTAAGACTCAGGGATTTGATTACTTTCGATTTGATGTGAAGGAAGGACTCCAAGCTGTCCGCATGGATGAGTGGAGGCCGAAACCGGGCGGCGAAATCACGCTCCAAAAGATCGAAATGGCAACCAAGAGTTACCTGAAACAGGAGGGCGTCGAAGCTTTGATCCAACGGTGTGCAGCGTATTTGGTCGATCAACGGGCGCAAAGAGCACAGACAATGCGATGGGAGCGCTTTGCAACAGGAACTCGGTACAGATGCCCACTGGCTGATGACTGCCCGATGCCAAAGGCTAAGTTCGACACCCGCAATGATCTGATGGACCATCTGCGAACAAAGCACAACCAGGCTCCTCCAGACGCTGACCATTACCAACATATCCAGAAGCTGCTTGATCGAGGGAGGACTAATAGCGAATAGGGAGCCCAATGTCTGACGCAGATGCTCGTCTAATGCTTCATATGAGGCAGGGTCTGGGGAGAGGCATTCCGAAATTGGGCTGACCTCCCGCAGCTCTTGCATTTCAGGAGACTTTCACTCATGAGAGGACGGTCCGTCGAGGCTCAACATTCAGCTCTTGGGAGCAGCAGTCGTAGGAACAGCAACGTTTATTCCCAGAGGAGCTATCGATCACAGCGACAGGCTCCATCTCAGAGCGTTTAGTCCAGGAGGATACACACCACGAGAGGCTATTCATTTCCACTGAATTGGCTTGAACTTGCGGCTTCGCCCAGGGGAGCCTTCTTCCTTAGATACAATCGATCCCAGTGAGGTAGGCCATTAAAAAATTTAGCCTCGAGCGTTGCAACTCTAGCAATACGAAACCCGGGCAAGGTGCCAGAAATAATGACAGTGAAGCGGTACGTTTTCCTAAACATCGACAAGTTAGCATTGGTGAGCAACCTTTTTCGATGACTGGCCTTCTTCCCGACGCAATCAAGAACCTAGACAGCAGAAATTTTCCCGGGCCGTTGCCCAAAACCGACGTGCAAATAACGATTTTCCAGTGTCTTAGACTGCAACTTTTCTAGCTTGCCTGATGGGCACTAAAACCTAGCCTCAAGAGGTCGGAGGAGGTTCATGACATTGGATGCAGGCTGGTAGAACGGTTTCACCAACTCGGCTGAGTCTGCTCGCCCTCCCACGATGGGGAGCTGCCCCAAGCATCGTTATGAATCACCCCATCTGCCATTAGCAGCTACACCATTTGTCCTCTATGGCAGCCTGCGAGCTTGGAAAGCTCTAGACCAGGAAGTCGATGATCAGTGTTCCATCAAAGGGGAACTCGCGATCTCTAGAGCTTTGACCTTTGGATCAAAATCATGGGCTTAGTTTGCTTGCTGTCTGTAGTGGCTGCGCGGCATTATTGAGGACATATATCCAGGCAAAGCTTCCCATCCAACGACGCATCTTTGTTCCCAACTTCAGTTGTCTGAGATCTACTTTCGCAATCAGATCTGCCTTGTCTCCGATCTCGACTCTTTGTCGGAATCTAGGCAGAGGGTATCTTTTGGGATCTTGGTCTAGGGCGATGTTAGGACTGATCTACAGCAAGAGCCTCTGGGAACGTAAAACGTACGCACCTTTCAGAGAAGCAAAGACCGTCTCGAATGCTATTGTCTGAGATACATCATAGACTATTATCCGTGTCTGTGGGAGTGGAGTGTACTCTTTGGGCTCCGAGACCGGAGCCTCAACTCCAGTGGCTCGTCTTTGGTTGGGTGCTCGTGACTGCTGGTCTTGTGGAAAGGCTAGTGGTTTGGACAAGTCAAGCTTTGTAGCTTGCGGCTTTGGAAGAGACGGAGTAGGTTCTACGTTATCGGAGATTTGGCGTCCAATGTCTATAGAAGTTTCGTGGTTGACATCTGCTGGCGAAATATGCGCTGATGCTTGAGCGAGTTCAGGGCTGATCTCCTTAGGGACTAAGCCCTCTTTTTGAACCACACGCAATCTAGGCGATGGAGAGCTTGCAGCTTTAGCTCTGTCCTCTTGAGTATCCACACGCAATTGCAACATCGGTGATTCCGGCTCTGATCTCGTCTTGATGTGGCCATGTCTGCCGTATTTCTGCAGGTCGATGCTCGGGGATGATCCTTGCCGTGGTTTCCGTAGAGATCTTTGAGAGATGAGTTGAGGCGAGAGCGTCGTGCTATCAATGTCCCCAGATACCGATAACTCTTTGCTCAAGGGATATCTTTCTTCTATTGCGTGTAAGGACCGGCGCCTGTTGAAGCCGGTCTGGGCGTCTCTTTGTTGCCTAGCGGATGGCTTCCATATGTCTCCTGGTCGTCTTGGATCGCAGTCTCTACATCTCGTTGCGCTAATGTGTTGGAATCGTTGCCACAGTCCGTTGGATACTGGGCGGTTCGAAGGAGTCTCGTCTAGCATTTGTCGAATATCGGCCAACGCCGCTGTCATGTGATTCTCTGGACTAGGGTCAAAAGTCTGGACTTTGTTCATCTCTCCTAGTAGCCAGTGCTCTTGCACGGGCTTAAATCCACGCGAGATCCTCAGATAATCTATCCAAGAATGGACGCTACCTAGGTTGTAGTGGTATGCTTCCTCCTTGACAGAGTCGTTGACTATGGTAGCATAGTAGTCCGAGAGATTGTTGAGATTTTTGTCGTGCAGCAGGGTTGCCATTTCGAGGAAGACACATCCCAGTGAGAAGACATCGGAAGGATCATCCCTGAGGGTGTCTTTATCCTTCATGATTTCTGGAGAAGCGTACTTTCTTGTAAACTTCCGTTCATTGTTCGTAGCGTGCGGAGTGTGTTTGGGGAAACGTCGGGATATGCCGAAATCAGTCAGAATGACAGATCCTGATTCGTCAATAAGGATGTTCTCCGGTTTGATGTCCTTATGTCGAACACCCGAGCCATGTAGATAACCCAATGCTTGCGAAAGACAAACGAAGTAGCCGCGTAGCAATTCGATTTTTTTCGCGACAGGTATGTTTAGAGGCCAAGGTTCGCTGTGGACCTCTTGAGGATCATTTTCTTTGTGTTCGCTCGAAGAACTGACGTTCGTATCCAGGAGACGCCTAGAATTTACGGTCTCGCTATCAACAGTACTGCTACCGTCTAAATGGGAGGCCACCCAATCTTTCTCAAAGCCTCTGGACATTCGTTTCATAAATTGGTGAAGATCGCAGCATGCAGCCGGAAAGATTAATATGCTCAATCTCGCCTGATAAGTGAATGTGCCCAGTAGAGCGGTGACATGCGGGTGACGAAGATCTTTCATGTTCTTGACCTCGGTGGCAGTCATTTCCCTGGCCTTCTGAGAGTCTCTTTCTCGTATTGTCTTCACCACGAAAGGCTTCTTAAAGCTGATGTCAGGACCTGCCTCATACATATCGATTGACGCATTCGTTTTGTCCGAAATGATTTTTCCCCATTTAAGTGGTATCTTATCCCCACTGATGTCACAATGGTTTCCTGAGCACTCCCCCATATTTGCCGACCACTTGAAATCGACTTCATACTCAAGGAAATCCCGCATGACCGAGACAGTGCGGTCAAATGGCTGGAAACTGGATGCGTCAACCTTTTCTCCCTCCCAACTGGGACTCGACCCATAGCTCATCGTCTACACGGGACCATGAGGGAGGAAGAAGATCCGGTCGTAGGTGCGCACGGTGATATGTACATGTAGGTTGTTGACTATCAAGTATGTATAGTGATCATCTTGCAGGGCATGGACACTATGTAGACACCATTAGCTACAGTTTATCTCACAGTCAGGGTTCTCACCGTCGACGCTTGAGCTCATTTGTGTAGGTGCCGTATCCAGAGCCCACTGTACAGAGCTCTTTCCCTTGATCGGAGGACTTAGAAGACGATTTATCGTGCAGAGAAGACAAGACGAGGAGCACCAAGAACAACCAAAAAGCATGCCATGCAAGATTGAGTACGGAAAGGGTGCACTCGAATGCAGCCTTGTAGAAAGATGCAGGTTGTGACAACCTAGGCGGGGCTTGCCGACCCCACTCCAGGCTTCGCCCTTCCCAGCTCATCTTTGATAGCTTTGACTCTCCGCCACAATCAAGTAGTCATCTGGAGAAGACTGTTGACTTTGAATTGATGCAAAGCGGACTGGAGCATAGAACTCAACGATCCCAAGATTGCAGGAGAGCTTTGAACGCCTGTAAGGTTCGTGGGTGGGAAATCTCGACGCCGGAAGGACCAATGCGTCCCCATGGACAGCCTAGCCATAGTAGCTACCTTGGAAGCTTATTGGGAGTCTAGGGTACCCTTGAAGCCATCGATATCGTGCATAGTCGACTCGGACCTTGGAAGGCTTCTAGATTTTCCAGAACGGTTGCTTCCATGTCTTACAACTCGAAGTGACTCGCTGATCTCGTCGGACAGAATTTATTTTTCTTTTGGTTAAAGCATGATTTAACAACCCCCACTGCAACTGCACTCGACAGCTCAAATGACATGTCAGAAATGTCGCGCATCTTTGAACCCTGGGTAACTTCATTGGGTGCCTGATGGCTACATGCAGTCCCTTATCCACTCATGGAAGATACCCAGAGCCTAGGTAAGCCGCAGGACTTCACATGCACTTCGACAGACTCCCCGTTAATCAGCTCGGCTGTTGCTCGATTGAATAGATCTCTTCATGAAGTCTTCGGCAGTGATTAGCCCTTCCACCATGGATGTTCTGTTGTGCTCACCCAGAGCGCGGCGCCGCCCAAGGCCTTCGACGCCGACTGCCCCTCATCTAGCCCGACGCGTACCCGCTTGCCCGGAAAATTGGAAGAGTGCGATTGACAGACTCCTCACTGTTTCCGAGTCAGCCAGGGCTGCTTAACGAATGATCTATACCTAGACTAGGGCTCGAAGACATTGCAAGTCCCATGTTATCTCAACTGCGTGACCTGCGGGTTTTGCCCTGCTCAAGAAATCCGGACTCCTGACATGCAAGCATGCAGGCGTCTTTGCACAAGGAGACAACCACGTCCAGCAGCCAAAGTACACCTCCTTTACTTTGGCTTAGCCATGCAGATATCATGGGCAAACACAGCAGACAGATATGGCAGTGAATGTTTCAAAGGAGGAGACATACACACGACCATTTGGCGGATAAGCCGTGCTTCCAGTGCTCTTGGATAGGCACGTGATGCCTCAATGGGTCATGTCTCAAACTAATCCATCCAGCTACCATTTCAGCGTGATGTCGGTCGGACTGTTAATCTGCTGAAGCAAGTAGTCTCGATTTGAAAGAGGGAGCAATGTCCATCCTTTTAAGCAACGGCTCACTAAGGTACGGGCCCCTAGCTTACACATTTGCACGTTAGCAAGAGTCTAACAGTCGGGAAGCAAAGATTTCTATGGTAGCGTCGAAGTCAAAGGTCTCCAACGAGTCGGCAAATTAGGCGCTGCAAGTTTGAGAAAGGTGCGCCAAGGAAGCGGTGTAGCATCTACAGAACTGAGACATCAAGTGAACTCCTTGCAGACCCTTAGGTGCATATAGCTGACAAGGGAGCAGAGCGATGAGTTCGTTGACGCATCTCATATGGTTCGGTTCTGGTCGTCCTCCGCTCTATACTTCGTCCACTCCATCCGTATAGGAACAGATGTGCGATTCCCTGGGTCGAATCCACCTTCAGTCCCCACTCGATTCCCTGTCCCGTCCGTGGAGCCGGCTCGTTCCTTCTACATCCGTACTCGAGAAAGCTTTTGTCCGGAAGAAATAGGTCTATCCGTATTTTGCAGTCCTAAGTCAAAGTTAACGCTGCCGGTGTGTAGTATACAAATGTGTTGTTGCCAAAACGCATATACCCTTCATGATTGTTGACGGAGCCTGCAGCTGGACCGGGGTGTGTCGGATGAGTTGGATTGAGCTGTGCTCAGTACTCTGTTCTTTGTTAGTGGTTGACGTCCATACATCATCCTGTCTGGAATCGCAATTTATGCATATCTGCGAGGCTACGTGTTTGGCTATGTGTAAAATCAGAGCTCTCCGACTTTATGCTTGTCGAATGGGCCAACTGCAAGCATTCGGAAGCAAGTCGAAGACTAGCTTATCCTCGTGCGCACGGGAAGATGACAAGCAGGATGCTCTGGGAGCTCATTCGTGTTGTTTACTTGGTTCAGACACCCTGAGAGTAGAGTCCAATAGGGGTATCAGAGTCAGATGTCCAGCTCAACACTCCCAAATACGAGAAGAGGTGCAAAGCAATTATGGCTCATTCTTCGAAGACTGGAGTCCGACATGGGTCACGGGCCCCAAATTCCGAGCCCAAGATACCATCAGAGGAAAAGGGGTACTCAGCAGTCATGGCTCACTGTCCTAAGACTGGACTTTAATATGAGCATCAGGCCTAGCGTTCGAGCCTAACATGCTGATAACCGAGCATAGATGTAAAGTAATAATAAATCCAAGAGTGCCCTCCAACCTAGGCCAAAGCCCCAAAATCGCACCCGGGACATACTCAAGAAACCCCCAATAACAAGGCAGTCACGGCTGGTTGCTTCAAAAATGGTAGCGAAAACAGTAACCTCAACACGAGATGGAGTATCATAAGAGATGCACATTCCTGAGGGGGCTTCCGAAATCAGCATACCGCATATCACTCATGGAGCCATTCTTAGCAAGAATGCAACGCGCTGTGAAGTGTCGCATGTCGCGACAGCGCTTCCAGACAAGTTGGCGATGCCCTTTCACTCATCGATAGCCGCCTTGCTCTGATACCAATCTCTGATGCTTGAAAGAAAGATCTTTGAGCATCTGGCGATAATGGCTTCCACTGTGGTGACTGCATAAACCTTTATTCTCCCTCCAAACAATCTCGTCTGCCAACTCGATGAATTTGCGCATGGGTAGAACCATGCTCTTCACGCCTTGTCGACTCGTCTTCGCTAGCCTCATGTTCCACATCTACCAAGTCACCCATGACGCAACGCCCCCTGGGGCCCACAGGGAAGCGAAAATGACCTGGGAACCGGCGATCCTATCGTTCCCCAACAAAAGTGTTTATAAGGTCGAGGTATCCGTACAGCGGATGTGGGATCCTCCCGAGGTGCACCATCCGGTAATACTGTCAGCAAAGGACATAAGCAACGGAAGCATAGAACCCGAGGAGATCATCCCGGAACATAATACGCTCTCTCACTGCGTTCCGAACAAGGCTCAAGACCATTCAGCAATGGATTTGCAACAGGTGCGGCGCGAATCAGAGGACCCTGAGGGTTCACAAGGACGCAAGATTGAGCATGCGCAAACAGTAATAAGCAGCAGGACAACTGTACCTTTTGAATTACATGTCGGCTTTGACGTTGTTTAGACACCATTATCCACAAATCACCGAACAGCGAGCTTTGTTGAGCGTCGTGGTTTCGTTGCCGCATCAAGAGCTCGCTCCACAGAGCCCTTTCCTACACTTTGAGGATTGAGAAGCTAAAGATTCTCAGACTCAAGAGCAAGACCTCGAAGAAATTTCTAAAGGAAAGAGAATTCCAAAAATGATCTGCCTTCGACATTTTTCGTTAGTTTTATATTTTAGGAGGATTATATGTGTCTACTATGACTCATGTCGTCTCAAATTGATGCTTCAACGGCCCATCTCAATGCAATAACACCTCGTTACATATGCACGCAGTATGCCACAACTCGCTCGCTAGCATCCAAACTAAATCCAGTAACATTCATTCAATCATCCGCACGCATGATCATCCTCAGCTCATTCCACACTCCTTCTTGCCCGTTGCTGGAGATCCCAGGCGACCTCTTCCATCTCAATCACTCCTCCCTTCCTCCCTCTCCCTATCTCTACCTTTCTTCCTGAAGACGCCCCCGAAATCCAATCTCAGTCTCGAGATGTTGCCATCTCTACTACCAGGACTTTTGGGAGGCCCAACAGGATCGATAGCCTGCTGACTCGTGGAAGATGTATTGAGACTATAGATACTCCTGCCTAGAGGCGCCGCGTTGTGACTACTCTTTGTCGAACCGTGAGCACTCCCTGGACCTCTTGGCCCAACAATTTTCGAAATGTCCGCCCTGTCGGAGGAGCGGCGGAGACTGTAGGCGCTCCGTGGCCCAGGATGTCTTTTATCATAAGCTGGTGTGATGAGTGGGATGGACTTGGGGGTACCGCTTGTGCTCGTGCGTTTAGAGGTTGGGGTCAGGCTGTAGATGCTCGAGCCAATGTCAGTCGAAGATATGCCTAATTCCGCCTCTTCGTCAATGTCGTCGATCTCCGAGGGCTTTGGGGGAAGGTTCGAATCAGAGACAACGCCAGGATCCCAGACGCTTGAGGACGAACCGGGAGGTGTGTCCATCTCCGAGCCTAATTCGTCAAGGGGTTCATCCTCTGGGGATCTGGGAGAATGGGGCGAACTGGAGACAAATGCTAGCCTAGAAGCTCCTTGAGAGCTGCGTGGAACGGCATTCCGGTGAAAGTAGCTGTCTGCGAGGCTTGACGTGCTGCTGTTCACCGTATGGCTACTACCAGGTACAGTTGGTGTGTCGGGTGAGCTTTGCTCGTTCGTTTCTCTAGACCTCGCCTTCCGCTCCATCTGCTCCACCAACTCTTCCCACTTCGGCTCGAGAGTGCCACTTGGTCGCTCGGCTTGTTCAGCGCGGGTAAGACATTGTCTAGACTTCTCACGAGACTCTTCGCAGAGGTCATCGAATCTTCTCAGCTCTTCGCTCATTGGGGTATTAGGGTCTATCTCGCGCCGCGCGTCTAACCAAACGTCTATCAGCGCTGCAAATTCTCTGGCCTGATCAATCAAGTAGGGAAGGCTTGGGAATCCCTCTTTACTAGTGTCAGGCAAGCGCTTGAGTATTGTGATAGGCGTAGCGTAGGAAGGCGGAATAGCAGATGTTCGTGCCTCTGGACTGATGGAGCAAATCTCGTCCACAAAGTCCTTGAACTCTGGACGATGAGCGTGCAGAAACTCGTTCATTTGCTCCATCCAAGGCTCTTTGCTACCAAAGGTAGTCATGTTGGCAAGAGTCTGCAATGCCTTGGTTATCAGTGTGAGGGTACGTTGAGCACGAGGGCGGGCGTGATCTAATGCAATGTTAGTGACAGTCAATATGAAGTGGATCAGTCCTCTCGTGAAGGACCAGGTAGGGAAACCGACCTTTGAGTAAGCCGAACAGCTTGGGATTGAGCACTGCCGGACAGAAGAAGCGAAGAAAGAGAAAGCCTGACACGCTACTGTAGCTGACAGTTCGGGAGAAGTCTCCGTAACGATCCTCAGCGCAGGCACGGATGTGCCGCATGATATGGCGTATCTCAGGAGGGCAACGGTTTGCCGAACCCGCTATGGACTTCCAAACGTTCTCAGTTAGAGCGATCAAGTTCCGCCAGTTGCGCGACAAGTCTTCTGGGTTCTTCACGCGATTCGGGTCTACCTCGCATTCGGGGTCGCTTTCGTCAATGTCTCTCATTTTCTCGCACAAAGTCTCTTCCAGATACTCTTTGCCAAGCCGGCGCATATGTAGATCGAGGGCTTTGGTGAGAAGAGAGTTGCCTCTAAAAAGCAGGTTGGCTTCCACCGTTGCGTTCTTCCCCAGATCTCGAACTAACACTTCACGCTCGACGCCTGATTCGTAGGAATCGTGCGACGCAATGCGTCGTCCGAAGCGAAACTTGGACATCGGGGTCTCTTTGTGAATACTGTCAATCTCGTCCTCGACGAGCGATTTGAGCCAATTACTGGCTTCCAAGGGGACCTGAAAGATATTCAGGAGAATTTCCGATATCCGTCGTAGCTCAGTGTGGGCCATTTGAGCGATCTGAATTGTCAAACCGTTTGAAAAGTGGCACAACAAATCCAACATGGGCCCGTAGTCTTGGCTCATAAGTACTACCAACTCTTCTATTCGAACCTTCATGAGTATATCACCAACAGCTTGCTCTTGTTCATTGACGATAGGCCACCATTTCTCCGTATCAGTTGCCCTTTCAAGGTCATCAAGTCTGAGGTCCAGTCTCCCGTATGTCATATCCAAGGGTGAAACCTCGATATCGCCATCAATGGAATGCGGGTTGATGTCGCCACGCTCGAGGTCGATGGGAGCGTGGGCCAGAGTCCAGTCCTTCTGGCCTGGATTGCGAGTTTTGACTTCTATGGACGCATTTGAAAGGACAGGAGGCAGATCGACAAACTCGAAATCCTCCCTCCAGAACGGGTTACCTGTTTCGGGCCTCACGGCTGTCCGGCCCCTCAACTCCGTATCCAGTTGGACTTCGGCGTAGTAGTTGCCAGAGACCATTCCCATTTTGCTTGACGGCCGCTGTCCCGGTTGTGAAATCGGGCCATGCGAGAAATTGTCCCGACTAGAATGCAACTTGGCTTCTATAATCCGTAATGATAGCAGTCTCTCGACACGAAACATGTCAGCATTTGTGGTTTTAGATGTTACCATCGCAGTGTCTAGTGAGTCGGAGGGGGTCTCCAAGGGTATTGTCTCAGGACCGTAAAGTTCTGGAACAGTGAAGGCTCTGAGTAATACAAGCCAAACCTCAAAGAGAACACGAGACTCCATCGACAGATAAACTGTCTGCATAGTGGGTAAAGTGGTGGTTGTTGATGCATACTGAGGGTAAATGGCGAGCGCGAACTCATCGTCCAGTACTGATGGATCTAGTCGTTGGATAGCGCACCTTGAGAGCGCAGAGAGCGGAATAAAAGCCATCAGAGTCGAGTCTGATTCCGAGATCACCTTGAAGTGCCCGTTCTCTTGTAGTGTACACGAGACCTTCCGCCAATTGCTTGACATTGCCTTTAGTTGCTTGTAGGTCGATGCTCTTCTGTGCAAAGGCGGCGGCGAAGAGATGCCTGCCCGATCTTCCTTGTCCCACATCAGCATTTTACCCACTTTGATGATGGACGCATCTTTGGTCGAGAAGTTGCCAGAACGCCTTTTGCTGTCCCCAAGCTTACGTTCAGCGATGTGTGCTTCTTGTGGCTTCGTCATTTTGCCTCGGACACCCTTGGGTCGAATGGGCTGCCAACATAGTAGTGCAGCTAGCCATGAGTCAAAAGTCTCAGGCACATGCGGACGTAAGTGGATACCAATACTAGTGCTCCGGGTAGCTACATCGAGAAAAGTGGACCGTGAATCAGCGTCATACAGAGTCCGAACTTGACATCCTCGGAGGTCAGGGATCAAGGTTTTGTTCTCAGACACCTTGCCTTTGGCCTGGTATATTAAGCTACCTGTTGCGACGTTGATAGCACAGTATCCAGAGGCCCATGTGCTCGTGGCTGAAGTTCGGAATGAGAGAATACCATGCATCCTCCCGCATGTGGTCTTCATGAGCTGCAGTATCTTTTTGGCATCCGTAGAAGAAGAGGACAACGGTGTACCCGGCTTGGCAGCGATTGGGTTCCTAATGGGTGATAGCGGCCGCAGCACCGGTTTAAGGGCCCGATGCCGTATCCGTGGCTCTTCCAACGGTGGAGAAGGGATGGTTGAAGGGAAGCCGATAGACGAATCCTTGACACCTTCATGGAGACCTGGTGACTGTAGCGAGCCGACGCGTTGTCGGCCTTTTGATACCATAGACGTAGGAGATATGTCCCTGTAACGCTCCTCTAGAGTCCGGGTTCTCGGTCTTGAGGTAGTAGATTCCTTGCTGCCATTTCTAGAATGGCTCGGTACCTGAGGACGTGCTTTGGGAGTAGGTGCGTGGGAAGCAGGATATGGGCTCCGAGGAATTTGTGGTGAATCGCTTCTCGAAGTTGAGAAGGCCAACGTTGGAAGAGGAGTCCCAGAATGATGTATTTGACCTGGGTCTGGAGTAGTAGCTCGCGCGACCGTTTCCCTAAACTCATCGGAATAGATCTGTCCTTGTCTGTCTCTGGAGGAGGCTTTTTTGCTTGTGCGCCGTTGTATTGAGGGTGGTCCGGTCTGCTCTTGCCCGAATATGCCCGAATTGCGCTTGCTGCCACCGCGCCTTCTATTCTCGGCCCTCTCCTCCATTGTATGTCCTGCCTTCTCAGTCGCTATGGCCTCCTAATTTTGCACTCTATTACTGTCTATGTCATTACTGGGGTCTCCAGAGCAGGCTTTCATATGCTTCACGGGGCTGAAAGATTGTTTTATCGCGCGTAAGGGCACCCGTGCGATGAGGCGGAATTGTGCGGCCGAAAGGCAGCGAACATGAGGGACTGCCGCGATGACATCGGACGTAAGGTCTTTGGTCGCCTGAGGCAGTAGCCTAGGGTCCGGAGACGGGTGGGATGCCTGCGGTGTTGTCGATTTGAGGACAAACAAGGCTCGCGGATGAGATTGAGATATCTTTATATAGAGCTTTGGTGGGAATCATGCAATCATATTCCCCGAAAGCGCCGCACCAAGCTTCAAGAAGAATCACATCGGTCAAAGCGGTGCTGGAAATGGGTAGTTTTGGCGAGACGCACAAATGTCTCAGGCGCAATGAATGTAAAAGATGTAGGTGTAGTGGAGGGCCGCCGAGATAGGACCGAGTAGCCTCAGGAAAAGGGTCCCACTCTAAACTCTTCAAACTTTACTAAAGGTACACCAGTAGGGTAGGTACAGAGGTAATTTAACGGCTGAAGCCAGTAGCCTCCCGCTGAAGGGCCTTAAAAATTAAATCTACCTACTCAGCTCTACCTAATAAGTAGGCTTTACTGCCTTGGTCGTGAAACAGCTGGTCAACGTCTCATCATCGAGTCGGATATTGAATTATCGACATAAGGGCAGCTGGTCCTTACATGTAGTCATCATAATTCAAGATTGAAGTAAATACTCGCTGCTGGAAAAGGGTAGTCGAGGTACAGCAAATGTAAACATAGATCGTTATTGGGACCCATAGCCTCCCCGCCAAATCTACAGGCCGACCCTTAAGCTTCGCTCCCAGGGCATGATCCCACACAATTCAATAATGTCGCCGTTTCTTTCATACATCCTTGAAAGGATGTTCGCCAACCCCTGCATCTCCACCCACAGCAATCATTGGTGCGCCCCTTGCACCACTTAAGTCACCACTTCCAGTCTTCCTCAACGCTTGCCTCATGGTCTCAATCGTCAGTTCTCCTCCTGTTGGCGGACTGTGGCCGGAGTACGTGCTGCCGAGTCCATGCCCCCCTCGACTGGGAGAAGTCTCCAGACCACGAGAAGAGTCGGACCCACTTGCTACTGGCGAGCCGCCTAGACCTTGAGATGACAGTGGAGAGCGCACAGGGGACGGTGAGCGGTTGCGAGCAGCAGCGAGAGGACTAGAAATGGTGGGCGCAACACCACCAGAGTGATCCACATGTTCGGCGTGCACAACATCAGCAAATGATATGAAGCTGAGCCGACGGACGTCGTTCGAATCCAATGCGCCGTAATTTGACGCGGCATCGTCTTGGTCTGGATGGGCGACGAGGTCCTCCTGCCAAGAAGCTCCCGTGGCTTCGCTTGTTCCAGCTCCTGTTACCGTGACTGCAGCAGGCTGATGGGCTGAGTGCATTATTATTTCTACGTTGTCTGGATTCAGGTGATCGTCTGTGATTGCCACTGAAGAGGCATCTAAGACAGGAGGGATGTGATTCTCGGTGGTAATGTGCGCTGGTATGGCTGGTGAAACGGAGGAGGCGAGACCATCTTCTTGGACAGAGCGCTCAAATATTTGTGAGGAAGCTGGCGATGGTATCCCAGGTGACGACGAATTGAGATTGCGCGATGGAGACGCTGGCGCGCCGTATGGATGTGAGATCGTCTGCGTGATTGGCGCACCGACTCCCGCGATTGGTGACACCGAACGCATAGACTTCGGAGGAGCTGTTGTAGCTGTTGTGGCTGTCGGAGGGGGGATGCTGGTTGAAGCAATCTCCCTGGTCCTCTTAGTCTTATCGTCTTCCTTCTTCCTGCCTAAGCCCCAGAACCTCCGCTTCCCGGTCTTCCCATCCAGATCAGGGGCGGCACCGGCCTCAGGTGCGTTATTCAAGCCTTCACCCAAAAGCGGTACCGACGATGTCCGCGACCCAGTATCATCACCTGCGTCCCTGCTTAGACTGATCCGTCTATCGGCCATTGTGCCGAGTGGTCGCGAGGGCCTATTGCAATTGCATGGATGGACGAGGTCTGATTTCCGGAGAAAAGACCTGATCGAGATTTAGTATAGAGCCACTATGAATGGCCGGGGAAAAACTCTGAACGCATATCTCAAGGAGCGAGAAAATGCCCGGAGATGGCAATGGCATACCTTTCAGCTTTGAGTTTCTTGTGCGGCCTGAAGGCTTCCTCTCCACATGCACTTTCTTAGCGAAACGTGTGCGATCTGGAAAACCGTCGATCAATTTGTCTGATAACTTTGCAAGAACCAAAAAGGTAAGAAAGCCTGCTTCGAGTCAAGAGAAAGTGCTCCTGAGATGCTTCCAATAAGCTAAGAACGACTAGACTTGTTGTTTCACAAGGTTGGCCACGTCCTTGCCAAACGGTGACGCTGTTGGCAGGGATCTTCAATCTCGCTACCGGCAAGATCCATACCGGCCGACATTTAGCCGACAAGGAGAAAAGATCAATTGCTAGTGACATTCTGCTCGACGACGAGTCATAACGCAGCAGCGACATGCCTATTTCCCTCTCACTGCGACCACCTTCCAATCTCTCCTTCCTCCTCCCTTCATTCTCAAGCTTGGTACCATACGTCTCCCGAAGAAACGAATCCTCCGCGCGCCGAACAACCAAACGCCTCAGAACGAAACCTGACCCATCCTTCACCTCCTCAATCCCTCCGTCCCAAGTCAACGACCACATCGTCTTCAATCCACCGTCCTCCGCTCCATCTCCCTACCATACTCCTCCAGTCTTCCTCCCAGCCAATGACCCGCGCCGGACCCTCCTCGCTCAATCCCATCAGCATGCCAACCCCTACGACCAACCTGATAAGCGATTACCACCAATCGTCCACAAGCATAAACCGTACGAGAAGAAGTACCACCTCCGGGAGAAGGAGATTGAGGAGATAAGAAGGTTGAGAAGTGAAGATCCGTATAAGTGGACACGGGCGAAGTTGGCGGAGAAATTTGAGTGCAGTCAGTTCTTCGTGGGTATGGTTGCGGAGGCGCCTTCAGAGAAGAAGGCGGCGGAGCAAAGGATGATAGAGGAGATTCAGGAAAAGTGGGGTAGGAGAAGGAGGTATGCGAGGGAGGATAGGGGCAAGAGGAGGGAGTTGTGGGGCAAGGATTTGTAGGGGTGTGCCAGGAGTTGGATGCGTTCTATCTAAATCATCGGTGGAAGCCTTGGGGTATTGCACATCTTACAATGTAAAAGAGATAATCGAGCCGCTGGGTGTGGAGAAGCTGCGCGGCAAGAGAGAGGACCAAAATCGAACGCTACAATGTCTAGGCGCTGTCCTAATGGTCGCGACCGGGCACATATGTATATCAGAGGTGCATAGCAAGGTGTATCTTTGCATTATTGAAACGAGCGCTTCTGTGTACATATCCATTCTGATCTATGGCATCACCTGTATCAACAACATTTCAAATGATCGTCTGCATTGCTTTGTCGTTTGCGCTCTGGTGGATATTTGGCAGGCAAAATCAAGGTTCCCTCTACTCAAAGAACTTTTTGTACGCCGCCTTTTCTTTCTTAGCATGCTCAGCAGCTTTCTTCTTCGCAGCGCCCAACTCCTTACTGATGGCCACGTCGCCTGGTGCCAGCTTTTGGGCTGTCTCGAGGCTCTTCACCGCCTCCTCGTCGTCCTTGAGCCCCAGGAGAGCGAGAGCTTTGCGGTAGGATGCCTTGGCGCGATCCTGGTTGGAGACTTCTCCAATCTCCAGAGCGTTGTCCGCGCTGTTCTGGGCATCTTCAAAAGACTTCAGCTTGATTTGAAGAAGGGCTGAGTTCGAGTGCAGGGTAAACCGGATGTGCGTTAATTCCTTGGAGAGCTCCTGGGGGTCCTCAGGCAAAGCTTCTGGATACTCGTTCAGATAGCGTAGGCCTTTCTGGTACTTTGCAAGAGCAAGAGTCAGATCATTGGCTTTGAAGGCCTTGTTGCCGAACTCCTTTAGTTCGGTGGCAATCTTGAGAATCTCGGGGCCTTTGTACTCCTCGCCTTGGTCTTGGGGAAAGTCTTCGAACGTGTCGCCTGTGCTATCAGGTTCCTTCTTGCCAACGTTCATAGCCTCATCGCCAGATAACTGACCGCAATCTGCGTCGTCCAGTCAGCGCCTATTTAGCGATAGGATGAGTAGAAACGCACCAACGATTGTGACATCTTTCGTGGGCTTGTCCGCCTGTGTAGCCAGGTTCTCTATTTCCCGTATGAGACCTTTATTGTCTAGGACCTCTCCAAACACCACCTTGCGAACCGTCAACAAAGAATATTCAAGTGTTAGTAGCCTTGTCTGATATGACTTACATGCTTGCCATCAAGGTGGGGCGTTGGTACAGTCGTAACGAAGAATTGAGAGCCGTTTGTCCCTACTAATGATGAGAAAACGCCCTGTGTCGGAATTGCTGTTACGATTACCCGGTCCAGCATTTGCCATTGAGAGCAGGAACGGTTTTGAATGCTTCAGCTCGAAGTTTTCGTCTTCAAACTTCTCGCCGTAGATCGACTCTCCGCCAGTGCCATTGCCAGCCGTAAAGTCTCCTCCCTGAATCATAAAGCCTTTGATGACACGGTGGAAGCCAGAACCTACAATACGTCTTAGACAAAATAAAGATAGCAGGCCTGTCAAGTAATCGAATAGTATCGACGAACCTTTGTAGCTTAATGACTTCCCAGACTTTCCTTCGCCCTTTTCTCCGGTGCAAAGACATCGAAAATTCTCCGTGGTTTTGGGGACAACTACAAAAGGTCAGGCTAAAAGATCCTGGATATAAACCGGCCAACACTAACCATCATCATACTACTCGTTCATCAGCGAAGAAAGAAAGTCAGACCCCAGAACTCTTGCAAGATGGAGGATGCTCATGAAATCATATACGTCTCTGATTTAGGGTCTTGGGACTTACCAATTCGAAGACAACGCGCCCATTCTTCTCGTGAGATATTTCTATGTCAAAGAAGACCCGGCTACGACCTGTTTGGCTGTATTCAGCACCGGTATTGTAGGTCACGCGAGCCCGACACATACTTGACTTCTCCGATGCCATCTTGGCGGCTTGTAGGTTTGTGTTAAGAAAAAGAGGGGCCCGCAACGCGTCTCAAACAATATTCAAATGACTGTCAATGAATGTGTGTATCAATTTTGGTGGTGAAGCAATGCATCAAATCGCGGAGTGAAATCCGCTGTTTGTTGGAAGCTGAGGCAGTCGGGCCGCAACTGACGTGGGGCTCTTCCATGAGGTTCTAAAAATTCAATCCTTTCAGCCGTGAGAACATGTCAGTACAACATGAGAGCAGTACTGGAGAACCATGGATCTACATTTAGGGTGAATATTTACAGAGTGAAGACATTTGGTGACAGCAATTCTTAATCTAATAATTCAACTGGTAATTGAAAGCTCTCTGCGACCTTGCCTTTCCCTTCATCAGCAGAAGCTCTGCTCTGCTGATGCTCCCCTTGCTCATTTCCAGGCTTCTTGTTTCCATCTTGACCTTTGTGAGGATTGGTATCAATCTCCAAAGTGACCTGAGAACCGCATCATTAGCAGAGGTTGATGAGCAAATAACGGATAGAAGAAGCTAGCAGAATACCACTTCATCGTGACTGGTGTAATCTAAACCTACAGGGCCAGAATTCTGTATATCCACTATCATAAACCAGGTAAGCAGTGCACCAGAACGAGTAGTATGGGCAATACCTTCCATCATGGCCTGGAAAACGCCGTTCTTCACCTTTGCAGGCTCATAAAGCTCTTGTACTTTGGCAAAGAATTGATCATACAGCTCTCTAGCTTCCTCACCACCTGCGGCACCATGGAAGTCCGGCTTATTCCCTTTCTTGGTTGATGCCAGCAAGGTGAACTGGGATACTGTATGGACTGAGCCTGAAAAGTCGGTGCCTATATCCACGAAGTTGCTTTTAACGTACCGCAAAGGACCTCCCCTTTGATGTCCTGTACATTTTGCTTCCACTTCGTGTGAGAGAGTCAGCATTTCCATACTCTGGAGGAGTGGTCTTGCACGCATACAGTACCGCCGCTTTCGTCGGGCCACATTTTCAGCTTCAGCACTTTGGCCGCCATAGACTCTACTTCCTTGCGCGTGTCATCCTTAGCAACTGCAGCAAACACCAGTACACCCTTTCCAATCGAGGATACCAAATTCGAATCGACTGTCACCGAAGCCGATGCGACTCGTTGCAAAACAGCTGACCGATTTAGCAATTAGCACAAGATCTAGGAAACCTATTCAGAATACTTACCCTTCATCTTCGCGCCGAATTATCAACGAGCAGATGAAATGAAAGGTTTAAGGTATAGGAGGGAAAAGGTAGAATTAGCAACAGTATCAGCAACAGTGATACATGAAAAGAGCAGTAGAAAGGGGAAAAAAGATCAAAATCATGGGTGAAAAGCGGAGAAGTTCAAAAGCCTCATGGGCTGTTAACTCATTGAGTCAGAATATTTACAGAGGATTCCGTCTCATCTTCCAGACCTTCAAATCCTCGTAGAATGCTGGGTGAAAATGGGCTTTAGGTAATTTCTCAAGAGCTGATGACCTCCAAGACTTCGATAGTTGCGGCCTCACAGCAGTATAAGGTAATCTGCACCCTCTCGCGGCTAGCCTTACGCGCCTTTCGCGATCCTTGGCACCTTCGAGAAAGTGCTTTGAGGTATCTCTAGCAACACCGAGCTGCGTATTCCTACACCATAGCTGTGAAACCTTCATAAGGCGCCCACTTGATGCCTGTCTCACCAAAGCCTCCATTCTACTCTCAAACCCGAAATCACTGCAGCAAGTCAGCTCGAATACGGCTTATTCTCACCTCTCCTTCCAGCCTGGCCAATAACACAGGCAATCTCCTGTTTCCCTCACTCTCAATTCAGCGATCATGGCTCAACGAAAGTTGCAGCAGGAGATTGACAAGACATTCAAGAAAGTTGCTGAGGGAATTGTGGTGTTTGAAGGCATATTCGATAAGATACAACAAGCCACCAACGCCTCGCAGAAGGACAAATTGGAGGATGCTCTCAAGCGCGAGATCAAGAAGCTCCAACGGCATCGAGACCAGATAAAGACGTGGGCCGCCGGAAATGAAATCAAAGACAAGAAGCCGCTCATGGAGCAGCGGAAAGCCATTGAGAACGTAGGTGCTGCTTGTAAAAGCACTTCTCAGAACCATGCCACGTGCTGATTGTGGCTGTTCATGTAGGAGATGGAGAAGTTCAAGGCGGTCGAGAAGGAGATGAAAACCAAGGCCTTTTCGAAGGAAGGACTGCAAGCTACAGCGAAGCTGGATCCTAAAGAGAAGGCGAAATTGGATATGTGCAATTTCCTCCAGAATATGGTTGAAGAGCTGGAGCGACAAATCGAAACGCTCGAAGCCGAAGAGGAAGCTTTACAGGCCACAGTTAAAAAGGGCAAGAAGGACACCGGTAAAGCAGACCGTTTGTCCGAGATATCGAGGACTACGGAGCGGCACAAATATCATCAGGGGAAACTAGAGCTACTGTTACGATCTTTGGAGAATGGCAACGTTGAAACGGAGCAGGTACAAGATTTAGAAGAAAGCATCAAGTACTACGTTGAAGAGAATCAGGCGGTGGACTTTAATGAAGACGACTCAATATACGATGATCTAAATCTCGAGGAAGAGGAGGAAACTTTCGGCCTGAGCAATGATAATGATCGAGTTTCTTCACAAGATACACAATCGATAGCAGATGACATCCCAGAAACCGCGGATGCGCGAGGTCCTGGCACAGGTGCTGGGAAACCGAAATCGACGTCCGTCTCAGAGCCTCAAGGTACGGGTGTCCGAAGACCATCGAACCAATTGAAGTCGCCCTTACCAGCTCTGGCAACACTTCATACCCCCTTAGCAAACGCAACCAACGGTACGGCAAACAACAACATGAAGCCTGCACCTTTACCCACAAGAGCCCCAGGAGAGACGCTAAAGTACGCTTCAGCAGCCGCAGCGGCGGCAGCAAGTGACAAAGCTGCTGTGGGAATAGCACCATTACCTCCACCACCAAGCACGGCCCCAGCGCCAACGCCTAGCGCGCCGCCTGGCCTGTCTGCTTTCCCGTCTACACAAAAGAGCAGTGCAACCACCTCACCCAGCGCAGCACCTTCACTACCGGCGAGCTCTGGTCCCACACCTGCCCAAAAGCCTGCTGTGCCTGTATCAGCAACCTCAGAAACTCCTCCAAGCACACAAACCCAACCAAAATCCCCACCACCTACCCAGCCGAATGCGACTGCTTCGGCCAGCACTCGCAATGTCCCAACTCCATCTGTAGCGGCTGATACCTCTATACACTCGCGGGCTTCGTCAGCTTCGAAGATAGCAGCAGCTGTTCAGTCACCAGCTAACGAAGCTCCTCTTCCAGCGCCACAAGAGACGCACAATACCCTTGTTCAAACCAAACCGCCTGTTCCAGAACAAACAAATGGCGAGCCACCAAGACAAGAAGAGGATGAGTCTGTTTATCACCTGCCAGCAAGCCTACAGGATCTTCTACAGTCATTTGAAATCACAAAGAGCCGAACGCCTGCATCCGACTCACCTTCTGTACAACGGCTGCTTGCAGCGTCTCATGCCAGTCGTCCAGATTATCTGGATGCGGAGAAGCCACGCCACTACCGACCAGACACAAAATATAACACGCCAGCATATTATCCACAGGAGCCATTCCCAAATCTAGACGATCCTAGCTTGTACAGCAAGATCGATACCGACACACTATTCTATCTCTTCTACTATCGTCAAAATACTTACCAACAATACTTGGCGGCCAAGTCGCTCAAAAGTCAAAGTTGGCGGTTTCACAAGCAATACCAAACATGGTTTCAGAGACACGAGGAGCCGAAGACAATCACAGAGGAGTATGAGCAAGGGACTTATCGATTTTTCGATTACGAGAGTACATGGTAAGAATCGTCCCTTATCCTAGCCTTGGCCTCTCGAAGTGACAACAGCCCTCTCCGTTCCTTAGATCCGTTACTGACAGACTTTGCCCCGATCAGGATGAATCGGCGGAAAGCAGACTTCAAGTTTGCCTATAAGTTTTTGGAAGACGATCTGTGACTGCCGAGTATTCAGAGAGACACGAAATCCTTTTAGGTAACTCTGTATATGTGCGATGAGCTCTCTCGCACGTTTGGTGATGGCTCCGGTCTATCGCTACATAGCGTACCTAGGAAATCTAATTGGCAGCATTTGTGATCGTGAAACGTGTCCACTAAGCAATTTTCGTTCTTGCATGTTTGTTGTATCAAAAGAGCGCTGACAAGCACAGCCTTGAGCGCAACCATGGTGAAGAATGAAGGGAGGCTGACTGTGCAGGTACCATTTTCTCCTATGTGGAACATGCTCCTTCAACGTCTCTGGCGCAAGTACTCCACAATACTACCGATCCAAACCCGAGGTCTGCGCCTTGCCCAGGATCGAAAACGGCAAAGTAATGCTCTTCTTCGTCAGCCTTAGCTTGTCGGTAAGTTCTTGTAGGAAAGAAGGCAAACAAGGCTATCGCGCTAAAACCTCATTGCCTCATTCTAGCCTTATGAAAATGCTCGACCTCAATTTTTCACTACCAAAGAATCACACAATACTATGGCTTAATAAGGGAACGTGTGTGCCCCGTCGTGTGCCCGTCATCGCTCCAGGTATCTAGGCTACAATATTCCACCACGATGGCCGCCAAGCTGTTGGCTGGGGCAGTGGGAAAGGTCGTGGCCTGGTGTATGGCGGCTATGGCATTGCGCAGCTTATTGTGGTGGTGGGGACCAGTCTTTCAGATTCTACGGTGCAACGATTGATCGATGAGCAGGTATCTATCTGAGTGCGAAACGGACTGTGCTGCGCTGCGCCCTATTCCCTCAAACGTCATTGCAGCCAAGCACCCCAAGCCCTGGACGGGCCACAGGTAGGGCGAAATGGTAGATATCTATCCTCATCGGCGGGGTTCCACTTGGGGAATAGATATCATGATAATTGAGCGTTGCGCAAGAGTGAGACCTGGATCGTAATGGCAAGGCTATCAGAGTAAGTCACATGCATCGGAACGATCACGTGTTCCAATACACATGGCTTCAAATTCACCGGTCAACGGGAACCATTAACGCACTGCCACAGCTTTGACAGTCATCGCCCTCGTCTGGATTAGATTCCGATGGCCCGGCCGTCCGGTCTTGTTGCCAAAAGTTCCAGGATTTGAAAAGTGAGTCGCGCCGTTGCACTGATCCTGCGAATCTTCACAATACCTTGGGTCCTGCCAGACTCTGCGCCATGCCAATTCCGAAACTTCTGTCAGCAACGGAGCTGGGGAAAATGGGGAAACATACTCTTATGTCACAACGGATCCTGAGGATCGAAGACGAGTGCCTTCTAGAAGCATCATAGCCAACGCCTCACGAAGTCACCATTCCTGCTGCTTACCGTCCAAGTGTTATCCACCAGCCGGCAGTGCTTGTGGTGCTGCGGGCCGCAGCGATGGCGCCGCTGCCAACGAGTTTAAAGAACCCTCAGTGAGCCAGGATTGCAGTGCCCGCGGAGGACTCGACTATCTTCGCGCCCTTCCTGCCAGGCCTGGCAATTGCATTTTGTTCCGACCCTCCAAGGTCATGGCAGCTTCACCAGAATCTCTTGCGAATATCTGGCGCGTTTCAATCTTGAATGGACACCGCAATGTTTTCCTCATCACACCGAAGGGGCACTACACTTTTCTCCGCCCCGGTGAAGATTCGACTTCGCCCTTTGGAATATTCCCTTTCCTTCCGCATAAGTGACAGGAAACCACACCGGTGAGTTTGATACAGGCAAATGGCCCTTCCTTCTAGCGGCGGTTGACACACCGACCATAGGTTTGCTTCACCTTATCAAAGCATACAAGATGTCCATGCATCCCCATACCTTGAACCTTTCCCATACAAACTAATACACACCAAGCTTCGTCACTCATTCTCAACTCGGTCTACTTACTATCAATTTGTGCCTACAATACAGAAGACATGTAAGTCTTTGCCACCAAACGTATGAAAGCATTCTAACGTCTACAGTCATTATCGTAACAAGATTTCGTCTACATTATATATACATCATGTGCTATTCATGTGGTAGCGCGAGTGATCACCCCAATTTCGCTGTAAGGCTTAAATCAATGTGGTATACCTCATTGGACTAACATCAGATTCAAGTATTCATCAGGTCCTCCCAGTTATCAACATCAACAGCAAACCACCCGTGGTTACCAATATCCACATGGGAACCAAAACCTCAGGCCTCCTCCACTCAACACTAGCTATTCATGCTACTCTATGAACCGTACCTCCTCTCACGGCTCAAGCGACTCTGGCTATGGTACGAAAACCCCTTCAGTGGCTAGCCCAAGAACACAACAGAGCTATCCAGTCCAGAGCTACCCAGACCAGAGCTATCCAGTCCAGAGTTACCCAGTCACAAGCCATGTTCCCAGTCGCCAGCTAAGCCAACAGAGTCCGAGCTATTCCTACGACAATCAGCGGAGTCCTGATATTGAGGTTGTTCATGCTGCTCCTGTATCCTCTTCAAGGCACAAGAAGGAGCGCAGGCTTAGGTAAGATATTGCTAGTTTCGTTTGTCTATCCGACACGAATTATTATCCTCCTCACCCCACGTCTCTCGCAAAACCTTGCAGTCTTCTTATTCGCTAACGTCCCATTCAGCACTCCTTCCCCATCCTCGCCTTCCGAATATCACTGTCTATATCCCAGTTGCGGCCACATCAGCTCGCGCGCTCACGACCTCAAACGACACATGACAGTGCACTTCCCTCCTGCCCCGGACGAACTACTCGATTGCCAATATGAATGGTGCGGGCGCACAGGTGCACACGGCTTCAAGAGAGAAGATCACCGCAAGGAGCACTACCGGAAGGTCCACATGAAGGAGAGTGAGTACCCAAAGACGGGCAAAGGAGGAAGGTCAGGAAGGTCGAGCGGGAAGTCTAAGCCGTGATTGGGGCACTGGAGCACTTTTGGGTTGGGTAGGCGTATGGTCTGGTATCAATGCTGTTATGTCGGTTTGGTGATAAAAGGAAAAAGGAGTTATCGTTGTTTTGTGGCCTATATTGTACGAATTACGCTTGTATACCTAGATGTACTTTTGAGGAATTCATTGCGCTCCTTATTATTTTCAACAACCAGTACGAGCCTCTTCCGTTCATCAACGCGAAATATTAGCCTCGATGCTATGCAGATGCTCTCGTATGTTCTCAGTGCTCCTGAAGCTGTTCTCTAGAATTTAGGGTCTCTGGCCTATAGCCCTAAGAGACTGCATCCAATTCCGCAAGCATTGTCGATTCCCTCCCACCTCCATGCCCCGTGTACAGCCTAAACAGCTCACCAATCCACTGCGTACGTCTTGCTTTGCCTCAACATCAAACCTCAAACCCAGTAGCCATACACTTTCTACAAGCGTTGCCCCTGCCCCAATCTCATCTCCGTCCCTCAAACCCCGCCTTCAGAACCGTTGTCTTTCAACATTTCGTACCATGGCGCCTCAATTGGACGGCTACTTTAAGCAGTGAGCTTTTGCCTTTTCACCAACTATTTTCTGGATATAAGAGATCGATACTGATTCTGACGTGCTCTACAAGGGTGGACAAGCTATCAGAATCCTTCATTGAACGTGAGTATCATCAAATCCACAGGTCTTTCCATTTTCCTCCGGGGCCTTGCTTACACCGCTTCAGGTCTCCGCAAAGCAGTAGCCATACCGTCCGTCTCCGCAGATGACGAACGCCGCCCTGATGTCGTCAAGGTCAGCTGCTCATCTCTCACCTTCCGCCTTCAGAAGGTAGCTAAACCTTGCCCAATTACAGATGTCCAAATTCCTCGTCTCTGAACTCACCGCCTTGGGTGCACATGTCGAATCCCGTCCCCTCGGCCTCCAACCCGGCAAAAAGGATCTCCACCTACCTCCTGTCATCGTCGCTCGCTATGGCTCCTCTCCTAACAAACGCACTATTCTCCTCTACGGTCATTACGACGTGCAGCCTGCTTTGAAAGACGATGGCTGGGCTACGGAACCATTTACGCTTACTGTTGACGACAAGGGGAGGATGTACGGGCGTGGTAGCACAGATGATAAGGGTCCTGTCCTAGGGTGGTTGAATGCTATACAAGCACACAAGGAGGCCGGTGTGGAACTGCCAGTAAATCTACTGATGTGCTTTGAGGGCATGGAGGAATATGGATCTGAAGGGCTGGATGATTTTATAGAGAAGGAGGCGACGCCCGGAGGGTTCTTCGAGAAGGCGGATGCGGTCTGCATTAGCGACAATTACTGGCTAGGCACCGAGAAGCCCTGTCTGACATACGGACTCCGAGGCTGCAACTATTACAGCGTCAGCATCAGCGGCCCAGGCCAAGACCTTCACAGCGGTATCTTCGGCGGTTGTGCACAGGAGCCAATGACAGATCTTGTCCGCGTACTTGGGAAGCTGGTCGACACAGACGGCAAGATTCAAATACCGGGCATCAATGAGATGGTTGCTCCCGTGACCGCAGAGGAGAAGTCACTGTATGGAGATATCAGCTACACAATGGACAACCTCTATGAATCCCTGGGCAGCAAGACCGGTATCTTCCCTGACAAAGAGAAGACACTCATGGCGCGTTGGCGTTACCCTTCTCTCAGCGTACACGGAGTCGAAGGGGCCTTCTCTGCCCCTGGAGCCAAGACAGTCATTCCAGCAAAGGTCGTGGGCAAGTTCTCAATAAGAACAGTGCCAGATATGGAATCGGAAAAAGTCGACTCTCACGTCTTCAAATATGTCAAGGACGAATTCGCCAAGCTTGGGAGCAAAAACACTATCGACATCCGCCTGATACATGCGGGTAACTGGTGGGTAGCTTCACCTAAACACTGGAATTACACAGCCGCAGGACGAGCAGTGGAGAAAGTCTTCGGCGTCAAGCCAGACTTGACAAGGGAAGGAGGAAGCATACCGGTGACCCTGACCTTTGAGAAAGCGACCGGCAAGAACGTCTTGCTGCTCCCCATGGGTAGCTCGACGGATGCTGCGCACAGTATCAACGAGAAGTTGGACCGAAGGAATTACATCGAGGGGACAAAGCTCTTGGGTGCATATCTGCACTATGTGGCAGAAGAGGAAATGAAAGCTTAAGGGAGACGCGAAGGATCGACTTTAGCATAGCGGAGATAGTTTTGACGCTACCTATGATTTTATGATATTCCTCCTCCAGCATATCACTACATGCGAACCATTGCGATCTAGCTGTTGAACGCTACAGGGCAGGCAAGGTGCCAGAAAAAGTGGCAGTGGAGATGACACGGGTTCCTAACCGATCAACCGGAGCAATAACATCGACAACGAGCCTTTCCGTCACCGAACGCTCTCCCCGAAGCAATCCTAGCCCGCCGTCAAGAGCGAAAGATTGCCCCAATCGACGTCAGGGCCCAAGAATATTCAGCGTCCCAGATTGCCACCGTTTTCCGGACACCTTGCCCGAGGGAGAACTCTCCGTCCCAAAAGATCGCAGTCGACGAGGTACTTGAAGATGAGAGACAAAAGTTGGACCATGACATTGTACCGCGCAGTCGAAGACCACGAGTAGGAACAAGGCAGGACCGACTTCCTCCTCAAGCCAGATGGAGAGCGATCGAACGTGTAAGGTTCTTCGGCTTGAGACATGTAGTATCACCGTGCGTGCAATGGTGTGAAATCTCAAAAGTCTGTACGAGGTCAAAGTGCCAGCAATGTCCAGCAGACCCCCCTTAAGCCTGGCCGGTCCCGGCCCATTATCCTCTCATACATCTATCCTCCAGCCCGTATCCAATCCTCCACCAACGACCCCTCCACCGCCTTGTTCGCCAAGTGCCTCAAATCCTGCTCCCTCTTCCTCTTCGCCGCCGCGACACGCTCTTTCAGATCCTTCATTTTGGCTCCCGTGTCCAAAATCTCACCGCAGTCAATCTCCGTGTTCACCTTCCCCTCCCTCGTCCGACCCATCGCTTCATACTCTTTCCTCGTGGCCGGGTCGTAGTACGCATGCCTCGCACCGTGCGCCATCAACATATGGGTCCAGAACCCGAGCCGGTCGGCGAACCGCTCGCCCCATGCTTCGCACCCGGGTTCGGGACACCGGTAGACGACGCCCAGGGCCCAGCGCTCCCACTGCAAGGTCCGGGCCCGAAGCCTTCGCCCGTCGACCAGAGCTGCGGCAAAGTTGTGGAGGTTGTCCGCCGTGACTTGGTTTCGGAGGTAGGTGTTGGTTGATGCTTCGATTCGGCCAAAGGTTCGATGGTCTGGACTTTCGGGTTCCCTTCCGTTCACACCGATGTCTTGAAGGTCGGTGCCGGATACGTCGAGTCGGCAGTAGTGGGCGGGGTTGAGGTACCGGGACGAGGTTAGTTGTTCTTCGTGGACCCGTTGGATTTGAGTGCTCATCTGATGTTGCAATTTGTCGGCTCTGGGGTCGACAGGCTGATTGATTGAACCGCCGATGCTCAGTAGATGGATACCGTCCTTTCCAGAGAAGTCATGATTGGGTAATGAGTATATGTCTTCAAGCATTGTGCGAGATATCTCCTTTACCAACGTGTGAGAAATCGTATCTCGGATCGTGCGAGATACCCGGTCTAGCGCCGTGCGAGATACCTCTTCTCGCATCATGCAAGATACCTCTTTTTGCACCATGCCAGATATCTCTTCCAGCACCGTGCGAGATATCTCCTTTACCAACGTGGGAGATACCCCTTTTCGCATTACGCGATATACCTCTTTTTGCACCATGCCGAATATCTCTTCTAGCAACGTGTGAGAAACCTCTTCCCGTACTGTGCGAGATCCCTCGTCTAGTATCGTGGGAGACACCCCTTTTCGCGTCATGCGGGATACCTCTTTTTGAACCATGCCAGAGACCTTTTCTAGCAACGTGCGAGAAATTTCTTTTCGTACCGTGCCAGATAGCTCTTCTAGCAAGGTGTGAGATATTTCTTTTCGTACCGTGCGAGATACCATTGCTAGAACCGTGCGACTTGGGTTGTTGTAAAAGTGCTTGGCGTTGCAGTATGATTCACGAGACCGTTCTGCATCTACACATTGCACAAGAATATCATTGACAAATCTCGGAGGGCTAGGATTGGCGTAAGATCGAAAAGGTTGCAGTTTGGCACCACAGCCACAGACGATTGTACGACATCTGTTAGGGTCTGACTGGAGATGCACCTGATCCTCATTGGGACTTGGGAAATTTGGGACCAGCTTCATTGCCGGGGGATTTGACCGTCGTGGCCCCTTGTGAATGCTTAGGAAGACAGACTTCCGCAATCGATGTTTTGGCAAAGGTGATACGGGCTGTTGCTTGACGACCGTAGCATACATGTCTCTGTATCTCTCCATTGCTTCAGGGACACTCATCCTGTACCTGCCTAACATCATAGCGATCACACCTCCGGTACCTGTACCGGCTATGTAATCGAAGTAATGACAAGGCCAATATTCAGATTTCGGCATGGCATTAGGGGTTGGGGCGGCGCAAATCTCATCGTCTAGAGGTCCAAGAACCGACGAAAAGATGCTGGAAGTTGCCTTCGGGTCGCGTGCTCGCTCAATCTTTCCAACTTCTTCCATGAGTGCCTGCAGTATGACGAGAGAGCTGTATCCTCGGATCCCGCCGCCGTCGATGCTAAGGACGAACTTCTCGATGCTGAGGACGGACTTCATGGCCGATGGGTCATCGTCCGTATCGGTCAGATCATTGGCGTGCGGGAAAGAACTTGGCAAAGGTCTGTCGTCTGGGGTACTCCATTGTGTAGGTTTTTGTGGAAGCACTTCCCTATCCGAGTGAACCGCCTTCTGATCTTCCATACCGCTCCTGGCGTATTGGCTACTGATGCCGATGTAGGAAGCTAGGCGAATGTTAATGATGAGATCTGGAGAAGCTGTTGAGAGTAGATGCTTGCGGCCAGCCGGTGATCGAGGTTGCTTGGGGAGCTTGGGCCGTAGGTTGACGAGTCCTCCAAATAAGGGTCGGACCTATAGATTCGAGCGTTGTGTGTAGCCAGAGGCCGTTTGCACTGGTGCAACAGGAGCTGAGAAGTCGCAGCGACTACGGACTGTTCCCAGCACAGTCGCAATCAGTGGGAAATTGTGGTAAGAAACAATAGCTAGGTGGCACCTGAGGACTGCGTCGTCAAGACGTCGGAGCGCTGTGATCTGAGGCTATAGCAAGATAAGAAAAGGCGAGATAGGCCGTTGTTTCGCAAAGCGTAGTAGCAGCAGAGGACTGTCCGGGAAGAGATTTGGGGCCGTTCAACGGCCTCCTGGCAGTGCAGTGATGGCGAAAAGTTCCCAACAGATGTTGTATTATCCTCCGGATCCGCAGAGCAGCAGTAGACGACGAGGTATATTCAGGAAAGAAAGTAATGCCGCTCTCGAAATTGTTGGTCATGGAAGTCGTCAGAAATCGTGATGCACTGTGAAGGAATGTCTTATTTGTGAGTAGTAGAATCTGGGATCTGGTGAGCATTTATACCGAGGATGTGTGGGGAAGGTGCTGTGGCCAGGCAATTCACGCTTGAAAGTTCAAGGTGTGAAGAATTCGGCGCCGACATTGTGGCAGATGGTCCCATCCACTCACTCGAGCAGATCCACGGAAGATGGAACCAAGGAGGAGTCGATGAGATTGCATCGTATGCATCAGAAACTGTGAGAGATGATGTAAGTAAGTTCTGTGAGGCGAAACAATTGCGATTGCCTCAAAAGTGACCGCCCCAAAGCAATGAAACACAAAGAATCTCAACGCTGAAACGTTGCATAACGAGGATGACTTGTTTGAAAAGTGTCTCAGTTTTGCGATATATAGATCATCCAAAGGCATGACGGCCCTTGAACATGTCCGCAGGACTGTGTAAACATAAAACGCCTCCAAGTCACACCCTAAATATTTTCCGTATCGAAGAAGTCCGCCCCTGGCTGTCACAGCCGTATCCAATACGCCAAACGATTTTGTAGTTGCCTCCCTAGTCGCGACATGAGTTAGAAACGCTGCAAGGTATATAAGAAGAAAGTCGAAAAGTCCAGAATCTCAAGGTGTCCTCGCGGCGTTCGCGTCTGAGAATGGACCTTCCCCCCTAGCATCTCTTCCGGTCCAGGCGGTCATGATGTTTCCCATACTACCCAGACCGCCATGTCTGGGCTCTCTAGAGGCTCGCCTGGTGGCCTCCTCAATTATCTGATTCAGACTTCCGGATCGTTTGTGTTTCTTCTTTTGCTCCTTGCTCACAAAATGGCGGGCTTGGCTGTCTGGTGAAGAGGAAGATGATATCAGGGCTGGGGAATGTCTTAGGTCAGGTGCTGATGATGGAGACCGAACAGGAGGATCTATCGATCTGGATGAGGGCGACGCGGTCTTGGCGAATTGAGGTAGCTTTTCGTGGCCCATCAGACTTTGGTCTGCAGGTGAGTCTTCGTCGCTGCTAGAGGCATCATCAAAGGTTGACGAGTCAGGATTATGCCTAGAACTTGCCACTGAAGCGTGCCGCTCTAATTTGGTCGGAGACCTATTCGATCTGTCACTGGGAACAGGACTAGGGTTTGCGGCAACAGGAATGTTGTTCTGCTGAGATTTTGTGACGTGCACGGCTTTGGGAACACCCAGTCGAGCGACTATCGGGCTAGTGGTGTTCGTCTTTAAAAGGTCGTGCCGCTTGCGATCCATTATGGGAAGAGGCGGAGTGGAGGATCTCGATTCAACAGGGCTATTCTTGCCATTTGACTTGACAGCGACAGGATTTGCTTTACCACAGATAGCCGTTTGAGCAGGTATAGCGTTGACGACAGCACTACCTCGATAAGCCGTCGACTGGAAGCTACCTCGAGGCATGCTTGGGGCTATGCTCGATCTGGCGTAAGACGTCCTATCGACTGTATAGTCTGAATAAGTGGAGTCGCGGAGGTCGCTAGGCATGAAGAAGTGTTGGTCCTGTTGATGAGGCTGTGGAGTCCCTGCCGGAGAGAAGGCTGGTATTGGTGGTACCGGTGGGACAAGGTCTGGTGTGGAAACAACGGATCGGTTGGTGACTCCTGGTATGTAGGCTATTTGGATGACGTTGGAAGCTCTGGTAAGGACGGTCGATGCTATCGAGCGAACTGAATGTACCGAGGCACGAGCATCCCTTTGCATGCCAAATTCGTCTCTACTCTTCTCCGTGGATTCCTCGTCTTGCCAGTCGTTTTCTACAAAACGGACCCTTCTATTCTTGATGCAGAATCTCCACACCAGGAAAGTCATCAAGCATACAACAGCGACACCTCCGATGACGCCTCCTGCTATAGGACCCGCAGCTGGCCCAGAGCTTGATGGCGCTGATGTAGGCTGAGCTACCATTCTCGTGCACATGGTCACAGCACATGAATTGCAGCCTCCAGCGAAAAGAGAACAGACTTCGTTCGAAGCACATGATGGACATGGTGGAGGTTCAGGAGGGCAGGTGGCGCAACGTCGGAAAAGGTGAGGTGCATTGAAATCCACTTCTATATAGAAAGCGTCAGCATTATATCCTGATAGTGACATGTTGTCAGTGCTTACCATATCGGCCGAGACCATGGAGGTCCATCTTTGCGTTGGTGGGAGACGTATAAAGTCGAAAAAGGGAAAGGAGCCCAGGAGGGGCTTGTTATCATCCACGAGGCCTAACAGCCAGTCGTTCCAAGGCAGTCGCTCCGTGGACCAGCAGTCAGGGCTTGAGATGCGTACGGCCGGAATTTGATTAAAAGAGTGTCTGGCCCTGTAGAGGGTGGTTGCAGAAGACTGTCTCGGTATGGTTGGTTGGTTGGTTGGTGAGATTCTTAACGGGAAAGAACAAAGGACTCAGAGGGTGAAAGATTAGTTCGAGATGGTCCCGAACAAAGAATGCGATGACTCCGACGTGATGTAAACGAATGACTGTCAGTTGCCGGCCTACTGCGTTTCCCTTTGCCCTTTTCCCTTGGGCGCTTCGTTATGGTCGAGGTGTTGTGAATTTGATTTGCGGCGTAATTTGACGGGCGCAAGTGAAATAGCCTGATTCAAGGCGGAGCAGCTCCCTTTCTCACTGCGATGGAATTGTTGGACCTTGCATGGCGCGATCTTGGCGGTGTTCAGTCGACAGCGGAGTGTAAGGGTTTTGGCTTGAATGGATGGTGGTAAGTTGATTGTGGCAGGTTGCTGACAGAGCTGGAGGAGTTGGGGCCCTGGGGGAGAGGGGAGGGGATAATCTTAGGACGATCTTTTTGGGACGGGACAAGGGAGCAGACAGCGAGTAGTTTTGATTGGGCGAGAGTTTTACCTTTCAGAGTTTTAGGACTCAATTTGCCATTTTGCCATTTTGCCCTAAATTTGGTGTAAAAGTTAGAGTAAGTAGCTGGTGTAGTAAGGTAATAAACATATGTGGGCTGTGAGCGGAAATTACGAAGTCCTTGCACTAATTATAATGAAGGATAGGTAGATCTTCCTTCCACTTTCCCTCCTACCTCATCTTCATCTTTTTTGTCCCATAAGATAATAATAAGCCTGACAAGAAGCCAACCAAGTCAAATTTCATCCCGCATACATCTTAGCCTTGCTCGTGATTCGGTGCTTAATTCACCGCCTTCTATAAGCGCAACGGTTACGCATATTATAACCGCCCCGATAACGGCTACCATATCAGTTTTCTCCGCACCGATTCACTTACTTTAGGTACTCAAGACGCAGGAATCCCAATCCAGAAGCTATCCAGGATGCTTGAGCGTTACCGTATCATTGCACACGCTCGATCCGCATATGAGGATTTAAGCCGACTCGTTGCATCTCGGGCGATGAGCGTAGACGATCAAAGCAATTGAGTCTCAGTACCATCATATTAAGCGCACCTGAACGACACGTGGGTCTGATCATAACCTGGCTTGAGCTACATCTGCATATCAGACCAGCAATACTCCGTATGCAGGCTTGGCCCAGGAGGCTCAGGTATCGCTTTCTGCAATCTTACGTCCCCTGCATGCGTGCATGAAAAACAGCAGATAATAAAGCTTGTGCATCATCTGGAGTATTCTCGCCGTCCAATCGATTTGATTCTTTACCTTACTCTCAATAGCCTTGGGATTCTACCTAGGCCCTTAGTATTTCCCCAAACGAACAATCAGCTGTAGGGTGCAATTTTGCTCGAAGCGTAGATAGACAACGGGCTCATGAACAACAAAGCCGAGGGTCTAGATTTTGGAGAGGTGGAGGCAAGATAAAGCCTACTATGCCGTACACGATGGCACTGAGAAAGTATACGGCAGGAGAAGCAAGATATAAGGTACTAATCTCATCTATGGCAAACGCTGGCATTTCTTTAGGCGTAGTGAGCCTCGTTACCGAAGCTCTGCAACGACGTGTCAGCACGGCGACTGGGACTCAAAATAACCTATTGAGTCCAGCTGTGAATACCCGGAGGAGTCTTGGACGCAAGCACACAGCCCGTTGGTGGACATGATTCCGTAAAGGAGGCTCGGAACTTCGTGTTGCTAATTTTGGAATTCAGAGACATGAGAGCGCCACAGCAAAATTCTGAGAGGAGAACAAAGAAAAGATACTCAGATATCGGCGGATTGAATAATCGTTCTGCAAGGGTCTTCACTCTGCGTTGACCTTCAGAAAAATTCACTTCTTCAATCTGCAGGAAGCATTGTCGTGTTTCTTGCGTGTCCTCAACTTTCACTGTGCGTGCTGTGGCGGATGTCGGATTTGATTGGTAAAGCCACACCTGGAGAAAACAATCCCGGTCAGCAACAAAGCCAAGCAGACCCCCCCTGATCTCTGCTTTCGTACATTCTTCTACACCAACATCGTTCCAAAAAGTGACAGCGAAAGGCCTCTTGGAAGGTTCGATGATACATGCAAAGACGGCCATACACGCTACTCTCTCTGAGCACTGCATCCTCAAGCCCTGGCGGCTGTAAACAGGTATTGACATTCTACTTCACTCCATCCAAAAACGCTACGCACTCCTAGTTTTGCCCTCCAACGCTTCCATCATCCTTCTACCACAGCGGCCGCCCTCAATTCACTCCTGCTCTCGATCACAATACGCCTGAATGGCCTACCAAGCATCTCCGGGAGCTGGGGGCTATGAAGAGGACCACCGGTTGCACGACCTGCCCTCCGGCAGCGTTAGTATTGTGTCTCCAAGTTTTGCGACCCTTCGCTAACAATCGACACAGCAATATCATCTGCCTCCACACGAGGGTTCTGATGACGAAGATGAACGAGCCCTCTTAGCCCACGGCCAGGGGCCCTTCAATGGGCCATTCGATGAGCCTCACTCCGGGATCGCAACTCCCCCTATCAGACCTGCTTCGAACTACACTCTGACGGAATCATATGTTGGGGATCACAAGTCACAAGCACCTCCTTACAACGGGTATCACGGAGATGGCTACAGCTCGACTCTCGATGACCCCACAGCGGCATTTGGCGTGCCTGGGCGAGCGCCGTCTCCATACGAGAGAAGTGACACCAGCTCCACGGAAGCATGGAGGCAGAGGCAAGCACCTGGAGCAAATGGGTTGAGGCGATACGCGACTCGTAAAGTGAAACTTGTTCAGGGCTCGGTCCTGAGTGTGGACTATCCAGTACCTAGTGCTATCCAGAACGCTATTCAGGCGAAGTACAGGAGTGATCTAGAGGGAGGCAGTGAAGAATTCACACATCTGAGATGTACGCTGAATGTGAGCCCAGGAATATGCTGTCGCTAATTATTTTCAGACACTGCTGCAACTTGCGATCCCAATGAATTCACGCTCAAGAATGGCTATAATCTTAGGCCGGCCATGTACAACCGCCACACCGAACTCCTCATTGCCATCACATACTACAATGAAGACAAAGTATTGACTGCGCGTACCCTTCATGGTGTCATGCAAAATGTCCGCGACATTGTCAACATCAAGAAGACAGAGTTCTGGAATAAGGGAGGCCCTGCTTGGCAAAAGATTGTCGTGTGTCTGGTCTTCGATGGGATCGATCCCTGCGACAAGGAGACTTTGGATGTCCTGGCAACAGTTGGCATCTACCAAGATGGTGTCATGAAGAAAGACGTCGACGGCAAAGAAACCACAGCTCATGTTTTCGAGTACACTACCCAACTTTCGGTCACGCCCAATCAGAAACTTATACAACCCCAGGACGACGGCCCCACTACGCTTCCTCCAGTACAAATGATCTTTTGTCTCAAACAGAAGAATAGCAAGAAAATCAACTCTCATCGATGGCTATTCAACGCTTTTGGTAAGATATTGAACCCGGAAGTCTGCATTCTTCTAGACGCCGGGACAAAGCCAGGGCCAAAATCTCTCCTTGCGCTGTGGGAAGCTTTCTATAATGACAAAGATCTTGGTGGTGCTTGCGGAGAGATCCACGCTATGTTGGGTAAAGGATGGAGAAACCTTCTGAATCCGCTTGTGGCAGCCCAGAACTTTGAGTACAAGATCAGCAATATCCTGGACAAACCGCTGGAAAGCTCCTTTGGGTACGTCAGCGTTCTTCCGGGAGCGTTCTCTGCGTACCGATTCCGTGCTATCATGGGACGCCCTCTCGACCAGTATTTCCATGGTGACCACACCGCCGCAAAGATCAATGCGGGTAAAGGCATTGAGAATATGAACATCTTCAAGAAGAACATGTTCTTGGCCGAGGATCGGATTCTGTGTTTCGAACTTGTCGCCAAAGCCGGATCGAAGTGGCACTTGACCTACGTAAAGGCCTCAAAGGGCGAGACCGACGTTCCTGAAGGTGCTCCAGAGTTCATCGGGCAACGCCGAAGATGGCTCAACGGCTCCTTTGCAGCCAGTATCTACTCACTGATGCATTTCGGAAGGATGTATAAAAGCAGTCATAACATCGTGCGCATGTTCTTTTTTCATATTCAATTGCTATACAACATTTTTTCAGTGTTTCTCTCATGGTTCTCGATCGGTTAGTAATTTTAAGTATCCAACCACGAGTTAGAGATCTAACACATTTTCTAGCTTCGTTCTGGCTCACGACCAGTGTCATCATGGATCTCGTCGGAAAGCCAGGCGCAGCGAACGAAAACAAAGCTTTCCCCTTTGGCAACCATGTTACACCGGTCGTTAATACAGTGCTGCAATATCTCTATCTCGGCTGTGTCCTTCTGCAGTTCATCCTAGCACTGGGGAATCGGCCCAAAGGGTAGGTAAATTTCAATTGCCCTTGCAACACTTCGCTGACAATACATATAGATCGAGATGGACATACATCATGTCTTTCCTAGTCTTCGGTATCATCCAGGTCTATATTGTGATACTGTCAATGTATTTGGTGGTCCGAGCTCTCTCTGGTAACAACGAAACGGAAATCGAGACACACAATGGTCTTGATGAGTTCTTCAAGACTTTCTTTTCCTCGTCGAGTTCAGGCATCATCCTTATTGCTTTGGCAGCTACCTTTGGTTTGTACTTTGTGGCTTCCTTCATATACCTGGATCCGTGGCACATGATCACCTCATTCCCACAGTATCTTTGCCTCATGTCGTCCTACATCAACATCCTCAATGTCTACGCCTTCAGCAATTGGCATGACGTGTCGTGGGGAACCAAAGGTTCTGATAAGGCCGACGTTCTGCCATCAGCTCAAACCACAAAGACAGGAGACGGTAAAGCCGCCATTATCGAAGAGCCCGACAAACCTCAAGCGGATATCGATAGCCAATTCGAGATAACGGTCAAGCGTGCATTGGCCGAATTCCACCCACCGGTGATCATCGAGAAGAAGACCTTGGAGGATTCGTACAAGAGCTTCAGAACAAGATTGGTCACGGCATGGATCTTCTCGAACGCTTTACTTGCTGTTGGTATTACGAGTAACGATTTGACTTCTCTAGGGCTCTCGGTACGATGTCGCGTCCTTTTTTAATGCTTGAATGTTGCTGACGAGAGCTTACAGAACAGTTCAACAGTCAGGACGTCGAATTTCTTCCGAGCCCTGCTCTGGTCCACAGCTGCCCTCTCCGTGATACGCTTCATCGGATGCTGCTGGTTCCTAGGCAAGTCGGGCTTGCTGTGCTGTTTCAACCGGAGGTAGATAGAACATTGTTGATGACTATCGAAGCATTGGTACGCGTGCATATTGGATTACCAGCGGTGCCCTATTGTTGGCTGCATGAGGAATACGGCGTCTGTAAATTGACTTTGCGTGTAATGAAATCCAGACGTCGATATCTATCAAAAGCGATATGGCAATCACGCGAATAGCTGTGTCGACGCTTCAATTTTAGGAAATGCGTTAGGAAATATTTTCTCATCTCGTAGGCATCTTTGAAGCTAGTAGTCAGATCGCGTGGCGGATGGCTTTTCGCGATTAAATACACATTATAGCCTTTGACATATAACCCACCTCCGACAACCTGAACAACTCGTCAACCCTGATACCGGCGTTTCGAGCCTTCCCTTTTTCAACCACGACTCGGACTGGACAGTACACACCTCTACAGTCGCAAGGATGCTCAAAATATGGTCTATGGTGAGTCTCTACATCTACAGACGGACGCTGCGGCCCAGCCTTGGTAAGGATATACCCTGTAGCACCGGCCTGACATATGACCGCAGAAACAACAGCAGCAGAAGGATGCGAATGCTGAGGGAGCGGGGCCAAAGAAGAAGAAGGTGACAGCAGCTCAACTACGAGTACAGAAAGGTACGGCTATGATATGCCCCTTATGCTCGTTCTGTGGAACAACCTGGCTGATCCTCCCCCTACCCTCAGACCTTGCAGAACTCGAAGGCACCCTGGGCCGCACGATGAAAACCTCCTTTCCCAACCCCGACGATATCCTGAACTTCACCCTGACCATCGAGCCGGACGAAGGAATGTACAAAGGCGGCAGCTTCCACTTTAACTTCGCCATCAACCAGAACTTCCCTCACGACCCGCCGAAGGTGAAATGCACGCAGAAGATTTATCATCCAAATATTGATCTGGAGGGCAACGTGTGCTTGAATATCCTGAGGGAGGACTGGAAGCCTGTGTTGAACTTGAATGCTGTTATTGTTGGGTTGCAGGTACGTCTACGTCTGGGGTGGGACAGGTTACAAGGGAATCTGCGAGCACAGAGTAGGGTAAGGGATAGAATATTGGACCATGGCTAATAGCTGTGGTCTACAGTTCCTCTTCCTCGAACCCAACGCTTCGGATCCCTTGAACAAAGAGGCGGCGGAGGACCTGCGGTCGAATCGGGAAGGCTTCAAGAGGAACGTGCGGACATCAATGAGCGGAGGGGCAGTCAAGCATGAAAATTACGAGAGGGTCATTGGCAAGTAGATACGTCTGGGATAGTATTATGACTGGGCGTTAGCGATACCTATGATGGGCGTTTGAGCGGCATATGCATCGATGAGGCTGCAGCGATAGACGTGGATGCTGGTATGGTAATAATTGCTCAGCAGGGTTCTCACTTTTGTAGATATAATAATACCTGCAATGTCTTACATGACGGCCCCCGCTCCTGAAAGTGCAATATTTGGTATCAACCCCAGAGCAAACAATTTGATTAGGGCTCAAGGGCTCCAGGTGTCTCCTAGGCGGAATCGTTCCGTTGGCAAGCTCCGAAGCTTTGCACATTTTTTTGACAGCTGCTTGCTGCAATTAATAACGCGCCAGCATCGGGTATAGAGGCACTGAAATTCTGAATCCCATGTCCAAACCTCTCGTGGGCAAGCAGCTCCTCCAACGCCCACCATGTCTCGCATCTCTGAGCCAATCCACAAGCACGTGCCTGCGTGGAAAAAGCTCGGTCTGAAACTCAAGTATGCCAAAGAAGAGCCTGAAAATACCCAACCTAGCCAAAACGGCACTGTTGACCGCAGGAAGCGCAAGGCACCTGCGGGAGAAGAAGCTGTGGTAGAGGACGCGCCTTTGGAAAGGCCTGCCAAAAAGCTCAAAGAGTCGAAATGGAGAGCAGAAGAGGCCGGAGAAGCGGTCAACGGCAATGGGACGTCTCACGAGGCTCAAGATGAGGATAAGCTTAGGGAGAAGATCAAGAAGTCAAGACCTAGCACCGAGAACTCTGCAGAAACCGTCAATGGCAATTACAAATCTTCCAATGAGCCTACCAACGCTGAAAAACCCTCGAAGAAAACCAAGAAAGCGAAAGCGAAATTGGACGTATCTGCCTTATCAATCAATGGCAAACTTGGTGGTACTCATGAGCAGGAACTCTCGCCTCCACCTGCATTGAAGACTACTCCTGCCTCAAAAGGGAAATCCGTCTCATTCACCCCAGACACTAAGACTAAAGACGGTGACAGTGTCAAAGGCCTCTACAAAGCCTGGATTGCAAAGCAGATAGCTACCGATCCTTCATTCGACCCTTCGACTGTCAGTCCAGCGCTCAGGTCAATCGTACCTTCAGTTGTCCCTACACCAGAGTCGGCTTCACCTTTCGTATCCACTTCAACCTCAAATTCAGAATCAATCTCTAAAGACAAAAAGAAACCCACAAAGAAACCCAAACCCAGACTTTCCAAGACCCCATCAGGCCCTGGTCCCTCACGTTTCGATCCCGTACTCACCTACCTCACCACCCACCACACATCCCCTCAAACCTGGAAGTTTTCCAAACTTCACCAAAATCAAATCCTCAAACACCTCTTCTCCCTCACACATATCCCTTCATATTACGACTCCGCCCTCCTCCCCTACATCGGCGGCCTCAAAGGCACCACAGCGCGCTCACGAATTCGAAAAGAAGCGCTCGCAATCTGTGGAGAGGACGAGAAGTGGCTAGCATCTGAGCCTTCGGAAACCGAAAGGATGGATAACGAGACGGTTGCGCAATGCAACGCGCGCCGTCGTCGTGATTATGAAGCCGCGGTTGCTAGAATCAAACAGGCATTGAAAGAAAAAGAAGAAGAGCGCGAAGAGCGCGACTGGGAACTCTTAGGCGACAAAGAAGAATGGGAGGAGCGGATCCGCAAGAGAAGGAGGGCGGAGATCGTTTTGTGGAATGTCGGAAGGGAGGAAGAAGCTGCAGAGAATGAAAGTGTTGCAGTAACGCAGCAGAATACTTCTGGAGGCAACGGTGGACGTCAAACAAACTCTGGATTTGAGCAAATCGCGCAGGCCGCACGGGATCCCGGACCTGCACCAAGAGTGGGAAGAGGAGTCGGAATGGGGATGGGTGGGGTCGAAGTGATTGATGCAGGAGGCATCGCGAGGGCTAGCCGGGGGAAGAAGGTGGTTTTTGGCGAGGATGGGGCTGCGCAGGCTGCTGGGACGGACAGGGTGAATGGATTTGGCGGTGCAAATGGTGTCGGACGGGCTGATGGAGCCAGCGGAGTCCATGGGGTTCAGACGCCCGATGTCGGCAATGGTGCCCGTGGCATGAAGCCAAAAAGAAAGCGCAAGCACAAGAGGAGGACGGGAGTGCCGGATGATGACGAAAGCAGCAGCGAGAGCAGCAGCAGCAGCAGTGAGGGCAGTGACGAGGAAGAGAAGGCGCAGAAGACGGGGTCGTTGTCGAAGAAGAAGAAGAAGGATGGCGCTGAAGAGTCCAGGGACGTTGAGACGTCAAGTTCCGGATCCGTCTCCGGCACGAGCTCGAGCGGAGACTCGGATTCGGACTGAAACGGGTCGGATGTGCATCGTGACCGGTGGAAGAGCAAGGGCCGCATAGCTCGGTGCATACGTTTGGGAAAAGATCGTGTGGCAACAAGTGGTCCCATATCAGATTTACACACCGGTCATGAGGCATGACATGGCACTGCCGAATGCAGACCCTAAGCTTCCAGAGCCACGGGTAACGCTGACGATTGCGTCCAGGCATAACAACCCCCCCACCTCGACTACTTCGCAGGCACCCTCGTCCCCTTCTCCGCCCCCTTCGCCGCCGCAGCGAAAGATCCTCCACCCTCTTTGCCCTTGCCCTTCTCCTCCGCATTCTCCCGCCTCCCCGCCTCCGCCTGCCCCGGCGTCTTCTTCTCCCCCCTGTGCCCCTCCCTCCTCCTCTTCCGCGGCGCGTAGACGTCGTTGAAATTCATCACCACGGCCAAGAACTTCATGTCCACGTCCGGCTGCACCAGCAGATCCCCCAGCAAATTGTTGACCCTCGTCTTGAAATCCGCACTCAGATCCTGCAAGCGCTTGCGAATGGCAGGCAGCATGGCGTCGTCTCCGCCGCTTGCGGTGAGGCCGAGGGCGGCGACGGGGAAGGGGCAGTCGGCACGGTCCGCTTGCTGTGCTGCTCTGTTGGCTGTGATGGGGGAGGCGAGCTCCTCGTCGTCTTTTTCGGTCAGGCCCCATTTGCCCTGCGCGGTCCGCGTCTCGATCTTCGCGGCCAGTTCCTGCCGGCGGGTGAATTCGGCGACGGAGAAGGAGTAGAGGCCATCTACTGCGTCTTTATACGCCAGCATGATTTTCAGTAGTTCGTGTAATTGGGCCGTGAAGAGGTCTTCGCGGTGGCCGGTGACGCTGTTGTGACGGACGGAGCCAAGGAGACCTTTGTGCGTGATGGCTTTCAAGTATTTAGTATGTGCTTCTATTAGATCGTCGAGTGTGCAATCTTGTTTGTGGATTGCTGCGTGCAATTGGTCCCAAGATGCTTCGATGACTTCAAAGAGGATGTAGTACTGCAGCTGATTAACGAAATGGATCATCTCTGCTATACAACATCTTGCTGTTTTCCAATCTCTGCTCATCTTCGCATCGACGACTGCCAGGACGCCACGAGCGCCCGTCATGCAGCGTCGCCAAGTGCTGCCAAGTGCGAATTCCACTCGTTTGACGCGCCAAAGGAGATTGAAGATTTTGAGATACTGCCGGTTCGCCCAGGGAGTTATGATGACGTCTACTGGGGCGTCGACTTTGTATTCGAGAGTAAAGACATCCCAGCCTGTGTCTCCCTTTTCCATTTCTGTAAGGCGGGCGTCGAGGCGGCGGAGGATGTCCGGGGAGTCGAATTGGGCGTTGGAGCCCCGGATCGCGTGTTCTAGTTGAGCTGTGAGGGTGTGGCGGTATTGAGAGCCGGCTGGGCTGTCGAGGTTTGTTGAGAGGGACTCCATGAGGAGAGCGATGAAATCGCCTTGGCCGAGGAGGAGGTATCGTTTCAAGGCGTTCAGATGTTCAAAAAGTCGGAATTTGTTGTCCATGAGGTATATCAGCCGGGCCATGGTGGCCTTGTATGCTTTATCGATCGATGTTTCCAATGTAGCGGTATCGCCGTACCGCAGCTCTTTTGAGGCTTCTTTGCAGTATGCTTCTACCCAAGCAGAGTCGCCGCAGCCGTAGCGGATGAAGTTCAAGCTCTTTCCTATGAGGAAGACCTTCTTCGCAAAATCCTCGGTGACAATACTGGGTATCATCGTCTCATCCAACTTGTATTTCTCTTCCCACACACTAGTCGCAGGAGCTCTTCGAGGGTCCTCCCCCTGTTCATGAGCATCCTGCTCGGTAACAAAGAACTCGTGATAAGGATCAGAAAGCTCTCCGTCATATATCCATTGTCGTAGCATGTCGTAGAAAGGTCGTGTCACATGAGAAAGCATCCGCTCTGCAAAAGCGCCCACAAAAGGATCGCCGTGATGCGTAGAGAAGGAATGAATCATCGAGATCAGTTGGCCTCCCTTCCTGCTCTTGGCCTCTTCGACCATAAGACTCATCAATCGTAAACCCATCGTAGCTTCTCTCGTCCAAACAACACATCTCTTCAGCGTAACACCAGCTTTCCCAACTCGGCCTTGCTGCTCATTATTGTCCAGAGATATTATCGCTCGCCGTATTTCGCCCTCCAATGTCGAGATCAAGCCGAGATAAGAACGTAGTTCTTTGCCAATTGCAGACCGCAAGCTCTGGCCTATCAGCCCTTCGTCTCGTGAATCTACGAAGGCTGAGAGACTTCGGTATAGTAACGACGGTTCGGCCAAAGTATGTAGAAGGGATATGATCGGTATCGGTAGATTTCGTGGGAGATCGAGAGTGGTCAAAGACGTAAAGGGCAGATTGGTAGACGATAAGCCTTGGAGGGTGTAAGGGAGGTCGCGCAGTAGAGCAGACTCGGATGGGCCCATCGAATGGCTTTTTTCTATCTCGGGACCGCTTTCTTCAACCTTCTCAGTCTTCCGGCTCGGCCTCTGGTAGCCCCTCCGCTCAGCAGGTCCCGCATTGTTCGACCTGCTTGTTGACCCGCTCTCACGCAATGGTGGCGGCAGCCTCGGAAGCCCAGCCGTCGCAAACGCATCCTCGTACACCTGCTGATCCTGACCATCGTCATGCCTTCCCATCCCCGTGTCCCGACTTTTGGGACGCAGGTCGTCCAAAGTGGGCCCTCCACCATCTGGATCTGAATCTGCCAATTGATGTAAAAGGTATAGTATTGACCATTTCTGCGACAACACCGGCTGTGTGAGGAGTCGAGCATAGAGATTCGAAAATTGAACTTCTTTGTCCGGAGAGTCGTTGTCGCGGCGTACTTCAAAATGGGTCAGCCTGCTTGTGTCAAGGCGGGGCATTGGAGGGGAGGAGCTTACATTTCTTCCTGATCAGCTCAGCGGCATGATTGACGTCTGAGACTACCGCAGGGCTGCCCTGACTACAAAGGAAAAGTCAGTCAATATTTGTACGGTCATTCGCGGGTAACGCACTTGTCAATGATATTCCTAGCCAGCTCCAAGGCATCGTCGTGTCTTTCGTCTGCCGCAGCTTCATCTTCGTCCAGTAGGGCGGGGACTAATATATCCACGAGAGACGACAACGCGTCATCAAGGCGCTGAGCTTTCTCATCACCCATATGCGCATTCTCTGGAATCAATCTTCAGGTAGTGTTCGGCGCGCAAAGGTCTGAAGTAAAGAACGTGATTGTAAATACTCGCTAGATGCTCGACCGAAGATCTCCCGGATGCTCTGCAGCTCGCAATGACGGGAGCACATTTCCTTTGGCTCAAGGCCCTGTCTGAGCTAAAGCCATGTAACGACAGCAGATACTCTCGGCTTGGTACCCAAACTTTGGGTCAAGCCTTGAGACGGTCACTACTTATGACAGCTTGCCTGTCATACGGAGTTGAAGTCACGCTGGTTGTGGCATCGGGCAAAGGTTTCGAGGCAGGAAACGGTGAAGATGAAGTCGAAGTCTCATGCTTCTTTTGATTAGATATTACGAACCATAATACTCTATAACTCTATGTTCATCGATAACTGACATGTTGCTTTCGTCACCAACGAGGAAGCCCACAACGCCAACAGCAACGGGATATCCATGAGCGAGCGTGTCCGAAAAAAAAGCACCAAGCTGCACGCAAAACGATGTGGATAAAAATCCATGCACGCCCGAACGCCAGACATTTGTTCCCTTTTCCATTCTACCATTTGAAGCGCATCAGACCAGGGTTGAGCACGATCGGCAGGACGAAATGGGCAAAGATGACAGTCGAGAGCGGCCAGATTGGGGTGAAGATCCTGATCCGCCATAGAGCTGGTGCCCCAAGGGAGAGGTAAGCCATGCCAGCAGCGACAACGATGCAGAACAGCCACATCCTCCAGAACCTCCTGAACACTTTCTTGATCTCCTCACCGAAAGGGATGTCTTCGATTTCTTTGGCGGTAGCGCCCCATTCGATGTTGATCCCGAACAGATGGCAAAGAATGGCTTGGCTGACGTGGAGAGAGATACCGCCGAGAAAGATCGTCAGCAGGAAGACCCATTTGAAATTGTTGATCAGAGCGGGCAAGAGATCTTGCTCGTTGTTTCTGACTCGTAGAACTGCCAAAGCGAGATTGCCAACACCATTGAAAACAACAATGATGGAAACGTAGATCTTGAAGGAATCGATGTAGTAGTGGTCCAGGTGGCCGTTGTACCATCCAATGAGGATGTAATTGGCCAGCGTCAAGATCCAGGCTGATCCAATGGCGTAGTAGGTACCGATGTAGGCCATGATGGTGATTTTGGAAGGCAATGCCATGGGCGAACGCATGAAGTTTTTGAACAGAGGCGTGAAGGGACCTTTGGTGAACCATTGCTTGAAGGGGTGGAAGATCAACTCGCTGCATCCGTAGGCGTACTTCTCCCATCGAGCCAGTTCATCGTAAACGGTCAGTGAGACACCTTCTTTGAAGCCATCCATGGTGTAAGAAGCGAAGCGAACAATGTATCCTGCAATTTGTAACCGGAGAGCCATGTCGAAATCTTCGGAAACAGTGTTCTCAGACCAGTACATCTCCTGACCGTCTTTCTCGTACGAGATCTCCTGGAGAGCTGCCCAGCGCAAAACGGCGTTGTGCCCAACGAAGGGTGCAACATCACCGTTGGCTACAGCATACTTGATAGCGGTGTAGATAAGATTGGTGAAGAAGGTGATACCGTTTTCGAAGAAGCTGTCTGAGACATTGGTGACACCGGAGGAGAATTGGATGATGGCCACTTCAGGCGATTGTTCCATTTCGCTTACGGCGTCGAGGAAACAGTCGTTAGGGACACGAGTGTCAGAATCGATGATCAAAATGTATTCTCCAATACGGAGATTGCCTCCGGCCTGGGTCCTTCCTTCGTCCTCGTAGATGACCTCATCTAGACATCTTTGATATTCCCTGTTCTCGTCTTCTTGGGTCCACTCCGCATGTCGGTTGACCAGGGCAAGCTTGTCTTCAATGCGAACACTGACAGCCATCGAATAGTTCATGTTGGAAGCCTTCTTGAATTTTCCAGCACGAACGTAGTACTGTTGGCCCGGCTCCAACTCGGGAGCCTTTTCGGTTTTGCCGAATAACTTGCCTCCTGCCTTGGGGGGTGTCCTTTGTTTTGGGCGCGAGCACCAGCCGATCCTTTGCTCGTCGTAGTAGATCCTGCGCTGTTCTGCCTCATCTTGGGAGATGACCTGCATTCCGTCTTCGTTAACAAAAATGTTGGCAGTGCCTCCCTGCATCTCATAAGTTCGAATAGCGGCCATAACAGACTCCATGGTTGGAATGATGGTCTCTTCGAGACTTTCCTTGTACACAGGGCATTGGATCGTCATGTGGGGAAGAACGTTGCGTGAGATCGGTCTTGGTTTGATGCCAGAGTAGAACTTCGAGTTCTGCCTCATCTGTTGAGTGGGACCAATCATCTGAGCGACCATACCTGCGATTGATTGCATGAAGAACTGTCCGAAACTTTGTCAGCAAAGAACAAGTTGAGGATTACTCGAAAACAGCGGCTTACCAATGCGAGCCACATCTGAAACGGGACTGCAATGACGAAGGCAAGGCGAATGTAGCTGTGATCAATGCCAATCTCGATCGCGATCTGGCGAAATCCAGAACCGATGGCGGCGACGATCAGGAGGAGGGTCATGCCAGTCAAGACAGCTTGTATCAGAACAATCTTGCGACGAGGCTCTTGAAAATTGTCTTCGGGGTCCACGTCGCCGGAATAAGCATCCTCGGAGCCTTCCATGGGCATTTCCTTGACCATGACGCTATCCTTCTCTTTCTCATTATAAGTGCCGAAGCCTTGGGAGAAGACTTCGACCATCTGCTTCAGATACTTGTCCGCGCGTTGTTCGGTAGCATCGACACTGTCGCCCCAAACGACCAACATGTCCTGGTTTTTACAGAAAGCAGCACCCTGACTTCGCTGGCACCTAGGAATGTACTCCACGTCTGGTACTATCTGTAGACGTAGGTTGTCCTGGATGGGGATGTAAAGGAGGTCCGGCTGGTTCAGCAGAACGGTAACGACACGGTCTTTGATACTGATCATCACCTAAGCATTTGTTAGCTTGTTTGGAAAGTCTGTGGTCCGGGTTCGGGTGTGAACTAACCCTTGAGTTGAGCTCCGCCGCGGCTTCGAAGAATGGGTCGTTGTTCTGTCTCAGCGACTCTGGATGTGTTATGAACTCTCCAGGCTTTACTTTGTACACACACCCCTCTCCAGGTGGAGGGTGAGGCAAGCACCACATGTACCTCTGTTGAATCTGTGTCATACGCATCAGGTTGACTGTAGCGCTCATCAGACCCATGTCGCTGAAACTCGTAGCACCGCTTGCTCGACCGTAACCACCGGTAGGTGGACGGCTGCTATGAGGAGTTGTCGCGGAAGATCTGGCCGCCGGGGTGGAAGTGGCTGTTGGCAAGACATCGTTGCCTCTGGAAGGAGCCTCCTTCCCAGGCTTGATGTAGTTCTTGACGGACTTAAACATGATGTCGTTTTATCAGCAGTGAGCTATTGATTGGATTGATACTCAGGAGTGAAAAGAGTCGTAGAAAGAAGGGGGAGCGAGTGTGGGGGTAACTGTATCAAGCCCTGCTCAAACGAGTGAGAGCAAGTCTTGAAAAATTGGAAATCCTCGAGAAAAGAAAACTGGGATGGAGGGGACAGGACAGGTTTATGAAGAGGAGCGAGCAAGGGAAATAAGAAATAAGACGAAGAATTTCCGTAACGATAAGCTGGACAGCCTGGCACCAGGCACGACCCGGTCTCGCCGGAGGTGGTGCTGGTGCCCAGGCCTCCAGCACATTTGAGCACCATCCCAATCCGGACTCGAGGACAGGAATGGTTTCAAGCTAACTCCTAAAGCGGCTCTTGTGTATAGAAGATCCCCAATGAAAGCAGGGACTAGTTAGGGTATATTTTCAGATGCACGTGAATTCAACATCAAGGCGCGCTTAGAAGATAGGCCAATAACTCCGAACCCGATGAGATGCAGAATCGACTCGTCCAGAATCAGGATGGCTGCATGAATACGAGCAGTGCAAGCCGCATGTAGTGCATGACGATAGACAGACGATAAAGCGTCTCCTAATGGCTGTGAATCTTCCACTTCTGGAAGGCTCAGCTCTCGCAGCAGTGCTGAGGCTTTCTCGACCAGAGGATTTCGAAATGAGCTTCTGAATCAATTGTCACGACTGCTGTGGTATGCCCGGGCAGGCGTCGGTTAGAGAAATTATCCTATCGATAGCAAGCCTGCCCAGTGCTCACGCCGTAGCCAAGCTGGTTACCCGCGGGTGGCGTATCTCAGGGTAAGGCAAGGGGCTGCAGGATCTGGGCGTTGGTGAAGCTGGATACCGGTAGTCGTTGTTCAGTAGTCGCAAAACAGGTCCATTCTCTGGACTAACCATGCACCTCTTCTTTTGCTAGCTTTTCCAGCATTAGGGACCCACTTTAATGCACTTGGCATCGGAAGTTGCATTTCGTCTATACATAATAGGAGAAGCTTGTCGGATGTAGAGACTCAAGGGGACCAAAGGGATGTCGTTAGGAGTACTAGCGTCAAACTTGCCAGATCCATAACGGGCATGCAGTGGCGCACCTTGGCGCTACTCTTACCCTTTTCGATCTCCCACCAACATTTTTCCGCTCAATCTTGATGCTTTCAAACGGTAGCAGCATGAAGTTTATATTCTATTCGGGCTAAAGCTCATCTTACACAAGAAGTCCAACGTCATCGAGTCATCGGAGACACGTCCGCCCCAAAGTCCTCTCAGTACGGATTTGATTAGGGAGGTGCGTATAATAATAAGCGAGCACTAGAAGAAAAGCCGTGAAGGAAGTGAAGTTGAGAAAGCCCGTTTTCCGCCGAGAATTGAGACAGGCGGGGTAGTAGTAGAAAAAAATAGGGCCAAAAGAAAAAAAGAAAAAAAAAGAAAAGCGTAGTAGCTTCAAGCAGAGTAAGGTACCTTAGGTAAAGGTGGCAGGCAGGAACACCAATACCGTCAACTTTGGTAGAGGTCTAAATTTGGACCACTAGCTGATAAGGTTGCATATCCCGCTCGGCTACAGACCAGGGAATTTCATCCAAGAAAGTCTGACTTTTGCATCATTTCCTGCAGACACCCTTGTTCATTCTGCGACAATCGATAGCGTCGCTACAAATATCCTGCTCTTCCCTCCGAATTTCCTCCCAGGCGACTAGAGCGCCACTGATATGCATTGGATCCGGTCCTTAGTAATAATAGTACTTTAGTGGTGAATGCAGTCGAGTCACCGTCGGCGTCGAGCGCAAGAGCAACAAGTCGGCCTTTCGCAAGTCAAACACCAACCGGGAAGCGTTGTGTTTCTTTACGCCGGTGCATGTGTTCCTTGGCGTAAGCAAGACGCCGACCTGCAATACCTAGCACTTTCGCTGTTCTATTTATGCCTGGTTTTGAGCTCAAACTTATCTCCTAGGATGGTGCTATCGCAATTTAGAAAGAATTCAGATCCGCGTGGCTTGAATGTTCGTGGTGAAGGCGCCCACAGAAGTCTTAACTACCTAGGTGACCTTACCTTTAGAGCGGACCTTCCAGGCCTTCAGCCGCGGACCATTATTACACATTCTCACTCGACGTCTTAAGATACTTTGAAGCTTACAACTATCAATTTCCAATCCATATTATCAACATGGATACGGCTCGGTACTATATCTAATAATCTAGAGATACTCTTCTGTGAAACGGTTCAAAACAAGCTAAATTCGGTGTTTTAAAGTAAATTATACAAATGCGCTTCGAACCCTTGGGACAATGCTTATTATGTGTACATAACCACGAAATTAGGGCGAGGGAAACGAGAGAATCAAAGTCTCCAAGAAGGAGCCCTGACGTTCACTACCTTGCTGCTACAACTATGGAGACAATGCTGGAGGCGGCAGGGCTGATGTGATCCCCTTTGGATGGTGCGATCGTCAGGATCGCCAGAGTGTCTGTCCGCACTATGCCCCTTGTAATTCAACCACCAGTATCCACATTTCCATTCACAGTAGTGATCCGAACCAGCACTCTCCATCGGGGTTGCGGCATTTCACTACTCGTTGGTATAAGGTAATCCCCGTAGCCTTCTTTGCCACGCCATCTGAGACAAATGTCTTCCCCATTCTGCAAAGTTGTTTCTGCTGAGGCTCTTCTCGGCCCAATTTGTGCTTCCCGCATCTCGATTGTTCCGAATAGAGTGATACCTCCAGCTTTCTCTTTCTAGCGTAAGTTGAAGCGATGGCCTCACATGTGCGACCTGCCATCCAGGGCTGCATTCGATGGGATGCCGAACCCCCGTCCTGCCGTCCCTGGGTCTCGAATTGGGCTTTAATAGTAAAGCGGCAGTAGTGGCAGGCAGGCATTCTTTTCCAGACAGGGAGGGTTGAAAGCAGTCTCTACACTTCGCCCTGCAACCTATCGCAGAGACGACATAGCAAATCTACACCACACGACCCAGATGCAATGCAACGTGGTCTTCTGTTCTGCGACCAGAGCCTTATTACGGTGCTAAATATGTCGGAGCAATCGCGAGAGCTCTGGATTGACGCGACCAATGCTCTTCGGCAGGAGAATACCTATCCATCTCTAAAGGTACTCGTTGGAAAGAGCACACAGTTGCATTGCGACGGTCGTGGATGATAGGCAGCGCGCATTCCTCATTCCAAACAACAAAGCATTATTCGATGGCACGAGTCATAATTGGCTGCAAGCTTTTCGGATTATCTGGATTTCCTGTATCTCTAATTATAGGTCCAACTTATCAATGCATTGCGTGCGATGTGCATTGCAGACGCATGTCGTCTCTAATGCTGCATTTACCTGCATATGCGGGTCGTGCGGGGAATGTCGACGCGGATTCTGCAGGTGGGTTGGGGTAATGGGGTGCAGATTGGGGTGGAGTCCATGCTCTCGACGGAAGGAGCTCGAGATGTCTCATGCGGTCCAATTTTCAACGATGTCTGGTCGAAAGGCAATGCGCCGATACGAGGTCACCACATCCATCCCTGGTGCCCGCGCTGGTAATTCCATCTCGAGATCGGAAGCCATGTCTCAGATCCTGTTGGACATAGGTGGATCGAAAGCTCCCGCGAATGCCACATCGTTCACAAACACAGTCGCTCTTTCAAGGTCTCGGTATTGGCGGCAAACATTTTCGATTCTCATGTTGTGTTACTATCCGCCCCACTCAAATCCTGTGATCCCCAGCTGAGCAATTTTCTCGCTTGTTGGCCGTTGCGGCTCATTCTAGAACCGACTTTATGCATGCGTATCAAGACTAGCATTCCCTATCGCTGCTCGTTGCTTTTCCGTGGGCTCGGGTTCTGCAAGTTTTCCAATTTGGAGCCCTTCCCGCAGCTTGCATACTCGGCATTGGCCCCACCACAGATCACGAGAGCTCTGCGCGCGGGGTGAACATCTCTCAAGCGCGCCATCCCGTCGAATCGTTGATACCTTTGACCTTTTTTTTTGCCACCTCATGAGCTTTCGCAGTAGTGTCTCGAACGCAGCAAAAAATCAGTCAGCTTGTTAAAATTGTACAGACATTAGATTGGCAGGGAGCTCCGCGGACTCAAGCAGTATTGAGGGGAGTAAGATAGGCACCTGAAATTGGTCCTTTGCGTACTGCTCGACTCCGAAGGACTGTGTCATCGCTTGATCAAAAATCGTAGCTGTTCCTCAGAGTCCGTGGCGGGTCTTCAACCATTTTAACGTCCGCGCCTCGAACTCCAGATGGCTGAGCAGTGACGGCCTCTGGCAAAAAGAGAAAGAAGGGGTCCTCGGAGAGATGTCCGCTGAACGTGGTCTCTGAGGTTTAAGTATAAGGGTGCCGATCGCCGGCGCGAGCCCTGCCACGCGGCCTCGAGAAACGAAAAATCCCAACATCCCTTGATGCCATTACAAACCACCTCATCGAGCCACATGTCGACGAGAGGTAGCTTCCGAACTGCCCGTGGCCCGGTCGTTGATGGAATTGCGATTCCTGGTGCCGCTATCTCCCCCCCAAAATATGGTGGATCTATCATCCATGCGCGCCAGAAGAGCGTTTGGTAGAGAATATCCATTTCCCCTCAATCTCATTGCCTTTCCTATGATCCCAACAGCCAGAAAAAAAGCATCACAGCCGTCTTTCCGTCCACACCAAGCATTGTCTCCCTATTCGCCAATCTGTCCACTACAATGACGTTCGTGAATCTCGAATCTATCCAACGGAGACCACCAACCAAAGAAAGAACCAGAATCGCAATGACCATCCCCTCCCAAATTCCCTGAACAAAGATTGAATCGACAGAGCGACATCTCTCACAGAGCAAACCAATCCCATGTGCGCGCACGAAATCTCCCGGCCGATCCAAAATACCCAACGGCACCACTTTCTTCCCTCCTCCACGCCATGTCCCCAATTGACCACAAATCAGGGTACGACACGCCCAGTTTGCCAGACGAAATACAGGTTCCCGGAGAACAATCAGCAGATGTTTCAGAGCGCGGACGATTCTTACACTGACGCGAATGGTTTGCCCACTTCCAATTTTTATTCCTAGCGTTAACTCCCTCGATTTTCGATTTTCGATTTTCTTGCCCCTACTTAAATGACGGAAAGGCAACGATATCACCAGTCTTTCCCCTACTCTTGGTAGCGGACAGCAAACCCGGTACCGCCGCATCTGCCCCGGAAGTCAATCCGTACCGGACCGGTACCATGACTACGGACCCAGTCCTCACGAGGAGCCACGGGTCAGGATGAGAGGTCGAACAAGACGCAGGAACCAACTGGAGAAGAGGAACCACTCAGTCGTTGAGAACAGGGTGTCCTCGGACTGTCAAAATTCGTCGAGGCCATTGTGTGGATTGCCGAGGCAGGGAGGGTACCAAGTCAGGGAGGGTCTTGGTGGCAGGTACGATCAATAGCGAGCAAGATTTTATGGCTAGTAAAAGAATCAAGCCAAGCCGTTTCACTTACACTCAAGTACCGCGACCAAGGCCTCCAGCCGCAATGAAACCAAACGGGGAAAAAAAGATGCGAAAAGGTGGCATTTACACCCACCACGCACCATCCCAACCGAGCACAACAGCTACGAAACAACTACAACCCCGATCCCCCGCATCCACGGAAACCCTTTCGTCGTAGCAGGTCATCGTCTACACTATATCCAGAGTACATGACGCGTCGATTTCCACGTCCATACAGAGTCAGCTTTCCGATAGCCATCGGATCTCGTAGCAATTTTTCATGAGCCTCGAGCGTCATTATACTGTTAAAATTACCCCGAGGTTTCCGAGGATGAGAGAGGACAGCCTGCACGGTACGGGCGGATCTCCACAAGGTACTCGTGAAAACATGATTGCTATCGGGGTGATAGCGGAGGGAATAAGGAAAGGGTGTGGATTTTTTGGCCCGGGGGGTAGATCCTCTCGTCCTTCGCGACGTTACATCGTTTGTGCTTGTATTAATTTACGGATGCGCTTGTCTGTCAGAGCCTCAGGGTGCATAAACTTGACGAAAAGTCCCCCCCCCCCCACAACCCTTCTCCCACCCGTAAAAACCCTCCAATAACGCGGGTTGCATATCCCTAAACCCCCTACGCTGGCCCCGCCGTTTTCGTCGGAGCCCGAGGCGCCATATGAGGATGAGCGTACGCCCTGACATCTCGCGGAGGCAGCGGCATGCCTGGAAAGCCTGGCCCGGGGAGGCCGCCGAGGGCGGAGGTGAGCGCGGTCGGGGGGTCGATTCCGTGACCGGGGTCACAGTTGTCAAAATTGGGGTTCCAACCCGGGAGCGCGGTGACGAAGGCTGGCGGAGCGAGCAGGGGACGGTACGGCTGTCCGGCTTGGACCTGGACTCCAGGTGGAGGGCATGGCAGATCGTCGAAGTCGAAGGCGTCGGTGGAGAGGCCGCCGCCGGGCGCTGTCGCTACCGTTGATAATTCGCCGGATGCGAAGGAGGTGGTTAGGTCGAAGCTGGCCTGGAGGAGTTTGGTTCCACAACCGTCATAAAGATAGAACGAGGTGAAAATCACGTAGACGCTGGGAGATTGCCTGTGGCAGTAGCTTTAGTTGACGTTCGCAATGATTAGAGACAAGAGCAACATACATCGACAATCCAGCGGGAGGTGTTACAACTGGAGGGCTGGCAAGTGTGGCAAGGCAAGCCGTATTCGTCGGTGCCACGCTGGGCCAGTAGAAAAGAGACACCGACTACACTCATTAGCCGTGGTGCGAACTTGATAATGTCGTGCTACATGCCTCGTAGGAGAAGGTGCAGCCTCCAACCTGACATTCTGGGTCATAAAAAGGAGGATTTATTTGGACGACGGATTTAAGCACATCTCGTGGTTGAAATTGAGGCGCATCGGGAAGGTGCCCAGCCGGTCTTTTTTCAAGGGATGCAGGACTGATGAGTGTACATAGCAACGCGAGGATGCACGCAGTGAACCCGAGTGAGATATTCCCCGTCATTATCGTGAAATTCTAGTCGACCGACGTAATCGCAGTCGGGTTCGAGAATCCAATAACCATGAGACTTTTGCTGAGCTGGGAAACAACAGTTGCTGTCGAGGGCCAGACGGGATCCTAGATATAAGGAACCGCGAGTGCTCTCCGCAGTAAGAGGTTCAAGTAAGGCATAAATACAACACTGAAAGCATACTCGGCACTAAGAAGAGATGCGAAACTTCACAAGTCTGTGCCTTCGGGTACTACAAGGTGTAGGATCAACGTATATCTTTTAGATCGATAACATTCTTCTAGACAATGAACAGGCTAGCAGAAGTCGCAGTCTAGAGCAAGGAGCAAGATGGCCCACATCATGTTTCAAGAGATCAAGGTCTCCAAAGCCTGCCGAAGGCCCGTGAAAGTCTTTGCTGGCTAGGAGCCAGAGGCAACAGCTTCTTTCGTTGCACCCGTATGCGATTGTGCGGCGTAAAGATGTTTGCAGAAGCATAGATACTTTGAGACCAGTTGCATCTGGGTCGCTGCGCCTAGCAATCCAAAGGAGTACAAGCGAGAGTAGAGTGGCCTGAATCTGTTCCATTCGTCTGGGCAGATCCTTCGCGCGAAACACGGATGACAAATACATTGCAGTCTGTTGGTATAACAGAAGCCAACTCGAGCCTACCTCTTTGCTTTTCACATCGGCATACTGGATGCTGGCAAAGCGCTGGTGGGAGTCTTTCCTTGAGTGCAGGCGTACATATCCCTCTCACATCGGTTGTAAAGTCTGCCTGGAGTGTAGGGAAAGATCTGGTGCTGAATAGGGAACGGTATCGAGTACGCTGTTCAACCAACATGATAGGCATCTGTACCTTGCGTTGGCCCCCACTATCATCTACTCTATGTGGTTCCGGGGTTCCAAGATGTGGTGGAAATAGTGGTACTTGTGCCTCACGGGAGGATGCGACATGAAACAAGTGTGTAGACGGGCGGTGCTATGAAGGTGATGCAAGTCTGTTCTTAAGGTGAGAAGAAAGGAAGACAGAAGGAGGCTGAGGCATAGCCTCAATCTTATGATGACCGCTGAGCCGCATTAGCTCCGTCTATCTTACCAAATGTAGTCTACCGCTATTGATGCGATGCAATGCTAAGTAGAACCTCGCGCCAAGAAACGAAGTTGGTCATATAACGCCTATTCTATCTTACATAAAAATCGCGCTTACGAAAAACAAGCCAAACAGGGTATAATACCACTCTGGATAGACTTTGTGCACGTAGAGAAAAGAAAAAATCGAAAAATCGAAAAAAAATCGAAAAATTACATAGACGTATGTAGGTACGTATGATGAACTGCATATGTTTTATACACATCTCAATTAGATCTTACAGCTGATTTGTTTCCTCTATCTCATCGCTGTCTATATCGAGACGCCGACGCTATGCCTATCAGACGACCCTTATGCCGCGGTCTCCACCACCCTTCCAACATCTTCCTTCTCAATATGGCGCCGTCCTCTCCCTAGCCTCTCCCGCCAAGCCCACCTTGTCCTCTTTGCTTTCAAGATCAGAAAAGCCAATATTCGGTACACGACCACGCAGATCCCAACCGCCAAAAGATTCAGCCCCGCGTTGCCGTTCAGATTATACAGATTCAGCACGTCCTCCCCATCTGTTATCGGACACTGGCCATTGGGCAAGCGCTGATCTTCCGTGCACGAGAATTGTACACCTGCAAGAGTGTAAGGCGCCAGATTCCCTATTGCCCATTTTATAGGACTGAGATGGTTGAAGGCTTGAAGGAAGGAAGGTACGTGTAAGCTCATTACTCCCCCCATTATCTGCGCGATGGACAGAACAACTGATGTGACATTTACCGCAAAGCCGGTATGGTTGAAGAGGGTGTTGAAGATAATGCCAACACTCTCTCCGCAGTTGACGATTGCAAAGGCATTGAAGGCGACGATGAAGAAGAGGGAAACGGTACGATGGAGGCCTGCGGCAAGCACTGTGAGAATGGCAAATAGGAGAGATGTGAAGATCTCGAAAGGAACTTCAGCTAATGTGTATTGCAGGAAAAAAGCTTCGACCGAGTAAGCGTTATCATCGTGTTCGCGGTAGAAGACTGCCTTTTCATCTGGGTAGACGGCCACATTTTGAAGCATGCCAACGAAATAGAGAGGTGCGAATTCTTGGATGAAGCCGAGGCGGGACTGGACGCTGTAGTAGTCGCTTTGTAGTGGGGCGAAGAAAAGGGTCACGCAGATTGCGTAGCCTAACACTTGCGTAGTTCGGGCAACGATCGAAGGTGGATTGCGGCGGAAGTTTATAAAGCTGCGGTGAAGAAGGATAGGGAAGGCGATACGGAACGGTGTCATGCTGCGGGCTAGAGATCCGAGTTCGGCGGGTGTTGCGATGTGCGAGACTGTTTGATTCAGAGGTTGTTTCGAGTTATCCCATTCGAGGATTAGTGACTTGACCTTCTCCCGACTCGTAGCTTCTTTTGTTGCGCTTTGCAAATTGACCGTTATCAGATCCAGGGCAAAATCAGCTGGATTGGTGGTTGTGGGACAGTTGAAGCCCAGAGAGGCGAAGTGTGAGAGCATCGACGATCCCTTGCCTGCGTACACGGAATGCCCTCCACGCGCTAGGAGGAGGACGTTACGGAAGTACTGGAACAAATCACTTCGAGATTGGTGAACGGTGAGAACAAGGGTCCTTCCTTCCTCGGCCAGGCCTCGCAGGACCTCGATGATGGAAGATGCAGTGAAGGCATCCAGCCCGCTCGTTGGTTCATCCAAGAACAGGATGCGAGGATCTGTCAGGATTTGAATGGCAATAGTGACTCGGCGTTTCTCCCCTCCACTGATGCCTTTAACCACATCACTGCCAACCAGATTGTCTGCGCAGTCGCGTAGACCCATCTTTAGAAGAACAGATTGTGCTCGTTGCTGCTTCTCGTCCTTCGAGAGATGGGCTGGCAGACGCAGGCCCGCGGCAAAGTGCAGATTCTCTCGCACCGTCAGGTAGGGGAGAAGTGCGTCGTCATCTTGACAGACGTACGAGCAAATTGAACGAATGACCTTTTCGGACGGGATTGCGCCATTGAAAAACATCCCACCACGGGTCTCATATCTTGTCACCATCGAACTGTGCAGGCGTCGAGCCATGAGATTGAGCAAAGAAGTCTTGCCAGACCCTGAAGGTCCCATAATTACATTGAGCACGCCAGGCTCAAAAGTGACAGTTAGAGGCTTAAGAATTGAAAGCGTGGGAACTTTTCTCAACCGCGTGTTACGCTTTCGGATGTTCAGAGTGTAATTATCCAACGTGATGTTGATGGTTCTGACATCATCCAGCGAACGAGATGTCATCTTCTCCTTGCCAGAAGAGTAGTCGGTGTCGTTCTTTTGAGCTCTCGAGATGCCAATCCCAACTTTCCAGTACCGCAAGATCAGACCGGCTCCGAGATAGAAGGCAATTGCGAAGGCAAGAAGAACGAGGATGGGCCTCACGATCCACTTGGGGGGAAACCCTAGAGACTGCATGATGTACAGTCCAGTGTACTCTTTGCAAGCAGGATTTGCGGTGCCGCCAGCGAACGGACAGTCATAGAGCTGACCTAAAGGGTCTGAGGTATGACCCACGAACTCATTGGCTGCCAAAGCACCGTTGGAGTAAAAGACGTATGCGGCCCACTGTGAGCATGGTCAGCAAAGCAGAACCACGTTAGGAGTCTCGTGCCTTACTTTGAGCCATCTAACCCAGATTGGAATCTGGTTCGCCTGTACAAAATAACCGCAGCCCAGCGACTGTAGCGTGAAGCCCATGTTGGCAATGAGAGTAGCACCAGCAAAATTTCTTGAGACAGCGACGCATAGAGTGGCATAATTGACAGCGATATATTGACTGAGCAGCGTCACACCGAAGAAGACAAAGAACTGACTTGCAAGTGGCCGGAAGCCAGTCATGAAGTAGAATATGACGGAGAAGATAAGGGGAACAGGCACGTCTTCCACGAAAACGCGAGCCAGACGCCGACTGATCAGAAATGATGGCACACTAACCACACCCTCTCCATACTCACGATCGAAAAGCTGAATGTCAACGGTCAGGCGGTAACACTCGAACAAGAGAATGAGATAGCCCTGAAGAGAGGCGGCTGTGTACAAAGCACCTGCGCACATTTCAGAGTCAGCGTTGCTTTTCAAAGGCGCAGACCAGACTCGCAAGACAAGTCTCGGGAGTATAAAGAGCCTTCTGTTCCGGAAACATGTCTTGCATTTTCAGGATTCGCCATGAAAAGGGAAGGATTACTCCAGAATGTACGAACCTTCTCGGCTGCGAATACCTGACAGGCTACCATCCAATTGCAAGAATATCCAGCCAGTGATTACAGCCATACTAGTAGCTTCTAGCATGCTTCCGGCGATACCCAGTGGGTCGCGGTAGGTTGTTTTCAATGTGCGTCCGGTTAAAACTCTGATCTGATGGCGTAGTGTAGCATGGTGTTGCCTGGATCTTCCCTCGATCGACCCAATTGGACCAATCGACGTTTCCTTTTGCACGATTTGAAGCCCGATATTTTCCGGTGATGTCTCAAAAGCCTGTATTAGGCCCTGAACACGTGTGGCAGATGACTCCTCGGCCTCGGGAGAACGTGTGTCAATTGCAGCCAAATCGATCAAAAATTCCGCAGGGTTCACAAAAGGTGGCAGAACATGACCATGGCTTTCAAAATAGGCTAGGCACCTTGATGATTGTCCACTGTAAAGGGGTGAACCCTTCGCTAGCAACAGAACATGGTCAAAGAGCTTCCAGATTTCGGATCTAGGCTGCGCAGATTTCGGAGTCAGCATTGCTTGTACGAGGTAGGTAATGGAGTTGCGAGACAAGTCTCGGAGCAAAAAGGTCCGCTTGCTCTTGGAACATGTCTTGCGACTCGATTTCAATACCAAATGGGAAGGATCGTGCTCGGAAATGTACGTACCTGGTGAATCGAGCATATGATCGTCCGTCCTTTGACCGCCAGGGCCTTTAGAGTGGCCACGAGTTGGAATGCTGTTGCAGCATCTAGACCTGTTGTGACTTCGTCACAGAACAATACGGAGGGATTCGACAGCATTTGTACAGCAAGTGAAGTCCTCCTCTTTTCGCCTCCTGAGCACCCTTTATGGACGTTGTTTCCGATCCTTGTATCCGCACAATCCTTCAAACCGAGCTCCAAAATCACGTTCTCCACAACTTTTTCTCGTTCTTCTGTGGTCGTAGGGGGCGGGAGCCGCAACTCGGCAGCATAGCGTAGCGTCTCTCTCACAGTCAGGGTTGCAAGTAGCACATCCTGTTGCATGACATAGGCGCTGCGAACACTCCAAAGCTGAGAGCTGCCATTGTAAGTGATATCTCCGGAAGTCCTAAGTCTTCCTATTGCGATTCGTTTTGACAAGGTGTTCAACACTGAAGTCTTACCGCTGCCAGAAGAGCCTATAATGGCTGTCAGACTACCACTTGGCATGTAAGCATTGACACCTCTGAGGATCGCTTTGACCTCTGGTTCTCGGGTGCTGTTCTTTCGACCGAGTGAAGCAGTGAAGGCAGAAAGCCCACTCGAAGATACATCAACGTCGACATTGAGATCCTTGACGTGTACATTCACAGGGTCAACAGCCCGGAATGACAACTCATTCATGGTTTCTTCGACATCTTGGCTGGCCGCCCGGTGACTGCTAACAGCAGCGTCACCGCCGCTCTCAAGGTCCTCGGTCATGCTCCGAAAGTCCTTTATCGGAACATCTTGTAATTAAGGGGCACCTAACTTAGGTTGTGGACCTCCTGACCAATTCCCATACTGAAAAGAGCGCAGAGAATGACGGCGGAGAGAGGGTAGAGACCGACGGGAAGAAACCCAAGTCTTTTGAAAATCAGTGCATCATGATTCGTGACCGCTGCAAACGCTCGCTTCGGAGCCGAGGCTGAGGCGGAGCGGGGCCTTCCCGCTGGCTGGCAGAGGGGCAGAGGGGCAAGCTCGCAAGCAACATAGGCTTCGACCCTCCAACTGCGTCGACAATAGAGACCAGTAATTCCAGATGGCACCATCACGCGTGTCTCCTCCAGTTGAGAGCCCGACTGTACCAAAAAAGCTCACCGCCGAGCAGCTCGCTTCTTACAAGACTAATGGTTATCTCCTCATCCCCAACGCCCTTTCTCCCACCACTGTCTCCGCTCTTCTTTCCGAAACAAACCACATGCTCTCCTCTTTCTCCCTTACCGACCATCCCATGACCAAGTTTTCCACCGGCGAAAAATACTCACACGTTGGCGACGACTACTTCCTCACTAGCGGCGACAAAGTACGCTTTTTCTTTGAAGAAGACGCATTCTCCACCACTGGGGAATTGACGAAGCCAAAGCACCGGGCCATAAACAAGATAGGACATTACCTACACGAATTGTCTCCGCTATTTCGCAAGGCCACATTCACACCGTTGCACAGGGAGATAGCCAAAGCGATGGGGTTCAAAGATCCAAGGGTACTTCAAAGCATGATCATATGCAAACAGCCCGAGATTGGAGGACGGGTGCCACCGCATCAGGATAGCACATTTTTATACACAGATCCGCCGAGTGCGGTAGGATTCTGGATTGCACTTGAGGATGCCACGATAGACAATGGGTGTCTAAGCTTTGCCAAAGGCTCGCACAGAAGGGCGCCTGTGACAAGCAGATTTGTGAGGAAAGAGGGGGGAGGGACGGGGTTTGATGATGTGGCAGGGGCGAAGTTCCCCGAGAATTTCGAAACCCAAGAGCTGGAGAAGGACGAGGAGGAAGAGTATGGGCTGGGCGAGGTTAAGGCAGGAACACTGGTACTTATACATGGGAACCTGCTGCACAAGAGCGAAAGGAATTTGAGTGGGAAGAGTAGGTTCATTTATACATTTCATGTCATTGAAGGCGAGAACGATTATGATGGTAGGAATTGGTTGCAGCCTCCTGAGAAGGGGTTTACGAGGTTATATGAATCGTCATGTTGAGAGGAATGCAATAATATCCCTAGTATTAGATACCCATACATATTATATCAAAAACCCCTATGGCCTCACAAGTCGAGAATCATAGTGTCAACACTTGCTATTACTACTAACCCTTACTTCAGGGATCCTAAATGCAAAAAAAGGATCATCTTGTATGCGAGCTGTGAGCTATTGAAAATAAGCCGACGAACTTTTCACGCTCCCTACTGTTCTCTACTGACGTTCGAACTCACGCATCTTTCGATAGTAGAGCTTAAATCTACCGCCTTAAACCACTCGGCCAAACTCGCTAGCTCAGAACATGAACTCTCCTATGCAATTATATGTCGTTATCTAATTCAATTTAGAGATGTTTTACTCAGACGTGTCGAACAGCATGATTGCATTGTCTACTTGGCAGCTCTCTGCTTCGGAAGTTTACAAGCCTGCTCCGAGGACCAGTTGCCTCTATTGCGCTTGTCTATGACATGAAAGGGTGGTAATTGTAGTGGTACAAAGTTTGTTGAGGGTTGACAACATAAGCATAAGAGACATTTGTGTCGACAAAAAGCTCTGCTGGAACTGGTACAGCCAGTGGTTCCCCAATTTCTTCGGCTCTATACCCATGACTGTGTACACTGGTAGACAGGATAACGCCTAAGATTACCGCCCTTTCTGGCAGCTTGCCTGTAGCAAGTAAGCAGTGGGAGACGTGAGCCCCAAGCTTTGAGCTCCAAATGCCACCCAAACTCATTAAGCCGTAGCTTGTAAATGCTGAAAGCTGACCCGCTAAATAGCTAGAATATCACGAAAGTGACAAATGTCGCACCTCTCATCCCTCTATCACTCAGTCATCAAGCACGCGTGTCCACCCTCTCCTCGTCCTACCATGAATCTCATCTTGTGTGAAGCTATTTCAGTCATCCTGGTCCCCAACTCGGCGCCAATCCTCACCAGGTATCAGCTCGTAGCCTTCTTCTGATGGTAGCAACAATGCACTTCCAATTATTCCGGCTCCTAGGAGCATCATGATGCTCCAGCTGATGGTTAAGAAGATCCATGATATGTCGAGTTTCCACCCAGGGAAAAAGCGGTCATCGTTCTCGTAGAGGTATGCCTGTCACCCCGTATTAGCGAATCCGTTCCATATCGCTATAAATCCCCTAGCTTCAAGTCTTGACAGAGAAGCTCACTACGATCGCCATCCCAGCACATTCCACAGCCCCGCAGAGCAGATGCAGTCCAGCCAATATCTTCCACCCCGATTCCCTTTTTTGCTTGCCTCCGACCAGAATGACAATATACGTAATGAGCGTCATACCCTCTAGGACGACTGTAAACGATGTGAGAAATCCGACAGAGCGCCACATGGAACAGAAGTAACGGTCGCCATGGCAGTCTTCTTCGTGAGGGAAGTATTCGCAGGCGTTGGTGAGAGAGGAACAGCGGCGGTGGAGACCGTAGGTGTAGTGAATCTTTGCGCCGCTGGGCTAAGATGAAAGATGTCAGTGGGAGGCCTTTGAGAGGTGGGAAAGTGGAGGAGGCGTACGGTTTCGCTATCCCAGCTTATCCATCTTGGTATTATTATGCTGGCCAAGGTTAAGGCGAAGGCTGTTAAGGGTTCAGTGAGTGGGTCTCGCCTTACATGATGGCATGATAGACACTTACCAGCTAAAAAAGCTATTAAGGCACCACCATAGACCAGGCGTCTCGTCATGTTGCTTGAGGTATCGAGATTATTACACCAAAGCACAAACGCCGCCCCTAGACTACAGAGCCGAGTAGATATCCTCGAGTGATTGTTTTGTGAGATTGATTTATGGCAATGTAAGAATTGGATGCCTAAAAATCCTCCCCCTTCGTATCCCTCAGCAAAGTCCCACAGAGTGGGATGTAGAGGTTGGAGGATGACAGTTGGGGGGCAGGTGTGATAATACGCGGAGCTTGTGCCGCCAGCCAAGACCAATGATCGACCAAATTCGAGTAGTCAGTCACCGCCGGCGGCCAATGCGCAAATGGTCATCGGAAAATTCATTATCAGGCAGTCAGAATATCTGATTTGTGGCTTGATGCAGAATTGTGATTGGCGGGAAGAGGATTGCGCTGATGCACTTTCCATTGTGCATACTAATGCATAAGATCGCCCCAGTTGCAGGTGACACCGCCTCGGCCTTAGTACTCTAGGGGGCTGATTGGGTTCGCTTCGTCAGAGCTGCCACCAGGGGGAATTTCCTGCGTGATAAGGATTGGATAGACTCCGTGTCAGGTATCCAATTCATGGAAAAGAGGGATATGCTTATCTACGAAAGCAATTGGTGCTCTGTCACGAGATGCAGAGCGGTGATGAGCAGGATTCAAGTCACCTGGCATCATCGTGCCCGAGGCCTCTTTGCAGGCCTCCGCAAATCGCTGTCTTCGCTAAAGTCAAAAATATAATCCCCTCTCCCTGGATTATTATTCCCCACCCGCCCAGCAATCTCCACCTCCGCTCTACCACGGTTCGTCGTAGTCTGGATTTTCTCCACGTTGCGTACTTCGGGGAATGTAGGGAGTAAATCCTTGTCGATAGCGCGTGGGCTCTCTTTCCACCACTTCTCTGCCGTTGCAGAGAGTCGGCTTTTGCCTGTTCCCAAGGCCTCCCCAGCTGTCCATCGAGCATTGGGGTCCCATTTGAGCAGACCTCTCAAGAAGTTAATAGTCTCAGGCGAGGTGTTTGCCAGGAATCTCCGATCCATGTTGTCGGCTCGGCCAGACGCCAGTCCTTCTCTGCGCCAACGGATGAGCTCAGGACATCCCATAGCTGACAGTGCTGCTAGGTCATCTTGGGTGGGTGAGCCAAGGAGTTTGATGATCAAGGATAGTTGCTCTATAGGCGTCTCTCCAGTAAGGCATGGAGCGCTTTGAAGCAATTCCGCAAGCACAAGCCCAGCAGACCATAGGTCGATGGATGGACTGTAGTATTTTGTGCCAAGCAAGAGCTCCGGCGACCGGTACCAAATAGTGACTACCTATATGATTTCGAGTCAGATTGTCTCTTGTGAAATCAGATTTGAGTCAGAAAGCAGGTCTCGGGAATCTTTAACTCCTGCGACACGTCTCGCAACTCCCAATGCAGTAGCAATCACAAAGGCATGGCTCGGAAAGGATGACTCACTCCGGGTGTCAAAGGTCGCGGGGAATATGCACGAGCCATGCCGAAGTCAGCTTCGTGTTGACAGTCAGTAGGTTTCCAGATCGTTGACTTGATTCCCTGACGTACCAAGCTTGAGGACACCTTTCGCTGTTAACAGGATATTCTGCATTTTCACATCCCTGTACAAAGTTAGAAGACAAAGCTCTAGATCCGCATTCTCAAAGTATACCGGTGAATGATGTCGTTCCTATGCAGGTAGTCGATACCTTCGAGAACTTGTCGGAAGAGGCATTTGACTACAGGGACTCATCAGCGCAGAAACCAACCAATAGTCTACTCCATATAACATACCTTGACTCATAGTGAACTTGACGTTTAGCTCATCAAGCATGTTTGCAAGATCCTAGCCTCTTAGGAACCGGCGATTCCTCCGCCTTTCCAGACGAGGGAAAATAAGCCAGCTAGGTGCGCCAATGCTCTTGGAATGCCTCGGGTTTTCATCTCGGCATCGGATTACCAACCTGCTCAGCATACTCCATAACCATGTAGACCTCATCCATTGCATGCGCCCCGACTGCCACATCGATCACATCAATGATATTATTGTGCTTCAGAGACCGTAGAATCGAGATCTCGCGTAACGCAGTGATTGGGACGCCATTCTGCCGCTCTTCTGCTGATATTCGTACTTGTTTCAGGGCGACGACTCGAGAAGTCTGACGGTCTTGAGCCCGGTAGACGACACCGTAAGCTAGATCTGGTCAGTCATGCGGTGGAAATGATACACGGTCTGCCTTTCTTACTGCCTTCACCGAGCTGATTGAGCTTCTCATATGAGGCGATGGAGACGCATTGCCCTGCCCCTGGGTCAGACAGGCTCAGAAGGGCATTTGCAGCTTCGTACCTTCAATCCCAGAGTTGTGGAGCCCCAGGTCAAGCGGCTGGCCGGTAATTGACATCCACTGTGGAGTGCTAATACCAACATTGTTTTCGCCCATGTCTCAACAGTGCCAGCTCTGGACTATTCGTGAATGTGAATCTTTATTAAGAGTGAGGTCTCTACAAGTCTCGCAACCCCCGAGTCTCTCCTGGAGTATCCGTCTTCAACACTTAAATACGGATGTACGATGATTTTACAAACTATAGCGCCAAGAAATTGCAAGGATTTGCGATACTCTAATCTCAAACTAGAGTACTCACATTTACGAGGGCGACTTCCTTCCTTCCACAGGCAATTGCACCAACGACTATCATCAAATCGCTCAAAATCACCTACACAATGCATCATGCATGGGTTGGCCCGGAATTTCCAATGAAGACCCAAAGGTTTCCGTCACACCGCGGAATGAGATGCTGCACTTTGTCATTCTCTAGAGATTCAAGAATTCTTGGATACTCTCAATGACAGCTTTGGGAGCCTTTCATCGCGAAAAGAAAGAGAAGAACGATTTCAGGAGCAGCAATACAGGGACGTCACACATAGTCTGTAGCGAATTACAAAGTCGACGAGACCAACTGGGCACTGGACCTCTGCCGCAAATTCGGCTTGATCCATTCGCTACTGAAAGATGAACGAGTTTGATACATTTCTGCGTCTCAGAGTGTATCAGCGGTATGGTCTCCCTCATATCAGTAATTCCATTAATCCAAATACACTGATTAGCTTTGCTTTCTGCAAACTGTTCCCAGGCGAGTTCGAAAGCTCGGACGTCAATTGGCTAACGACATAGTCTCGGATGGAGCACTCTACTTCTCGCCCACCTGCTTCACACTCTACATCTGTTTCAGACAGACATTCTCATTGATTGAGCACCATGATGCGAAAGATGCCTTCAAAATACACCGCCTGGCTAACATCCTGACGAATCGAGGCCTCCAAATTTTCTAGTGCGTCGACGAGTGTTCACCACATGGAGCACTTCTCCGTTTCCCCCGTATTTTGGCCAACGCTCAGTCCTGCTCCACTGGACATCTCTTACAAAGCAATTTGTACAAAACATCAACACCTCTTTTTGTTAGTCATTTTTTGATATATTTTTCCTTTCTCTCACAAATCTCCCATATGCCAATTCAGGAGCAATCTTGCCTCTGATTCTGGGCCAATCTCCGTTCGATCTCCGGCATAGCGTCTTGGGCCATTTTGCATAACAATTGTACCATCTCTATCAAAAGACCTGGAAGTCAGCCGGTCAACTCAATGAACGTAATACCATCATTACGGGATGTGACTTACGGTCGGTGAAGCTTGGGCAATCACCTGACGCTTCGATGGCAGCGTCGGCTCGAGCTTTGAACATGTTCAACATGCTTTGTGGACCACTGATAGAATGAGACTCTTCTGCATGCTCTGTCGTTGAGTGACGTTCGGTCTGATGGGGACAAGAGTCGGCGTCGTGGTCTTCGTGTCTACGGTCGTGCCCGGTCTGTTGCTCTTGACGTTCTGCAATACGACGCTGAGACTCTGCTGCTATTCTTTTCCTTTCTTGCATAATTGATGCTCTCGGTTCCTGCTCGTCCGTCTTGCCCTCGGATTCGGGTCTCTCATTCGACAATGGCTGAGTTCGTCCTGGGTGAGATCCTATGGCAGCACCTGGCATCGCTTGCCTTGCTTGCTGCACGTTGCTGTTACCCATTGCTTCTTGTCGTTGCGCTTCCCCATCTTTTTGGTCCTTGGGAAGTATCGGCTGTGGTGTTCCTCGGAAGTGTTGAGGTCGAGGATGCGGGTTGGCATTGACGGATCGCTGCTGTGGGACTCTTTGTGGATCTGAGACCTGTGGATGTGGAGGCGTGGGGCTTTGAGATCTCTGGTTCGGCGCTCCTTGTGGGTGTGGAAGCGGAGGAGGTTGAGGCATGGCACTTGCAGGCTGCCTTTGCTGTGATCCCCCCTGTGGATGAGGTGTTTGAGGATGTTGAGACATTGCATTTGGAGGCTGACCTTGCTGTCTGCCTCCTTGTGGGTGTTGCGGAGTACTCATGGGATGTTGAGGTGGAGGATGTTGTGGAATTGCGTTCGGAGGCTGCCTCTGTTGTGGGGTTCTTGTGGGATGCGGTTGAGCGCCTTGAGAAATCTGAGGTTGAGGGGGTGGCTGTGGAGCTCCCTGAGGATGCTGAGGTTGAGGGGGGTGCTGTGGAGCTCCCTGAGGATGCTGAGGTTGAGGAGGGTGCTGTGGAGCTCCCTGAGGATGCTGAGGTTGAGGGGGGTGTTGAGCAGCTCCCTGAGGATGCGGAGGTTGAGGAGGGTGCTGTGGAGCTCCCTGAGGATGCTGAGGTTGAGGGGGGTGTTGAGCAGCTCCCTGAGGATGCGGAGGTTGAGGAGGGTGCTGTGGAGCTCCCTGAGGATGCGGAGGCTGAGGAGGGTGCTGTGGAGCCCCCTGAGGATGCTGAGGTTGAGGGGGGCGCTGTGGAGCTCCTTGAGGTCGTGGAGGCAACACAGGTTTTCGGACTGGCATTTGGCTCCTCTGATTGTTCCCCGGGCTTGGACTCGGCATTCTCCCTGGGGTAATCTTATTCATTCCCGGGCCAGGAGAAGGACCCCTTGTTGGAGATGGACTGGGAGACAGATGGGGATGCTGACTGCCAGAGGGCCCGCAATTGTGACCGGGCTGCGGCGTTCGAGGTGCTAGAGGATGATGCGGAGGCTCGACTATCGAGGGTCGATTTCGATGATTTGCAGGAGCTTGGTTGAGTCTCTGAACATTTGGAGCTGGATGCGCTCCTGGCGCTCCTAGTGGGTGAGGTCCTCCTGCACCAGGCTGATGAGTGTTCCTTGGCATTTGCTGGCCGTTGGGGCTGATCATTCCATGGCCAGGTTGAAGAACGTTCGGTCTGGGGCTGGGTGCACTCTTTCCAGATTCTGCATGGTCAAATGGCATCACCCCAAGTCCTCCGGCTATTGCAACACCATCGACGGCGAATCTTCCTATGTTTTCCAACCCATGCTCGACAGATCGACCTACTGCTTCGGCTCCTTTACCCAAGGCGTGTTCGTCTCTGCGCAGATGATCAGCTGCTTCATGCAGACCTTGCTTCAGGTCATGCTCTCCCCTGCGGAGGTCTTGACCCAGCTCGAGGTGAGGCAACTCATGTTCGAGCTTGTGGAACTCATCCACTAGATGGTGCTGGCCCTTCTGAATCTCTTGCCCAAGCCCAGTATTGGCCGTCTCGTTCTCGATTTTGTGAATATCTCCCATCAGGTTTTGCTCGCCTTTTCGGAACTCTCGCCCAAGCCCAATATGGGGGAACTCTTGCTCGAGTTTGTGAACCTCTCCAATCAGGTCATGCTCGCCTTTTCGAATCTCCTGGCCCAGTCCGGTACGTGAGAATGCGTTCTCGGCCTTGTGAACATCTCCCATCAGACCGTGCTCGCCTTGTCGAAGATCCTGTAGAACATTCATGGGGGGCAATAAACCCTCCGCAGCATGAGCCGCTCCTTCGAGGCCAGCTTCCAGACCATGTTCTCCTCTTCGGAACTCTCTTGCTGTCTGACCACCTAATTTGTGCACTTCCGCATCTGCCATACTAGTATCTCTTCGAACATCTCGCTCAAACCCGTTCTTGTCTTTCTGGAGGGAGTCTCGGGCATCACGGCCAGCTGATCGGAGTTCCCCTTCCGCTCTGCGACCGGCTCCTTCAAGGCCAGCTCCGAGAGCATGTTCATCTCTCCGCAGACCTGCTTCGCGGCCTCTCAAGGCCTTTTCAGCTTCTCCTTTACCCTTATTGAGTTTGTCCTGCGCATCCTGCTCCGCTCCACGAACTTCGTTTTCCATTCCACTGTTACGAATGTCCTCACTTGGTCTTCGAGCGCCTGAGTACGTATTGCCTTCGAAATGACTTTCATGAGCCGAATGTTGATCCTGTTGACTGTTCGAACCCTTGTATGATTGCATTCGAGAGAGACCCTCCCGGAGTCCTCGACTGTCAATATGAGGGTCTCCTTGCAACTTCTGCAGGTATCGTTCGATGCTTGCATCATCGACATGGTCACCCGTCTGCGATGAATCATTCGCGTTGGATTCTTCTCTAATACGGGAGTCGACTTCTGTGGTGCGCGTCTCTTCGTCTCGACCTTCATTCCGGTCTTCCTCTTCCACATCACGCGGTTGAGAAACGCCAGCTAATTGCTTCAACATCGCCCATCGAGCTTTTGTTTCGGCGCTGACCTTAGGCCTTGGGCTTGGACTTCTTCTACGACGCTCGATCCCGGATGGTGACACTAGATGAACCGAGTCCAATCGCTCGCTAGAACCCCGACGTTGGTCTGAAGAGCTGCTCGTGCGAACATTGTCATATTTGTGGTTGATGTTTGCGGCTGGCATGAGGTTTGCCGGTTCCTGTGGCTCGCTGGTTCCGTAGGGATGGTCTGAACCTCTACTTGCATGAGGATCCATCAAGCCCGGGTCTAGGAAGGGCGTTGAAATCGTGTTTCCGGACTGTGATCTCTCGCTCAAGTCAGAACGACTTTCTAGATTGCTGTGATTGCCATTGTTGCCGAAGGCCTGACTCGGGGAACGGCCAGGAGTTAAAGTTGCGGATTCCATTTGCTCACGAGAGTCGAGAACACGATCTGAATTCATTATAGTGCGATCATTCTCATAGGACTGGCCTTCGGAGTGCGTCGACACCATGTTTGTTAAATCTGGCCTGTCGTTATCGTCGTAACGCTGGTTTGAAACGCTACTTGCGCGGACATCCCGTGAGACCGAGTTTGCAGACAGGTGACGTTCGAGATCCATAGTGTTCGAGCTGTTGATCGTCTGCCATCGCCCAGATGCTGACCTTGCCGGAGACTCGAATTGTGCTCCAGCGTCGAAGTCCGCTTGGTAAGTATCACTGCCCACGAAGCTCTGATCATCCATCTCGAAAGGCTCCTTCGTCCGGGATTCGACTGGAGTCGAATCATTCATGGATGTCCGTGTGTTGATGCGCTCCTCCTACGAAAAGCTGACCTGCCTAGGGTTCCATCTAAATTCAGGAAGACAAATTTTAGGTCTGGATCTCGACCTCGTATAGAAGTTGTCGCATAGCAGGCCTGGCGTACTACTGTGCAGTGGCTAGTCTATAACAGGGCTCCGTTGATTTATTTCGGTGTCTACGAAAGTATAGGCTGGGTTGCGGCTATGAAAGCAAATATTGTGCCTAAGGTACTCGAAGTCAGCTTACATACTCCGAAAATCTCTTTCTCGCTTACCTCTAGCGCTATATCTAAGCGGCAAGCCGGCCTTTTCAACTACCTTGGTTTACCTCAGCATTTGAGACGATGTTCTTACCATCTAAGCACCATTCGACACTAACATCCAACAGTGGTGACTAAGCTGTTCGCCAAATAATAAGCTGATTTCAGCTGCTGCATCCACTATGCTGACTTCGGCTCCAAGAGCCTCATCGGAGGTCTCCTAGTCAGTGCACTTGCGAAATCATACACCTTGGAGGCGTCTCTGTCTAGAATGCGTACTCAGCCTCTGACCGAGGTGCGCTATCTTAGGATAACATCAATAGTTCTCTAAAAAAAAAGGGAATCTCCCGAACCATTTAAAAACCACCGTCTGGGCCGCCTCTTAGAACGTTCCAATCTTATATCTTCACTGACTCTCAGTCTCATTCACCACGGATCCTCCAGCTCTTCTCTCGCCACCACTTCCACGAACAAACTCTCACAGAAGATCTACTTCAAGAAATTCTTTAGCTCGTCACTTGATCCTTCAATCTCAACTTTCCAAAAAGATGTCTCAATACGGTCAGCAACAGCAGTATGGTCAACAGGGCGGCCAAGAGGATTATAGCCAGCAGGGTCAAGACCAGGGCTACGGTGAACAAGAACACCAAGGCTATGACCAGCAACAGCAAGGCGAAGATCCATATGGCCAACAGGACCAGAATGGCTATGGAGAGGAGCAACAGGGGCAGGAGGACCCAAGCCAGCAGGGCTTCGGCCAGCAAGACCCAAGCCAGCAGGGTTTCGGCCAACAAGACCAGCAGGGCCCCATGAATGGCCAGCAAGGCCGCCAAACTCCTAACAGACGCCCCGGCCAGCAAGGCGCCATGACCAAGCGTCAGCCTGAAGCCGGCAAATCTGAAGCAGGCAAACCTGGGGCTGGCAAGACCGAAGCTGGCAAACCTGGAGCTGGCAAGACTGAAGCTGGCAAACCTGGAGCTGGCAAACCTGAAGCTGGCAAAACTGAAGCCGGCAAAGCCGGGGAGCTGAAGAAGATGGAAGAGGGCAAACCTGAAGCCGGTAAACCCGGGGAGCTGATGAAGAAGGAAGAGGGCAAGGTCGGAAAGGAGATGGCCCACAAGCCCGTCGGCAAGTCTGGCAGGACATACGACAAAAATCACCACAATGCCATGTACCACCAGGGCAAAGTCGGTGAGTACTTCTGATAACAATCGTTGTCCCCACATGCGGTTGCTGACGCTCGATACAGCTGCCGGTGGGTTCACAAAGGATCACATGGAGTCCTTCATCCACCTCGGCACCTACGCTCTCGGTGCCCTCTCCAACCAGCACGGTCTGGCTCCTGATGCACCGCATCCGGAGGGAGAGGAGGAGTGACTCTCCCGAACACTTGGACTACCCCGGCTACTTCGTCTGCGCCTGGGGTTCCTGCTGTCGTTTGAAGGATGGACAGCTAGACAGGTCGTACTGGGCTGGGGGCTGACGGTGTTTTGCCTTAGCTTGGCGACGGTGCTGTTGTTGACGCTGTTGTTCGCTGCGCATGTTTTGCTGCTGGGGGTGGTCGTTACGATGTATCTGCGTGGTTCTTTCCGGGGGTCGGTGATCAAGGGGTGGGGGGGGGAGCGAAAAGTGCGTTCGTAGATGGATTGATGGATAGATAGATAAGATCTTGCAACTGCAATGGTGTCCTGCGTCTCACTTACCTTGACCTATCTCTCTACGCATGCATCCCTATCCATATACTCAAACTCAAGCCTCACAGCCAACACTCACCCCTCGATCCCATTTCACCACCATTCTTCCACCTCTCTTACCAAAACAACCCTCAACGACTCGACCGCACTCGAACGTGTACGCCACTCTACCAAATCGGCCCGTCTTCGAAACCCCAGCCCCCGTGGCGCCCTTTCCGGAACCGCCGTCCTGGCCAGACTTCCAGCACATGCTCGAAAAGGAAAGTCGAAGCCAGACGCGAACGTTGGTGGAGGCCGGCCGGGCTCTTTTGATAAGCGGACACCCAACTCCCTCGCTTGTTAAGGTAGGGCTTAGTCAGCGCTAAGTGCTCGCTTAGGCGCATTGGTCCTTTTTGGCGGGAAAGCTTACTTTACTTTACTTTACTTTACACATCCTGGGCGACTCCAATGTTGGTCCGGGGGTGGATGCAAGGGAACTTGTCGTAAGTAAGGTGGGGACAAGATGGTCTGAGCAGTTGAGTTTTTTGGTCGGTAGAGAATAGGAAGTAGAAGCGTTATTCGAGCACCGGAGTGAACACGTTTTTCGTCTAATACCAACACAAGTGCAAGGAAAGCAGGCAATGCAAACTACCAACAATCCCATCTCCAACCACTCACTATCCTACATCGTTCTACCGCTTCCCTCCCTTCACAGGCACCTTGGGGCGCGGCGACCCTTTACCACCAATGTTCAAGTTCTAAGCCCAATTTCTGTTAGCCGTTCGCTCCCCAACCCTTTCGCTTTGGACAGCCCTTACCAAACTCTGCCCTCCGAGGTTGAGCCCTCCTTGTGCTTGCCCTTGGTCGTTTTGGTCTGGTTGAGGTGCTGGGGCGGGAGTAGTGGCGGGAGCGGACGCTGGAGCTGCTGCGGGTTGTGGGCCTACGATGCCACCAAAGAGGCCAGAGATGACGGGGCCCATGATGGGCGCCATGAGGCCGCCGAAAAGTCCTGCCATTGCGACTGAGTTGGATTTTTGGATGTAGGGAGTCCGGTCGTGTGAGTCTTGAAGGGTCTTGAAAGAGCGGAGACTCGTAGAAGAGTGGTCTGGTGAAGGGGAAAAGGCAAAAGGATGGTCAATAATGAGCAGACATGGTCAGCAAGACGCCAAATTATATATCTGAAACACAAATAGAACCATAGAAAAGAGACTATGTGAGCCCATGAATTGACCAGCGAAGCTTACTGCTGCTCCACAGTGGCGTATGGGTCTCTTCTCAGCCGCGTACTTCAGCAGTCATCAAATGAGACCTAGCTCCTGTGATGAGTAAGACGCTACAGTGTGGCAATCTTTGACGATGGGAGCTACCACCTGAATAGGATTATCAAAGATGTGATGACGGCTGTCTGCGAAGGCTGATGGGTTCTAAGAATGACAGCCCACGGAGAGATCGAAAAAGGACGACGGTTAGCGGTCTGAATTTTGGACATCACCCTCTGTGGTTATTTTCTCTGCATTGACAAGGTTGGCACTTTGACTGGGATCTACTATACTCGCTGACAGTCGACGAAAGCTCGTGATAATTGACACCTCCTTAGACAGTATTGTTTTGAACATACTGCATAGCTCACTCTGGCGGCTCATATGGCTTGACGAGCATCTCGCTGAAACTGCGGTACAATGACCCGTTAGCCAAGTCACAGGAAGTCTAAGCGCAATAGGCCCTCACCTCTCCAGTTTCTCCTTTCCCCTAACCTCCTCCACCAGCAATGGCATCTTGACGACATTGAATTCATCATATAGCTCCTCAATCTGCTCCAAATACTTCTTCTGCATTTTTCTTCTTGAATTGCATTGCTCGCAGGGATTATTCTTTTTCGGGAATAGCAGCTGATTTACCACAATGGCGTGTGTATCGATTTGGTACGATGAAAGCTCCTGGATCATGCGCTCCGTCTCGTATAACGACAAGAACTCGGGAATACAGACGCATACGAAGGTCGTCATATCTGGGTTCTTGAACTGAGTGTTGACCTCTCCAATGGTTTCTCTCAGCGTCTCCATCTTCGCGATGACCTCGTCCAGATTCTGTCCACCAGGTAGTCCACCTCTTGCGCCAATGACGGAATTAAGCATAGGTCCAAATTGCGTAGATAGCTGTGAAATCTTCGCAAGCGCTTTTTCCATCACTGTCGGGAATTGTAAGAATCGTAGAGTATGACCTGTAGGTGCGGTATCGAAGATGATGGTCTCGTAAGAGAGCGATTTGACCTGCTTCAGCACCTCTGCGAAGGACATGGCTTCGTCCACACCAGGTATCTGCGAGACCAGTCAACCGCATGACTTGGATATGATCAGCTTCATATCCCGAAGACTTACGCTAAATGCCAAATCCTGCATCATCCCTCCCATTCCCCCAGTCTGCGCCATAATCTCCTCGGCCCCTTCGCCACCCTCCTTGAGTAGATCTTGTATACTCCCATTCGGATCGATCTCCATAGCGCTCAGGTTGGTGAAGCCATCAATCAGTCTCGCCTCTTTACCGAACTTCTGGCTGAAAGCATCGCTAAGGTTGTGCGCGGGGTCTGTAGAGATGAGGAGAACGGATTTGCGGACACGGGCGAGCTGGATGGCGAGGGAGCAGGAAGTGGTGGTTTTGCCTACACCTCCTTTGCCGCCGACGAAGATCCAGCGGAGAGACTTTTGGTGTATTATAGATTCGAGAGTTGGTGCGAGGTCTTCCGAGTCGGCGTCGACTGTTGCGGACATGTTGGTGAAGGGTGGTGGGGGTCGAATGTCGTGTTGGATGATGGTGGTACAGATTGTGGAGATGATGGTAATTCTAATCCAGGGGGACTGTACGAGTAGTTCAGAGTATGTTTGAAGAATAATTAGGTTTGTTTGGAGAAGGTCACGAGTGTTGGCAACTGGAGTGTCAAAGTTGGATGATGGCCTGACGTAGCTTTGAATTGTGATGCTTGAACTTCGAAGCCTGGAGCGCGGGATCATCGCTGGCCAGGCTCTAAAGTAGACTACGAGTAGAGTAGCTGGACCCTTCAGCAGTCACGCCGCCTTTCTAAACTACCCTTCTCACGCGGATGCCCCCTTTCAAAATGATCTTAAGGAAGTTAAGGTCCCCTTGAGCTACGAGAGGTATTGCAGACCGCTACATCTTTTGTCTCTCCTCCCTTATTCCTCATCATTTCACTGTCACTGTCAATCCGCAACATGGAAAACCCTGGTCAATCTGAAGACCTACCCAAGGAACCCTCCTCACTCCTCCCAGCGGCTACCACCAGCAAGCCAAAAGATCCCATAACCTGCCACGTCCTCGACCTCGTCAGCGGCGTCCCTGCTCCGGGCCTTTCAGTCTCCCTCACCCTTCTCAAGCCATTTGGTCCCTCGGCCGCCTTCAAGGCCCTCACCAACGCAGACGGTCGAATTTCGAGCTGGGAAGCCCCAGACGGTCCATCCTTAGCCGAGATTTTCGAGAATCTACATGAGCATCCGGAAGGCGGAATGGTATGGTCGTTGAAATTTGAGACGGGAAAGTACTATGGGATGGGTAATACCTTTTTCCCAGAAGTGGAGGTCAAATTTTCGGTATTGCCGGATAGGGGACATTATCATGTGCCGTTATTGCTGGGGCCGTGGAGTTATACTACATATCGAGGAAGCTGAGACAATGGCTCGACCGCAATGAGCAACGGATATTTTGGGACTATCTGAGGATGTATGCGGATGGATTTTTGGGTGCCTGCCCTACATACGAGATATCATTTTGGTTCTGTTCAGAAGGATACACGCGTGCCGAAGATTCCTATCTCGTACTCACTCATTACCGACAGCCATTAAGATCAACACGAGGTGAACGTCAATAAGGGCTTGATTTCTACTGTGAGGCTCTCTTGCGATCTTCTAACCCCTGTACATGCCTGCCTCTTCAATGTTTGGGGCAAGCAAGGCTTGGTCGGTTTTTCCTCATACATTATTCACCGCCATAATAAAGCCATTGACGAGGCTACTGAAAGCCATGGATTTCGAGGCAGCAAACGGCGTCCCGAACCGGATGAGGCTCTGTCGCGGGTCCAGGTACACAGTAAAACAGGGCGTCGCTCACTAGCTCCTGCATGTCACGTTGTACTACTATGAGCCGCGATGGTAATGTTCATGAAGAGAGACTCATCCTTATCAGATCGAATTCTGTCCGTCGTGAAAGTCGATCAAGCTCTCGCTACATATCGTTTGAGTATCGGATCAGCCTTGCGCTCGCGAGGCGGCCAATGACGGGCAGGATAGGCAAGCTTGCAGCGGGGACTACCAACCCACAATTACCTTTTTCGTTGTGATTCGAGCATCTTGAGCCTAGAAACGTTCCATGCTGCTTGAACGCAACTCCTCGCCTTGTTTATACGTGGCGAGGGAGGAGTGGATGAGGTATGGCAACCTGCAGCAGCACGCTGACATTCGGGGTTGGAAATTTGAATGCTTAAGAGCCTGGATCATTGGCTAGAGAGCGATCTTCGGCTGGAATCGGTATTCGTGAGATATCTATCATGGTTCATGACTAGGTGTCGTCGCCCTGGGAAAAGGTCTGGATTTGAACCTCTTACTGACTAGGCAGCCGGGTTTGTCTTTCAGCTCAGTGAGATTCTCCAAAGCGGTAGACGACTCCCTTCGCACAAAAGGGGATGCCCTCCTCTCTTGCTCTGACTTTGATCTACACTCTTCACCCGCGCAGCTCCAACAATGCCTTCAACAAACTCCACTTCCAGTAATGCCTACACCACCTACTTCGTCCCCGGCTACTCCATATCCCGACACATAATGTTCACCGTATGGCTTACCTCGGTGCTTTTTTGTTCCAAATTATATCTTTTCTTGAGTCGCAAGACATGTTCCGAGAGTGGTACCTTTGTGCCACCTTCGATACCACTCCCAAACTCTGTCTTGGGACTTGGATTGCATTCTGCCGTAGAAATGCTAACTCGGAAATGTGTCCGATAGCATATACAATACCATCTCGGTCCTTATGTCTCCGTGCGACCATTCACCTACCAGCAGAGGGAGGGGTATCTGATCAGTAACCCCGGCAGTGCCTTGACCAAGGTCAGCATCCTTCCTTCAGGATCAGCGGTGAGCATGCTGACGTGTACCCAGAGCCAGATAGAAGACCTTCAATACATGTCCCGGCAGTACGAGCAGCAAGAGGCCGAAAGAATGATAAGAGCGAGCGGAGCTCTAGACAGGGCTGATGTTTACATCAATCGACCGATACCGGTCCAGCAACGGTATGGACACTGACCCGGAGCGGTGAAACGGAGTTGGTCTGGCAGCTGCGTGTATATTAGACGGCCCAGCCGTACAAGTCCGGAGGAAGCCCTGGTCATCAATCATCATCCCGAGTCATAGCCACTTCGGTACATACCCGAACCCGAGCGCGCTATTGCGCTCTCATACCATACGTACCATACACACAACCAACAAACCTATGACTTATACCATCTATTTTATTCCCGTATGACTAGTCTCTCCGTTGTTCCTTCGCACCACTCCCCCACACGCTTCTTCATCTTCACGTTCCTAATTAGCTTCATTGGCTATGGCCTGCCCTCTTCTCTCCTCTTTGCTTCCCTTCTTCCTCCAATTCACCTTCTCCTCCCTGCCACTATTCTGGTCGTTGTGAACCATGCTTGATGGGTGTGGGGTAAACAGGACCTGCGACGTTGTTCTATGGTCCAGCGAGCAGGAAGGAAGGAGAAATTGACTGGGCGTCTGGTGAGAGCAACAGTACGCTGACATGCTTCCTGCCTCTGATCGGTGCCGCAATCAGGGTTTCCTCGTTCGGGCATGTTCAATACATGATGACACATGATACACATCAACACCATCAACACCATCCAACACATCACTTCGAGACAACACATCCACACATTTTCCAACCCAACACCCACAATCCTACCTCAACACATTCCCACACCCACGCGACGACACCCCAACACATCAACCCGCCTCCTTCAACCCTCATCAGACTTCCACACGTAAGCAGCATCGGAAGTAAGATACCACGTCCTCGGCCAGGCTCCCGAACCAACACGACGTCCGAGAAGCGCCAGGCTCCACCCCCCCGCCCCCCGGAAATCTGATGTCCCGGATCGACACGTGCTTTGAGGTCAACGAGTCGCTAAAAGCACGGGGTACGGGAGTGGAAGTCGTGCGTGGAAGGTTTGCTGCCGAAGTCCACACGTGCCGGACTTTAGAATTTCAATCCTGCTCTCGACCACGAAAATCCATCGGTCTGAGACAAGGCCGAAATCTAGAGTGTTCGGTCGACAACTTTGTTGATGTTACATTGTAAACAACATATACACCACATATATACACAGCCGCCAACGTCCCGGCCATCAGCATGCACTGACCAACTCATACGCCACGGCCCCCAACCGGACCCCCACCGGCGCGCCCCCCATCTCCGCCGTAAAACTCACCCTGCTCAACCCGCGCCAGCTCCCCTCCTCCTCCATCCGCACCGTCCGCATCCCCGGCCCCGCCACCGCCACCGTCCGCTCCGTCCCCGACGCCGCACCGATGCCGAACATCTGGACCGTGCAGGTCGCCGTCACTTCGGACGGCGTGTCGCCGCACGAGAGGGCGAGGGATGTGATCGAGAAGGAGAGGGAGTCGGGGGCGAGGGTGATCTGTTTCGGTTCGGAGGCGGAGAGGGCGAGGAGGTGGGTCGAGGGCGGGAGGGGGGATGTGGAATTGGAGGTGGTGGTGGTGAAGGGGGCGAAGGTGGTGAAGTTTAGGCCTTGAAGGATGAGGGGCATGGAGGGTATGGGTGGGATTTCGGAGAACTGGTGGTCATAGTGTTAGAGGGATTGTGCACGAAGAGCGGTGGAAGGGACGTACGTTTGTGGTCATGTTTTGGGCGGTTGTGCCGTTGGTGCAGAGGGGGGAAGTGCTGGTGGTTATTGGCTGGGATATTTGAGAGCTGGACGTAGATGCTGGTAGTGAGATTGAGGTATTTGGCTGTACTATTGGTGGAGAGGGTGGTGGTATGGGTGTAGATACCGGAGGTATCGTGGTCGAAGTATTTACTTGTATTATCGGAGGAGGAGGGGGAGTAGTAATAATAGACCCCACCACCGCAGCCAAAGCCTGAGACGAAGCAACGATCGCCGGCGTAATTATGGGAGCCGTAGGTCCACCCAAAGGTGAAACATTCGTAGCATTTGCCTGAGCCGGCGGCGTTAGAAGGCTCGACCCATCATCCGGGAAGTACTCCATCGTGGGCGAAGCCGTTGCATTCGCCAGAGTCGGCGGCGTCAGCAGCGAGGATCCATCGTCTGGGAAGTATTCTCCTGTCGGAGAAGAAGGCGGAGCCGTAGGTCCAGCTGTTGATGGGAAGACGGTGGCATTGGCCTGCGACGGCGGTGTCAACAACGACGATAGGTGAAAATATTTTCTGGTTGAAGAAAAGCCAGTTGTGGTCGTGCTTGTCGGTGCGTCGGTGACGACCTTGTAGAGGAAATAGCTTGAAAAGTGTCTGTCGGTCTGTTTTGCGAAACCGGATCCTGTAGCTCTGAAGCCGTGAGAGGAGCCTGAGCCGAATGGAAGCGTTTGGTTGCTAGTGTTGCGGTAGGGATATGGGGCTATGATTGGGGTGCTGGTGATGATTGGCAAGACGAAGGAAGAAGTTCGTTCAGCGACTGGGCTGCTCTGATATTTTGCAGAGAAGTTTGTTGGTCCAGTCGCAGTAGTGGAACCCAAATTAGGGATGACAGGCAATGTGGCGTTTGCGATTGGAACCGCACCGCCTGTAGATAGGGGCACCACGAGATATGGTGTAGTCACAAATGGAGGTACAGTGGCAGGCGTAGAAGCGTTGTCAGAGGCTGGTGCAATTGGTGTATTTGAAAGCTGCGCATTTGGAGCAGGGACAGGAGCGATCTGGGGATTCGATGCGTTACTGGGACTCGGACAGCTAGGAACCTGGTTCGCTGTCACCGTCATCCATACTGTCACTGTCGTTAACTGCGTTTGCGGAGTCACAGTGACGGTCACTGTTTCTGTCTGCGCCTGAGAAGTTATCGTAATCGTCTCCGGAGCTGGGGTTATAGTGACAGTTTGTGCTGGCAGAGTAGTCGTCTCTGAAGGCAGTGTAACCGTTTGCTGAGGCGGACATTGATTCCCCGATCCACTCTGACCATTCCCGCCATCCCCATTGCCCTGCTTTGTATATGACGATGTAGCGTTCTGATACGGCGCTCCCTCGGTTGGATACGGCTCAACGGCGCTGCTTCCGAAGCTGCTACCGGTGTTGGCAGTGCCAGAGGGCACAGGGAACCATCCTGAGCCCGTCGCAAAGCTATTACCCAACGGTGTCCTCAAGCTACCGGAGGAAGCCATGCTTGGGTCACTGGTATTCTTAGTCGGGTTTGGGGAGAAACCCTGAGGTCGGAGTTGGCCAAGAGATTGAAAGTTTTCGTCGTTCTTCTTGTTTGGCGCGCCATCGGCCAGCATAGATAGACATGTTGCTAGTAGCAGCAGTATGGTAAGGACAGACATCATGGCTCTCCATTGAAGAATTGACGAGAGCACATAGGAACGTAATCACAAACAGAACAGTAAAGACTGTAATCGATAATGACAGAAAAACCGTGAAATCAGCCTGACAGGGTTCAAAGACATTAAGATAGGAGAATCGCATCAAAGGCTCCGACCATGATCCTTTCATCTGACATAGGTAGCAACAGCATTGGTTCCTCGCGCACGTATCACGAACTACCTGAATGTTGAAGGGCACGCTCCGTACCTCTCCTTGGATTTGCATGTGCATAACCCTCATGACGCTTGGAGCGCATAAGTGGATGAAGATGTTACAGGACAGATGACGAAACACTGGTTTGGCAAATGTCTGTGGGGAAATGGGAAGGAGAGTCAAAGCATATTTGAAGCGACGCCAGCGCCAATTGTGGCTGCTGTGGCTCAGAAGCTACAAAAGTGGAGCTTTTTGGCAGTCTGGTTGGGGGCGTAAATTGTTTCCACCCATGCTTTCGAGACATTCCTGCATCAACAATCTATCATGAATCTAGCTTGAGCATGTACTATTCTGCTGTGGAGCAATAAGGCTTGCGCCTAGCCAAAGGGCGCGCAATAAAGGGGGTTTATGGAAGAAGATAAGTCCACCATGATTCTCAACCAACGATCCAGTCCAGACCAGAGAATATTGACCCACACCACTTCTACTCTTGCGAGGAACGCTCCAGCTGCGCTGCACACGTGTTGTTGGACCAACCCAGGCTCAGGTTGTCCATGTACCAGTCAACGGGCGTGGTTCCAACCGTCGCGATGATTTGAAGCCCCGTCAAACCGCGGAAGCCGTCAGCAAACTCCACCAACGCCAAAGAGCATTTCTTCATTCCTGGGCAGGGGGGCTGGGTAAATCCCTGAGTAATGACACTGAATGTAGACCAGTTCTGATAGCCTTTGACCATGATGCTGCAGTCTTCGGGGCCAGGATTGGTGCAGCCAAGATAAGCTGAGTAGGCATCGATCCAGTAGGCACTATCCGATGCCCTCGGTCCACTACCAATCTCACCAGACAATTCGACCTATAAGATTTCCGGGTCAGCATTCCATCTTCAAGGCGAAAAACCGAGCAATGACAGAGCCCGAACGGGTACCGAGAGTCTTTTGCTCGCGAAACATGTCTCGCGACTCGTAGTGTGGTCCAGGATAAGAGAGATTTGCTCCAAGAATCTACATACCCCCGCGTCTGGTGAACCGGTCGCCCCTGACCCGTCCGCGCGATATACTGCGAGCTGTGGAGGCGAGATAGGTGGAAAAGGATCAGATGGAGGAGGAACGTATCCGAAGTACTCTTGGAAGAATAGCTTATGGTAGGGATTGAAGATAGGAGGAATATCTGTGTCCTACACAGAAATTGGAGTTAGCGTTTTTCCTTCAAGGCAGGGTCTCGAGCCAGAAGAGAGCTCGAAGGGGTGTTAAGAGCGTCTTTGCTCCTGGAACATTGTTTTGCAACCCGAAAGTGCTTCAATAAAGGAAGACATGGGCTCAGAAGATATACATACCCCAGGACCTGCCGAAAAAGCTGGTAAATCGTCGAAGTCTATCATGAACTGAGCGGATGCATCACCACATGAAGAGGCAATGGCAGTGGCCGCGGTTCTCGAGGCTGTCGAAGTGTTTGAATACAAGGCATGGCTCGTTGTCAGCTGAGCTCCAGATGACGAAGACGTGCTTGTTGGGAAGGGAGTAGGGATCGGGTCCCACGCATAGACGCCGACCGTAGTGGTTGCACCCGTGGGAGAACTTGATTCTGTTTGCACTGGGCTAGAAAAGGTGCTAGAGGTCGCTTGAAAACGTGTTAGTCGATGCTCAGTTCACAGCCTGGGGAACTTACGAGAAGATTTTGGCTCGGATTGTAGTGCTGTCGCTGTGACTGGGACAGCAATTGGTGATGTATCTGAAGATGACGGAAATGTGCCATCATAGTTGTTGGTCCAGGAGACAGCCACACCATCGATGGTTGCGACGACGATATCTGTAACATCCCTAGCCTTGATTTGATGGGTTGCGTTGCCAGGAGAAAAAGACACAATACCGGAAGGTGGAATAATGACTGATCCAATAGCAAGGGATTTGACCGTGATCAACGTCGAAATGCTCGAGTTCCAACCGTGAGATGCAAGTCCAGTGTACGCTCCGGCTGACGCAAAAGCAGTGAAACTGGCCAGCGTCTGGGTTTCGGTACGAGTTTCGGTAATTGTCTTAGTGGAGGAAAGAGTCAAGTAGCTTGTGACGGGAGTGATCTCGACGGGAGGAGCAACATAGCCGGGAGGAACTGGCTGCAGAGTGACGATCTGAGTGCTAGTGATCAGGGAAGCCGAAGCTGGTGGTGTTGCACCGAGCCAGGTCGTGGTACCATTGTCCTCGATGAAAGAGTAAGCTGCTTGACCTTCGACTGGCGAGGAAGCCTGGATGACGCTGATGACCTGAGTGGAGATTACCGAGGCGGTGACGGTCGTTGTGATTGCAGTCGAAGTTACTTGTGCAGCTCCGTTGACCATAGCTTTGATGTCCGCAGTGGCCATTGGCCCATTGCCAAGAGCGTAGATTGTCTCGGTAGTTGGCGAAGCAGGTACGGTGACAAATACCGTTGACAGGGGGCTGCAAGAGCTGTTTCTGGGGTTTCGAGGTCAGTGTCACTCATCGCAGGTAAGTTACACAACGCGTGATCCTTCCACAGAAAGTCTCAACGAGGACGTGATGTCCTCATACAGTGGGCTAAGGATATCGATGTCGTGCTGAGGATACTTACTCTGCAGTGGCAGCAGCAGCACTGATGCCAACCAGGAGGAGTGGCTTAAGAGAACGCATCTTGGTAAGGAGGCAAGTGGTAAATAATCTAGGAAAGATGGCTGTACTTTGCTGATACAACGAGTGTGATTGACTTCTTGACGCAAACGAGTGTAGGTAGATGTGATTGAAAAAGAAGGTGAGGTGATACTGGTGTTGAAAGTTTGAAGGAGTTCCGTCATTTTTGTTGATCAAAGCAACCGCGCTAGTGCTGGCCAATAATGGCTATTCACAGCTATGGTAAGAGCGGCCTGCAAATATCGCGCATAGGGGCGTGAGTGAATTCTTTGACACTCCCCTGGAGTAGAGTCCCTCTATGCATGACTTTTGATAAATTCTCTTACAATTTTACAAAAGGGGCGGAAAGGATTTCATTCATGAAGTGCTCTCATACAGAATAACACTGACATGCTTTTTGTAAGAACCTTTTTAGCAAGCATTGTGTTGCAATTCGATACCAACCATATATGGGATATGAAACATCGGTATTTGTGATGTTGGGGGGAGCCTTGGGTTGGCTATATCCCAGCCATCAGCGACGGTATAAGGAGAGTCTGCCAATCTTGTCAACCGAATATATGATCGGCCCTCGTACCACGGTGCCGGGTGTGGCAAATAGTCCTCGATTCTAGAATTGCGTACGGGCAGAATATCCCTGGATTAGATGGGGTTCAAGCAGCGCAGTAGGAATTATCCGAATGGTTTAGTATGGTTTTGTAGGAATTGGGGTTACATTTACGTAGGTTGGTAAATCTATTCTGACGCGCTGGCTATCTCTCCCCCGTGCAGGAATTCATTTGGATCTCTCATTGAACTTGACGTGCCAGAAGAGGTCCTCCCATCGCTCTCGAGCTTCTTCGAATTGGGAGAAGCCTCTGCAATCAACGGCGAATTGTATATAGTCGTCCCCAAGGTTGACGTCCTGTTTCTTGTTTGACCTGATTCTGAGAATCGGAGAGAAGGGCGAGGACCCAATTCTGTAGAAGGACGGTAGTCGGTGCTTTCCATGGGCAGGTCTTCGTCTGAGCATTCAATCGCGATCAGCGGCTCTGATCTGGTGGTTGTCTGAGCATGATTGGTGGAATCCTGTGAGGCCTCAGCACTGGTCAGGATTTGTTCTCTTCCTGCTGATGCTCTCGATGGAGCTTCGTTGTCAGGAGCCTGCTGTCCAAGGGAAATCCCACTGCCCTGAATCATCGTCGTGATCTGGGTACGTCGACTTAGCTGTCTCGAGTCCCGGGAGATGCTAGAAGCAGCACGTTGATAATCCAGACGTTTCCCAGTACCTTCACTCAAAGCAAAGATTGACGACCGGCTGCGCCTTCCCGAACGAAAGACTCTCCATCGTTTCATGACAAATTCCTTGACAGGCTGAACAAAAACGGGATGGTCTTCTGATCTCAACACGGGCTCTAATGACCAACGGTGACCATCATCACTTACATTTCGCACTCGCAGGCCGCGCATCACTTTGAGAACGTTCTTCTGTTTGACCCTACCACATGGGCTTAATGCCTCTGATTGGGGACCAGAAAGCCCAGCTAGAACTCGATGTGGAGAAGCTGACTTCAAGCGGCGTCGGTAGCGTGAAGGTAAAAAGCGACGTCGTTCAGGCTCCTTTCCAGATAGCTCGCTATGACGGCACCGTTTCGTGTCAATGCTCTCCTTGGCGGCTCCGTCTTCTCTCTGTCTCAAACGTCGGTTGAGTGAGACTTGTTCTGCTAGAAGTGATTCTCGTGACAGCGCATCATCTCTCTCAGGCCACAATGACGCAGTTGAATTGTTGCGAGCCTGATGGCCAAATGCTGGTGAATGCTTCCATTGCGTCTGCTGTCTCAAACTGCTCACAAGTCTTGTATTGAGCCAATTGTCATCATTCTGATTCGTTTTGTGGTACCGGGTAAGGGGCAATGTCAGGGTGTCCATGTTTTGTGGTGTTGGGAAACTTCGCGCAAGCATTTGCACAGAGATTATCTACGCAAGAACACGCTTCCACAGATCGTCATCGCTCGCCAGTCCGGTTGGTTGTCGTGCGTCCCAAGAAGAGAGACACAGAACAAAGGCTACCCACTAGAATCAGCATAACGTTAGGGGCTGCAACCGTACAAGGTTGGACAGTATCCTCACACGTCTTATTCCCAGGCAGGTTCGTAGACGTCCAGCTCGAGTCGCGCCAATCTACCACCTCCTTGTGTATTATATCCAACACACTGTGGCGCATGTGGAAGCGTAGGCCAGGATATGCCTCTTGCGATATAGTTAAAGCAGCATATGCAGTCGATAGATCATCGCTCGAGGTAGTGATTTTGTCGTTGTTGATAGCCAAGAAAGGTCTAGCCATATACACAAGGAACACGTGAGAGTCTGTGATAGATCGGAGGCCGTTCCGTGGGGGGATTCGCCCCAGTTCCTCAGTTGTGAGTCCGAGGCCGATGTACTCTACTGCTAGGCCACAGGGATTGGGTTCTTGAAAGCTGAATTGTCGCAGAGTGATATCATAGGTATTCGGTAATGGTTCGGAAATAGATAAGGAATGCTGAAAGGTGAGAGGAAAGAATTTTGGTTGTCAAAATGATCATGTCTGGGAGAAAGGTCTAAGGTATCTACTCTATGTAAAGTACTGCGGTGGCTCCTGCCAACTAGGTACTTTACCCACGAGCATCCTCAGCTACTTTGCGGTCCCAGATCGAGCGACGTACATTAGCGCCTTTAGCTACAGCAAGGTATTTGTAATTGCTTAAAGAAAAGCCCCTCAAACACTAGCGGATCTGTGGTTTGAAGCTCTCCTTGCAGTATAAAGGCCCGTGAATGTTGGGGTGGATGCCACATTACTTTGTGCATAACTTCTAAATTACACTAATTGCTGCACTATGATGCAGTGGCTAGCATAATCTCAATGGTGGATTGGGTCATGAATGGTGTCGCTTCCTAGAGCCAATCAACTTGCGGACAGTATCTTCTGCCACACAAATTTTGCCAATCATAGGCCCCTAGGTTCTACTCAAACCCTGGGCCTGGGTCCGGTTCGGTGGTCCCCAAGTATGCAGCCAGCCGAGGATAACCAGGTCCTGGTACAACTCAGATCAGACATCAGCGCTTCTGTACATCAACGAGGAAAGCTCGATCAGTGTACTTCAATGCTCAGATAAGAGGCCATATGTCAAGTGGCCTGAGCGTTCAGGAAAGTTTTGCGTTCTCGTCGTGGCGTAGAATCTGGAACAGCAGCCTTCTCCTGCCGGAGGCCGAGATGAACATTCTCGGCCATAGGGGCCACACCCACACAATTGCAACATCGGCTGAATACATAAGCGACGGGTCTCATGGCGTTGTCGAGTTTTGCGGGCATATTCGGCGGCATCTTGGATAATGCCGTCTGTCCCGATTGCATCTTGCGTATTATGTCCGCAAAAATGAGTCACCACTTTCAACGATGGATGGAAGTGTGGATTCTAGCCAGTTTATGAAGCAGCTGCAGGCCAGAGACGCGAGTCCACCACCTCACATATGCTGAGTATTCATCTGAAGCTGGTCTTGATAACGTTCGAGGGATCGAACTCCCTTTTGAAGACCTCAAGATCAGTCAGGCCGCTTTTCGAAGTACCATTCGAGGCACTCTCCAAGACGAAAACTATGTTAGAGAAAGCTCCTTGGAATTCAGATTCGCAGAAGAGAAGTTCTCTCCACATGCTTGCTACCTGGACCGCTGGGTTGCGAAATCCAAAACCAACACCAAAAGACCCAATGCATAGATCCGGATGCTGCCGCAGGGCAGCAATCCTGAGTACTGTCCTCATTTTTTCTTTCATCAGCTCTCGTTCTTGGCTGAAGGAGTAATCTGCGCCAGACTCGTCAAGTTTGGGGCGCCGAATTGGTGCCACGGAAATGATGGGTAAGACCTTCCAATCCTTCCACATAGAGTAGTTTTTGTCAGCTCCAGAGCGAAAGACTACTGTACTCATACGTCAGCATGAAAGGTCAACGGGGCAACATGTACGGGAGAGCAGCGTACCGACATGAGGAGAATAAATCCCACCAGTTGTTCGAATTGGGTAGTGAGGGACCTGGGCAGATGTATGGCTAGGCGTTGTTAGAACCTTGGCGAGGTTCGAACGTCGGCAGAGGCATTCCTCTGGAGCTATGAGACCAGACTCCCAGTCACCTCCAGCCCGTTTCTCGTTGGCCATGCTGACCACGGGTATTGCTCCCAGCTGCTTGGAAGATCCGTTCGCTTTGAAGTTTGATTCGTCCCAGTCCAAGGCTGCATCAACCGGATCGCCAGTAATGACTGCTACACGAAGCTTGTGTCCATAGCCGGCTCGTGGGTTGAGATGAAACTTGGATGAGTCCGGATATGAAATGGATACAGGAGGAAATTGCGGCAGCTGAGATTGAATGTAAGGAGTGTAAGTTTTCTTGGCCTCGGAAGCAATCTCTGAGGGTTTTGCTTTTGCTTGAGGCATGTTCCAGGGAGAAGAAACACAGCTGATATCGAGGGTGTAAATTGAGATGGCAATCCGCTAAAAGGGTAGGGGGAGCAAGGAATCGGCAAGAGGGGAACTGGTGTGCAAGCAATAGAATTCAAACAGGACTGGAGTCAGGGCCAAGAGTGTATGTAGGATCGCAGTATAGACAAGAAGAGATGAGATGAGATGAGATGGCACAAGTGGAAGTTGTAGCGGATAAAAGGAAAAGTAGCCATGATCATTAATTTGCTTCTATGGCTGGGTGCCGTGTGAGGATGGTTTCGGCCGACGTGGAATGCCTGAACTACCATGGAAAGGGAGGTATGTGACCAATCGCAAGGATACGGCTGGATGCTTAGGATTAGATGTGAATCTGTCATGACCAAATGAATTCAAGCCACGATACGCGAGAGCTCAGACGATTTCGATTCTTCCCAGTCGTGATGAGATCATAGCAGTGCGATCGTTCCATTGCCGCTGCCCAATAGCGGTGAGAGAATGGCGGATGGAGCGACTTAAGTGCAAGATGGATCTGGATAAATTCACGGGAGGGTGTCTTCCCCGTTCCACGATCCTGCAGTGTGTCATTTAGCCAGATGAAACCGACCAACAGCTTCCCTCGAGATCGGTGGGATCGACTTGCTTTCTTTGGAGCTCTCGGGGGGGGGGGCATGGGCGCTATCATTCCTACAGGTGCCACAGTTTCCTTCACGCTGCCTCTATTCGTCCAAGTTCCGAGGTTGGATGGAAAAGGGGTTCAAAGCTTTCAAGGCTACAAGGCCTGGGCCCTTCCAGCGTTGGGGGTACCGACAGCCGCTAAATAGACTTTTGTGTCATCTCTCCCCACAGGCGATGAGATGAAGTCCCAACTACTTTACTCGTCTGCTCCTGTCTAATGATCTACCACTCACGTCGGTAGATCTGAATACTTTAGGGCAAGGTCAGCAAGTAATTAGATGAATCAAAAGTTCCTGCGGTGAATATACATGTGCCGTCTTAAAATTAAAAAATGGAACGGACTTGGTACCGAAAACTGTATGGAAAAGCCTTCGGCAGTTGACGAAACAATAGCTGCCAACGGATGCTTGTCAGCTGTAGGATATCAAGCAGGCATATGATGAAATGCTTCTTGTTCACTTCCAAGATTATGAGAACAATGCCTCCAATATGTTGGAGTTTGCATATTTCACTCTTTTGAGCTTGACGTGTGACAGTTCGAGCGAGGTTCGTCAGCCGCCTCACCTTCCTTCATCCATATGCGCGTAAGGCTGCATGAAATATTGCATGAGATTTTTACTAGCTCCCTCGCCCTCCATTCCGACTCGTTCTCGATTCTCCAATCTCCAATCTCTTCCACCCCCTGGTCTACCAAGATTTGTCAACCGCTGAACTCCTACGACATCCTGCAGCATCCACCAACAACGCGAACATCTCAATCTGGCTGATGCTCACGATATGGCGTTGCGTTCGCCTATCACCTCTGTTTTCAAGACCGGCAATTACACTTCCTCCCACTCATGTGCGCATGCGGCCTCTGTCTGCTTTTCCCACGGCCAGTCCCAACGTAGCCACCATCCTGGCAACTCCACCACGACATGGCGGCCATGTAATCACAGTGGAAGGCTCAATCAGAACTATTCGAAACCAGAAGCAACGCTCATTCGTTGAACTCGGCGATGGGTCTACGGCATATTCCTTACAAGCTGTGCTAGATCCTCAACTGGCTGAAGGGCACGTCCAGTGACTCTGTTCCCCTCCCTGCAGCACAAAACTAACGGTGCTCGGACTGTACAGCTTAGGCACGGGGACTTCAGTGGCCATCACGGGTACATGGCAGGCTGCTCCACCGCACAAGGAACAACCGTATGAATTGAAGGCGAAGGCGGTGAACATCATCGGTGCGACGGATGCAGAGGTAGTCGACCCACCCTGAATTGATCTGCGGTACCTGCGTTGTGGCTTTTGCGTTCGTGTCAGGGTAGAGGCGCTGACAAATTCAATCACGCAGAAGTATCCCATCCAAAAGAAATACCATAGCGCCGAATACCTCCGAACGATTCCACATCTTAGGCTGCGGACTCCGGTGAATGCACTGCTCGCACGGTTGAGGTCTGAGTGTGACTACCACCTAGCTAGCTATTTTAGAGATCGGCATTTCGTTCGTGTGCAGCCACCCATCATAACTTCGTCCGACTGTGAGGGGGCCGGCGAGATCTTCACGGTATCTGCAAAGCCATCTAGTAGCCGAGGGGAAGATGAGATTGAGGCTGCAGCGAGGGAGAAGGATGAAATGTTCAGGGATCCAAAGTTCCTGACCGTTTCTTCTCAGCTACACTTGGAAGCTTTCATACACGAGCATCAGAAAGTCTGGACATTGTCTCCAACATTTCGGGCAGAAAAAAGCGACACTCCGCGACATGTGGCTGAGTTTTGGATGCTGGAAGCGGAAATACGGACCGAAAGCCTGAGAGATGTCATGAATCTGGTTGAAGACATGATCCGAGATCTAGTGGGCAAATTACAGGAAGCGGGCTTCATGGAAGAGATCTTACATGCCAATCGAGGAGCGAAGTCTGCTGACGCTGAAGGCACGCAATTCTCACAATTACTTCGCAAACGCTGGCAAGGGCTTATGCAATCACCCTGGCCTCGAATTACCTATGAAGACGCAATCAAGCGCCTTGAGGATGCGGTCGAGTCAGGGAAAGCAACGTTTGTGTACGAGCCATCCTGGATCACTGGCTTACAGCTGGAGCATGAGAAGTTCATTTCTACAACCTTCGGCCAAGGCAGCCCGGTGTTTGTGACTGACTATCCTCGGGAGACCAAGCCTTTCTACATGCTCCCGTCATCACCGGAGGATGGTGTTGAACCAACGCAAAACAAAACCGTCGCCTGTTTTGACCTCTTACTGCCTGAGCTATGTGAAGTAGTTGGAGGGTCAATGCGTGAACATCGTCTACAACAACTCTTGAAGTCAATGCATAGCCATGGTCTGAACTTTTCAGCGGCAAGCGGGGTTGGTCAAACCATAATGAATTCTGATGTGTCGCCTTCCAGTGAGAAGGGCAATCTCGACTGGTATGCCGATCTCCGTCGATACGGTAGCGTTCCTCATGGCGGATTTGGACTCGGTTTCGATAGGCTATTGGCTTATCTTTCTGGAATCAGCAACATCAAAGATGTCGTCCCCTGGCCCCGCTACCATGGTCGTTGTGATTGCTGATCTTTTGCACATGGGTAGCTGTCTACTATCTAGCCTTTCGACAACTCCACCTCCTTACCCAATACCGCAGTCTGAAAGTTCCAGTCTCCATTCCATCATTCCCCAATGGATCAATAATATTGCCATTGTCTCAAACTTCACCGGCGCTGTGCTACTGCTCAGGAAAGGGGAAGGAGCTTGGTTGCGGAACCTTCTCCGCATAGACGAGTCACGACGGCTTCGCTCGGGATGCATGTCTAGACTCTCGCAGCGCTGAGATCTCGATCTTCGTAGAGCCTCCAAGGCGCCAAATGTCAAGGCGGAATGGGCACAATGTTGGCGACAAATCCGCCTACGGAGGAGAAGCGCCTCCTGCTCCTCGGCATTTCTGACCAACACGAGGGGTGGCCCACTAGAGTATTAGGTACCGGAGACTCATGCAAGCCACCACTAAGGGGGAAAGTGGTAACGTTGCGGCAGTTCGTGTTGCAGAACTGGAAGCTTGGCAGTCATCGCGCAAGTGTTACTCTTCTTGTCTCGCAGATGGCAAAGTTGATGGAAAAGGTGTGGGTGCAGACCGTGCCGCGGCTTTGCATGGAGTGTGAGAAGGAGTGACAAGAAATAACGGTACGGAAGATATGCATATCGTGTGGTTGAGCGGCAGAAAAGCTTGGCGGTACTCTAAAAGTTACCTTCCATATTCCCGGGCGGCATATAATATGATTATTCTTATTATTGAATTGCTGCATTTGCACCATCGCCCTTGCCCTTGCGATTGCCAATTGCGAGACCGCGCAAGACTTGGTGTCCGTGATGGGTTTGGCCCGATTCGTGGGTTCATTACTTTACATACGGGATTATGGTGATGTCGTATTCTCTGGGGGGGGGGGTCATGTAATCATTATTGGTAGTGAAAGTAAGGCCGGCTACAGCGTTGCGAATGAAGCTTAGGTGGCTTGAAGAGAAAAGCCAAATGTCAGACGGAGCATGATTCCCGTATGGCTAGTACGAGGATTGTGTGAAACCCAGCTGTCACGCTGTCCGTCGCCGTTGAAACATGCATATTAATATACTTTGCTTTTTCCTGCATTCTTCTCGTATCTGATTGATGGACTTTGAAACCTTAAACCGCTCGGTCCATGAACATTTGAGAAGCAAAAAGCCAAGGGGTTGTTGGCCAAGATCTTGCTTCCCAAGTCGGCCGCATGCATGCATGGCACCCTTGGAGTTGGCAGAAAGAAAGTACTGGCGGAGAAGATATGCACTCGGCAGAAAGCAGCTCTTGACAGGGGGGTAGCGTCGGTAAAATATAAGGTTCCGTGGCGTGTCGATTAACCTTACTCCACAAGTTGACCAAAGGCCACGGAGCCTCGAGGCGGTCCAACGAAGCAAAAAGAAAGACTTGCAGGGCTCACACATGGCGGACCATACTTATCAGTCATACATTAATCAACATGTACTATCAGCGACTAAGTACCGTATACATATCCTATGTCTCGGATCTCGTCGCTGCCGCTGTTTGGCAATTGGCTTTAACAGAATCAGGAACAGCGTAGGAGTAGTCATAAGCGAGGCGGGGAGATTGAGAGAGAGAAATGGAATTGTAAAGGCGTGCACCACAATTAAAAGGGGAATGAGACGTCATATATGATGGATGTGTGTGGGTGATATGGGGTGGGTGTGTCGGTGTGTCGGTGTGTCGGTGCGAGGTGTGTGGAGAGAGTGTGGAGGGTGTGAGTTAGTGAGTGTGTGACAAAGGGGCCAGATGTGTAGAATCGAAATGGGCAGCTGGATGCTCGGAGTTGATAGGTGTTTGATCAAGGTTGAAAAGGGGTTTGGTGAGTGTCATTCCAGTAAAGGATCTCACTTAATCCTTGGCTTTCTGTTTTAATAACACCCTCGCTTCTCGCATCTCGATCCTGCACTGCACTGCACTCATACCTTCTCACGAATGAGGGAAAGTGTTGCGAGATGCTTTTCCTTTAATAATAAGTACATTATTCAATAATCATTACTCTACATGTTGCAAAGCCTACCGACGACTTTAAATCACAATACTTTAAGACTGTTTCACCATCCTCCTTCATTATATCTCCAACGTACGCAGAAACGGGTAGTCTCTGATTGGACTCGGTAGACCTGGTAGCAGCTGGGTAGAGTTTTTAAGCGGCATGCTCGGAAATGCTAAATCCTAACCTTCGTCACTAACTTACCTTACCACTACTACTAACTACTGACCTAACTTACTAACCAAAAACTTACGCGCGGTACTCAAAAAAAAAGCTTCCATCATGCTATCAACCCATGCAAACTGAATCATCATCATCACCATCATCATCAACACCAGTAAAGGTACCAGTACCAGTACCAGTGCCAGTTGCACCAACAACAACATCTACACCACACTCACACATCATTCATCAGCTTCTCAGCTCCGATCCTTTTCCACGGCTCTCCGCGCCGCTCAGGCTTCCTTCTTGCTCTGCACACCTCCTCCACGCCCCTCCGGAACATCACTCATACCATCCACACCGACCTGAACACAAATTTCTTCCTCAAGCCCGTATCGCAAAGTGGAGTTTCGTCGAAGCTTATTCACCCAAGGCTCCCTTCTTCTTAATCATAATTCAACGGTCTGTCCGAGATATATTACTGTTATGCCGAATAATCTTTAAGATTAATCTGACCTCCGTCCGTTGAAGGTAAGCTTTGCGACTGCCTCCCTGCGCCTTACATCCTACATCCTACACCCTCGCCCACTTCCAAATCTTCCGCCCTGTGTTACATCTCATGCACCGGATGCCCCCTTTCCACATATCTTACCCAACTGGACGCTGCGCAACCATATTCTCTTCCTACACATTGCTTTTTCTCATGCGACGCAACCTTCTACTACCCTCATGTCCGCTGTATACACAACAAAGTCAACAGAGAATCTCTACTGATGGACCCCGCCAGTTTTCACCGGCCGCTTGCTTACCTCGATGCAAAACCGCACCTCGCAGCCTCGCGAACAAGTCCCAATCTAGGGGGGATACCCCTAAAGCGAAGGCGCTCCTGTGAGGACCCACCCAATCCAAGGCTGGCAGCCCCATCGATACCCACCATTTCTACTTTCTTAGATATGGAAACATACAACGGGCACGTGCGGACCCCCGCAGATGCGATAATACTATTCGAGGCCTGTCGCCTGGGCCTTTTACCTAGAGTCCAGCGAAGATTGTCTGAAAAAGAGCGCCAATCCATCAAGTCTGGCTCTGTCTTCGTCTGGGATGAACGTGAAGCCGGTATGCGAAGATGGACCGACGGGAAATCTTGGAGTGCCAGTAGGGTGTCTGGAAGCTTTCTTACATACCGGGAAATGGAGGGCAAACGTGGTGGCAACAGCTTTGGGCCGCCTTTGGCTGCCGTCTCAAGAGCTGGAAAGACTCCTGATAGCACTCGCGGTAGTGACTCCGATCTGGATATTGGTGGAGAAGATGGACCGGATGGGTATCGATACAAGCCAGACGGCTTGATGAAGCAGTCCTTCAGCATAACGACTTCCTCGGGCAATCACCTCCATCTCATCAGCTACTACTCGCGCTCCCATCCATCTGCTTCAGGCCTCACAAGTCCTACAAGCGATCCGGCATTGCGGCATATTCGTCCACAAAAGGGAATGTACCCCGAATCGACCGTTCATGAGCATCAAAATATCCCCGCCGTGACTCGATCGCCGATGGTCAGCGCACCATACTCAACTGTCCCTCAGATGGCAGGATATGCTCGACAAGGACCTCCTCAATGGCCCCCACACTACAATGGTTACAATTGGACGCCTCCGCCTCCGGTGCAACAGGCGGGCCCACATTATGGCTACCAGCAGTATAATGGAGGTGGTGCCGTATACGCACCCCCACCGCCGATCAACGGTCATTCACCTCTTCAGAACTCTCAATCAGCTCAACAACCTCCACCCACAACGCAGTCATACGACCCTCATTACCAAGCGTACGACCAAAGAAGATACCCTTCGATGCCATCTTCTGTGCACCCTGATATGTCTGGCTACGACCAACGGCAAGGCCCTCCTACAACACCACAACAGCGACCCATGGACAAGTATGCGCCGCCTCAAGATATCTACAACGGCTATGATCCAAGGTACCCTCCAAATCAAAATCGCAATCCTCCCACGCCCTCAGACAGCAATCTTGCGCCTCCGCAACAGATTCACAGCCGCAATGGGACCTCCGCGAATGGTATGCAGCAGTCACAGTCACAATATCGTCATCCTTCCCCACACATGTCGCAACCTCCGCCAAACGGTCAACAGCAGCAGGCTCAGCAGCTTACCTCGTCGTCCACTCCTATCGACCCGCGGTTGATGGGTTCTTCGCCGATGATACAGCAACAGTCACAACCAAACCTTCATTCCCGGACGTCAACTCCTGGAGCTCATGCACAGCTCCAGGAAGCTGCCGAGACCGTCCAAACCCACGCCAACGGCACAAATGGCGCAAGCACGATCCCAAGTATTGGCGCCATCATGAACGGCACTTCTACCGAGAGCCACAACAGCCCAAACGCAGATGCGAAGAGCGACAGATCCGGTGATAAAACTCCCGGTGGTTCCGTGAAGAAGGAAGGTGGACCGCAGGACATTCCCAGTGACAAACTGGGTTTTGGTGAAGATATGAGGGCGTTGAAGGTTCTGGATCGGGCATTCAAGACATAATGAGGCATCGCAGATCATCACAAAGGAGGCAGATACATTGTGATGGTCAACGGGATTGCATTGAGAAGTTTGAATTCATGAGGCACGTGCCAGCCGATTCTATCGAAGCGCACTATCGAAATGTTACAATCTGTATTATTCAAGAGGGGGTGTTATTTGAAATGGGGCTTGCATGCATTGCAGAAGATATCACGGTTTGAGGATGGACAACGGAAAAAGGGAAAAGGGAACGGGAGAAAGTATCCTACGAAGGGTTTGCGGGGATGCATTACCTCTGCTACCATGCTATTTGCTCCTTTTTCAACAACAACATGATGAGACGGGCTCCTACGATAGAACGTTCGGCTCCTGCTCACGCATGCATCAAGAATGTAATTTTCATACCTATGATACCTCTCGACGTTGATCTGATTCATCCGCGTCTGGATAGTCAAACATGTATACTCTATACGTTTTGCCCAAAATCAACTCAAGGGATGGGTATCTCAACACGAATCCTCTTTTTTTCCCCAAGCCCGATACCCTTTCCTCTTCCTCACGCCCTCCCCTCTCCCTCCCCCCCACCCCCCTCCTCCACCGTAGCAAGCATCTCATACTCCCCTCCCCCCCCCGGGTCCCCCCCCACCTTCCCTCCAGCACCAGCACCAGCACCACCACCACCACCACCGAACGAAATCGGCCGCAGCTCCCGCCACCGACAGCCCCAGACCCCGCCCGCGACCATGAGGCCGGCGCTCGCGGCCTGCAGGGCCCACCAGAGCCCGTTGGCCGGCACGGACCGCGAGTAGAGCGACGTGGCGAGCAGGTGGACCGCGTGCAGCGTGAGGGCGAAGTCGGGGACGAGCTTGGAGCGCGCGACGACGAGGGCGAGGAGGATGACGCTGGAGGGGGGGGGGATGGGTTAGCGGGGGAGGTATGGGTTGGCGGGGGAGGTATGTAGGTATGTATGTGAGGGAGGGGGGGGGGGGGGGGGGAGGGAGGGGGATGAGGGAAGATGATTCTGTTCGGGGAACAACGCTCTCGACGCTCGGACGGGACGAACCCTCCCCAGGATTTCTCCGTGGAAAAAAGGTTGGGTGTATCTCTTCATGTGAAAGAAAGAAAAACGGAAAACAGAACAGCACAAAACATCGCACCCCCCCAACTCCGACTCACCCGCACAGACTGCCCCCGAGCCAACACACGCCCAGCGTCCACCCGCCCGCCGTGTCCCCCCGCAGGCCGCGCCAGCCGAGCACCAGGTCCGGCGAGAAGGGCCGCCCGGCCGTCAGCGCCGCGAAGAGCAGCAGGCCCGTCACGCAGAGGTAGTAGAGCAGCTGCAGCGTCACGATCTGCGTGAGGATGCGCAGCGGCGAGTGGGCGTGCCGGGGCCGGCGCGGCATTTTTGTGTTGTGTGGGTTGTTTGGTTGGGAGAGAGGTGATGGATGGGATGGGTGGGTGGGAGAGGTGGGTGTGGCTGGTTATCGTGGTCGCATTGTTTGTTTGTTGTTGTTGTTGTTGTTGGCGTCGTCGTCGGTGGTGGTGGTGGTGTGGGCTTTCGGACTGACTGGAAGAGGGTGATTCGGATGGGGGAAAAGGGCGGAGGAGAAGAATTTGTGAGGCTGTGTTCTCGAAAGAACTTTGCAATACGATTCGTCTCCAGAATGAGGAGGATGAATATTGAAGCCTGAGCTCCCTCTCTCTCTCTCTCCCCCCTAGCGGCGGCGGAGAAACAACCCAAAAAATTCCGCACGCTAGCGCCAGCCCTCCAAAAGCTCCTAAATTTCCCAACTCAAAACAACCACCAACACCTTCACTCTCGCACTCCACCACCCACTCCGCACCACCCTTCCCACCCACCCACCAAATGGGCCTCTTCACCACCTCCTCCACCCCCACCCCGCCCCCGCCCTCCCACGCCTCCCCCACCCCGTCCCCGGACGGCGCGTTCGAAGCCCCGGACCGGCAATCGCGCGCGCACTGCTGGCGGGCCCGGGACGACTTCTTCGCCTGCCTGGAACGCAACGGCATCGTCGACGGCATACGGGAGAAAGATCGGGCGGAGGGGGCGTGTGGGAGTGAGGGGAAGGGGTTGGACAGGGAGTGCGCCGCGAGTTGGGTATGTTGACTGGTGATGCTGGTTTGGAGGGGGGAGGAAAAGGGACTGGAAAGGAGGAGGGATGGGGGGGGGAAGGGAAATAAATGGACATGGAAGAGCTAAGCTGTCTTGGGTTGAGATGGGTGGCTGACCGGTTGTCGGGATTTACAGGTCACGTATTTCAAGCAGAGACGAGTGATGGAGCACAATAAGAAGCAAACGCTGGAAAAGCTGGCGAAGGAAGGGGCGAGACCGATGCCCGAGGGGATGGCGCTGCCTGGAGACCGGAGGAAACCGACTTCGTGAATGACGAGGCACTTGACAGGAAGGGCGGAAGCGCATTGTTACAGGACGGGTTCTCGATCGCGAAGTCGAATCTATGGCTATGGTAGCATGGCATGCTTGGTCGGTCAATGCATCGCAGCGGAGTTATTCTGGGTCACTCTCTACGATAGCGTCGCGAAAATCCTCAAGTACTACTACGTTACAGATGTATGATAGGCAGGCCACAGTCGGTGCCGAATATTCCTGGTCTTGCAAGTTGGGTTCGTAAAGGGGAGAAGATATTATTGCGAGTAGAGGACGTAGCTATCTGGGGGGGAGCTCAGCGATTCATAATATCAAGCGCCCAAAATCGTATGTCGCTGCGATCCAGCGTTGGTATCCGCAGTAATGAAGCGCGTGCCTAAATTTATGACAGAAATGCCAGAAAACGACAGTAAGTGGTAAAAAAATCCACGCCGCTGATGCCTCCTAAATGGTATTCAAAAAGAATCTCAGACGCTCAAATGACGATAAACTCCATGCATATTCGCTCTTCTCTGACGGGTATCTCATATGCTTCCATGACAGAAACGTTGTAACATAGAAAGCGTCAAAGTCGTGTACTTCATAAAGCCGACAGAATCGGTGAAAGAACATAATAATTCAGACCTTCGAAGAGAAGTCATAATTCGCGATAGGATCAGGAACGAGGAGTAGCAGTAGCATTTTCCTCGCTGGTGGCAACAGCCACAAGGACTTCAAGCCCACTCATCTGGGTGTCCTTTGGCCCGTTGTGGTGAGAACTGTCCGCACCGGTCGGTAGCGGCCAGGTCGGAGGTCGTGTGTTTCCGGCATTATAAGCCTTCGTAAATGGTTAAGCAATTTCTTTACGACAACTGAACGTCAGAACTTACGTGGTGAGGCGCTGGCATGGCAGCGCCAGGGTGAGCAGACTCAATGTAACCGTTGCTGTGGACAATCGAAGGATGATGTTCGGCAGTTGTGAACGAGGGCGTGGTCGGGACTCCTTCGCTACTGCTGGAATCTCCAGGTGAAGCTCGCTGCTGACTTCCTCCTACATGGCCGATATACCAGCCTTGACGTTTCGCTCTAACAGGGGTAGGATTGGGGTAGTGTGGAGTCTCAGAAGCGCGCTTTTGCGATTCTTGATGTAGAACAGGGGCTGCCTGGGCGTGCTGTTCCGTCTGTGAGCCGACTGAGACTTGCTCATTAACAGCCTGCTGGGACCATGCACCAGAATCGTTAGGTGGGGTCCCACTCGCTATGTCAAGTTTAGTCAGATTCTGATGGAGAGACATGTCCCATGATGCGTGGCCCCTCCTATCGTTTGGTCCAGAGTTGGGCTGCACTGATGGACCTGGATAGATTGGCGGTCTGATAGCAGGGTCGATCTGCATAGGACCTGAAGCGCTGGCATGGGGCGTTGCAGGCCGACGAGGCATCTGATCAAACGTTTCAATACCGGGTAGTCGATGTGGCTGACTTGCAGCCGCAGCAGCTTGTGGAGCAAAGGCAGGCCGAGGAGCATCCGGGGTCTGGTAGTAGCTCAATCCACTCGTAGCTGGACGAGAGTAATTCGTATAAGTATAGGTGCTAGGATGCCATGTCCGTCTTCTCCATTCGGCTTCGGCAGCTGATACAGCTTCGCGGCGTGACGGGTTGTAATTCGCATTGGTCGGACTCCCCGAACTACTGCCAACATTTGGAAAGGTAGAAGCACTGGAGGAAACCAGAGGACTGAGGAAAGGCGAAGAATAGGCATTACTCTGAGGAGACTGGAATTGGACCGGTCCAGATGGTACGGATAGTCTTCGAGTGTGAGACCTGCCGTCCCAAAAATTACCACTTCGAGATACAGTGGACACGGGTGACCCCAAGGATGAGCCATAGCCCGGGCTATTCTGTCCATTGGAATAAGTGGTCGAAGTTGGGGTGCTAGCACCTTCAGATGGTTCCACTAAGAATGAATACTGGCCAGGCGGCGTTGAAGCTTGACTTCGTAGCGTATCCAAGCTCAGCCTGTTCCGCGCAGATGAATCACTCGCCATCATCAAAGGAGGTGGCCTTCGTCGACTGTCCTCTCTGACCATCGTAGATGCATTGGATCCAATACTAGAGGTTGACAGATTCCGGCCGTGACCTCGACCGTGGCTTCCTTGGCTACTCGCAGTGCCAGCGCGAGGTCGCCCACTCGGCGGTCGCACACGATCAGTTCGAATCTGGCGTTGAAAGCGAGTACCAGTAGCAGCCAGAGAGTCGCCAGGTATCTCTTCGTTGACATGTACCGTTTGGGCATGCTGCCGCAGGTTGTCAAGACGAGAGAATCTGCGCGAACAGTGACATTGGAAAGGTCGTTCCCCGGTATGTTTCCTGCCACTTTCAGTCAAACTTAAGGTACCTGATCGAACGAACACATACCTGATGTGCCGTGCGAGATGTTCACTCCGTGTGAAACTCAACTTGCAAGGTGGAAACTCGGTGCAGAAAAACCTCTGACCCTTCTTCTTTTTGGATGGCCTGCCCGTCTCCAAGTCTATACTGTCGGCGTCCGACCCTCCATCGCCCTCGTCTGATTCATCCATGTCTATGTCCTGGGATTCCGTTGATTGAATCGAGCGACTCGAATCGCCGCGACTGGCAATCCCAGGTCTTGTCGTGCCTAGAGGCTGATGTTGTACTGGAAAAGAATTGCTAAAGGGCGAACTGGGTAATGGCCGTTGCCCGTTTACTCCACCAAAGTTCAGTGTTGTAGGCGTATTTGGCGCGGACCGCGTCGAGTCCTCGGAAGATGGGAGAGGTGTGGGTCGAGTAGGGTTTGGTATAGGGGCTCGAGGAGTCGTCGGTGTAGTCGCTTCGGTGGAGTAGTCCGAAAGGCCGAGGCCAACGTTGACCGGCTCAAAGGTGGTCATTGTGGTAACACTCCGACTTCGCCTGAGCGTAGAACGAAAAAGGCCTTTCTGAGTCTAAAGAGAGGTGCTGTGTGTTTGGTAGAAGGCGACTAGAAGTCGATGAGCGCTTGCGTCATTTCATGGAGACGCCGGCCTGACAGGGTTGGAAATACGGAAAAGAGACGGAAACTCAAGCGCAGCCTCGAGGTTGGTATGCTGCCGACCTGCGCACGCTGACGCTGCAGTACCTGTCGCAGTTGTGTAGCAAACACCCCGAATTCGATATGTATTATTGCAGTATAAAGATCGCCTTCTTTGCCTCGTACATTGAGATTGTGGCGGGGAGGATGCAGTGGTACGCAGCGATAAGAGTAGCAGGAGAGGAGCGGAGAGGCTGTTTCAGAACGGAGTGTGGGATCGAACGCTAAAACATGCAGACTGTACGGGCATCAAGGCCTACTTCCAAGAATGACAGAGATGAAGATTCAGATTGGCCAGATGGTTTTATTGGTGAAGTGAAGTGGTAACTTGTAAGAAGGGTCAGGAGAGGTTCGTCGCGGGGTCCTAGTCGCCATCGAGGCTGCAGGAAGACCGACCTAGAGGGAACTTGTGGGCTAGGCGGTGGCAGGGGAACTCTAGGGAGAATCTAGGGGAACTCTAACCCTGGCTCTGTGCAAGAAAGGTCTACGGTACCTAAAACATAGGGTGCTTACGGTTCCCTTGTTCACTGGGAAAGGCATCAAGCATCAGATACCAAAAAGGGCAGGCAGAACAAGATGACGGATGCTCAGCTCAATGAGGCAGCGACAGCAAGAGGGGAAAAGAAGATTCCGTCCGTGGGATTACCGAAAGTTCAAACTCTACATGTTGCTCATGTGCTTGCATACATTCTTCATGTATGATGCATGCTCTGCTCTGCAAAAGTGGGATCCGCGGGATGGCCACATCAAACAGTGGGAGAGGGGCAGTCTTATGCACAAGATCCGGAGCAATTTTCGGCGGCAATAGGGCAATGCATTGCGGCGGTGTGCAAAGGAAACGCAGGAAGAATAGAGGGTAGCGAGTGGTACGCATGCAACCAGGCTGAACCAGGCTTCATTTGCTGACAGCCAGCCTATGTAGGCTAGACCATATAGTCAAAGTCAACTTGCTCTTGCATTCTGCAAGGGCTTCAGGTACATCCAAGCAATGTATCGCAGCGCTTCTTGTTCGCTGGCAGACCTCTCTCTGTTCGCGCTCATGCTCGTATAAGTGGACATCTTGACCCCGCCATTCGCTATCGATAAAGCCCCTTCATCCCACTTGCCTAGCCGTTTGTGCTTTCAAGAGGCTTGATTCCGCTTGGCTTCAAGGATGATGCGCTTTCAACGGCAGCCAATCTCGGAGATCTTCAGCGCCTTGTTCCATAGATCTGTTGATGATCGACAGCGCCATGGACGTTAGGTCCTAAATCCATTTATAGACCTGGTTAGTGGTGAGCAATGATGTTGGTACTTGTCGAAGATGTACATGATAAAACGACTGAGCAAACAGCTCACTGTGGGAAGACATTAAATCAAAGTTCATCCGTCATCTCCCCAAAGCCCCAATTACGCTTCCCACCATCACCGCAGCTTCTCTTTCCCATGCCCCTGCTCTTCCTCGTGCGCCGCCAGGTCCTTGACTTCCTTTAAATACGCAATCTCTGATACTTTCTCTGACCCTATCCCTCTGAGTCCTCAAGCTTCTTGCATTCACGCCTCCTCTGGCTACCAGGTCAGACACCCTCCCAGCAAGTCCTTCGGCCAAACTTCGCCAGAAGTACGATGGCAATGACGAAGTGTCCAATGCTGCAAGTAGAGGCCGCAGGAAATTTGATCGCTCCTCTCCACCGTTTTTAGTCTCCTTCGTTGGGTGAGAAGGAGCTTTGACGGTCTCAAGCAAAGCCTCGAGGGCAACGATGTTTTGACAACGAGCAGAGACTTCGAGTAAGGTCCGGTCCAGATTTGGGAGATTAGCCAGAGCCCTGGCAATGGAGGCGAGAGAAGATGTTAGAGATGTGCGGAGGTATGACTGAAGGGCTGACAGAAGAAGCTGCGGGGAGAGGAGGTGGAGCGTCAGGAGGGCGGAAATTGTTCGGGCCTTCGTCTCTTCGGATTGGGCATAAGTTGCAGGTCCGCTCGGCGACGGAGCGAGCGAAGACATGGAGAACTCGCGGATGATCTGCTGCCCCCGATTCTGCAAAATGCTGTCAGAAGAAGCGAGGAGGCCACTTTGGAGACTCGAAATGAGATTGATGCGTAGCAAATGCTCGCCTTCTTCATCAGGTCCAGAAGCGGCGAGCAATTGGCGAATAGTAAGCAGCGTATTCGCTGCCCGTATCATGGCCCTGTGGTCTTCCTTCTTCGCTGCACTCCCAGTGCCAACTTCACCCATCTGAGCCTCAAGCTGTCGCCCGAGCAGTAGACATCTTCCCACCCCACGGCCAATCTTCACGGTCTGCCATAGCCTTTCTACGGCAACGCGGACCTCATCTGCAGCTTCGTACCGCTGTATGACTTCTCTTTCTAGCCGTTGATAGCCATCTGTGAGGTTTGCTACCTGAGCTTCGACCTCGCTGACAATCCGCTGGCCAGCATCGTCCTGGTCTTTTGTGTAATTAAGTAATGGCAGTGCGGATTTCGTTGTCAAAGTGTGGATATGTGTATCAACTTCTTGCACATCGAACAACACTCTTGAAAGCGGTGTAGAGAGGTCTAAGGGCGTGTCTGATGGGTTGTTCGTGGCTAGGACCAGCGAATTGGCGAAAGACGTAGGTGAGAAGTTTGGGTCCAAGAAGGTCTCATAATCGATATACGACGGCTCAGAGTCCGTCATACTTCACTAAATCCCCTCGACGGGAGTACTAAATCCCATCAATTCGGTTGCCGGGTTTATTGTTGCGAGTGTAACATGGTTCGTTGGAGATTTGAAACATTCTTGGCGAGCCGGCAGAAGCGCCTTACAAGCCTGCATGGCAAAGAACCTCACCTTATCGTTGGGTTGGGTTCTGAATTCCCCCAAACCGTCCAGGCATGAGCCTCGGGTTACATCTTGAAACATTACTACGACTGGTTTTCTGCTGCCGTCCCGATGACTCGACTGGAGTGTTTGAGGCCTGCCTCATATTTCTCCATGCAACGCATGAACAGAATGCTTTCTATTTATGACCCATGTATGTCTGTCTTTCCTAGTATCTGCTTTGACCTGGTCTTTGAGCTTCTTCTCATACCATGCACCTCTCCATTGTCCTCACGTTGCTGCAGTTTTTTATTGCAGTAGCTCACATCAATGCGCAACCTTTGAAACACTTGTCATCTTCCCAATCGCACCAGCAACACGTGCATCTGCATCACCATCGCAAAGACCCTGAAAGGTATTTGCCGATATCCAACGCGCAGCACATCTTGGAGTCAAACTTCGAGAACATCGTCGAAACTCGGGTTGAGACCGGTATATCACCAGATAAGCCACCAAGCTCCGAAAACCTCGAAACTTAACGACTTTCAATTACAAAAGCTATCGCCGATTGGTAACGAAAGACGACGGGATGGACCAGCCATCCTCGTATTCGACGCATGCATTTCCTCTTTTGTTCTGTCCAGCCTCAGAAGGATTCGAAACATCCGCACACCCTCAACTACACCACACCATGGTGAAATATTCTCCAGCTAGAATACCGTGTGTCCAGGAGGAAGCACGGCGCTACGTTGGAGGCTGAGAGAATACCAATGTTCTGACCTCGGTCCTCACCTCGGTCCTAATGGAAAGTCTTCGGATTTTGCAAGGCGGTGCTGATCATCGGCCAGAAGAACCGTCCGAATAACTCGATGTTCTCAGACGTCTACAGTATGGAGATAGATCATCATTAAGACCGTTTCCTCGCGCTGGTTCCGACCTAGCGTTGTCGCGCGTCGGGAAGACTGAAGAAATTGACCGTAGTAGTGCCGTTTTCCGGAGTTAAATTGACGGCGTTACTGGAGCTGAAGCTCCCATACCATGTGGCTCGCTCTTACCGTGAATACGAGTCGCTACCCTTTATAAACACCGACAGGCAACGGGACAGGCCAGTGTATATATAAAGAAGATCAGTTTACCAGGTTTTTCAATCACTCGTTGCTTTAATCCTCACTCCTCCTTCTCAATCAACAACACTTCAAGCCTCAGCTCCATTTGAAGTCATTTGTATGTTACAGAAGCTTCAGAACCTTTCCCTCCTATCCAAAAACTGCCATCCAGCCGAAAAGATGTCTGGACCACTCGCTGGTAAGACCGCTCTCATTACTGGCGGCAGCAAGGGCATTGGAGCCGCTACCTCTCTGCTCCTCGCCAAGTCTGGTGCCAATGTCGCCATCAACTACTCTTCAGACTCCAGCGCAGCCGAGGATATTGCCAAGCAAATTGGCCATGAGCAATCCCTACTCATTCAAGGTGATGCCGGCAGCATCCCGGACATTGAGCGTATGGTTTCCGAGACTGTGAACAAATTCGGCAAAATCGACATTGTGATTCCGTGTGCTGGTATCATGCTCTTGAAGAACCTCGAGGCCACGACGGAGGCAGACTTTGACAAGAGCTACCACCTCAATGTCAAGGGTCCTTACTTCCTCTGCCAGGTCAGCCGCCCTAATCCCCTCTTCCACGGCTGTGAAAGCTAACGCCCCCGAAGAAAGCAGCACCCCACATGCCTGAGGGTTCTCACATCGTACTCATCTCCACCACTCAATGCACCGCCACCACAGTTCAAGCGCCATACCTCCTCTACAACTCCACCAAAGGTGCCATCGAGCAGATGACCCGCGTCATGTGCAAGGATCTTGCGCCCAAGGGCATCTCGGTCAATGCCGTGTCCCCTGGCCCCACCGGCACGGAGCTCTTCTACAGGGGCAAGACGGAGCAGATGTTGAAGATGATCGCGGGATTCAGTCCTATGGGTCGCATTGGGAAGCCGGAGGAGATCGCGGAGGCGATTGTCTGGTTGAGCAGTGGCTCGAGTTCATGGATCAGCGGTCAGATTCTCCGGGCCAACGGAGGCATGGCTTAGGGACATGGAGGTCCAGACGTCGGAGAGACGTTGGCAGCAGAGAGCAGATGAGAGAATAACTGATGCGTGTATATTTGCCAACTGCAGAACTCTAGTCTCTCACAGACAAATTCAGGATGAATAGATAAGTAAGTAGGCGAATGAATTCAAGCAAATGGAATGAAACTCGGTCCCTCGGTCAGACCCGTACCACACTAGTGCACGTGGGGGCTCAGCGACCTATCAGAGCTTCGTGATGCAATCTCTCAAACCTTCTCTCAATCTTAGTCTTTTACCAAGCTGGCGGTAAGCCTCCAACAATGCTACGACACGTCGGAGTCGTACATTGGGCCATTTCCCATGGAGCAGCGCTCATAAAAGCGCAAGTTCCCCCATCTGAGCGCGAGATGTTGATACCTTCCAGATGGCACCTTCTCAAATTCTTCCCAGCCAGACGCCAGTCCAGAAGCCTAACCGCGCCCCATAACCACTTTTGGCTTCAAGAGTCATTTCACAGGTCCCGAAAGGAGCACCCAAAAATGGGCAATTTCCCTTCCCTCCCATAAGAGTCCAGCTCGTCGCACGTTCGCGATTGCATTCCGTCAAAGGGTAACATAATCCCCAAAGTAAAGGGTATTACACCTGCGAGGTGACATACTTTGTGGCTTGCAGCCTCCCACATTCTACACATCCGCCGGCGCATTCCCCTGCGACCTGCAGCATCATCCTGCTCGAGTCCCCAGCAAAGATTCAAGATGCCTGAGGACACGCCCCAAGATACTGCGTCCAAGCAGCGCTGGCTCCCACTCACCAGTCCACCGACCAGTCCTGTCGCATTGCCAATGCGTCCCGCGCTCGCAGAGTTACCGGCTCTTCCGCTGAACCAGAGACCTCAGCTTACAGCTTCGAAGACACTGCCAGCAGAGGTCCCTGTTGTTGGTGCGAATCAGCCCCTCACTCCTCCATCTACACCTCCGAAACCAGAGAACATCCGAGCTTCCGCCAGCGCAGACGGGATTGAAGCTATACTCTCAATCAACGTAAACCTAGGCGCGAAGCCATTCGGGATGCCCGAACTTAAAGCGGATCAGGCATCAAAGAGGAAAGCTCTAGGACCGGACACGGCACCGAAGCCGTACACTGGGGAATATCAGTTGCGCGAGGAGCTAGGGCGTGGTGCTTGGAGCACCGTATATCGCGCTGTAGAAAATGTCGAACCATTGAAGCAATTGACAAATCTGCCACCGACTCCTCCAACATCACCAACCGCTGGCGCGACTTCTTCGAGCAAGAAGGTGCTGGCAGTCAAGAAACCCTCCAGCCGCCAAGCGCACAAGATTCTCGAGAAGGAAGCAAAGATTCTCACTTACATCCACTCCCACGCCAATGCTTCAACTCATCTCGTCCCATTCCACGGCTTCGACTCGGCTCAGCATTCCATCATGTTTGACGCCGTACCTCTCAGCCTCGAAACCCATGCTAAAGCGGCCATCAGACGTCCGCTTTCGACAAAGACCATGTTTGACCCTGTCGTCGGTGCAGAGGAATGGGCCGGCCTCGCCGAGAGTCTGATAGATGGTCTCGCATTTCTTCATAGCGTGGGCTGTGTGCATGGAGACATCAAGCCAGCGAACATCCTTCTTCGACCTGGAAGCAGCCGGGCCTTGACTCCTCTATACTGTGATTTCTCCTCCTCGCACACCATCTCCAGCACGGGCGAGGAGCAGGAGGTTGAAGAAGTCAGCGCGGTCACAACAGAGTACTTATCTCCCGAACTTCTCGAAGCATTGTCCCCTCGTAACACCGACCGCGCCGTCGCAACATATGCTTCAGATGTCTTTGCCCTGGGAGTAACACTGCTATTCGCGGCTATTGGCGATAGCCCTTACGCGGGTGCGCGCATGGCGTCGCAAAAGCTCGGTATGGCGAAAGAGGGATTGCCGTTTGAGTTCGCCAGAAGGGGAGAACAAGCGAGTAGAGTCATGAAGGGTAGGGCGGTGGAGAGAGCGTTGAAGGGCGCACTGGCGAGAGAGGCGGTGAAGAGGGCGGCGGTTGCGAAATGGAGAGATGAAATCCGCGAGCCCTTGAAAAGCTGGGAAGAAGGCGGTTGGGCGAGGGGCGGATGAGGAAGCCAAGCGACGAATCATGATCTATTTCTTACGAAAAGCGACGGTGCTGGCGGTGCCCCATTGCGGCTAGAAAGGGGCTCTTTGAAGCGATATACCGGCGTTCTAGAAGACTGAGCAGGCATCATCGTCCTAGCTCTCTTGCAAGTATGAATCAGACCAATGCAGATGTCAAGCATCTGATTCTTTCCTCCTTTTCCATACATCCCTCGTCTCTCCCTTTCGTCTGCCGGTCACGCGACCATGCCAACACCCTCTCCCGAAGATCCACTCCTCTCATAGACGTCAACACACCAGCCCTCAATCCATCTCGCACCCAGAACGCTCCAGCAGCCAGTCGCCCCGACCGCATCCGTACAGTCCACCAGCTCGCTTTCACGCCGTGGACATCCCATCGCCCCAGCTCCGGATCAATGGATCGAACAGCCGTTGTACCTAGAGTGCCGTATGTAAATCGTCCCGGCGCCACGGCGCCGGGTCTTTCGTGGCGCCCCCATGTTGGAGCTTCAGCCCTGGCCGATCGAGTCCTTCCGGCTTCCGACACGGGGCACGAACCTACTCCCGACAATCGACTCCCCCCGGCCTGGATGTTGGCTTGGCGGGGCGGCACGAGGTGTCGAGGTGGGATGGGGATTTTCAAGGTTTCCCGGGAGGTTGGGGGGGGGGAAGGAGAAGTTGGTTCATCGTCGGGCTGGCTGATGGATCAATGAAACTCCCCGAAGCAGGACCAGCGATGGATCTCTCAAACCGCGATGCTGGCAGCCGACGGAAGAAGAAGAAGCTTTCTGTTTCATTGGAACGGGGGAGGTTTTTTCTGATTCCAGCACGGATGCATCAGCCAAGCTCCGGGCTTGGAGGATCAGATCTGCAATCCACGACGTGTCCAACCCACCGAGCTGACAAGTTGTCCCGACGATTACCATCGAGCCGGCTATGGGTGATGGATCACAAAAAACGTATGAGTCTGATTGACTAGCTTGTGCTACCAGATCCATGTCGAGCCATGTCTAGCTAGATGCGTCTCGGACATAGCTTCCCCGGGTTGGATTTGACTCCGGTGGACTGGTAGCTCCCACTCGGTAACCCTTCTCCCATGTGTTGTTCGCTGTGTCGGGACCCAGGTGGTTCGGCTGCAGGTATAGATGGTGAGGGTTGGTCGTCGCTTAGCTATAGTTATCTTCTGGCTTCTGACGTGACGGTCGCGGCTTGTTCGATGTCCTAGCAAATCCTAGGTAGGAGCAATCGGATCCCTGCTCCCTCCCTTAGCGTGCCTCTATCGGCCTCCCAATGCCTCTCCAATGCCTCCCAATGCCTCCCCAAGGCCTTCCCAATGCCTCCCATGCCTCTCATGCCTCCTATACCTCCCATTGCCTCAGCTACCTCCCCCACTAACCTTTGTTAGCACGTCATTTCCTTCTCGAGCCGGCCCCACTATTTTATTCGTGATAGGACTTTTGATTCATTTGCACGCGATCCAGCTTCACTAGACATGTTATCAGCTTTGTGGAACACCTTTCGTGTATGTACACACTATGGTATTGATTGAATTATCACTCGAATATTTCTCGACAGCTTTGGTGGAACAGCATAGGCATACTATCCGAAAGAAGATTTTTTGCGAGGCGTGGAAGTCTTTGGAATCTTAGTGTCTTTAAAGCATGTTCATGGATGTCCCAAGAGTGCGTCTATGCATAGAAACACAGCTTTCCGCGGACGATCGGCATTACCCTGTGGCTTGTTTCCCATGCCCGTCTTGCATTAGCATGGCCGACAGGGCATGTGGGTTTGGTGTTACTGTTATCCCGTGATTGATTGATTCTTATTGGGACCCTCGCTGCCCCGTGAAATTGATCCCTTGGGCTTTCGGGTGCACATTTCGTATCTTTCTGCATCTGATCAACAATGACAAAAAGTCTAACAGACACACGTTTGCTCATCAATAACAGGTTCCTGGCTTGTCAGTGTCAATGAGAGGTGGAAGCAGTCCGAAAGGAACAACGCACAGCTGAGGCTAAAGTGAAGGATCACAGCCCGTAAAGCAGCTCGTCTCTCACCTTCAACATCGCTCAACACTGACTCCAAGGATCGCAGCCCACCAACATCTCGTGGCTCACCTCAACGAGAAATTCCAATGGCTGCCACCCTGTATGCAGGCCCAAATCACGGCTTCTGGCCCATGCAATGGACTGAGACCAAGATATCTAGAACCCATCAAACCAATGGTTTGGACGCCGTCGACATCGCCGAACAAGATAACCCAATCGCTACTACCCCGTACGTATTCCCTCATTGTATAGCTTCTTGCCAATAGCAGCATTAAGATCGAATGATCTAGACCTCCATCAAGCACAGAGCAAAACAATGCAACGGCTACCACCCCGTATGTCTGCTCTCATTCTTTGGCTTCGTCCCAATTGAACGCGAACTTACACCAAAACATCTAGCCCGCCAACAGCCACGAATTGGGACGACATTGACCCCGTCACCGGGCTGAGCAAGCAATACATGACCGCCATGGACATCATCGACAGCTGCGACTATGCAGAACTTCGTCGTTTCAACGCTCTACTGTTGGCAAACCAGCGCCTTTCGATCGGGCAGCAGATAGAAATGTACTACGACGGAGGCGAGTCTGAGGAGCATAGGCGTAAGAGGAACGGAGGTGTGATGGAAAAAAGGAAGAGTGTGATGGAAAAGGTGGCAGCGATAGTGGCCTGTTGGAGGGGGGCGAAGTCGAAGAAAGCAGCGAGGGGCGGACGGGAGCACGAAAGGCATCTGGGGGGGGGGGACAGAGTCGAAGTAATCAGCGAGGGGCAAACAGAAGCATGAAAGGCCTTTTGTGAGCATGCTAAGAAACCAATCTGTTGAATTCAGAAAGGCAGCAAGCAAGGCGAAGAAAAAGATCCGGAAACACCAAATGGCTACACGGACACCCACACACTCTTCAATATAAATCCTGTAGTGCCGTTGTATCGTCGGACCAACGACGAGCCGAAGCCACGTGAGGTAGTAACCAAGGGCTGCAATCGCGCCGCAACATGTCTCTTGCCATGCTCACGGAGAGCTGCTGCAAATCAGTCACCACCAGAGTCGCGACGATGAGGAGAAGATGGTTTGGGAGGCACGCTGCGACCGACCGCACCCCACCCCGCAAAGACTCAGTCTCGTACCGAGGGTCCTGTCAAGTCTCGGGCTGAATCAGTCGTCGAATCTCGGAGACCTTGACATGAGCCCAGGGATTAGGGTTCGGGATCAGTCTCGACCAGGTCACTAGCCACTCTTTTCCTTCGAGCAGTAGGGCTCTGCGAGGTGGACGGTAACTGTTTCTTTCTCCTTGGGCCCGTTCGGACTGTTCGATTGATTGCTTGTTATCAAGAAGGAAGAGACGTGTTTGGATTGTTCGCGTGAGTGCAGCGAAGGAGTCGAGGCTTTTTCTATGGTGCCGAGCATGCCAAGCCTCAACTAGCGCAGAGGTGGTTTATGAGGGGGGAAAGCCGCTGTGCTTTCTGTAGCTTTTATTTTCTCTGGTATTAATATTACAACTATGGTAGCATATACAGCTCCAGTCTCCTATTCTTACAGACGCTGCTTTTCCAATCGAAACAACCCGCTAATACCTAACGCAGCAGACTATCTTCTTCCATCCCGTAAGGTCATCATTCAGTCGTCCGCCCATAGTGGTACAGTGGTATATGATCAATCCAAGCAATATCGCAGCCAAATCAGGATTATGATTATTTTTGGCGGCCTTATTTTCCGGCCTTAGCCTCGAGGGCAACATATAGTGGTAGTGGTAGTGGTAGTGGTAATGGTGGTCGGGAATCGTGAATCGTAATGGCGAACTCAGTAGTTCACTTTCGTCCATTGCCATGGCTGCTGTGGAGGCGGAACGCCCATCTCGTAAGAAGGGACGCCTTGCGTATCCGGCCATGAGGGTGAGTGAAACTCGTATTGTCGATGCTATGACCACTGTCAGTCGGTGCTCACAGTTCGAGTCACTCGAGTCATGAGTCACTTACCGGAGGAAGACTCGGCGCCTCAGGGGCAAATCCCAACGTAGTCTGATCATACTGACCCCACGCCGGTGCCGGAGGCGCTCCAGACAAAGGCGAATGCACACTGATCGGTTGGAAGCACGAATCGATGCTCCCACGTTCAGGGCGCTGAATGCCGTCTTGCGGGTAAAAAGGCTGGGGAAGGGCTTGTTGAGGTTGCAAGTAGTCTGAGAGAGGGGAATAACAAGAATCAGAGGAGGAATACAAAGGAGAATCTCCGGTTGGAGAGAGCCCGTAGAGCAGCTCGGGGACCAAGCTGCGTGGTGTCGTACCTATTGGTGCATGACTGGAGAGCTCATGGAGACCTCCTGGCCCTGAAGGGTGGGAGGCATATTCGCTGCTTCGGTGCATGTTAGGCTCGATGATGGAGCCGATGGACATGGTGCCGGAGGGTTGAGGGTTTGATGGCGCGGGTGCTGGGGCTGGAGGACCCATGTGTGGGCCGCTGAAGCTACCTCTGGCGGATGGACTTGAGGCTTCGCTGGTCGAGCGCTGAGAGTATGGACTCCTGAATGCCGATATCTCTGCTGGGATATTGTGCCTACCGAATATCAGAGCTGATCTTGTGCAGCGGGCAGGTCTACTTACTGTCTTTCCATGTGCCTTGCTAGCAGGTCCGCGCGTTGAAAAGGCTTGCGACATCCTTCTAACGTACATTGAAACGCAGGCTGTGTATTGTGATTCGCTTCGTGGCGTCTGTAGAATGACGGTCAGTACAAAGAACAGCTTTCGAAGACCGTTGAGTGCCATACTTGCGATGCTCTGCCCGAGTGAAGATCTAATTTGAAGTTAGCACTTCCCCGAACGCAAACCCAGGACCAAACGCACCTTAGAACATCCTGGGTACTCGCAAGCATGGACCTTCTTCCCCTTTTTTGCCTTGCTGATACGATGTGTTGTCGGAGTATACGTGATTTCGCCGCCCATCGGATCCAGCGCGCCCCCTGGCATTGTCATGATGGAACCCCGTGACGATCCTGAACCCGACCCTGACTCTGCTCTGTATGGCACCGACTTTGCTTTCTGTCGCTGCTTTGGACTTTCCCTAGGTTTCCCCGAAGCATCTGCAGGAGACCTGGATGAAGACCTGCGCCGTCGGGTTGATTCAGACGATGTCGGCTTCTCGTCGGAGGCTGATGGGAGACCGGTGGGAGGACTCTGTGATTTTATTGCTGTTGATTGAGCAGCCTCTATTAATTGTGACTGAAGTTGTTGGTCGGCCATGTTGCAAACTCTGCGCCTTGAATGGTACTAAAATTGGCTATTATCTCCGCCTCAATTGGATCTTTACAGATTTTTGATTAGGAAACCTGCTGTGGTGTGGGGCGACAACGGGATGGATGACTGAATGGGGTCTTTCGAGATTATGACGGCCTCAGCAAGGCTACTTAATCTTCGAGGTGGCAGTACAGGACATTGGTATGTAACGTTCAGCCTACCACGATGGTCATGCTGTATTAGGCCCGTGAGGCAGGCTGACGTAGCAGTATTAAGCAAAGATGAGACGGCGTGTAGAAATTGTGAAGCAAAGGATGTTTGTGAAAAAGAATAAGTATCATCGACGTGATCTGCAAAGCCGAGTGTTGACGGGGTGGGGTGAATGAAGGCAGCTGCCGAACGAAGCGTTGCCTAGTTGAGTTATCAAGACGGCTCGAAGCCATCAAAAAAAAAACCTACTTTATGCCTCATCGAGAAATGGTAATCTCGCTTGATGACCTGCATGGAGGATAGGTGATCATGAATGGCTATTTTAAACGCGGCTGTGCAAGTCATGAATTGTAAGAGACTTTTTGCTATGTAGTATGTAAAGTAGTTACCCGGGCGTTCAAGCCCACGGCTCAAAGGAGCTATTCAACGTCGTAGTCTGAGTGTGCTCCAATGCTCCAACTCCGGGTCGTGTTATAGTCATCTGGCCCAAGCTCCCTTCATTTCACGTGTCGCTGACTACGTCTCCGTCGCAGCACGGGCGACATGGCACGGGAGGATTTCGATCGATGATACGGTGGATCAGCGAGACGCAGGAACGCTGATGCTTGTCAAGAAGAGGTCAAGCCAGAACTACTCACTAGAGGATGTCAAAAGATCCAGCGTTCGCGTTTTGGCGATTGCGGTGTGTTGGAAAGTAATCCTGGTAGGATGTAACCCCTCTGAAGAGCAAGGCTTACAAAGGCTCTGGACTGTGCTTGGATAGGAGGTTGATGAGGTCGACAAAACGCATGAGGTGCATTAGCGTAGTATCTCGCACTATTTTTGGCATCAGCCTCGCTAATCCTTCCCTATCCGCGATTGGGGGAGCCCCTATCTTTTCCTCTTTTTCCTTTTCAACTATTTTTCCACTTATTTTTCCATGCCTGGTTCGGTGCAATGCTGGTCGGAGGATTCCTGCTTCATTCAGGGCCTAAACAGTGTGGACATTGTGGACAGTATGGACATGATTGGTGGAAGCATATTCATCGAATCATCGATGAAGCTTGAATGAAACATGCTCTGTTCAAACAGGGTCACAACTCACAAGAACAACAGCGCGACTGGTGGATCTTGGCAGCTGAACGCTACTTTACTGATGCATTGGAAAGTACCTTATCCTTGCATTGGACGTGTTTTTAAGGCACGGCCACGAGGTGATTAGAGTTACCTACCCTTGTACCTTACCGTAGTCTGTTTTATCTTAGGTCATCAGTATACTTTCAATCTCTCCTCTCCTGCTGTGCATTTTTTTTCCGGGCAAGGGCAAGGGCGAAAATCAAGCGCTCATTTGCCATGTGGCACTCGCCCTCCTAAATCATAAAGTAACAATGCCAAAAGGCGTCGCCGACATGCAGCACAGTCAGTCAGGCAGGAAGGCGAACGGCATCCCTCCGACTCCGTAGATCCTCGCTTACTCTACTTCTGCAAATGGGCCGAGAAGGAGTCTTTGTCTTTCCGCGCCTCCTCTCCGCATTCACTTGATACAAGGTTAACCTTCTGTTCCTGACGATCTCGCGTACCCTGTCCTGAACAAGCCAAGCCCCACACTCGATGGGGTAAAGAGCGATGCGACGCCAGATCTCGCGCGGACCTTCATCATCCTCATCATCCTTGTTGGCTTCATTCTCGTGATAGCTTCACCAAGACACCAACATCTCTAGGCCGCAATCCTACTTGTCCACAAACAAAATGCCGTCCACCCGTCTCCTGAACCCCCGACTTGTTCTGCCGTATGAATGAACTCATCGTGCATAACACTATCGTTTGCCTTTCCCGCCGGACGACACGTTGATGCTACCGCGTGGCCCTGAGTCAGAGTGCGCTTGAGCCCGGATCAGCATTCAGCAGCGTTTCATACTCGCTAGACTTTGTTATACCATTGGGCTACCACTCAACTTTTTTGGAGCTCTGCTAATAATAAGGAGCGACGAGTCAATAACCAAGACAGATCTGAGCTAGTCATCAGATCTTAGGACATGAGACGCGCTAGATGTGCAGCGATATGTTGGATGGCCGAATGCTTGAACGGACGACAGGATTCCGTTTTCTAGCTGAGGTGACCAATGCGAGAATCCTCAGACAGCTCGCTGCACCGCTGACTACCAATCTCCAACAAATGGCAGGTTGCAGTAGTATGCTCCTTCCGCGTACCTGCTTTTCGCGTGGGCGATCGATTGTCTTGGATTCCGTCGGCGTCTTGGTGGCCAACAAAAGGGTGCTGCGGCCATGATGCAAGTCTTTGGATAATCTTGATTGGCTCTGGTAAAGGGAAAGTCTGTGCACAAGTCCTAAATACGTTCCTGCTGCGAGTGGTTGCACATGGCCGCTCCTGGCTTTCTTTGGCCTTGTTCAATTGGAACCTCCCCTCCCGCTGAGCTGTTCTCCCGTCTGCCAATCCTCGCTACCACCATTCTTACTGTGAAAACTGACTACGTGCTGGGACCGATCTGCTTCTGTGGTACTAAGCAGTGGTAAGTGACGGGCGTCTTTCCATCAGCTGAGGCTGACTTCTGTGCCTTAAGTCCAGCAACACGCTCTCGGCGAACGGCGATACTGAAGTTTCAAGTGGCACATACCTCCTGAGGTAACTAGTCTTCACTTTGCAAAACCACAACAACGTTCCAGGATACCGGAATGGTGAGTTGGCGAGTTCTAAACCATGAGTACCCCTGCAGCTTGCATGGTGCCGACGTCGACGTACGGCGGAACTGGAGGTGGCTCCACAGATGATGGGTAGGGTCGTCATCGTCCACGCGTAAAGGATGTGTGCTCTAGCTAGGGTGAAGAACCGCCGCCCCTCTCTTGCTTTTTTCCAGTGTCCTCAATTCAAAGGCAGGTTCCTTCCCTCTGATGCGCAAGTATCCAGCGGACCCCTTTCCTCAACGGACTCTGCAAGAAGACCAAAAGCAAGCTCGTAACACAGTGCCGCAAGAATCACGCAATCTAGCTCCCTTCGCTGGAAGATCAGCCTTACTCGGCAAAGGCTTTCAGGCAATGCTGGACAATCATAGGAAAGCAGCTAAGAATCGTAAGGGTTTAGACATAAATAAGTTTATATGGCAGATAGTTGAGTGAGAATGTAAACACAAAGCCGAAGACCGCGCATTGCCGACGCCCGAATCACAGAGCAATTCATCTGTCGAGGAATATTAAATAATAAATCGCAAACGGTTTGACGAATCGAATTCGTCACCACAGTTCCCTTCCCTACCCAATGCCCCTTCCCGATATATCCGTCCATGACCCAGCCGAAAACGCCCACTCGAGTGATGCTTTTGCAACAAACGATGACTGAACAGGTTATCAGAGGAGTGCATATACATCTAATGTTTCTTCCCAGTCATACGAGCCCAAAAACTCGTCCGACTAGCCTCAGGATCGACAGGCGAGTCGGGACTAACGACATGGGTTCCTCCACGAACGGTCACCCCCGCACTGCCAGGCGACATCATATCCTCGTTCGAAAGCGGACTGTAAATGTCATTCGAAGGATTACGCCTCGAGGTCGGCCGAACCGATGGTGGTGGTGATGAAAGACCTGCCGCAGGCTTCGGTGGTGGGGTGGGCGCGGTAGCGTGAAGACTTGGAATGGAGTCACGAGCCTGACGTTTCCCTCTCGACACTTTATTTGCCACCGAGAAGCGACCAGACGACTGACTCAATGGTGACCCGGGGTTGTTCCTATTCAATGACCTTCGCCTGGACGACGAAAAAGATGTTTGACTCGAGAGTGCTGGGACCGAACCCTCCAGTTCTCCCACCGGGTCTCCTGGTAGCTCGGCGGGAGGTGCTGAAGGATCATACAACTCGTGAAATGGCCGCAGTGGTCCCCCCTGCGATGAAGGAAGCTCTGGTCTTGACACATCGCCGGCAGCGATCTCGGACCTGGACACATCGCCACCGGCAACCTCAGCGATGCCCGATCTCTCCCCAGGGTATCGGGCTTTCTCGTCTATCCATTGAGCTTGTGCAGCTTCGGCTTTGGCCTTGGCTTCCTCGGGAGTGGAGCCTTGCATTTCGAAGCGTTGATGCTCGTTGTCAACGCCAAGCTCTTGTTTGAATCCTTGTCGGTGCTGATCCTCCATATCGTTATCAAGCATTTTTGCCTTTTCTGCCTTCTCCTTCTCTGACTCACGCTTAGTCTGGCGCTTCTTCCAGAGGAACGCACCAATTGCGGCAGCGATGACAAGAACACCCACGACAACACCCACTGCGATACCCACAGTCTTGCCAGTCGAAGAACCCCCAGAGCTCGTCGTATCACTTGGAGCTTGGATAGCCACAAGAGTTTGCTGCATGTCCTCAGAGAACAGGCATTCGGAAATGGAGAAATTCTGGCGTTCCCAATCCACAGTGAGATATGCTTCCTGAAGAAATGTCCTTCCCAAGGTATACTGCGTACTGTTATCCGCCCTGCGCAGCGGGAAATAGTTCGTATTGCTGGTTAGATTCGCAGCAGGCGGTGTCAACAGTAGATCAAAACTGGCATACGGTAGCGTGATATTGATTGTTTCTCCACCACTCGTTGAATTACCTAGCGTGAACGTGACACTCGCATTTTGGGCCGTCAATTGAGAGCTTAACGCGTCATCGACCAGATAGAACCCATTCGTGTCGTTGTACGTCAATCCAAACGCTGTTTCAAAAGCTTGACACGCTTCCACAGGGAGCCAGATCTGTGCCTCTGTTGAGTCGACCAAGGCCATAATACCACCATTTGGTAGCAGATTGCTTGTAGTCCCATTCTGGTCGACTGATGAGATTGACTGTATTCCCACCAACAGACTGCGACCCTCTTGCGGTGCAAATGATATTGACAGGTTGTTTGGCACGAAACGCCCTGAATCAACCCCTCCGAGCGTCAGACTCCCAAGCACTTGCTTCAAGCGATATTTGTTTCCAGCTGTATACCCAAAGCTCAGACTTGGTATCAGATTCTGGTTCTTTAGCGTAGTCATATAGCTTGCTTTCCCCTGCTCTTGTTGTGTAAAATTGGTCGAAGCCGGATTGACGCCGAAGAATCCCAGGTAAAAATCATCCGTCGAAAACGCCCCAACGATCTGGTCCGGTAGAGAAGGTCCACCACTCCCTTGGATCCCCAAGCCCACTGTATCATTGCCATATCTTGCGCTACCCGTTGAACCCAGATTCTGTTCTGCGCCTAACGCATAGAACCCGTACTGGCTCCAGGTGGAAGAGGAGTTGGGGTTGAATAGAAGTCCACGGCCGTTTGAACATGTATCATCGCCTACAGCACATCCCTCCGTCTCAACGATCCAGGTAGTGGAGATCTCGTTGGAGACAAAGACTCGGACGTCTTGAATGGGTGTGCCAACTTGGATAGTGAAAGAAGACCACGGGCCATCATCACCGTCCCTAGACCGGGTCAGCAAAGTTCGGACTTCTTGCGAGCGTAGAAAGATACCAATTTTGTGAGGGCGCTACTGAAATGGGTGTAGGCACTGCCGATGCCGATGCTCGTTCAACCAAAGCAAAATTGGAGGCGGACACAAGCACTATGTATTGCGAGAGCCAGAGAAGGCGAGAGAGGATAGGTGTCTGCATGTTGAGCCTTGTGCGCCGGAGCGCTCACAGAAAGGTTAACAACCGGACGCTCCGCACCGCAACTTGCTTGTCAAATGGTCATCGTAATGAGGTTTCATTTGCGATGTCAAGTAGGAGGAGAATGAGATGGTTCATGTATTTGGCGCGAGAATCATAGCATGTCAGCTTTGCCCCGCCCCAACCCAGAAGTGGAGATTTATCTCAACCTCCATGGCTTCAAGCATAATAATCTAAGTAGCCCGCCAATCAACGGTCGAAGGATTCGCACTAGGATTCTCCTCAACTTGGTTCACCAGATCCATGGATACTGGCGGTAAGCACAACTATGTATCCGATAACCGCCCGGAGGCAACAAATGCGATTTCTACCATTATTATCAACACTACCACTCCATAACTACTATATAATCTACACTCAATAATCTAGATCCATTCTATAGACTCTATTCAATCCTTTCTATTATAAAATCGTTTTATATAATCTCCTTTATAATATAAAGAGACTTTATATATAGCGTATCCCCCTCTAATCTTTAATACTCTCCCACTATTATTACTAATTTCTCTACTAAAACGTCTCTTCTAAATATTAAAATAATATATAAAATACTATTAAATAGTATTTAAATCTTATTAATTATAATTATTTTATAATAATTTTAATAGAGTAGTAATTAAGATAAAAGATAATCGAGATTAAATATCTTCTCTATCTTTTTTAATTAATTCTATTACTACTAGCTCGAGAAACTTCTAATACTTTTAATAAAATATTTCTATCAATTTATAAAGCTTAAAGATATTTAAAAGATTTTTATTTAAATATTAATAAAGTAGAGATATTTAATTTTAATTATAAGCTCGCTAAAAAAAAAATATAGCTATTAAAGTATTAAATCGATTAATTTCTTCTATATACTTATTATAATAGTAGAAAAGCTTAAAAATTTAAAACTTTTTCTCTTATATATTCTAATTATTCTCTTTAAAAGTAGATAGAACTATATAACTATTTATACTAATCTTATTAAAATATTTTCTCTTTTTAAAAATAGAGTTATTAATTTCTTTTATATTATATATAGTAATTAGAGCTAGAATAAGATTATTATCTTATTAAATTATTATTAATATATTATTCTAAACTACTATAATAAGAACTCTATATAAAATATTTCTTATAAAGATTTATTTTATCTCTATAAGTAATTTTAAGAGATCTAATTAATTTAACTTTATAGTTTTATATATTATAATTTCTTTATTTTTTAGAATTATAATTAGTTTAGATTTAATAAAATAATTATTTATAAAGAGAATAAAGTTATAAGATAATATATTAATAACTAATTTAAATATTATAGCTAATATATCTTTAAGATCTTTAACTTTTAATTTATTCTTAAGATTTTATATAGAAAAATATTAGATATAATTATAGAGATAATCTTTATTATTAATTACGAATAGCTTATATTTCTTTTTAATTAATTTATCTAGAGCTATTATAAAATAATATATATATTTTATCTCTTTAATTATATATTTATTAATTATAATATAAGAACTTAGAATATAAAGCTTCTTTTAATTATTTTATATCTTATTTATAAATAATTAAAGCTTTTTATACTATATAGACTATTTATATTTATTTATTTTAATAATTCTAAAATTCTCTTCAATAAAATTTAAGTAATAAATAAATTTTTAAAGAAGAATATAGCGATTTTGAGTTATATTCTTAATAATTAATAAAGCTATTAAAGTAATTCTATTAATTCTCTAATAATTATAAATAATAGAAAAATAAAAGATTTCTATATAGATTATAATAGCGATAAAGATTTTTAACTTTAAAATATTAATAAGCTTTTAAATAGAATCTAAAGTACTCTATAGAGAGATATATAAATTAATATTTTTATAAAATATATTCTAGATAATAATAATCTATATAAAACTAAATATTATATATAAAGTAATTTCTATATTACTCGAAAGATAATTAATAGTTATATAATACTTAATTTTTATTAACTAATACTCTAATAGTGAAGATATACTTTAAAAAAGAATATTATATTATTTAAGTTTCTTCTTTCTTATATTAATCTAGATATCTCTTTTCTAATATTTTATAATTTAATCTAATTCTTTTTTATTAGAAGTAGATAGAGTAATAATTTTAGCTATATTAAATTTAATATAATAGAGTTATTATAAAGAATAAAAAAAGTCGCGTGATTGAGACGCGGAGAAAAACCACGCTAATTTGTTACCTCGGTCTGGGCGGTTATCGGATACCAATAATAACTGCCAATGATTTGGAAGTAGCATCCTGAGGTATCAATACCTACATTACCTTGCCTATATAATCTGATGGTAAAGATTGTTGATTATTATCCTGGGGAACAAAGCACATGTTTGACACGCGATCGCGGCATGGCTCCACGTGGAAGGAAGAGCCCTCCGATTCCAACTCGACGGACCCCAGGCAATACTCTACTTCTTTACAAATGATTATACACACAACCTTTTCACGCTATTGGATCAATGGATGAGATTGTATTGCAAGAGCATTCCTATGGTACCAGCCACGCGGTGGACTTCTACTCAATCATACGAATGAAAATATTGTTATCAAGCCCAACGCTATGCTCCCTCGCTGGCTTCAGTAGCCTTGCGGAACGTCTCCCACGGGGTGCAAGTTCCCAAAGCGCGCTTCATGTGGGTGTTGACAATGCTCAACCCATACACGTAGCTGGCATTGACCCACCCAAAACCTGAGAAAAGGACGGAAATCAGCCCATGATCTTGCCTCAAAAACATGCTATCTTACCCTCTTTAGCCACGCCTTTGAAATCGCTGCCTTGATCTATGTTCAATTTTGGGAGTCAGTAACCTTTCGGTTGGGTCAGGAGATGGATTCGTAGCCCGAGGGGCCTCCTGGGTGCTACTTACTTCCGTACTCTGCATCGACTTTGTGAGGATCGATTGGTCGAGTGACATCGTACTTCTCTACCACTATCCCGTTGAAATCGACAAAGGCTTTGGTGACCATATAGAGCCATTTGTACGCAAGTCGCTCGGCCTCATCCTGAAAACCATATCTCAGGAACCCTCCCCAAGCCAAGATTTGCTATAGACAAAGGCTCCGAGTTAGCGTTGCCTGTTCACGACAGGGTATCGACCCTCGGATCATGCCCGAAAAGTAAACAGAGGACATTTGGACTCCAAAGCCACGTACTTGAGGTGCCCACCCTGTCAAATGTTAGCGTTTCTCAGGCTTCAAGCTGTTCGATGTTTGCTTACCATAGGGGTAGTCCCACTGGCGGCTTGGGCCTGATGATTTCGGAGTCAGCACTACTCTTTCGGGAGGCATTCTGAGTCGCGAGACATGTCTCAGGAGCAGAGGACTCTTTCGATATGTCTGATGACTCATAAGACAGCATGAGTGGGAAGAATTGGCTTGGGAAGTTCCACGTACGGTCAATGCCAATAGCCCCTCGAGATTCCGCCGTGCCGGATACCAAACCTCCAAATGCCTCGAACTTCGGGAGTGCTTTTATCACCAAAGCAGCAGCCTGTTGAGGAGTCGCTAGGCCTGCCCACATTGCCCAGAAAGTAGTTGCAGTCTCGTAATCGGTTTGCTCCTGCTTGACAGTGTCATAATCGAAGTACATTCCTTTGCTTTCATTCCAAAGGTAACGGTCAATTGCCCTTCTAGATTAAGATTCTGGAGTCAGCATTGCCTGACGAAGATAGGATTCTGGACTCAAGCATTGGTCCAAGATAGATCTGACTCCAAGAATACGTACCTTCGACTCTTGGCTCTCCGGTTCCAAGCTGCTGACGTCTCCTTCTGGTTGGGTTTCATACCGTGGGCGACCACGCACATGTCGGCTGGAATCTCAAGATGGTCCTCAAAGAAAAATTGGATACACCGAGCGATATCGGTCTCGTACTTGTACAGCAGCGAATTCAAATCGACGGTCGCAAGGTTTGCTGCCACATTTTCCAGACGATAGGAGGTATCATGGCCCGACTCTCTAACCGCTCTGTCATGTAAGAAGTATTCATCCAGATCAGGCTCGGTAACGGTCCCGTCGTCCCTGTTGTACGCTTGAACAAATTCGAAGTATTCCATGTTGTATCTCTTTGCGTATGGCTCAAGGATGTGGGTGAAGTGGCTAGCTTCCGTCTCTGGTGGAACGCCAATGCCTACTGGTCGATATCGGGACAGACCGGTGAGAGGATCAAATCTTGGGGATGCCATCCAGACGGTGTAGTACTCCTTGATGGCAGCTAACATAGCTTCACGGAGAAAGTCCAAGGCGTCGGGTTCATGGCGAATCTTGTCATATACCCTAAGCGCCATGTCTGTAAGAAATGGAGGCTGGGTGCGTCCCAGGTAGTATGTACGATTAGCATTAAAGATCTTGCCATAGTGTTTGATGCAAAAGCAGAAGTTCTGGACCATGGACTTGGCAAGATCAGTTCGCTCATTGACAATAAGTCCAAGTGATTCCATGTAGGAATCCCAACCATACATTTCGTTGAAGCGTCCACCTGGCACGACAAAGGGAAGGCCCCGCAGCTCCTTGGCTGCAGTCCGAGAAGATGTCCACTCCTCCATGGCAAGAGCCAGCAGTCCTGGTTTGTTGTTGAGGTCTCTAATCCCTTCAGGTGTGAGTTCATGAGGAGTGAGGATTTGGACGTCAAGGCGAATCAGGGGCCGATCTCTAGCGAGTTGCTCGTAGTATTGGATCTGGTCCGGGCAACTCTCCGGGATGTATATTCGCGGCCTCGGGTCATCAGTCCAGTCCTTAGGGTCCCGCCCCGCCTTCTCAATTGACGAAGCGTCAATACGCCGAGTGAGATTTGGCCAGAACGAGTATCGAATCAGCCGCGAGAGGCGTTGAACGGGGTTCTCGTTCAGTCGGGCCTCATCTAAGATGATGTGTTTCCTGCCGGAATCCTTTGCTAGGGTCAACTCCTGAAGCAAATTCGACAACACTGATGGGATTCCCCAGTCAGCAATTATTCTTTCTAGATCGAGGTGAAGCAATAAAATATGTGCCTAGTCCGCTGCAGGCCGTTGGAGGACTCATACTGTAGTTCCCACGGATATCAAAATGCTTGAAACCATGGGATGATTCCGTTCCCAACGAGAGAACCTTGGGGCCCGCATCATCGATAGTGATCTGAACATTCTGGTCGGTATCTTCTCTCGACAGGAGACTTTTGAGGGTCGCGTCCACAGGAATGAGGAAACGGCGGGGTTCGCTCGTAGTATCATCTATTGGGAACCTGGATTAGCAGCCGTGTAACGGGCGATGATTGATGGGTATTTACCCAAGCTCAGTCGTCGAAAGGCGGGCAGTGTGCTTGCATCGTGAAGCTGTTGTAAGCGTCAGCAGGCTCCTCAATAGTATTGAAAGGGACAGTACAGAAGTATGGGTTCGGTGACCGTGATGGTCAGAGTCTTCTGCTTTGGAACGAAGATCAAAGAGACGAGGAGCTTGCATTGTCGTAATAATAGGAGTAGTAACCAGCAGAAACAATGTGCTATAGGCAGAAGTGAGGGGGGAAAAGTGGTAATATTAGGGGGTAAACCGGTTGTTGATGTGAAGAAAAGTTGGGAAACTAGCCGGAGTTTTGAGCGTTGGATGGGCCAGCATCATGGCTCCTTCCCTTCTTAGGACTATCATGTTGGGGCAGGAACTTCTCGTAATTGTAATTTGCTCTCTTTGTCGCTTTTCGCATGCTAATTCCATTGGGTATCTGTCCGCGCTCACTAGCCAGCAATGAGACACTGCCTCCCTCGCACAAAGACCGCTAAACAATCGTTCGAAGCCCCTTGTTACGCCTTCTATATGCCATCGATTCATCAATTTGTAAGGTAGTTCTCAATCATAGCCCTATGTGGTCTTCATGCCTTTGCCTTGCCTGAACTCGCCGAGCGAGAAAATCTAAACACGCGGGACCGGATTAGCTAGTGATTCCTTGACAGCGTCGAGGCTAATACTACTTACGGTGTTCTCGCTTGCGCCTTCTGTGGCGGCTCGTTCTCCTTGTTCCAGAACCGCGATTTGTACGCCGGCCAGCTCGAGTAATTCCAGGCCTTTACCAGTAGGCTGAGAATGTAGAAGACTATGTCAGCTCTGCCGATGATACCAGAACCCATCGGCACCTCCATACCTCTGTGTCTGATCAACATAGTTCTCGTTCCTGACTTCCTTGATCCCAATCTTCATGCCGTCCTTGCCGAAACTGATATTCTTCTTCTCCATCTTCTTCGACGTTTTCTCAGCTACATCCGTAGCGATTGTGTATACCGCATAGCCGATGAACGCAGCGACGGTGAGGACGATGAAGAAGATGACGAGAGGGACGACTTTTGAGAGCAGGGTCATGGCTGGTTTGGAGGAGCTGAGGAGGGAAGGCACGTGCGAGGTGTTGTGTCTGATGTGACCTGATGTTTGAAGCTTGAAGCAGGAGCGTCGAGATGGGGGAGTGAGATTCAACAGCTGCAAATTTTAGGACCAGTTCGGCAACATTTTGTAAAATGTCCCTCGAAACTAGTCGTGCACAGCCTTCTTCAGCAGTCAAGCTTTCAGGTCGGGCAGCTTTCACTTCAGCGAGCTGAAATTCGGGGTTCTCGTAGGGCTGAGTATCCTAGGCCCAAAGGAGTGGGCTAGCGCGGCTTGGAGTAACAACGGACTTGAGGAAGAAAGATATCTAGCCCCGAGAGACGGGCTGACTACCAGACCAGGTATGGGCAAGAAGCTGGTATTATCACATGGAGAGTCACTCAATCGTCAAAGCATCGAATCTTATTTAGCATCTAGCTACCTCATTCCCCCTTTCCCTTCACCCTCACAGTAGCTCCTCTTCACTCCGGAGGGTGAATGTGTCGAAGATTAAGCAGCCCGAACGGTGTAGGATCGAGTCTCTGCTGAAGGGGGAATTCTGCTCACGAGCGACGCGGTTTGCACGCAACCAAATAAGTCAGGCTACTTTCCAACAGAAGGCCCCCCTATATTGTCCAGTCTGAGCCGGTGTTCAGGAGGTACTAGTACCTGGCCGAAGAAGAGGGTAATACGGCGATTACAGCAAAAACTGATCTATTCTTTACTTCTCATGTGAGGGTATGACATTAGGCGGCTTTTGCTAGGATACAAGGTCCCTCCACAAAGTAGCTGAACAGTGTCGCTGATTCGTAATGTAAAGTATGCAGCGGGATTCAGGGCAAAGAACATGCACAGCTTCCTTCCCTTAAGCAGCGAACAGCCTAATTCCGCTCGCTGGAGCACCAATCTCGCAAACCTCACAAACCCTGCAGACCTGTCCCTTGAACTCCGAATGATATTTCGCACCGTCAAAAGGACAGGCGACACTTGGGGAGCCGCCATATATTGGCGTGTGAGAAGAAGCGCAGACGTCGAATTCAGCGAATTGATCAAACTCAATGTCAATCTTGTCCTGCGGACTTCGTTCGCACTGGGACTTGATCTTCTTTGCCTATGAAGAGGATTAGTAATGGCAATTGTCATGCAATTCGGAGCGCAAAAGCGTTGCTAACCTGATCCAACAGCTTGGCCGAACCCCCATTTGCAAGCATGCGGTTAGCAAAGCTGAGGGCTGATGAGTAATTCTTGTTGGTGAAAGCCAGTTTCATGGCAGCCATGAGCGCAAGCTGGCGATGGGCAACTTCAAGCTTGGGTATCGTAAAATACGCTGAGAGCTCAAGACTCCGTTTGATGTTGTCTTCGCCCTCGGAAGGCAGGGCCCTTCGCTCCAGCTCCAACGCCATCGCTGTAGCGTACTCGGCCGCCGTCGTGATAATCTTCTTGGCCTCAGCAACGTCTTGCTGAGAGCTTACAGCGTTGACTAGTAGAGAATGTAAAATTCGCTTAAAGGTCTTCAAACCGTCGTCGAGTTTGTTCGATCTCATCGCACTGTAGCCTTCCTGTAAGTCAGTGGTGGCAATTGATTCTAGGTCCCGTGGTATGATGGGAAGCAGCTTCCGGGGATCAGTCTCCTCTACATTTCGGCGCACGTAGTTGACCAGAGGAGGCAATCCCGGAGTGGCTGGTAGGTATGTCTTGGAAGCTTGGTAGATTTCGAGGAAGCGGGGTTTGAGAGGTGCCAGGTTGACGGCGCCCACTTGCCGATTGAGAAGCTGCATAGCGGTCTCGAAAGATCCAGCAGCTGCATGGTCAGCAGCGATGGGAGAGTTGCGGGCCCATAGATCGGCTTCACTACTGCCAGCACCAGCGTCTGCACTGTCGACGTTGACGAAGTCAGACTCGACCTCAACGTTGATGTCGTCACCCATGTCCCAGCCTGCAGCATCTTCGTCTTCTTCTTCGCCCAGCTGGCCATCTCGAGTGACAGCCTCGTCCTCTGGGACGCCTTCAATGTGGTCAACCCCATTCGATATTTGCGGGACATCATCATCCACGGCTCCGACTTCGCCGAGAAGAGCTTTCTCGAAGAAGGAATGGGAGGCTGCTTTCACCGGCCAGTTGGCTTTGTGTGTGTGAACAATAGATCTTGGTGGTTTCAATGGCTTGCCCATCGTAGGCAGAGAGATTTGATCTTCCGTCAGCCCACTAGCCTCAAGCATTGTTTGGCATTCGTCCTCAAGTCCAGCGGCTTTGGCTGTCGCATATGCCAGAGGGTCTGCGCTGGTTAGCGTCGAGTCTTATGAAAGAGCGGCTGGTGCGAAAGACTTACATAGGTCGAGGTCCTGAAGCATTTGAACCCGGGCTTCGACGTCTCCCAGATACAAAGCATTTTGGAAGCGCGATTGGAAGTCACCACGGTGCTCCGCGATCTTGGCCATTCGGGCAAGCTTCTCTCCGTCGCCCGTTGAAAGATATAGGAAGGACAATTTGTCAAATTGCCGAAGTTTCTGGTAAGTCATTTCCACGATCGTGTGATTTCCGTGCGCCAGGGCCTCAGTACCCAGTCGGGTCCAAAGCTTGGGTCGGTCAAGCTGCTTAGCCATTTCCACAGCGACATCAAGGTTGCCGCACTCTATAGCAAGCTCAAATCTGGTCTGAGGGTCTTGCACAAATTGGAGAGCAATCTCTGGGTACCCCTTCTTCTGCAGGTACGAGATGATGCTTTGACCGACAAGACTCGATGTTTTAATAATCTGCAGCATCTCTTCGTAGTTTCGCTTGACAAGAGCAAGTTTGAAACGATATTCCGTGGGGTCAACGTCTAGCACTTTCGGTTTTGAGGCCCGATCCAAGCAGTATACACTTCGAGCTTTGACTCGCACTAGGTACACGGTCTGGTCGAGTGTTCTGACAATGCCATTGTCCCTGCAATGAAGTTAGCGCACTCCTTCAAAAGATTTACTCTGCCTACCCATTGAGTAATGTGTATTTGATATGATTAAGGGTCGAGTATAGAAGTACGCCGGCGTCATCCCATGCTGCAGATTTGATTCGGATCGTCTCGTGAAGCGTACTGACTTGCTCTAAAGACTTCGTAACAATCGTGACGTTGTGCTTGCTAAGTAGAGCTGCGTAAAGCCCATCGCTCGACCAGACAACGTATTTGACCCCAGCGACTGCTAGCTCAGAAAGCTGCTTCTTTTGCTGAATATCGTAAAGAACCACAGATGTAGCAGTAACCAAAAGAATGCATCCAGTCCCCCCGAAAAATACATCCGTGGTCCCTGGAGGTGGCTTGATGGTTTTCGTCGTCGAATTTGTGAGGTCTTTGATGTCCACTTGCTGACTTGACTGGGTGAACACTGCGAATCGATTGCGTGCCACGAATATAGCAGAATTGCCTTGACCCTTCTTAAAATCTGTGGGCTCAATCGCTCCAGATGCATCACGAGGGAGAGGGATCAGCTCGTAAGTACCATTGTCAATAGGGGACGTCACGAGTACGGCTCGCTCGGCTGGATTATAGGAAAGAGTCCTAGGTGGTACCCATGGACTGCCGAATTTCCGGAGAGACAAGATCGCAGGGGACTCGGCGTTCTTCGAGAAGTCGTACGAGCGTACGAACTTCTCTTTCGTGATGTAGAATAGCTGATTTTGATAATTGGCAGAGGCAGGCCTCTCTCTCTCCAGCTTGAAAACCATGACTCCATTGTCATGTCCAGCAGCGAACAGGTTTATCTCGGGATGAGCTGCGATAACCCAGAATCGATCGTTCTCGCGCTTAAACGACTGGACAGATGTCCGCTTGTTCAAGTCCCAGACCCGAATTGTTTTGTCTTCGCCAACTGAAAGAATGAGGTCCTGGTGAGGATGGAACAGACAAGCTGAAGAGTTCTGGAAATGACCGCGACAGGTGTCCACTTCCCAAGCCTTTGTTTCTGTAAGAAGTTAGTGCTACATTCGAAATGGAATTGCTAGCAGGCCTACCGCTCATTCTCCACAGCTTGACGAGTCGATCATCGCCCGAGGAGACGATCAATGGCAAAGTTGGGTGAAATGCGACCCAGTTCACGCCTCTGTCATGGCCCTCTAGAACAAACTTGACCACCGCATCTGTATTACCAAACATGTCCGCTTGGTTCGAATTGGCGCGAGCCATTTGGTCTTCGAAGGTCAAAGATGTGGGAGCAGATTGCTTTTTGCGCAGCCCCGAGATGTCCCAAACTCGCACTGATTGATCCAATGAAGCAGAGACGATGAGATCATCCTTGGGGTGGAATTGGGCGCACATGGTGTAGTGGTTATGCCCTGTCATCGTACAGACTAGCAAAAGGATATCAGCTTACGCTTCGCCGTAAGAAGCTTCTCCACTTACTCAGAGACCTGTTCTGCCAATTCCATATCCGGATTGTTTGGTCGTCCGAGCTTGACAGTATCCAAGGAAGTTCATGGTGGAAAAAGACAGTCCGAACGTAGTCCAAATGGCCATTCAAGGTGAAGAGACATCTTCGGCTCTGATACGACCAGACCTTGATCTTGTAATCGTCCCCGCCAGATACGAATAGCGGTTGTGTCTTGTGGAAGTCTATGCCTCTGACGGGCCCATCATGCTCCTCGAACCGATCTATCAGGGTACCCATCCGGTAGTCCCATAGCTGAATCGTGGAGGAATGTAAGGAGACGAGTATCCATGGTCTGGGATTGGTCAGCTTGGAGAAGGACTCGGAGGCAGGCTGGGCAATGTGCGGACCTCTTTGGGTGGAAAGCAATGCCTTTTGCTCTTGAGGATTTGGACTCGAACTTATTACAGAAATTGATATTAGCCTGGACTTTGGATTCTTTGAAGAAACACTGCGTCATGGTGTGCTACCTTTGTGAGCATATTGGGTGAGGACTGCATGTTGGGCGAAATCTATAGGGGAAGGAGACAGCTCTCCGGGAATGGCAGTCACAACATGTAGAAGAACTTCGGTGCTGCCTATTTTGTGCAAGTTGCAACACGCCACTGTTGCTTGACTCAAAAGAATGACAGGCGCGAATTGCGTTGCAGGGTGGTCAACTCTCAGAGGTGTCCAATCCAAAGCTTTTCGAGAAGCGAGGATCTGCGGGCCGGGTCTTGGCGTTGATTTCCACCATCGAACGTTACTTTACAGTCCTGACTTTGGTGACTGAGAACCACACCCTGCGAAAACCCTCATATTGCGTGATCGCGGAGATAATGCAAGTACTATTGAGGATCAACAATGTTCAACGGCTTGCAACATTTCTATTTCGTCATCCAATTGCAGGAAAGACTTATGTAGCTCAGATCGTTTGCCAGCAGCCTAAAACGTGTTGATATGCTACCTACATTCTTTCGGCCGAGTTGCCTGCTATGACAAGCTCTTGCTAAGGTGTTGCAGTGAAGAATAGTCTAGATGTATGTCGGTGATCAAGGCGGACAGTCCAGATGTACATCGGTAACCAAATTCTTACAATCCAACTCGGACGACTCGGTATTCTCCAACACTGTCTATAGACCTTCGTCAGTTGTCCTTACACTTCTTGAAGTTCTCTATGCAAAGACGAGTACTACGGTAATGCAACACTCATACATTCTCCGTTTGTGGTCTCCATGACTTCTTCCATGTGGGACAATGGCAACGAAATTTAATGCCATTTTTTTGAGCAAGATAGGAATTCATCCTTGCCATATAACCGTACGGTTCTTTCTTCTGTCCTTTTAATTTCCGAGTAGTCCTCTCCCCCTCATTCCTCTAAATAACTCCCTCCAAAAGACTTCGTTCAACACGAAGACACCGCCCTGTTCGAGACCATTCACCCTCGTGCGCCTTGTCAAAACTCCCTTAATCTCGCCAGGTCTGACCATGGATCCGGCCCAACCCCCAAGATCCGAAGCACCTGTACGGGGTAGAAGCTCGTACGTCCCACTGCTCAATGGTGCCACCAGCGCTGAGCTTGCTCAGCCGACAACTCCCTCCTCTTCCTCCTCCTCAATCCTGAGAAGTAGCACCATGGATCCGGAAACGCCAATCTTCAGTCCCATTCCAAGCCGATCATCCCCATCTCAGGTGGCTGAAGCCGGGCCTTTCACCACTAGCATGGCAATCGAAGTCGACACAACCCCCCGGGATCTCCTCGCAGAGATAAATCAGTATACTATCGAACGACCATCCAGCATGGAGGTAGCTCTCACAGGCAGACGTTCACATTTGTCTGGACCCTGGCAACGCAGACGCGAGCGCATGGAAACAGAAGAGCCGCAGGGAGCAGAGAGAGCGATAGAGGACCGCATCGAGCAACGACGCACAGAACGCCGAGCCCATAGGCACAGACTCCGCAGACACCGAGCCTCCAGTACGGATGTGCTAGCCGACAGCCTGAGCACCCTGAGCACGAACGAGCAGGAGCTGAACATCATCCGCGGAGCGAACATCCCAGGTATAACGCGCCAAAATCCATTGGATCCAGCTTGGGTCCATTGGAATGCCGGGAGAGCTCAGCCGATGAGGGACGTCGTGCAAAGCAATCAGTGGAGAGCGGGGGGGATGAATGTTGCTCGCGAAGAGGGTCTTGTAGGCGGAATCATGGCTACTGACGTCGAACGTGCGGATACTGCTTCTGTCTATGGTGGACCCACTGAGGATGCAAACATCCAGATGTCCTACCCTCAACTCCCCAATCACTCGCAGTCAAGAGAGAACTGACTGAGCGGAATAGATCAAGACTCCATTCCGAGAGATGCTACTCGCGACGCAATGACAGTCCATTAAATCTGTGAAGTTTTCGACTTTGAACATCTTGTAGATCAGTTCTTGTTTCAAGGGTTCCACGCTAGGATATTGAAAGGGCACTTCAATTCTTGAGTATATACGATTCGACATTACTATTAATGAACATAATATGTGCCATCTCGTCTACTTGCACGATTCTGTTGATGATATGTGCTGAGACAGCCAGGACCCAAGCTGTCCTTTGATTAGTATTACAGTTACTAAATGCCATGCATGTACAGTCTTTTCAATCATTACCCACAAAGGTCTCGGTCTCCTAAACCAGGTCCACTCCTCTGGGTGCCGGATCCATCCCACCAAGCTGCTTTTCCCACGGCACCCAGGTTTGATTACCGTAATTCGGCATACATTTGAGGGCCACAGGCGGTGTCGATTCCCACTCAATCCTCGCATCGCTCTCACCCCCTCGTCCCACCCAGCCAGAAACGTAGCCCTTCGCATCCTTGATCTTCGTCGCCGCCTCATCACTATACTCAACATTGACGATTGGTATCACTGCGATCTTCCCATATCCCAGATGCCACATCTCCGTGCACCAAGTCATCGGTTCGCCCTGCGGACATTCATGCTCATGCGAACCGCGGAATCTGATCTTTGACTCAAGAAAAGGTTTTGCGGTGAAAGCTGTAGCGCCATTCCAACAGGAAAAGACTTGAAATGGCTTCCCCTCCCAAATGCGTTCTCGCGCGATAGGGTTATTCCAAAAGATGTTCCAGGCTGAGTCCCAACTCCCGTCTTCCGGTATTTCGAAAAAAGTGTCACCGTTCATGCCGCGAGCGATCCAGACGTCGTAGAAGGTAGGGTCGGGGCCAACATACGTCCAATCCATACCGCAGACCATATCGGCATGCTGATAGCGGCGTTGGTGGATCAATTCTAAGATGTCCTCGGAGCAGATTGCTACGTCATTGAGGAAGATTATGGTGGTATCATCCATAGAGCTCCCTTCGTAATGATAGTCCATAAGTGGTTGCAGTGCTTGATTGCGCAGCTCCGCTAGACCTTTAATGCGATCACCTGCGTTAATGCGATCGCCTGCTGAAGGGTCGATGCCGCTCGAGTTGAAGTAGTATTTGACACCTATACATTCGATTTCCTTACGCAGCGACGAAAGGATCTCAAAGGTTCCGTCGTCCGAACGGCCTTCTATAACCGACAGAGCGCAATTTTGTGGACCGAGGAAGCGTATGCTTTCGACGATAGAACCGAACAAACGAGGAAGTAAACTCGCGCGCTGATGGAGGTCGAGCGCGAAGAAGTATTTTGGGCGCAAATTCGTGGTAGAATCGTGGAGCGTTTCTGAGGACTTGGTGTTAAGGTAATGATATCGATGGTCATTTGAAACCGGGCAGTCCAGTCTTGGAAAAGTCGTATCTTCCGGATCCATGATAGCTTTGATATAAGCTGGTACCGTATCGAGCAAAGTGGCATCGCTGTCCTTGAGAGCAGATTTGAATGGCGGGCTTGGGGAAGCAATTGCAGAAGCATTGTCTATTGCGGCAGTCGTTGTTTCGGTTGGAAGGTGAAAGCGTGATGCAGTGGTACTCTCTTCTGATAGCTTCTCGGTCTCGTTCGTGGACTCTCCGCCTGATGAAAGGATCCCATTGGGTATGGACGGTTTTGCGTTGAAGAAATCAGAGGTAAAGCTAATGAGAAGATAAAAAATGAGTAGAAAAAGGAGTACGGTCTTCAAACGTACACTGAACTTTGCCAGCATGATTGGCAGCAGGTGGCGTTTCAATGCCGCAAACGAGGAAACATGATTTTAAAGGGTAGCATATTCGCAAGCAGAGCGCCGAACATGAATGGATCTCATACAGAGATGGAGACAGAGAGAACGTGACGAACTATGAGAGGATAGAGGGATAGAGACGGAAGAAAGATAGGGACGAGGACGTGGATCCAGGATCCAAGGCAGCGTTGAGCGGCAGCATTTTCCTTAACTGATAGGGTATATTATTGTCACGAAGGATGCCAAGGGGTGTATGTCCAATTGACCAACGACAGTCATTCATTTCAGCCCAAGACTGTGCGTGTGTGGACTGGGTCCTCATGATACGTACGCACTTTAGTACTCCGGATGGTGAGTGTATTCACCGGAGTGTTGTATACGTCATGTCATGCAGAATGTATGCAAGGCTAGCGCGTGGGCCTCATGGACCTTCCGTCATCCGTTCTCCTGCAGTTCTAGAGCTTTACAAGACCCAATTTTTCCCCTCACTGATCATCAGAAATGAAATCACAATGTTCAGAATATCCAAAACAACCATGTTAGTTTGCGTACATAGATGGGCTCGACAAGCCATGAGAAATGTACCCCCCACTTCTTCGGAACGTGGCCGCTTTAGAACTATCAAGTGAGGAGGTGAGTAGGGGTGACACTTGCCTGTGATAGACATTTATTCTAAGGTACTTTTCAACCATGCGATATTCTCCTACCCTGTGATATTCTGCTACCCTGGGATACTTTTATCCTCTACGAGATTGTTTTACCCTTCGATGTTACTCTGCCAGTATCTATAGAAAAAATTTCACGTCGGAGTCAATGAAAGATGTATATTGATATACATATAGTAAGTATATTTAATACTCGTTATTCATATAGATAGATACTAATATATAATTCGTTTGTTGTCTATAAATAAATATCGTAAATATTCATATTACACCTTAGAAGTGAGATCAATATAAAAAGCCCTGCACATGCGCTTGTAACAGCCCTAACCCTACTTTCGGAAGGCAACCCTGTAGCTAAAGACCCTAGAATTATTTCCCGGGACATAGACTGAACTTGAGGACGGTCCAGTCAGCCCTCCAGGCGAGCTGGACCCTTTTCTTGGCGGGTGCCGGACTTTTGGTGCTGATCTCTGTAAATGGGATATTTCAATGATGCCACCAATGCGGCTGCAAAAGCTTTTACCAGTGTTAGTGGAATTTTTCTGGCTCTGGCATGCGCACGCGAACGCAAAAGAAATCAAAATTGAAGATTGGTTAATAATACATTATGTGCTCTATGATTTGTTCTGAGGACTTGCAGCAGTTGAACGGTGGAAAACAATGATAACATAAAAACAAAAAGTGAATGCCCATTCTCGGAATCGAACCGAGGATCTTTTCATTATCAAGGATTTGCCTACGAGTGAAACGCAGTACTACGAAATGTTAATTTTCTAACTTCGCGACCAAGGGCGATATTGTTTTCTTACCCACTATGCCAAACGGGCAGCGTATATTTTTTGGTTACTAATTCCTCAAATATTCATTACAGTAACTAAGATCTAAATCTGAGTATAAGGTTGTCGCGAAAATTTGTGGCAAAATATGACTTCTGGCTTGTTTCCGCGCAATCTCATTCTCAACATGAGCTATTTTCTGCACAGGTAGAGTTCGGGTATATATCTTTTTACGTATATATTCACGTGTACTGGTTACTACTTAGATTGAATATGCGCATGCCACTATATGTACTAGGTATCTATATAGTACTGTACTTGAACGGAATAACATTTATTCATTACTACCTCCTCCTCAATGGCAGTCAAGCTTTATCGACCTTCCGGAACGCCACGCACCCAGAACGCGGCATGGTATCTAAAGCACGCATCTTGATGTATGTAGTGCCGACGTGTATTTGGCATCACGCATTGCCCTTCCTCCATCCGCTTTGCCTTGCTTTTGCATTGGAGTTGCTTCCACACAAACAGTTGCGCTTGTAGCGGATAGACGTTGCTCAGTCGCGGTTAATAACCCTCAAACTCCTCCTCGGGTTCAGTAGCACCCCAAAGAAACTCGGCTCACCCGACAATTCCTCGACACTAGAGTTTGCCGTACTATTTCCCCCTATTGGCGCCTCCCCTGCCATGGGCAACGGTGGTACAGCGGTATATCCACTGCTTCCTGCTCCACTTCCCATCTTTCGACTGCTCTGATCAGTGCTATACTTATTTCTAGCACTTGAGCCTCCAGATGGCGTAGGAGCCAGGAAACTAGACTTCTCACCGCCTCCGGCAGCGGTGGCGCGTTGGGACATTGCAACGTGGTTCTTGTAGAGGGTAAGTTGACGGCGGTATACCCAGGCGCAAAAGCCAAGGTAGCCCGCTAACACTGCAAAACAGCCTGCGACTATCCCGGCGACGATGGCGCCGATGTTAGGGCCGCCTTTACCGTTGTTGCTGGCACTCGAGCCAGTGGTGGAGGCCGTGCCAGTCTCTGTGACCTCGGCACCATTGGAGCCGGTAATTGTGTATGTGATAGGCTTGCCGGTCGCTAGCGGTCCTGCTGTTGCACTTTCAGCTGGAGCGGTAACGGTTGCGCCACCACTGCCCTTGCCGCCAATGACTGACTGGACAGGGACCGGGACTTGGTATCCGTAGCTTCCTGAAAGACCAGAAATGTCTTTCTGCTGTGAAACCTGCTGATTTTGCGTGTCACCTCCAGTCAGGGGATTGTAGTTGTTCTGCCACTGCAGACTCGTTGCATTGAAGACGTAAAAACCGCTATCGCAGCCAAGCCCATTGGAAGGAGGACCAGTGTAGCCACCGACGACGATGATTTGGCCATTCCATATATTGCATGTATGCCCAGTGCGGCCCGGCGGTACGGATTGGCCTTTGGTGTCTACTTGGATCCAGGTAAAACTGGGGATTGTGAGGATCCACATGTCACTGTACTGCGTCTGGTTTCCATAAGGAATAAGATTTTGTCCGCCGAACATGTAGATGTTTGTGCTGGAACCATCAGGAGCCGAAAACGCAACGGCGCAAGGATTAACGCGGAGAATAGGATAAGCACCGGATGTTGATTGTCTATACCATGTTGAGCTGCCAACATCGTAGACATCTATTACGTTCATTTGCGTCTGAACGAGGTTTTACGTTAGCAGCGCAGCTGAAAATTGGAAATCGCACTGGGACTCACAAAGGACTCATTGGTTCCACCTGCCATGCTTACGAGGATGCCGTCGACGCCGTACCCAGGGACATATAAGATGACACCATCCGCTCTGTTCGGAAAGACTGCAGTATCTTGGATTCCACCCTGCGTTACGTTACGCCATACACCTCCACTACCAGCAGTACTGCCACCGCTAAGACTTTGTACACCATCGTTGCTATGGCCAGGAAATGTGAACTCCAAGAGAGATTTCAGGTAGATGCGATAAATCTGTTGTGACCATCCAGGTGTCGTATACGGATCTTGATGACCAGCAAAGTAGAATCCCCTACCTAGCTCAGGCACACTAACACCAGCACCCTCAGCAGATCCTAGAACAGGCTGATCACCACCGTCGCTATTATTGCCAGCAGAAGTTTGCGGATTCTGTGTTTCCGTCCACGTTGAGCTTGCTATATCGTATTGCCACAAGGAGTAAGGAGAGGGATTTGTAATTGGATCGCTCGAGTATTCACCGCCGTAGAGGTACAAGCTATCATACGAGTTCCAGAGGTAGCCATTTGATACTGGAGGCGGACCAGACGGCTGAGGAAGCCCTGCGATGACGGGTAATGCGATATCCCAAGACTTGGTTACATCTATCGTCAAAAAGTCGTTGTTCCAAGTGTCCGACATCTGATCGGCTGTAGTCGTGGTGTGCCCTCCGTAAAGATAGATTGTGCCATTGACGAGTGCACTCTGCTGGCTCCAGCGATTGCACACATTTGTGTCTGTAATAGCCTGCCGCGTCACCAATTTCCCGTCGACAAACTCTTTCTTCTGAGGCCCAGATCTCCTGATGGCACCCGCGTTTGCCCCTATTATGCTTGGTCCTGCTATTCCCAGAAGTGGTGTATCATACAGCAAGGGCATTGCCACCAGCAGTACTAATGCCAGCATCATAAGTCGCGATGAGGAAAATGCCCGCCACGAAGTCGTCCACTCGTTTTCGGATGTAGCGAATTCAAATTGATCCGAAGACTCTGACCCGTTGGGGGATATGGGTGACGCATCATCGCTCTGCAGTGAATCAAATGAATCTGGCTGATTGCGGAGCCGTTGTGTTGGGCGACTGGTGAGGGAATCTATGGCGGTCCTGTGCGCGTGACTAGTTTGGGCATCCAGCATCGTATCGACATCGAGCTCCTTGAACGCGGAGACTTTTGCACGACGTCTTCGACTTGCTGCATGTTCCGAAGATTGCTCGTTAGGAAACGATCGTGTGTAGGTATGGATCGGTCTTGCGCGTACTGAGGGCGCTTTTAACCCCAGGTATTCTGCTTCACTTGGGAGAGGTCGGTATGAGGTGGTATCACTGTCCATGGTCTAGGAGTACAACGGTGTGCGGTCTTCGATGGAGGCAGTAAGTAGCTGTCATTATCATAGGTTGTAGAAATAGAGGTTGGGCCTCCGTGGCTATCCTGATGCAATTTCGAGTTGCCCAGTACCTAGCGATGCCATGACCGGGGAAGAACCAAGGCAAACAGCGCTATAGCGAACGTAGTTTAGCGTACTGCTGCTATTGAAGGAAACCCTGCACGCGATTTCCCAATCAACGTTTAAAAGCCGGTGAATAGTCCGGCAGATCTTTATCTCTGCCAATTGCAGTTGAGTAGCATGATATAAAAGGAAAAGTCAACGATGGGAAACTTCCTGCTTACAGAAAAGATCAGCATTCCAGCGCCACCAGCCAGTTTTCACTCCCACTAAAGTCTTCTGCGCGATCGTAAATCGGAATTTCTTTGATTGCTGTCAAACGCCGACGTGTCTAAAATCTAGGAACCATTTTGGGTCCTAAATCTGCGCCTTCTAGAACAGAAATCTAGGCTTTCGTATCAACTGGGGCAATTGGCTGGTAGAAGCACGATGAGAAGCGTGTATCGAAGCAAATAATGCACATCAAAGTTATTATTAGGCGTTTGACCGGAGCATTAGATTCAATTTTGAACCTTCGATGCTACGAGAGATATTAAAGGGTTGTTGGACATTTGCTCCTGCTTGCCTCCTTCTACTTCAACAATCTGCCATTTGGTTTGTAAAGGATAGGCCCAATACAGTCTCATCCTCCCTCAGTCCTGAAAGCTTCACGCTCTCAACCCAAAGCTGCTTCTGCTTGGCCTCATCCCTCGCTAGCGTGAAGACTGTCTACGGTCTATTGTTCTTACTCGTAGGCCTGACAAAAATCCGTCTCGGTGAAATGATCCGCCGAACATCGATACTTGCCCACTTGTCTCCTCCACTTAACCTTACATTTCATCAAGCCACCGCCAATACGATTTCCAGGTACGCATCCGCTATACAGACTTCTACTTGTACTAATATATTTGAGTAGGATGGAACAGTCTTTCCCTCTAGTCCCGCGAGGCTCAACATCATTCGATTCTGCTCTGACTACACAAGAAAGACCTACAACTATAGCATATCCGAGTGCCCCTACTCCAGATGCCAGCCCAAAGCAAGTCCAAGAGTTCTTTGAACAATGTTTCCTCGCCCATAGAACACATTTGGGTGAGATAGAAGCAGAGAAAAAAGCAGCACTACTGGCGGAGAAACTTTGTATAGGTGGTATTGGCCTTTATATGTTGAGCAAGGAGACTCTCGTTGGACACTTTGGTGGTGAGGGAGAAGTTATTTATACTATTGTTCAATCTGGACAACTTGGTTATGTGAGTCGATACTCTATACATCATTTTCAGCTCCATTTATTAAGTTCTTAGTACAGGAAGGCGGCCCATGGCCTGCTCTCAAAGTTCTCTCAAAGATTTTCTTTCTGGTGGCGGGATGCAGTGGTGCATACCAATACGGCAAAGAATCCAAAGACAGGAACCTTATCGTCACAGTTGTATTCGAGGCCCTCAGCACTATCATCCTCGCCTTCCATAGATTCTGCTCTTCCGATAGAGTCGTCCTATCAAAACGCTTCTGGCCAGAAAACATCAAGATCCGAAATAAGACCGCAGCAGGGGTCCTGCCGTTTGTCCCCTGGTGAAGAAGCCTATGAAGACACGAGCAAATTCCGGAATGATATCAGGTTTCGGCGTCAGTTTCACCTAGACATAGATTAAGACAATGTCGTAAGAATAATCAATAGTCTTTCCACCACACCACATTTATGAGTCACATCATATTGATTCCTTAATAAATGATAGCAGTATCTGAAGATCTATATCTATAGATTAATAGGCTCTATATTAGACGTTTATATAAAGTCTATATTAATATCTAATAGTATAACGCTTTAAGTCGAATCTTTTATATACTTATTAATTATCGAGTATTATTTAATTAAGAATCTACGTTTAAATCGATTCTTTTAATAGATTTATTAATATTAGATATTACGAATATATAATATAACTATAGAATTCTATTATTTAAACGAGATTTATACTCTTTAACGCTACGATTAACGATATTTATACTTTCTTATAATTTTAAAATACTAGTCGAATTTCTATAAACTTTATATAAGTAATATTATATCGCTTCCTTACTAGGTTTCATTTTTGCACTCCCATTCAGATAAGCAGCTTTCGGATGCTTGCCCAGGGTTCCTTCTTCGAAACTGGAATTGAGAAGGTCTTTCGCCGATTTCTTTGGAGTGCGGAAGTTTCCATTTGGTGAGAGTATTGTGGTTACTACAGCAAGGGGAGCCAGCATCCAATGAAGCACAAATCGTAAAGCGGCAGGCGACTCCTTGAACAAGCCACTATCTCCCATTGCTCCCGGATCGACGGCAAGGACTGAAATGTCGGAGTACTTTGTGCCCGCGAGACGACGCTGAAGTTCGTACCTAGGACAAAGTCAGCGACAGCTAGACTGCTCTGACAGGTGCCATACATGAACATAACCATCAGAGTCTTGCTCATACCGTAGCGCCTCATGCCAGCTTTGTACTCATCACCCTTAGCGGCCTTGCTTGGAGGCTTCGCTAAAACTTGTGGGCCGCCCTCTGGAATGACTGTCTTGTGCTGTTCATTTGTGATGTGGCCACTGTTCACATAATAGGAAGGATCATGAGTCCAGCTGGAGACAACGACAATGCGGCCCTTTGGGTCCATGCTCTGGAGTAGCAGGTTGGTAAACAAGAAGTGTGAAAGGTAGTTGACAGCGAAACTAGCCTCCAGACCGTCATCGGTGCTTTCATGCCTCGAGTATCTGGATAATATATCCGGAGTCAGCAATGCCTATTTCAGGGGTATCCCGAAATTTACAACATGTTGTCTAGAGAGTAAGCCCTCCCAAGACATTTTCTCGAGGGTCGGGATTGAATCCGAAAAGGGGATAAGAACTCCCAAAATACGTACGCTGTAAAGCCGCATTAAGGACTACAGCACGAATGTGAGGAATCGAGCCAGACGCTACTCGCTGATTTAGATCTTTGGTGGCAGCGCGGACGCTGGCAAGAGTGCTAAGGTCTACGGCAATTATCTCATGATCGTTTGCGTTTGATGAACCGGCGAGAACTTTCTTGAGGGTGTCCGCTGAGGCAGGAATGCGGACCGCGAAGAGGCCTTTCTTGATTACGATTCCCCTGTCAGTATTGCTTATTTGAGAGGGTCCTCTGAGCCTTGAACCGTGTGTCGAGAGTAGACTCTCCCAATTTCATACATGTCTCAAGACTCAAGATTTTGCTTATAATATGAAACAGGGACACCGAAAATACGTACGTAGTCTTTGGCATAGGAGGATCTGAGAAATTGAGAGACGAGATTGGAACCAAGTCCCCAATTGGCGCCAGTAATGACGAATGTGCCTTTCATGTTGTGCAATGCTCAGACGAGTAGGCTTGGGACTAAACAAAGGAATGGTACAGGAGGACAGTGGTAGACGACCAGAGGTCGATCATGCAAGAAATACCACAGTTGTAAGAGGGCGAGAAATAAAGAGTCTATCAACCAGCAGCGGAACGTTCCCCAATGTTGGTAGAGTAAGGCCTACGAAGACGGTCACTGCAGGTCACATTCACATGCACTCAATAATTTTGTTCGACCTAGGTACCAGACGCGTTCAATTAGAATAGGTAGTGCTTACCGTCCGCCAAGCTATAAGATATGTCAAGTAATCTTACCTCAATCTCACACACTAATTAGAATATGGGGTTCAAGGACAGCAGGGTACTTAGGTAATTCTGAAGTAAGATGAATCTCTATTAATGAATCTCTATTAATATAATTTAGTCTTGAATGAATTACCTACGTTGACCTACCTCATGCTTTTCAGATCTACCTCACCACGCGGTTCCAAAAAAGCCTACACACCCCAAAATCTGCAAATCTACCACAACTTGTCAACGAGTGGTCATAACAAAAAGCTTCCGCTTCATGTGTTAAAGATCGCCGCAAAACATGTTTTGTAAAGACAATAATGATAGATTTATTTCAAAGAGTAAGGTAGAAGGATTGCTTGGCGTGTGCAGGCTTCTTTTTTACCCGCGAGCCTAGCAACGGGCTGGTGCCGCCAGAGAACGCCAAGCATGACATACATTAAGGTCGGCAGGGGTTTTTTCGTAATGGTCCATGTAGGCTAGTTATATAACAACGATACCATAAGCATTATTTGTAAACAAATATTCATTACAATATTTATCGTATCTACCCTGCAATTCTCTTACAAGATTTTCTCATATTAGGTATATTTCAATATCATGATATCGTAGCTTCAAAATCCTCCTGGGAGTCTCCTGAGAAAGCGAGTCTTCTATGAATATTTCCGTAAATACGAGTGCCAAGCCTCGTTTTCGGGATCTGGCTACTGTAAATTACATCCACGCTTTTTTATTTCTGACTTCAGATTTGAGCGATTTGGCTAAAGTTCTCGCGGGGGTGATATTCCCGGGATACTTACGGGTATGGTGGGGGGGTGTTGTAATGGGGTGTAGAGTGTGATGGGGTGGGGTAGAGTGTAAAGTATAGTGGAAAGGGTTGATAGTAAGCTAAGATGTAAATTACAGCTTAGTCATTAGTGGTAAGACTGAGAAGATCTTCTGATTTAGAGATCTTCTGAGCGACAAATCTTCTAAGATTTAAAAATACTCCTAGGATCTCTGTAAAATACGATCTTGTTTCACACTATAGCTACTTATACCCTATGTCTTGTAACCACGTTTCGAAATATTCTTCGCCTACAATCTTGCCAAGATTCTCCGGGGATGATTAGTAAAACCCCCCTGCCGACCTTAAAGTAAACAACGGCCGAGACTACCTAATCTACTCCTCTACTCCTCCCCAAAGCGCACGTTCGGTTGCCTTTTATGCACCCTGCTTCGGATATCGCATCGGCCGTGGGAACAAAGCGAATCCCAGCGGGGGGAGCTAAAGCATCGGCGATAATACCTACTTACCTTACATGACCAACTCGTCGCCAACGGCTATTCGGCCGAGGGAAGGATAATGGCAAAAAGATTGATAATCAACCACGCAAAGGCTTCATAAGTGACTTCTAAAACCGAGGACACCCCGGAGTTACTTCACAAAAAAACACACACACACACACACACACACACACATAAGGCTTCTCACGAATCTCAGCAGTCGCGTGCTCGCACCACCCACGGCTTCTCCACCCTGGCGCGTCCCCACGTACGCAAAATGACAAACTTCAACATCGCCATCACCTCGGACAACGTCTGCCCGTGGTGCTACGTCGGCAAGAAGAAGCTGGAACGCGGCATCTCCCTCTACAAGGCCGCGCATCCTGCCTCCGACGATAAATTCACGACGACATGGCTTCCGTTCTACCTGAACCCTGCCGCGCCCAAGACCGGCGTCAACAAGCGTTCTTACTACAAGTCGAGGTTCGGCGATGAGAAGGCGGCGATGATCATCGAGCGCTTGGCTGCCGTGGGCAAAGGTGCTGGTATCGATTTCAGCTTTGGAGGCAAGACTGGCAACACGAGGGACAGGTACGTCTATTTCCGAGCCGATCGCCCCTTTGTGGTATCGAGGTAGAGTCGCAAGACATGTTTCGGGAGCGAGAAGACCCTTCTACGCCGGAGACCTGTCTTGCAACTCCATTACCTACCTTGAACAAGCAATGCTGACTCCGAAACCCGCGTAAGTCACCGTCTGGTCGAGCTGGGGAAGACGAAGGGCGCAGAAATGCAGACGAGGGTTGTGGAGGAGTTGTTTAAGAGCTATTTCGAGGGAGAAGGAGATATCACGAGCCATGACATGCTGAAAGAGGCAGGTGTGAGGGCTGGCTTGAAAGAGGCGGAAGTGAAGAGTTGGTTAGAGAGCGATAAAGGAGGAGAGGAGGTGGACAAGGAGGTAGCAGAAGCGCAGACTCGCGGTGTGAGTGGGGTGCCGAACTTCGTGTTGCAGGGGAAGTACGAAATTGGTGGGGCACAGGATGCAGAGGCATTCGTGAAGGTGTTCGAGAGGGTGAAGGAGATGGAGGAGTCATAGTCTTGGAAATGAGGAGCTTTCTTTTGTCCATTGCTTCCCGGACACCCTCTCGTTGCGTTTAGCGAATCATCTCTTTACACACAAATCGCTTCTGATGACCCATTTCTCGCCCTTTCTGACGGTCTTTCCTTCGTGCAAGAGACAGTCCTGGCCGTGTTTGTGCAAAAGAGCCATGCCAACTTCTAGGTCAACAACGACAGGGTCTGTGTCAATGCCTTTCCCTGAAAACTTCTTTGCCGGGCCAAGCTCAGGGTAAAAGACCGTCTCCCCTCCAACACAGCCCGTTGTGGGTCCAGTGAGGTAGATAAGTAACGTCCAGGTTGTCCTTGCTGGGGTTGGCGGAGTAGACGAAAGAGTGATATTGTTTGACTCATCATCTGTGATTGGTCAGCGGACTCTACCACATGTTGCAAGCAAGTTGTTGTCGCTGAGCATAATAACGCTACATACAAACAGCCGTCTTCCTCGTATTCATATTTAAAAAAACATGCACCAAGATCAAAACCGGTCTGCTGCAAGCTCCACGATGCTGTCTGGGAGTGCCTACAGGACAAAGGCCACGACTGTCATGAGCCAAGGGAAAAGGTGGACCGGCCAAGACTGAAGTGGACGCTCCAAGTTGGGCGCACACGACCGAGGATCAAACACTATGTCCACTAGGTGGCTGTTTCAGATGAAGCTGTCGACTTGTCGCAGTCTATGTCACGGACGTGTCTCTGTGGAAAATATATAAGTTACGAACTATCTGAGCCTATGCGTGAAAAGCTTACCTGGAGACCATCTTCCCTCGAGAAGCTCTTCTCACAGACCGGGCAAGTGAAGAGATTCACCTTAAGATGCGTTCTCTGATGCCTTTTCAGGTCATGATTCCGCTTGAAACTCTGGGCACACTGATCGCACTTGAAGGGTCTCTCAGGTCTCTCAGGTCTCTCAAGATGTGTTCTCTGATGCCTTCTCAGATCATGATTTCGCTTGTAACTTCGGGAACACTGATCGCACTCGAATGGTCTCTTAAGGTGTGTTCTCTGATGCCTTTCCAGGTCACGATTGTGCTTGAAACTTTGGGGACACTGATCGCATTTGAAGGGTTTCTCACTAAGCTGTGCTGGTTGCGGATTCCCATCCATCTGTTGCTCCAGATGTGGTGCGCGGCCGCGATAGTAGCCAGCCTTTATTGCTTCCTGAAGATACTTTTCTGATATGTACGAAAGATCATTTTCTTGTTTGCTGACCGAATCCGTTGGATTGTTTGAGTTGTTCTCGATCGGTCCGCTCATGGGCCCTGTGAGAGTATGTGGAGCATGTGTGGAGCCGCCATTGAATGGATTCGACGGTGACGTGGGAGGGGACGAGGTTGCTGATTGAGCGTTGATAGGCGATATCCGAGACGCTTGTGGTGGTGGTGATGGGCTCATTGGGCTCTGCCGGACCGGCGATGATCAAGGGTAAGGCAAAGGACAGAAGAAGGTCACCCAGTTCCGAGGATCACTGGGCTGAACGTGACCGCCGAAGATGCAAAACCGACGGCTTGATTGAGATTTTGGAAGAAATGAACGCCTCACGCGAATCAAATGCAGGATATCAATGCGGTGGTGTTTGAACTAGGATATTTATGGTACATACAGTGCTGACCAAAAAATTGTCCCTGGCCTGGCGAAAGTCAACGATGCTAGGGGAAAGAGCGACGGACGAGAAACCTACCGTAGCGATAGATTCGGATACGTGGATTGAGACCACAGACTTGACCTCCCCAAATCTTCTTCGCTCCTTCATATGTAAGACCATTAGGTTCGACATTCTCTGCCGAGCCACTGATAAGGGATCTAAGTCCTGTAGAACCCCAAAGCTGTTCGGCAAAGGCAGGGTCATTGAATTGAATGCGGTCATTGAGCCTGATTGCTTCACCTTCTTTGGGTTTCGCAGGGGTAGTGATCAATGGAAGTGAAGACAAGAAAGAGACATATTTCTTGCACAGCGTTGAGGTAAAGAGATTGCGGATGAGAATGATCTGGTCCTCTAAAAGTGTTTCTAAAGCAAGATCTGTTGTAGGAATTAGTGGTTGTAGTGGAGGCCAACCAGGCGCGGTCTCCTGTTCTTCAGGTGGCCTTCGCGATGATTTAGTTGTGGTCTTTCGACGAGACCGCTGAGGCATCACTATGGGCAAGATAGAAGTGAAGCCAATGCGAAGATTCTACGCGTCTCGCAACTCACAGGGTTGTCACGAGTCATGACAGGAAGTAGCACTAGCGCCAATAGCTAGTGCGAACTCTTGGCTTTTTTGACGCACGATTTCCTGAAGAGGAACAGTAGTGAAAGAAAAGGAAGTAACAGCTGACACAACCTTCTGCCAGATTTCACGAACAACAAGAGCAAAGAAATCGTTCTAGGCATAGAATCATTTTTGAGACACGTTACAGCACCCAGGAAGATGCGAAGACGGCCTTAGCCATGGAGGAGGAACGCTCAGAGGGCGCCGCGCAGACTCAGCCAGTAATTCCACATCAAACCCTTGGGTCAGAATCACAAGACGCCATGTCAAACATTGGGGTCCAGGCAGTATCGATCCTCCAGCAAGTCGCACAAGAAGCCTCAAAAGCTGCGGAACAGCCCAACGGCTTCAATATCTATGAGGAGGAGAATGAATCACAGAATCCCTCAGCAAATTCTGTAAGGAACATACCAGAACAGGGCCTACAGCGCCTTCCGGACGACTATTCAACGATCTCCGCTTCTTTGGAAACGCCTACAGCCTCTCTCGCAGCGATTGCAGGTGACACAGCTACTGAGGGCGATGTTGGTTACAGCATAGTCCCATTCCCAGATCTCGAAGAAGGACAGCAGGCTCTTGACGACAACCCACTGTCCTGGGTGGGTGCTACAATCGGTGGTGGATCCTTTGGGGGTTCTCAGCAAAATGAGGCTTCATCTGGTGTAGAAACAGAACAGCACCAGATACAGGCTTTTGCGAAGCTCGAATTTGACGATGGGGAGTTCTACATGAACACATATGCGGTAGAGATTGGGAGAGATGTACATGCGGCTCGCCAGGCAGCTGATCTCCAGGCTCGTCAGGACACGGAAACAAAGTCTAGGAAACGAAGTGCAAGCGCGGGTGGTTCCATCACGTCAAGCAAGGTCAGCCATAGAAATGGCCAGAACATAGCAAGTAGCGCCCCCAGTGAGAGTGGGGGTGTCATAGCTGTCGATCATTACGAGAGTGAGCCTACGAGGAAGCCAAGGTCAAGAAAGCCCAAATCCTCGAGCTCGTCATCGCAGCAGCTGTCTCGAAAGTCCTCGATGCTACTTTCCAACGGTAAGACGGACTACACTGCTCTTGCCATGGCTTCGCTCATGGGCCATGACTCGGAAGCCAGTGGCTTCGGCCCCAATAGCCCATTGCCGGCTCCGGAATTGGTGCCCCTGGTACCAGTACACCCGCCAGCTTTACCAGAGGGAGCCCCTAGCGGCGGTAAAAGTATATCAAGGAAACACATTAGGATAGCCTACAACTTTGAAGAGAATGTTTTCGAGGTCAAAATCTTGGGCCGGAATGGAGGTTTTGTTGATGACGAGTGGTACGCTCAAGGGGATGTCCAGACTCTTATGAATGGAAGCATCATCCAGATTGGCGGAGTGGGAATACGCTTCGTGCTGCCTGATGTCGCCCCTGGTGAAACTGGTGCTGAAATAGGTCTGAGATCGGATCCGATGTCTGGTGGAGAAATGAGCTTCGATATGGCAGAGAGCATTGAGGATGAGAGTGATGTTGATCTTGACGAGGACGAAGAGCGCGGCCGTACGAGGAACATCAAAAATGAGGAAGAAGAGGAGGAGGAGGAGGAGGAAGAGGAAGATGAAGAGGAGCCAGAGGTGGTAAGAATAAGAGCCAAGGGTAAAAAGAAGTCTGAACCCGAACCAATGCCTGTGACGAAGCGCAAAGGTCCAGGCCGGCCGCCGAAGAACGGCATCATTTCAAAAAGAGAGCAGGCATTGTTGGCAAGACAGGCTCGGGAGGATGCCAAAGTTGTGGCAGATCGGGGTTCTGGAGCTCTACCTAATCGCGGTAAAGTAAAGGGTGGCAAAGATACTAAGGCCGTCAAGAAAGAAGAACCCTTACTGCAAGCAAACGGGAAGAGGAAATATACCAAACGAAAAAGAGCTGGAGGCACCGATGACCAACGAGGGGTTCGTGAAAGCACTGAGCAAACAGACTCGGTCCCACCAGAGCAATCCATCGCTGCAGTTTTACCCCCAAAACCTGCGAAAGAGAAGAAACCACCTAAGCCTCCAAGGTCCCCGTCTCCTGTCTTTGATGAGGCCACATTGACTCCAGAACAGCTCACCAAGCCAACACAGAACTACATTGTTCTGATTCATGAAGCCCTCTCGAACTCTGAGACTGGCGCCATGGCGCTGCCCCAGATCTATCGAGCCATGCAAAGAAGATACCCGTATTTCAAACTTCGTGCAACGACACTAGGATGGCAAAGTAGTGTTCGCCACAATCTCTCCCAGAACGCTGCTTTCCGTAAAATTGAGCGGGATGGCAAAGGTTGGATGTGGGGCTTGGTCCCCGGTGTTTCCATTGAGAGGGAGAAGAAAAGGAGGGCGACGCCGCCTCCAGTGTCACAGCAGCCTTACTACCCTCCAGGTCCGCCACCGATGCAGTATCCCTATTCGTATCCAAGCATGCCACCTCCGAATGGGCGTGTGCCGCCAAATCCTTACGGTATGCCTCCTGGCATTCCACCCGCCCATATGCCTCATGGACTACCTCCTCAAGGGCCGCATGGCTTTCCATTACCTCTGGTCAATGCGCAGAGCGAGTCGACTTACCAATCACCATATGGATCTAATCCGTCATCTCAACTATCATCAGCGCCCGCTCCTCAAACGCAACAAGACTCTAATACTAATGGCGCCAACGGTCACTACCCTAACCCCACATCGCAGCCTCGGGTGCAGGCACCTGACAAGGATCATGAGACATTTGGACCGGCGCCAAGTCCTTCGTACGCTCCCAACCAGCCGAAAACTGGAGCCTTGACTGGCTCATTGGGCGAGTCAAATAGCAATGCACATGGCCAAGACGTTTTTCAAGCCGTCGCCAGATACAAGAGCGACTTCATCGACGGGATGCCAGACAAGGCCAAAGCAGAATTTCTCGTCACGTCAGCCATTAACCGCACCCTCGGTATCTCAAACCCAAAGGATACTACTGCAGACGAAGCAGAAGATCCGCAGGTGAAGGCAATCATGAGCGAGATTGCGACAGTCTTGAGTGATCTCAGCAAGAAACGTATGGAGACTCAACGTCGAGCTTCCGATGCCATTCCGCCACCTTCGAAACCGAGCCCTGCGCCTACTGACAATGATGCTGCTTCGTCACTTCCAGCAGCAGCTTCAAAGGCTGCGGAGGGTGCGGTGAAGAGTTCTTTCGCGAATAGCGATGCTTATAGGCGGAATAGTACTGTCGGAAAAGAAGCTGCTGAAGACAAGGGCAGCGGTAAACGGCCATTCGAAAATGGAGACCGCGATGAAGTCACTGATAATGGTCAGCCAGAGGCAAAGAGGGTGGCTATCGAAGCGTAGACCGTTGACTTCGGACAAAAGTACCTCTCTTTGGCTTGCTCGGGGCTCTCTGCATGGGTTTAATGAGGACATCTTAGCGGTGGCATTTTACATGCATATGCATGGCACGGCGGCACGTTTTGTTATTGGCGGATACCCTGGACGTGAAAAATATGTAATTCATATAGATATAGCATAGTCTAACCAACTAGCTAACTAGAGAAAAAAAAATCCGAATCATACCATTGCCTTGTCCTATATTCCGAGGACTTGCCCAAACGCCTCTTGCACTCCCAACTCCAATCCTACTCGTAGCACGCCGCAATGCAATCAACGTATCGTAAATCAAGCAAGTCCGGCCTCTTTATCTCAATAGCCTCATACGGCGTCTAGGACCCATTCGGTTTTTGGACTTGCCCGGCGCTGCCTGCTCAGACTCACGGCCCATGCAACGGTCCATGAGAGCAGGGAAGGCTTGATTCCAGGACGAGAGTCAGAAGCATTATTGTAAGGGTATGCAATTACAACGATCGGACGGAAGTTGATCCCATTCCGGTCCCCCTTGGCTACCATGGGTTTCTCACATGGCCATCTCAGCCTGCAGCTTCCGCAACTCCTCCTCCTCGTCCTCTTCTTCCACCGGCGCTTTCGATTTGCCTTTGACTAAATAACAAAACACCTCGTCAGCAAAGGGTTTTTTCGTCTTCTTTCTTCGACAATCCATTGATAAGTGGTAATACTTACGTTCTCCATTCGCCGCTTTGGGCAACCGGTTCAGACTGTCCGCCACAGGTACCGTGCCCGTTCCCAGCATCTTTTCGTCGAGATTTTCCTGCTCTAGCGCCGCCAGATCGGCCTCCAGTTCATCCTCGTCGATAGGCTCCGTGATGGGCATCGAGGTGATGGCGTTGCCGATTTCTTGGGTGAGTTCGTGCTGTTCGCGCAGTTGTTCCCTACGGCCACGGTATCAGTATTGGCCCTTCCCTAAAAGGTTTGAAAAACCAAGTGAGACCCACATCGTCGTATCCACATCCTCCATGGTCATCTTGCCATGGATTTGTTTCATAGCGGCGCCGGCGTTCTTCATGGCGACGAGGGTTTCTTGGTTGATGTTTGCGGATTCGATGGAGTAGATTTGCTGCTCGAGCATGGAGATTTGGCCGTTGGTTTGTTCGAGGGAGTGCTCGTGTTGCTTCTTGCGTTTGAGGGCGTTGCGGGCAGCTAGGCACGGAAATATTAGCACGCGTCTACTACCATCCCCTTCTACCTCTTGATGGTGGTATATTAATCTACAATGCCCAGCAGATCGGCCACTCTGCGACAAATGGCTGCGTACCAGTCTTGTTCGTAGTGACATTTTCCCTCGCTATTTCGTCCTGCTTCGACATCTGATTCTCTAGATGTCTCTCTCTCTTCTGCAGCATATCGAGCTGCTGCCGCAGATCAAGTATAGCTTTCTTGGGTGCATCTTTCCTCTTCTGCCCGCCATTACCGCCGAACCAGGCTCCCCACATGTTGATCGCTCTTGTCGTTTGCTCGACTTCAGACCCAAGAGATCATCGGCCCTTCGCTATCGATTTCTGGTGCGTCAAGGTCCTGGTGGAGGGCAGGTGTCGTAGAGAAGGTGCTTAGGTTCGATGATCAGGCTTATCCGATGACCTGTAGATTGGGGGCAAGAGGGCCACAGTCGCTTCAGGGTATGAATGAGCCTGAATCAATAGGGGGGAAATTGAGAGACGCGTGTATGGTGATCTAGACTTAGGGAGTTATTCTTTGCTGCCTTGTGTGGGTGTGGGGAATGGGAAAGTCAGGCTTCTCAAAGCATTTGTCTATGACATCGGCGCTAACCCATGTCTAGCACATCACGTGACAGTGTCTCGAAGCGCGAGCCGGGAGCACTGACTCCAACCCCTTTGCATACGCGTCGCATAGCACGCACCATGGTCTGAAGCTCAACAGTATGGGCTCTGTAACGCCCACATCCATGTATCGTTCTTTCGACCTCTCAATGAAACCATGAACAACGGGCCCCTCCCCACCCGCATCGTCTTCCTCTCGGACCTCCCCACTCAAGCCCACGGCACCAAAGTCCGTTTCCTGGGCTGCGTAACGCGATACACCTTCTCCACTGGTGTACTAGAACTACAGCATGCCTATCATCTTCCTCCAAACCAACCCACTGTTGCTTTGGTGGACGTCAATGTGATTTTGGAAGGCTTGGAGAGAGAAGACACGCAAGTGGGGGCTTGGGTCAATGTTCTGGGCTACGTGGAGGAGGTGCTGGAGGAGGGGAAGAGAGAACGAGGGCAAGGGAAGGGGAAGACGGGGTTAGCAAAGAGGAAGGGGGATAGGATACGGGAAGGGCCAAGAGCGGGGAGAGTGAGGGTGCGGGCGGTTGTGCTATGGAGCGCAGGGGGAGTGAAGATTGGGGAGTATGAGAGGACTCTGGAGGAGAGGCTGGAACTGGACAAGGGATCTCGAGAGGGTGATGCTTAAGGAGCCAATCGATACCTGCATCAGAAACCCCGAGGTGGCTTTCCATGAGGCCATCGTTTAGTGAACTGGTAGGGTCAGAAGCGAATGCCTCCAGAGATCCCCTTTGATGGCGGCTTCCCCTTTGAGGCGTATCAGCGGCACCATGCTTCTTGACATGAGAGCATTGATTATACCGCGAAGAAGACAAATATACGCCTTAAAAGATAAATATAAAACCCAGAGAATTGACAAAGGTCGAAAATCTTCAAACAGTTGAATACCACAGGCTGTTCGTGATGCATTATGAATAATTCTCCACGTCCTTGAAGGCTGGGTTTGGAGTACATGTACAACTAGAGGACCATTCCTTTTCTTCGTAAGTCTCAAACGCCGTGGAATACCTTTTTGTTGTTCCTTCAATAAAGAACCTCTGAGATTCATGCAATCGCTTCGCGAAGCAACTGTCATGTGAAATATTTCTATACAGACGCCATCATGCCAGAGAATGGTAGTCATAAATCTTGATATTCACCTGCCACCAGTCCCTCATGTACAATTGACAGTGGTGTCATTGGCACAGAAAAGCCCTGTAGTAGGCTCTATACGTCTCAAGAATCACTCTCTTAACTGCAATGAAACCCATCAATCACCGGTTCCTCTGGCTCAGAGTACGATGCTGAAAAGCTACCTTCTCTGTCCAGCCATTACCTGCTGACCATTTGGCATGCCCATGCCGTATGGATGTGCGTGAGCATTAAAATCTTGCTGTTGTTGGAAGTAGCCACCGAGGCCCTGGCTTTGGGATACCGGACAATCTTTGTGTTGCAGAAGTAGAGTTTTGAGTCCCACAATCTCCTCACGCAGGGAAGACACCTGCGCAGAAAGCGAGTCATTCTCACTGCTGAAGATTTCGACCTTGGCTTGCAAATTGGCAAGCCATTGCTTCTTGCGCTGTCTGCACTTCAATGCTGCCACCCTATGATAACGTTAGATGGTTGGAATGTCAGAGAAATACAATATTACGGACCTATTTCTCTCGAGAAAATTCTTCCGCTTCTCTTCATCGGTCATTTTCTTTCCGTCTGGGTGGTATTGTTCTTCTTTGATGTTCGGTTGCTCTTCTTCCGAATCCATGCCATCTATATCCATCATTGAAGTGTTATGGTTCTTCTTTTGTTTCTTGGCAGACGGCTGCTTTGGTGGAGTATCATCTGCTTTTCGTCTCCCATTGTTTGGTGCAGCATTTGCACCAGCGGAGGCGCGTTTAGCCCTATTTCTCGTAGTAGGTTTGCTTTGGTCGCCACTGTCAGAGATATCCCCACTCATCTCACTCTGGCCTCCTATTGAACCATTGCCATTACGCGCTCCTTTGGACATGTTTGGCGACGTTTCGTGGGATCGGTTGCTTGTCATAGTGTTGTTCGTGTTGGGAATGGCGTATTGGTGGTTAGCTTGCGCTCCATTGCCAGCTTGGGCAAGCAGGAACAAGCCATTTGCGGCATCGTTGTCGTGCTGGCCAAAGGTCGGCTGTTGGGGCTGTTGTTGCAGTGACGGATCCATAGGTGCGACAGGTGCCCGCTGGTCTTCTGCTTGTGTGTTTGAACCGTTTGTGTGATTGCCTTTTCGCGCCGCCGCAGCGTTCATGGCCGTTCGGTGGAAATCTAGTGTGTTTGGAGTAGCACCACCATTGGCGAGCTGTTGAAATAGGGCCTGTGAATTCGGACTGGGCGCTGGGAACATAGACCCTCCACCACCAGGTGTAAGGCCCGTGCGAAGTGACGATTCGTTGGGTGTCACGCCCGAAGGAAAACTTCCTCTTAGCGATGGGTCGAAGTAATCATTTGGCGCAGCGCCGACAGGTCCACCAAGCATAGCAGGACTCAGTGGCCCGGATCGTAACGAGCCTGGCCAATTATATCCACCTGCAGACGGACCGTCTCCACCCAGCGGCGCTGGTGACGTTAAAGCTGCGACAGGTGGCAACAATGACTTATTCGCGGGGAGCTCTGACGATGGGTTGCCGAAGGATTGATCGAAGGGGTTGGGTTCACGAGAGAAATGACTGTTGGTGTGGCCTCCTGAAAAATAATCGACGCCTTCCTCTGCGTTCTGATGTGTTGGCCCGGGTCGTGGTGGGGGAGCAAGTGGCTGTGCCGTCTCAGCATTGGATATGGGCTTGATGTCTTTGCTATCGGCCTGATCAGGAGGCTCTTTGACCGTTGGAGGAGGATCTGATGAAAGGTGAGCAATGATGGCGACGATTAGGGTTGCCAATGTCGGCGCATTGATGGAGTTTAGACGTACCCGATCGCGGCGGCGTAATCTTGACAGACGAGTGTGGATTTGAATCGAGTTGAGATGTATCTATGCATAACATGTGTTAGTCATGTGATATCCATGATTCCCTGGGACTCGATAAGTCGATCAATATGACGAGGTAAGTATTGGCCGAGGAAGCGCGTAGTACCAAAAAGAAGCCCGGAGACAGGACAGCTCAGGCAGAGTGGTGAGAAAGGATCAAAGTAGCAAAGTGGCGGCGATATTGCGACGAACCTTCAATTTTGATGACGCCCTTCTTGCTATCCATGGGCGAATGAGTGTTTGTGACGGAACGTGGCATGTGGTTCTGGGAGTTCCTTTGGGCGACGGTAACTGACATATTCTGGCGATGATGACGAAATCGGGAGAAATTGGGGGGCAAGACCCTTGTTCTTGTTACTCGAGCCGAGGGAATAGGAATTGTGCAATTAGTGAGAGCGGATCTGCAGAAGAGACTTGGGGCCCTGGGGGGGGGGACAATGGGTAGGGGTATATTTTGGGGTAGGGCGTTTATGCGTTTATGGCTTGAGTGTGTGCTTTGAATTCTTGCAAGATGACGTTGTTGCTGTCTTTGCACAAAATAACCATGACGAAGATTTCAGAGGATGGGGGGCGCCCAGATACGAGACGGCCTTCACCCAGTTACTATATTTTCCACCCTATCCTCCATCGGGCTAGTAGCCATAACACGTGATCATTGGCAGAAGCCCGAGGGGCCCCTCGGGCCTAGCCAATCACTCCTTCATCTCACCAATCCAACTTTTCCCGCTTGGACGTACCAGGCTCGCTGCAAGACAAATCATCACCATAAGATCAAATGGCGGTACGGATCTGGGTCTTCCTCATTGGGAAACCAATTTGCTTAGGCTGCTTTTGCATATCCGATGCCACTCGTTTCCGCTTGACACCCAGGATTTGACAGAATTAAATGATGCCAATGGTGCTAACATTGACGACTGCGTGACGACTGCTTTTCTTTCTTTCTGACAGCTTGCCTGGTTTTTCGTCAACCTCTTGCTTTGCAGCCAGGGAAGACGATATGAAAGACGAAAGTTATATCTTACAGCTTGTCCATCTCTAGGAGGCGCCAAGTTGTCCTCAAGCAACATGAAGGCGTCAACTCGAGTCGGTCAACTCGAGTCAGAAATTCATCAGAAATTCACTTTCCCATTCCAACGGTATCAATTATCATGACAAGTACGACCTCAACGGTATCAACCATCACAACAATCTATGTGTACTGACTCAGAGAACGACCAAATACCCAAACTCTCCTCACCTTCTCCCCAACCGCTCTCGCTCTATACATCAACCCAGTGTCTCCTCACCCTTGCCGTAATTGCTCTCTTTGTCGAAATTAGCTCAGTGTTGATGAGTCAATCCTATCGAGGCCTGATGTCAAGGCTCTTCTCCCTGAGTATCTCTGCCATAGACATGCCCGGATTTTCCTGCAGCAATCTCAATCGCATTTGACGAAAGGCTTCCAGGCACTGGGTCAGCTCGGCCTCCACAACACTGATGCCTGATGGACGGAAAGGGCGTGTCGCCTTTCTCATTAGCGTGAAAAAGTTGTTTTGCAGTATCATCTGAATTTCGCGGCCTTCCTCTCCTTGGAACGTCCCGGCATCAATCATGGTTTGTACCAGTTCCATCAATTCAAGAATCATTTCGAGCACCCAGTCTATCTCTTCTGGATCCTCCTTGCTGAAAATGGTAGAGTCGAATTTACCGTTTCTGCTTGCCTTGAGAGCTTGTTGGATGATATCTCTCAGCACACTTTCTTGTATGCGAAGCTGTATCGTCTTCAACGGACACTCTCTAGGGATTCTTAAAACCTTGTTGCAGTTGAACCTTCGGGTATCTGCCTCCAAGTTGAGACCCCTGATGTCGTCATCATCACAGAGAGAATCCTCGTCCTCACTGTCTTCGAAGTCAGCGGCGCAGAGTGTCCTGTGGGCCCTTACTACTGTTGAAGCAATATCTTCGCTGTCGTAATTTCCACGGAGCGTATCTTCGCTGTTCATGTCGTCGAAATCAGTGGCGCGAAGGCCCCCGTCTCTGGGGCGGTCGTCATCGTAACTCACTCGAGACTGGCGTTGGATGTACCACTCCTCTCCGTGCTTAACATAGCTAGACATTTTGCTGTGTTCGGCTTTTGTGGCTTCCGAATACGCCTCAGTGTCTGTGCTCTCGACCCGTCCGTATGCTGCACGTAAGTTCGAGTATGCATTTGACCGAGGTCTAGTCGATCGAAGGGTCCGTACAACAGCACTTTGCGGCCTTGGGGGAGAGGCAGTGGGGACGACCAGCTGTACGGTGTGAGCAGGCCCCTTACGGTATGCAATATCTGTTGCCCGATGATGCGCGATGAGGACTTCATTCATATACGGTAGATCAGCGTTGCTCCTAATCATAATGGGGCCGGCGTTGATTTCTAGACGCATGTTGAACACGAAAGATTTGGAATGGGTGGTAAAGGGGTTTGGTCCGACGGGAATTGTGGTATGTGTTCTGGCTCAAGTCCCATTTATCTAAAAAGTCGTCCTTGTGCTCTTCTTGCTTAGTCGCCTTTCTTCAGTATGTGGATAATGCCATTGTGTCTCGTACAAAGACACCACCGGTATCCTACCAACAAAGACTTCGAACCAAGTCTACAAAGAGAAGACGCGAGTATCTAACAAAGGGCATGGGCATGGTGCAAGAAACGTCAGCTTCTCCGTCGAGACCCGGGTTTGGGGTGATTGCCAGATTTGCTGCCGAATTACAGCGGCCATCCACTATGTAGGTCTTGTTAACCTGATGCAAGATCGCTGGCTGTGAGCCCAGATATTGCGGCGGAAATGATCTGTTCAGTAACAGAGTCCTTACTACTGTGGGGCGCAGTTTCTGCAAGTGTCACAATTTGTGATAATCACGACAGTGTTCATGTCACAAGATGGGTCCTGCCACATGAAAAGTGGGCCTGGGGTGCTGCATCTATCTTGATGCGCAGCTGAAAACCAATTCGCCACTGACCCAATCGATTGAGAGCTTTAAGCGCCTTGTGGTGCAACCTCACATCAATAGCAGTTGAGAATGGTTGATGTTGTGTGAGAGTTCGCGATGAAGGACCCAAGCTTCACCTAGAGCTATGACTATGTTGTAGGAGACTCTTGCTCATGGTAAGAAAGTTTATTGTTCCTGGTCCATAGCTCAGCGTAATGTCTACCCTGGACAAAGACAGCACCGTGATCAAAGGATCTGAAGACAAAGCCATGTATGAAGCCAGTATGGAAGAACGTGGATAACTCCGGCTTGTCATACATGTTTCGTTTCTCTTACTTTCCCTCTCTTTCTCAGCATCTGTTCCCTACCTTCTAACCCCTCAGCACCGAATCGCTGAGCGAGAGCATCAACACACAGTTCCCAATAACAATTCTTCAACATGGGCTGCGTCCCTTCTCGTCCGAGCAATGGCCGTTTCGACGACGGCGGATCCTTTTACCACGGTCCCAGATATCCACAAGTGCCTCCTGGGCAAATACCCCAAGACTGCGACAGTTGCACACCCGTGAACAGGAAATTCCAGCAAAAATGCAGCAAAGAATGCACGGCAACACGGCGAAGTAACTTGAGATCCAAGTGGAACCCGAACAACCATCCAAGGAGACACTCCTGGGAGGTCTACGAGGAAGAGACGCCATGGCAGTAGAGGTTGATGGGAGGCCAATGGTGTGGCTTGACGTTTGACACTTAGAGCGGTGCTCGAATTTATCAACCCACGCAATTTACCCACTGATGCAATACTAATAGTAAGCTACACATTCACAAATGATCGACCCAGCTGTATCTGTCCCAAGAATAACCCTGACCGGAATATTTCGCGTCAGATTATGATTTCTAAAACAATTCAAACGCCTTCGTCTGCAAAATGATTTCTTCAAAATCACCTGTTGTGGAGCTAGAACAAACAAAATGCAATAAGTGGGCAAACACGGGTATGTCTAAGTCTGCGATTGAGCCCAAGTCGAGCGTGAAAGTATACTTCTCTTTTCTAACATTGTGCCAAAAAGTTCCACCATCGCAGACTTGATCGAATTCCATATCGCCACGTCATCAGGGCTCAGCGAGCATTCATCTCCGTCCTCTGTCCTAAGCAATGCATGGCCTCTACCGCCCAATCTAGTCAAACCGACCTTGGGCATACTTTCCATGGAGCAGGACCCATCCGGTGACATTTGCAAAGACTGCGTCCCAAATGGGCAAAGGCGGCCCGTCCTTGCCTTTGACGGTTGTAGTATTGTCTCCTTTGTTACCCTTTGTGGGGGTTATGAACAGCATCACTTTCCTTCGAGGTTCAACCAGTTCGTTTACCGTGAGACAGAGCAAGATGGTGAAGCATGCTCTCACTCGGCATCCTCCGCTCCAAAGACCCTTAACCTTCATTGCTGGTCTCGCCTTTCACGAGGCTCTTTTCTTTTCTCCCCCCCTTAGAAATCGATACGGGAGTCTCTTCAAAAGCTACGGACGTCCGCTAGATTCCTCACAATTCACACATCAAGAACCTCGAAAAAGATGAATCAGTATAGCTTCACAACACACAACCAATCCACCCTCCACCATGCTTCCCACCCTCCTCCTCTCCACCAACCGCCTAACTCTCGCCCACCCCACCACCAGCCGTCTCCAACCCCGCCAAACAACCTACGTCCAAGCCAACCTAATCTTCACCCCCTTCACCGGCCCCGGCCCTCGCCTCCGAGACCTCCGATCCCCCAATCGACGTCCGATACGGCCTCGACAACGCCGCGCCCATGCGCTCTCACGCCCTCAACCGCACCCACCTCGCCAACGAACTGCTCGACTCCAGCACCTCCGTCTCCGGCGAGGCGGACGAGGACTTCGACGTTGCGATTTCCGGCGGGCCCGGGTCGGAGTGCACGGTGCGGCTGGGGCGGGCGAACGCGACGGAGAGGCTGGCGGGGTGTCACACGCTGGAAGCTCATCCGTCCGCGGAGTGTTTTCGGCCGTGGAGGCCTGGGCTGGATCCGGAGTTCGCTTCGGTGGTGGCTTCGCAGTCGTAGATGGATGGGGCTGCTGGTGACGAGCCTGGGCGCATGCTTATCTGGTGGGCTGAGAAAAGGGACGTGATAGAGCATAGGTGGGCGAAATGTTGGCGAGGGAGGTGTGCGGTGTGTTTCTGGAGGTCTCAGAAGAAGACTCGGAGGGAAAAGAGAGAGAGGCGGTGTGGTCTTGCTCGTACTGTTCGTGTGTTTCGTGGCAGCCGGTTCGGTTCCACCCTTGGAGTAGACGAACCTTTGTCAATCGATTTTGGCGTCAGGTTCGTTCATAAGTGAATGCGACATTCTTTGTCCGGGGGACCAATGCTCTCAAAGCGAGATTGGCTTCTCGGATCAAAGACGATGAACGCTTTATTTAGCACTCCGCGTTTTTGGAAGAAACCTTTGATAGCCCAAGAAACTATCTATATAGTCGCCTCTCCTCCGTTTTCTCTTGCATTAGCACTTCCGTCCCCATACTCAATTTTTCCTACCCTGAACCTATCCCCGAATCTGTCCAGAATCATCTTTTTGAACTCCTTAACGCTATCCACCATGACAACCCAAAACCGAGCCGCCCTAATGCTATCGAGCCTTAAAAAGACTATTATCGAAGTCTCTGGAAGCTACAGCAACCGAGGATCTGGCTACTACGATGCGCCTCCCGTCGAGGACAAAACACCTTTGGTTCAAGACCTGGAAGAGATGATTGTCTCACCGTTGACGACGAAGGACGAGAAGGTCGTGCTGATAGATACGTTGATGGTGGTGAGAGTGTTGCAGAGATTGAAGGAGGAGGAATGGTCGGACAGGTTGAAGGAGGTTTTTGAAAAGGGTGACAAGGAACACAGCCGGAGGAGGTGACTGTGTGGGAGTATATTCGGTCTGTCGTTATCGATAGAAAGTTTTCCAACATCGCTTTGAATCTTTTTTGGTAGCTTGGGAATAAACAACTTGTATTGAGAGCAGTATGTGACTTTACTGGGGGCGCCGGCTGTTGCCTCTTTGTGTGCCACTCGGAACCACGCGTAAGCCGATTGGCTCTGGTACAACGGTATGGATTGTATAACACAAATATCAACCACATCAATCAATGACCATAAGGTCTTCCCCTATGCACACAAGCGGATGAGATTGCGTTCATCATACACAGGCCAGCAAGCGCATCACCGCAAGCAACAACCCAGATTCAGAAGCCTGTATACTCCTCCAAAGCTACACTATTACAGCTCACTGAGTGGACGACCAGTAGCCAGCAACATCGAACATGGATGGGAAGGAAAGCCTCACGCAGAAATCTCGCAGAAGTGAAGCTGCTCACGTCGCTATCGCAATGTTGAAAGCAGCAATTATCCAAGCTTGCTACGAGAATCATTGGAGAGACGGAGCTTTCTGGAGTATCAGGCATTCCTCGTCGGACGTGGACAACGATCTGGAGCGACTGGAGGGGTCCATGAAGACCACCGAAGCTGAAAAGGCCATCTTCAAGGACACACGTTCGAAGGTTGCGGATATGCGCGCATACTTGGAAGGTCGTCCAACAAATCTGTCTAGTGTAGACGATTTGGACTGGGTAAAGAGATTGAAGAGTGTGTTCGAGAGCCAAGTCGGAGAGGTACTAGAAGCAGGGGAGGTGTCGACTGTGCAGAAGAATGGGCCTAATAGGAAGCCGGCGTTAAGCAGGAAAGGAGACGAGGATGATGGCTTCGAAAGTCAAAAGGTTTATGGTGGTTCGGGTGGCTCGCCGAAGTATTGATGTCGGAGAGACGGCCAACGATGATGTGGATGACTCGTATGCGCAGAAGCTTCTATGCAACCAGTAGACACACGCCTTTGTATCATCGGGCCTTGTTGTCTATGTTTAAAATCTCATGAACGAGGCTCGAATTTGAAAAGTAGGCGCTCCCATAGCCAGATTCCCACTGTACTCGTAACAGGTCGAAGCAGCTTCCAATAGATCCATAGTTGCAGTGGTCTAAGGCCCACTCAGTAAAGTAGGGTGTAGAATTTCTTCCTCGGAGCTTTGATGAAAGCGGTCAATTGGCGAGGGACCTTCCGTTTCGTCATCTTTGTAGATGAGTGTAGTCAGGTTGCCGGTGTTCGGGCTGGAGATTGTAAAGCAGCGACGAAGTCACGAACACTCTTTCTGTTGGGCAAGGGGAAAAGGGAAATAAATCAATTGGAGGACGAATAGTTGCTTCGCGTCTGGAGTAATAGACGCGCTCGACACGCTAGTTGGTTTAGCGGCAAAGTCTGCGGTCTCCCTCTCACTCTCTTGAAGTGGAGTCTGTTGACAGAAAATAGAGGAACCTCGCATGAGCTTTGCAATCCCTACTTGTGATGTAACGCCAACTGGCTCACCTATCTGTAAGGAGGTTTCCAAGAGTTAAGAAAGAGCACAGGCCGTGGTTGACCGAAATTTACCCCTCAACCGACAACCGCCCATCTCCTAACTTCCAAATGCCTCCTAAGCTCTTTCTTTCCTGCTCTTTCTTTCCTGCTCTTTCTTCCATTCTTAGTCCATCAAATGTCTCAGCAACGTGTTTATTGTGGTTGTTGTGGACTTTTGTGGTTCTGCACGGACGCATACACCAACGTTTCCTTATTGCATGGCTTCAAGCAGATTACACTGCTATTGGAAAGCTTCGCCGCTTGAAGCACACGCCAGTCGTCTTCCGAGTCCAAGGCCATAGGTTCCATTAGATGCTCTCAGCTGATTGGGGAGACTTGTGGCCTTTCCGACCTTGTTAGTGTTGGGACTTCGCGTGTCTGCGCTATCGCAAGGCCTATTCTTACCGATCACGCGCTTGAGCCGCGCTCATTGTATGGCGGCTTCACCAAGGCAATATGCGGGGGAAGCCACTATATAAGGTAAAGCGTTCTTCTACTTGTACTTTTCCATAAGTACCTTGCTAACAGAGATAACCACCTCTTGAAACTCACGTCAAGGCTCAAGATGTATCGATATGTTGCTCTCTCACTTGCAATGGCAGCTACTAGCATGGCGCAGATACCAACGAATCTCACGTTTCACGAGTTGACCACGCAATATTTACCATTCATCTCCCTCAACACCGCCTACATCTTCAATGATACAAGAGCCTCCCAGCAACTGGCTAACGCAGTAGACAATCCTGTGACTATTTTCTTGTCTCTCAATACTCCCTTTCAACAATTTGAAGCTACACCACCGCCAAGCGGTGCAGCCGGACAGATCGAAGCCGCCAGCGTAACAAGCGCAGCATTGAACAGCGATCTATTTCAGTATCTCCAACTGGATGGCCTCCATCGTTCTACGTCCTTTAACGGGACATCCTTCATGAGGACTCGCTTCAACGACACGCAGTATGAGCACGTCACTGCAGGACAGAATATCGAGGTGTTTCGCAACGAGACCGCGTTCTACGTTGGAACGGGCATTGGATTCAAGTCCAATGTCCTCATACCCGCACGTATCTCAATGAGCACAGTGAGGTCGCACCGCTGACAAGACACAGGATCTCGATTTTGCTGGTGGTATCATTCATATCGTAGATCACCCAATGGCGCCGCCATATTCCCTTGGAAACACTGGCACTGTCCTGAGCATCGATGCTATCGCAGGTATCATTCAAGCGAGCGAGAAAGGTCCTAGTCCTAGCTTCCTCCCCAATATTCAGAACTCTGGCGATGTCACAGTCTTTGCGCCCCAGAACTCAGCTCTTAACAATATTTCGATTGCCTCGCCTCAAATCGCCGGAAACTTCGTTGTTTCTGGACCGGTACTATACTCTACTGCCTTGACTGCTGGGACAAACTTTCTCACAACTGGAAAGACGAGGCTTTTCGTCACCACCAACGCAAATGGGGCAATCTTTGTCAATGGATCACGTATCATCGAATCTGACATACTCACTGCGAACGGTGTTGTGCACGTTATTGAGAGGTAAGAACCCTTCCCATGCAATAGCATTTGCAAAGACCACTCGCTAAGCTGAATATATCCGTAGTCCTTTTTAGCTCTACTAGGTCCCCAAAACAGCATTGAAGCGCACTATACAATCTGTGCTCAGTGGGTTATGCCAATGCGCAGAAGCATAGCGGCTAGTGGACCACTCAAATCCCGCAAAGGAGAACATGGCAAGGATAGCTAAATTTAGCGATGAAATCGGTTGAAGTGGCAATTGTTTAGGATCTGACGTTAAGATCAAGACTACTGGTGACGAGATGGAACAATATACTTGCACGGAGTTTAATTTTGCGAGGTAACCTCTGATTCAGGAAAGCAATACCCGACTATACATGGCCCTATGACATACTTGAACTTGAACGAAACTACCTACCCTTGCTTACTTGTATCTCTAGTTATTTCCAGTGAGATTCTTTTCCAAATTCCTTTTTCCAAATCCGTATCTACCTCATCTGAGCCAGAACTACCTCCCTTCCAACCTCCACTTGCAGCCTTTTCGATCCTTTCCCCTTGATAAGTATCATCACACTGAGCAATGGGATGAGACTTCCATGTTTCAGTTGCAAAAGCACTCAACCTTTGCTCAGCACTTGATCTGCCTGAGTCTCTTTTCTGAACCGAATGCATCTGGTATGACCCTGTGGCCTTTGATCGTCGCCAGGACAGGTAGTTGGATCCTGACTTCAGAGAAGTGAAGAGGAGGAACATAAGTGGTCGGAGGCAAGGTAGACACGCGGCAACGATACCTAAGCACACTTCGGCCTGTGACCAGATAGCGGCGCCAACGTCGGAGTCTGGTGGCCCAAATTAGTCAAATCAACTCGTCAAAAACGGAAGATTCGCACGTACACGTGAGGTCATCGGGCCCGACATAAATTAATTGTGGAAGTCTGATCAAATTCACCACGGCGATGCTGTTACCCGTAAGCCAAGGCACTTTTTTGCAGGGAGAAGTAGAACGCACAAGGACCCCAGAAGGAACATGCCGCTGACAGCAATCTTCTCCGGTCTAGTTATCTGGAGATTCCAGATCATAGGCAGCGGGAGTACGACGACATAGATATCCAAGACAAGGAAAAGAATGTCTTGGGCAATCCACATGACGTGTACATTGATGCAATGCCCTCCTACGATGGCTTTGTTCCAGGAATATGCAATGGGCGAGCATTGAAATATTGTGGGAAAGACTTGTGACACGCAGACTCCAACCGACAAACCAGCGCACACCAGCAGCGCAATCTTGAATCGAGCATCTCGGAGGGTGAAAACGCGAACATAGAATAGGAGGATCGAGAGCTGGATGATGCAGATGGCAATCGGAAAGACGAGTACGTTCGCATAAAGGGCCTGGGAAGATTACCCCGTCAGCTTGCATCAGCACCTTTCGTTGTAGATGGAATCGACTCACCTTCTCGAGAACGATGGCTTCATTCGGCGTGACTGTGATCAGGTGCCTTCCCAGCCCATTGTGACCGCCTAACCTTGAATCAGACTCCTACGCTCAAGCTATGAGTAGGAAGACTTACATATGACATTGGTCACGAACTCTCCCCAGGCAATGAGCTAGAGACTGATCAGCTCTCCGATCGCTTTTCGGCATTCGAGGCTGGATACAAACCAAGGCGATCACAATAGCCCAATCATCTGCCTTCAAACCAACTTTTGTGTGTACTCTGGTAATGAAGCGCGCAAGTACCAGCACTGTCGCTAAAGCTGAAAGTGCGGCAGTCGAACCGATGAGCTGGCCTGTCTTGCTTTGGTGGGCATGAGCAAGCTGGTATGCGGCTTCTGCTGAACTGATTGACATCTTGATATTGGGAGTTCAGAGAACGGGAGGAAAGCAGTAAACAAAATGAAGGGACGTGTCTGGGACGCTGATACATCAAACATGTTGCTGAACACGGCAAAGGACTGGCTAGGAAAAGGCCGCCACAGTTCGTCCCTCTCGCAACGTCGTCAATCGTCATCCCTAATCGTCATCCCTAATCGTCAAAATCCTCAGACAAGGCCAGCAAGCTTTCTCGCTACCATTCCACACTTCCACAAATCTCTAACACTGGATTTTCCCCTAGGTACATAGATCGTGCAGAAAGTTTGGCGTTAGGAGAATTAGGCGACCCGCTTCAGGTCCGCTTGAAGTGTTTCTCGAAAATGCTCTGGTCGCTTAACAGCCACAATCCTCCGCGCCGCACATGTTTTCGCGGAGTCTGAGACCATGACGATTGGCAGAAAGTGAATTGTTGCGACTCACTTGCACAGCTGGGTTCTGGAACATCCAACTGCGCGTAGATAGGCCTGCACTGTTTCAGACATCGAGGGTCGGCCAATCAATTCCCAGTCGACCTGAGCTTACGCAGACATTATACTAGCACTAGTATGAGATGCCATATAGACCTTTTCGATTTTTAGCTTCATACTTACATTGAACAAATGATCAGGATGTCAAGATCAGCTCCCGCACCAATGAGAGGTGGAAGGAATCGGGATTGATCTTTCAGCATTTACAGCGATCCCATATGGCCGAGTGATGCAACCGGCACCGATGATGATGCCCAAAGCCTAGACAGGAACGACGTTTGATACTAAGACATGCTAGCAAGCAGAACAGAGGAACTTTAAACAACTTGACTCCGGACAGTCCCCCTCCGACAGTCCCCCGTCTATACTAATACAACCTCCCGCGTACGATCTATACACTAAGCTTTAGGCCCTATCTAATTTAGGTGAGGGGCCGCGCCAGCCCTGTATACCGAATTAATTGATATATAAAGCTGTAGTTGACTATAAGGCTGTTTTGCATATAAAGTATGGTTCTAAATGACCATTTTGAAACAACTGGGGGTTTGGTCATATAAAGCTGGTATTTCTGAGAGGGTACAAAGATTACTTAGTCATCTATATAGCCAATCAAGTACCCACTCCAGTTACCCCAGTCTTACTATTTCAGCCTTTCCACACCCATTCTACACAAACGATCCAGCCATTCCACACCCATTCTACATATACTAGACTGTTATATCCACCATTCTTCGTCATCCTCACGTATCCAACTCGGGATCGTCCTTCATAGCCTCGTAGCAGGTAAATAGGTGGAGAAATACGTCCTTGCGCGTACTAATTTGGTAGATAACACGCTATCTATCCCCTAATTCTCAGCTTACTAACTAGCGGCGACAGCAGTAAAGCACTACTGGCATATAAGGCTGTTTTGCATATAAAATACGGTTCTATTGGTGAAAAAAACCTCCAACACCATATAAAGCTAGAGCTTTATATATCAATTAATTCGGTATTATATTGTGAGAAACTTTAAGTTCGGATATTGTTTAGTAACTCAGCTAAAAAAGACTGGTCTCGGGGGTGTCTGCGCTGAATAGCCAGATACCCCTATTTGGACCTAAATAGGGCCCCGTAGGGACGTCGCAGGGCCCCCGTGGGGGCTGCTGTTAATAATGCCTCCCCCTCTAGGGGGCTTGTTCTCGAGCTTCGAAGATAGTGCAAAAATCGCAATATTCCGGGGACTCTTTCCCCGAAGGATCCACGATTTTAAGGACAATATGCCTTGTGCTTCGGGGTTTACTCCCCCGAAGACTCCTAAATGCCCGCTCTTTGCGGGGCTTTTTGCCCACATGGGCTACCAAGTGAAAGGCCTATGGCCCCGCCTTCACGTCGGTATAATGTGGGAATGGGGCTGTATTCCGGGCCTGTGGCCCCGCCTTTAGCGCACATAAATCAAAGGCCTATTTTGGCCGGCCTGGGGGTTTCTTTCCCGGGCTCTGCTTGGGCTTTGCCCTGGGGCGTTCTACCCGAAATATCCTTATTGGAACAGAGCTGTTCTACCCGAAAAATCTCATTTGTATAGGGCGTCCTGCCCGAAATATTCGGCTTCGGGGCCCGCCTTCGACGTGACTTTTACCCGAGCGACCCTCTGAAAAAATCAAGTTTCTGATTTTTTGATGGGGGATCCAAGCGTCCTTAAACCCCCGACCCTCAACCGGCTATAGCTAATATCGCTCCGGGGTTCTATAACATTTTCTTAATTGTGGTTTTGGTTTTGTCGTAGTATCAGCCGTGGTCCGCCGTACTTACCCCACACGGCGGGGAACGCTCCGACGTCAGTTACTGATAAGAAGCTCTCGGAGCTGGGGAAGCATGGGAGACACCGCTGTAGAAGGCTCTCCGCGAGAGCTCATCATACGCCGCCGTCGCTGTCATGGCCCAGAAACGTAAGATTCGTCTCTCAACGGGTGTCCCGTCCGCTCATAATGGCAGAGGCACTCTGCTGCATATCCGTTGATATCGACGCTGTCGCCGGATGGCTGGGTTCATATGGTGGAGAAGACTCTACGAGTGATATATCAAGAGGTGTGTAAGTCCCTGATATACATGGGCAAGTAATACGCTGACTGGTCCAAGGTCTCTTCGCCGGTACGGTTGGAGTTCGCCGACTCCTGAAGTTATTTGCAAAATACGAAATCAAGACCACCTGGTTCATTCCTGGACACTCGCTGGAGACTTTCCCGGAGGAATGTGCAATGATAAGAGACGCAGGGCATGAGATGTATGGGAACAATACCACTTAGCGGAGGATTACGGTGCTGAATAGATTCCTTCGCAGAGGCCTCCACGGCTACTCGCATGAGAACCCCGTGAAGATGAATCTTGAACAGCAACACGCTATCTTGGATAAAACCTACAAAGACCTCACTAAGTTCTGCGGGAAGCCGCCACGAGGGAACGTAGCACCCGTAAGTTATCCTTCTCTGAGCAATTTCGTTCTGAACCTACTGCATTTCGAGTCGCGAGAATCGTCGCAGGAATGAAAGACTCCTAGGACCTGTCTCACGACTTGAGATCAGTCCAAAAGAGACATTCTGACTCTTCAAACATTTAGTGGTGGGAAGCGAGCCAGGAGGGTGCGGAATTGATGCTCAAGTACGGCGTAGAATACGGTCCGCACCCCGTGGCCCAGGAAATGGCTGTATATATCCTGAGATATCGTCTGCTCACACTATAAAAGATCACAGCTTCTCCCACCACGACTGCTTACCCTACTACCTCCGCACCGGCGACAAATGGACCCCAATCGACTACAGCAAACACCCCGACCACTGGATGAAGCCGCTGGAGAAGGGCCCTGACACTGGTCTCGTAGAAATCCCAGCCAACTGGTATCTTGACGACCTCCCCCCAATGATGTTTATCAAGAAGGCACCCAACTCCCACGGTTGGGTGAACCCAAAGGACGTCGAGGACCTATGGAGAGATCATTTCGATTTCTTTTACAGAGAATACGACGACTTTTGCTTCCCAGTGACCATCCATCCGGACGTCAGCGGCCATCCACACGTGATTTTCATGCTGGAGAGATTGATCGAGTATATTAGCAGCAAGCCGGGTGTCAAGTGGGTGAAGATGGAGGACATCTGTGATGATTTCAAGAGCAAGAACAAGCCTCCCAAGGGGGCTATGTTGCCTGCGGAGCATGGTGCAATTCTTGATGATCCGAGTAAGTATTCTGCTTATGCAGCCACCTTCTAGCGGCGAGAATTGAGTGCTAAGATAGTACTAGATATCCAACTTCAAAATACGTGAGGTAGCACTGCTGGCTTTGTATAGATGAGCACTAAGCATACCGCTCATCCTGCTCGTCTGGGCGTTTCACCTGGTCCATGTCAATGTGGGCAAATGCCAGAGGCTACCGTGGATTAACATCTCTCTATACCTTCCTCAGCATGTGATAATCTACGATATTTTCGTACAAGATTGCGCTGAAGACACAACATTTTGGCTTTTTGAAAGCCTGTGGCCCAGGTCATATGAACATGAGTCTTCATTTCGTTACCCATTATCTGTTCGTCACCTTCATAACATCAAGATCATTTCGCAGCAGACCCGTGGACGATTTTCATGACTGAAGAAGAGAAATATATAAGATAGAACCAAGGTTCTATCAACCCCTTCGCTACCACCACCTTATCTTGTCTAATCGCTCCAACGCGATTTCAGATCAGGACTCGCATACACCTTTATCATCTCCCTCTTTGCCCTCGCCGCCTCTTTCCTGCGTTCATCATCATCATGCGGTCTCCTGAGGTTTCCCCTTTTTACGTGAACATTGTAATACTTCAACGCCTCACGATTCCGTTCTCGCTCCGCTTCGTCACGTACCTGTTGCCCATAGCCTTCCGCCCTTTTTCGCCCCAGGTGTTCCGTGTAATGTGTTTTGAGTTTTGCCTTTTCATCGTCAGCTGCGTAATGCTTCAATGCCTGACGGTTTCGTTCGCGTTCTGCTGCATCGCGTACCTGTTGCGCATACGCTTCCTTGTCCTCCTGATGCCAACGGGGCCTACGCTCTCCTTTGTGTCGGTAGGGGATATAGCCTCCTTTTTTATCCCAGTCGTAGTAGGAGCTGGAGGGGTGGTGTTTGCGGCGGTGGTCGCTATTGGGGCCGCTGGATTCGCGGGATGCTGCGCAACCCATGATGACGATGAATACGTGGTATTTGGTTTGTGGTCGCTTGGAAGTTTGCCGGGTCTGAGATGTAAGGCTAAGGATTGCTTTCGTATATATATTTTTTGGATGCGATGGATTGATATAGTATGCAAGGCCTGAGGATGGTATTATGCAGGAAGGAGAGAATCCGAAAACATGGGGGAAGAGAGCTCGTGAGTGAAGGAAAAGCTGTGTCGTATACAAAGGAATGCAGTGGGTTTTTTTCAAAGGCCTTGTCGCACAATGTCAATTGTGCCATCTCCTGGTATGACAATGCCTTTCTCACTCGACCTTCATTGTAACGAACAAAGATTGCTTGAGACATATGATCACCTGCATTTTGGTAGAGTTTCACAGTGCAAGGCTTCAGGAGACCATAGAAGCTCATCTCGGATCTCTGAATCTGCGACCGCTGTCTCGTTTGCAAGAGCTTCGACCTATACGTCCTTTTCAACCCTTGATGACGCTCCGAGCCTGGATTCAGAGACCACAGCAGGCATTGTATGTTCTGTTGGAACCGCAGACGCAGTGACTGCTGCGTCCAACCTCGGGCTTGCTGGAGGTTGTGGACATGCGCAGAGTCGAGATTGATTTGACTATGCTCTGGAGGCTCTGATGAGGTGTTCAACAGAAGGGATTTTGCCGATGAAACTTGAAATTCTAAGCAAGTGGCGTGGAAGGTGGAGTGAAATTTCCCAGGTGAATCAGTCGTGACGCGCTTGCCCTTGATGCAGATCAAAACCATGGCTATCGCACAACACAACAGCTTGTATTGAAACGGAAGCTGCTCCCTGCTTTATCACATGGCCGGAACCCCCACTGTTGCCGTCCATCCATCATCCACCAGCATCTTCCACATAGGCTACTAACACTTCCTGGTCTCCCTTGACACGGTCCATGTAAGACAAGCCACCAGATTTGAAATACTTCACCCTATTCAAAGCTGACTCCCAACGCCCCACAGCTACCCACCTCACACGAAAATTTCTCAACATGGACTCCAGACCCTACCTCCAAGACCCTCGCCGTAAGTTTCTCTGCCGCCCGCAAGCTCCATACTTCGATGACTGATCGATGCCCAACAGTCAGCGCCGACTCTAAACGCAAATGCCGAGTTTGAATCCATCGCTCGAGCTAGGTGCCCACCCACCCTGTAACTCTCGCAGCTGTACGACACGGCTTCGAAGCGTCCTGGGAACAAAGATCCATTCCTTGCGCGGTGGAAGGGTATTTCGGACGCACAGACGCGGCTGGCGCTGGAGATGCACGCCGCGGTCTCCAAGTTCAAGAGTCTCGAGGCACAACTGGATGGCAGTGTGAGCAAATTCGAGGAACGGAAAGAGCAATATGACGTGGTAGTGGATGCGACGAGCCGCTGGGCTTTGGAGCAGCAGGAGGTACTTGCCATGGACCGGGTCAATACGTTCGTCGCGGAAGAGGAGGCTTTGATAGCTGCAGGGACTGCTTAGCTTCATGGGCAACTGCGGGGAGTATTTTGCTCGCAAGAGCTGCTGCTTTGCTTTTGGGGACAGATCTCAAGGATGGAGTCGATTTTGAAGAAAGCAACATCAATGGCCAGAATCCAAGCGCTGGCTGAGGCTCACTGAAAGAGTGCGGGAATGGACACCGAAGACTTTAGAGAGAGAAAAATATAAAGAAAAAAACCTCCGAGTCTCCAATTTCCTGAACCCTTAAACGTTCCACTTGTCACCTGAGTAGGTACTTGTTCACCGCGCCCATCTAAGAACCTGAGTTCTCCCCCGCAACCCCCTCGGTAGCTTCAGCCCCGAAAGTCTTATCGAACGTCTCCTGAGCTGATCTCATTGCCTCCTCCTCTACCGCCTGCCGTAGGGTCATCATCAATGCCTCAAGTGATTCCTGGGGAGTTTTCTGCAATGCGGCTGTGCTGCACTTAAGCATTGGCTGCTTTCCAGGCTTGTTAAGCTGCACGTAGCTTCTGAACATCTTTCCAGAAACATCATCGTTGCGTGTGATGATCTTGATGTTTGACTCAGGTTCGTTGTATAGCTTCATTGCAAGCTCTAGAAGCACTGGGTTAGTTCTTGTGGTCCTTGTTCGTAGAGAGTAGAGGATTTGCCCTACTTTTTGTTTTCGCCTCCACGTTCTTGATGTATTCGTAGACTCTACGCACATTTCGGGGTCAGCGTTGCTTCTTCAAGGTAGATGATTGAGTTGCAAGACAGGTCTCGCGAGCAGAACAGGTCAATTTGCTCCCGAAACATTCCTTGCGACTCAAATTCAGTACCAGATAGGAATTTACGTACGTAGAATGCGAAGGGAATAACAATTCAACGTTTGCATCAGTCATCGCCTTTGGGGCCGCAAGGTTCGACTGCTAGTGACTCCGTCAGCAGAGATCTAGAACATCCTAGGGTTGAGCTTTGCTGGCAATGGAACAGATCTACTTACCTTTTTCTCGCCGCAGCAGGCTTTGACTTTCTTGCCAGAACCGCACTCGCAGCGATCGTTGCGTCCAGCTTTGGAAGCCAGCTGGCTGGAGGATGTCGGCATGTTCTTCGAAAGCTATCTATTGAGCGTGAAGAGTCCACGTATTGGTTTCGATACAGAAGTATGTCCGGATCTGGGACAGATCATGCTGCTGATGTTGAACGGGTTGGCAAGAACCTTATATACCAAATTGACGGAGACCAAGGGTTATTCAATCCATTCAGGCGCCTGGAGTTCTCTTTCAAGCCCGGAGGCACCTAACTTTCGGAACATCACATTTCGTCCATTGGGTCTCACATTATCGCACTGCTAGAGTTTGTGGGATACTGTTTGTTGACACCGAACTTTTTTGGAATAAAGAATCATCTAGTGGTGTAAATGTTACTGGTATGCAAATGGAAAGCCTGACTCCATATGTTCTCCCGAAGCTGGCGTCTCCTATACAGTTCGTGGTATCATTAAATCATTTGCTCCGGTCCATCGCAAAAAAATCGAACCTGACACCAATCGCCTCGAAAGTCTCCGGCTTATATTGAAGCATATCCAATTTGGGGCATTCACCAGAATAAATGTCTTTCTTCAGTCAATCTCCCACTGCAGGTTTTTCAGTCAGAAATTCCCTTTACAAGATCTAGGAATTGAGTCAGAAGACAGTTGCGGCAGTCAGTGTACTCCCGCAACGTGTCTCGGGACTCAAAGCAGAGAACGAACAAGAAGGTAAAGGGCAGGCAGAGTTGCTTACAGATCCGCCCATCTCGCTAGCTCTGCTATCTTTCGATGATAAGTTCTTGCGGAGGGAAACACCTGCATATTTCGGAGTCAGTAGGACTTTTTTGAGGCCGAAACCAGGTTGTGAGACAGGTGTTGGGATTGAATGAGCTTTTTGCTCGCAAAACATGTCTCACGAGTCAACTCGCGGTCTGACTTGTGAACAAAATGCCAAGAAAAGTACACCTACCATAGTCGTCCTCTTCCCAGGTTTCATCAGCTCCATCGCTAGCATCACTGAAGTCCCAAGAGCACGGTATCTTCTGTCCGCCGTCACCAAAGCCAAATGAAGTGCCTCGGGAAGCACCTCGAGCTATCTTAGCAGCGATCCTCATCATAAGGGCGACCAGCTGAATAGGTGGTCCCAACAACAGCGAGCACGTTTTTTGAAGAATTGCTGTGGTCATATGGTGACCTGACATATGTGAACGAGGTGAGTAAGGAGAGTACAGATTTGAAGACGGTGGGAGTGGTGATTGACCTCGTCTCTTTCGTCTGATACCATGACGGCGAAGCTTGGTATGCGGTGAAGGTGTCGTAGGCTCGGGCCAATGGTCATCATCTTGTGATGCAGCATCGCTTACCAATGGCGGCGTCCCTGGGAGATCAGGCGGTGAGTGATATGTACTTCCGTCCTCGGGCTTTGCGTCACTCATGTCCCAAAGCTCAGGAGACGAGGCTGTGACGGTGATCTCATACACATCACGTTTGTGGTTGCGGATTTCCGGTATGTCGATGCCGGCGTATTCCTCTCGCGGAGATGTAGGAAAGGGAGGTGAAGGCGCTAGAGGAGATATTGGGCTGTGAAAAGAATGGAAGGAGTCCACGCTCGAAGAGAGACTAGACGACTCTCTCTTGACATTGGGTAAGGCGAGAGACTCTGCTTCCTTGTTAGATGGTGGCGAGGTCCTGAGGGTCAACTGTGGTGGTGCGGTGATGGCTCGCCCGGTCCGCAGACCCTTGGGCCGAGTGGGGGTCTTGAAGTCGTCGGGTTCTTCGTAGACATTTTCGTGCAAATCTTTGGGGTTAAAGCTTATAGCGTCGGTAGCCTCACTGCCACCTTCGTTTTCCGTGCTCCCAGTACTACTGACGTCCGAATGTACGACTTGGAAGCTTGCTTCTGTCTCGCGATGTGTCTCAATATCAGGCTCGACTAGCTCGCCCTTTCCAGCGTCTGGGCTCCGGGTGAACGTATCATTTATCGAAAACTCGCCTAAGTCTTCTATCACTTCAGGTACTTTTTCTGACATGGTATCAAGTCGCGGCTTAGGTCTCCATGGTCGCTTCTGGATGGGTGTTTTTGAAGGCTGTGGTAGGTCGATGGTGAAACCCCTCTTGAAAGGACATGGAGTGGCTTCAAATTGTAGTACTTTTGTCAGGACAATTTTGAAGTCATCCACCTTCTTCTTATCTTCAGAGCCTGCTCGTGGCAGTTCGATACGATAGTAAGCGTTCGGACGGATTCGGAGTACGAATTTAGATTCGCCGTCCACGCACCAACACTGCGATTTTGATAGTAGAGGCTGCAGCGTGGTGCCAGAGTTGAGGAAGGCCGTACCCAGAACTCTGTAGATCCGTAGGGGCCCTATGAAGAAGACTTAGCTAGATAGTACTGTATCTATCTGAGTACGCTCGAGCATACCAGCGGCCAAGGTTCTCTCAGTGGTAGAGAACCATGGCAATGTCCCGACAGGTTCTTCTTGGAGCTCAGCCCGTCCGTTGCTGATACTCGAATGCCTTCGAGCCAAGCTTGTTGGGTTGTTGAATGAAACAATTCTTCCAGCGCCATGTGCGTATAATGTTTCAGCTCCGTCAAGTGTCTCCTCCGGGAGTGGGATTGACCTAGAGGACCGAATTGGTGCAGTAAAGGAGCGGCGGATAAACGGCGGGGGGGTCGCTCTCTCTGGCGTAGATGGCGCTGATGCGAGCGCCATTTGATAAGGATCAGGAAGGCGGTTCACTCGAGTGTTGGACGCGTGATGTGGGGCCCATGCTGTGCGTCTTGATCCACGGTAACGCGAGTGTCTGTGGCCGTCACAGGGCTGAAATCGGCGTAGATACGAGGGTACCCCGTACTCGTACTTGAAGATCTTAAGCGCGGTTACCTATCCGATAAACGCCGACGCCGAGGTAACAAATTTAACCGAGATTCTTCCCCCTTATTCAATAGCTTCCTTATTTTAATTATTAGATAACTTTACTATTAATAGTCTAATATGTCTTAAATTACTATTCTATTTACTTCTGATAAGAACGAATTAGATTAAACTTTAAAGTAGTAAAAAAAAACCGCGAAAACTAGTGAGAGATAGATATTTCTTAAAAAACGTAATAATCTTCTTCAGCGTATTTCATTATTTCTAGAGTATTAATTAATGGTAATTGAGTATCGGGTAGCTATTAATTATCTTTTAAGTAATCTATTTCTTACTTCACGTACTATATTTAGTCTTATATAAACTACTACTATCTGAGAAATACTTCGAGATAATATTAATTTGTATACCTCTACTTAAAGTTCTCGCGATCTTTATTAATACTTTACAACTGTGTCAGAGCTTAAAATTTTCGTCGCTATTACAATCTATATGGGAATCTTTTATTTTTCTACTATTTATGAAAGCGTGGTGATAGAGTTGTTGAAAGAAGAAGATATCTGTCGAGTAAGGCTAAATCCCCCCCTATCTCTATACTACTAAAGGCACTACGAGATAATCATAATTTGTAAGATTTAAAGGCTATTCGGGCGAGCCTTATGTGTTGTAAGGACATTTAAAATCGAGGTTTTAGATAAGAGATTAGTGGGAATAGGGATAATGCTTTCAAGATACACGGGGGATATAAAGTATATCAGGTCTTTTTATATTGTAAAGGGGATTGCGTAAGACGATTTCATGAAAGGGATAATGTATTGAACTCTATATAATAGATCTAGACTACATTTATTGAATCATATGAATGTGGTGGGGTAGTAATCGAAATAATGGTGCGGAGAAAACAATTTGTTGCCTCTCGGCGTTTAACGGATACACTCTTAAAGTGCGGCTGACTCGGCAATTGAAACGTAAACATTGTTTTCTTGTTCGCCAATTCGTCATTCGTCCGTAATCCTCTCTCAACTGTTAACCAAAGGTCGAAGGCCTGAGCTTCAAAATAGATACTGGTGGGGGAGAGGTCCGTACACTCCCACTGAAGAACATCGATGACACGTCCAGGATAGAAGAGAAAAACACAATGGCATTCACGATGCCTTTGGTTGGAACATCTTCCAGAATGAGATCTCGGAGGATAGCGTTCCTCGACACATTCAGACTGGGGATGATTGCCTTCCACGAGCATCAGCCCTTCTGGGTCAACGTCAACATCGAAGGTAGCGCACGACGGAAGCACCGCCGTCTGAAAGCGACTCGTGAAAAAAGGGTAGTTCAAACCCCCAAGCTCTGATAATGTCGGTCGTCATATACTTCAAACAGCCATGGTGCAAAAGCTCGTGAGCAAGCAGAATCTTCTCATCGGGGATATTGCGCCGAGTAGAGCGATGGAGGGCAAGACTGTACTCTCCATTGAGAATGACGGTCTGATAGCGGACAGTCCGACGACAATACTGGACTCTAGTCTGTTAAATTGACGCCCAGAACTGGACTTGGGTTTATCTTCTGAGAATACCAAATCGAATGGTGCTAAAGGCTTTGAAATCTTATACGAGACTACTTTTCTGCGTTCCCTTATTTCGATATGCCTTCACGTACTCGGTCGTGAGTGCGATTATTTGACGATTATTTGTAGCATCTTACTAATCTCGACATACTACTTCCTTACCGTGTTCTATCCGTCAAATGCGACTGATTTAGACCTCCCTCGTCACAGACAAACACCCTTCCTTCAACCAGATCCGAAGAGTACATATATATCTCCAGATCCTGGTAGCAGGCTCGCTACATCTCCCTAACCCCCCAGAACTGTTGCGAGCATGGTCAGGAAAGAGCCATGTCTGCCCCACTGAGTCCTGCCAAGATTAAGCTTTACAATATCGGCATATTTTGTCATTTCGTTCTTTCCATCTGCTTCTCCGAGGCCTGATGCAGTTCTTGGCGGCAGTATTGCTAGAACATGAATCACGCCATCTTCGAACTTCGCGATCTAGCACAAAATGAGCCCGCTTGCTCACATATATATATTTGATTGTTCGGCGGCTTTTGCTCTTTCTGTTGAGAAATCTGTCTACACTGAGCAAATTTTCAGGGATCCAGTATAACTCCCGCAATTAATGCAGTATTCCCGTTTGAAGGTGAGAGTACTGAGCAAGTTATTAAATGCTATTTAAGTTATGACTCCTCCGATTAATGCAGTATCGCTCTCCATGAGCATAAAAGTGTGCAATTCCTCCCTCCATTGCTCCATCCAACACCCCACACATCTCACATATATCTTTACCAAAAGGCGCATCACGCACGAAAGCATACTTGCACCCAAGTCTATCATCCTCTCGTGACATATCATCCACTCACCCACCATGTCAGACAACATAAGCCGCATCATTTCGCCCGAGTATGCCGGACCAGCATTCTACGCCTCTCCATCAGCGTCCTCCTTGCCCATCCCCGAGTTTAGCAAGCGCTCTTCAACCGCCCTCGGTGTAAGCACACAACTCAGCCTCGGAGCACGAAAGTCTCCTCTAGATGCCATTACTCACATCGAGCAGGCTTCATCCGATTCAGATCAATCAAGCAAATCCAGTACCAGAAGCAAATCCGTTTCCTTCACCTCAGACACCAAATCCAATGACGGCAAAAGAGCCATATCGGCTACCAAGGAGCAAGACAAGTCCATCGACATGGTTAGGGGCAATTCATCCAGTTGTTCGATTAGTTCATGTCTGACTCACCATACCCAGAAATTCAAGACTGCACTCGCGGCATCCGCCCAACGAAGTGCAGCATTCGAGAAGCTTGCCAAGCGAGTCGGAGAAGACAACGAAGCTCAAGCGAAACGTGAGACAGCACAGCACCAGGCATCAGAGATCCTCGAGCTCCGACAACGTCAACAAGTCATCATCGACCGCATCATGCGAAGATCCGCCAAGGTTACCTTCCGATATACACCCCAGGAGATAATTGACATCCGAAACCAGAAGCCCACTATTCCCGCCAATGTGCAGCGCCAGGCACAAGAAATGCAGCAGATGTGGATGAACCAACAAATCCGAACAATTTCGCAGCAGGCGGCAGAGCATCTGGTGATGCTAGAGCGAAGTACAAATCACCTGCTGCAGCCCGCGACCACAAGGCTAGAACAAAATCTAGCCAAACAACAGGAGATCTTGCAGCAAAGGCTCGACGAAATCAACGAGGAGATCAAACGAGAGGAAGGAAACCTAGCCGACGACGAACTAGGCCTGACCAGCAGCAGCGATGAAACTACCCTGATTGACACCGTGATAGACAGGGACGAGTATCAATACCAGGAGGTTATCCTCCCCAGCAATCACAGGCTCGCCGCGAATTCTCTGGAGACCATTTTCGAGGAGTCTGAGGAGACTGCAGTCGAAGATAGTAATGAGGCTGACCAGAAGGCGCCGGAGATTGAGCAGACCGGGAAGGCTGAAGAAGAAGCCGAGGACTTTGACGAGTTTGAGGAACTTGAGGACGAGGGCTACTATTCGATAGAGGAGATGGTGGAAGAACAGGAGGATGAGGCTTACTTCTCTATGGAAGAGTAGGAGGAATATTGCAGAGCATGGTAGTGCTGGATACTTGAGTTCCTTGTCTTAGTCTTCAATTAGTTCAGCTGCAATGAACGAGTCGTTTTCAGCCCGTGATCATGCCCAGAAGACTAGACGACTGCAGAGATTTGGGTAAGTACGTTAGTAGAAGGCATCCAAGCGCTTCGCTCTCCTAAGACTCGGACCCACCTTGGCACCTCAATTGTTCTCGCGCTCAATATCGCCGGCTGGGCGACACCTTACTGCTCATGCTCTCTCATCCGAGACGCTGATTCTCTGGGCCTTTGCATCCTACCGGGCTTGTGAAGACAGATACCAACTGCGGGTATGGCTATGTTGAGTGTCTAGGGTCGCGTGAGGAAATTTTCACCGGCAATCTTTCGAAGCATGCGACACAGCCGCCAACATCATGAAAACTATCTGGCTGGGCATTTGACGCCTGTGAAGTCCATGGGGCAACCCGTAGGGTGTCCAGTATGACTTATCAATTTATCAACCATCATGACAGCTAGGGGTGGTTTTTTCGACGACTTCCGGGACCGTGGGGGGATGTTACATTGGGTGTATTCGTCTAGGACGAATATAGGCAGAGCCTACAATAATTAATTGGTCGTCATGTGGCATGACGTTGGCTGTGCCACATTTCTTTCGCTTGTTATTCATAGGTCTAATCCAGAGGGCATCAGACCGTGATAATGTATAGTGTACTGTGTAATATTTGGCCTCCTCCTAAACTCGAAAGCAGCACTGCTTCCTAAGGTAGTGCAACCTTCCTTCCGACGTTGGATGCCAAGTCTACGTTAAATACTTGATAGGCTAGAGCGCCGGAGCTTCATTTGCAATCTGCAGTTCCCGGCCGGCTCATGTCAGGGCCAGGGCTCGCATGACCCCATCCAGTGAATTTGTTTGTCACCTCCCTCATACGGAGCATGGGTAGAAAGGATTATTGGTCTTTCACTCAACGGTTCTGTTCAATCTTCAAGTCTTCCTGCCCCCACCTCTTCGTTACCTCCGGATGCGATGCGCCGTCATGCGCCGAAGATCGCTTTGTATGGCTGGGATCCCTAGATACAAATAATCAACATCCCTCCGGGCCATCATTTTGCATCATGTAAAAGAGCACTCTTATCACACAGGGCTATCTCTATATATATCCTGCCTCCATACCTAGCCGATCATGGCTCTCGGTTCAAAGCTCGTAATAGCACTACCATTCTTGTTTCTCGCAGCCAGAATCAATGCCAATAGCTCTATTACAGCCTTCAACCTTACCGCTATCTCCGCCTTCAACAATGCTTCCATACTGGAGTGCTGGCAGATCACTCTTCCCCTGACCATATCTCAGACGGCAGGCATTCAAGGTGCGGCTGTACAGCAGCTCGGCAATGTGAGCAGCATGGTGTGGTCAAGCCTACCGGGTGGATTTGCAGGTTCACCCCATCCTGCTCCGTCTGTACAGTACGTCTATATCCTATCCTTCTTCATACATACGATATACTTTCTCTTTCTTCCGATTCAATGTACTAACGCGCTATGTATTTCGCATATAACAGGTACAATGTGATCCTGTCCGGCACCCTGCACGTCACAATCCCAAACTCGTCGCAAGAAGTCACGGTGGTCAGCGGTAAAAGGAGCCTGCTTATTGCTGCGGACACGGCAAATGTGAGCAGGACGGGGCATATCTCAAGCCTTCTTGGAAAAGAGCAGGGCACTTCGTTAATGATACCCACGGCGAATAATGAGATACCCCCGCATAAGGTCATACATGCTGGAGCTTGTGGAAAGCGCGATTTGGAGCTGTGACGGAAGGGACGTTTCCAATTCGATCGGCGCAGAGGATATGTAGAGGTGAAATTTACAGCAGAATGCCTGTCTGAAAGCCGGTGCCGTTTCAGCGATGTCGCATTACAGACCAGAATCTATCATTAGGGTATATGGATAGTACATGCCTGAAGAGATGTACAAAAAGACTCTCAGATGGTACATTGAGGCTCTCAAAGCCACTGCGAATGTCATGAACTGCTTCGGGGACTTTCCCCTTGAACGCAGGGCTTCGAACACAATTTCCTTTTCCCTTCAGAATCATACTTTGCCCAATGGTAACGTCGCAGGAGGACGTGTAAGCGCCTCGCTATCGTTACTAAGCTCATATCCCTCGCTCCGGTATCTTGCCGTGATGCGGTCTTTCCAACTTTGCTGACTTCCAGATTCATACTGGTATCGATCTCCTTTAAGATTCCTGCTGGATCCACGAGCGGGAGAGATAAGGGTTCTGTAAGTTGGCAAACATGACATGATTACCGCAATTGCAGGCTCTAGGGCGTCGTAAAGCAATGCTTGGCTTACAACTCCTCCACCATCACCCACCGCGAGTCGGACAGCGTCTATGACGACGACGACCATGCCGACTGAGAACAGCAATCCCACGGCAATTTTCTTGCCCAACTGCATTTGCAGGCCTCGCAGGAAACATGTGGGGAGGATCATGACTACTATTTGTCAGTATATAAGAGACTTCTTGAGAGCTGAAGAACTTACCAGCGAGATCGGAAGATATATTAAGGGCAAGGCCTACCTCCGCAAAGTTGTTTACGACGCCGGACGCATGTGGAGTTAGACATTTCTCTGGCGGCCTATTAGCACGCATTGTGGAAAGCACGGGTTCAAAGTACGCACTGAGAACGAATATATCGGACGGACTGCCACAGATCCAAAACACCTCGAGGAAGCACGCCCAGAATGCGATGCAGGTATAAATGAAGACAGCCCACCACCATCTCATAAATATCTTGTTGACACTGAAGATTTGGCGGAAGAGAATCAGAAAAGTGAATTTGACCGCATACAAGATGATCCAGAAGAAGAGTTGTCCAGCAACTTCAAGCCGGAAGAATCGCTCTAGTCTTTCTTTCGAGGGCATTGGCCCATCTTTCTTTCCAAAGAGTCCCACTTCTATGGCTAAGGGGTAAATCGTCGTACTAAGAGCCATGTATGGGATCAAGAGTACCAATGCGAAGGCGTGGCTCCAGTCATCCATTTGAAGCTTTCCAAGCAAGCGTTTCCGGATCACGAAACGGCCAAAGGATAGAAGAATGGCGAAGCTTGTGAAGGTCCACGATACCGCCTGTCCCCACATAGGATTGTGTTAGTGTGCTTTCATGGTGCATGCAATTCAGATATGTGGAAGGGCTTCTTACCAGATATTCACTACGACTGAGTGTCTTTGCTGGGGAGTGGGTCGTAGAGGGCGCCATAATTCTCTTACTGTAGGGCATCCGGTGACACAAAGGAAGGAAAACACCACCATTTTATTTGGCTTACGGGACAAAGATATGTGCAAAAACCAGCCCAGGGTAAGATGGCGTAGCATGTATGGCGGTGACTATGTGTGAGACGTGTGCCAGATACGACGAGCGATGAAACAGTACATTTCGAGGGTGCAGCCCGCACCCTCCATCTTTGTCACCATGGTCCTCAAAATCGACCAGTCCATTTTCGAGCCAGACATGCAGTTCAGCAAACTTTGCAGCTCAGCCTCATTGTCATGCGCGGGAGTATAAGAGTGTACTTCAACACGTGAGACTTCGAGAATAGCAGCACCAGCAGCATCATGCATCCCATTTTTTCGCTAGGGACTCCGCACCTCAGGCCTAGCTACTTTTACGACCAACCCGATTAGGGCTAGCCGCATAGAGTATCCTTGCTAAGAGACAACCTTCCGTCTGATTTATTTTCATCCATGCTCGTTCTGCATGAACCCAGGTACGAGTGTGGTGTGGACATTAGTGCGTTCGTGCGAAAGCAGTCCCTCGGTCCGAATGCCTATTTCTTCTATTGCCCCACGACGGCGACGGCGGTAGTTCTCAAAATTTGGTAAAGTATCTTGGTCTCGGCGCTTGGTTGACATGCGTGACATGCTACGTTAGTCTCGGCGCGAAATTCTCGGTCCGAAAATTCATTCCTTGCGGAAGGAGGCCATCTGAAAATCAGTGCGCTAGAAGCTTACCAAGATATACCGCATGCCTTCGGTATACCGTATACGGCTTCCTAAATTCTGCGCATCAATATCTGGCTAAGAATTAATTCCAGATGGATATTGTTGCAGGGAGCGTTGCAGCAGCATGACCAATGGCAGACGTTTTCATCTGATCATACCATCTTTTCCTCCAGTGAGGGACACTCCTCTCATATTGTGTCTCGCTGCACGGCATACCCAATGATTTTGAGAGAAAGCCTATCAACCGTGGAGCATTCCCGCAAGACAGTTGTCCGGTGGAGTTTCGAATGGCTTTTTGTTCACAGTGGGGGATGAAGTGGGATGATGTCACGCTTACTTTGCCTGAGGTCGAACCGTGAGCATTTGGAGCAGGCACTCGCACTTGCAAGACCCGGGAGATAGAGGGTATAGTGTTGGCATCAGTATTTGTTCCTACTTAGGGACGGCTTTTGACCCGGAAGCTCCCATAGTGGAGTGGCCACCGTTCGTGTACAGCGGCATCCATGACGAGCATGTGCATCCTGTCCCGAGCATCGTGCGAGATCTAGGCCTTGGCAACGTCTTACCGAGTCCGGCTGAAAGAACCGACTTGATCCGTTTGTTAGCAAAGCATTTTGTGGTGGGGACTTTCAGTGCTCTTGCATCATGCGCCCAGTTTCAAACAGTAAGGATGTGTTGATTCCTATATCTTGGCCATCTAGATCATTGTTATTGGCTTTTGTCGTGAGTTTTTGTGTTATATCGACCCAACGCGAGAGACGGAATGCGCTCGAAAGGCGCTAAGTGACATCCAGCATGGCTGATGATACAGGACCTCGGATCAACGGCAATAGCCATCAAGTTACCAATGGTAGCTCTAAAAGTCACGATCACACCTACCTCAGAGGCCGGCACCATCCTAGTAATGGCGATTTCAAGCCTGGTACTGTCCATCCCAACCTCGAGGCTACTACATCGACCCTTGACCCCATTGCCATTTGCGGTCTAGGAATTCGTCTGCCTGGAGGTGTTCGTAGTGCTGAAGACTTTTGGGACTTGTTAATCAATGGGAAAGATGCACAGGGTCCAATTCGCTCTGATCGATACAAAATCGACAGCTTCAATGGTGCCTTGGGGAAAAAGGGCGCCATCAAGACTCAGAAGGGATATTTCCTGGACGACGATCTAACGTCTCTGGATACATCTTTCTTCAGCATGAGCAAAAATGAGCTGGAAAAGTCGGACCCACAACAACGACAGCTTCTGGAGGTGACAAAGGAGTGCCTGGAAAGCGCTGGTGAGATCGACTATAGAGGTAAGATGGTTGGATGCTACGTCGGGACATTTGGCGAAGACTGGCTACAAATGAGTGCGAGAGAGACTCAGCACTCCGGAGGCTATATCTTGACCGGCCACGGCGACCTTATGATTTCCAATCGTGTCTCGTATGAGTACGATCTTCGAGGTCCTAGGTGCGTTGATGGGATCGACATCTTTTAACATTGCGCCAGCGTACACTGACATCTAGCCAGCATGGTCATCAAGACAGGTTGCTCAGCTTCGCTTGTTGCTCTCCATGAGGCATGTCGAGCATTGCATAGCGGTGATTGCAATGGAGCGATTGTTGCTGGGACAAGTCTCATCATGGGGCCGGCAACAACAGCGGCAATGACTCAGGAAGGGATTCTGTCTCCGGAAGGCTCGTGTAAAACGTTTGATGCAGCGGCGGATGGCTTTGCGCGCGCAGAAGCAATAAATGCGATCTACATTAAAAAGCTAAGTGATGCCCTCCGGGACAACAACCCGATTAGGGCTATCATTCGGAATACTGGAACGAATAGCGATGGCAAAAGCCAAGGCTTAATGACCCCTAGTAGTGAGGCCCACGAAGCTCTGATCCGAAAAGTATATTCCGATTCTGGTCTGATACCCTCGGAGACTGGCTACGTCGAGGTAAGAATTCCAGCCAAGCCTAATTCTTCATGACGTTACGAGACATTTAACAGAACTTTCAAGTGTCATGGAACAGGTACACCTACGGGAGATCCTTTGGAGGTTGCAGCTGTTGGCAGAGTATTTGGAGAGAAAGGTGTTCACATTGGCTCGGTAAGTGGGAAGATCACGAAGAGTGCTACGTCTATTAACGAAGTATAGGTGAAACCCAACGTGGGCCACTCAGAGGGTGCATCAGGTATAACAAGCCTGATTAAAGTCATACTCTGCCTGCAACATGGGACTATCCCTCCAAATATCAAGTTCAGTACCCCGAACCCTAAAAGTAAGCCTCTAGATGCTTTCGGATGACCCCGTCTAATTCCGCTAGTTAATTTCAGAGAAAGCCGTCTTGTCGTTCCGACCAAAGCCACACCTTGGCCGCAAGATCGTAGTAAGCGTGCGAGTATAAATTCGTTTGGAATAGGAGGAAGCAATGCACATGTAGGTAATTTTGCGATTCATATTATCATATCAATGCAAGCCAATGAGCTCACTCACACGGTCATAGATAATCCTAGAATCATCTGATGCATATGTTCCTACTCCACGCAAGGCATTCGAAATTGACATAGCAAGCAAGCTTCCCCAGTTACTTGTCTTTTCCGCAAATACCCAGGAGTCCCTGCGTCGGCAAGTCCTCAATAACACGACATATCTTGAAATGTATCTTGACCGGGTATTGGATATGGCTTACACCTTGAATCAACGCCGAGAACATCATGTGTATAGAACTTTCTGCACTGTTGGCGATGACAGAGCTATGGGAAAAGCCGCGGCGGTAGCAAAGGTTCCAATAGTTACGCCAGACCTTGTGATGACTTTTAGCGGTCAAGGCGCCCAGTGGCCTACGATGGGAAGAGAACTTGTACTCAAAAATTCCGAATTCCGAAGTGATATTGGAGCGATGGATAGCATACTACAGAGTTTACAGTATCCACCAGCATGGAGCATCAAAGGTTAGAACTGTCCCTTCCAGATATCGCGTACTTTACTTAGGCCATGGTCCTACTTGCCACACTCCTCGTCCTCTTTTGTTCGTTATTGGATGCTCACCAATTGTTGCAGACGAACTTTTCAAGACCAAAACAAGCCAGATTCACCGTGCTGAGATGGCGCAGCCCCTGTGTACCGCGATTCAGATAGCTCTTGTCAATGTATTTCGCAGATCTGGCATTCAGCCAGTGGCTGTTGTTGGCCATTCCAGCGGTGAAATAGCTGCGGCCTACGCAGCTCGTGCTATCTCGTTCCGCGAAGCTGTAATCATCTCTTATTACAGAGGCTATGTCGCTAAGAAACCATCAGCTGGAAGCATGGCAGCAGTCGGCCTTGGTGCGGACGCAGCGTCAAAATTTCTGAAAGAAGGCGTTGTAATCGCCTGTGAGAACAGTCCTAAGAGCATAACTCTGTCTGGGGACGTAGGACAGCTTGATAAGGTGGTAGCAGCAATCAAGGAAAGCAAGCCCGATGTGCTGGCTCGGGTACTGAAGGTAGACATGGCATACCATTCTCGTACGTGACCGGCACCGGCTATCCTCTGCCTTTTATTGCTGATCTTAGCCTCATAGATCACATGGTGTCCTTGGGTAAGGAATACCGCCGTCTCGTGGAAGAAGAACTAGCCAGAAGACATGATTCATCACTCCACACCGAAGAATTTTCCACAAGCCGACATCTTGACACCCTGTTCTTCTCGAGCGCAACAGGCGAAGTAATTGAAGATTCCGAGGCAGTGAATCCCGAATATTGGCAGAAAAATCTTACCTCTCTAGTCCGATTTGATTCGGCGGTGCGTAGAATGCTGCAGCGTCAGCGCAATAACGTGTTCCTTGAAATTGGGCCTCACTCAACTCTTGCTGGTCCACTTCGGCAGATATGCTCTGAAGTTGGGTTAGATTGCCCCTACATTCCAACGATGATTCGAAACAAAGATTGTGCGGAAACTTTGCTATCCGCTTGGGGTCAACTCTATCAGCAAGGGATTCCTTTCAGCTTTGAGCCTTTGACACGAGGCGGAAGTGTGCTCCCTAACCTTCCATCCTACCCATGGGACCATAGCGCATCGTACTGGTACGAAAGTCGGCTTTCCAAGGACTGGAGGTTTCGAGAATACGGATACCATGGCCTTCTCGGCTTACGTGTGGGAGAAAGCACAATATTTGAACCTTCATGGAGAAACGTCCTATCACTTGAGGACGAGCCGTGGCTCTACGACCATAAAATCCGAGGAGATGTAGTTTTCCCGTTCGCCGGTTATGCTGCCATGGCTGGTGAGTGTATTAGACAGGTATCTGGGATTAATAACGGCTACAGCCTGAGACATGTTGTTGTTCACTCCGCCCTAGTGCTCACAGATTCCAAATCGGTGGAGATGATTACAGTCCTCCGGCCTCATAGACTGACCGATTCAATGGACTCGGACTGGTTCGATTTTACCATTTCATCGAATTCCGGCTCGACGTGGATGAGGAATTGCGAAGGTCAAGTCAAGCCTCGTCAGGCGGATCTTGCGCGCTGTGAAAATTTTCATATTTATCCCCGCGAAGTAAATCCTTCCAGATGGTATGCAGCCATGACGCAAATTGGGTTCAATTATGGACCTGAATTTTCTGGGCTCACAAAGATCACATCTTCGACAACCGAGAACCTGAGCGTTGGGGAGATTGAAAATCCTTACCAAGAAGCACCCTATGTGTTCCATCCAACTGCAATAGACGCTTGCTTGCAGTTACTCCTCGTTGCGATGTCAAAAGGCATAGGCCGCAATTTTGGGCATGTGGCTGTGCCTACCAGAATCGAAGAGATCGAGGTAGCTCGGAGCGCATCGACGATGATGGCCAAAGCAGGGAATTTGACCGCATCGGAAGCCCCGGGGATAGATTGTGTATCAGGGGGCCGGACTTGTCTCCGCCTTCGCGGCGTGTACTTGACTCCGATGGACAATGAGGAAGATCTCGACTCAGCATGGGATCGACACGCAGCTGCTCGTTTGGAATGGGCCCCCGACTTTGACTTCTTTGACGTAGCATCCCTATTCAAGCCTCCAGAGTCGAAAATTGAAGAGACGATGCTTCAAGAAGAAATGACGTTGCTCTGCATGGTGGAATCGGCAGAGCGTCTCCGATTGCTAGAGACAGACCAATGGCACTTCCGAAAGTACCGAGACTGGCTCCACAAGGAAGTAGGCCGCGCCCAAAATGGCTTACACCCAGTGGTCAGAAACTGCAAGCAGCTCGTCAATCTAAACCCTTCAGTGCGGCGAGATCTCATAGAAGAACGCCTGAAGCAATTGTCTTCTATGGGCTCTAAGGCTGCCGTCGCCACAGGCATAAAGCGCATCAGTGACAATATCGAAGCACTCTTCACTGGAACAGCAGATACGCTTGACACTCTCATGCAAGGAGACGTCCTAACCAAGATCTACAACGTCGTCAGCTTCGGACATGGTGAGTTCGTTCGAATGCTTTCGCACACGAAGCCAAATCTTCGGGTGCTAGAAGTCGGCGCTGGGACCGGCGGGACGACCGTCTCCATTCTTGAGGATCTTGTAGACAAAGACGGATACCCTCTATACTCACTCTACTCGTTTACAGACGTCTCTGCTGGATTCTTTCCACAGGCAAAAGAAAGGTTTTCCCATGCGTCAAACATGGACTATAGGGTTTTCGACATATCACGAAATCCTATTGAGCAAGGCTTTGAAGTTGCATCTTACGACCTCATTCTCGCCCCCAATGTCGTTCACGCAACCCCATCCCTGCACGAGACCTTATGCAACCTTAGGCCTCTCTTGCGACCACATGGTCATCTAGTGCTCACAGAGCTTTCTGCCCTGGTTCGAGCTCCCAACTACATTTTCGGCAATTTCTCTGGTTGGTGGCTGGGTGAGGCGGACGGCCGGCCAGACGAGCCATATGTCTCGGTAGATCGTTGGGACCAGGAGCTCAAAGCTGCAAATTTCACTGGCGTCGATACGGCCGTCTTCGATGCTGAACAACCCTACCAGTACTGTGCTGCTATCGTCTCTCAGCCGCTCGCTGAGCTTGATGGTGGCTCTAGCAGGAGGACGATCACAATCCTTTGTGACCAAGAAACCAATGAGATCACCAAAAACCTTGTTGCGGAGATTGAATTATTAGGAATAGACTATTTGCTTTCTAAATTTGGTGATCGCCCCCCACAAGGGGAATGCATCATCACTACAATCGACTTAGAGTCGTGTTTCTTCGAGAATATTTCAGAGAATAAGTTCAGAGCCTTCCAAGACTTACTTTCTGAACAGCATCATCGAACGATTCTCTGGCTAACTAGGCCCTCCCAAATTCTTTGCGATGACCCTCGCTCAGCGCAAACAGTTGGCGTTGCACGGACAATTCGTTCAGAGTTAGCTCTGTCTTTCGTGACGCTTGAGATCGATCCAAGAGAAAAGGAGTTTGGAAAAAAGGTCATGCAGGTTTTTGGAAAGATCACAAGTAGAAAAGACGATGGTACACTCGCGCCGGACCCGGAGTATGCAGTCGATGACGGCGTCATCAAGGTTGGAAGATATCATCCGTTCTCCCTTCAGAAAGAGCTAGGCCAGAAAAGTAGCCTCACAGCTACAGACTGTGCAATGACCCTTGAGATCATGAAGCCTGGTCTGATGCAGACTTTCCAATGGTCTGAGAAAGCTACGCCGGTGGGACTGGGAAAAGGTGAAGTCGAGATCCAAACCGCGGCTGTTGGATTGAACTTTAGGGTGAGTCAACCTTTCCCTTGCTATCATGGTCTACTCAGTAATGCTTCAGGACGTGCTACTCGCCATGGGGATTTCGGGTTACGGCCTCGAGGGGTTTCCCCTCGGTATTGATACTACTGGCGTGATCCGGAGAGTTGGATCCAATGTTCGCAACGTTGCCGTGGGCGACAGAATCTTTGCGCTTGCGCCTCACGGCTGCATCACAGATAGGCTGGTTCTTCCCTGTTCGCTCGCTGTCAAGCTGCCGGACGACTTGACTTTCGAAGATGCCGCAACCATGCCTTGTTGCTTTGCAACAGCGATATACTCCTTGCTCAATGTCGGTGGGATGATGAAAGGACAGGTAAGTGTTCCCCTGCTCTCACTCAAACCAAGCCCAGCCTTGAGAACAACGTATCTCAACTTGTACAAACGCTGGTAAGCTCCTACTGATTAGGCTTTCCAGACTGTTTTGATCCATTCAGCCGCTGGTGGAGTTGGACACGCTGCTTTACAGATCTGTAAAATGATGGACGCTGAGGTATGAGGTTCCTTTGATCTACGAACGACTACCATCTCACACAATAAGGTTTACGCAACTGTGGGCAACGATGAAAAGGTCAAGCATTTGATGGACAACCTCCAGCTTCCCAGAAATCACATTTTTAACTCACGAGATCACTCGTTCCTTCCAGATTTGATGCGTGAGACAGAAGGTAGAGGGGTGGACCTCGTTCTTAATTCGCTTTCAGGCGAACTCCTCCATGCATCATGGAAATGCGTAGCCGAATTCGGCAAGCTTATAGAACTTGGAAAACGGGACATTTTGGGCTTCGGCAAGCTCGAGATGGACATCTTCGGGGCAAATCGTTCTTATTGTTGTGTGGACATTGCGCATCTCATTCGGGATAGGCCCGAGCGGATGGCAGGGTAAGCCAACCGCCGTCAAGACATCTTGATGACATGGTGTTGCAATGCTGATATCCCACTCCAGAGTTTTGAAGGAAACCTTGAAGCTGTACCAACAGGGCCATGTGACTCCAATCAGACCCTTTCTCACGTATGAGGCTGGAGATGCCACGGAGGCGTTCAGAGTTCTGCAAAACGGGGATCACATTGGCAAAGTGATCTTGAGAATGCCACAGGACAACTCCATAATATCAAGCGTTCGATCTGCCAGTACTCTTACGCTGGACCCCAAGGGTTCGTACTTTCTAGCGGGAGGTCTGGGAGGACTTGGTAGATCAATTGCGACTTGGATGGTTGAGCATGGCGCTCGGAGTCTCATATTCCTTTCTCGCACTGCAGGCCTCAACGAAAGCGACCAGACTTTCCTCAAGGAGCTCGAGAGTATGGGATGCGTCGTTGCTGCCGTTGCTGGTATGACTCAGAATATGGAAGACGTGGTAGCAGCCATATCGTCAGCACCCGGCCCTATCAAAGGTGTCATACAGCTCGCGATGGTTCTAAGGGTATGTCACCTGTCTTCCGACAACCGAAGAGTAGCCCCACTAACCCAAGCCCAGGACAAACCCATCGTCAACATGAGCCACGAAGAATGGGTGACAGCAAGCTTGCCCAAAGTAGACGGCACCTGGAACCTCCACAACGCCCTCGCGGACCAACCTCTCGATTTCTTCTTCATGTCCAGCTCCACGGTCACAATCGTCAACCAACCGGGCCAAGGCAACTACAACGCCGCCAACACCTTCCTCGAAGCCTTCTGCCAGTACCGGCACAGCCTCGGCCTGCCCGCCTCCGTGCTCAACATCTGCCCCATCGACGACGTCGGCTTCGTGGCCGCGAACCCCGCCACGCGCAAGAGCCTGAAGGCCCAAGGCCACCACTTCCTCCGGGAGCAAGCCCTCCTCGACTACCTGCACCTCTCCCTCCTCAACTCGCAGCCCCCAGCCGGCACCACCGCGCGCGGGAGATCGCCCACCGCCACCGCGGTGTCCGCGTGGGAGAACAAGGGCCAGATCGTCATGGGGCTCCGCTCGGACCTGCACCCGGACGACCCGGCCAACCGCACCCACTGGCGCCGCGACCGCCGCATGGGCCTCTACCACAACATCCGGAACGCCAACACGGTCGACCACGCCGGCGGCGGCGACGACAACCGGCTCACGCGGTTCCTGCTGCGCTGCGCCGATGACCCGGACCTGCTGGCCGCCGGGGCCGAGGGCGAGGGCCTGCTGGCGCGGGAGATCGGCCTCAAGGTGTTCGGCCTCGTGCTCCGGGACGCGGGGGACGTGGACGTCGGGATGACGCTCGGGGCCGTCGGGGTGGATTCGCTCATGGCGATCGAGCTGCGCCGGTGGTGGAAGCGGGCGTTCGGGCTGGAGATCAGCGTCCTGGAGATCATGGGCTTGGGCACGATCAGGGAGTTGAGCAAGGTGGCGGCGCAAAGGTTGAAGGTGAAGCTTGGAGGGGCTGCTGCGACCTAGGTGGGGATACCAGGCTTTGAGTCTTCAGGCCCTGAGAGCAAGTGGTAAGGGAGAGTATGTAGCAGAAGTCATGCATATAGGGAGAATTCTGCGGGCGAAAACCTTGAAATTTCCAAGTCCTACTAAGGAGAGAATCGAAAATTTCCGAGTCCCACAGTGCAACCGGCAAACATGCCGCAGTGGGACTTAGAAACTTTGGATTTCCCCATATGCATAACTTTCTGCTACATACTCTTACTACTGGTCCAATCACAGATGTGCACGTAAGCTCTAAGCCCAAAGGTCCACGTCCCCCTTGGATCCGTGAGTTGTGTGCCTTGCCTGGGCAATCTCTTTTCCTACGGCGAGCATGCGCCCTGCCATCTACTTGACACTCATCCCGGACAACCCATATGCCATTCACCTCAACCCTGTCATTAATCAAAGACCTTTTCATAACATCAGCCACTCGTAAAGAGCTTAGTCTTCGGCAGAAAAACGGCCAGTAAAATCACTGTAGCCCCCGCAACGATGACGACGACATAAACGTCACCCAACGCCTTCACTATCCCTTCCGTAACGCTTCCCCTTTCCGCAGGACTGAGACTGGCAAAGTACGCGCTATCGGTACCGGTGATTGCGGAGCGTAGACCGGAGATGTCGACGCCGGGGAGGATCGAGACCACGTTACTGACAGCGCGGTTTTGGAATATTGCGCCTGCGATGGCGAGGGAGATTACTATGCCAATCGATTGTCCTAAACGGCTCTGTGTTAATTCCTTCTTTTTCCATGGACGAAGGAAAGAAGGGATCTGTACCAAAGCTCATGAATCCCACCGCGTCGGTAATCTCCTCTGGTTCCAACAGCGCCTGAGTCACGCTGAATCCGGCTTGCAAGAAGGATCCCGCGCCCGCCCCGATTAGGACCGTGTACCCGTAGACGGCGGAGGTCAAGGTTGTTGCAGTGACGGTGTCTGGATTGCTCGGTCAGCTGGGGGATCGAGTACTCAGAAAAGCGAAGACGGGAGTAAGATTACACATCAGAGCAGAGCCGATGAGCACGAGTGCGCCGCCGAATAGATACCATGGCATGTAGTAGCCAAGCTTCGCCATCAAAGACCCATTTATGATGACGAATATCACAACCATAATAACGAAGGGGAGGAGATGAACCGCGGAGCCGAGTGCTGAGGAACCCTGGGTGGTTTTAGTGTCTTGGCTGTAGAATGGTGAAGGCAGAAGCTTACCTTAGCGAATTGGTAGAAGAGCGGTATGTAGTATACTGGGATCTAGACTTGTTTTTAGCGTGGGCTGAGCGTTCAAGGATGGAAAGTATGACTTACTAGCAAGCTCACAGAGGACATGAAAACCGCAAGTTGCAGCATCACCATCACGGGTCGTCGGAGGAATATGGTAGGATAAAGCTTGTGTTGTGCGTTGACCAAGGGATGAAAGGCCTGGGTCAGACAAAAGACAAGGAACAACACTCCTGCCACGACCCAGAGTGCAATCTCGCTAGCGGAGCTCCAGGAGAAGAGGCTGCCACCGAAGGTTATGGCGAGGGTGAAACAACATATGCCTCCAATAAAAAAGAGGTTGCCGAGCCAATCGAAGTTCCGGACCAGTCGCTGCCGTAACGGAACATCTTTTTGAAGATCGAGGCTTGGTAAGAGGAACAGATAGACGGGAGCAAAAACAGCGCCAACAACGAGGTTGATGTAGAACGCCTAGTCGACGTTACTTGATGTGGAACGAGCAAATGATCTCGCTGGAATTACCCATCGCCACGTCGCATTGCTGTCGATGAAGGCTCCACCAATCTATCACTCCTCAGTCTCTTGCCGCGTCTTGGCGATGTTGTTGACTCACAACTGGACCTAGAATTGTTCCGAGTCCCCTGTAATCTTATAAGTATAGCAAATTTCACTAAAGGCTAGCCACCTACCACACCAATCCTATCAGTCCCATATAGATCGGTCTTTCTTGAACGGTCGTCAAAATGGACACGTATGTCAAGCAACCAACGTACATCCCGCTCGCCTACTGTTCTCAGTCACACTTTCATCTGAAGTCGCGAATCTTTGACACATACGCCAAAACCACTGTTGTTGGCATTGTGGGTCAACTAAGAACGGCCGATTTGAAGGTAATTCTACTCACGCGATTGCTCTACCCACTATCAGAGCGTTCATATCTGGTGCTCCGCCGCATAACGCGCTCCCGGTTTCGAAGACGATGACGTGCGATATGTACAGCCATTTGACGTTCAGGACCCCATATGCTTTGCTCCTATGGTAGTTCAGCTCCGTTCTGCTTGAGAACAGGACTAGCGTACCAGGGTAGGATGGTGCTTGCCGAGCCCAGCGCGAAGGCTGTCCCCAGCCATGATAGCTTGGAGACTTCGCCAAACTCCTTAATGATGCTAGGTTGAACGTTGGCAACCTTGTGCGGCCGTTTGTTAGCATAAAGCTATACAACGTGGCTGGTCTTGTCGTACGATTGTCGTGTCCAAACTGAACAGCAGTGTTGTCGACAGGATTGCCGTTATAGTCATCAGCCACTGGTGATCGTAAGTGACATTGCTGTGATCTAACATGGTTCCGCTCATGTGTGGCCGAGTTACCTTTACGCCATGAAGATTGCGTGGTGAGCTCTCTCCAGCATTGGGATCAACGTCGTTCAAAGACTGCTTTCCCGCGTCTGACTGGGTATCGTTCGGAGACCGCTCCACGGTCTTCTCGTTATGCAAAGGAGAGTCAGACATATTGAAAAAATATCAAGCCGAGAAGAAAAGAGGTCACACGCCTTGAAGTTTGAAACTCCGAGCATTCGTTGCGTGACGACACTTACGTTTACTCGTAGATTGCACGACATGGAACTGCATAATGCGTGATACAAGCATGCATGCACCTTGTAGCGTCTTGCAAACTCTAGACCCTAGTTACGGGATTTAAGGAATCTAGCACCACACTAGACCAAGAAACATGTGCTATATTAAAACGCCGATGCGAGCTTCCAGCAAAATTTTCGGTCCGATGCAGTCAGCTCCACTATGAGCCCTGCGTAAGTGCAGGATCAGGGATGGAATCATTGGATAGTCGGCACTTCTTGACCTGCGTAACACCTTATAATGGAATGTACGAGCGGTATCATATCATCAGCAAAGACGGCCGGTTGACAAACTTCCAGCAACGCAGGGTGCATACTCAGATACCCGAAGAAGAAATAGATGCCCGAGGAAGGAATCGTTTCCTCAGCTCCGTACGTGACGCTTCGAGCGCTCCGGCCGAGGAGGGGGCAGCAACCAAAGAGAGCGACCATTTGTTGCATTGGTTCTGATTTCTTGCGCCATCAGCATCTCATCATATTCCGTCGGGACCGTTAGTTGCCAGTCACTTTCAACCTGAAAGATGCAGAGTCAAGATCGCACTATATAAAATTTGAAGCATGGAGGAAACTAAGCTCAGGCCATTCAAGGTCGTCATTGTGGGAGCTGGCCTTTCCGGTCTCCTGCTGGCTCATCTCCTTACCCAAGCCAGCATAGACTTCGTCATCCTAGAAGCACACAAGAATGTGGTTCATCCAGCCGGTGGAAGCTTTGGCTGTTGGCCGAACGCTGCGAGGATTTTAGACCAGGCAGGTATTTGGGAAAGTGTAGAGAAGAGCGGCGCCCCCATGGGGCTCAACTACATCCGCAAGCCCAATGGCTCAGCGTTTATCACGAGCAGCTTATCTAGCAAGATCGCCTCCGTGTAAGTGCATACTCATATCACTTGATATTGAAGCCATAACTCTAGACCAGGTACGGATATGATTTCCGAATCCTCGAAAGATATCGGTACCATCAGATTCTGTACGAGAATCTTCCAGACAAGTCGAAACTTTGGACTGGCAAGCGAGTAACAGACATTATCGAAGACTGTAACGGCGTCCGAGTTGTTTTCGAAAATGGAAGTTGCCAAGGAGACATTGTTGCCGGCTGCGATGGTGTTCATAGTGTCGTACGCCAGATCATGTGGGAAAAGGCCAACAAGCTGTCGCCGGGTTTGATAAGTGCCAGAGAGAAAAGATGTCAGTAGCCAAAGAATTTTGATACAATGAATCGCTACTCACCTGGCTGGGTAGCTCTTACTTCCTCTTACCGCTGTCTGGTTGGAGCAGCTCCGGCCATTGCCGGCATTGGCGCAAATGAATCCAATATGATACAGAATCAAGGAGTCTACATGGTGATCGTGAGCCAGCCTGGTCAAACACTATTCTTCGTTTGCATTAAAGAAGCCAACGTATCGCATTGGCCGCAAAGATCTCATTTCACCAAAGAGGATGCCGAAAAGGAAGCAGCCAAGATTGCCGATCGACCAGTCACGGCACATGTCCTATTTGGAGAGATCTGGATGAAGCGCACTCGGGGCTATTTGACATCCCTTGAGGACGGCGTTTTTGAGCACTGGTTCTTCAATCGCATCGTGCTGGTGGGTGACTCTGCACACAAGGTAGGTCGTATTGAAAGCTGAAGTCGGCGATACTTGGACTGACTTGGGTACTGTAGATGTCACCCATCGGAGCACATGGAGGTAATTGTGCAATTGAAAGTGTGGCTGCTTTAGCCAATTCTTTGGATCGCCACCTGCGTCTCTGTTCTGACACGAGTGCCAACAGCAAGACCATTCAGTCTATCTTCGAAACGTATCAGAGAACGAGAGAGGCACGCGTGCGGAAATTCGCTGGCTCTGTCCACCTCATGACAAGACTAGTGACATGGGATGGTTATACAAAGAAATTTGTGGCACGATATGTGCTGCCGTGGTTGAACGAGGTTACTTTTGTAGGCAAGCTGATCAAAGACGCGGTGAAAGTTGACTTCCTTCCAATACCGAGCCGGTCGAAGGGATTCTTCGACCAAACCAGCGACGAGGGTAAGCGATAGACCCAAATCCAGAGCAGACGCTTGGGGTTGACAATGATGATGCATGCTGCTTACTGAAAATGATTGCATGCACACTTCTGCATGCTCCAAGAAAGTGCGTCTCTTTGTTAGTAAGTGCGCCAGATGCAAGCTGAACACATTGGGAAGGAGCCTTACGCAATGGCTTAGATGGGTTTGGGGCCAAACTGTTTTCTGCTGCAAGAGCGAGGCAAATATTGGACAAGGGCATGAATTCCCCTGGCCCGCTAGTCTTATCTTGGCTTAGTGTCACGGAATCACTTTTGTCGGTGGGTATTCCGATAAGATCGTACCTTACTTTGAAGTAAGGTTATAAGGTTCATCCTTGTTAAGTAAGCGGGATAAGGTAATAATTAGGGCTACTTTATGTTCAAATCCACATAAATATCAAGTGAGCTGATTGCCTCAAGTTATCACAGAAAGCAACAACTTTCGACGGCGGTCTAAGTAAAGTGCAGGGTAATTGCAAGGTATGGAGGTTTAAGCGCCTCGTTTTGATTCGCACCATGAAAGATTGGCGAAGGGTATAAGGGATGGCCCGAATACATACTCGCAACACTTTGTCCTTTTCTTTTAATACTTTCATCCTCTGGCATCAACTACTCTATGCATCTGCAAGCAAGGTCAGGTATGTTGAAAAAGCGGTTGATAAGGTCATTTTAACCCAATCGCATCTTCCCTTTTCGCATCCGACCAGCTCTAATGCAAGCCCACACGGATCCGATGCGACCGCACACCACCATTCCGCCCATCTCGAATCCTTCAGCTTGGACTTTGGCTTGATGGTGTGTACAAGTACATACACTCGATGCCTTAATCCCGCCTGGTGAAACCTGCAAGCAGCTGCCTGACTGGGAGAATAAACGAGTCCCTCTCCCCGCCAAGGCTCATCCCGTTTTCCCTTCCCTTCCCTCTACCTCCCTTCCCATGCCCTTCCTTTCCTGCCCCTCATTCCCCATTCCCTGCCCCTCCTTCAAAACCATGTCTTGGCCGCCGAGTTTTGCCAAAAGGTTGCAATTTCACAATGTAACCCCAACCTCTGCATCATGCCGCCGAAACTCCGCGCTTCGTGCGACGCATGCCATTCTGCAAAGATCAAATGCATAAAAACGGACTTCGGCTGTCAACGGTGTGACAACTCGGCGGGAGAGCTCGCCTGCAAGTACAGTCCGGTTGTGCCGCGTATCTACCACAAGAAGAGTAATCGCAATCACGTGGAAGAATCTCAGATCTCGCGGCCATCACCACCTAGCGAGTCTTCGTTGTCACACGACCTATATGGCACACAGGCTGCCTTTAACCAAGACATATATCCAGCAGCAATAATTCCGCCGTGTGCTTTTGATCAGCAAGTTTACAGCATTGGTGCAAATGCTGAGCCGAACCCATTCTTCTGGCAGTATCTACCGCAGGGCTCAGTAGGAGTGCCTCAAAATCCGAATTCGTGGCCCAGCAGCATCAATGGTACATCTACCACGACTAACACACCAAACTTGACAGACGCTGCTACTCCCGCTACCGCAGCTTCTACAAATCCCGTGCTGCCTCCCACCAACCAGCCCCGAGCTAGCAATACGCAAAACCTCCGGCACTATCACTCAGCCGCTCCTTCCACGTACTCCCCGGAGAGTGTGCTGGCAAGAACATCATGCAACTGCTTCACTCAGCTTTTCGAAGCTATGCAACGTATGAACGCTCATGCGGCTAGTTGCAGCCCCAAACTCGACGTCGTCCTCTGTGCCAATCGAACAGCGGCGGAAAATTGCCTCACAAGTCTGCAGTGCTCAAACCCTTTCAGACCGGTTTCCCACGACAGCGTAAGTAGTTGTGCAACCATCGCGTGCGGCTTACTCGACCGCATTTTGGCCTCATATCAAGCTGCGTTGGAGATCTTCTGTGCGAGCTTAGATTGCGAAAGGACAAAGGGGTCGGAGGAGCATGGTGACGAGAGAATTGGAGAGCATGAGGACGACGAAGACGAGAGGACGACCGCACACACAACGACTGTACAATTAAGGTTCGGAACGTTTGCTTTGGAGAGAAGCGAACAGGTTCTTTGGGCGAGGAAGGTTGTAGCGAGGGAGGCTGGAAGGATCCAGGAGACGTTGGAGGGATTCGAAGTCGAGGGCCAGGGCGTTCGGAGCGTCCTCCGGACTCATCTGTTGGAGAGGTGTAAAAGTGTGATTGAGAGAGTCTCCGGCAGCTGAAAGAGATCAATGTGCATGTCTTGGCAGGGCTGTCGTTTCTTGGATCACTTTAAGGAACTTTGAGAATCGAATTCCGGGTACGGAGTAGACGGTGCCCAAATCCTACGCGAGCTTCAAGTACGGTCGAGCAAGAAAGAGCTCTTTACAAAAAGCCCACAGATCACCCACGAACGAAGCCATGACGACACTCTCAACGCCGCAATCCAACAACTCTAGCCAACCTCGTAACCAAATGGTTTCCAACAAACCAGTAGCATCCTTTAAACACTCATATGACCGCAGAAACCAAGACCTCGAAATCCCCCGCCACATGACCGACAGCTCGCCTCGCCAGGACAGACGGAATTCGTTCAATACCGCGCGCGCACTCTGCAACCCCTCTGTTCGTTCATTGAACGATATAGGTAGGGCGTGCACAGCATCTCAAGTGAACAGTAGAGTAGAGTAGTGTGTAAATGCCGCCCGGGCTGCATGAAAGAGGTATCCGCAGGACACGGCGATGTGGGGGGGTGGGGGGAAGCGGGGCGTTTGGATGACAACCTACATGGAGCTTTAGACGGGGCCGTGAGACGCATGCAGAATGAGCGAGGTAAGTTGGAAACACGGATGCCCGCTAGCACCCAGAAAACATCATGTTAGTGTCACCAGCGACCACACGGTACCGTTGCGCTGTGCCCGAACCACCCATATTTGGATGTCATTGTTCGCTAGCACAAGTGTTGGTGGAGCTGAAAAGGCTGGGCGATCGCACCGCTTACGAATCAAGTAAAGTACGAGTACGTCGGTTCTGACAGGCTGATTTTTTTGCTGCAACCTTTTTCCCCAAACCCATCGAATTTGTACCTATATACTTATATACCTACCTAAATGATTTCCCGACGACCCCCACCCCCCCACTACCTCCGTCTCGAACCCCGATCGAAAATCCCGCCGGCGTTAACGTCTCGGTCCTCGCCGGGTTACAGCTCGGCAGGGGTGAAAGCCTGGCTCCGAAACGCCGACGACGGTTTCATCTCATGCACGTTTTTTTTCCATGACTCCGAACTTATGCGACTGAGACCCGCACCGCTGGGGTCTTCATGGCACCTCCGAAGTGATGCGATACGATCCAATAAGCGCGGGATTTACGACCGGCACCTTTTGGGCGAAAGCGTTGCCTCGGCAGACGGAGGAGAATGGTTTTGAGTTGAGCGACTATCCCAAATGGTCATCGGGTCCATAGAAGGTGTCTCTAGAATGTAGTGAGAGACGAGTTGTGCTACCTGCTTTGATAGTGTTTCCACCCAAATGCCATTGTCCCTTACTTCTTCAGCCCGGCTGCAATCTCCCTCACATCTGGCCAACCACTTGTATCCACTCCTACGTAGATTTCGGGTTCAGTACACAAATGGGGTAAGTAAGTGGCAAGGAAGCCATCCAAAAGGTACGTACCTGACCATTTCGCAACAAGCTCTCCGCATTCCGTGACTCCCTCGATCTCTTCCACGCTCAAGCCCATGCCCAACAGTCCGCCGAGGTGATTGTGGATCGTGACCTGTAATCCTTGACACATGATAGCCGTATACGTAATCAACTCCGTATCCACAAACCCCAGAATCGTGTCATCACCATAAAACATGCCGTATACAATTTCCTTGGTCAGCCATTCCGAGTCCTTACCCCAGCTTTTCCACATAGCTTCCATCTGCTCTTCGGTGTAGAGATAGCGAAGGAATTGAGTGCCACGCTCGCGGTTAGCTGGGGTAAGGGCAGCGTGAGATCTGAATACAGCCTCGTCAGGTTTTCGGCATGGGAAAGAGGACGAGGTTTACGGCCGATAATTGACTTTTAATCGTAGAGGCCGTAGAGGTGCAGAGAGAAAAAGCGCAACATACTTGGTAAAGCTCAAATCAGCATCCCCAGGCTTCTCCTCTTTGATCAAAGAGAATAGAGCAACAGCACTCTTAGGTACGCCTATGGTGACCCATTGTTTCATCAGAAACTCTCGCAGTCGTCTATTGAGAGCTTGCCGCTTTTCAAGGGCTTGATATTCCCCTTGCGCTGTCAAATAGGTCCAGAGCTGGGCGAAGTTTGTGGGGTTAGAATTCGTGATGAGGGAGGATGCCTGAGTTCTATCAGCCGATCGTTTTTCGAAAGCAGGGGAAGGCAAAGCCCAGTCAAGGGATGTTGCTTACAGCAACAAGGTACCATCTGTCAGGTCCAAGGGATTCGGGGAACTTGGCCTTAACAGCATCGAAGAGTTGAGGGAGTGATTCAGGCTTGGCTGCCATTGTAGGGCAAGCGAGGCTGCAGACGATTGCAGGCGCTGAAGTTGCTACGATTTGATGAAGAAGGGGCTATTGTTAGAGCAGTATGGCGACTCTTTGAAAGCGGAAGAGGTTTGGAAATGATGAACGGACAATCAATGTAAGAGTGGGATAGTGTGATGAAGGGATGCTCAAGGAAGACCGGAAGACCACTGGGATGTTTGCTAAGCCCCGCACCCGGCCCCCCGCCGCTCGGGTTACAGCTCGGCAGGGGTGAAAAAAAGTTCGGCAGGGGTGAGTAGATGCTGAGTATATGCACCTCATCCGAGGTGAAAGGGATACACTCAGCATATGCCAGCACCTCATCGGGGGTGAAGAAAATTAAATTCAGTCCAGCGATTTTCACGTGTGCGAGATACGGGAATCTCTATCTATATATAAGATATACGGAGCTAATACTTAGCATATATAGATTTATTAAATAGTATATTTATTAATATAATTATTTATAATAAAGAGTTACTTACTTATTATATTAATTAGAAATAAAAAAGTTAATAGCATATGCTTAGTATATACCTCTATCCCCCTCTTAAAGTATCGATATTATCTTTAACCCGGCTCGAGTTTATCGAGGATAAAACGGATACCTTTAGTATATACTATAAGTTCATCCGAGGTAAAGCGAGCATATGCCGAAGCTTCACCCCTGCCGAACTTTTTTTCACCTCTGCCGAGCTGTAACCCGAGCTCGGCAGGGGGGAAAAAAAGTTCGGCAGAGGTGAGTAGATGCTAAGTATATGTACCTCGTTCGAGATAAAACAAATACACTCAGTATATATCAGCACCTCATCGAGGATAAAGAAAATTAAATTTAATCTAGCGATATTAACTCGCGTGAGATAACTTACTTATAATAAAATTATATATTCAATATATACTTCGCTTTTATTATATAATATTAATTTTTTAAATTCTTATTTATAATCTTTATAGCGAAAAGTAAATTATAAAGATTAAGATATATATATAATACATATTTAAATTTCTCTCTAAAGTACTAATATTATTTTAAATTTATTTTAAATTTATTTTAGATTTATTTAAATTAAAATGAATATATTTAATAGATATTATAAGTTTATTCGAGATAAAGCGAGTATATATTAAAGCTTTATCTCTATTAAACTTTTTTTATCTCTATTAAACTATAATCTATACTTTCTTTACTTTAAATTATAACTCGATAGAGATAAAAAAAATCGATAGAAGTAAAGCTTTAATATATACTTAATTTATCTTAGATAAATTTATAGTATATATTAAATATATTCGTTTTATTTCGAATAAACTTATAGCTTATAGCTCGATAGAGATAAAGAAAAGTTTAATAAAAGTAAGTAGATATTAAGTATATATATCTTATTTAAAATAAAATAAATATACTTTATATATATTAATATCTTATCGAGAATAAAGAAAATTTAATTTAATCTAGCGATATTAACTCGCGTAAGATAACTTATTTATAATAAAAGTATATACTTAATATATACTTCGCTTTTATTATATAATATTAATTTCTTAAATCTTTATTTACGATCTCTTAATCTTTATAGTTCTAGAATCTATTACTCGTATATATTCGAAAGTATTCGATATCTAATATTATCTAATTTTAAATTCGATAAATTCAAGAGTAAAGTTTAAGAAATATTCTCTCGAAAACTTATCTCGAGCTTATCGCGATATAGAGCTTATAGAATTTAAATAGAATTTATTATATTTAATATTTAACGTTATTAATATAACTATAATTTATAAGATTCTTAAAGCTTTAGAAATCTTATTTTATATTCTATTATTTAAATTTTTTAGTCTTTTTATATTACTATTATAAAAGAATAAATTATTAAAATAACTTTTAAATCGTATATTATTAGATATCGAGTACTTTCGAGTATATACGAGTACGCGCTTACTTTTAATATAGATTTATTATATAGTTAATAAGTTTAAGTCTATAAATTAAATTTATAAAAAGAAATTTATTTTTAAATCTAATTTCGAGACTAAATTCGATTCTCGAACTTCGAAGAGTAAAAATATTTAATTTAAGATTTACTTAGAATTATAAAATTAAATTTTAAGAAATTTAAATTATTAGAAAGTATAAATTAATTTCTATAATTTTAAAAAAAAGTAGTAAAATTTTAATAGAAAAAAGAGAAGTTATATTAATAATAGATTTCTAGAAAATTAATTAACTTTAAATTAATTTAAATTTAATTAATAAGAAGTTAATTTTAATATCTATTATAATCTTTTTATTTTAATTACTATTATTATTATTTTATATTTTATAAATTTTTTATTAGTTTTATAATTTTTACGAATTCTACGATTCTACGATTTTACGATTTTTTAGCGAGAGAGATTAATAAATTTAAATCGATAATAAAGCGAAATAGTTTCGAAATTTATTAAAATTATTACTACTCGACTATTTAAGTTTATATAAAAGAGTATTCTTAATAAAATAAATAAGTTTTTAATAAGCGATATTTAAATCCTCTATCTTTAAATATTTTTGATATGAAATTTAGAAAATCTTTATTTATCTAAAAGCCTATATTTTATTTTATAATTTAAAAAAAAAGCTTACAATTTTAATAGAAAATAAAAAAGCTATTTTTAAAATTAAATAATATATATCTAATTAAGACTATTCGACTATCGAGCGAACTTTAATAAGCGATATTTAAATTTCTTACGCTTTAATAATTATAAGACTAAATTTAAAAACTCTTTTTTTATTTAAAAGTCTATATTTTATTCTATAATTTTAAAAAAAATCTTAAAATTTAAATAGAAAATAAAAAAGTTATTCTATTTATAAATAACGTATATCTATTTTTTTTAATAAGAGGCCTTAAGAGAATTAGCGAGTTAAATTAGTCGTTTTAATTAAAGAGCGTAGCGAACTTAAATTTATAATTAACTATATATATAAATTTAAGATTTTATAACTAAGATAAGCGATATATTTAAAGTACGCTTACTACGATAAATAATAGAAGATAAAGTATTTAAGAAATATAAGTAAGATATAGTTAATACTATAGCGAAGAAATATAAGAGAAATAAAGATAAAAGTAAAGTATAGAAGAAAGAGAAAATATATATAATAAAGAAGAGAGATATAATAAAGAAGGCGATATTATAATTAAATATATTATAAAAAAGTCTTAATATAGAAATTATAAGAGAAAATATATTAATTTAAATTAAGATAGTAATTATATTTTTAAAAATTATTAAAAATATATTATTTAAGAATTTAAACGCGTTTATTTAAAAGATTTTTAGAGATAATATAAATTAGATAATAGCGTTTATATAGAAAAGAGAATATTATTAAAAAGATTATTAAGAAAGAAGTAAATTAGAAAGCTTATAGGCGTTAATAAATAGTTAGAAAAGTATATTAATAAGAGAAATCTTCTTTATAAATAGTTAAGATAGAGATAATATATTTAATAATATATTTAGAAATTTAATAGAAAATTTAATAGAAAATTTAATAATAATTTAATTAATATCTAATATAGTTATAATAGAAAATTTAGAAAGAATAAAATAGTTAATAATAAGATTAAAAAGAAAAAAAAGAGAAAATTTATATAAAAAATAATTAATAAGTATTTATTAGCGACGTTTAAAGATAGATAATATATATATAAAGTAAATTATAGCTATAAATAGAATAAAGAATATAAATTTAATAATAAGTGTAATAATAAAAAAGGCTAAAGAGATATTAAAATATAATATTATATAAGTAAAGAAGATATATTAATTAATTAAGATCGTTAGAAAATTATTCTTAATAATAATATATAGAATATATATTATAATATTTAATATAAAGAATTAGATAGTAATTAAGAGAAAGATTAAAGATAATAATAAAAATTAATATTTAAAATTATTAATTATTAAAATATATTAAATAGATAATTTTTCAAATAATAATAATAATAGAGAAAAAGTAGAAATATTATTTCTTATTAATTATTAATATTAATAATTTAGAAATAATAAATTAATTAATTATAAATAATATAATAGAAAGTAATAAGATAAAGGAAATTAAGAGATATAATTAGATAATCTTATTAATCTAATACTTTAAATATTAAGAATATAAATATATATTTATATTATATAATAATAAGATTTAATATATAAGATATAATTAGATATATAATATTTAAAACTATAAAAAGCTAATATTTATAATTTTAAGAATTTATATTTTATATAAAGAGAAAGAATATATAGTTTTAAATAAAAGCTATTTATTAAAGACTAGAGAGAAATAAAGAATTATATAAAGAATAACTTATAAAGTCTTACTCTATAAATATTTAAAAATATTATTAATAAATCTTATTAAGATTATGATAGAATTTATATTAATAATATTTAAAAAGAAATAAAAGATATTAATCGATATAATTAATTTATATAAAGATTTTAATATTATAATAGATAAAATATTATAATTAAAAATAAAAATAAAAAGATTAAGATTATTTATAGCTTTCTATTAAGAGAGAGATTAAAAGATTTTTATTAATATAAAATTTATTAAAAGTATTAAAGTTTTATTAATAGAGATAATAATAGCTATAATAATCGAATAGATTATAGATTAAAAAAATTTAATTAAGATTTTAATTAAGAAGATTATTATAATATAAATCTTATAATTAAAGATCTTATATTAGAATATTAATAAATAAAATTTTTACAATATAATATTAGAAAAGAATTATAAATAATAATAATTTTATTTATAAATTAAGTAATTTAGAAGATTAATATTCTAACTATTTAGAAATTATACTTTATAAAATATAATAAATTCTTATATAATTCTAATATTAGCGTTTTTAATCTAGCGTATTAATTTAAAAAGAATATAAGAATTTATTTTTATATTAATAAAAAGTTTAACTAAAATTAATAAGAGATTAAATATTTATTAAGAGATATATATATATTAAGAATATAGCTAAAGAAGAATAATAGCGAGAATTAATTAAGATTAATCTTTATTTATAATATATATAACTTAAGCTCGATATTAATTAATAAAAGTAATTTCTTTAATTTAATTATAATTAAGAAATAATTAAATAATTAAAAAAAGTATATTCTACTTAATAACTTTAATCTATATTATCTTAATTAAAATAATTTAGAAAGATATATATATTATAAAAAGGTAAATAGTTTAATAGCTATAATTATAGTTAGAGATATAGATATTTTATTATTAGATTACGCGACTTCGAATCTACGCTCTGCGTCTACCAGCTACTGCGATGGTATTCGGATCTCTACACGGGACCCGCGACCAAGATTGTCTTCTTCTCGGCCTGCAGCGTGCGGGATTCTAAGGCTGATGCAGGCCTGGACCGAGAGGTACCGAAAAACTCTCCATTTGATAGGCCAAGTCTGAGCTCGACGTTATTCCTTGCCTCGTGGACAGCCCCCCTCAACGAAGCCCAGATTCCTTCACGCCTTCTTCCCCTCCCCATCATCCCGTCTCTTTAATCTCACATTCAACCCAGTCTGGTTCACAAACCACCTATTCTCCACACGCCACCCCGGGCATCCAGGTTCAGCAAAGGCGATCTGTTGAACGAATGAGTGAGCCATAGCAGACAAAAAGTCTCAGCAGGCACGGGGAAAAGTGGAGAGGCAGGGGGCAATACCTCGTAGGTTCTAAGCAGAGAGGGTATCAACTTGTATACTTCGAGATAAGAGATGTTCTTGCCGATGCAGGCGCGGTGGCCGGCTCCGAACTGTAAAGGGGAATTGGTAAGCGAATGCCAACGATAAAAAAAATAAAAAAAGATCGTGCGGATTAGAAGGGGAAAATCTGCGCTGCGCAAGTTGCGTGGAAAGGAGGTACGGTTTTTGTGCGACCGAAAGGAAGACAACGAACAGTAAGCAAGCCCGCCTCCATTCTTCGGCGCTGTTCGTTATCACAATCTAGCCACCTTTCCGGCCTCCAGACCCCAGCATCTTCGCCGAAAACATCCTGATCCCGATGCACTACCCATGGACTCATCCCGACCACCGTCCCGCCCGTAAATCTTTGCCTACACACTGTCGCACCCTCAGGTGGCACGACGCGTTCCAGCGGCAACCCAAAAGGCGGGTGCAGACGTCCAGCTTCTTTGATGCACGCGTCGAGGTAGGGGAGTGAGCGCGCTTGTTTGAACGTGGTAGAAGTCCTGACTGAGGAAGGCGGGAGGGAGTCGAGCTCGGAGAGGAGGCGGGAAAGGGTAGCGGGGTGGGAGAGGAGGCTATAGATCGTGGTGCGGAGGAGGATGGCGGTTGTGTCGCTGCCGGCGGCTATGTTGGAGGTTGTCCACGCTGTGAGGGCCCTAGGTGGAGTAATTAGATTCAGTCCTTAGGGGGTTGGGGCACCCATAGTTAGATTGAGGGGTGGATGTGGATAAAGAGATACCAGGGCGGGATGGTCTTGTCTTTGGCTTGGGCTTCGAGGAAGCGCGAGAGGAAATCCCGAGAGTTGGTCGAGGACTCCTTGTTGTCAGAGGTGTCCGGCGCGCTTTTACGTTCTGCAATGCGCGCGAGCCCAAATCCGGCGATGGGGTTCATGCGGACGGCCTTTAGGCGTTGGAAGATGGGGTTTTTTGCCCAGAGGCGGTCAACCCAAGGGATCTGCGTGACCTACCACTTTGTCAGTACACAGGTCTTGAAGCGATCGCAGAGCGAAGACTCACGGGGGTCGTCTTTTGGAAGTAATGCCAAATCGATTCCATGATCCCATCGACATCTTCCGCTCTCTCCAGGAAGCCCAAGCGCTTTGAGAAGGTAAGCTCGCCCATGACGTCGAATGCAAACATCTGCAACCAGGTGCCTAAGTTACAGATGTCTCCAGTTTGCGCGAAGCGCTTGTCTAGCTGGGCGAAGAAGAAGGAAATGGTCGTGTCAACGTAGGGCTCAAAGGACATGAGATTGCTCATCGTGTAGATGCCCGCAATTGGTCTTTTGAGCATTCGGTGCAAATTCTCGTCCTGTGTCGTGAAGATGGTTTGTACTGGTTTGCCTTTGGCGTAGAATACGATGACATGGTAGAAGTCAGACTAAAGGTTATAATCAGAGAGACCGCTTCGTCTACCCTGGTGTTAAATTGGCGCCGTCCTTACCTTGGTGAACTTTCCAGTGAAGCTATATAGATTTGGGATCTCGGCCGGGTCGCCAACCGAGACCATGTTCGGTCCGAAGCGTACCAATTTTCCATACTTTCTATGCAGATCGATGTGTATGTCGTGCGCTCGGTTAGACAGAACCCATAATACGCGAGGAAGATTCGAAAACGCGGCGAGGAAGGGCCCCGGGATTTGCTGGAGGAGGATGTAAGAATAGAAAGACCAGAGAGAGACAATGAAGAGGCTGAGAACAAGGATAAAGAGGACATTGGATGGGAAGGCGTCGAGTACTCTATGAAGAGCAACGCTTGCAGCCATCTGCTTAATGACAGCAGACATTCATGAATGACGGACGATGGTTGATAGAAGGATACAACCAAGGGAACGTGCGACGGAAATGATCTATCTGCAGTGATTCATACAGACCCAGTTGTGCTTGTCTCCCCCATCACCATGTCCTCGGGCCCCAAGCATCCGAGGGCGGACCCGAGTTCCAAATCTTCATTTCAGCCCAGACCCACAAGGGGCAGAAGACTTCCTGTAGTACATATCACAAATAAATATAATAATGCAGGTTCAGTGATTGATTCAGTGATAAGGGGTAGGTTTGGCAAGTACAAGGAAGAGAATGAGGGGGGGGGGCGCATACCTTTTGCTCATGGAAAGACTGGGCTCTTGCACTCGTTGAGGGAGTCGCAGCGAAAAGGTGGATTACTGTTGTATACGCGATGAAATGGACTGATTCAAACAACTGAGAGAGAGAGAGAGCGCTGAGACTTCCGGAGGCAGGCCGCAGAATAATGGAGTGCGATGCAATACAGAATGAAGAAATAAGGCGCATCTGCTCCTCATTTGATCCAGTAAGTGTACGCCTGTTTAGGTACTACCGAGGGCCCTGTCATGCCACTTGCATCGATTCAAAATATCGACTTCACAACTACGAGTCTTCTTGGCGCATTTTGAGTTTCCAAAAAATCATCACGATTCGTAGCATTCTCAAGAACCAGCAAACCCCAGCAAGCATACGATAGCATTACGTAGAAAACAAGCTTTATGAATTGTAAATTAAATAAGAATACTTGGCAAAGCTGATCCAGCTCCGTCTTCGACTTTTTATTAGCGCTATTTATAGAAAATTGTAGAGAACGTACTTACCACTCTTATACCAGCTCACTTTATATTTTTGAAGCTTCTATATAGTCTAAATACGAATATAATAATATTACAATACTTCGGAATATCGTTAAGACGGCTACCAATAATTAGAGACCCTTTAAATCTCGTCATCGCCTCTCCTCTAAGCGGGTTTCTTTCGCGAATAAGTAAGGCGATATTACTACTACCACAGTCGAGCAGAAGAAGAAATAAGAGAAAATTCGAGTTACTCAGGTAAAGACTAAAGCTATAGTCGATAATCTATTTTATAATCTTCTTCGAGACTTAAAAAGAGATATATTCGTCTTTAAGGTCTTATAAAGAGAGACTTATTAGTATACTTATACTTTAAAACGATTAGATTAAGGCGAAGGTTATAGAGAAAGTAGAGGATTTTAATTAATATTACGTAGTATTTTATTATAACTACTCTATTATCTCTATAGTTAAATACTTTAGATCTCGTTTAAATATCTTAATTTCGTCGTTAAATATATAGCTTATAGTGCTCTATTTAAAATACTCTTATCGCATCTAAAGTAAAGGCTAGCGATATAGTTATTATATATCTAAGTTAGAGACAAAATACTAAGAAAAGCGTATATATTTATTAACTTTGATATTACGAATATTTAACTAAGATAGTAGACGATAGTAGCTATTATAAGAGTGATAAGTACGCTCTCTATAATTTTCTATGAATAGCGCTAATAAAAAGTCGGAGGCGGAGCTGAATCAGCTTTGCCAAGCATTCTTATTTAATTTGCAATTCATAACTCGGTTCTTCAGAACTATGGACCTACATGAAAGTTACAAACTCGACCAAAAGGCTCTTCCTGTGTAAATCATGCCTGACCCTTCCTGTCCTCTACTTGAACCGCCTCTCCTTCTCCATACAAACTCCATGAAATACAGGGATACTTCTACATCTGGTTGATGACTGATGAATGAGTGGATATAGTTGAGAACAGACCGGAAAGGACTCAGAGATCCCCGCCTTGCCCGCCCAAAAGCCTCAATTTACTCTTCTCTTTCCACCATTTTTGCCCTCGGATCTCGACACCTTTCAAAGCTTGCAAGTGTAGTATTGGATACATTGCGTTGCCGTTTCTTGTGTCTTTCCAAGGGAGTCGTTGTCCATTAATCGCCGTTGATGATGTAGGCCGAGATCTTTTCCGCGAGCATGTCTGTACAGAATGCATTCAACGATTAGTACCTCGTGCCATGCAGCAAGTGAAGGGAGTGGCAAAAGAAAGCTTCAAGAAATGAGGGTAAGTTGCTTACAAACTGCAGCCTGTGGGAGTCCTAATGCTGGCGTTAGACTTCAAACTCATAGCAATCTGGCCATGGACCATGCTTACCTGGAGGAAGGAACGGAAAAGCAGAAGCATCGACCACTCGCACTAAATGCGAAGGTAAGCTCCGAGACATTTTGTCGTTGTTGGAATCTGCTGCAGCTACTCACGGTTTTTGGTTCCATACACGCGGGCCCTCGAATCGACTACAGCCAGCTTATCATCCCGCTTACCCATCTTGCAAGTCGAACTAGGATGGTAGAGAGTGTTGAAAACCGATCTGATGTACTGAAGAATCTGATCATCGGTCGTAACATTTGGACCCGGGACATATTCCGGGCCAATAAGGACGCCCTTCATGACGGGCGCCGCCAGAATCTGTCGGGTACGCTTGAACCCACCAATAGCGGTCTCGATATCAGTATCCGCGGTCAGCCAATTCGGGTTAATCAGAGGTTGGTCGTGCATGCTGGGTGAGGATATCGAGATGTTTCCACGCGACAATGGCGCAACGCCGATTGCTAATAGTGTTGCATATTGAAACCCATCTTGCGGAGTCGCTGCGCCTGGAGCCTGGGCGTTCCCTGCGTAAGCCGGGAGTGTGAACCATTCTATCTCGGGCCAATCTGCCGGGAATGTAGAAAGTTCTAGAAAGAGGAAACCGCTCGATTGTCAGACCAGATTCCCAAAGCAAAGACAACGGGAATGGGTTTGAAAAGGTGAGACATACGTTGAAGAGCTTGCTTGGAAAAGTTGGAACGTATATCGAGTGGCAATTTTTCATAGCCCCCAAAGTCCCCACCTGGACTTGACAAAAGTCCATTCTGTTCGTTGTCAAACTCCTCAATTGCCTCTTGCATTGCGTGGCCATACAGGAGAGCTGAGTCTGTCTGGACGTTGACGCGGTAAGAAATGCCGAAGGAGATGTGGTCGTTCATGCCCTGGCCAACTCCTGGGCGGTCAGCAACAATGTCAATGCCGTGTTCTTTGAGCAGATCTGCAGGCCCAACTCCGGACACTTGCAAGAGCTGCGGAGACTGAAATGTGCCAGCGGACAGTATGACCTCTTTTGTCGCGGAAATGGTGTACGAGTTGTTTCCACTTGAGACTTGAACGCCCTTTGCCGTTTGGCCATCGAACAAGATCCTCTCGGCAAGAGTGTCGGTGTACACGACCAAATTCGTCCGACCTAGAAAAGGTCGTAAAAAGGCCGTTTCGGAAGAATCCCTATCTCCTGTCGTGTGATTGATTGTGGACACGAGCCAGGATGAGCCCATGAGTTTGCCGCTGGTAAATCCATTGATCGACGGAATGCCGACTTGCGGCATGGCTTTGGCGATCCATGTACTCCAGCCTTGGGCATAGTTTGCAAAGGTAACTTTAAGTGGACCCCCAGTCCCAAGGGTAGAAGTGTCATACTCTGGAGTCGAGTTTGCGATCCTTTTGCTTTCGTCCGGCGGCGTAAAATTTGTGCTTTTGTAGTAGAAGTCGGAAACATTCTCATAGGTCCACGAGGTGTCGCCAACATCGTCTGCCCATTTCTCGAATGCGCCTACCGTGGTTCGCGCGTAAGCCATGTAATTCAGAGCACTGCAGCCGCCAAGCTAGACTAATATCAGTGGATGAAAGTAAGATAGCCTATCACAAGATCCATACTGTCTTTCCACGTGCAAAATGCACGACTTGGTTGTTCATACCCTGCGGCTGAGTTAGTCATGGTTGTCCTGGTCGACTCTCAGGAGTCAAACTTACTGCCTGAGGGGTCGTTGTGAAGTCCCAATCTATAGGGCCAGTATCACTTGGATTTTTGCCATTGTAGAGTGTGTCGTCTATAGGAATCTGACTTGCATTCCCTGTCGCGATCTCGTAGAAGGTACCCGCTTCGATAACCGCTACTCGCACCGAAGGGTTTGCAGAAAGACGGTTTGCAACGACGAGGCCAGCGGTGCCGCCTCCAACAACCACATAGTCAAAGGTGTTTGACGCATGAGTCGTGTTGACACCCCTCCCCACAAAATCCCGTGGGCTCACGTGAGGGCTCCCGAAGACTGGGACGATGCTGCTCAAGCAACTTGCGTACAGATGCCATTTCAGGAGGGTGATAAAAGATCTGTGGTATGCCATTGATCGCATGATGTGGTAGGGAGTCTTGACTGAATAGATTGAGGATAAAGGGAATGTAAGAGAGCAATGAAAATGCTGTGGACATTCGGGGGCACACTTCTTATACAAAAAGCTGATGGCCCAGGCTGAGTCCATTTGATCGATGGAGAGTCAACATCGCTTCCTCCGAATCCGGTCTAAGACGATGAGACCGTGAGAGTGTGGCAGCCTACAAGGATGAGCGTAAGACTTTCACTTGAGACCCTTTGAAGGATGGCGGGATGCTCACGTCAGTCCACCATCTTCTGGAGACGGTTGAGAGAAGGCTGTTGGTTTCAATCAATGTTCATTCGGGCGATCCAACAGCCATCTGGATTATGGCACGGTACCGTGATATGAGGGACACACGAGATGTCGGAACACTCGGGATAAGCTGCTTTGCACCATACCACTGCAGGTACAGATCCAGGCAACCTTACCTGACTGCTCGGACAATTTCCGCCACATCTTCCATGCTGCAGCCGCTCTCGACCGTTCGGGAATTTCTCGCCCGTCATCGCGGTCTAAGGCAGCTCGTCCACATGCTTGCGGCGCTGACGATAGCATGAACAGGTCGCGGGAAGGAATTTGCGGCGCAACAGTTTAAGGGGCGGTAGCTGGCACACGAACAACCCGCCGCTGTAACTGAACATTAATGAAACTCCTGGTGTGTGGTGGTAGTTAGGGTCTTATTGGATTGCGGCGTCACGGGCGTGGCGACCTCCCCTTTGGTGGCTGGCTCTGGACCACTGCCTGTCTGCCGCTGAGTAGCAAAATTCCCTATCTCACTTGAGCAGCGTAAGCAAGTGGTCTTCATGTTCGCAAATGGACAGACAAAACATTGACCAAGTCTTCCATTAGCGATTTCGTCATCAAAATTCATGTTGACGCTAATGCTACCATTCATGCAGCCCAAGATCCTCGGCACGTGGCTCCCGTGGTACCTGCATAAGATAAATGATACGATTCAATGATAATAGATATCGGTCACATGGCATGGCAAGCAAGGCTCGGAAATATCCCTCGACTCTACTCGCATCTTACCGCGATTCGAAAAGCTACTTTAGACAAGGTGCTGAATGGTGCACCTTGTGCTTGTACTCAGGTTACGTTACTCTGTGCTTACACTCAGGTCCGTGCAAGGTGGAACCCAGAAGTGGGTCTCAGCCAACAGCCACACTAAGCATCCAGCTCCCGAATAATAAGTATTTCAGGATGACCAACTGCCGGGCTGAACAACAGCTCCCAACAGGAACAAGTCATACCCTTCAGCACTGATGGCGTCGCTGACGGAAATCGCGGAAGGCATACTGGCTAACGCCAAACGGCTTGACGAGTATACGGCGTCTAAGGGGCTGAGATACTCGACCTTCGAGAAAGACACCTTGAGTAACCTTCCCGATGATTTTGAAGATTGCCGCAAGTCTCTGGTCGACTCGACACAGGAGTTGAAGCAGCTTGCGCATGGACCAGTAGGGTTGCTGCTAGAAACGCTATTTTTGGTAAGTTTGCGATCAGGAAGGTTCATCCATTTTTGTCATGCTGCTGGTAAGGAAAGGTCGATCTGACAAGCCCGAAAGTTCAATGACCTCCTAAGCCTGCGATTTATCTACCACTACAACATCCCACAATACGTCCCTGCAGATGGCTCGATATCCTACGCCGACATAGCGCGCGCCAGTAAGCTGGACGAAGCCCTTCTTCGGCGCTTCATCCAAGCCGCAATGGTAAACAGAGTCTTCTCCGAGCCTCAAATCAATTACGTGCAACACACAGCCATCTCCAGACTCCTCAAAGAAGACCCCGAGGCCATGGACGCGGTTGGATTTCTCCTCGAAGACCTAGCTCCCGCGTCGACAAAGGTTCTCGCGGCGTTTGAGAAGTGGCCAGGATCTGGCGAGCCCAACGAAACTGGCTTTAATATTGAGAATGACACCGGCGATCCGTTCTACCTCGAACTGGCCAAAACACCGGAGCGATCCCGACGCTTTGGTGGAGGAATGCGGTTCATGACCCGTGGATCTCTGTACGACATCGGCCATCTGATCAACGGCTACGACTGGGCCGCTTTGGACAAAGCAGATGGACTCGTCGTCGACATCGGAGGTGGCCATGGTGGCGTCAGTCGGGCACTGGCCACCTCGACTATTAAACTGCAGCTCATTGTGCAGGATCTTCCAGGTACAGTCAAAGAGGGAGAAAGCCTGCTGCCAGAGAATCTGAAAGGGCGTGTCAAGTTCATGCCGCACGACTTTTTCACAGAGCAGCCTGTCAAAGGCGCAGATGTCTACTTCTTCCGTTTCATATTGCACAATTGGTCAGATAGCTACTGCACTAAAATCTTGAAGAATCTGCTACCTGCTATGAAAAATGGCTCGAAAGTGGTGATATATGAATTTCTCATCTCTGAGATGGCGAATACTGCTTGGTCACAGAAGCAGGGCCGGTGAGCTTTCTCTTTCAAGCTGCTTTCTGGGCGTACTGTTAAGGCTACTCTGACAATGCTCCTTAGGAATCTTGACATGATCGGAGCAACTGGTTGGAATTCGTTAGAACGTACGACGAGCGATTGGGAGAATCTTTTTGCAAGTGTCGATCCGAGATATCGCTTCCTCGGGGCCCGGACTCCGGAAAATAGTTCAGTATCATTGATCGAGGCGGTGTATAGGCAGCTGGACTAACTTTCCCTTTGTTCACTGGGATATCCCATCAATGAGGCGAGATTCGATAACAAGACATCGCGATATCAAGTTCTGAAACCTTGTTAATATCAGATCGCCGAAAGGTTGTACGTATGGTCGATATATGGTGCACGCCCTGTCTGATGTAAGCTACGCAAAACGAAACGGTCTGTGCTGGATTTATGCGCCGAGATTAGAGCAGATTCTGTGAGGGTCGTTCGAAGTACATACACAGCTTATTAACCAAACATTGCCATACTGATCGAGAACTCCGGCCTGCAAATTTGAGCAATTGACTTTCAAAGCCCATCGTAGCCGCAAGTCGTTGCGACAAAGGCTAGAGCGTCTAGAGAGTATGTCATGACAGTGCGACAGGTATGACGAGTGGAAGATGGAGGATAGTATTCATGTAGCCGAGCCGAAGACCGTTTGAGCGGCCAATACGGGCTGATTGAAGCCAGCACCTGAACCAAGCCTGAAAACGAGCTGGTAGCTTACCCATGTCCCTGTATTGGTACCGATCTTTAGGGTGGTGAACAGACCAGATCCTACGGCCATCAGAATGGCAAAGAGGAAGATGACTGGAGTGTTGTAGCCATATTGAGTGGTACGTCCAGCAGAAACGCCGAGGCCAAGGATCTGGCTGAGGATGAGAGGCAGACATCTGATTCCCGAGCCGGTAGCAGAGGCTCCTCCGATGGCCTGAAACCATTTGGGGATGCAGTAGGATGTAGTAGACGAAGAGAAAGACGGCGCCGCCCGAGGAGATTCCAAAGCACGTGCCGGCCGTGATGCTACGTTGCATCAAATTCCGAGGGGACACTGTGGCATCCAGGGCCCCTTTCCAAATCTGGATAGCGACAAAGGATATGATCAAGATGCCAAAGAAAACGAACGATGCAACGATCTTGCCGTTGGACCAGGGATATTTGATCCGCCCTGTTGTGGCGCGAGCAACAAAGATAAGCAAGGAAGGTGCGATAGCGAGAGTGCAGATGACTGTGTCGAGCGGATTGGCATGGCCACGATGGTAGAGAGGGCAAGTTACGGAGTACTCGGGTCCCTCCAGTAAATCCGTTCGGCTCGCGGGTGAGAGAAAAGCGAGGCTGCACACCCAAAATCTGCATTCTTCGATCAGCCACTACTACCACAACTTCCAACGACGACAGGTCCTATCAAGAGTCTATACGACTAACTCGCTGATTAAGAGACAATCGCAGAAAATAGTAACTTTAACCGCAATTATTTAATTTGTGAACGTGAGGTTCTTTGAAGTATGTACAGAGTAAGATATTGATAGAAATTATTCCAAATGATTCAGGTAAAGTAAGGTAGTAAGGTAGAGTACTCGTAAGGTGGTAAGATTAGCGAGAGCCGGTAAAGCCGATGAGGCCCGTCACCCGGTAAAGCCGCGTAGCAGACCAATTTCTGACCACATGCGGCAGAAAATGGTCAGAAAATGGTGGGAAAGAGTGGTCAGAAAATGGTGCGAGAAAGAGTGGTCAGAAAACAGTCAAAACAAAGAGTCGGGAAACTCCACGGAACTACTCTTGGAAAATGGTCCGAGGTCAGAAAACCATCCAAAAAAAAGGGTCAGAAAATGGTCTGAAACAAAGGTCAGCCGGGCCGAATATTCTTCCATTGCCTGCAAGCAGACTTTACTTGGATACAACTTTCGACAAATACACAAGCATATCCATTGAGCAGAAACTCTGCCTGTTTCTCTGCTGCGACATTCTCCCTGACCTTCATTCACATTCATACATACCACCACCCACCCCCACGATAAGAAAAACAAAGACAACATGCCTTCGGCATTCAGCCAGGCATTTCCTCCAGCGCCAACCTTCACTGAGAAGAATGTCGGCAGTCTCAAGGGCAAGGTAGGCATTGCTCCTGGCGTTCAAGCTAGAACGTCGTTAACCTCCCTCGCAGGTCATCATCGTCACTGGTTCAGCATCAGGAGTGGGATACGAGCTCGCCAAGCTACTCTATGGTCAAGGCGGCAACATCTACATCGCCGCCCGCTCATCGGAGAAGGTCGATCGCGCCATCGAGAGCATCAAGGCCAGTGTGCCTTCTAGCAAAGGCCATCTGGCGCCCTTGATCCTTGACCTGGCCGACTTTCCCACTATCAAGAACGCGGTCGACGGATTTCTCCAGAAAGAGAATCGCTTAGATGTCTTGGTTCATAATGCCGGCTTGATGACCCCGCCGGCTGGCAGCAAGAGCAAGCTAGTGAGTGCCCTTGCAATGTTTTCTGGCGAACTCGAGCGCTAACGTTTGGCACCGAACAGGGCTACGATCTCGAGATGGCGACCAACTGCATGGGCCCCTTCATCTTGAACCATCTCCTGGAGTCAATCTTGACCCGCACCGCGCACGCAGAGTCAATTCCCGACCACGTGCGAGTCGTCTGGGTTTCCTCAATGATAGCAGCTTTCGTGCCACCTGGTGGTATACAATTCGATGAGAAGAGCGGCAGTCCCAAGGTCCTGGCGAACACGATGCATAACTACATGCAGAGCAAGGTCGGTAACGTGTTCCTTGCGTCAGAGGCTGCGAAGCGCTTGGGTGGCGACGGTGTCATCAGCATGGTTGGTTGACCCTCTTTCCTCTCTGATCCTGTGTACGGACGCGATTGCTAAACTTGAGACAGAGCGTAAACCCAGGCCTAATGAAGACCGAGCTGCAGCGCCATATGCCCAGGGTGCAAAGCATCATCATGGTATGTCTTCTCCTCCAACCCAGGTTGTGCCAAACACCTATCATAGCTCAGATTTTTCTGCTTTCTGTCACACCTCTCCCGCACCTCTCCCACTAACTCATCTCCTCTTCAGGGCATCCTCTTCAAACCTCCCCTCTTCGGCGCCTACAGCGAGCTCTTCGCGGCCCTTTCGCCCCAAGTCAAGGCCGAGCACAACGGCGGCTTTGTTGTTCCCTGGGGCCGCTTCGGAGACATCCCCGACCACATCGAAGAGGGACTCAAGCCACGCGCGGAGGGAGGTACGGGGACAGCGGATCAATTTTGGAACTGGTGCGAGAGAGAGACAAAGCCTTATGTGTGAGGTGCGATGGAAGGGCAAGTAAGAGTAGGCGTGATTGCTATGGAGGAGCAGAAGCCCGATGTGCAAGGTTTGGCAGATGAGCGATTGCGAGTGTATACCTAAGGTCCTAAAGTAAGAGCTGAACTCGATACCGTCATACTTTACTTTAATTTAGTACTCAACAGCAAGCGCCTTGACGCCGCCGGCTTCTACTCCGTGACCCGTGTAAACCTGGTCCTGGTGCCCGAGCGTTAACTTAGCTCAATGGATGGTCCGCCCCAACCTTTGCGACCCTTACCACCACCACCACAGAGCACCACTGCAGCGTAGCAAGTCACAAATAGCATGCCTGAGTAGTCTCGTTGATTTACGCTCTAACAAATAGTGGCCTGTTGAATCGACTCGATCCATCCGCCTTGAAGCCTTTTCCTTTCCTCTCCAATCATAAACGCCCCCCCGCCCCCCCCCGCCCCAAATCCAATTCTTCCCCCCTTCCTCTGTCTTTGCAAAAGGCCAATGACCCGACGGTGTGAGAACAGACTCGTTTTAAAACCGCGACTTTTGCAATTGAGAAAAAAAATAAAGGTCTATGTATGGCACCTGGATTGCGATAATGAAACCTGCTCTGACTCTGGCATTATTCCTACGTCCCACGTCAGGGAGCGGGATCTCTTATCTTGGCAATAATGGTAGTAGATTGATTGTCTCGGCAGAACATGAAGATGTTGTTTACGATCTCACTTTGTGCTACAAATTTTCAGATCTGCTTCAGAAGAGGGACTGCGATATTTAGAGTGGCTTTTTTTTTGAGTAGATCGCTTTATCGTTGAGTTGTGCCGTGATGACAACAACGCGCCTAGCCTCTATTCCTGGCGCACAATCTTCATGTTAACAGCCGACTTTGACTCAAAGAGCATCTTGATGATGTTCGTCACCATCTGCGGCTGCACATCTTCGAGAATCAACGTGCTGCCATGCTTTTCCTGCTCCACTTCCACGCCCGTCATCGCATCGTCGTTCTTCCGCGCAGGCGAAGGCAACGGTGTCATATCCCATCGCGGTCCCAGATCAAGTGTCTGATCGTCCAACTGCAGAAGGTTGTCGTTTTGATTGAAGAAGGTGCCCGGGGTGCTGCTGAATAAGTCGTTGCCGTCTGGGGGATTAGGTAGGTTTGCAGGGAATTCATTCTCTGTAAAACGGAAAATTCCTGACGGGGCAGAGGGAGATACGTTCTGCGAAGAGAAGTAACACCCTGGTGTGGTGAGTGATAAGGCTGTGTGTGAGGGGAAATTAGATCCTGATGTGGTATGGGAAGGAGCCGAACGCGAGGGGATGTCGGAGCCGAAATCTACATCTTGATTACCTGCTTCGTTGTCATCTGAGAGGCTGTCTGTGAATTCGGAGCTTTCCATGTCGACCTCTAAAGGAGACGAGGCAGGCGCGGTACTATCATTAAAGGCCGTTTGAGGTGTAGAGAGATCAGATTGTTGACGTTTTCTGTTTATGGTGACAAATCTGTATTGTAGGTATGAATGTTAGATAACTTCAAGGATGTATGTCTTCTCGTCTGACCTGTTTTTCAACTCAGTGGCCGATCGTCTGGGGAATTCCTTTTCGCCTATGGTCTTCCAAACGCGTCCGTAAGACGCCACAGCTGCAAACAGCCGGTTGTCATCTTCGGACACCCACTCGCTATGATTGAGGGTTGGATCTAAAGAATGATTCCACCGCTTTGCACATTCTAAGTCGATTGTTGGTGAAAGTGCTTGATGTTCTATCCAGAGAAATACCTACGGTCTGCATTGCGAGTCTCTACGCTCTGAGCAACGTGTGTCCAGCTGTGTATTTAATCGTGAGCTATATCTACGTCATACCGTCTCATTCATGAGGACTTACCGATATCCAAATTTCTTGACAGCACTTTTCAATTTTTGATCTTCGGCATTGCTCCAGACGCCTTTCTTTATGTGCCCGGGTATTTTACTCCACCGCTTGCGGCAATCCTTGTTTGTTCGACCAGGAAGCTTTGCTGCTATGCGATTCCAATCGTTAAGGCTTCCCTGGCTCACTGCAAAGACCTCGCCATCAGTCCCTGACATCAAGAGAAGAACTCCCCGGCAATATACTTACTCTGAAATGCTGCTTCCTGTCGGAGTACCTGGTCCTCTTCTTCTGTCCACCATCTACGGACCCGAGATGTAGTAGAGCTCATCTGATCATCGTCCACCGTGAACAAACAGCTGAACACAGTTGAGATTGACCAGCCGGTCTGGGAAAGTCTACATTGCCAGACAGTAGTCTACATGCTACATTGTAGATGCAACGTTCTGGCCGGCCGGATGTGAAGCCGAGATAGAAGCCTTCTCGTAGTGGTAAGTAGGACCGATGGTACGGTCGATTTAAGGGGTGAAACATGGGGCGGTGAGGAAGAATCAGGGTGAACTCGCATGACGAAGAATTGCGAAGGATGTGATATCGTCCGACTATTGCTTATCTTTCTTGGGGATTGCTTTCCAATTGTCAGCCCGCTCCGTTGGCGTGGGCGTGTGCATGCGTGTATGTGTGTGCCTATGCGGGGGAGCGCCCCTCTAGCCATGTGGTCTAGATTTGGGACTCGGCCTTTCGGCTTTGTTTGGTCAAGTACAAAGTGCCTGAAATAAATGTGTAGATTTGAGGGAAGCGGTGTCTAATCTTGCTTGTATCAGATACATTCGCTGTTCTAGATCTCTATTGTCTATCGCAACCTTAAAGGGATAGCAGTAGCATTCGTCGAAAAGAACCGGATAACTGTAAGAGAGATGGGTCGCCTTCGTTCTCGCTATTATCGATTTAACGCTCGATCTGACGCGTTCTGTTGTTCGATATTTCGTTCGTTGAGTACGTAATCGAAACGACTATCGATGTTGTAATCATCGATCGTAGTCACGCTCACTGAGAGCTAAGGGCAGAGGGTTCGTAGCCAGGGACCATGTACAGGTGAATCCCGGAGCTGGCCTCGGTTGGCTAGTAGCACGAAAGGGAGGGCGGTGTGTCCGTCCGCGAAGTTCCCAATGAACTGATTTCACGGCATACCCAGCGATAGGAAGTAAGAGCTAGATGATGACATGCATGTAGGCATCATGGAGGGACGAAAGAGAGGGGACAGGCATAAAGTAGGGACGATGAGTGCAATGGTAACATCATGAGGGGCAATGCATGCATGTCAGCAACATTAGATGCACTCGAGTCCGGTGCTCCTAAAGGAGTGACCGGCACGAATCACGATGCACGGCTGAAATCGAATCTTTACGGGAGCGGCAATGTAAAGTCCTTTACCGGGTTACAGTTGAGCAGGGGTGAAAACAAGTTTAGTGGGGTGAAGCTAGCATATGCCGAATTTTCACCTCTAAAATTTTCATAGCATATGCTAAACGTATTCGTTTCATCTAAATAGTATTAGACTAAGTCGAATAAACTATAGCTACTTTACTAAGCTATTAAATATATTAAGTATATATTATTTAAATATATATTATAAGTTTATATTTATAAATTAAATTTATAGAAAATAATAGATAAGTTTTTAATAAGTAATATTTTAATTTCTTATCTTTAAATAATTATATAATTAAATTATATAGTTAAAAAAGCTTAATCTCGAAAGTATCTACGCTTAATAGTTAGATATCTCTATTTAAACTTAGATAAAGTATTATAAAGTTATCGTAGAGCTCTTATAGAGACTACTACTAATATTATATTATTAAATTTATTTTTATAGATAAAATCGATATTTATTAAGAGCTTTCTTAATCTTATAAAAGCTAAGTTTTACTAGAATTAGATTTTAAAGTAATACTTTTTATATTAAAAGAATTCATTTTATCGAAAGCTAGTTTATTAAATCTATTAGAACTAGTATAAATATAATATTAATATAAGTAAAATAGAATAAGAATAATAAGACTATCGAATTATATAAGTAAAAAGAAGATATAATATAATAGAAGATATCTTCGTTAAGACTCGCTAGACTATAGAACTAAGTAATATATTAAGAATACGCTTATAATACTATCTCTCTCTCTTAAATAGTTATAATCTCTATAGCTAATAGATTAAAAATATAGATTTATTACTTATCTTATATTTTTAAATAACTATAATCTCTATAAGTCTTAATTAAAGAAGCTTTATCGAGATATAGCGATAGTAATTTAAGTCTTAGCGATTTTCTAAAGAATATCGAATAATTTTAATTCGTAAAAATGCGATATTCGAGATATTATCGAGTTATATACTAGTTTTAACTATACTATATCTATTATACTCATATTATTCTTTAGAGATCTCGAAGATATAATAAAATCTTATCTACGTATTAGTAAGATTCTTTAAATTCTTCTTCTTATCTAATCTTCTTACTATAATCCTTCGATAAAATTAAAGAAATCTTAACGTATATCTTTATCTTTAATATCTTTTAGTAGTTTAATCTAGAAGCTATACTATAGATTTATTTTATATCTCTTATACTCTTATTATTAAATTTACTTTAAGAGAAATAGAGAAAGAATTAAATATGTTAAATGCTATTTAATAGTAGACTTTATTATATATATTATCGATATACTTAGAGAAGAGATCGAATCGTAATCGTTTTAGAATTATTTTCGTCGCTATTATAGTAAGCTTACTATATTGTTAAGGAATCATTATGGTTTGACTCATATATGTGTGTGGTGTAAAAGATGTTGATTATTCTATGTGGTCTGCAGGCACATATGTGTGCGGCGCCAAGCCTACGCTAGTGGCCCTATGAGTGTCCCTGAGGCATCTCATGACAATTGCCCACAAAAAACAGAGAAATGCCATGTCCTCATGGCAAGAAGTATGCATGCATGAATGTCGGAAAGGAGTGGAGATGCCGGGCCAATTAGTAGTGTGAATCCCACAATATCTCCTGCCGCAGTGATATCTTTCGAACAATGAAATGGCTGTCGAAACAAGACATTGGACGGTTTCAATTCGTTCAAATATGCATCGTCCGATAGGTGACCCTTGCCTGCAGAGGTCCAATTGGCTGTGATCGACGCAGTAGATCCTTCTCTTGTGTGCTCATTGCAGTGATGTACCACATCAGTGCAGTGGGGATGAGAGGCCAAATTGCAGTGTCGTTCTCCGCATCGATATCGTAGTGATTAGAATGCCGTGGGATCGTGGAGAGGTGAGCCGTGTTCTTGATGCTGAAGGCCTTGCTGCCGCTTGATTTCTCCGCCGTGTTCTCCGCAGTATTCTCCGCATTTGCCTGTTGTAGTTCCACCTCTTGTAGAGTATCAGACTGAGTGGCTTGCTGAGTGGCTGACTGAGTGGATGACTGAGTGGCTTGCTGAGTAGCTGACTGAGTGACTGGCTGTAGAGACCTTCTCGTATATTGCTGGCGAGTCTTCTGATTCCGGTGCTTCTTCTTCTGCTGTGTTGCACGTACGAATGGACACTCCGGTGATCGAGTAGCGTGGAAATCGAATGGATTGTCACTATCCCAGTCACAAGGATCAAGACCGCATAGTGAGCACACCGTTAGATCCGGGGATGGAAAAGTAGGGTCGAATTCTCGATGAAAGCCAGCACGGGCTACGGTAGAGGCACTTGGACACACGTGTGGCCATGACGTGAATGAGGCGAGTCTCTCAGCGTATGAATTCATGATATCGATATCGATAGGCCTATCAAAAGGATCGATGTGGGCGTGGGTTTTGGTCAAATGATACTCGATGACCAACGAGTGTATGTGAGGGCCGGCTTGGAGCGTCACACTATTAGGTGTTGATGTGGGCTTTGCGTAAACGTGTGGTGTAGACGTGGCTCGTAGAGACGTCTACTACATCGTAGGATCAAGTGGAATTAGATCTTAAGGTGTTGCTACCAATTGTTAAGGAATCATTATGGTTTGACTCATATATGTGTGTGGTGTAAAAGATGTTGATTATTCTATGTGGTCTGCAGGCACATATGTGTGCGGCGCCAAGCCTACGCTAGTGGCCCTATGAGTGTCCCTGAGGCATCTCATGACATATATTATCGATATACTTAGTAAAGAGATTATATATTTACTATCTTTATAGTAGACTTACTATATATAGAATTTATAATAATTTCTTTCTACTATTAATTCGCTAGTTCTAGTCGTATAAATAATCTCTATATCTTATTTATTTCTTACCTATAATCTTAATAAAGCCGTTTCGCTATTATATTATACTCTTTAAAATTAAGTTATTTATATAGTAGACTTATTTAGAAATACGATAACTTAATTTAATATCTTACTAAAGTCTCTATTAGCGTATTTCTTTAAATTCGTTTATTAATTCGAATAAAATATATATAATTATATTTCTCTTCGTCGAATATAGAAAAAAGTCTTATTATAATATTAAAATTAATATAGATATAATACTAGTATAAATGAGATAGAATAAGAATAATAAAGCTATCGAATTATATAAATAAAAAGAAGATATAATATAATAGAAGATATCTTTATTAAGACTCGCTAGACTATAGAGCTAAGTAGTATATTAAGAATACGCTCGTAATAAAATCTATTACTAGAAAATTCTATCTTTAAAAAAATTAATATTCTTTATTATTATTTCTCGATATCTTATTAATAATTAAACTTAGCTCGATAAAAAGAGAATTCTATTTATTAATTTTAATACTATATAGAGATTCTAGAAATTTAATATATTTAACTTTCTTTAATTTAATTTAATTTTTAATATAGAATTCGAAAGTAATAAGAAGAAAGATAAAGATCGAGATTAATAAGAAGATTAAGATCTTTATATAAGACTTATAAATAATAATAAAAAAAGACTAATAAATCTTCTTTCTTTATTTTAATAAAAATTAAAAATAAAGATTTTATTATTACGGCGAGAAAATTAGATTATTTAAAAAAAAAAACTTTTAAGAGAGATTTTTAAGACTTTTTAAGTGGGGGTTAAAATTCTTAGAAGTAGAGATATTTTTTAAATTTAAGTTAAGTTATTTTAACTTACTATATAAGAAAGTAATTTTTATTAATATAATAATAAACTTTATATATAAAGATAATAAATACTTCTATTAAAATATTTATAAATTTAAGATCGTAATTTTAGAAGAGAGAATAGATAAGAGACCTCTCTAAATAAGTAGTCTTCGAAAGAGAGATCGAGTTAATATTCTAAGATCGATTCTATTAAATATATAAATCTTAATTATAAAGAACGTTAGTAGATAGATCGTAAGTTTATTTAATTAATTTTAATAATCTAATAATAATTCTTATTAAGAACTTATTTATAAAGTTTGAAATTTTTTATTAAAAAAGCTTAAAATTAAAAGATAAGTAAAATTATTAATTTTATTAGAATAGATTTTCTAACTTTATCGATTATAAATAATTATATTCTATTTTTAAAAAAGATATAGAAAGAAATAAAAAGAAAAGTTTATCGAAAAGAAAAGAAGATATTAGAAATAAAATATAAATTTTCTTTAAGAAAAGAAAAGTTATTTAGAAAAGTAAGGAAAATTAAATAGTTTTTATAGCGATTCTTTCTTTTAGAAAGATTCTTTTTTAAAAAAAAATTAAGTTAGTTTCTTAATAATAAAATAAAGAACTTAATTAGAATATCGCTTAAGTTGAAATAAAGATATTAATAATTATTATTTAGCTAAGTAATAATAATAACTAATTATTTTATAAATAAGAAATTAATAATAAACTTCGAGATTTATATAATAGATATTATATTAATAGTACAAAATTTATTAAAAAAAATAGAAGATTTAAATAAATTTCAAAATATAAAAAATAATAGTTAAAAAAGTAATAATTTTATATATTAATTAATTTGAAAAACTTCGATAAGAAAAATATAGAGATTATATTTTATTAGCTAAGTATTTTTATTAATAATATCTATTAAAACTTATATTATATCTTTATTATAAATCGTGTAGAAAATATAGAATTAAATAAATAATATTTTAATATTTTAAATTTTTATAATATTAATAATTAAAATAAGTAAAATAGTTAATATTAATACTTTAAAGTAAAGTTTAAATAAAGTATTATAATCTTTTTTATTAAGTTTAAAGAAATCGATTATATATAAAATTATTATAAAATTATTATATATAACATTATTAAAATAAGAATAAATAAAAATATTTTAGATTTATATTAATTATTTAGAAAATATTTTAATATATTAGATAATATATTTAGAATATATAATAAGATTACTAAATTAAATACTAAGATATTTAATTTTAATTTTAATATAAAAGTAATAAATAAAAAAAATCGTTTAAGAATTTCTATATATGATTCTTTATAATTATTACTTTTTTAAGATTTACTAATATTTATAAAATATTTAACTTAAAACGATTAATTTCTATATATCTAAAATTTTAAATTTTAAAATAATCTTTTAATATTTTTTAAGAATTAATTATTTTTTTATAAGTATTGAATATAAACTTTCGAGTTATTAATAATATATTAGATTTAAAGAGTAAAAAGAAGATTAATAAAATTAATAATAGTTATAAAAAGTTTACTTTCTTAAATAATTCATATAACTTATTCTTTATTAAAAGAAATAATAATATTATTATTAAAAATTCTTATATATAAAAATATAAGTATTTTAAACTATTAATAAATAGATTTAGAAAGAAAATAAATATTTAAAATATTTAAAAATTAAATATTATTTTAGCGATAATAATACTCTATATAGAAATATAGATTTATTAATAAAAGAATAGATTAATATAATTTTAAAAGTCGTTACCGTAAAAAAGAATATTCTTATTAAATTATTATAAAAATTTAAAATTTAAAAATTTTAATTAAGTCGTTATTAGAAATTTAAAAATTTTATATATAAAGATTAAAGAGTTAAAAAAAGAAAGAATACTCGCTTTTATCTCTCTTTTCGCGTATATTAATATTATTAAAATCTCTTTATAGAATAAATATTAATTAAACTTTTATAAAAAAAATATATTAATAAAATAGATTAAGATTAATTATCTATTGAATATCGAAGCTTTTATATTAAGTTTTATAAATATATCTTTTATTAAAATAAATAAGCTACTTAAAATAATATTATTATAATTTTATAAATTATAAGTAAAGGCCTATGAATTAAATTTATGGAGTTGAATTTTTCTAAGTTAAATCGAATTTTAGCCCTAGCCCTAAGTCAAATCGAACTTTAATCGCTTACTATGCGTTTTTAACCTACTTTTATTACTATAAAATTAATTTAATATATATAGTATATAGATATATATATATGAAGAGAGGCGCGCTAAGATCTAATTAGAAAGATATATTAAATGTAAAGAATTAATTCGTAATAATTACTTATAAAAAATAGAGAAAGACTATATTCTTATAATAAGAAGTATCGAAATATCGAAAAGAAATGGAGATAACGTGCTAATTAGTGGTGTGAATCCTATAATATCTTCTATCGCAGTGAAATTTTTCGAATAATGAAATAGCTGTAGATATCGAACGGTTTTAATTCGTTCAAATATGCATCGTTCCGGAGTAATAATTTGATGTGGAACCGTGGAGAGTATATAACGTGGGATCTTGGAGAGCTAAGCCGTGTTCTTGACGATGGTAGCCTTGTTACCGCTTGGTTTCTCCGCAGTATTCTCCATAGTATTCTCCGCAGTGTTCTCCGCATTTGCCTATTATAGTTCCTTCTCTTACTTCTTAATATAGTGGGGATAATAAGCTAAGTTATAGTGGTGTTCTCCGCTTACTGAGTAATAATTTAATGTGGAACCGTGGAGAGCATATAACGTGGGATCTTGGAGAGCTGAGCCGTGTTCTTGATGCTGGGGGCCTTATTGCCGCTTGGTTTCTCCGTAGTGTTCTCCATAGTGTTCTCCGCAGTGTTCTCCGCATTTGCCTGTTGTAGTTCCTCCTCTTACTCCTTAATGTAGTGGGGATGACAGGCTAAGTTGTAGTGGTGTTCTCCGCTTGCTGAGTGATAATTTGATGTGGAACCGTGGAGAGCATATGACGTGGGATCTTGGAGAGCTGAGCCGTGTTCTTGGTGCTAGGGGCCTTGTTACCGCTTGGTTTCTCCGTAGTGTTCTCCGCATTCGCCTGCTGTATTGACTTCTCTTGTACTGGCTGAGTGGATTGGTGTGAGACCGTGGAGAGTAGGCCTGTTGTGTTACTGCTGCTGATGACTGTCTTCGCAATGTTCTCCGTAGTGTTCTCCGCATTCGCCTGTTATAGATCCTTCTCTTATTCAACTGAGTGCGAGGGTACCGAGGGTAAATGTGTTCATATTGGTGGAATTGGTAGAATTGGTAGAGTAATAAAAGAATAATAGTTACACAAACAGGTGGAAGGATTATTATCCGATCCCGGACGCGTTTGATATGACTACAATATTTGAATGTTAGTTTAATCTATCTATTGCTAACTTAGGAGAAGTATATAAGGGAGGACGTATCCGTTCGAGCTCTTTTTGAGGGCCTTTCAACGCGTTTATAAGTAGTAGTAGGTAGCGATTACTAGCAGTAGCGGATTCGTTAAGGGGTGGCCTGAGGGCGTTAGTAGGGGCTCTAAGAGGCGGGCAAAAGAGGTGTATGTGCCTAAAACGTTAAGTAACCTTTGAGCGAGGGGTATCGAAGACGATTATATTTATATTAATGGAATTAATAGAATTAATAGAGTGATAAAAGAATAATAGTTATATAAATAGATGAAAGGATTATTATTCGATTCCCGGACGCGTCTAGTATAACTATTATAATTATTATATTTAAATATTCATTTAATCCACTAATAGTAAGCTAAACTTTATAATTTTTATAGCGTTAGAAAGCGTAAAGCGAGCTCTATAATTTAAGGAATTATAAAGTAACTATATATATCGTAAGCTAAGTACTTTAAAGTGTAAAACTTCTATATATAAATTTTTAATAAGGGAGACGCGAAAGGACTATCGAGCTAACTTAGTCGATCTAATTAAAGAGCGTAGCGAACTTAAATTAATAATTAACTATATATATAAATTCAAGGTTTTTAAGCTTAGCTCTATCTTATTCTTTTATATATACTAATAATTAATTAATAATAAATCTATTTTTATTTTTAATATTATATATATAATCTTAATAAAACTTATTTTAAAAGATTATATAAAAGAATTTTAATACTTAATTATCTTATTAGAATAATTTAATATTATTTTAGAAATACTATAATTAAAATAATATAACTCTTATATATATTTTAAATCTAGAATTATTATATTTAATTTAGATTATTATATATATAATAAATTCGCTATTCTTTAAAGTAATAATAAATTTTTAAAAAAAGATTTAAATTATATAATAAAGATTATATTTAAAAAAAAAGAATATAATAGAAATCTTTATTTATATCTTTATTAAGATAATTAAAAAATTAAAAAATTAAATTATTATTATATAAATTTTAAATTTTAAATAATTTTCTAATTTTATTAATAAAAAAGCGAAGTTTATTATTAATATTATCGCTATTATAATAAAAGATTATAAGAAATTCTTTTATAAATTAAAAAGAAATTTTTTTACTATAGAATAGTTATAGAAATAAATTTTTATAATATATTAAGAATAGTAAAAATATTAAAATTCTATTAAAATTAATAAACTTTCTTTTTATCGCTTTATTAATTATAAAATTAATCTTTAAAAAAAAGATATTTTACTATTAGATAGAGCTTATAAACTCTTTAAAGATTAGATATTAATTATAAAAAAGTATATTAATAAAATATTAAAGAAAGGCTATATTAGATTAAGTATTTTATTTTATATAATATTCGTTTTAATAGTAAAGAAGTTTAATAAAAAATTTAAACTATATATAAATTATAGAGCTTTTAATATATTTATTATTTTTAATTAAAATACTTTCTTATTAATTAAAGAGACTCTTATTAAATTATATATAACGAGAATATATAATAAATTTAATATTATAATCGTTTTTTACGAAATTAGAGTAGAAAAAAATTATAAAAAAAATTATATTTCTTATTTAATATAGCTTATTCGAAGATATAATAATATCTTTTAAGTTATATAATATCTCTATTACTTTCTAAATATTTATTAATAATATCTTATACGAATATCTAAATATATTTTATATTATTTATTTAAATAATATTTTTATTTATAATAATATTAAAGATAAGTATATTAATATATAGAAAAAATATTAAAAAAAAATCGATAAATTAGTCTCTATTTTAATATTAATAAATATAATTTTTATATTATTAAAATTAATTATTTAAAATTAATTATTATAATAAAAGAAGTAAAATTAAATATAAAGAAAATTAAGATTATTACTTAATAAAAGAAATTTAGATATATTAAAAATATATAAATATTTCTAAAATTCGTAAATTTCTATTAGAAGTTTACTATAAAGTATTTTAAAATCGTTATATCTCTAATAAACTTTACTTATACTTAATAAAAGAAAAACTTTATCTATTTATAAATTTAAGAATATTATAATTCATAAATAACTCGCTTTTAAAATATTTAAAAAAGCTTTTATTATTATCTTTATATTTATTTATTTTAATTTAAATAAAAAGACTTAATTAGAAATAGACGCGTTTAATTTTATAGTTATTATTATCTTATTATAAAAGAGTAAAAATAGAGTATTTAGATCTATAGTATTTCTCTTTAAAAAGATATTTTTTATAGAGTATAACTATAATATTTATAATAAGAAACTTATAATTATAATATAAGTTTTCGAGAAATAATATTCTAAGTTAGCTAATATCTTTAATCTTTATTAAAGATCTTATTAAAATTATTTTAGATTATAAAAATTTATAATACTTTATATTTTTTAAATACTTTAACTTTCGCTAAATAAAATAAGTAAAGTTTTTCTTTAAATTTAACTTTTATATTATTTATTATTTAAAAAAATAGAGTATTAAATTTAATAGTCTTATTTAATAAATAAAATATCTATTTAAAAATAATAGTCTTAGCGAAGATAATAAGAATATTATATATTTATTATTATATTTCTAAATAATATAAGAGAAAATATTATCTTTCTAGCTATAATATTATATAAATTTAATAAAAAAGATAATTAGTATATATAAAAGAATAAGATAGAGCTAAGCTTGAAAATCTTAAATTTATATATATAGTTAATTATAAATTTAGAATTACTACGCTTTTTAATTAGACCGACTAAGTTATCGCGGGTAAATAAATTAGCGTCCGCAATTATTAAAAAATAGGTATACATTATTTAATTTAAGAATAACTTTTTTATTTTCTATTGAAATTTTGATATTTGAAATTTTAAGTTTTAGACCGTAGTCTGCGCTTTCCGAATTTTTAAGAATTTTGAAATTTAATCTCATAATCATTAAAGCGCAAGGAATTCAAATATCGCTCACCAGAGTTCGCTCGACAGCCGAACAGCCTGTTGAAATATGAATATGATCTCGATTAAGCTCTTTCGAGTATGTCACCTTTTTAACAGGTTATGAGCCCGGTTAGCTGAGTGGGAAAGAATCCGAAAAGATCCGGAACAATTCCGCCTTGACAAGAAGTAGGGTCGCCAGTTCGATTCCGGCTGTCGCAGAACTCGTACCAATTTTGAGTAGCAGAGTTGCGATGCGCTGATCTGACTGCGCACTCACTTTCGCTTCTTCGCGACTCTATTCAAGGGTCGTGTTGAAATATGAATATCATCTCGATTAAGCTCTTTCGAGTATGTTATCTTTTTAACACAGCCCTAATTCAAAAAATAGATATATATTACGGAGGGTGATATTAAAAGTTCTACACATACGCTAAATCTCTTAGCATACTTGGCAAATATTCTAAATATTTTAAATATTCTTAATATTACTACTTTTTACTTAATAGCGACGTTAATACTATATATACGAGGTATATATATATAGAGTATATATATACGAAGTATATACGCGTAATAGCGACGTTATAGCTATATATAAAGAGTATATTTATTAAATTACGATATTAATACTAAACGCACTAGCCTACGAGAAAAAAAAGAGAATTTTAAGACTTTATATTATATAAGTAAAGGTCTATAAATTAAATTTATAGAGTTAAATTCTTCTAAGTTAAATCGAACTCTAATCGCTTACTATACGTTTTTAATCTACTTTTATTACTATAAAATTAATTTAATCTATATAATATATAGATATATATATATAAAAAGAGACGCGCTAAGACTTAATTAGAAAGATATATTAAGTATAAAAGATTAATTCGTAATAATTATCTATAAAAAATAGAGAAAGACTATATTTCTATAATAAGAAGTATCGAAACATCGAAAAGAAATAAAGATAATATGCTAATTAATAATGTAAATTTCATAATATCTTTTATCGTAATAAAATCTTTCGAATAATAAAATAGCTATAGATATCGAACGATTTTAATTTATTTAAATATATATCGTTTAATATTTCTTCTATAGAGGCCTAATTAACTATAATAGTAGATTCTTCTCTTATAATATTATTATAGTAATATACTATATTAATATAGTAAGAATAATAAATTAAGTTATAGTAGTATTCTTCGCTTACTAAATAATAATTTAATATAAAATTATAGAGAGTATATAACGTAAGATATTAAAGAGCTAAGTCGTATTCTTAATAATAGTAATCTTATTACCACTTAATTTCTTCGTAGTATTCTCTATAGTATTCTTTATAATATTCTTTACATTTATCTATTATAATTTCTTCTCTTACTTTTTAATATAATAGAGATAATAAACTAAATTATAGTAATATTCTTCGCTTACTAAGTAATAATTTAATATAAAATTATAAAGAGTATATAACGTAAGATCTTAAAGAGTTAAGTCGTATTTTTAACGATAGTAATCTTATTACCGCTTAATTTCTCCGTAATATTCTTCGCATTTACCTATTATAATTTCTTCTCTTACTTTTTCTCTTATAAAGTATTAGATTAAGTAACTAGCTAAGTAATTAATTAAGTAAATAACTAATATAACGTAGAATCTTAAAAAGCTAAGTCGTATTTTTAATAATAATAATCTTATTATTACTTAATTTCTCCGCAGTATTCTTTATAGTATTCTTCGTATTTATCTATTATAATTTCTTCTCTTACTTCTTAATATAATAGAGATAGATTTTAAACGCGTTTAGTATAATTATTATATTTTTAGAAGCTTCTTTTTAACGATATTTAGAATTTAATACGCGTTAAGAGACTTTAAAATAGAGTAATAAAGAATAAATAGAAGAGGAAAACGCGTCTTAAAAGATAGTATTATTAGATTAAAAGATATTATCGCTAGCTTAGAAGGAGTATATAGAGAAGAATATATTCGTTTAAGCTCTTTAAGGGTCTTTTAACGCGTTTATAAGTAGTAATAGATAGCTATTAAGCTCGCTTACGGCCTCGATTATTAGTAATAGCGAATTCGCTAAAAGATAATTTAAGGGCGTTAATAGGGGCTTTAAGAGGTAGATAATAAAAGTATATATATCTAAAATATTAAATAATCTTTAGACGAGAGATATTAAAGACGATTATATTTATATTAATAAAATTAATAGAATTAATAGAATAATAAAAGAAGAATAATTATATAAATAGATAAAAGGATTATTATTCGATATTAAACGCGTCTAGTATAACTATTATAACTATTATATTTAAATATTTATTTAATTTATTAATAGTAGATTAAACTTTATAATTTTTATAGCGTTAGAAAGCGTAAAGCGAGCTTTATAATTTAAGAAATTATAAAGTAACTATATATATCGTAAGCTAAGTACTTTAAAGTATAAGATTTCTATATATAAATTTTTAATAAGAGAGCTTAAAAGAGCTATTAAGCTAACTTAGTCGATCTAATTAAAAGACGTAATAATCTTAAATTTATAATTAATTATATATATAAATTTAAGATTTTCTAGCTTAGCTCTATCTTATTCTTTTATATATATTAATATAAAATTCTTAATATAGCTATAAAAAGTAATTCTCTCTATATTCTCTATATTAAAATATTTATAAATAAAGCTTAAGCTATTAATTATAATAATAATATTAGACTTTAAGTACTTACTTTAATCGAAGCTAATATTATAATTAAAATTATTACTATTATTATCGAGATCTCTTATTTTACTATTAATCGTCTATAGAAATAAGCTCGTAATAGAGAATTTAATCTTAGTAAGTCTTAGAAATTACTACTATTATATATAAGTAATATATCGAGATCTAAACGACCTCTAATTATTATTCTCGAGGTTAAGAGTATTATTATAGTCGCTATACGAAGAGATCGCTATAATTATAAGAAAATCTTATTTATATTAACTACTAAATAAGAACTCTTATTAATAACGATTCTACGTATACTTAAATAAAAAAAAATTCGACCCTATAAAACTATTAAAAAACTCTCTCTTACGAAAGCTATAATAAAAGCTTAATATTAATTTACTTTATAATATTAAGATTAAATTATAGAGTATTAGAAGAAGATAATTTAAAGTAACGAAATTAGTATAATCTTAAATTCTCGACGAAGAAAAGTGCGTATATAGCGATAATCTAATAAAATCTTTATTAAATCTATTATACGACGTCGTTTTATAAGTGCTATAAAGTTTATATTTTAGAGTTATTTCTTATATAATAAGAAGAGATCGTATTATATTTAGAAAGTTAAAACTATAACTAAAAAGAAAGAATATATCGTGAATCTTATTAAAATTAATAATACTCTGAAAGCTAAAGCTTAAGAACTTAAGATTAATATACGATAAATAAGTCTACGGAATCTTTCTAGTAAGAAATTCGAGTAAAAGTTTACTATTAAAATTGAGAAAGTTATTATTAAGGGGAAGAAGAGGGAAATTAATTATTATCGCTATTAGAAAAAGATATATACGCTTATATTTCTTACATTTCTTCTTCTTATTAAATATAGATTCTTATTTTAAAGCTTTTAAAATTCGCTTAGAAGTGTAAATAAGAGCGACTTAATATAATAGTTATAGAAGATAAAATCTTAGCCTATATATTAAAGTATTAGAAAGCAATTTATATATTAATAAATATTATTCGAATACTCTAATATAATAACTCTCTAGATCTTAATATAATCGAGCTTTATTAGCTATAGATAAAGCGTTAAATTATCTAAAAAGATATATTAAGAACTTATAAAGATATCGAGAAACGATAACTATATTACTAAAATTATAAGCTTATATAAAAGAGAATTTAGAAGTAAATAGAGCGAATATCGAGATATATTATAAAGGTTATTCGTCTTAAAGGCGATAATAAATATAGAAAAGATCGTAATAGAGATAATATATAACTCTATAACTCTATAAAGCGAGTAAATAAGTATATATATATATAGCTATATAAAGTATTATTACTAGAAAAATAAAGCTATTTAAGAAAAAGGTTAGATTTATTAGAATGTTAAGTATGCTAAGAGATTTAGCGCATATATAGAACTTTTAATATTACTCTTCGTATTTAATTTTAGAATAACCTTTTTATTTTCTATTAAAATTTTAATATTTTTTTTTTAAATTATAGAACGAAGTATAGGCTTTTAGAGAAAAAAATAATTCTTAAACTTAGTCTTATAATTATTAAAGCGTAAGGTATTTAAATATCGCTCATTAAAGTTTACTTACTAAAGATCGCTTATCTATTTACTCGATAGCCCTAATTAAAAAAATAATTATGAATTTAATTTATATACCTTTACTCGTATTAATAATAATAAGTTTAAAGAAAAATTATTATTAGAGATTTTAGTAGAGATTTTTTAAAAGAAGTCTTTATTATTAATACTTTTAAGTTATTATATTAAATAAAAAATACTTATAATTATAATAATATTATTTAAAAAATTATTTAATTAAAAATATTTAAATAGAGAAAGCTATTATTTAAAATAATTAACATTAATTTTAAATTAAAATTAAGTAATTATTATCTTTACGATAAGTTATTATATATTAATAATAGATTATATATATTAAATATTCTCAAATTATAAATTAAAGTTATTAGAGATATTTATAATTCTTTATTTAAAGGCTACGCTAGTAGATTATTAATATATATAAAAGAATAAGATAGAATTAAGCTAGAAAATCTTAAATTTATATATATAGTTAATTATAAATTTAAAGTTATTACGCTCTTTAGTTAGACCGACTAAATTAGCCCGCTAGCTCTCTCGAGCTCCCTTATTAAAAATTTATATATAGAAGTTTTATACTTTAAAGTACTTAGCTTACGATATATATAATTACTTTATAATTCCTTAAATTATAGAGCTTACTTTACGCTTTCTAACGCTATAAAAATTATAAAGTTTAATTTTATTACGTTCTCGACATAGCGTAAGAAATCTTACTAGCGTGACTTCTTACTAGCGTAACTTGATATATTACTTTCTTTTCTTTCTTTAAGAACGTTTATAGCTGAATCTTAGTTAATTAATTAATTATAATTAAAATTAAGAAATATCTTTCGCTTCTTCGTAAAACTTCTTTTTAGAAGTATATATATACTTCTTATATAGTATCCCTAATATTTAATAGTAATATCGACTTTTCTATATTCTTTAATTATTATTCTTACTATTTTCGTATTAGAGATACTATTTTTATATTAAGAAGTTTTTTCTTCTATTACTTTCTTAAAGAAAGAATCTTTTTCTAAAAGAAAGGATCGCTATAAAAATTATTTAATTCTCTTTATCTTTTTAAATAACTTTTCTTCTTTTAAAGAAAACTTATCTCTTATTTTTAATATCTTTCTTTTTTCTCGATAAAGCTTTCTTTTTATTTTTTTTCTATATCTTTTTTATAATAGAATATAATTATTTATAATTAACGAAGTTAGAAAATCTATTCTATTAAACTTAATAATTTTACTTATCTTTTAATTTTAAGCTTTCTTAATAAAAAATCTTAAACTTTATAAGTAGGTTCTTAATAAGAATTATTATTAGATTATTAAATTAATTATATAGACTTATAATCTATCTATCGACGTTTTATATAGTTAAAGTCTATACGTTTAATAAGATCGATCTTAGAGTATTAACTCGATTTCTCCTTCGAAGACTACTCGATTAGAGAAATCTCTTATTTATTCTCTTTTTTAAAATTATAATTTTAGATCTATAAATACTCTAATAAGAGTAATTAATATCTTTATATAAGAAGTTCGTTATTATATAGATAGTAATTACTTTCTTATCTAATAAGCTAGAATAACTCGCCTTAAGTCTAAAAATATCTCTATTCTCGAGAATTTAAGCTTCGACTTAAGAGGTTATATAGATATCTTTCTAAAGTTATTATCTTCTCTTTTTTTTAAGATAACTCGATTTTCTTATCTTAATAATAGAATTTCTTTTTTTAAGCTCGATAAAGATAAAGAAAGAAGATTTATTAGTTTTTTCTTATTATTATCTATAATACTTATATAAAGAACTCGATCTCTTTATTAATTTTAGTCTTTATCTTTCTTCTTATTACTTTCAAATTCTATATTAAAAATAAATCTTACTTTAAGAAAATTAAGTATATTAAATCTCTAGAATTTTTATATAGCTATAAACTTAATAAATAGAATTCTCTTTTTATTAGATTAAGCTATATTTAATAAGATATCGAGAAATAATAATAAAGAATATTAAAACTTTATAAATATAGGATTTTCTAATAATAGATCTAATAGATTAATTTTTAATTAATTAGAAGTTTTTAACTTAGAAAATATCGCTTTAAAATTTAATTTTAATAAAAATTAGCTTTTATAAGATTAAGAAAGCTCTTAATAAATATCGCCTTCGTCTATAAAAGTAGATTTAATAATATAATAGATTATACTATAAATTATATAAGTAATTATAAAGAATTTATAATTTATATCTAATATTATAGATTTAATAGATCTATAGAGTCTTCTAGAATCTTCTAGATAAGCTACTTCGAGAGAATCTAATAATAATTTCTATATCTTTAATTTAGAATTCTTTTATTTAGATCTTAAAGAATTATATAGTATTAATAATATTATTTTTAATAATAAAGAAATTATATATTAGAAAGTATATTCTTTCTATCGACGTATGAAAGATTACGTTATAATTAAAGAAGAGAATATTATATATATAAATCTCTCGACTTATTTTCGAGAAGCTATCTTATTCTAATAATTAAATACTCTATTTTAAGATAAGAAAGATATAATAATATAATTTCAAATAGAATTAAGAAGAATACTTACTCGATTATAAGATTATTTTAAGATATTTATATTCTTAGCTTTAGATTAACTTATAAAATAAGTTTATACTCTTAATAATATTAATAGTAAGTATAATCTTATAAACTATATATAGAGCGTTTTTAAGTATATTATATAAATAAAATTTTTTAAAAAATACGTTTAAGCTACTTAGACGTAAAATTACTTAAAAATTAAATTATAAATTATTATATCTCCTTTAACTTTTTAGATTATATTTTATAAATTTATAAAGAAACTTAATAATAGAAAGAAGTTATAATATTATCTTAATTAGTAAAAGAAATTATAGTATAAAGATATATAAAAGAAAGTTTAAGATTAAGATTAAGAGAGAGATCGAGATTAAGATTATAAATAACGATTTAATAAAGATTAATCTTTATTTAGAAAATAATAAGATAAATTTTAGAAAGCTTAAAAGCGATTATTTCTTTCTTCTCGCTCTTTTATAATAGATTTATAAATATATAATACTCGTTCTTATTAGCTAAGGTCGTTATATCTAAATTATAAATATTAATAATAGTTAAATTTCTCTATATATTTCTCTTATACTTTCTAAGCTTATACGTCTTATTAATAGAATTAAGGCGATTAAGTATTTTTTTATATATAGTCGCCCGAATAATAATTTCTATAAACTTCGTCTTAGACTTAGACTTAAGCTTTAATTATAACTTCGAAAAATTAAGCTTTAAGAAACGTCTTATTAGCTCTTAAGCAGTTATTTATAATTATAGTCGAAAACGTCTAACTAAATTAGTTATAGTATTTAAATTAAATAAACTACTAAAATTATAATAAATATTTATTTTACTTAGCTAGATAATATAGCGGTAATTAAAAATATAATAATTAAGAATTTATGAAAATATCTATATCTTAATCTTTATAGAAGATATACTTTTATAATTTTAAGAATAAAAGCTTTATTTCTAAAGGCTATTATAAAGACTATAATTTTATATATTTATAGAATTCTTCAATATATTATATAAGTAATAATAATTATTTTTATAATATATATAAGAATAAGACTTTAGAAGATAAGAAATTCGATTATAAGAATAAAGAAGTCGATATCGAGTTCGTTTCGATTATTTATTATATTATTATAAATAAGATAGAAGATTTATTAATTTATCGAAAATATTAAAAGAAGTTTTCGTCTAATAATTAGTTATATGCTTATTTTAAAAAGAAATCTTATTATTAAATAGCCTCTTTAAAGAATATTAGAAAGATTTCTAGAGAGAAGAATTCTATACTCGATTTGCTATTAGAGAAATTAATATAAATCTCTAAGAAAATGCTATTAGAAAAAACGTTTATTTCTAAAAAACTCGAGTTAATCGAGTTCGTAATATCTACGAATTTGAATAAAAAAATAATTTTTCGATTATAGTATTATCTTATTAGACTATTTAATCTTTCTTTAAAAGCTTTATTAGAATTAGAATATCTAAATATTAAATATCTAATAAGTATAGAAGATCGAGTTTTCTTAAAAAGACTAGTACTCTTTTTCTCTATTAAGAAGTATATAACTTCGATTATCTTACGTGGAATTAATTTAAACTAATATTTTATTAATAAATAAATTACTTTTTCTTTTTTTATAAAAGATAAAACTTTAAAAGAAAAGTTTATTATAATTAAGTTTATTTAAGATATATATATTATAAATAATTTTAAAATAAATCTTTTAATAGAGATAAATATACTCGATTTAAAAGAAGTAGTAATTGATCTTTTATAAAAGAAAGTAATTTTTATTAAGTATAAGAATATTATTATATCGATATAAGCTACTACTAAAGATAATATAAGAATTTAATAAATTGTAAAATCGAAATAATATTAAGTTATTTCTTTAAAATCTATTAAATTTATTATTATATCTTTATAAGATAAGGATCTACTTTCTAATCGAGACTTTCTTTTTAAATCGAAAATAAATAGAGTTTATATATATTTTATAAACGTAAATTTTAACTTTATTTCTATTCGAAATAATAGTGATATTTTACTTATAATATTTTATCGTTATAGAATTAACTTCGTAATTAAGTATAAAATTAAAGAAGATTATTTAATTTAAGTGGAGAATTACTCTTTAATAGCTAAGGTATTCGAAGATAAAAAGTTTATATTTAAGAAATTTATTAATTTTATTATATTGAAGTTAGTTATCGAAAAGATAATTATAGATTCTACTTTAGAAACGCGATTATCTAATAAAATTACTATCTATAAGAAATAGAAATATATTAATATAATATAAAGTATTTTAGAAGAAAACTTTTATATTTAAGAAGATTTTAATAATATTATTAATCTTTTTAAAGTAGAGTAGCTATAGATATTAATTATTATAAATTAATAATCTTTCTTAACGAAGTTAGAGAATAAGATTTATTTCTTAACTTTAGAAGATTATAAGTTTATCGATAAAAAGTTTAATAAGATATATATGTAAGATAAGATAAGCTGGTTTAAGAAACTAACTTTTTTTACTTTTTCTATTTTTATAATATATAAAATAGTTTATATTAGATTTAAGAAAATATCTAAGTAAAAGAAAAAGATTATTATTAATATTAGAGGTTTTAATAAGATTACGATTTTTAATAATTATTCTCTTTCTCTATAGAATAATATAATTATAATAATTTAAGAATATATTTTTATTAGTATAATTAATTATAATAAATAATTTTATCTTTTTTTAGTAAAAAAAGATTATCGATAACGATTTATTATAATATCTTATTAAAAATTAGAGTATTTTAATATAATAGTAATAGATTTTAAAAACTTTCTTTATTTATATTATTATTTTACTAGATACTATATAGATAATATTATTATCTTTTTTTAAAGCGTAGAAGATTATTTCGAGTATTTAAGAATAATCTTTTATCTCTTCGCGAAATTTAAAATTATTCTTAAATCTAAGAAATTCTATCTTAAATATTTATTAGTTATACTTCTAGAATAGAAAGTAAATAGATTTAATCTTATTACTATCGAGAAAAGAGTTATAGCGAATAAGGAAATATAGTTTCTTACTATTTTAAAAATACTCGAAATCTATATAGAAATAGCGAATTAGCTATAAAGAAATATTAGATACTTTATTTAGATTTCTAAACTACTATAACGTTTAAAAATAAAACTCTTAAAGCGATCTTTAGCCTCGGGCGATCGTTTTTATAGAAATTTCTCGAAGATTATAAAAGTAACCTCTATCGAAAAAGAAGTAGAGGCTTTTCGTATTTTATAGTAAATATTAATTACGAAAATTTATTTATATTATTATAATACTAGTTATTAATTTTATATTAATCTCGATAAATTTAAAAAATATAATTTCGAAGTTATAATATATTATATAATAGATAATTCTTAAGAAAGTTCTTTCTCTAAGATAAATATTTAATTTATTATATTTTTATTTAAACTTTTAAACGTTATAGAGTTATATTATTAGTTAATAAAATTAAAAGTAATTATCTTAATTTAAATTTTAAAAAAGATTTTTTATATATTTAGCTAAAGAACGAAAAAGAAGATTATTATTTTTATTAATTACTTTATTATTATTAATATTATTTATTAAATTATATTTTCTTCTTTATTCTCTAATTAAATAAATTTATAACTTATATATATTTTATAATACGCCTTTTAATTTAATCTAGATATTTAATAAAGACTTAATAAGTAAAATATAATTCTCGACGTTTTATTTAGATTACTTTATAAATAGAAAGAAAAATTCGACGTTTAAGATCTAGAAATTCTTAATAAGATTCTTATATATAATTTGATACTTATAAAAATATCTAAAAAAAATCGTATTAAACTTATATTTGACTATTAAGAGAATAAAAAATAATTAAAAATTCTTAATACTTTCGTCGCTTAAAAGGTATAGCTTCTTGAGAAATAAGAATCTAAGAAATACGTTAAACTCTCGAATATATAATTTCTACTTTAAGATAAAATTATCTATTATTAAGATAAGTTTAATAAGTAAAAATAGCTTTATATTTTAAAAAAGATAAAGTAGAAGATTTTCGAGCTTACTTATAATAATTATAATTATATTAATTTTTATAGATTATATTAGAGAATTATAAAGATTTACTATATAAGATATTTAACTCGACGCTTAAAGCGTTATATTATTTATTACTTAAAGTATTAGCTAAATTAGACTATAAGATATACTTTATATAAGAATCTTAAATCTATTATAACTTCTTCTTTAATTTTCTATATAATTACTATCAATTTTATTCTAATACTATTACTTTTAGAAAATAGATTTAATATAATAATAATTATTATTAATAAGTTTTTTAAAAGAAATATATTTATATCGAGAAAAGATATATAAAATACTATTAAATAAGCGAAAGTCTTACTTTTTATTCTCGCTAATTAAGAAATTTCTAAAGCTATTATTTTAGATAGAGATTTAAAATTTCTATTAAAGCTCTAAAAAGCTATTTTTAAGATCTTAGAAATAAAGCTTTTTATTTTTATTACTTATTATCTATAAATTAATAATTAATTTAAACGAACTAATTAGATAATAGAGATTACTTTAAAATTTTATATTTCTTATATTCTTAATAATTTTTAAAATAAATTCTTTATATATCTAAGAGATAGTTTTAATAACTCTATAAATATATTAATAGAAAAGACTCTTAATAAGATTATCTATAGTATAAAATTTAATAATAAATCTAATATAATAGATATCTTAGCTAAAAATTAGATAGATATTGTAAATAATTATACTCGATATTAATAGAAAGCTTTAGATATCTTAGCTTTCGCGATAGTTAATATAAAATTTAAATATAATTTAAAATATAAAGCTTTAATTATAGAGAAAGGGGATAAAGCTTTTATTAAGCTCTATAGAAAATATTATCTTTTTAGATTTAAGAATATAAAACTTTTAAATTAAAGAGTTAGATCTTTTATTATTCTTAAGTAAGTCGAAAACTTAATTTATAGATTTAATCTTTTAATTATTTAGAAGATTTACTTTATTATCTTAATTATAATACTTAAGCTTGTTACGAGCGTACCCTTGACACACCACTCAGCCCTATGGCTAGCGGGCCTTGGCGGAGGCATCTCCTACTATATCATGCCTCCTTCCCACCTACATAGTTCGGTAGCCTTATTATCCTATCTACCTCACCCATACTGATATCGCACCTATGCTGGTCCTGACATTATAATAAGGCTCCTTCGTATACCCGGCGAAGAGAAATGCAATCGAACACACTCCATTCGAATTAGCGGACGAATTCAAAGAAATGCGCTGGCAGGGGCTTTGGCAAGATACCAAGTTGAGCCATCGTATCCCTGGGTAAGCCCACCAGACGGGTAACTCGATTCCAAAGAGCCTCACGGGACAGCGGAACGGCCTCGCCAAAACAGTGGGCGAGGGATAAATAAGGCACTGGGACCATTCGTACGACTAGCGAATTGATAGTAGAAAGAAATCGTCACAAACACCCCCACACTCACAGTGAGCCTGCTACAATGGCAGCAAACGTACGACCTCTTCACTGAGCATGTCGACAACACACATAGTGAGCCTGCTACAATGGCGACGGGAACAGCCTCGAAACGACTACGATTCGACCTCTTCACTGAGCATATCGGCAACACACATAGTGAGCCTGCTACCAAATGGCATTCACCACATTCAATTCTTTCCCTACCTCCCTACCAAACCTACGAATCGACAAGCGCGGCTGAGTTGAGACAAAGGATGGAATGGAGGATGGATTTTTGATGGCAAGAGTATGGGAGACACAGGGCAAATCTACAGTGAAGCTCCCAGGCCAGGCTGCCAACTGGTGTTGAGGGGGTTTCATAACACATGCATGCGTTGGATTTTCTTCAATTCTACCGAAGGACTATGGCAAGGAGAAGAACTCGGGGAATCTTGCTGTCACGCAGGCAAGATATGGCCAATATCTCCAGGATCTCTGCAGGACAATACCACTACACCTCTGCAAATCGTCTCCGGTCGAGGCCTACACGGACTATGGATGTTTGGAGACACAGGGCAAGCAATGGGCGTGCATCTCCGGTTTACCAGCCATGGGGGCCATGGCTATTGAGAGGGGGGGGTAGTGTTACGAGCGTACCCTTGACACACCACTCAGCCCTATGGCTAGCGGGCCTTGGCGGAGGCATCCCCTACCATATCATACCTCCTTCCCACATACATAGTTCGGTAGCCTTATTATCCTCGTTCTACCTCACCCATACTGGTATCACACCTATGCTGGTCCTGACATTATAATAAGGCTCCTTCGTACACCCGGCGAAGAGAAACACATACGGGCCAATCAACGCACACTCACGTCTATTCGGATTAGCGGACGAATGGTTAATAAACAAACGCGCTGGCAAGGGCTTTGTCAAGATACTAACTTGAGACCAAGACACCACGACCGGTTGAGGTCAAGACAGGAACTTGAGGCATCGTATCCTTGGGTCAGCCCACCAAACGGGTAATTCGTTTCGGCATAACGGAACGGCCTCTGGACAGCAGGAGGGATAAAGCACCGCTGGACTATTCGTAGGATTAGCGAATCGAAAAGAACTCATCAAAACACCCCACAGTGAGCCTGCTACAAGGCGACGGGAACAGACCCGACAACACGATTACGATTCGACCTCTTCACTGAGCATGTCGACAACACACATAGTGAGCCTGCTACCAAATGGCATTCAACACATTCGATTCTTATCACCTACCTCCCTACCAAATCTCACGTTACGGAAGTCGCCTACGTCAGTCAGGTCGTTGGCTGCTGAGTACTCGCTATGGCAGCTTAGGACGGGTACATGGGACTGGCAGCTTAGGACGAGTAGGCCTACGGGGTACTGGCAGTCGAAGCGGGTATATGAGATCGGCAGTTGAAGCGGTAGGCTTATAAAGCGGATGGATGCGGTGGACGACTACGAAGCAAGAGACAAAGGATGGAGGATGGACTTGATGGCAAGAGCATGGGAGACACAAGGCAAATCTACAGTGAAGCTCCCAGGCCAGGCTGCCAACAGGTGTTGAGTGGGATTTATAACACATGCATGCGTTGGATTTTCTTCAGTTCTACCGATGGACTTGATGGCAAGAGCATGGGAGACGCAGGGCAAATCTACAGTGAAGCTCCCAGGCCAGGCTGCCAGTAGGTGTTGAAGGCGAAAAAAGTGGAGGACTATGGCAAGAAGACTGGACAAGGAGAAGAACTCGGAGAATCTTGCTGGCACGCAGGCAAGATATGGTCAACATCTCTAGGATCTCGGAGGGATAACGCAGTCAAGACCAGCATGCGATCCGGCAAAACCTCGGACATGGTGTTTTTGAACGAATTGAAACCATCCGATGTTTTTGACTGCTACCACTACACTTCGGCAAAATCCTCTCTGGTCGAGGCTTACACGGACTATGGATGTTTGGAGACACAGGGCAAGCAATGGGCGTGCATCTCCGGTCTACCAGCCATGGGGGCCATGGCTATTGAGAGGGGGGGGTAGTGTTACGAGCGTACCCTTGACACACCACTCAGCCCTATGGCTAGCGGGCCTTGGCGGAGGCATCTCCTACTATATCATGCCTCCTTCCCACCTACATAGTTCGGTAGCCTTATTATCCTATCTACCTCACCCATACTGGTATCGCACCTATGCTGGTCCTGACAAAGCTTATATCTAAAAAGAAAGATTCTTATTATTAATCTTATAAAAAAGAATAAACTTTTATATTCGATTATAAGAAGTTAGTAATTAAGAATTATTATAAAATTTAGAGATTAGTGAATTAATATATTAATCGATTTTTAAGTCGAGAAAGTAAATATAAAGAAGATATTATAGAGTATCTAGTAAAATAAAAAGACTAGAGAAAAATTTATAATATATAATATAAGATAAAAATTTTGAAAAACGTAAAGAATTTAATCTATAATTACGATTTAAAATATAAGAAATACTCGTAAAGAGAGTATTAAAAGAGGAAATCTTAGAACTCTATATAAGTCTATAGCGTAAAAATTATTTCTTATATTATTAATATATCGTTAAGCTAGATATTAAACGAAGTATAGTTTTTAGACTTTATTAAGTCGTTAAATTATAAATATAATTTACTTTATTAATTTATATTTTCTAATATATTATTATATAAAAGCTCGAATTCGAAAATTTCGAAAATCTCGGAAATCTCGGGAATTTCGAAAGACTTTATAACTTATAATTACGAAGTAAAGTAACTTAATTAGCCTCTTATTTCTTTTCTTTATCTTATTATATTTTCTTTTAACACTTTATAATTAAATATAACTCTACTTCTCGAGAAAAGATTTCTTATAATTCTAATAATTTAAAAGTTATCGCTAAAGAAGTAAAGCGTTAATAACTTTATCTGAGATTTAAAAAAGTAGAAATAACGAATTTTAAGATCTTAACGCTAATCCTTTAGAGCTAAATTAAATATATTTTTAAATAATTTAAATTCTTTTAATTAAGTTTTATAGATCTTAATAAAATAATTAATTATATTTAACTCGAAGTAAAAGAAGATTTATTTTTAAAATAATAAGATTATAGAAGTCTACTATAATATATTCTTAATCGTTTTTTTTAAATTTATCTAAATTACTTTTATAAATTTAGAAATTCTTAAATAAATACGCTTTATAATTAAAATCCTCATCGTCTCTATTTATAGCGAGATTTTTTTATATATCTATCGAATCTTTATTACGAAAATTTAAATAACTTTCTTAATTTCATAGCTTATTATTTAAGAATATCTTTTATTTTAAGATTTAAGCTAATCTTATATTAAATAAAGAGTCTATCTAAAAATAAAGACTATTATTAAAATAAGATTATTTTTATCGAGAAAATAATTAAAGATATTAATACTTCTCTTCGTTATATAAATCTTTTAAATATTTAAATCGCTAAGTGTCATGAGATGCCTCAGGGATACTCATAGGGCCACTAGCGTAGGCTTGGCACCGCACATATCTGCCCTGCAGACCACATAGATAATCAACATCTTTTACAACCACACACATATATGAGTTAAATCATAATGATTCCTTAACAATTGGTAGCAACACCTGGCCCTACTTCATAGGATATCCAGGCGTCATCAGACGTTTACGCAAAGCCCACATCAACACCTAATAGTGTGACGCTCCAAGCCGGACCTCCAACACACTCGCAGTCATCGAGTACCTTTTGACAAACACCCACGTCACAATCGATCCTTTTGATAGGCCCGTCGATATCATCATGTCTCATCCTACCCCGCTCACCTCGCTTCAGGAACAAATGACACAAATGATGGAAATGATAAGATCCATGTGTATAAGACTGGAAGCATTGGAAGCTCGATCTAGGCCAGCTCAGCAATCCACTCAGTCAGCCACTCAGCCAGCTACTCAGCAAGTCACTCAGCCACCTCACCAATCCACTCAGTCAGCCACTCAGCTAGCCACTCAGTCTGATACTCTACAAGAGGAGGAGCAAGAGGAGGAACTACAACAGGCAAATGCGGAGAACACTGCGGAGAAACCAAGCGGCAACAAGGCCACCATCGTCAAGAACACGGCTCACGTCTCCACAATCCCACGTCAAGTCATCACTCAGCAAATGGAGAATACCACTACAATCTGGCCTGCTATCTCTGCATGCCTGGGCAATATCACATTGTGGTACATCACTGCAATGAGCACACAAGAGAAGGATCTACTGCGTCGATCACAGCCAATTGGACCTCTGCAGGCAAGGGTCACCTATCGGACGATGCATATTTGGACGAATTGAAACCGTCCGATGTCTTGTTTCGATAGCTATTTCATTATTCGAAAGCTTTCACTGCGGCAGGAGAACTCGTGGGATGCACACCACTAATTAGCCTGGTGTCTCCATTCCTTTCCGGTTTTTCGAAAAGAACCATGCATGCATACTTCTTGCCATGAGGACATGGCATTTCTCTGTTTTTTGTGGGCAATTGTCATGAGATGCCTCAGGGATACTCATAGGGCCACTAGCGTAGGCTTGGCACCGCACATATCTGCCCTGCAGACCACATAGATAATCAACATCTTTTACAACCACACACATATATGAGTTAAATCATAATGATTTCTTAACACTAAGATAATAAAAACGCGAAGCTTTATTAGATCTTAGCGATATTAATATTAATCTTAAATATTCGCGAGTAAATATTTATATTAGAATTATATTATAAAAGATTAATTAATAAAGATAAATATAAAAAATAATAATAGAATTAAATAATATTATAAGGTTATATTCGAGATTTAATAATTATATAAAAATAAAGAAAAAGAACGCGACTATTTTTAAGATATTAATATTTATATTAACGTCGCGAAGTATAATAATTATAATCTTTACTAAGATTATCTCTACTTTATTTAAAATTCTAAATATAATTTTAAGAAGATAAAAAAAGCTATTATGAAGAAAGTAGATTCCTTAAAGAAGTTTAAAAATATCTTATTAGAGATTAAGAAATAAATAATATTATCGTTAAACGCTAATTTAAAACGACTTAAGAAAAATAAAATTATTTATAAAACTAGGTCTACGATAGAGAATATTATAATCGAAGTTAAATTCTTAAAAAAAATCGCTAAGAAGTCGAACTCTAAAAAGTTAGAATCTAAAAATTTAAATAATAAGATAATAATTAAGAAAAAACCGATTTATTAATTATTTATCTTTGAGAATTTAAATTTAGAGTTAAAAGTTAAGAAAGTAGATACTTATAATAATTATATATATATAAAGAAGAAGATTAGCTTATTAAAAAATACTCTTTTAAGAATATAAGAAAAGCTAATAATAATTTTAATGGCGATAAAAAGAATTTATAGAATAATTACTTTATTCTTAATATAATATAAAAGTATAATAAAACTTATTAAAGACGCTATGAAACTTTTATCTTTTTTAAATTAAAATTATAAATAAATTAAAGATAGAAAAGTTGATATTAAGAGTATTAAAAAATATTAGAGTATTAATAAGCTATTATTAAATAAGATTCTCGATATCTTAAATAAAGCGTAAGAGATCTTTATTAAGAAATATCTAAATCTAGTAATTTTAATATTTATTTATAACGATAATAAAAAGCCTTTCGTAGAGTTCGAAGAGTAAAAGAAAAGATTTTTAGTTTCTAATTTTTTAACTAAAGAAAGCGCTTAACCGAAGAAAAAGATTATATATCTTTATATCTAAATCTTTATAAGATAAGAAATATAGATCTTATTAAGATACCTTTATATTAGATTTATCGCGATACTTTTATATCTCTTAAGAAAAGTATATATCTTTCTTTCTCTATCTTAGATCTAGTACTCTTTATATTCGTTTATAATAACGATAAAAAGCCTTTTATAGAGTTTAAAGAATAGAAGAAAGAATCTTAGATTCGATTAAGTCTTACTACGATACTTTTACGTCTCTTAAGAAAAGTATATATCTTTCTTTAGAACCCGTATACCTTTTTTCTATATCTTTATATTTAAAACTTTATAAGATTTCTCTTATACACTTTATATTTAAATCTTTACGAGATAAAAAAAAGCTTAAAGATAATATAGCTTTTTATAAGGAAGAATAATTATTATATTCTCGATATAGTATAAGAAATCTTATTAGCGTAACTCCTTACTAGCGTAACTTAATATATCGCTTTTTTTTCTTTCTTTAAGAACGTTTATAGCTAAATTCTAATTAATTAATTAATTATAATTAGAACTAAGAAACATCTTTTACTTCTTTATGAAACTTCTTTCTAGAAGTATATATATACTTCTTATATAGTATTTCTAATAAATTTACTATTAATAAAGCGAAGTAGCATTTATATATAGTTATACGAAACGCGTTCAAAATCGAATAATTCTTTCACCTATTTATATAACTATTATTCTTCTATTATTCTATTAATTTATTAATATAAATATATTTATTCTCGATACCCCTCGCGGAAATGTTATTAAACGCTTTAGATATATATATCTCTTTTATTCGCCTCTTAGAGCCCCTACTAACGTCTCTAGACTATCTCTTAGCGAATTCGCTACTACTAGTAATTAAGATTATAACGAGACTTAATAGCTATCTACTAGAGAGTAGAAGTAAAAGAAGAAACTATAATAAATAAATGCGGAGAATACTACGAAGAAACTAAGCGATAATAAGATTATTATCGTTAAGAATACGACTTAGCTCTTTAAGATCTTACGTTATATTAGTTATTTTACTTAATTAGCTACTTAATTAACTACTTAATCTAATATTCTATAAAAGAAGAAGTAAGAGAAGAAATTATAATAGATAAATGTGGAGAATATTACGGAGAAACTAAGCGGTAATAAGATTATTATCGTTAAAAATACGGCTTAGCTCTCTAAGATCTTACGTTATATACTCTTTATAATTATATATTAAATTATTACTTAGTAAGCGAAGAATACTACTATAACTTAGTTTATTATCTCTACTATATTAGTATATATAAAAGAATAAGATAGAGCTAAACTAGAAAATCTTAAATTTATATATATAGTTAATTATTAATTCGAGTTCGCTACGCTCTTTAATTAGATCGACTAAATTAGCCTAATAGCCCTCTTATATCTTTCTTATTAAAAATTTATATATAGAAGTTTTATACTTTAAAGTACTTAGTTTATAATATATATAGTTATTTTATAATTTCTTAAATTATAAAGCTTACTTTACGCTTTCTAATGCTATAAAAATTATAAAGTTTAATCTACTATTAATAAATTAAATAAATATTTAAATATAATAGTTATAGTAATTATATTAAATACGTTCAAAATCGAATAATAATTCTTTCATCTATTTATATAATTATTCTTCTTTTATCGTTTTATTAATTCTATTAATTTTACTAATATAAATATAATCGTCTTTAATACCTCTCGTCTAAAGATTATTTAATATTTAAAGTATATATACCTCTTTACTCGCCTCTTAGAGCTTTTATTAATATCTCTAGACGATATTATCTCTTAAGATATATCTTTCTCTTTAATCCGTTTTTTATTATTCTATTTTAAAGTCTCTTAACGTATATTAGATTCTAAATATTATTAAGAAGAAGCTTTTAAATAAGAGAAAGACGATATAAAAGACTCTCTATTACGAGACTTATTATTAGACTTCTTTAATAATAACTCTTTCGATAGTCTATATCCTTTTGACTTATCTTTTAGTCTTTATTTAGATTCTATTTAATCTCTAATAAGGCTCGCTAGCTATATCGCGTATTATCTATATATTATTCATTTATAAACGCGTTAAAAGACTCTTAAAAAGAGTCTAAACGGATTTATAGCTATTATTCTCCTCTATATACTTCTTCTAAGTTAGCGATACTTAATTAATCGCTTAATTAATACTATCTACTTTATTAGCTTAGTAATTTACTTAGTTAGATCGTTAGCTAATATATTAATTATCTATTTAATTAATTATTTAGCTAGTTACTTAATTCAATACTCTATAAGAGAAGAAATAAAAGAAGAAACTATAATAGATAAATGTAAAGAACTTTACGAAGAAACTAAGCGATAATAAGACTCTCAGCACTAAGAATATAACTTAGCTCTTTAAGATCCCACGTTATATATTCTCTACGATTCTATATTAAATTATTATTTAATAAGCGAAAAATACTACTATAACTTAATTTATTATCTTTACTATATTAAGAAGTAAGAGAAGAAACTATAATAGATAAATATAAAGAATACTATAAAGAATACTATAAAGAATACTACGGAGAAATTAAGCGATAATAAGACTCTTAGTATTAAAAATACGACTTAGCTCTCTAAGATTCTATATTATATACTCTCTATAATTCTATATTAAATTATTACTTAATAAGCGAAGAATATTATTATAACTTAGTCTATTATCTCTACTATATTAAGAAGTAAAAGAAGAAATTATAATAGATAAATATAATGAATACTATAGAGAATACTATAAAGAATATTACGAAGAAATTAAGCGATAATAAAGCTTTTAATATTAAGAATACGGCGTAGCTCTTTAAGATCTCATATTATATACTCTCTATAATTTCATATTAAATTATTACTTAATAAGCAAAGAATATTACTATAACTTAATCTATTATTCTTATTATATTAAGAAATAAGAGAAGAAATTATAATAGATAAATATGGAGAATATTACGAAGAATACTATAAAGAATACTACGAAGAAATTAAGTAATAATAAGATTCTTATTATTAAGAATACGACTTAGCTCTTTAAGATCCTACGTTATATACTCTCTACGATTTTATATTAAATTATTACTTAGTAAGCGAAGAATACTACTATAACTTAATCTATTATTCTTATTATATTAATATAATATATTACTATAATAACGTTATAAGAGAAGAATCTACTATTATAATTAATTAGATCTCTATAGAAGAAATATCGAATAATATATATTTAAACGAATTAAAATCATTCGATATCTATAGCTATTTTATTATTCGAAAGATTTTACTACGATAGAAGATATTATAGAATTCACACTACTAATTAATATATTATCTTTATTTCTTTTCGATATTTCTGTTAAAATATCAGGTATGTGATGTGTAGAACGGACGGATTAATTCTTTAAAACCTCTCCGGGACCAGATCCTAAATACAGTACAAAATCAGATGGCTGGAAAACATGGTGGCTGGGATGCGCGGGGGCCACATTTCAACAATTTCGATACTTCTTACTATAAGAATATAATCTTTCTCTATTTTTTATAGATAATTATTACGAATTAATTCTTTATACTTAATATACCTTTCTAATTAAATCTTAGCGCGCCTCTCTTCGCATATATATACTTATATATTATATAGATTAAATTAATTTTATAGTAATAAAAGTAGATTAAAAACGTATAGTAAGCGATTAGAGTTCGATTTAACTTAGAACTAAAGCTAAAATTCGATTTAACTTAGAAAAATCTAACTTTATAAATTTAATTTATAGGCCTTTACTTATATTAATATAATATATTACTATAATAACGTTATAAGAGAAGAATCTACTACGACGATAATCTTAGCTTAGTCTTATCGATTTCAAGAGAAAGAGATATATCGTAATAAGCTTATAATATAATTAACTCTCGAAGCGAGATATAAGTATAGAGCTAACTATAGATAATATCTCGGCTAGTCGTAAGTCTAAATTACTAAAACTACTACGATAATTATAGTTAATTAGATCTCTATAAAAGAAATATCAAACGATATATATTTAAACGAATTGAAACTATTCGATATTTATAGCTATTTTATCATTCGAAAGATTTTACTACGATAGAAGATATTATGGAATTCACACCACTAATTAATATATTATCTTTATTTCTTTCCGATATTTCGATACTTCTTATTATAAGAATATAGTCTTTCTCTATTTTTTATAGGTAATTATTATAAATTAATTCTTTATACTCGATATACCTTTCTAATTAGATCTTAGCGCGTCTCTATTCATATATATATCTCTCTAGACTATATAGATTAATGAAATAACTTTATATTATATTAATTTTATATGATATTAAGAACTATTTCTTAATAATAATTCTAATTAAAAAAATAGATTATAAATTTAATTTATAGGCCTTTACTTATTAATCTATAATAAATTAAATAAATATTACTATTAATTAAGAATAATAAATTTCGTTATTTACTATATTAAGAGCTATTATATTTATAAGAGATCTAAGACTTATAAAAATAATAGATAAGATTTATTTAAATCTCTTTTTATTTCTAAATAATATTAATAAGATATTTCTATTAACTTTATTATATTATTATCTATTTATTTTAGATATAGACGCTTTTATTAATATATTATAATAATTATAGATAGACTTAATAAGAAGAAGAAATTTATTTTTTTAAATTTCTTAAAAGTAAAGATAATAGTTTAAATCTTTATCGAAATTATATAGAAAGAGAAAAAATATCTATTTATTATTATTTTAGATTAAGATATTTAATTTATAATATATTTCTAAAAAAGATTATATAAAAGAATTAAGATTAAATTTAAGCTTTTAATTATATATTATTTTAAATTAATAAAGAAATAGAGAACGCTAACGCTATTCTAAAATAATATTTTAGAGTTATATTAATTATATCTAAGATAATTAAATAAATTTATTATTAATAGTAGAGTTTAAAGCTAACTTCGATAAGAACGCTTTATTAAATATATTATTCTTTCTTTTTATTAAAAAATATATTTCTTATTTAAAAATAAAATTTTCTTTTTTTTAAGATTAATTTATTAATTAAAAAGTAAAAAGAGATATTAAATTAGTTAATAGATTTATTAAGAAGATAGATAATATAAGAAATTATTTAAAAAGTTAGTTTAAATAATTATAAGTATTATAAAAGAAGTTAATTAATCGTTATCGACTTTTAATATTTAAATTTAAAGTTAAAGATATAATTATACTTAATAAAAGAAATATTAAAATTATATATCTTAATAAATTACTAGATTATAAGAATTTTAAATTATTTAAAATTATTAAAGCTTTAAATAATTTCGCTTATAAGTTAAAACTCTTAGCTTCTATAAATAATATTTACTTAATTTTTTATTTATAGCTATTATATCTTAATAATAGCGATCTCTTATTAAGATAGATTAAATTCTCTTTACTATCTATCGATATTAATAAATAAAAAAAATCTAGAATATTAAAAAAATAGTTAAATCTAAAATAAATAGAGAGAAAAATAATTTCTTAACTAATAAGAGGGGATATTTAATATATAAAATTAGATATAAAGAATTTAAAAACGAGGAAAATCTCTTTTAATAATTATTTATAGATATAAGAAAATGTTCGAATTTAATAGTAGATTTTTATTTTAACTATCTTAAGATTATTAATCTCTATTTATTATTTAAAAGATCTTTAGAATAATTTCTTTTATTAGCGCTATTAATTTATAATAATTATATTAACTTATAAAAAGATTTTAAATTTATAATAAAATATTAAGTTAATATATCTAAGAATATTACTTTATATATATCTAAATATACTTTTTATAAGATTAATATTTACTATATAATAGTTATCGTTAAAGTTTTAAATTAAAGAAGAAAATAATATTATAATTTTAATTATCTTATCTATATTATAATCTAATTAGGCTTAGCGTATTAAGATCTTTTAATCTTTCTAATCTATTATAAAATTTATACTTATAATTATTCTATATAGAAAGTATTCTCTTTATACTATAATAAGTAAAGATCTATAAATTAAATTTATAAAGCTGGATTTTTCTAAGTTAAATCGAATTTTAGCTCTAGTTCTAAGTCAAATCGAACTCTAATTACTTGCTATACGTTTTTAATCTACTTTTATTATTATAAAATTAATTTAATCTATATAATATATAGATATATATATATAAAGAGAGATACGCTAAGACTTAATTAGAAAGATATATTAAGTATAAAGAATTAATTTATAATAATTATCTATAAAAAATAGAGAAAGATTATATTCTTATAATAAGAAGTATCGAAATATCGAAAAGAAATAGAGATAATATATTAATTAGTAGTATAAATCTCATATTATCTTCTATCGTAGTAAAATCTTTCGAATAATAAAATAGCTATTAGAGTAAGACATCGGACGATTTCAATTTATTTAAATATATATCGTCTAATATTTCTTCTATAGAGGCCTAATTAGCTATAATCGTTATAGTAGATTCTTTTCTTATAACGTTATTATAATAATATACTATATTAATATAATAAGAATAATAAATTAAATTATAATAATATTCTTCGTTTACTAAGTAATAATTTAATATAAAATCGTAGAGAGTATATAATATAAGATCTTAGAGAGCTAAGTCGTATTTTTAATGCTAGAGATCTTATTATCGCTTATTTTCTCCGTAATATTCTTCGTATTTATCTATTATAGTTTCTTCTCTTACTTCTTAATATAATAAGAATAATAGACTAAGTTATAGTAATATTCTTCGCTTACTAAGTAATAATTTAATATAAAATCGTAAAAAGTATATAATATAGAATCTTAGAGAGTTGAGTCGTATTCTTAATATTAAAGATCTTATTATCGCTTAATTTCTCTATAATATTCTTCGTATTCGTCTACTATATTAACTTCTCTTATACTAACTAAGTAAATTAATATAAGATTATAAAGAGTAGATTTATTATATTACTGCTGCTGATAACTATCTTCATAATATTCTTTATAGTATTCTTCGTATTTATCTATTATAGATTCTTCTCTTATTTAACTAAGTACGAGAGTATCGAGAGTAAATATATTTATATTAATAAAATTAATGAAATTAATAAAATAATAAAAGAAGAATAGTTATATAAATAGGTGAAAGAATTATTATTCGATCTTAGACGCGTCTAATATAATTATTATATTTTTAAAAGCTTCTTTTTAACGATATTTAGAATCTAATATATATTAAGAGACTTTAAAATAGAATAATAAAGAATAGATAGAGAAGAAAGACGCGTTTTAGAAGATAGTATTATTAAATTAAAAGGTATTATCGCTAATTTAAAAGAAGTATAAGAAGTATATAGAGGAGAACGTATTCGTTCGAGCTCTTTTTAAAGATCTTTTAACGCGTTTATAAGTAGTAATAAATAGCTATTAGACTCGCTTACGACCTCGATTATTAATAATAACGAATTCGTTAAGAGATAATCTTAGAGCGTTAATAGGGGCTCTAAGAGGTAAGTAAAAGAAATATATATATCTAAAATATTAAGTAATCTTTAGATAAGAGGTATCGAAGACGTTAATAAAATTAATAGAATTAATAGAATAATAAAAGAAGAATAGTTATATAAATAGATAAAAGAATTATTATTCGATCTTAAACGCGTTTAATATAACTACTATAACTATTATATTTAAATATTTATTTAATTTATTAATAATAGATTAAACTTTATAATTTTTATAGCGTTAGAAAGCGTAAAACGAGCTCTATAATTTAAGAAATTATAAAGTAATTATATATATCGTAAACTAAGTACTTTAAAGTATAAAATTTCTATATATAAATTTTTAATAAGAAAGGCGTAAAAGGGCTATCGGGCTAATTTAGTCGATCTAATTAAAGAGCGTAGCGAATCTAAATTTATAATTAACTATATATATAAATTTAAGATTTTCAAGCTTAGCTCTATCTTATTCTTTTATATATACTAATAAAGAGTTATTATATACGAGTAAAGATATATAAATTAAATTTATAACCATTATTTGAGATTAGTGCTGTCGAGTAAATTTAGTAAGCGATCTTTAATGAGCGTTATGTAAATTCCTTGCCTTTAAATATCTATAAGACTAAATTTAGAAATTCTTTTTTCATCTGAAAGCTCACATTACGTTCTATAATTTAAAAGAAAAATCTCAAAAATTTAATAGAAAATAAAAAAGTTATTCTAAAATTAAATAATGTGCACCTGTTTTTTGATTAGGGCTGTCGAGCGAAGTTTGGTGAGCGAAGTTTGGTAAGCGATATTTGAATTCCTTGCGCTTTAATAATTATAGGACTAAATTTAGAAATTCTTTTTTTGTCTGAAAGCCCACATTTCGTTCTACAATTTAAAAAAAAAATCTCAAAATTTTAATAGAAAACAAGAAAGTTATTCTGTATGTCAATAACGTACACCTATTTTTTGATGAGGGAGCTCGTGTCACGGTACGCCAAGGCCTCCTCCAGAGCCACCACCCTGACGGGACTAGCGTGGCTTGGCACCGCACATATCTGCCCTGCAGGCACATAGAATAATGAGCATCTTTTACACCACACACCAAATTATAACATAGTTACATTGTCTTCTAATAGCTCGAGAGAACTATCGGGCTAACTTAGCTGGTCTAACTAAAGAGCGTAGCGAACCCGAATTTATAATTGGCTGCACATACAAATTCAAGGTTTTTTAGATTAGCCCTATCTTATTCTTTTATATATATTAATATTATTAAGTTTCTAATAAGTATTATTTTAATAAAGAAAAGCTTTTTAATATAAGAGCTAGTCTTTAATATAAAATAATAAGAAATAGTATATTAATATAGAAAAGTCGCTATTACTATTAAATATTAAAGCTTATAAGAGAAAAATAATAAGTATATTCTTAATAAACTAAGTTATAGTATATAAAGAAAGATATTTCTTTTAATTAATAAAAGTTAATTAATTCTTTAAAGCTATTAAAGAAAAAGCTAAAGAAAGCTATATTTAAAGTTACGCTAGAATATTAGAAACGTAATACTATACGCGTAGCAGCTATCTAAAATTCGAATCTATTTTACTTTATTCTCGATTCGAATTAATTAAACTCTCTCGCTAAAAAATCGTAACTTCGTAAAAATTATAAAAATTATAAAATTAATAAAATTAATAAAAATCGTAAAAATCGTAAAAACTATAATTAGTATAAAAAACTATAATATTTATTATATTTTACTTCATATTAATTAAATCTAAATTAATTTAATTAACTTAGAAATTCTCTTTAATAGAATATCTTTTTTCTATTAAAACTTTACTATTATTATTCTTAATTATAGAACTTAATTTATACTTTTTAATAACTTAAAATTTATAAAATTCGATCTTATAGTTTTTAATAAATCTTAAACTAATATATTTTTACTCTTCGAGAGTTAAATTTAATCTCGAAATTAAATTTGAAAATAAATACTTCTTATAAATTTAATTTATAAATTTAAACTTATAGAGCTTAAAAAGTTAAAAGAAATAAAATTAAAGAGTTAATTTTACGCGTAAAATAGTTTAACTTAATAATAAATTAATTTATAATAAACTTCTTTTAAAATTTCTTAATAAAAGATCTTAGTATAAATATATATTTATAATTTTTTTCTAGAGTAAAAAGAGCTTAAATATAGAGTTAAGAAAGTTAAAAGAAATCGATTTTAAGAATTAATTTTACGCGTAAAATAGTTTAGGTTAATTCTAAATTAATTAATATTAATTTAAATTTAATAACTCTTATTAATATATATAAAAGAATAAGATAGAGCTAAGTTAGAAAATCTTAAATTTATATATATATTTAATTATAAATTTAGAGTTACTACGCTCTTTGATTAGATTAGCTAAGTTATTACGAATAAATAAATTAGCGTTCGCAATTATTAAAATCTCTTTTTCTACTATTAATCTTAAATTTATATATATAGCTAATTATAAATTTAAGTTCTCTACGCTTTTTAATTAGACTATCTAAGTTATCGTAAATAAATAAATTAACGTTTATAATTATTAAAATCTTCTTCTTTTATATCTCTTTTATTAAAAAAATAGATATAGATTATTAATATATAGAATAACTTTTTTATCTTCTATTAAATTTTAAAGATTTTTTTTTTAAATTATAGAATAAAATATAGGCTTTTAGATAAAAAAATAGTTTCTAAATTTAATTCTATAATTATTAAAGCGTAAGAAATTTAAATATTACTTATTAAAGTTCGCTCGATAGCCGAATAGCTCTAATTTAAAAATAATAAATATATATTATTAATATATAGAATAACTTTTTTATTTTCTATTAAATTTTTAAGATTTTTTTTTAAATTATAGAACGAAATATAGGCTTTTAAAAAAAAATCTAAATTTAGTCTTATAATTATTAAAGCGCAAGGAATTCAAATATCGCTTACTAAAGATCGCTTATTAAAGACCGCTTATTAAATTTACTCGACAGCCTTAATTAAAAAAAATGATTATGAATTTAATTCATAGGCCTTTACTCGTAATAGATATTAAAACTAACTTCTTATTAATTAATTATCTAGAGATCTATTATTAATATAACTTCTCTTTTTTCTATTAAAAATTTATTATTATATTTTTAAATATAGAACTTATTCTACGCTTTCTAATAATCTAAAATTTATAAAATTCGATCTTATAATTCTAAGTAAATCTTAAATTAAAGTATTTTTACTCTTCGAGAGTCGAATTTAATCTCGATATTAGAAAAGAAAGAAAAAACTTTTTATAAATTTAATTTATAGGCTTAAACTTATTAATATTAATAGAATAAGACTTAAGTTAAAGATTTCTTTTTCGAAATAAAAAAGTTTATAATATTATATTTAAGATATTAAAAGAGAAAAAATTAAAAAGAAAAGTTTAAGTTTCGAAAAATTATATAATAGTAATCTCAATAAATCTAATTATATTTTAATACTATAGAGATAAAATAAGATAGATTTAAGTTAAAAATTCTTAAATTTATATATATAATTAATTATAAATTCGAGTTCGCTACGCTTTTTAATTAAATACTATAAGTAAATAAATTAACGTTCGTAATTATTAAAATATTTTTCTCTACTTTTAATCTTTTTATAATTTTATAATTTTCTATTAAATTTTCTTAGTATTTTTTTTAAATTATAAAGCGTAATAATTATCTAAAGATAAGAAATTATAATATTACTTATTAAAGTTCTATTATAATAATAGAAAATTAATTACTATTACTATTATAAATTTATAGATTAGATATAAGATAATAAGATTTTATAAAGAAATCTACTAGTAAGTATTATCTTTTATCTCTCTATTCTACTTATTATATTCGTAATAAGTTTACTCGAATTTACTAGTCGAAAAGATATAAGATTTTTTAAACTTAGAATTTTTTAACTTTTACTTCTTTTCTTCAAAAAATTAATATCTTTATAATCTATTTATAGAATCTTATAATTCTTAAAGTTCTATAACGAGACTAGTTTATTTTATACGAGACGATTTTAAAATACGATAATCTATATATAAGATATCGAGTAGAATTAGAAATATTCTATATCTTCTAAGATAATATCTCGAAAATTACTTAAATCTTATATTAAATACTATACCTTTCGACTACTACGCTCGATAGCTTATTTAAAAAAAGATATATATATTTTAATTTCTATTTTAATTTCTTAGTTCTTCTTTTAAATTATAAAGTTTAATTTTCGCTTTCTAATAGAGTAATAAATATAAAATTTAATATTATACTTTTAAATAGTTCTTAATTTAAACTATTTTTACTCTTCGAGAGTTAAATTTAATCTCGATATTAATATTATTATAATAAAGTCTCTCGTAAAGTCTTTAATAAATTATATTATTATAGTAAAGTAATTTCTTATCTTAAATAGTAGTCGAAACGATATGAAATTTTTTGAACTTAGAATTTTTTAACTTTTACTTCTTTTCTTTGAAAATTTATATCTTTATAATCTATTTATAGAATATTATAATTCTTAAAGCTCTATAACGAGGCTAGTCTATTTTATACGAAATAATTTTAAAATACGATAATTTATATATAAAATATCGAGTGAGATTAGAAATATCTTATATCTTTTAAGATGATATCTCGAAAATTGCTTAAATTCCATATTAAATATTATACCTTTCCGGCTACTACTTATCTATCTCGCTATTTATTAGTAATTATTTTCTTAAGACTCTCGTAAGAGACTCGATATAGATCTAAATAGAGATATTTATAGTAAAAATATAAAGAAATTAATTTTAAGTGAAATTATAAGTATAAATAATATATATATAATATAATAATTAATACTTATAGAAGATTTATAATAGAAGAAGTCTCTATAGTATTATAGTATTAAGATAATAAGCTTTATCGAGACGTTTAGTAAAAGAATTCATAATAATAAAGTATAGATATTCTTAGATAAGCTTTTTAGTCTAGCGATTACTCGAGTTATTAATAATATATTTATATTTTACTTCGAGCTAATTATTTAATTAATAAGATCTCTAGAGTATAAATTAAATATAATTAAAAATAATTTAGTCGAGAGTATATAGTATTAAATCTAATAAGAGTTCGAGATTAAAATTAAAATTTAATCTCGAAAATATAAGTTTTTCTCTAGAAGATTTTAGATAGAGTATATTATTTAAATAAATTATAACTTTTATCTCTTAAGATTTAAGAATAAGTCTTATAAAGAAAGAAGATAATTATTAGTAATTATTTCTTTAAAGCTCTCGTAGAAAACTCGATATAGATTAAAATAGAAATATTTATTACTATAGCGTAAAGTATTAATACTCTCGAGTATAGCTTTTTAATTTTTAATAAGATATTTATATATATTTAGAATATTCGATCTATTTTAAACGAAGTATATATACTTAGAATCTACTAACTTCTATCGAACTTTTTTTTACCTCTATCGAACTGTAAGCCCGAATTAACTTAATCGTATCTACCCTCATTAACGCTATATCTCTATTTACGTTATCTCAAATTCGATAATTTCGACGTAATATTAAAATGTCTACCTTTCATCAAATTTATATGATAAACTAGTATAATAATATTAATCTATTATTACTACTAAGGCTTCTATATCGAAGAGTTTAAAATATCGTTTTTTAGGCCTTATCGGCCTACCGTATCTTGAAAGAACCGTCACTATCTCTTCTTCTACTACCTCTTCTTCTTCTATCTCTTCTTCTTCTACCTCTTCTTCTACTATTTTCTTATCTCTTCTATCTCTTCTATCTCGATATTATTACTATAATAGAGCGAGGTTTAATAGTAGTAGTAGGTTTAATATAAGAGGTATAGTAGTCTTTTTCTTAATTGGGCTTAAGTAGGCCATATTTAAGTCTAAGGTAGAGATATCTATTATGCTAGGCCTATAGACGGCGACTATGGTACCGTAGTATTGGCCATTATAGTAGACTGTGGTAGTAGGCTATTTGAATGAGTGGTAGTGGTAGTTATCTATGTCGGATTTATCGGATTTAAGATGGCGCAAATGGGGGTGGTGGGGTATGGCGCGAATGGGGGTAGATACGATTATCGCTTCTCGCGTCTCGCCCCTCAGAAGTCATGATATCCGACCCGACGCTAAAGCCTGCTGCCATTCATAAGTTGCTTTACTTTATTCATCACGGCACCACGGCACCGTTACTCGGGTCCCACCTCTCCCATCTCTCATACTTAGTTGGAGGGTCTGACATGCATACCTTATCTTGTTGATGCTGACATGGAGCTTGCATTGCATTGCTTTGCATTACTTACCTCCCCTGCCACTACGTCGCTAGGTACCCAGTACATTTCTGATTTCAGTTCAGTGTGAGTCTTGGTCCTCAATTCACCCCTTACAATCATCCCCAACTGCAACATTAGGTGAGGTGTCTACTTTCTCCTTCTCTCTTCTCAAGGCGTTCCCAGCTTCGCCCAAAGGTAAGCTATTATAGCCATGCCCCACTCCCCTTTCTGACCGCACCATTGCCGGCTGATTCTCAAAACTATATAGAGGGGCACCGGAAGTCCTGGACGTCAAGACTCCTGCGCCAAGATTTCGGATAACGCCCCACATGAAAGGGTTGCCTGGACAATGCGCTTACAAGTGCTTTGGAATTGCACCTGGCCTGAGCCAAGCACGGGGCTCATGGCTGTGATTTGAGGCCGGGACATTGTACGAGCATTGGCAATGGAAAATTCGAGCCAGATTCCACTGCATTCCAGCCGGAGATCTCCACAACACATGGCTCCTTTGGTCGGTTGGGCTTTCCTCAAAACGCCACAAACGCTTTTTTGGGATCACCTAGCAGATGCACTCGCCGAGAAGATTGCAGGATCATGAATGAGGTAAATGGGGCTTTAGGGTTCCGATAGGCCGGCGTAGGTGCTTGGTGCTAGACGATATGAAGGGTGGTAAGAGTACGCTGTTGGTTAAGTTCCGGGGGGTGATCTTTTCGAGGGAGGGATGTGATTGGGGTGCAGAGGTGGGCTGTCTTATATGTTGAAACTGGATGTGGCGTTCGGTGCTCGAGTACTCTTCGTCAATCGGTCATGTCCTACATGAGATGCAACGATCAAATTTGGCCGAGATCTGTTACCGAACAAAGGCATTAAACATCATCCAGTACCCTAGTCTTCTCCAATGAGGCATTCAATCCGTCCCAGGCCCGCTCCTGGGTCTCCCACCCCTTCCTGCTTAGCACGAAATCACTGACTTTGGCAATCCCGGAATCACTCAAATGTTGCCCATGGCTGTCCTTGCCGCTCGCAACCGCATCCACCACTGCCCTGGAATCCTCCTCTGCCGTCCTTCCCAAAGCCTTGACCTGGAGTTTAAAGGCGGTTGAGGGATTTTGAAACGAAGCGGAGGCGCAGAAGCCTGGATTGAGTAGGCTGAGGATAACAACTGGTTTTCGGGAAGAGGAGAGGGCGGAGGCGAGGGTGGAGGCGAGGCCGCGGCTGCAGAGGATTTCGAGGGGTTTGCCGTCGATGTAGCGCGTGGACAGCTTCGCCACGGCGCTGTTTCTGTCGTTCAAGGCGTTGAACATCTCGGGATCGGCTTTTGCGGGGAGCTCTATCAAGTTGTGGACAGAGGAGCGGACGATGGAGATGCGCGGGGTCGTGTGGAATTTCTGGGCGGAAGAGCGAAGTTCGAGGAGGAGGAATGTGCAGACGACTTTGATTGTGATGGATGGCCTGGATTCTTTAGCTGGCGGGCGTTGGTGATCATTGATGGGGAGGCGTACCACGTACTCGTCAATCTCAGCTAATTCAAATTCATGCGATGATTTTCCCATGTACTGTAAAGCAGCATCCAATCCCTCCAGTCCCTTTATCCGGTGTACGAATGCCTTGACGAAAGCGTACCTTGCTAGATGTAGCTCCCATGCCACCACAACGCCCGCCCTGCCTTTTTGACCTCGATGTACTTCTAGGCTTCATGGCCTTTTGGAATGTTTCAGACTACTAGAATCACTTTTGACGCACCAAGGCGGACGATGTGAATCGCAGCTTCATGCCCGATGCCAGTGTTAGAGCCTGTAACGATGATAGTTTGGCCGGAGAAAGAGTGGGCGGGAATGGCGGGCTTCACGAAGAACTGGCTGTAAAGAAGGGTAGAGGCCTGTGCAAGGACCTATAATAGCTGTAGTGAATAGAATGCGGAATGAACATCAAGTAGGAGACATCAGGGCAACTGTCAAGGAGGGAGAGGGTATTGGTGGTGGACGATAGAGGACGAGACGTTGGCGCCAATAAGGGGCTGGCTTCAGTGTACCAACCATGGGATCTGCAACTGGTCCCGGAAAGGACTGATGCATGGACTTTCGCTTCAGCGTCCCTGTATGCACCTGCCCCCTGAGGGGAGAATCCAAGAACAGGGGCCATGGTGTTCGGCAATGATGCAGCACTCGCATAGCGCCCCCGCTTTCCAAAAGGACCCGAGTTGCACCATACCATGTGTGAGTCAAATAGCTGGATATCAAAATACCTCAGATGAGATGGAAATCTGAAGCAGAAGTCATTCCAACCATGCAGAGATATTGAGCGCCCCTTGGTCAAGCAGCGGATCATACTGGAAGTGCAGCATAGGGCCGCAGGACCTGAGTATGTCTTTGCTTTGGGGTGCAGCGAGGCCTACAGTCCGTGCCCGAATGGTGCTTGTGATCAACGCTGTATCAGCCGAAATTGATGAAGAGAAGCTTTCTCGGTGTCTTCATTCCATAGATCAATTCTTGGTTACCCAGTTTTAGATCACGTGATCAGCCCTACGATGGAGCACCCAATCGAGGCAATGTCGCCGTCGACCACCACGTCATTCTCCAGAGCCAACATCAATCTTTATACTCAAGAAAACACTAGCATTCAGACAGTGCCTGAGTTGATTGAGTACAATGCAACATATAATCCTCACCATCTCTTCTGTATCCAAGCGCAAAAGCAGATCCGAGATGGCCGACCGCAATTACTCTCTGTCTCCCACCTACAGCTGAAGCGTGCAATCGCGCAGTGCCAGGCATGGCTCGTGAACACACTGTCAGAGCTGAAGCTCCCATCCAGCAGCACTGATGGCACGGGGTGTGCGCCGGTGGCTCTATATGTCGAAAGCGATGTTGGGCTATTGATCCATCTCTTCTCTTTGATGGGTTTGGGAGTCCCTGTACGCTTGCATCCTAGTGAAAGCAGGAGCTGTGTCGGCTAATGAGCCGCAGGTACTTCTTCTGTCTGCGAGATTGAGCCCCACAGCCATTCATCATCTCTTGGCCAAGACTGCCGCCTGTACAATCATCGTGTCGCCGCGCCTGAAGAATACCGTAAAAGAAGCGCTCTCCATCTTCTCTACGACAGGGTCCAAGCCCGTGATATATGCGCAGGTCGTTTCCTCCTCTTTCCTTGACCCGCAGGCCGAGCGGGAAGGTACAGATGGTAGCATATGCAAGGCAGGCACCCACGTCCGGGAGAACGACCGCAATGTGCTGATACTCCATTCTTCCGGCACGACGGGACTTCCGAAGCCAATCTACCAATCGCACAAGTGGCTACTGTGTTTCACAACATGTCACGAGTTCTTCGGCGACGAGGAAACATTGAGCTTGAGCTTGTCCACGCTTCCGCTCTACCATGTCAGTGTCCCTTTTAAGCCTTGATTGGTCGGCTACTCATACTTTGTATCAGGGATATGGCCTAGTCACTCCGGCACTCTCTCTCGGTATCGGCAAAACTCTTTGTATTCCGCCTCCCTCTGTAATCCCAACCGGAGCTTTCATAATAGACCTGTTGCGATCTTCGAAGGCGCAGTCGCTCATCTCGGTCCCATCCATCCTTGAAGAGATATCTACACTTCCCAAAGGTCAAGGACTGCAGGTACTGGCGTCTCTACAATTTGTTGCTTTTGGCGGCGGGCTTTTGAAGCCTAGCGTAGGAGAGAAGCTTGCTGCTGCAGATGTGAAGGTGTTGAATCATTATGGTAGCACAGAGAGTGGGCCTATTGCACCATTGTTCGTGCCGAGACCTGGCTACGACTGGCGCTACTTTCGACTGAGAAAAGACATGAATATGCGGCTTGAGCGTGGCCCTTTACTTGAGGATGGTGTACAATCGTATACACTGATCACGCACCCGTTTGGTTGGGCAAACGACTTCATATTCCAGGACCAACTCATTGGCAATCCTCAAAATCCCACATCTGACTTCAGCGCTGTAGGAAGGAACGACGACGTAATAGTGCTTGCTAATGGGGAGAAAGTCACCCCACGAATTTTGGAGACCATGCTCTTTGAAAGCCAGCTCGTGAAAGCTGCTATTGCTTTTGGTGACGGTCAATTCGAACTCGGCGTCATTATTCAGCCTTCATTGTCCCTGAAAGTGGAGGACTACCACGATTTCAAGTCGTCCTGTTGGCCTATCGTTCTCCAGGCAGGCGAACGGATGGATGCCCATGCTCGCATCTCTTCTAAGGAGGCAATCATCGTCGCTCCGTCTGCTATGATTCTTCCAAGATCTGATAAGGGATCTATCATGAGGAAGGAAATTCATAAAATGTTCGAAGCGGAAATCGCGGCCGTCTATCAAGCTCTAGACAACAGTTCCGTCGATGCCTGCGCCGTTCACCTAGATACGGACAATCTGGAAGACGACCTCAAGACTACGATCCAAACTCGCCTTACATGGAGGGCTAAGGCGGAGGAATGGACGATCGATGATGACCTCTTTGAGCTGGGCATGGATTCGCTTCAAGCTGTACAACTTCGCCGTTTCATACTTACGTCCATACCCAATCTACCAGCAGCGGCACCGAAAGCGGAGAGAGTTCCTCGTGATTTCGTATATCAAAATCCCACTGTCACTCAACTAGCGAAAGCTCTGAAAGCTTCGGCTCAGATATCCTCCAATGACAGCTCGATCGACCATCTTGTGGAGCAATTTTCTTTGAAGGCAGACAAGGCCGGTGTAGGACCAGAAGTAGGTGCAGTGGTGTTGATGACGGGCGGCACGGGCAGCCTCGGAAGCTGTCTACTAGCTCATTTAGCATCTCTTCCAACCGTCGCTCGAGTCATTTGCCTCAATCGTCCCAACCCGATCTCTGATGCCTACGTGCGACAAGTAGGAGCTCTTAAATCCAACTGCATCACTATCGACGCTGAAGCGTGGTCCAAGATCGAGATTTTGCAAACAAATACGGCTTTGCCGTTGCTAGGTCTGGAGGAGACCGAATATACCCATATTCAAGAGCAGGTGACACACATACTCCATAGCGCTTGGCCCATGGACTTCAGGAGAATGCTTCTGTCTTTCAAGGCTCAATTCCAGATACTCCAAAACCTGTTAAACTTAGCTAAGGATGCGCACAGCGTTCATCCTCTAATTCGGCCTAAAATGTTGTTCGTTTCTTCGATTGCGGTCGTTGGCCAATATCCGCGTGTCAACAAGGAGACGATCGTCCCAGAGGTGTTCATGGAAGACGAGAGGTGTACCAACGACATCGGTTACGCAAAGGCAAAGCTAGTATGCGAGAAGATACTAGAAAAGGCAGCACGGGATCATGCTGGTATATTCGAAATTATTTACGTTCGAGTTGGCCAAATGTCAGGATCGGAGAAGAATTGGAGCTGGAATACTGATGAACACATTGCGGCGCTTTTCAAGTCATCTCAAGCTATTGGTAGTCTACCACGCTTGGAAGGGGTATCATATCCTAAGGAACACATTGTCTATCAAGTTGTCGCTGATCGTGACCTAGACTCTATCTTGGATACCAGTGGACTCTGCAGCGGAGACACTGTCAGAACTGCTCCTGAGCAAAGAAACCACCAAGATGGCCTATCATCTCGAGAACCCTATTAGACAGTCGTGGCATGATGCCTTGCAAATCGTGGCGCCCGAGCTTGGTCTTCCAAATACCGGATTCACTCCATTCACCTACTGGCTAGACAAAGTTTGCGCGGTTCCTGACGAAATGACCGACAAGGTTCCAGCGAAGAAACTGGAGGATTTCTTCAGAACGGATTTCGAGCATATGGCTTGTGGCAGCGTTGTCCTCAACACCCAGAACACAAGGGATGTATCATCGACATTAAGAAATCTAAATCACATCCGTGGTGAATTGCTCGTGTCCTATATTCGCTACTGGAAAAGAATTGGGTATCTAGTTTGATTTTGAAAGTTACATCGGTCTTAGATTGAATCGTCATGCTCCCATTCTGTTTGCTCCCCGTATCAAATGTAAGACCAACCCAGAGGCTCTCATCTTACACTTGCATCAGTATACATTATGTCAGATGTAAAGGAAAGAAAGTATACACCAATATACGGCGATGACTATCAAAAGTGTTATATAATAGGAGTTTTCTGTTTTTCTTCCACGCTCTCAATCTCATTTGTTCTAATGACCGTTGTATTGAGTTGCTTTGTTTAAGTACTGCTCGCGACAAGTATATTCAGCAAGCTTACAGTGAGAGGACCCGAGTCGTCGCACGCATGAGAAGCCGATGAGCAGCTTTAGTGATAAAATTACAGAAAGCCAAGACACATTCAACATTCACTTTCACTAGTGTCATTTGAGAAAGGTTACAGTACGAAGATAAGGGCGAAGAACCTGTTACCGGAAGTGTCTTGAAAAGGGAACCACTAGCTAAGATTATTGAACCTATGGCCCACGCTACGTCTTAGAGACTGTGATTGCAGTTTTGTCCATACTCGCAAATTATCTTCCTGGTTCTTTGCAGCAGTTAGTCTGGGCATCCAGTGCGGGTGACGTGGACCCACAGCTTACATGAGAAACCAGAGACTCCAATGCACGTGACCCGAGTAAGAGTGAAGCCAGAGACCCGACTCCGTATTCGTGCGCATCCGCGTCCGAACCGTTGAAGGATTACCATCGCTATGTCTAGAGCAAGGTGAAGAACGAGTAGATATTTCTAATAAGGGGTAAGGATCGGATTTAACACTTTGGTTCGTACCTACGACCTCAGTCTCTTCAACTACTCACCCCTAGATTATCAACTATTCTAGAGTGGGAGTCTAGCTCACGGCTTCAAAAATGGCTGCTGGTCCTTCTACTACAGCGAGGACTGCTACTGCTTTCCCATCGATGATTGCGTTTGGTTCTCAGACCACATGGCCAAGCTCCGAGTATCTCTTTCAGCTCAGAGCTGCCTTACTACTTGAACCTCGACTAAGAACTGTCCTTATTGCAATTAGAGGGCTTCCAAGGCTGTGGCAGGATCTGATTGCTCACGACCAAAGATTGACCGCAGTCCCAGGCCAAGCTTGGTTGGATTACTTGGTAGAATGGGTCAATCATGGAGAGTCACAGTCGATATTTGGGTTGCCTCCTAATGTTCTGACAATGCCATTTACTATCATCATACATATCATCCAGTACTCTCACTATATCGACGGTCTCCAAACCAACCACGCCGAGGTCTTAAAGAATGTTAAGACGGGAGGCATTCAAGGCTTCTGCACTGGAATTCTCACCGCAATTGCTGTAGCTTGCTCAAAGGACGAGGAAGACATCGATGTTTTTGGTGTAGTAGCCTTGAAATTGGCTCTGTGCATTGGCGCATACGTGGACCTGGACGGAGCTTTTGCAAATGAAGTCAACGAGACTACTTCCGTCGCCGTCCGTTGGAGATCGGAAGCTGGCCATGACAGCATACTGGAGACTTTGAAAAGCTACCCGGAGGTAAGCATGGCCCACAAGGGCGTCGACGCAAGGCTCTAAACTTATCTGATCACAGGCATACATCTCCGTTGTTTTGGATTCCACGGACGTTACTATTACCACTCCGAAAATCTCTGTGGCTGCTCTTACCCAACATCTGTCTTCGCAGGGCATGACTGTGAAATCTACAGGGTTAGGAGGCCGATATCATTCCTCTATACACCAAGAAGCGCTCACAAAGATCTTCGAACTCTGCGACTCGAGGCACGACATTCAATTTCCCCCTGCTGAGAGGCTCATAGTGCCAGTAAGATCAAATACCACGGCCCAGGTTCTGACCGAAGGCTCTCTTCATAAGCATGCCACCCGATGCATCTTGATAGAAATGGCGAATTGGCACCTAACAATATCTGCGGCAGTCTCACAACTCATCCAAATCAAAACGCCGGTGGCCGCATCTTTTGGCTTACTTGATTTCATTCCGTCTTCAGTCATTCGGGAGTCGGGCCTGAAAGTCAATAAGATGAAATCTTCAAAGTTGTTCCCGAGCAGACTGGCTAGCTCCGAGCCTGCACTCCCGTCCGGAACAGTAACTCCTGAAGTCTCAGCACCTCAAGATGGTCGATACCCAGACCATACAATCGCGGTCGTTGGAATGGCGTGCAGATTCCCAGGTGCAGACTCCATTGAGGAATTCTGGGAACTGCTTTCTTCGGGGACATCCATGGTTGAGGAGATGCCTGACGAACGATTCTCTACACAAGGACTTCGTCGCTCTCAAGATAGCAAGCTCAAGTTCTGGGGCAATTTCGTACGTGATATCGATGCTTTTGACCATCGTTTCTTCAAGAAATCCTCCCGTGAAGCAGCTACAATGGACCCACAACAGCGCCTTCTATTACAAGTCGCTTATGAAGCCATAGAGTCTTCGGGCTATTTTGGAAACTTCTCAGCTTCGATTCCGGACGACATTGGATGCTACTTGGGGGTTTGCGCAAACGACTACAATGATAACGTCGCCTCACATCCGCCGAATGCTTTTTCTTCGCTTGGTACTCTACGAGCATTCTTGAGCGGCAAGATCAGTCACTTCTTTGGATGGACCGGACCATCGGTGACATATGATACAGCCTGCTCGTCATCTGCTGTTGCAATTCACTCTGCTTGCAAAGCTCTTGAGGCTGGTGAATGCTCTCAGGCTCTGGCTGGCGGCGTCAGTCTCTACACCAACCCTAACTTCTATCAAAATCTTGCAGCGGCTTCTTTCCTCAGTCCCACTGGACCCACAAAGCCATTTGACGCTAGAGCTGATGGCTACTGTCGTGGTGAAGGCGTCGGCTTAGTTGTTCTAAAGAAGCTCACTGCTGCTCTCGCCAATGAAGACAATATTCTTGGTGTCATCACCGGGTCAGCGGTCAACCAGAATAGCAACTCTACCTCCATCACAGTGCCGCATTCCCCATCCCAAATCTCGCTTTACAGAAAGATATCATCTCTTTCTGGCATTGATCCTGAAAACGTATCATTCGTCGAGGCTCACGGTACTGGAACGCCCGTTGGCGATCCTATTGAGCTTGCGAGTATTCGTGAGGTCTTTGCGGGGTCTCGTCGCAGAAAGCCATTGCACGTCGCTTCTGTGAAGGGCAACATCGGCCATCTTGAGGGCGCTTCCGGAGTCGCTGCACTTATCAAGGTACTACTCATGATGCAGTACAAGACGATCCCCATTCAGGCCAACTTCACCTCACTGAATCCTAAGATCCCAGTACTAGAACCAGAGCGAATAGAAATACCTTTGTCAACTCACGAATGGGACACAGACTTCCAAGTTGCGTGCATCAACAATTATGGTGCGGCTGGCAGTAATGCTGCTATGATTGTGTGCCAGCCACCAAATATGGCTTCACACAGTCGTCATAGTAGAGATTCCGAGACCTTGACTGGGTCGCGGATTCCCATCTTTATATCTGCCTACTCTGAAGAGAGCCTAAAAGCCTACTGTGTAGCGCTCCAGAAACTGATTCCTTCATCAGCAGCTACTAAAGATTGGTTGTCATCGTTGGCATTCAACCTGGCCGATAAACAAAATCGCTCTCTCTCACATGTCATCTCGACTACAGTATCAGATCTAACCGAGCTCAACAGTAAAATTGCTGCAGTGAGATCGGGCGACCTTCAACCCAAGGTCAACGCAAAAGCAAAACCCGTAGTCCTCTGTTTCGGGGGTCAGAAGAATAATGTTGTTGGCCTGAGTAAGGGAGTGTACGATGTTTCGAAGCTTCTACGCTTGCACCTTGACAATTGCGACGTTACGCTTCGCTCCATGGGCTTAGATGGACTTTATCCCGAGATCTTTCAAACGAGTCCCGTTGAGGACATTGTCAGACTTCATTGCCAACTCTTCTCACTGCAGTACTCATGCGCGAAATCTTGGATAGAATCCGGACTACACATCGATGCAGTTGTTGGTCATAGCTTCGGCCAGTTGACAGCTCTTTGTGTTTCCGGTATCCTTTCTTTAGGAGATGGCCTGAAGCTGGTGTCTGGCCGGGCTTCTCTGATGCAGAAGCACTGGGGCCCAGAGCGTGGCTCAATGATCTCGATTGAAGCGGATTTGAATTCGGTGCTAGACTACATAGCTTCAGCCAACACATCTAACGCCAATCAGAATATCGAAATTGCCTGTTACAACGGATCAACGAGTCATGTTCTTGTCGGAACTAGATCTGCTATTGACAGTCTCGAGAAGGAACTCTGCAGAGCTTCCATCCAACATAAACGGCTCAACGTCACCCATGGGTTCCACTCTGTCTTTACCGAGCCTTGTCTCTCCAGACTGCATAGCTTAGCAGAAGATCTTACATACAACAAACCTGCAGTGGCGTTGCAGACGTGTACGGAAAACAGAAGCTGCGATGAGATAGGTCCTCGACATATAACAGATCATACCCGTATGCCAGTATACTTTGGACGAGCGGTCGAGCGACTTGCGCAGTCACTCGGTCCATCTACTTGGCTAGAAGCTGGATCGAGTTCATCAGTAACGTCTATGGTCCGTCGAGCTTTGGATCAGGCTACCGCTCCCTCACATACCTTCCAACCTGTCCAACTGGGCGCTGCTGATGCTATCGGATCTCTTGCCGAAGCTACTGTCAATCTTTGGAGATCTGGTCACAAGGTTCAGTTCTGGCCATATCATCGCTCCCAAAAACAAGAGTACTGTGCGATCAATCTACCTCCTTACCAATTCGAGAAGTCGCGGCACTGGCTATCATGGATAGACACTGCCCAGGTCCCTACCCCAGTGCAACTCAGTAAACCCTTGGCCGAAAAAGAACACATTCTGCTTTCTTTGACCAGATTCCGAGATCAAACCCAACGTGATGCCGAATTTTCTGTGGATCCCAGCAGCACAGACTATGAGTTCTACGTGCAAGGCCATGCAGTACTTGGTGAGCCGCTGTGTCCTGCACCTCTATACGTAGAGCTTGTTTCTCGAGCCGCTATGATCTTGATGAAAGATTCAGGTATCTCTGACTATCTTCCTTGCGTCGAAGATCTGGAGATAAATACGCCCCTTGGCATGAACACGGATCGGGCTATAACCATTGATCTCAAAAGGGCCGAAGGAAAAATACCCGCGTGGACATTTGAAATGGCAAGTAAGTCACAAGGTGATGCGAAAGGCAATTCCGCTACACATGCCACGGGTAGAGTCACTCTTCACCTAGAGAATCCAAGGTTACTCACGGACTTCTCCCGTTATGAAAGACTCATAGGATTTCAAAAGTTTGATAATCTCAAGAATGATCCTGAATCGGACATCATGCAAGGGTCTACGGTCTACAAGGCATTCTCCAGGGTCGTTGAATATGCTGATCATTACAAAGGCGTCAGAAGCGTCTATGGAAGAGGCCAACAGGTCGTAGGCATCGTCGTCCTTCCTGATTGCGGCTCAAATGCTCTCCGAAACTGCGTCACAAAGCCATTGGCTATTGACAATTTCGTTCAGGTGGCTGGTCTACACGTCAATTGCCTCAATAAATGTAAGGACACTGAGGTCTTTGTCTGCACAAAAATCGAACGCATTCAGTCGAGTCTGAGGTTCAGAGAATCCGATTCTTGGGTGGTCTACTCAAATTTCACATCGATAGGAGAAAGGGAGATTGTCAATGATATTTTTGTCTTTGGAAAGAAGTCTAAGTGCCTGGTCTTGATGGTGCTGGGTGCACATTTCATGAAAGTCCTCGTCAGTTCCTTGACCAAGGTGCTGTCCAGGGCCAACACAGCTCGGCCTCGTATAGGAAACGGCACTGTCGACATCCCAGTTGATTCAAAATCGACCATTCCCAGTCAGTCTCTTCCGAACAAGGGTCCAGTCCTCCTGACGGCCGACTCCAAGATTGAGGCCAATGTAGACCCCAGCTCTCGAGATGATGACACATCAACGATCGACACAGATATCCGAAAGCTTTTGCATCGAGTTACGGATGTTCCTATGGAAGATTTTCAGGACGACTCGACCCTAGAGGAGCTCGGCATCGACTCTTTGATGATTACCGAGGTAATGAGCGAGATCTGCAAATTTTTCGAAGTCGTGATCTCAGCTGCGGAGTTCGCGACTTTACTGGACATCAAGTCATTGCGAAACTATCTTCTTGCCAGAGGGTGTGGCGGCCACCGAACAGCTTTGACATCAGACTCCTCGTCCGAGAGCGGCGAAGATCACTTCAGCGTGACATCCGCGATAACTGCTGCCAGCTCTACCGAAGATGTGACCAGTCTGCAAAACGACGTTGAATCTGAGCTCGCTGAGCTTCTTGTGGGCCATCTAGAGACAAGCACGTCCATGACGCGAGAGACGAATCTTGCCAATGAAGGCTTAGATTCGTTGCTTAGCATAGAGCTGGCCAATGATATCAGGGAGAACTTTGGTGCTACCATTGATATGGGTCTACTTGACAGCGATTCAACGTTTGGTGACTTACTGGACATGGTGTCCTCACAGATTCAACCATCTATGAACCATGTGAAGGCCAAGACTACATCGGCTACCCCTGCGCCTACTATGCTAAAAGATCTCTCCGCAACCATTTCACTCGCTCCATTAACCGAAAGACCCGCTTCTCTAAGTCATGCTCAGCAAGCTTTTGAGGGCACTAGATTTGATTATGATGTTTTCACAAAACAAACGGGATTTGCCGACTTCTGGAAAATCGTATACCCCACGCAGGCACGCCTTGTCCTTGCCTACACCGTGGAGGCATTTGCAACGCTTGGGTGCCGGATTGCCTCGTTGAATGCTGGCGAGAGATTGCCGCTGATTCATTTCATGCCCAAGCATAAACTCCTCATGGATCAATTGTATGAGATTTTGAAAGACTCGTCGCTAGTAAAGCCCGATGGTGTCAGTTTGGTTCGATCTAAGACACCTGTCGATCACACGTCTTCTAGAACCATACTTCAGGAACTACTCCAAGCGTTTCCTCACCATGCTTCTGAGCATAAACTCCTCGATGTTACAGGCTCCAAGCTCGCCGAATGTCTCACAGGCGCTGCTGATCCCCTTCAACTTCTGTTCCGAAGCAAAGAAAACAAACAGCTACTAGAAGACGTCTACACTTACGGACCGATGTACGAAGCGATCACCAAGCTGTTGGCTTGCTTCCTGCAGAAAGCCTATGGCACCAACGGTGAAGGTGGTACCTTTCACATTTTGGAGCTTGGTGGCGGCACCGGTGGTACAACTAGTTACATTGTCGACTTCCTTGTGAGGCAAGGAATTTCTTTTACCTACACATTCACCGATCTGTCTGGCTCTCTGGTCACAGCTGCGAAGAAGAAATTTGCCGGCCGAACCTTCATGACTTTCATGATCCTTGACATTGAACAGACTCCTCCAGGAAAGTTCCTCAATAAGTTCCACACGATAATATCGACCAACTGCATCCATGCCACCCGGAATTTGCAAGCTTCGACCACGAACATCCGCCAGATGCTCCGGCCCGATGGCTTTGTCTCGTTAGTGGAATTCACCAGAAATCTGTTCTGGTTCGATCTTGTATTTGGTCTGCTAGAAGGCTGGTGGCTCTACGAGGACGGTCGAAAACACGTCTTGGCCAGCGAGAATTTTTGGGACCGTAGCATGCGAGCTGCCGGCTTCAAACACGTTACATGGACCGATGGCCGCTCTGAGGAAGCCCGAACTCTCCGTATCATCACTGGATTTCTAGCTGAGCCTGTAAATGAGTCATTCAAGCCCAAAAAGCCGTCACGAAGGCCGGAGGCTCAGACTGTGGTGTACAAGCAGGCTGAGAAGACAAATTTATACGCTGATGTCTACGTCCCATCCAACATCAAACCCGGCGAGAAAAGACCCATTGGTATATGAATCTCCCCAAATCTACACAAATTCCAGGCTGATCTGTTCTAAGCGCTACTCATCCACGGTGGTGGCCACGTGTTGTTCACGCGTAAGGAAGTCGACCTTAAACAGATAAAACTTCTCATCGCCGACGGTTTCCTCCCCGTCAGCTTCGACTACCGCTTCTGTCCTGAGCTCAATATCCTTGACGGTCCAATGAATGATGTCTGTGAAGCTCTGCGCTGGGCGCGCTTTGAGCTACCGTCTTTGGCCGCGAAGATTGCGCCGGACCTCCAAGCGGATGGCGACAAGGTCGTAGCGGTGGGTTGGTCCACGGGCGGACACCTGGCCATGACGCTAGCGTTCACCGCACCACAACGAGGCTTTAGAGGCCCAGAAGCCATATTGGCACTCTATTGTCCTACAGATTACGAGGATGACTGTAAGCGCTCGTTTATACTCCTTTCTTCATCTTGTCTTTCTTCCAACAGTAAGAATACTTACATTTCGAATAGGGTGGAAATCTCCCATCTACCCCGAAGCCGCCGTCTCTTCTATCAACGAGCCCTACGACCTCCTCGAAGGCATTCAGAAGGAGCCGGTAAGCGTCCCTCCTCTCTCATACCTAATTTATTCCACGACATTCCAAGCTTATCCAGTTACCTCTCAACCCTGTTTTCTACTAACGCCTCTTCACTCCAGATCGTAAGCTATTACCCGCCCACCAGAAGTAATCACCCAGGATGGCTCATGTCGCTCGCGGACCCCCGCTGGCGCTTCGTCCTGCACATGAACTGGCGCGCGCAAACCATCCCCTTCCTCCTCAACGGTCCCTCCGCCGATACTACCCCCCCAACTCAATCTCAAATCATCTCCATCTCACCCTACGCCCAGATCCTCACCGGTGCCTATCGTACCCCTACCTTCCTGATCCATGGAAGACTTGATGATTTGATTCCGTGGCAGCAGAGCATGCGCACCGTCGAAGCGCTCAGAGCCAGGGGTGTAGAGGCGGAGATTGAAGTCGTAGAGGGGGGGAGGCATCTCTTTGACACATTTCCTGAGATTGGGGTGGATTTTGAGCCGAGTGTGAGGAGGGGATATGCGTGGTTGGCGAGGTGTATGTAGGTTGCGAGAAATGGCCGGGAGATAGAGCAAGTAAGTTCGGAGAAGTCGCGGTCTTTATGATGACGACGAGGAAGATTACATAAGGTCTATTATAGAAAGTGAAAACGTAGAAACATTTGATACATCGCTATATGTTTGATAAACATCTCATTTTAAATTAGACCTGAATAAACTATAATAGTTTCTTATATATACTAGTAAAAAGTACGTTTAAGAGATATAATTTAAGAATCTTAGAAATTAAAAATTAAAAATATAAATAAGTAATTTAAAAAGTGAGATGATTAATAAGAAATCTAGATAATATATATCGATAAATCGAAAGAGTCGTATATTATAGATTTTTACGTAAAATACGTAAATAACTATTTAACTTATATCTTCGCTTTTAATTTTAAATTTTAAATTTAAATTATTAAAAGTATAAAAATGATTAAAAATTAATTATAGAAATTAATTTATATTATCTAATAATATAGAATCTATAAGATTTAATATTATATAATTATTTCTTTAAAGAAAAGAAGTTTATATATTACTTATTAAAAACTTATTTCTTTTATTATAAATATTCTTTTAATATAAATATAAATAATAAAGTAATAGAAATTTTAATAAAATTCGAAATTCTTTTACTCTATTCTCGATTCGAATCTAATAATCTCTCTTATTAAGAAATTATAAATCGATAAAAAGTCGTAAAATTATAAAATCGTAAAATTATAAAAAATTATAGAATTAATAGAATTATAAAAAAATATAAAAAATATAAAAAAACTATAATTCTTATAAAGATTAACTTCTTATTAATTGAATATTAATTAATTTCTTTAATTCGATATACTTAAAAAAAAATCTATATAACTTTTTAATTTTTTCTATTATTTTATAATTTTTTTAAAAAATTATAGAGCTTAACTTACGCTTTTTAATAACTTAATTTTTTTTAGAATTCGATCTTATAATTCTTAATAAATCTTAAATTAAAGTATTACTACTCTTTAAGAGTTAAATCTAATCTCGAAATTAGATTTAAAGATTAATTACTTCTATAAATTTAATTTATAAACTTAATCTTATCAGTATATATAAAAGAATAAGATAGAGCTGAACTAGAAAACCTTGAATTTGTATGTGCAGCCAATCATCAATTCGGGTCCTCTACGCTTTTTGGCTAGATCGGCTGACTCATCGCGGGTAAATAAATTAGCGTCCGCAACCATCAAAATCTCGCCCTCCCACGCCTCCCTCATCAAAAAAATAGGTGTATATTATTGACACATAGAATTACTTTTTTGTTTTCTATTAAAATTTTGAGATTTTTATTTTTATTTTTGAAGCGCTGTTTGCGCTTTCCGAATTTTTAAGAATTTTGAGATTCAGTCTTATAATTAATTAAAGCGTAAGGAATTCAAATATCGCTCACCAAAGTTCGCTCGACAGCCGGACAGCCCGCTCACCAAAGTTCGCTCACTAAAGATCGCTCACCTACTTACTCGATAGCCCTAATTAAAGAAATGATTATGAATTTAATTCATAGGCCTTTACTCGTAGTAATTTAAAAGAATAAATATATTCGTAATTATATGAATTTTATAAATTAGATTTAAATAAAATAGCTATTTCTCTAAGTAGTAGTTCGTAAACTTTTCTTATATCTTTTAACGGGTGTGTTAATGAAAGTCATGTACATATGCTAAATCATTCGGCTGACTAATCCATTTGGAACCAGTGGGACAGCTTTTCTCGCGAATACGATGCAGCCCTACGAGGCGTTCTTTGAATCACCGTCACAACTTTTGCAGACATCTCAACAGTATATCAAACATTTCACCGCTCTGTGTTCTCTAGACCAAGTAAACTTGTGTGCCAAGGACGGTTCAATATTATTGCACTCCTTCCAGCTCATCTGAACGAGCGGTCCGTCGATATGGATATACCATGGCTATCTTTTCCACCTGCAAGCCTGCGGAAGAGCATCATGCCAGAAGAGTGGCAGATATGTCTGGATTCGTGGCTTCTTTTGGCTCAGAATCATCTTCTTATGTCCGCCAAAGTGTTCAGCCTCAAAGTCACAAAGAATTCTTCTCTCGTCCAATTTCTCATTTCCTATGCCAAAAACTCCTCCGAAGCAACAAATGCGAAGGAGAATGACTTAAGAAGAAAATCCTTCCTGCTCATTCACCGAGTGCTGAGTGAAATGAAGCCTACCTCTCAATTCTTGTTGGAGTGGGCATTTCTCGCAGATCTGAGCCGCGTCTACGCGAAGAGCACGGTCTTGCCCAAGTTGCTTGTCGACGTATGGAGGCAAGAAGCCTTGGACGAGCGGCCTTCCATGCGGACCCATAAAGCCAATTTGATCCTAGAACTGGAACAGATCCTTACGAGCGGCGACTCGGAGGAGCTTCTAGCCTTAGTGGTCGCTTTATTGAGAACGTGCTACCACTACGGTCAATTCTTGATGCTCGGGGCTGATCTCATCGATGCCCTTTCGACCGCGTACCAGACCTCAAAAGCCAAGATTGCAAAACACAAGATCGTAGTCGTAACATACTTCTGTCTTTTGAGCCTCATGGAGCCCGGCCAACCTCGAACATCTACCCTACTGGATCACATGTACGGTCTGAAGGCCACATCAAGCGACGACTCCCTGCTCAAAGCAGTGGTTGGATCTACGCCCCTCCTGCAGAAAATCCGGACTCGGATCGCAGGCCCAGAGGCTACGAGGGCGAAATCCCTCATCGAATCACTGAAAGCTTTCGAGAAGTCGCCTGACGGCCGGCCCAAGAAGCCCGTCAGGAGGAAGAACGACAAAGGCAAACGGAAAGATCGCGACCGGTACGGCCACGACTCAACGGGCGGGATCCATGTCCACAAATTGAGCCTCGTGGCTCAAGTCCAGGATCTCTTCCCCGATCTGGGTTCGGCATTCGTCGTCAAGCTCCTCGACGAATACGACGACGACACTGAACAAGCCACCGCTCACCTCCTCGACGACACTCTACCGCAGCATCTGAACGCACGAGACCGAACCGAAACCCTCCCCGAGGGGACTCCTCCCCGACCCCACGACCTCGCACCGGGCCTCGAACCCCACCCGACCCCGCCGCCCCCCCCGATCCGACGCAACATCCACGACGACGACTCCTTCGACCGCCTCGCCATCGACGCCTCCCGACTCGCCCTGGGGCGCCGAAACGCCGACCTGACGGCCGACCGCCTCCTCTCCGCCCCGCGCCCCTCGGGCCAAAAAGCCGCCATCCTCGCCGCGCTCGCCGCCTTCGACTCCGACGACGACGAGCGCGACGACACGTACGACGTCGGCGACGTCGGCGGCACCGTCGACGCCACCACCGCCGACGACGACGACGACGCCGGCGGGCGTCGGGAGGAGGCGCACGAGGAGGCGCTGTTCCACGCCTACCGGACGGGGCCCGAGGCCTTCCGTCGCGGCGCCGACGCGCGGAGGGGGGAGCACCGGGCCGCGCTGAAGAGCGAGACGGGCATGACGGACGAAGCGATCGAGGGGTGGGGGATCATGGCCGGCAGGGATCCGAGGAGGCTCCAGAGGTTGGAGCGGAAGTACGAGATGGGCGGAGGTGGGGCCGGGCGAACGCAGTTGGGACGATCGTCTTGGACGGCTGACGGGACGGGGGATGGCGACGGGGGCGGCGGTGCCCGAGGTGGGAGGGGGGGGAGGGGAAGGGGCCGTGGGGGTGCGAGCGTGGCGGGACCGTCGGATGATCAAGATACGCAGGCGGCGAGACAGAGGAAGGATGCGAACAAAGGGTCGCGAGCTAATCACAACCGGCGGGATCAGCGCGCGAGGAAGATGGCAAGGGGTGGATTGATGGGATAGCAATTGTCGTCGGGGACGGAACAAGGGCTGCTTGCCCAAGATGTTTCTCAAAGCGAAGCGTTGGAAAAGCCAAATGGTTGTGTGTTTTGAGGTAAAGCACCCATAAACCTCGCGCCTACAGAATCGCTCCAAGCCCATCCCCGCATTCGTAAACAAGGCCCAATCCCAATCCCAATCAATCTACCATACATCGGCACCCGTTCCTCTTTCCTTACTGCACCGCTCTACAACGATCGCCCAACCCATCTTCACTTGTTCGCAACGGCACAAGCCCCCATCTCCATCTTCTCCACAGGGCCCGTAGGCGAGATGTCGAAATCGAAGATATCCATCGGCACCCCTAGCGTCATGCACGCGTTCGGGATATCCACCAAGCCGGCCACGTGTCCCTGAATCGGCGCGCAGCTCAACATGAGGTAGACCTGGTAGTCGGAGTAGCCTACCAAAAGTCAGTCGGACCGAACACATCACGCCATACGCCGCGTGCGTGGACTCACCGTATCGTCTCAGGTACTCGATGCACCTCAGGGTCGCCTGCCGGTACGCGACGGTGGCGTCCATGTAGTGCTGCACTCCCTTATCGTCGACGCTGAATCCCTCAAAGGTTAGATACTTGCTCGGTCCGTAATGGGGCTCCACGGGTCCCGGCAGGAAAAGAGGGCTCTTCATGTCCAGATCCTTCATGCCGCTCTTCATCACGGACAGTTTCAGCGTGATGACCCCTGCCATCTCAATCGCGCCGCAGAAAGAAATTTCGCCGTCGCCTTGGCTGAAGTGTAGATCGCCAACACTGAATTTGGCCCCGGGGACGTGGATCGGGAGGAAGACTTTGCTGCCGCGGCCCAGGTTCTTGATATCGCAGTTGCCACCATGCTCGGGGCGGCCGGGTATAGTCCTCGCGCCCTCTTTGCCTACTTTTTCTTTAACCTCGCCGGATGCGGAGCCCGCGTGGACGTTCTGGGGTTGAGGGGGTTGCGCGACGATGCGTTTGAGCTCGGTAGTGCTGATAAGGTGGGCTTCGCGGCGGTTCCACTCCGCGAGGATCTCGGCGGAGGGAGCACAGCCGAGGATGCCCGGGTGGATCTGACCAGGGAATCGGAGATGCGGGATATGGCGAGAGGAGCAGAAGATGCCTTCGAAGTCCCAGATGGCTTTGGCGCTGATAAACAACAAGATGTCAGTAGCTAGTTGCGAAGGAATAGATCTTGATCAGGGAGACCTGCGCGTTAGGGTAAAGCTCGTCAAGGAAGCCTCCCCCGTTGTCCTTGTCAAATACGCCCGTAAAACCCCAAGGCTGTTCTTGAAATGGCTGCACATCTTGGATCTCCACCACGAGGACATCTCCAGGTTCGGCACCTTCCACCTCGAACGGGCCAGACAAGTAGTGGATCTTGGTGAGGTCGATGTTCTTCACATCGTCCGCGCTGTCATTGTTGCCAATCTGTCCTCCTGTCCAATCGACACACTCCACCTTGAAGACCTCCCCATCTTTAACTTTGGCCGTGAAGGGAACTGTAGAAGAGGTCAAAGGCATTCAGGATGGATTGTGGAAGGGAGGTCGTGCCGTCTGGATGCCATCTATTCTGAGGAAGGTCAGCGCAGGCGTGATAGATGATGGAACAGCTCGACGTACATGAAGTACGGGCTGCTGATCCGCTGGCTTCTTCAAATCGACCTTGACGGCGGTCCGTATCTCCGTGAGACCCATGTCGCTAGAAAGACAACTTCGATGTGAGGAAAGTCCGTTCGAGGTTTTAAAATGAGACTGAGACTGAGGCTGAGACTTGTCAATGTGACTGTCAACTGGAAGTCGGACTATTAGGAAAGGGAGGAGAGAGAAAGCAAGTACCGTGTGTCAAGCTGCTGCGAGTATGGGCCGTGGGGCCATGATGGCGGGGCAATGGAAGTCAATTGACTAGAGCTTGACCCCGCGAATTAAGCATATCTGGGCCAAGCTCCAGGCTTTCGATCTGCAAGATACATGTAATGAAGACGTGCATTTTCCGATTGCTGATAAGAAACATATGCCGCTTATCGGTAGAAGCTCGACTAATGCAATTTAAGGCGTACGTGGACGCCTCCGAGCTTCCTAAAGAGATCGCGATGCAATTGACTAACGAAAAGACAACACAATAAATGCAAATTGTGAATTATCGGTAAAGGGGCAAATGAGGCATGAAAATGTGCTGAAAGTACGCATGGGGGGGCACTTTGCGTTGGTGAAAATTCAAATGCAGTCGCGGATCTCACTTGAATCCGGAATGAGCTGTCTGAATCGTTGTACTAGGTTCCCTAACTGTACTTCCCCCCAAATTCTAGGAAAATTTCTTGCCAGGAGAATCAAAGGCCTCGATCGGTTCCTTCCCTACCGTATCAGCGTTGTTCGCATCCAGATTGTGCAACGGAAGCTCCAGAAATTTCTGCTTATTCTTCCACTTGACCTGGCTTTCAGCGAATTTGTCGCTATACGCCGGAGATGGTGGAGGGTCCGTGATCTTCGTGATCAGATATGCTGTCGATGCTTCTGCAATGCCGTAGATCAAGACACCTAGGAGCGGTATCTTGAGGAAGATGTAGAAGCCAACACCGAATCCGAATAGCACGCCCTCGCGGTCGTGGAACCAATGCTTCTTTTGCTCCTTCGTGAACCGAATTCGGGAAAAGTAGGGTTCGAGCTGTAAAAAAGTCAACCAACTAGCCTGCAGCGGAATGTAAAGGCTGTTGGTATTTGAGGACGCACCAATTCTCTCATCAAACTTCTTGACGAGAAGTAGCTCTGCAAGAACACGATGAGATATCTTCTAGGCAGGAAGATGCCGCTGCCGAATATGATAGTAGCTGGAATGGGCCCCACGGCATTGTTGAAGGTATAGAAGCTGGCCGCTGGAAGAACAAATCGTCCAACGATGGGCAGATATGACAGCGCATAAATAGCTAGTGATATGCCAGCTCTTCGGCCGAACCGAATGAGAAAAGCCAAAGCCGCGTCCATTGGAGCTCTGTGCTTGCTCGTATCGCCATGTGCTGAATACATCCGCAGTTCTGCAAAGTATGTCGCGCGGAGCGTCTTCGGATCCTCTGACTTGTGCTTTGCGTAGTATGTCTGGTCGACCCATTGCAACGAGTCCATGAACCTGCGCTGATCAGTGCTGGGCCAGCGGGAGCAGCTAGAATGTAGGGTCCTCACATGCGGTCCAAAGTCGGTGTGATATACCGCATCAAGCTCATGAGGAAGAACGGGACCTGCAGGACGGAATTCGCCAGGAAATCCATCCCACCCACCAGTTTGTCATCCCATGTCACGCTATCGAAGTTGATGAAGAAGCCGAGGGCCCATAGTGATACCTTGACCGTGATTATCTGCAGGAGCAGTCGCCAATTAGCACCACTTTCAATTCTGGGAGCGTAGACAACCCACAGGAACTGCAACAAGAATTCTGATGGCGATACCCGCACAGACAGCAATTGCTGCCTGTCTGTAGTGCTCATATTTGAAGAGGCCAGGGTTTTGTAGAGCGCGGTATGCTGGTATCTTTTTCAGCTTTCAGCGCTGCTTTGGGGTTGTTGGGTTGCGAACCCCCAACTACAGTCAACTGAGCACCGCGTAGGATAGCATTGGGGTCGAAGTTTGACATTGAGAGTTGGAATAGTTGTCGTGAGAGCCAATGCAGATTGAATGAATGAAGTTGGTTGTTCCGCTTGCTCGCGTGGACTGACCGTTACAAGTAGCTAGTGCGGAAATTTTACAGTCACTAAGAGCATATTGTTGCCAAACTACATTGATTGCTAATGGGCATGCAAGCTTTGATAATGTTCTCGTACCATCCCTCCTTTGAACTATACCATGTAATCCATTCCACTCAAAGATGCCAAAATGTTCAGTCCCTGCTGCTAGCGAACTCCTTCAGAAGCATGCCGATATTCTATTCAATTTCTAGAATTAGGTATCTTGACCTGAATGAAGTACAAAATGAAGTACAAATCTCAACCTGAAAGGATCTTCGCAATCTGAGAGCCCATGAAATTATGCATTGGATAGGTTGGGTGGAGACTATTCAGCCAAAAGTACTGATCGACAGGTATACCGCATGATGGATCCAAGGACGTCAAGGATGACGTGCCACTGGAGAGCTAGTCAGCTTAAAAGTAGGTTCCTCAGGTCTGCCAGAAGGGGGCTTACTTCTCGTAAGCCGCGCAGTAATTCGTTGTATTCAAGTATCCGGCCGTCTCTCCAAATTGCGACGGGTCGTCCAAAACTCTAGTGAAGAGGAAATTCGTGTCGAATGTGAACAACGTCGTGTCCGCATGGCGTAGAGCTAGGTTGTAAACAAGGGCACCAAGTCGAAAATTGAACGCTCCGATGAAGCTGGCCTCGGCAGATTGATCAATAGAGCCCATCTCGAGCGTTCCCGGTGAACGATCGACGGGAGGGACGTTCATGAAAAGGAAATTGCGCGCTCCGGCAGCATACAGCTGATGTTAATGTTAGTTTACTATCTTGATAGAAAGAACGGAGACCAACCTCGTCGACGAGGCTCTCATATGCCTTGACGAGCTCGTAGTTCACAGAGTCGTTGTGTGACGCAAAGGGAGCGAAAGAGTTCGTCACGTCGTTGACACCGAAGAATATGGTGAACAAGCTATTAGAAGCGGTCCATGGGACTTTGCTGTTGTTGACGTATGTGTGCAGAAATCCGTTTTCAACCTGGTCTTGAAAGCTATGCACTGAAGTTCCAAAGCCTGACATGACGATCGAGTCGTCGATCGTGGCTCCACCGTAGCCTAGATTGTAAGCCTGGATGTAGCTCTCATTATAAGTGGTTGTCAAGAAGTCAATGTAGTTGGGACCATCGGCGGAGGTAGAGCCAGGATATGAAGGATTGCCCAATGGGTTGCTGAGACTGGGTTGTTTCCCTGCGATGTTGAAACTTGTGCTCGTGTAGGAGTCACCGCTGTTATGGCGTTAGGTTAAATTGATCAGGCTTCTTGGGGTGGGAGGTACAATGCAAATAGAAAGCTGATGTTCTTCCAGCCGGTCCAGTAATCCGTATATTGTCGACGGACAAGTGGGGCGTAGTCGAAGCACCAGTGAGCTCGTAACACCGGCGTTGCATGCAGCCAGTAGTCTGCGTTGTTGCTGAAATTCCCAGCTACAGGATGACAATAGGGTTGTGGCGTGACCGTTGATTGCCCAGTCACTTGCGAAGCCATAGCAAGGAAGGCTAGAGCGAGCGACATAAGGAGACTCATGGCGAAAGGCAGATGCTGAACGAAAAGGGAGGCAAGAGACTGTGCTACCACGTGTAGACTTGATTTCGTGCAAAGAGAGTGTGGTGTTTGGCAGAAGGAAGTGGAGAATAGCACGCACATGTTTCTCCTTCTTTTACATAGTAGATCCTTCCCATCAAGCGGATACACTGACAAAAGTCCTTAAAAGTAGAAACAACGACTCCGGACAACATCTTGGAACAAGAGGCAATCACGCTTGAACAGGATCGTATAAGAACAAGGAAGCTTAAGGGAAACTTAGTGTCAGAGCCTGGTAAGCCCGTCTTCTAAAATGATAGATATCCATCAGAGCATGGCGTGGCTCGATTTATGCAATGAATCGATGTCGGTCTTCTTGAGCAGCAGGCACATATGACGCCGTGTTTTCCCATTTCTGCGGCTAGTACACATGCACCAGAGGCGAAAGCAAGCAGTCTGCCGGTCAAGTTTCGAGTGGAAGATTCTGAATCTTACCGCTAGTGTAAGATATCAGGTATAAGGTCGGGTATTATTAGGGTGTGCACATATGCCCGTCGCACTTTACCCCACAATCGGCAAATCACGAGATACTGCTTTGCGCAAACATGGCTTCTGGACATCTCAGCATCGACGAGGTACCTGCAACTCCACCTAATTGTGTCAATGCATTGCTAATAGTCCAGTTCCTAACCCGCCTTAACTCCCTCTTCGAATCCCCCCGTGTCGCCGCCCACGGCTCCGTCTTCCTCACCCAAAAACGCCGTATGATTTCAATTTCGCTCTCGATCTCCTTTTCTGAAATCCGCTGATGTGATGTCCCAGTGTCACCTCCGGATCTCCCATCTGGCGCAACAGACATCCCCCTCCCACCCTCGTCGCCCTTCCCGGACCTGCACCCCCCGCATCCTCTTCCAGTCCTGATACGAGCAACGAACGGCAAGTCGAAGGAGAAGAAGAAGGACAAAATCAAAATCAGTACCGTGGTGCAAGCAGATGAACTGGAAGGGTTCTTCGTAAAGTATGCGGAGGTCTGGAAAGCGGGGATGAGCGGACTGAAGAAGAGGGATCGGAGTGGGAGGAAGAAGGGGAAGGCCAAGAAGAAAGGTGTGGGTCCGGGCGAGGGACAGAAAGTGAAGGAGGAGACGAAGGTGAAAGAGGAAAAGAAGGGTTGAGAAGCAAGAGGGCGATCTAGACGGTCTACTACTAGCCAACAAGCGAGCATCCAGCACAGAAGCGAAGGGTGGCCCGCACGAGAACAAAAGCTCACAAGCCAGGAGTGCAGAAGTACTTTGAATACGTCCTTGAGAAGACACGGGGATGTAGGGGGTATAGTACAAACTTTGGCAGCTTGAGCTTTATGGAACGAAGATTGGCAAAGTTGATGCTCGGTAGGGAGAAGTCATTGACATTGTTTCGAGATATAGATTATGTACACAATGCATACTCTTCCACGCCAGACGCCGCTGCTTGATCCTCGCAGCAGGCCGAAGCCCCAAACCCCATTCACTTCATTACGTATCTGGGAGTAAGGCCAAACATTACCGCCAACGCCAGTTCAGACAACAAGGACATGTGCCTAAGCTCTGCCGGTAATGTAGTCTCTGTTTTCCACTGTTACGCTCTTAGTCTGTTGAATGTTAGTAGCTGTCTTATTCCATCACTAGAGATGGACTTACCATATGGTTGACTTTGTACACGCCCACCAGCCGAGAAGCCAACTCAAACATGTTATTCCTCAAAGAGATGACGATAAATTGTGCATTCTTTGTTCGCTCCCTGATGTAGCTGGCAACAATAGAGACATTCCGAAAATCCAACGCAGCATCAATCTCGTCCATCACATAGAGCGGAGTTGGCTTGTAGTGGTGCAGAGCAAACACCAGAGCCAGACTACTCAGCGTTTTTTCACCACCCGAAAGGTTCGAGATGTTCTTCCACGATTTCTTCGGCGGCATTACGCTGAAAAGAATACCTTCGGAGAAAGGGTCAAGCGAATCGACAAGCTCCAACTCAGCATTTCCGCCCATTGTAATCATCTGATACATTTCCTTCAACCGCAGAGAAATTAGACTGAAACCGGTCATGAAACCCTCGAGACGGAGCTTGCGAAGGTCATCGCAACGCTTCTTTGCAGTATCTCGTTGCGTCACGGCAGATTGCAAGTCATTGCTGCGTGAGGTGTGTTCTTCGACGCGGCGGCGGTACTCAGCCAGCACGCCAAGCTCGACGTTGACGTTTTGGGTTTTCTCCTCGAGAATTGCGATCTCACCCTTCAGGGTGTCCTTGTCCATATCCTCGAGCTCATCTTTGGTGTACTGAGGTAGTTCTTCTGCTGCTTGTTCTTCTCCGAAGTCACTGACGCTTTGGATACTCAGTTTGCTGAGCTTCTCGTTCCAGTACTTTAGTCGTTTCTGGTTCTCGGACTGGACCTTCTGATTCTCTTCGAGCTTGTTGCGCATTTCGATCTCGACAGCGCGAGTCTCGTTCAGTTCAGCAGTCTTGTCATCCAGCTCCCGCTTCAAAGCAGCCAGCTCCTCCTGCTTCGCGCTTAGCGCCTCTTGTGCTTCTTCCGCCTTGCGCTTGGAGGCGGAAGCGTCATTGTCCTGTGTCTTGACCTCATTGACTAGGTCTTCGAGCTCTTCGGCGGCGGCAGCGAGCTCATTCTCAGCATCCTCGTATGACTTTTGGTGCTTAATCTTTTGCTTCTCAGCTTTTGACTTGGCGACTTCCGCATTGGACATCTCTTCCGCGAGAATCTCGATCTGCTCTTTCAGGCCATCGACCTTGGCTTTCTGCCCTCTGAGCCTCACACCACCAACCTCCATGATCTTGTCTTGAAGTTCCTGGATCTCTTGTTCGAGACCAGCCGTTTCTGCACGTAGCTTCTCGACATCCTGTTCAAGCTTCGAGATCTGCTTCTCCAAAATATTGATACGAGCATCGTCGGAACTACTCGTTGGCTGTGCTGCCGTTAGTTCACTTACTCGGCGCTGAGCGTCTGCAAGGTTTCGTTTTAGGCTCTCGGATTCCAAGCCAGTCTTCTGGATTGCCGTCTCCAATTGAGGGATCTGATCATTGAGCTGTTTCAGAGAAGTCTCGAGCTCTCTTTGCTTATCTTGGTGCTTCTGGATATCTTGCTCTAGCTGGTCACGGTCAACTTCCAGCTTCGAAACTTGCTCTTTTGAGGTTTCCGCAACAAGCTTGGATGACATGCCACCTCTGGCAACACGAGTCCCACCACCACTCATCGTTCCGGAGACGTCGATCAGTTGCCCATCTAAGGTAACCACCCTCCATCTTCGCGCGCCATAGGCAATACGGTTTGCTTGCTCGAGGTCTTTCGCCACCAGAGTATTTTGTAGAACGCTGAAGAAAGCAGGACGGAATATTTCGTTCTTTGTCTTCACAAGATCGAACAGTCTTGGTACACCTTCGGGCGTGTCGATTGCGGACAAATCTCTTTTTGCCAGACGATCCAGCAAGATGATATTAGCTCTTCCCAGATTATTTTTGCGCAGGTAATCAATGCACTGCTGGCCCACCTCAACCGAGTCCACGACGAGATTCTCCAGCGATGGACAGGCTGTTGATATGGCTACGTCGTATTTCTGGTCGATCGTGCCTAGGTTCCCGAGTCGTCCATGGAAACCTTCTATTCGTCCTGACTCCTTCAGTCGCATCAAGCCACTGAGTACGTTGCCTTGGCTTTGGGTGCTTGACAAACTGGCTCTGGCTTCGTCCGCTTTTTGTCGGGCCCCGGACAGCTGTGATCTCATCTCAGGTTCCCTTTGCATTAGTTTGGTAAGCTCGCCTTGGATTTTGCCAGCCTCCTTCTCCATCTGCACTTTCTGAGCCTTTAATTCCTTGATCTCGCCTTCCTTCGTCTTGCGGCTTTCATCGAGGGAATTGATCTTTCCTTGAGCCTCTTCAAGCGCGACGGCCCCTGCCGAGGCTCTTTCACGCAAGATCTCGAGCTCGCTCTGGGTGACGGCAATGGCTGATTGCTTTTCATTGATCTTCCCGTTCCACGGTTCCAATGACTTTTGCTTGGCGGCTATTCGGTCTGAGAAAGCCTGAGTCTTTCCTTTCAGAGCGTCTCGAATTGCGGCTAGCTCCTCCTCTTCTTCACGCATACTCCTTTCTAACGCAGCAATTTCTTTCGTATTGCGCTCGATATCGTCTGAGTGCTTCTGTGCTAGGCTATTCGCTTCAGAACCTGAAAGTCGGTTTGACTGCAGCGCTTTTTCGAGCTTGGTTTGTTTATTTGTTAAAAACTTCTTCTTCTCCTCATACTTCACGTGCTCCTTGTCATATTTGGCCATCTCCTTGATGATGGCTTGGGTCGCTTTCTGCAAAGCCTCGTACTCCTTGGCGCCATGCTTGTAAGCTTTCCCGATGCTCTTGATGCCATCCTCGTTGCCCTGATGTTTTTCGAGCTCTGCGTTGAGTTGGCCCTGCATTTGCCCAATGGCTTCGTCTGTTACCTTGAGATTGTCTCCACATTCGTCAATGTAGACTTGATACAAGGCAGATTGTTTTGAGGCAAGCTCGTTTTCATCTCGAATATAAGCCAAAGCCTTGTTCTTTTTGTCTTCGAGACTGTTCTTCTCCTTTTCAACGTGCTGGACACGAGCATTCTTCTCCGTACAGACTTCGTTGAGCGTTTCTACCTCCGTCGCAGACTCTTCGATGGGAGACTTGTATTTTGAGGTGCCAATGATATCTTCCAGGTATTCAAGCAAGCCGTCGTCATGTTCGTTGGCAGCTTTGGGCTTCATCTGCGCAATAGATTCGACTTCTCCCTGCAGGATGAGAAACCTTTTGTGGTCAAGGTCAACGCCTCGCTCCTTCAGAAGTGTTGTTACTGTCGTGAAATTGGACTCCTGCATATTGATGTAGTACTTGCTGGAGTTATTCTTGAAGGCCCTTCGAGAGATAATCAGGGTGGAATCTGCAAGGACTTCATGCTTTCCATCTGGCTACGAAACGTTAGTCATTGTCCGATCAGAAATTGAATCAGAACGTACAAGATCCATGACTTCCTGGAAATGCACTTCGACTTCACAGTGATCTAGATCGGGAAATGCTGCCGAGTTGTGGATCAGGGCAGATATCTTGCCTTGTCTCATCTTGCTTGCTCGAAAGCCGAAGACAAACAGCAAGGAGTCAATCACGTTCGACTTTCCAGATCCGTTCGGCCCTACAACAGAAGAAAATGAAGCATGGAAAGGTCCAACTTCCTGTCTACCAGCATAACTCTTGAAGTTCTTGAGAACCAAATACTGGATGACTGTTCGCGGTTTGGGGCCAGCATTCTCTGGTTGTTGAGGCACCGCCAAAGCTCTTGATCTTACGACGATATCCATTGGCTTCTCCAATATCGTATCCAATGCCTTAACGCCCAGAATCTCTTTCCGATTATTTGCTGTTGGTGCTTGCTCGTTGAGGGTATCGGTAATGTCGGCCAACGGAGTGCCATGTAATTGAGATGGTTCTGGTGATGTGGAAGGCTTTGGGGTGGGCATTGGTGGAACTGCGTCTACAGCGACTGATGAGCGGACTCTTTTAGTGGGCGCAGTGCTTTTGCGCTTTCTTGGGGATGCTTTCTTCGTAGGAGATACTGGCTCTGGCTTAATTGATTCCTCTGGGTCGAAAATCTCTGAAGGCTCAACGCTTTCACCGGTTCGTGTTCTCCGAGTACGAGCTGCAGTGCGCGGAATTGAAGGCACTTCTGTAGTCTTGCGTCTTGTCTGACGCTTGGGACTGCGCAGTGGTGCTGGCGTAAAATCCTCCCCATCGTCCTCCTCTCCGCTCATGCCCCCCATATTCTCATCGTCCGACTCTTCAACAACCACTTTGCTGCGCGAGGCCGCCCGCCGCGATGGCCTTGTTGGGGATATGGTAGGCATTGATGTTTTCTGCTTTCAGCTTTGTAGATGAGATGTCACAATCTTCAGAGTCGCGATTTGTTTGTTTACCCGTCAGCCTTATCGGTTATAACCTTCGGAGATAACACTGACGTTGCTTCACCTTCACCAGCTCGAAGTCGATAAAAATTGCTCTTGTAAACACACTTCTAAAAGTCATGGACGACTCCGATGACTTCGAGGTCGTGTTTGGGAACAATTCTAACATCGCATATGAGAAGCCAGTGGCCGATGACATCAAACAGAGACGTCGCTCTTTGGAGAATGAGCTGTTCATCGACCGGCTCTTGAAGGCCTTGGGAGTTCAGAAGGGTACGTCCTACATCAGGATCAGGTCATGTTCAAGGCTGTCGGCCTTGCTTATGGTTTTACGCGTTTAGTTTCAAGATCCTATCCAGCAGAATCCCACGAGAACCTCAGACTTCTTCATGAACAGATCATCAGCAGCTCTTCTCCTGACCATCACAAGCACTCCGCGTTGTACTATCTGCTTAAGGACCTTCACAAATACAGCCATCAGTCTCCCAGGGACTTTGCCAACTCATCGTATCTGCCGGGAAAATACAGAACGTTCATCGATGGTATATGGTATCTGGACCGATTGGAATTTGAGGTAGTCACTCATGACTCTCTTGATGGTGACACCGCTGACTAGATTCCACCCAGAAAGCTTTAGACTATCTCACAGAGCCTGCGCTGGTCCCTACATTTCCTGAAGAAATACTATACACTCTTTGTCGGCATGCTCCCGATGCTACTCTTCCCATTGCCTACTACCAAACCGTCTCGCCTGCTATCACATCAGGGAAAGTTCTCGAGACCTACTGCCTGACCCTTTGTCGCGTCAGCCTCACTGAAGCATTCTACTTCTCCCGGACGCAAGGCGATCTGAACCACCGCGTTCTCTTCGAGAAGCTGATAAACTTCGTCCATGCAAGTTCGCACGGAGCAATCAGAGCAACAAGAGGCGTCGAATTGATCGACCTACCTTTGAGCGAGGGAGAAGAGTCTTGGTTCACGGATTTCCTGGAGGATGGGAAGGGGAGGAACTTGGCTGGTGCGAATGATACCTTGATCATGCGAGCAATCGCAACCGGACGTTCAGAGTCCGTATCACGAGATCGGAGGAAGTGGAATGGCCACAAGATTGACGGAGTAGACTGGAACACCCTAAGAGGCGGTATACGAAGTTCCTGATTCATCCTGCATATGTAATGGATCGCAAGATCGGTCCGGCTAGGACGCGCTGGAAGGAGGCGGAGTGTGGGGTCGGTCATGATGGCGTATCAAAAGAAGTAGGACCATCTTTCATTTGAAGCAATGAGAGCTAGACTGACAATACGTTGTCCACAGTCATATCTAGACTTACCTGCTCTAAGTCCAGTAGTATTCCTTGGAAGTCATTCAACAAGCCCTGAATGCTTTGTCGAGGGATAATTTCTTCGTCCCATGTCACATCCATCCTGATGCTTCCATAGTGCAACTCACCGCTAAGAACAAATGGCAGAGTCTGGTATCCTAATCCATCTCTAAAATCCTCTGCGACATTGAAAAGCGCATCGAAACTGAGAGTCAACCCCGAGGAAGGCGGCACAAAGTTGATATAAATCCCAGACGCAAGATGTTCAGCGGCTTCTCCGCGGACGCTTCGAAAATCGTCTTCCCGCACGAGCTCGTGGTTCTCTGACTCCTCAGTATCACAGCTGACGCGGCGGACTAAGTCAACGATGGGCGCATCTCGTTTGACAGAGACTCGCAGAGGGGCCCTTGTGAGCAAAGGTCCCATCACATCCTCACTGCCGGGCAGCGTCGACGTACGACCCGCACGGATCATGAAAAAAGGAATGTCCTCGACTCCTGCGAAGCGTGCGAAAGCTATGGCCCAAGCTGTCACAGGTATCGAATACTCCGATATCTTGAGCCATTCCGGAATTTTGATACTGGCTTCGCATGTCATTTTGCTATATGCCACGCTTTTGGTATATTTGGCGCCTTCGAACAGTGTCGTATACTTTGCTCCCCTCAGGTGCGAGCGCCAGAATGTCTGCGAGCCCAATCTGTTGCTACATCGGCGGTGGTTTACAACGCTTTTGAATGGCCTTCGTTTCGGCAGAGAGACGGCTTGGCCCTCATACACGGTGGACAGTTCTTGCGCTATATGCTCGTTCATGATTTGGTCCACGATAGCATGATTCACATACCACATTAGGCGCCCCGGCGTTTGCCCGTTTGCTTTCAGCAAGGCGCTTTGGTGGGTTCTGTGTCGGAAACTCAAATCCTCGGTTTCCCACGCTGCCAAAAGCGCAGCGAGACTTTTCTCAAATCTCCATTGCATACTTTCATGCTTCAGTATGACCTGGAACGTACCAAAGGACGAGTCAATGAACCCCGTCCGTGTGATAGGATGATGCGCTAATAGTCCCTCCCATGCTCGCTGAAGTCTCCCCATATCAATGTCTAGAGGCAGATCAAATGCAAGAGGTACTTGCCAGCTACAAGGTTGGTGTCGGTGACGGTTCAGATAAAAGCCTTGCATGTCAAGGATCGGTAACATGTCTTGAACGAGCTCGATATCGACATCACACTGTTGAGCTGCAACTGCCCGAAGTTGCCTGACATCTGCGATGCCAGTCAGAGAGAAAGACGGGACCTGCGAATCCTCAATCGCCTCCTCTCCAGCATGCTTCGTCATCTCCGCAATGTTTCGAAGTTGATACAGCTGGCCACGGAGAAATGTATGCCCCTCCGGCGGGCTGCGCTCACCAAAGCCATCGCCTTCAAAGAATCACCTCCGCTATTGAAATAGTCGTGCTGGATGCCGACAGTCTCAGGAGCAGTGTGCAGTATTTCCGCCCAAAGACTGCGGAGCTCGTCCTCTCTTTCTGTCGATGGTCGGTCCTGGTGGTTACGCTCCTTGCTGGAAGTTATCTTCTGGATCTCTGATGTTACCAGCGAGTTCGCTCTTGCTTGAGGACAGTCGAGGGATCACCGTGAGGTCCGAAATAGACCAGAGGTAATTGAAACAAAGAAAAACCCGAATACATGCAACAGCAGTACCGCGCTTTCGATTTTCGGGAGCAGTGTGGCTAGATATATATTAATGAACAGCGAGAATGCAAGGATAGCATAGCCGATGAGGAACCCGCGCCATCGTTGCGGCGTATAGCTTGAGTCGTGCTGGATCAGCAGTCCCTGTATCATGGTTGATGCGAGGTAAAGCGTAGTGCAGGTAGTTGCCTGCCATCCGATTACGCTTGTCCAGCCGGTCAGATAACTAAGATACTTAGAGTAGGCGTCGGGGGCAAGAACCGAGACCCAGTTGTATCGTCCTCCAGCTAAAGGAATCGTGGCTCCCATCTCGGGCCTAACAAAGGCCTGAGAAATCACCCCTGCCCACGTGAGGAGGAATCCATAGATCAAGCCAGCTGGTCCCCCATTCTCAAGTCCGGCCTGAAATGCGTTGACAAGTCCTTCCCAGGTTATCATCAACGACGTCGTTAAACCAATGATTGAGAGTAGATTGAATTTTCTTTTCAGCTGCTGACGCTTCCCTCATTTTTCCATCATAGATTCATCTCGTGTTTGAGATAGAAGAAGCCCGTCAGAATCGCCATGCCGCAAATACTGTTGAACATAGAAGCCCCTCAGGTGGCCCTCATCTGTAGACATAGTGCCTTATTTCGAGTGAAATGACGAAGTTTGGCGCAGAACATATCCTCAACAAGAAAATTTAGGTCGCTGTGAAGACCCGGTCATAGACCACACTCCATTCAGAAACACTCCGTTCAGAATTAGGCTAACCTTGCGCCGACCAGTGATGGTGTGCATTCAGCAATAGCTATGAATGAGACTCGGCTGACCTTGCTCACGCCCCTCCATGGGAGTTGGGCATACTCCAAGGGGCACGGATGCAACGTCAGTCGATCCTACGCGACCCCAATCATACAGAAGCATAGCATAGCTGATAGGGAATAAGCTACTTCTAGGTTTCCAGAAGCTGACTAGTGCCACCTGGCTTCCCAAGCTGTGACCAATAGTCGCTGATACCCACCTGAAGACACGGTCCTCTGCATGACAGGATATCACGGTATGGATGGCTGCGGATCGCCTGACCGCCAGCGGACAATTGGCGATGACTTCTAGTCCCGTTTGCCTCGTTAGTGTCTATGTAGCGGGAACCAGACACCCTCAGGCTGGTGTTTACCAACATTCTCGCAAAGTGAGCTCGCTGCACCGGCTTGATGAGCCATTTTCAGGCTCAGTGACTTTTGCAAGCTTTTGCATGCTTGGGAGCCTTCTTGTTCCTATATGCTGGACAAGTTGAGAATGCAGTGAAGGGTCTTCCTCGAGCATTGTCTCCCAACGTGAGCAGATAGAATACTCTGAACGCACTAAAGTAGATCCCGAGTGGGTCGGCTCGTACTCTGTAATATTAAGCGCTCCCGAATGACAAGGATTAAGATACTTACTTTACTTAGATCCCTGCATCCTAAAGTAAACACGCTGCTTACGGCCGCATATCTATACGCAACAACATTTCGCAACTTCAGGCAAATTCTTGGACCATCAATCGAAATTCTTCAAATGGGGCCAGAATCCTACTGTTCAGTAATGATCCCAAATAACCTGAAGACGTAAAACAGTCTCTTCGATGCATGTGAACTTCTCTGTGTACTTCAATGCCGTTCTGGGGGAACCCGATCCGACTACGTGCCTGAACAGTGCTTCAAAGCATTTTACCAGCAACTGACTACCGGTTTGTTGAAGGGTTTGAGGGATTTTCAATGCATCTCAAATACTTTGCTAGACGTCCATCCTTCTATATGAGAAGATTGAGAACAGTTGCCTCTAAAGCCACGGACCTGTTCGGTTGGCTCATGATAGAGGTAGCGAACGGAGAGGGCAGGTCGTTCGCGCATGATGTGTATAAGAGACCACAGATTTGTATCTAAGCTAATGGCCCCGAGCCCTACTTTACCTTACATCCAGTCATTAGTGCCCTCGTTATCCCGCTCTGCATCAGGGGCCTTCCTTGTTGGAAGGCACGAGCCGAGCCAGTATCCGTACCTAATGCTACTTGCCTCCTCAATCCTTGGATGTCAATGTCCGTACGAATACGATGATCCTATGACAGCTCTACAGATTCTGACATCGCCGTGCCTGTCATGCTCCCGTGCTACTTCCTCGAGACACCCTTGGAGATACTGCTCCGTGCTGCACAAATCAGCCTTGATAGCATGCACGGTTTACGTTGCTGCTATTGAAGCTTCAAAATCCCTCAGATGACTCGAAATTCCTAATCCATTGGAGGCTCTACGAGGATGGTCTATCAAAGGCCACTGGTCACAGCGGACAACAGGGGACCGCTAATTGAGTTCTCAGCCTATCTTCTTCTGACAACGTCAATCCTCACAACTCTTATCAAGGCTCTCACTAAATTCATTATTGTCAGAGCTTTGCAGGGCGACGATTGGTCCGCATTGTTTGCCTTGGTGAGAAGGCAAATATCTCAACTTCCCAGGCCGAGCATATAACTGTCCTGATGATATCTGCAAGGTTTTTGCTGTAGGGCAATGTGTCGCGGTAATTCAGCAAGTCGAGGGTGGTCTAGGTCAGCATATCGACTCTCTGACAGCCGAGCAAAACAAGAAGTTTCAAAGGGTATATAGTATATCAATACTAAACTCTTGAGAGGTTCTAGCAAGAGGTTGATACTGATCAGCAACAATAATGAGATAACCAAGCTATGCTGTCGAGATTCTGTATGTCCTATCCATCGCGCTTGCCAAGATGATTACACTGCGATTTCTGGCGACATTGGCCCACGATAAGTACAAGAGGCTGTGGATTAAAGCGACAGTGGCAAGTAATGGCGCTTGGGCCCTAATTGCTTTCTGGGGAGTGGTGTTTCAGTGCAGAGTGCCTCGCGCTTGGGAAATCACCTCGGGGTTCTGCTTCAATCGGGTGAGATCTCTGAAGAACCTTGGACCTTAGACTTGCCATTGACTCTAGACTAGCCAGCGTTTTGGGGATTCATCAGTACCCTCGACATGCTCATCGACATTGTGATTACCGTCCTACCAACGATCATCCTTCACCGAGTCCAGATGACTCGCACAAGGAAAATGAATGCCATTCTAGCTTTCGCCGGCAGAATGCTGTAAGCAATCCGTCACTATCACCAACACGACGGTTTGGGACGAGTGACTAATATTGAGTCCCTCAGCGTCATCCCGGTAACAATTCTGCGCCTGGTAAACATATTCGCGTCGAACAACTCGCCAGACCCAACATTTGACTATTTCAATAGGGCTTTGTTCACGGTAATTGCCACGACCTGCAGTATTGTCTTCGCGTGTACATCTTTTATCAAGCCATTCCTAGACAGCGTCGAGACAGGCCTGTTGGCAAGCAAGCTGCGAAACCCAAGACTAGGCAGGTCGCAGGATTCGTCGCATTACACGAAGCTTCAGTGCGCGAGATATGTGTTCAAGCCCAGAGGAAACGTAACTGAGGGAACATGGTCTCCACTTGTTTCTAGCGCCCAAAATGTGTCGGCGTTCCCAGAATCTTATGCGCTATCCAACACTTCTGAGGCACAAACCTGGGCTGAACCGGTACCTCAGGGCCAGGAAAGCTCGAATGACGGCATCACTCCACATCAGATGTACATTACACGCGCCACGGATGTATGAGTGGTTTGTACAGGTCCAATGCTGCAGGTTTGAATGAGAGGCTTGCGGCGGAGCATGACATGTAGTATGTTGTATTCTAAGTTAGCTAAGAAGACCAATGTTAACACTGGTATCTTGTAATCAAGCTTATTGTTGTCAAGTCACAGAAGATAATAGAAAATCAAAATTTACGATAATCGCGTCCTCTCAGGTGCAATTCATCCCCCCTTCCTCCCTGCCCGAGAGAGGGTGGTCAATCAAGCACTAATGTAGGTACCTTAGCTCCTTAGGCTGGGTGATACCTTAGGGCTGGTGGATCATCGCCTAAAAGCGGCCCTTCCGGGGAGCTGGCTCGGCTACAACATTAGGTGAGCGTCGACTGAGCAGGGGTGGGGTGGGGGGAATATTTTCGTCTTTGTAGAATTGTCGACCACCAATCTTCAACACTTTTTCAGGTCGATGACACTCAATCCTCATGATAGTATTCTAAGCCTTCAGAAGTTTTGTGAATGATGCATGACAATATGTCGTGGCTCCACTGAGACGATAAACATGGTGGTATGCAAGTTTTTTGTGCAAGGGAACTGCAGGTTTGGAGGCATGTAACCATTGAACCAAAACTTACACATCCACCTGGACATCTGACTGAAATCCAAGATCAATGCAAGTTTGAGCATCCAGGAAGGAGCACGAACGCAACTTCACGGAATCCGTTCGCGCCTCTGCAAAACAATCCGGGCCCGCAAGGAGGCCCGAATCCTCTTCGAGGTACGAGTACCGGTCAACTTTCCCTCAATAGTTGAACCAAAGATAATCCTCTTTTCTTTGATTTCGTCCGACAACTGAGTGCAAAATCTCAATGCTGTAGTCTTATTCTTTCCAACGAAGTCCTTCGTAATCTACATTGCTTCTTCCATTTCACATTAATCGTCATGAACCCGTTACTAAGACACTATCATCTAGGAAGTTCAACGACACGAGATCTACCGTGAGATAGCCGAGTCTCCCCAGTTGTGCGACATGGCTAACCTCCGTCTCCAGTTACAAGCTTGACAAAGCTACGATAACCAATGATCTGTCGAAAGAGAGGCCTCAATGGATTCTATCGGCTTACGGTCCAGGCAGAGATGCACCTCTGCAATTGTTCGGCGGCCACCCGCGAGAACAGAGCTTCGAGGAGCTACGACTTCGTCATTACGAACTGGCTGCTCAAGGCAACCAACAACAAGCTGTCCAAGAGGCTCAAGCGCTAGTAAACAACGCAGAGCAGCAGATTCAGACTGCCCTCAACGACGTTGACGGAGCAGTCAAGTACATGATCAATGGAGAAAATGAGCACCCTAATCGACTGGACGTCTGTAAAGCAAAGGGTGCTACGCCGACCCAACCACAAATATCAGCCCCAAACCAGCAAACCACGTCAACCTTCGGCCAGCCTTCCAGCTCAGCATCGGCTCTTGGTCAACCTGCTGCACCATCAGCATTCGGCAGACCTTCAGTGACTCCATTTGGCCAACCTCCTGCACCTGCTTCGACCTTTGGCCAGCCCTCTGCACCTACCTCGACCTTCGGTCACCCATCAGCACCAACGTTCGGTCAGCCGAGCCAAGCTTCAACACTCGGCCGTCCAACGACTAGCTTTGGGCAGCCGTCCTTGACTTTCGGCAGTCCCTCAATCCCCGCCACGACATTTGGCCAGCCTTCCGCTCCAGGCCCTTTCGGAGCACCACAACTACAACCGAACACCTTCGTAAATCCATCGGGAACAGATTTCCCTCCGCAGCCATCAGCAGCTGCCAAAAATCCCTTCGGTCAGCCATTGGCCCCCACACAGCCCTCCACATTCGGACAGCCATCAGCTCCGTTACAACCGAGCGCATTTGGAAGACCGTCGATACGGAATCCCTCCCCTGCCTTTAGTCAGCCGGCGACATCTGGAGCAAATAATGGGTTCTCACAAAGCTCAACAGCACCTCCGAATCCGTTAGGTCAGCCTACTGCGCCTTCGAAAACAGGCATCTTCAAGCAGCCATCAATTGCGGCACCGAACCCTTTTGGCCAGAGGAGGAGTTCCACTGCTAATCAACCTGTTCCCTCGTCTAGCCAACCTTTTGGCCCTTCTAACACAGTACAACCATATACTGGTCCAGCAGCAAACCCCGCAAATGTCAAATCCACAAGCGGACAAGGAACGAACGGTGTCCAAGTCCAAAAGGATTCGCAGGGCAAGATAACGAGTTGGAAGGGCACGCCCGTAAGATACTTCGATGACGAGCCGTGCTACAAGGGCAATGATGGTAGTTGGCAGAGAATATGGTTTCCCGATGGACCACCCGTCTTCACGAAGACTGTAGACCTTCCTGAGGAAGCATACGATGAGGCAACGAAAGCAAATTACAGACATCTGAAACAGACTGGGACTTTCAAGGATGGAATCATGCCAACTCTCCCACCAAAGAGGGATTGGTGCAGTTGGAATTTTTAAGCCCCATAGTTGCTTCGGTTTTTTCGCTTTAGACACCAGTGAGCAGACCGCAGACGAGAAATTTAGTGAAACACGCGACCAAAAGGCACCGAGTGGAACATTGTTGCATGAGCTTACTGTCGACCAATTTGGTAGAAAACAAGTTCCATGCTGCGATTGCGGCTGGTCTGAGACTATCAATGCCAGCTGCATCTGGAAAACTCCATTTCCACGCCTCAGCCGCCCAAAACAGATCCATTGCCATGGTCTCATCCGGTTATTAAGCAGCGATTGTAACCTCCACCTCCACGCCAGACTCGATGTTAACGATGATCTGCTTCACAACCTCCGTAGGTGCGTTGAGACTAGATTCAGCACGACGCGTTAGCATAGCTCCCATCTAGCCTGAACCCCCTGTGTTGGCGAGACCTACTCAATCAAACGCTTGTGGATGCGCATCTCATACGTATCCCACGTCTTACTCCCCTCACCACAAGGCGTTTTCCTCGTGGTGATTTTTAGGCTCTTGGTTGGGAGACGGACGGGGCCCTTCACGCGGAGGTCCTTGCTCTTCGCACGCTCGATGAGCTCCTGGCAGACCTTCTCCAGGCTCTGAATCTTGCGCGATGTCAGGGTGATGCGGATCTTGTGGATTTTCTGCAAAAAGCAACGTGAGCGGTGTTAGCCTCGGGTTCATCGAAAGACTTGTGTAGACCGCAGGTAAAGACCAAAAACTTACGGGTCCGTCACCGAAGTCCTTCTCGGGTTTTTGGTACGACATATTGCCTGTCGTGAGATGTTGCTGGATCTTGGAATGCTGGGGACTGGAGTTTTCTGAGGAATGTGCTGTTGCCAATCACGACCTGAACAGCTGGGTTCGGTAATGTGATGAAAGGCTGGTGTCGAATTTGATTGACTGCTGGCCGAGGTTTTGTGTGGGGATGTCGCTCGCTCGCTAAGAGAGCTTAACTCCGGCAAAAGTCCGGGGAAGTTTCGACTTTCAGATGTGTTTGAAGCTGGCTTTTACATGATCACTGCAATGCCGCAGCCCACTGACAATACTGCAAAGCTTCCGCAGCTGCTACTTCAAGAGCTTGGAATCTCTGGTGGGCAATATGGTTCCGTTGGGAAGAAACGCGGCGGCCCTACGAATAGGAAAGAGCAGAGAAAAGCTGCCAGAGTGCAGAAGAAATCGGCTCATGCCCCACTGAGAAATGCGCGGCCCCTGCGAAGACGGCGGAGTCCCGAAGATGATAGTCGACACTCGGAAGTTCCCACTGCTGTTGAGCAGCCAAAGGTCAAAACGACCTCGGTGCAGCCAAAAGCGCCAAAGTCGATCTTAAAGAAGTCTAAGCCAATGGAGGCAAGACCGCAAGCGAAATCACTATCGCCATCTCCACCTCCGCCGAAGAAATTGTCACGAGGGGTTCAAGACAAGCTTGCAGCTGATGATGCGGAGATTGCAGCGTTGGAGAAGGCGCTGGGGGTAAAGGGAAAAAAGAAACTTCCCAAGTCCTTTGAAGACGATGGCCTAGATTCTTTGCTGGAGGGCATAGATGATGCTGTGGGCTTGGATGAAGGTCGACCAGGAAAAAGAAAGAGAAGTGAAGAAGATGAATGGCTGGAGAGAAAGAGGCAGAAAGCACAGGAGAGCAAGCCAATTATCGAGGATCCCAGCAGCAGCGCGTCTTTACAAGGCGAGGACGAAGACAGCGTCATAGGCAATGAGGATGAGGACGAAGAGGAGGATGAAGAGAAACTGCATGGCCAATTCAACACGGACGAAGACGACGAGTTTGAGTCCTTCGGCGAAGAGGCCGAGCTGCCATTGCCATCGAAGACTACACAAAGGACACGGGAAAACCCATATGTTGCCCCTGTGACCTCTTCTGCTTCTACAGAGGTTGGGAAATATGTTCCACCGTCATTACGAAACAAAGATGCTACAGAATCGGAAGACCTCTCGCAACTACGGCGACAGATACAGGGCCTCTTAAATCGGTTGTCTGAAGCGAACCTAATATCTATACTTGGTGATATGGAAGCTATATATCGCGATCATCCTCGTCAACATGTCACTACCACGCTTCTTGATTTGCTGATGGGACTTCTCTCTGATCCTACCACTCTGTCAGATACTTTCGTTATCCTACATGCAGGCTTCATTGCTGCAGTTTACAAAATCGTGGGAACGGATTTCGGTGCCCAAATCATTCAGAGGATAGACGAGGACTTCAGGCAGAACTATCATCTGAGTGCAAATCGAGATAGGACTGGCAAGAAGCTGACCAATCTAATAAGCTTGCTTGCAGAGCTGTATAATTTCCAGGTTATCGGCAGCAAACTGATCTATGACTTCGTCCGCCTTTTCCTCCATGAATTGTCCGAGACAAACACTGAGCTCCTTCTGAAGATCATCCGCAACTCGGGCCCGCAATTAAGACAAGATGATCCGTCTTCCTTGAAAGAAATTGTGCTGCAGCTGCAGGCCGCAGTAGCCGACGCAGGGGAAGAGAAGCTCTCTGTTCGAACAAAGTTCATGATCGAAACGATCAACAATCTTAAGAACAACCGCATGAAGACAGGCGTCGCTGCTTCGACCGTTACCTCCGAGCACACGACTCGAATGAGGAAGACCCTTGGATCTTTGAATCAGAGAAACATTAGAGCAAGCGAGCCCCTTAGGATTGGGCTCAAAGATCTGCGTCAGACAGACAAGAGAGGCAAGTGGTGGCTAGTAGGAGCTAGCTATAAGGACGACGATGCAGATGATACCGAGCGAACTGAGCAACCCTCTCCCGTCCGTGGCAAGAACAATGGAGAGGTTAACATGGCCGGCGTTGCTACCGATCTGATACAACTTGCGAAGGAACAGCGGATGAACACCGATGTAAGGCGCTCGATCTTCATCGCTATCATGTCCGCGACGGATTACAATGATGCATATATTCGTTTGATGAAGTTGTGTCTCAAAAGGAGTCAGGAGTTGGAGATATCAAAGGTGCTGATACAGTGTGCCGGGGCCGAAAAGCTTTACAATCCGTTCTATACTTTTTTATCGAGGCGGGTGTGCTCAGACAAGAAGCTCAAAATGTCATTCCAATTTTCGCTGTGGGATCTCTTCCAGCAGCTGGGTGAAGGTGAAGACGAGCCTAAAGAATATGACGAAGATGACGAAGGCAAGCTTGGGCTGAGAAGCTTGGTCAACCTAGCAAGGATGTTTGGAGTATTAATTGCAGAGGGCGGGTTGGGACTTGGCGTCCTCAAGGTGTGTTTCCTCTTGATCATGATACCATGATGTATTCACACTGACCCGACTAGAACCTCAATCTTGCCTATTTGCAGTCTAAAACTCGGACATTCGTGGAGATCTTACTCATCACGACAATCCTACATTCGCAACAGGGCTTGGACAAAAGCAGGAACGAAAAGGTCTTGTTGGATATTTTCCTTAAGCCTAAAGAGATCCCTGAGATGGCTAGCGGCCTACGGTACTTTCTGAAGAAAGTGGTTAGTAAAACCGATGTTGCCGGAAGCATGGTCGATCAAGCAATGGTCAAATGGGGATGTAAGGTAGCATGCGATGCTTTGTTGGTCATGGCAACCCACCAGATCCCGGCTGACGACTAGCACTCATCCTTGGCAAATACATCGTCGTTCCAAACGTCTCTACACCCTGAAGTATTAATACCTTCGTGCTTGTCTGGGTCCCCACGTCCCCTCATCTTGTGCAAAGGTGCGCATCTTGGATCGCGGGATCCTTGCCTATCTGAGTTTAATGCTACAAATGTTGCCTCGAGCTTTTTGTCTCCGAAAAAGTAGACCGCTTTTTTTTGCTCCACACAAATCGGTGTGTTCCTTAGGCTGCGTTGCTTCGAGGCAGTGGAGTCTTCCGTCTCACATTCGTCGATTCAATCCATCTCTGCTTGTTGAAAGCATTCGCGGCCCCAATTCCCGATTTTATTGATACCATCAACATTGTCGATCATTGTGTTCTTCAATGAAGAGTGCGCCATGGAGTTCAATTATGACGTAGTCATCGTCGGAGCAGGCCTTCAAGGTTTAACTGCAGCCTGTATCTTCCTTAGCCGGAATCTGAGCTTAAGCTACTGATCGTTGACTCGAACCTGGCGGTTGGCGGTGTTTGGGCGAAGGAAAACCTCTACTCAGGCCTGAAGTCAAACAACCTGCGTGGAACATTCGAGTACACCGAGTTTCCCCATGGACGATGTGCTTGGCGTAAAAGATGAGGAGCATATCCCTGGCGAGGTCATTTACGAGTACTTCGGTCGGTACGCTGAGAAGCATGATTTGACAAGGCGAATCGAATAGGGTCAAAAGGTCATGGTTGCAGAAGAGCTGCAAGCGGGGTGGAGGCTGGAGCTCGAGACCGCCTGGTCAAAGGGGCAAGCTGTTGGACCGCCGCCAGCACAACGGACCATTAGATGCTCCAAGCTCGTTATAGCTGCCGGTCTCTCGTCCGCTTCTGTTCCTATTAACATCAAGGGCAGCGAGGAGTTCGCTGCGCCAATTGTTAATTTTGGCGACTACGCTCGCGAAGCACCCCGAATCTACGAAGACACCGTTTTGGGGGGCGGCAAAGCTGTGTATGACATTGTCTACCTGGTGGCGACCCATGGTGAACGAGTGACCTGGATTATCCGAGGTTCGGGCCATGGCCCAACATACATGGCGTCAGCACATATTTACATCGGCCCTTTTAGATATTGGCTCGAAAAGCTAACCACAACACGGCCTCTTACATGGCTTTCTCCGTGCGTTTGGGGTGATGCGGATGGCTTTGGATACCTACGGAACTTGCTTCACGGCACGAGCTGGGGTCGATGGTTTGTAGACCGTTTCTGGGCGAAGATGGCGTCCGATACGCTTGAGCAGAGCGGCATATTGAAGAGCGAAGCAACGAAGAACTCGGTACCGGATGAGCCATTGTTTTGGTATGGTGTGAGCCTTGCAATCTTGAATTATCCAAAGGTTTTTTTTTGAACTCGTGAGGATTGTCCAAGTGGAAGTGATCAGAAAGGACGTCAAATCTCTCGAAGCAGAAAATGTCATACGCTTTGAGGATGAGACTTCGGATCAGACCGATGCATTTGTTGCCAGTATGGGGTGGAAATGGAGACCAAGTATCGATTTCCGGCCAAAGGAAATGCCCGCAGATCTAGGTCTGCCAAGTACGGAGTATACCAAAACACAAAAGGAGATCTCGGACAAGCTGGACGCACGTGTTGATGCGGAGGTTTTCGACAGGTTCCCGAAGCTTGCAACTGCGCCCAAAATGGATCAGGAATCGCTGGTTGAACAAGAAAAGGGCAGAATTCGTCAAGCATTCACTCCATGGCGGCTCTGGAGGGGCATGGTACCGCCCTCGTGCCAACTCGAGACATTGTCTTCCTAGGCGTAGTCGCCCAATCGCAGGACGCGGTCAGATCGGAAATCAGCAGTATCTGGGCCTACGCCTACATGAACGACAAGCTCGGTTCCGTGAAATCAATCAGTAAGCCTTCTAAAAAGCTGCGTCTGGAGCAAACGCTTGTCCATGAGAACGGCATTGCGATCAAGCAGATCGGGACGGTAGATGATATCAGGTACGACAATGCGCTCTTCCAACGCTGGGGGAAGTGGAGAACACCGTACGGGTTTGGTGCCGGGCATCCGGATGTCGTGTTTGAGGGCATTGCGTATCTTGATATGCTGTTGCAGGATTTGGGCTTGAGGAGTCGGCGGAAGGGATGGGGATGGTTGGGGGAGGTGTTTGGGGGCAGTTATGGTCAGGCAGATTACAAGGGGTTGGTGGGAGAGTGGAAAGAGAGCCGGCATAAGGGGACCTGAGAGCTGTTTTTGAGGACTACAAGCTACCCACATCCAGAGATTTGCTTCCTCTGCCACAGTAGCATAAATTTCTATCTGTATCTACACTAGCACACTGGATCTACCTTACGGTTCTCGATCCTTTATAGTTTATTCAATTGGCGCCATAGTTAGCCTAATTAGCGCTTACTCTCCAAATGCAGATATTGTAATCGAATCCTTACATTGATGTCTTCAGAGTTAGCTCTATTTCCAGACTCACCTCGCCCGGTTTCTGATCAAGCGTGCCGACCAAAATCGTCCTTTTCCCCTCCGCCAAAGCCTGACAGAATCACACCGGAGAACGAGCGAGCATGGCATCGAAAAAAGCAGCATCGCCTCCACTGGAGCCAATGGACCTTTTCCCATTTCGGGCCCAGTACGGTGGCAGCGCAGCAGGCGCCGTTCTTTTCGTCGTGGTCCGTACAGCGGTGCCTGTACTCTTCTACTCACTCTTGGCGCCACCAACCTCCGCGCTATCAATCTTCTCAAGGTTTCCCTCGGCTTATCCATCTCGACCTCCTCCAACCGACGGCCTGGCCATCCCGTTTTTCCCGGATTTTCTGCTGCGTTGGATCGAGCAATCTCTCGGCTTGCCGTCGTACTCTGCGATGGTATTTCTGGGTGTGGCTCTCCCGTCGGTCACGTTCATCATGTACAATACCGTGTGGAGGCGCGAGAAGTTTCCAATGAGCGGACAAGGTGGATCGATCCAGGTTACCACGTGAGTCTGTTTTCCCGGGTCAACTTCTAATGAGGACTGTGGTTTGAGCCACGAGACATGGCCACGGCTACTTTGTTCATAGGACTTGTCCTCTGAGTCAATCCCCATCTTGACCAAAAACATACTGAGCCAGATAACATGTAGGCAAGTAAACCTTTTCGACAGCATTCATGCCCTTCTCTTTGTGTACTTAGCATCTCGCAATCCCACCTGGTCACCGACAATTTTCGAATGGACACCCATCTTCTTCGTCGCCGGTCTCAGCCTCCACTTCATAGCCGATCACAGCAAATATCTGTTTCGGAAAGATGCGAAGAACAGAGGTAAAGTGTGCACGTGAGGTGTCTGGGGCCTGGTCCGACATCCCAACTTCCTCGGATTCACGATTTGGAGAACAGCGTTTGCGACTGCGGCCGGCGGGTGGGGTTTTGGGTTGTTGGCGTTGGCTATGTTTGCTTATATCCTATGTGGCACGTCTGTGCGCGTCCTCGAGGGGTATATGGACCGAGCTTATGGGAAGGAGTGGAAGAGGGCGACGGAGAAGGTGAGGTGGAAGATGGTTCCTGGCATTTGGTGATAGCTGCTCCCACGGAAATTCTATAGTATCAAACCGTAGCATCAGACCATCTTCACGAGCCTAATTTATATACACTCCTCAAGGCAGTTGAACTGGTAGCTGGTGATGGTAAGTGTGGATTTTATAGCGGTTGAAGTTGGGGCTCGCCGCCGCTAGCCGAGATGGGGTCGCCGAAGATGTTCAAAGCTGCCATTTAATTCTTTCGCCATCGAGCAACTCTTCAACCACTGGGAATTGACTTTGCTATCTTAGTGCCTCCTTTACACTCTTTTCCTCTCCTTCCACACTTGTCTCCACCATGATTCGCACTCTGATCCCCAAATCCGCGTCAAGGTCCGCCACGAGACCGTTGAGCTGCTCTAGTACATTTTTACCAACCGGAGTCTGTCTATACACCAGCAGAGGTCGAGGCTACGCAACAGAAGCTTGTAAGCACTATAAAGGGTCTGTACCTGGAGCTTGCTGACCGTCTCTAGCGGAGCATGATCTGATTATTATTGGTGGGGGCGTTGCCGGCTATGTCGCCGCCATAAAAGCAGGGCAAGAGGGCATGAAGGTAGCTTGCTTCTAGTTTACGAATGTTGTCAAGTTGGGAGACTCACACGCAACTAGGTGGCTTGTATAGAAAAGCGCGGTGTTCTAGGTGGAACATGTTTAAACGTCGGCTGCATACCCTCAAAATCCCTCCTCAACAACTCACATATGTACCACCAAATCCTACACGATACCAAAAAGCGAGGCATAGACGTCGGCGATGTTAAGCTCAACTTGAAACAGATGATGGCTGCAAAGAACACCTCAGTGGATGGCCTAACGAAAGGGGTGGAGTTTTTATTCAAGAAGAACAAGGTCGAATACATAAAAGGCACTGGGGCGTTCTCTGGGGAGAATGAGGTCAAGGTCAACCTGATAGACGGTGGGGAGCAGACACTGCGGGGGAAGAATATATTCATCGCTACGGGCAGTGAAGCGACGCCATTCCCTGGGCTTACTATAGACGAGAAGAAGGTCGTTACGAGTACCGGGGCAATCGCGCTGGAATCAGTGCCTAAGAAGATGGTGGTGATCGGAGGGGGCATTATTGGTCTTGAAATGGTAACCCGGGCTGGATGCCGAACATGGAAGCAGTATGCTAATGCTGGGTACGTAGGGCTCTGTCTGGTCAAGACTAGGATCTGAAGTCACAGTCGTTGAATTCCTGGGCCAAATCGGAGGTCCAGGCATGGACGCCGAGATCTCAAAAACCACCAAAAAGATACTGGAAAAGCAAGGCATGAAATTCAAACTCGGCACTAAAGTCCTGAAAGGTGATTCCAGCGGCGAGGGCGTGAAGCTGGAAGTCGAAGCTGCAAAGGGCGGCAAAGCAGAGACCGTAAGCCATCCTTGTTCTGACCCGCGCTGCCAGGCCCCTTGTTGACCTTCTGCTAGCTCGACGCGGATGTCGTCCTCGTAGCCATCGGCCGTCGCCCCTACACCGCCGGCCTTGGTCTCGAGAACATCGGCCTCGAGGTCGACAATAAAGGCCGCCTTATCATTGACGAACAATACCGGACCAAACTCCCCCACATCCGCGTCATAGGCGATTGCACCTTCGGCCCCATGCTCGCACACAAGGCGGAAGAAGAAGGCGTCGCAGCCGTGGAGTTCGTCAAAAAGGGCTACGGCCACGTCAACTACAACGCCATTCCCTCCGTCATGTACACGCACCCAGAAGTTGCTTGGGTTGGGCAGAACGAAGCGGAGTTGAAAGAGCAGGGGGTGAAATACAAGGCGGGAAGTTTCCCGTTTAGTGCGAATTCGAGGGCGAAGACGAATTTGGAGACGGAGGGAATGGTCAAGTTCCTAGCGGATGCCGAGACGGATCGGATACTGGGGATTCATATTGTGGGGCCAAATGCGGGAGAGATGATTGCGGAGGGGGTGCTGGCGATTGAGTATGGCGCGTCGAGTGAGGACGTGGGGAGGACGAGCCACGCGCATCCGACGCTGGCTGAGGCATTCAAGGAGGCGGCGATGGCGACGTATGGGAAGGCGATTCATTATTAGAGCGCGCAGTAGAGGGTGCGGAAAAGAGAGAGCGAGGGGACTGGGACTTTTGTACATAGCGTGCTGTCAAGCTTTTCTACTTCCACACTTCGTGGACATCGGTGAGTTTATCCCGGAGCGTGGCATCAGAGCGTGTTGACTATGGACTTCTCGCTGCTGAACGAAACCATTTTTCAGGCCATGTCTCGCTCCAACTTGGATTAAAGGCCTGAACAGCATCCTAGCACACCGATCATCCACTACTTAGGTTCCCCATGATCCAGCACACCATCATCATTTATCGTCCAACTCATCAACGTCGTACGCCCTTCGCCTCCCGTCCATGCCATACAGATCCCGGTATGGGCGTTCCATCATCGGCTCGTAATCCCCGGCCCACTCTCCCGAACCACAAGGGTAGCAGCAACCGTAGCCTGCATAGCGCTGGCGAGACATTGTTGGTCGACCATGTCTGCTGCCGCTGCTATAGGTCATGATTCTAGAGTTCTGCGAAAGGAGGCAGAGAGAATTTGCAATACTTTATAGTGCAGAGTCGGCGGATTGGGACATCGGCGTGGGTATGACTGATGAGCGACGTCCGCCGTGACGGCTTCAAGGGTAGGCAGCACGATCGTACGAGCTAGGGGGATGGTCGGAGTCGTGGTAGAAGCTGGGTTCACGAAGGGGACGGGGAGGCCGGGAGGGGCAAGGTTGGTAGCGATCCATGTTGTTGAGGATTTAAAGGTTGGTCTGAAGGTACTCGGGTCCAGGTATGGAATGGGATTTTGTTCCGTTGAAGTTGGCTTTTTGGAGAATGTTGTGTAGTGATGAAGATAGCGCTCGAGTTTCGTACCTAGAAAGCGTCACTACGACTGGGTTTTGTAAGAATATCAAGCGTGTAATCAATGTTTAGCAAACGCCAGAGCAAACATGCGTATGTGTACATGTTCAATCCCGTGATTAATCGAGGTGGTGGAGGAGGTTAAATTCAACGAAGTTACGGTTTGCTGCGCTTGCAAATTAAGCAGGCGAGTCACACGTCTGTTCTTTGGCCCCTTGTTGAACAATTCTTTTGGTGTTTACGGAGCGCAGGAATAAGCCAAGCGCTAGCTGCTTGTACGTGGTTGATCACCAGTGGGGGTTTGAAGCCAATGGAGATAGATGCTTGCTCTGTTCGAGCATCATCTGACATTGACAAAGTCAGGACTTCTTCTCCATAATGAGGCAAGGATCATTGAACCATTCCTGCTTTATACTCTCCAGCATCTGGGTTGCCCCTGTCTTGGCTGATAATGGATCCTTGCCACGGCATTCCAAATATATCTTGATCTTGGGTTCAGTCCCTGATGCTCTAACCGTGAAGCGGATTCCTTCGTCAATATCATCGAATTTTTCGAGCCAGCAGGTGATCATTTGACTACTTTCTGAAACGGGCAAGTCAGGTGTGTGGTCGTTAGTACTGGAATCATACCCCACGGTCAGGTCCCGCCAGCGGACTACATTTCTTCGTCCGACAAGCTTTGGGTAAGGGTCCCCAATGCGACGCACTTGATCGAATACTGCCGACGTTGCTGTTATGTCTGGAGACCGCCAGTACGTATTAATCGTATGAAAATAGCCGTAGTCCCCATACAATTCCTGTAGTTTAGCCCACGGGGAACATGATGGCCAATCCTTGCAAGCGCGCAGAAAAACGACAGCGGCTGCAATCCCATCTTTGTCATGGACGACGTCAGGGAACATGTAACCTAGCGCTTCTTCGTAGGCAAAATGCACCTTTTTGCCCTTACCCGCAAGTTCTAATGCTCGATTACCAAGCCACTTGAATCCTGTAAGGGTCTCCTCAACGGCGAATCCTCGAGCTTCTGCAAGCACTGAAAGCATCTGGGAAGACACCGCGGTCGTCAACATCCACTCTTCACCCGATTCTTCGGGCTTTATCCCTTTGGCCAGGTAATCCGCGAGAAGAATCCCTACTTGATCACCGGTGAATTGATGCCAGGAACCGTCATTTAGCTTCTCGGCAACGGCAAAACGATCTGCGTCAGGGTCGTTGGCAAGAATCAATCGTACATTCCGCTGGTTTGCTGTTGCCTTTGCTAGGTCAAGAGCCCCTGTTTCTTCGGGGTTCGGATAAACCACAGTGGAGAACTCGGCGTCAGGCTGGGCTTGCTCCCGGACTACTACCATGCGGTCATGGCTATCTAGCACCTTCAATATGGCTTCCATGGGAACGAGACCGACACCATGCATAGGAGTATATACAAATCCCAGAGGAAAGCCGGCATCTCTTGGGCGAACATCCACGTATTGATGTACTGTTTTAAGGTAGCTTGCCCGCATGTTGTCCAGCACTGGGGTGAGCAGCTTGGACTGTCCGTTGCCTTTGATGTCCCAGGTCACTGGCTCTAGATTGTTTAGTATAGCGGCTGAAATCTTGGCATCTGCTGGGCTATTGATCCTGCGATATAGTCATCAAGTCAGTAGTTCTTCTTCGAGATTAAAGCTTGACTTGAGGAACGACTCTCGAAAGCGAAGCCATAGCTTTACTACCAGACTCCATCTTACTGCTCAAGCTCAAGATTGAGTACGAGCACGAAGAGCTGACAATAAAAGCACCTACTGGCATGCGTTTGACCCGTAGACTTTGTAGCCATTGTCGTCTTTGGGATTGTGGCTTGCAGTAATCATGATACCAGCGGCGGCATGAAGCTGTTTCACAGCGAAAGGCACCATTGGAGTATGAACGAGATCCTCGTACCACGAGACTCGAATCCCTTTGGCAATGAAGGCGGCAGCTGCAAGTTCTGCAAACTTCTTGGAGTTGTGGCGGGCATCATACCCAATAACTACTCCTGCCGTAGCTGCTGAGGCCCGTTCTTCTTCTAGTAGATACTGAGCTAGACCCTGGGATGTTTGGATGATAGTTAAGCTGTTGAGTCGTGAAAAGCCCCCTCCCATTCGAGCCCTGAGACCAGCTGTACCAAATGTGAGCCTCGAACCGAGAAGAAAATCTAATTCCTTGACGTTTTGCTGCTTGACGAGTTCCAGAATCTCCGTCCTCGTGGCTTCATCCCTGTCCAAACGTAGCCATTCTTGGATAAGGGCTTCTATGGTTGCCATTTTCTCCTGGGCTGTGACGGTGCGATTGAGGGGTTAGTTACCCAGGTAAGTGCCGTTGAATAAGGATAAATAATCGACTGGATGGCCAGATCCGATGCATTGGATGGTAACAGCCCCTACAGATCACAAGCAGCGTGGGTCGTACTGATTACATTTCAGACATTGTCCCTTCTCAAGTTCCCCAGATGTTCTAATTAGAGCTCGCCAGTCCCAAAGCCATCGCTAAGAAAGAGACATACATCGGATGAAGGAATGTTTGATCTTTGAGGTTCCCTTTGTCTTGGTTCAAGTCTTCAAGACAAGACATGAGAAACAAGACCCGCGCGGGTGAGGAACCCCACCTTCCCCAATCGCGTGACAGTAGGGCGGCAAGTTCGTCCGTTGCGGATGATCGTCAGCAGCGATCTCGAGCCCACCTTGGCAGGTTCTCTAGGTACCAAGATACCACGGTCTCATCACTTGGAACAGTCAATTCAAAGGCTCAGAGAGTCCTCAATTGTACCATATTTTGACACCAATCCCCAAGGATAATCGACATGGCTTAGCTTAGTCCGTTCAGTATGGCTCTGGCAAGCAGTGTGTCAGGTCGAATGCCTCAAAAAGATGTTGTCCTCACTCGAAGGCAGGTCGAGGGCATGATTGCAGAAGACCGGACGGTGATCATCGTTGATGGCAAGGTGCTCAAGGTGGATGCTTGGCTCAGGTATCATCCAGGCGGAGACAAGGCCATCATGCACATGGTTGGCCGCGATGCTACGGACGAAGTGCACGCGTACGGAAATCCAATCCTGAATTGGGGCAGGACTTCGCTAATCTAGCCATTGACAGACTACATTCGGTCGAGGCCCTCCAGCACATGTTGAAGTTTCAGGTTGGCAAAATTGAGGGACGATGGAGAAACTTCCTACCACCAATCCAAGGCGGCAAGTTTAGGACTTATTCTGATGCCATTGAAGCGACCGGCGAGGATACAGAAGATGAGGATACTTCAATTGGGAGCAGCTCACCTCCAGACTCTCCACTATTTGATGCCATTGATGGCTCGAGCGATTTCAGGCGACGACGGCGTAGCTACAACTCGGAGCTTCATGAAGTCTCGTCAATATCTTCTCTATCGTCAATTGAGTCGCATACAACCAATGACCCGGGCAAGCTCTCAACAATGGATGCTCGCACGCAGCACGAAATTGATCTTGACCTTGCGAAATACCCAGCACTGGACCCCGCGACACAAGACGACATCGTACAGAAATACCGCCTCCTCTTCGGCCGACTTCGAGCCGAGGGACTCTTTCAATGCAACTATACTTCCTATTTCATTGAACTTTCTCGATATACTTTCCTATTCAGTATGTTTCTTATACTCCTACGATACGGCTGGTATGGCACTAGTGGACTTTGCCTGGGTATACTGTGGCACCAATTGGTTTTCACGGTCCATGATGCAGGTCACATGGGCATAACGCACAACTTTACGATTGACACGGTGGTCGGGATAGTGATTGCAGACTTCATCGGAGGTCTAAGCTTAGGATGGTGGAAACGGAATCATAATGTGCATCACATCGTTACAAATTCGCCAGAACATGACCCTGACATCGAGCACATGCCATTCTTCGCCATCTCGCATCGATTCTTCGACTCTTTGAGAAGCACATACTACGACCGCATAATGACTTACGACCCTTTTGCCAAATTTATGCTACGATATCAGCACTACCTTTACTACCCCATACTTTTATTTGGAAGATTCAATTTATACCGCTTGAGCTGGGAGTACCTGATCATGGGCCAAGGGCCAAAGAAAGGCCCCGCATGGTGGCATCGTTGGCTTGAAATTGCCGGCCAGGTCTTCTTCTGGTATTGGTTTGGCTACAAAGTGGTCTACCAATCAATTCCCACCGCTGCTGGTAGATTCGCCTTTGTCATGGTCAGCCACATGATCACGGCTCCGCTTCATGTACAAATCACACTCAGCCATTTCGCTATGAGCACTGCAGACCTTGGGATCAACGAGTCCTTCCCACAAAAGATGCTCCGAACCACCATGGACGTTGATTGCCCAGAGTGGCTTGACTTCTTCCACGGGGGTCTGCAGTTTCAGGCTATCCATCATCTGTTCCCTCGGATGCCACGGCATAACCTACGACGGACGCAGAAGCTGGTCCAGGAATTTTGTAGAGAAGTTGACATTCCATACGCCTTATATGGCTTTGTGGACGGTAATAAGGAGGTCATTGGTCGATTGGCAGATGTTGGACGCCAAGCCGCCATTCTGGCGCAATGCCAGAAGACACTTGCAGAGAAAGGGGATTATGGCCACCACTGATTGACGTATATATCATGAAATATCACCATGTAGACACTATTGCTCAAGCTTTTCTACGTCACCTATTCCATTGAAGACTGCATCTCGCTCACTCCTTGGGCTTGAAGATTTCATGCTGCCCGGTGTTTGAATTTAAAGGGCCTAATAATGCCTCACCGAGGATGCTTCCTCATGATTTCGTCTCCTTGATTATCGTTACAAAGTCATGTCGTCAACAAAATGATAACCTCCTAGCAGTCCGGCACGTGAGCCCCAACAGAACACAGCAGAGTCGCCTCCCGGCCTACTTCTTCTCCTCCTCCTCATCCAACGACACGCACAGCGCCGCAATCATGGTCAAGTCCACCATCGGCGCCACAGTCACAAAGTACTAAACCCGAAACCCCCATGAGCCCATCTCCCCTTACACCATTCATCTCATGGGAAAGAAAGGGGGGGGAAAAGAAGCTTACGGTGTCTTTGTCGGCGAAGATCTCCCTCATGTTGAAGATGCTGCGCGAGATGTGCGCGACGGGTTCGCCGCCGAAGGTGACGCTCGCGGAGCGGTCGTACCAGGTCCCGCGGACGTCGAGCTCGACGTGTCGGCCGTCGGACTCGTTCTTGAAGGTGACGGTTGACTCGTTGGCGAGGACTGTGGCGGTCAGAGGGGAAGAGTGGGGAAAAATGGGGAAGAGTGGGGAAGAATGGGGAAGGGAAGGGAAGGGAAGGGGAATGAGGGTGTGGTGCTTCGAGGATAAGGCCCTCGTAACAAGTCGAGGTGTAAGACAGACACAAAGCGGAGTCAATCACTAACCCGTAAACTTCTTCGTGATCACAAACAACTCATGCCCCTTGGGGCTTTCCGCGTGGAACGTCTTATGGATGGTGAAATGCTTGTTCTTCAGGGCGAAAATCTCATGGCCCTGGATATCCGTGAAGGCTGTTGTTGTACATCACCCGTGATCAGCGCCCCAACCCCCACCACGTCTCACGCCCTTTCCTTTCCTTTCCTTGGCCTTTCCACACCGACCCGTGGCCTCAACACCGAAGGGACAGGAAACCACTGACCCTTCTTATCGCTCAGCGACAACAGCTTCCCCTTGCACTTGCAGACCTCGACGCCACCGACCGTCTTGACGGTGAAATCCTCCCCGCTGAGCGAGAAGGCTTTCTCCTTCATGTGCAGCGTCACCGGCTCCGGGTGGCATTGCGAGAGGCTCGGGCCCAGGGCGGGGTTGAAGGCTGTGAGGGGCGCCATGGTTGAGGGGGCGGTTTTATCTCTACAGATTACGGGGTTTGTTCTCAGAGGGAAAGTTGGTTTGGACTTCGCCGAGGGATTCGGTCGCTAGGGTCGAAAGGGGTCAAGGCGCTGTCGTGTAAACCTGCCGTGCGTAATCTGCATGCAGGTGAATATGTTTTCTTCCGGTACGGAAGTGTGCCGGCCCGCCCCTCGCCGCCCTCCATTTCCTGACTGTCAACTGAACTCTTATACTTCTTCCCTATCAATCATATCCTCGTTATACACCACCATTGTCTTAATCTGGCACGAACCTAACACTTGCCCCCTTTCCCACCCCAAAGCATGAATTTGCCATTCCATGTCCCCTCAAGGGTGAGCTGCTACTACCTCATCATCTATTCCTCACAGTTCCTTATTTCTCTCGTACATGAAACTTGCGAAATACCAAGACATCAAAACCGTTTCCTGTTCAGTCTCGTTGGGAAAGAGTTCACTGCATTGTGACTATCGAGCTGCAAGCTAACATCTACCACGCCATCTCATCCAGTCGAGAGAAGACTCCGCGGAATTCAATCGAGAGCCACTCGGGATTACTCACGACCACTCAAGAGAGCACGAAAGCAGCATCAACACTCCCAAGATTCCCGAACATTCTGGCAGGCCAATGTATATCCATGCTTTTCATTTCAATGCACATTTCCAAGCCCATTAAATGGTTGACCTGGATTGTGAGAGACGTTCTACTCCGAGATACTGGGGAGCCTGTTGCGTATGGGTTGTAGTTGAACCCATCCGGAGCGCTAAGCGGAGTACACAAGATGTGTCCTTCGTAGCTATTGACAGTGTTGCTTATACAACTATTCATTTTGACCGCGGAGTGATGTCGAGGGTATTCAAATTCAGAGGGACGCCCTGAATCAAAGTACGACTCCCTACATGCCCCCTGGAATTCTCGCATTGGATTAGCGGATCTTTATTGCTTAAAGGCTATGTGGAAACTTGGCCGGCCTTTCGGTAGTTATTTTTGTCAGATATCTTGTGGGTCCACGCCGTTTCCTACGTCATTCACATGATCTAGGTCGGGTCTGCTGTAAAATATCACGAAGCTACAGGTCCCGCAACACATGATCTTCCGGTAATCATTTAAGCTCCTCATAAGGGCCTCTTGCGCCGGTGCCGTTCTAAGGGGCGACCTCGATGGCTTATAGCCTTGAATCCATGTCTAGTTCACACTCGATACTGCTTCTGTGCGGATGTACGGCGCCTGGCACACGAGAACAGGTGGTGCTGGTTTTAGAGTTATCGCCGCCTTCGTCATCAAGCAAACCTGCAGTCATTCTATGAGCGATTGCAAGTCCTGTTCGTTCGTCAGTAACCTCTACACAATGAAGACTTTCTTTTCGCACCTCCAAGCTATCTACCGTATTGGCCTCAATAGCCGTCGTTGCATAAGGGGTAGAAAGCTTCGCAAGCCAAAGCTTGCGCCTTTGCCGAGCCTTGACTGACTGGACGAACAATTAGCGAAGGAACATATAGGCCGCTATTATCGAAATACCCCTTCGATTGAGTCTTTCACGACATAGCGCAGGACGACCACATCTTTATCTTGATCAAGTCTATCGACACGTGCAGCAGCCTGAGCCTCGACCATAGGGTTCCATTGAGGTTCCACAAGGTGCACATGCGTTGCAGCCGTCAAGTTCAGGCTATGATGCATTGTTAGCTTCAAACTTGGCGCACTGTTCGGTTTTCAAGAAGCCACTAACCCCACGGAGCCGCTTCCAAACGAAAGTAGCATGATCCTCAGATCCGACTCTGACTGGAATCTTTCTATGGCTCTTCTTCTCTGGTCAAGACCCAAGCTGCCATCGATACGTGCGGATGCCATGTTGCGACTTGATAAGGCGCATGCCAGAGAATCCAAAGTCCTGGTCCAGAACGAGAAAACGAGACTGAGCATAGATAAGCAAAACACTGGATCCGAATCGATACCATTATCTTACCTTTTGATGGGTTTTGCATCAGGGTGTCGCCTTTGCTCAAGCTGGACAAGATTGTTGACCACGCTGTCAATCTTCGAGGACCATCCCGGTCTTGATACTGTGGATGCATTGAGATCTATGTCGCCGCCATCATCATCACCAGGAACATTAGCGACGCCAACGCCCGTCCAGGATTTGGGGGTACTTGTATCCCAGCAAACACGGCTTTGTAACGAAAATGAGCCAGTGTTTAGGCATAGAGTGCTGCTTTCCTCCGCAGCACATTCTGGGCAGTATCTTGATTCGCCGCTCTCAGCTAAGCTTGAGTTGTGTATCAGATCACCGGGCAAAAGCTCTAAGCATTTGTTGCAGACGGTGTTGCTGGACACAGGTACTCGTGCATCTGCAGGTTCTGGCCTGGAGCCTCGCTCATGTAGTCCATGGCTGCAAACTTGCCTCATTTGAAGTATGCAGGATAACAAGTTGTGGGCGGGCGTTGTCTTCTCAACGCTGGCAACGATGTTTCGTGCCCTGGTGCGGATTGAGTCATACTGCTGCCGTTCGGTGTGAGAAAGAGTAACAGCCACTTCAACGTCGGATCGGACATGTTTCATCTCAGAATTCCTAGATCTTCTCAGAGCCACTGTCCCCACGAGGAGCCGAAGGTTTTCTATTGCGTAGTCTTCCTTGGTTTCTAAGGGATCCAAGACCCAGCGACGTGCGTTCTGGCGATTCTCGACCGGATGAAATCGTAAGAACTCAGTAAGCGTGAAAAGATCGTTAAGATCATTATGGACAGGTGTCCCCGTAAGACACCATCTTCGTTCTGTCTGAAGATTTATGATGGCCTGAAATGCATTTGTGCGGTTTCGTATATGGTGAGCTTTTATAGGAAGAAGTGATCAGTATTATATTGAGGAGAGTAATAAAAATCTCATATTGTACCTTCATCTAGGACGATACGAAACCAGAATGTAGCTTGCAGATTCCTCGATCTATTTGCGTCAGACAAGACTGTTTCGTAGCTCGTGAGAACCACATCGTAGTTCGCGAGGCTTCCATGATCAATGGTGGTTCGTTGCCCATGATATACATAAACTTCGAGATGGGAAGAAGTATGTCTGAAGGCGTTAGCTCGACACTTAGCTCTGGCGGTGATCACCTAAACCTTTCGATCTCCAGCTCCCAGCTATATAAAGCTAGAGGATCACGTTAGCACATGGCAGGACAAGGTAGAGTGGAAGGGCTGCAGGGTCCAGTACTTGACTTTGGTGCAATGATAAGTGTTGGCGCTGGGGCCGCTTCGCCTCTCTCCACTTGAACAGAGCCTTGTTTCCGGCCTGGTCCAGAAGAGCGCGCAACGTCTAGAGTATGCATCATAAGTGCAATGAGTGTGAGTGATTTACCCTGGGCACCGGGAGTCAGTATTTGAAAGACCTTGGGGTAGTACATTGGCCATTGGAAGGAGGTTCAGACCATTCCCATTTCATCTGCAAGGATACCGCCACGACATTCCCCTGGCTTTATGGATCGCTTCTCCTGTGTGATTGTATGGACGAACCTGTCGTTTTTAAGCTGAAAGAAATCTGAACGTGCACTTCTAGTGTCCCCACCCATTTTTGTTGTTAACATTGTATGGCTTCCACAGTGACAAGGTATTCTGGTGTTCATCTTCTCGAGTGAGCATGAATTCTAGGGCACTCAGTTGATGGCTTTTCGAGCTTCGAGTTAGCCGTTGCTTTTAGTGTGGGGCGTTGTTTATATAGATCATACTTCCGAAGAATCGTAAAGATCCGGGCGTCTTGTTTCACATGAGAGGCCTGCAGCGCGGGGTTGAAAGACTCCATTATTGCTTCGATTTTGGCTGTAAAGTCGGCCTTAGGAACGTTCCGTGCCCTATTGAGCAAAGGTGTCTCTGGATTGTTATCCCAGGAGAGGAAATGAGGGTTTCGGTATCCTGTCCCATGATCAAGAAAGCCTGGCTCTTGTAGATACATGCCAGCGTTCGACAACGCCGAACCGACATTGTTGTAGTATTCATCAGGCCCATAGATCTGGATCTGAAGAGGACGAATGGATGCTGCCTTCTTTCCCTGCCGACCGGAGCTATCTTGGTCTTCCTCGCGATCCAAAAAAAGCTCAAATGTGATAGCCGGCGCAATATCTTTCAGTGAATTCAGTGCCGCAGCCGTCTTGTTGTCGAGTACTCCAATCTCTTCCAAGGGATGTAGTATTACTGTAGTCGAGTTGTGTCTGAATCGCAGTCTGAGCGCGACGTGATTCTCCAGTGCTGAGCTCAGAATGTCATGACTTTGCCCACTTCTTTGCAACGATTTCATCCTGCCGTCGAGGAGCTGGGTTATCTAGTCAGTCACAGTTTGAAACTGAAGCGCTTATTGGACCTCACCATACCAAAACATATCCCTCTCCTACTGGGCCATTGTTCTCCAACATTTCCTGACACACTGCCTGACTGGCCAAATGCTGGGCTTGTAGTTTTCCGTGGAGATGAAGATGCACTCAGTGCGCTGCACACCTCGCTTAAGGCTGTTGAGGTGGATTCTACTGTAACGCTGGTTATGTCCTGATCCGAGTCGTCGTCGTCGCTTGCGTCATTGAGGATTGAGTGAACGCTGAGACGCGAAACGGCTCTCCTTTTAGCACGAGCAACTCCGGATGGGTTGGTCACAGTGGGGATATTGTCCCAAGGCCTCTTGTGGTGCGACATTTTTAGCATTTGGGTACCCTTAGGACGTTTGATGGAGATGATGTCCTCTTGGAGAGAGCAGGTATACCTTCCAAAAGCACATTCAGAGCCTCGAGACCGTTTCCGCCGAGGCACTTCATCAGGCTGATCTGACTCTATTCCATTGGTTGGCCATCATGCAGCTTCGGAAGAGCCGAGGGAAGGCTGAGGACTGCGCCTACCATTTCGTAGGATCAGGCTGCGAGGCTGTCAGGGGTGTCCCCTCTGATGCCTTCGCAAAGAGCAACATTGCTACCGTACAGTTATAAGACGGTCGTCTTGTCCATCGAAGACATAGCTATCATCATCGTTGTTGACACGATGCCTCTGTCTCCGACTCCGCCTGCTTTCTCTCGTAGCTTGGAAGCCTTCAAGTGCCAGCTCTCTTTACGAGACATCGAGGCCTTTGGATTAACCAATTTCCAGGAACTCAGGAATGCCATTGATAGTATCCAAAATGAACAAGCACATCGACGCGGTTATCGCAATCTGAATAAGATCAGGCCGTTTTTGGAGTTCTTACAGCAGTATGCGCGAGTCATTGAACAATTTGTTAGCGCGAAACCCGACTTTCTAGCTTTCATCTGGGTCAGTAAGATAGGTATCTTATACCTTATACCTCAAATAAATCCACTCTGCTGGAAGCATCCGCTAATCCCATAAAGGGCCCCGTAAAATTGTGCCTTCAGGTAATAATTTGCAATAGCAACATCCTCTTACCTCAACTCGCCTGGGCTTTCTACGACTAATACGCATTATCCAGGTCGCTTCACGACTGTCGGATGCATTCGACGCCCTACTCGAAGCCTATGCGAGAATCGGTGAATCCTTGCCAGTCTTCGCAGCTGTTGACACTCTATTCTCTGCTCGTGGAGAACACTACGTACAGCAGATTCTGGCCAATGTCTACGAGGACATCTTGAAGTTTCATAGTAGGGCTGTTATTTTCTTCAAGCAGAGAAGTAAGGCTCAGGTATCTATCTCAGATACATACTTATAACTATATAGCATGGACAATAGCATTCAAGACAGCCTTTCGATCGTTTAGCGATTTGTATGGAGATGTGGTCAAGAATCTTCAAGGGTCCAAGGAGCTTCTTATTCAGACAGCAAGTGTTTGGCATTTTCGAGAAGCCCAGGATGCCAGACTGCGCATTTCGCAAGAATTTGAGGCCCAGAATTACAGGGACGATCAACATCGGAAATCATTCGTAGTAGATTGGCTTTCACACGTTTCCTGCCAGAACCGACACGAAGAGCTTCGGCAAGAACAACGCTTATACTCAGCATCTACCCGCTGGGTATTCGATACAACGCAGCTATCTGAGTGGTCCTGGGGGAGTGAGACGAGCAGTCCTGTCCTTTGGATTTCTGGTATTCCTGGAGCAGGTAGGGTCCATAGCGTCAGTGCCTTAATTGAAAGCCTCGACTGCTAATGGCGTACATCAGGTAAAACATTCATATTCAGTTCTATTGTCGAAGACATCAATGAAAGGCTTTCAGAGTCCGAAGTCATCTACTTCTATTGTAGATACGATGATCCTCTCAAGACATCTTTCAACGGTATTGTCCGCTGTCTGATTGCACAATTACTGGCTCTGAACCCAACCTGCTCGCAATACCTATACGATGAGATTATCGGTAGAGTCAATCGTCATCCAGATTCTGCAAACGATTTATGCACGGAGATGCTCCAAAAAATTGCTCTGCACCACGAGCAGTTGTTCATTGGGATTGATGGCTTAGATGAATGTCAAGAGCCGGAGAGACGGCAAACCTTGCTGATGATCCACAATCTTCTCAAAGCCTCAAAAACTAAAAGGAACATACGCGTATTTTTGACCAGTCGCAAGGAGCAGGATATTGGCATTTCGCTACGCTCTGCAAGCCGACTCGATATCAGACCCTATCATCTGGACAAGGACATCAAGGACTATGTCCGAGTGCGGGCACTAGACTTGAGCAAGAAGTTTTCAATTGCCCTGGAGCGTCAGAGAACCATTATAGCGGACATAGCAAGACGATCGCAGGGTTTGTGGGCCATAACCCTACATATCTTCAACAGCTGATTCAAGACCACTCAGGTATGTTTCTTCTAGCTCGGCTAATCATGGACAATCTCATCGATCAGGATTGCCGCCAAGATCTAGAGGAGGAGTTGAGTGACGAGGTTTTACCTAATGGAATAGGGCAGGCGTGAGCGTAATGACTCAGATAATGAAATGCATTGCGCTAAAACTTCTAGGTATACACGCATCTTGGATCGAATGCAGAAAAGGAACCAACCAACAAGGAGATGGCAACGTGCTAAGTTTGGCTTAGATGTACTCGTCATGGCCACGCGACCGTTAACAATCCACGAAGTACAAGGTGCTTTCTCAATTTGCCTAGAGAATGGAAGCATCGATTTCGAAAATCGGAGATCAGTAGCACCCCTAGATGAGCTTCTAGGGCCTATCGTCGAAGTCCATCTAGATGGTTCGATTAACTTTATCCACCCAACGGCCAGGGAGTAAGCATTACTTTCTCTTAACCTTGAGCAGTAAAATAACTCTGTCTAGTTACTTGCTTCAGCACCATAGCGGTTACTTCGTCAATCCTAGCGCTGCTAATTTGAGGTTGGCACTGCTGTGTGCTTCGTATCTTACACTTCCGTGCTTCAGTCCGTGTCTGGACCTCACCGACGTTGAAGTCTCAGTCTACAAAGGAGACTACGCTTTTCAGGAGTACGCAGCCTTGAATTGGATTCACCATATCAAATGTTTGACCGACCATGGCGAACTAGCGACCAATGTTGATATGTCAAGCCTAAAGACAGCAGTCGTCATTTTGTTTCAGCGACATTTCGCACAATTTGCCACAGATAATTCAGATTCAAGCACCCAGGATCTCGAGTTCAACATGCACAGTATCTCAGCAGCATTGGACAACTGTCAAAAGTCATACGACATGGTAGACAACATCTGTGTTAACGAAACCGATTCAGGTAAAGTAATGGCACTGAGTGCGCTGGAATGCGGCTAATCAGTGGTCTTGCCTCTTGTAGCATTGACCCCATATATCTTACGCGGAGTCTTCGAGGTTAGAGGCATCTTGGAAAAGTTACCGCCGCAGGTGTTTAAAGATTCGCCCTTACTAGCCGAAGCGTACGGCAGATCTCTCTACAAATGTCCCATAAAAAAATGCTCTCGATTTCAGCGAGGCTTCGCCAGTCGCAATCTACGAGACGAACATCTGCAATCTCACGAACGAGCACACAAATGCACCGTTGAAGGCTGTGAATATTTGGTGATCGGTTTCCCAACACGTGCTGATCTCACCAGGCATAAGCAGCTTTGCCATTGCGAGCTGAATGAAGAGTTTATGTTTCCAAGCGTGAAGCGAGCTTCGTTAAGCCAGGCTCTTGAAAATGCCATTGATCGAGACGATGCATCAGCTGTCCGGGACCTCTGTGCTGAGATGTCGGTGTATCCGACTAATGAGACTGGGTTCCTCTTCAGAGCGGTTAAGCAGAAAAGCTTTGGTGCGGCCTTGGTATTGTTGGAGCTTTTGGGATCGGACCAAATACACCATAAGGCGAAAAATGAGCGGACAGTACTGCACGAGGCAGTGGAGACCACCCATGTGGACTTACTAAAGAAGATTCTCAGCACAGATGTCGACGTCGACGCAGAGGATTCTCGGGGGCGAACTCCGCTCCTGATAGCCCTAGAACATGGACATTTTGACGCTGTGAGATTACTGTGGAGCCCTTCTGATAAGAAGTGGACAGTTAAGTGGAAAGAGGCCGCATGGAGGAAGGGATTCGTAGAGGCCTCTTCTGGTGGGCACGACGATATCGTGCCAGGGATCTTGAGCACCCTTGTGGGGCACTTGGCAGACGGTGGCCCCAACCTCTCGGCGACGATATCTCGAGCGTTGAGCAGAGCTGCTTCAAACAATCATGAAACAACTGTCAAGAAAATCCTGCACATGGGACGCGCGATGGATCTCGAAAAGAATTACTCAAAACGCCTCAAGGAAGCATCACGCAATGGTATGGAGGGGATCAAGCAGCTTGAACAACCGGAGGTGGATGGAAAAGGGAAGACCAAGGGGAATGCCCTTGCAGATGCTGCTCGAAAGAATGACAGTGCAACGGTATTGCGACTTCTAGAAAAAGGTGCGGACATAAATTACAGCTCCGGAATAGTATACAATGCTTTAGGCGCTGCTGCTAGATATGGAGAACTGTCAATGATACACCTCTTACTGGACAATGGTGCCGATGTCAATGCTCCAGGTGGTTATTACGGCGATGCACTGCAGATAGCATTATCAGCAGGTCATGATCAAGTTGTGCAAGTATTACTAGACAGAGGGGCTGATATCAAGTTTGATGGTAAAAATAACAACGCGCTAGGCATAGCGTCATCAAAAGGTTATGATCAAGTGGTACAGATACTGCTAGATAAGGGTGCGGATGTCAACGCTTATGATGGCAACGCGCTGCAGGTAGCATCATTAGGAGGTCATGATCAAGTGGTACAGATACTGCTAGACAAGGGTGCGAATATCAACGCTCAAGGTGGAACATATGGCAATGCGTTATATGCGGCATTATTAGGAGGTTACGATCAAGTGGTACAGATACTGCTAGACAAGGGTGCGGATGTCAACGCTCAAGATGAAACATATGGCAATGCGTTACACGAGGCATCATCCGGAGGTCGTAGTACATTGGTACAAATACTGCTGGATAAGGGTGCGGACGTCAACGCTGAAGGTGGATGTCATGGTAACGCACTGCAGGCAGCATTATCAGGACGTCATGATCGAATCGTGCAGATGTTGCTGGACAGAGGAGCCATTAGTTTTGACACTTAAGTTAGAGGCCACGGCAGTATTCTGTCTACACCGTCAGAAAGGGTCTATGATCAAGTGATGCACGTTGATGGATCTGGCCAGGACTAGAATTTGCTAGCTTAATGAAGAAAATCCTTACCACGAGCCCGTTTAAGATTCTACCAAGCATTCCTATATCGCAGCAAAACATACAAGTAATGAGAGTTCAGGTCCAGCCCGGCAACACGATGCTAGCAGCTCGTTTGCCACCACACCCGGCGATCCAACGGATTATCGGCTTCAACCATTGCAGCCTCTGCTTATCCACATAGCCAGGTCCGACATTTGAGCGCCCGGACCGGAGTCCGCCAATTCGGCAATCAGAGACGCACCCGTTATGCGTTTGCTGCTTCCCGGCCCACGGCGTCTCTGCAACTCGCGCGAGAGGGAAGGTAGCAAACTTTTGTTGTTGTAAGTGAGTGCGGTTGTAACTTTGCCGACTTCTCGATGGCTTGTGGAGTCTCGGTGCTACTTGATACGCTTTGTGAGGGCATGGTTGTATGGTTTTGGCGATGTAATTTTTTTTCTTTCTTAGAGTACGTAATAGAAAGTTATATATAAAAGAAACTACTTATTTTCTATTTCGGTTAATTTTAATGAGGATCCCACATAAAATAACGGTCAATGTAGCGGTTTCCTATTAGCGTGTGCAGAAAACGTTGGAATACTTGGCACTGAGATTCTCACACACACCCCACCAAAAGTAGTACTGAATAGATGAATCTTCTCCCATATCGCATTCTACCACCTTCCTCATCATATTTGAAGCTCCTGTATATCTCGCTTAGCCGATCCTTGGTGTTTTGCCTTAGTGTTTCGAAATGCCTCCCCCCCCCCACTACCGACCTCCCCTCCGGCTAGACAGTCCAAGAGGCCTAAGAAGGCGTCCTCCCGTGCCTAAGCGATTGCTGAGGATAGCCAGCCGGGCCCTAGTAACAGTCAGCCAAGCGCAGCTACCCCCGCTCCCAGACCTGAAGGCCTTTATACCAAAGCCGCCTGTGAACGTGCGGCTCTGGAAGACAATTGGCTAAGCGAGATATACAGGAGCTTCAAATATGATGAGGAAGGTGGTAGAATGCGATATGGGAGAAGATTCAGCTATTCAGTACTACTTTTGGTCGGGTGTGTGTGAGAATCTCAGTGCCAAGTATTCCAACGTTTTCTGCACACGCTAATACTCCGGAAAAAAAGGTTTTTCCGAACCACCACTACCACCAACCCTTCCGAAGAGAGTCTGAGTACTGAGACTAACCGGGAGCATCCCGTAGAGTATAAGGTAGGTGCGCAACAATCCTCACCGCTGCGTCCGCCGCGCTTTCCATATGTCGTCTCTAGAAACAGCATGAAACGCCCTTTATGATGGAAACTAACGCGTCGACCACCCAAACCGGCGTCCGCAATTCAGGATACATCTCCTTGGATCGCGCGCTTCCTGTCAGTGCAGCCTGTCAAGCCTGTAGATCGAAACACCAAAGATGTGATGGACTGCTGCCGATCTGCCTCCGTTGCAAAAAGGGGAACAGGTCATGCAGCTATGCACCCTCTCGTCGTGGCCGATCAGTCGCGCATTTGCATAGTGGAAAAGCGAATGTCTCTGAGGTCAGTACACCGGCGTCAGGCAACATGGTAGAGGGTCTTAACGTGCGCTTAAGTCGTCAGTGCTGTTCCCTTACCACCCATGCGGTCGTCACTGAGCTCGTACTAATATCCTTGAGCAGCTTTGCGATCGCCGGCGCCTGAATATATGGGCGACGGCGCTGGGATACAGCCGAAGTTTGCAACCGATTTCGCTCCTGCAATGGATTTAGGAGCAGATGTTGAGATGCCCAATCCCCGTTTCGAGGATCTGGCCGTCATATCCTTCCAGCCACAAGTCTACAAGAGTTCCAGCCTTGAAGAGCGGCCATCTATCGACACCGTTTACACCTCAAATTTTTTTTCTTCCTTCTGGCCTTCCCATCCCTTCTTACCCTCCAGTAGACACATCGAAGATTATCTGAGGGGTAGCGAAGGAACGAGCCTGATCCATGCCATCAATTACATTGGGTCCCTCTATGCTTGCGCAGGGAACAGTCAACTACAAACCATGACTTTCCCGCAAAAACTGCATGAATATCCGCAGAATATTTTCGCTGTGCAGTCGCTCATTCTTCTAGCAATATCATCGCACATGTTCGACAATCCTACACAAGCCCAAGCGTTCCTGCATACAGCCATTGAAATAGCACTTGCTATCCGATTACATAGACAAGACTTCGATACTCGCCTTGGAAAAGGAAGTTGTGCAATGGCAGAAAGTTGGCGTCGTACGTGGTGGGAGCTTTATATCCTCGATATAATGTTTGCGGGCTTGAACCAGACGAGCAATATGTGGCTGAAGGATGTAGAATCAGATGTGCTGCTACCGTGCGAGGAAGCAATATATCACAACAGTAATGCATGTACATCTGATGTTCCCCTTGTGTCTCCCTGCTGACCTTGGGTTTTTAGGCCCACCCTGGGGCCAGAAGTTTGGCGGAGTTTAATTGTCGCTTTTTCGCTGAAGAGGAGATTGAATACTCATCATTTTCCTACCGCATTGCTGCTGCTCGAGCCCTGAGTGGTATCATATCTGTCTCCATTGCCCCATCGTTGCAGGCACCACCGTCGTACACAGAAGCGGAGCTGGTACTGGAGAATCTAGTCCTGCATCTTCCGAAGCATATGCAAAGCTTCGTGAATATAGATGGGTCGATCAACGAAATCCTCTTTCAGACTCATATGATGATCCACGCGTAGGCGTTCCATCCCATGGTTCCTCATTCAAAGCTAATAGCTTTGCAGCAGCAACATATACCTGCACAGACCGCGATCGATTCTAGCCGCCTCCGGGCTCATCCATCAAATTACTTGCGCCCCAAATGCTGCAACCTGGCACTCAGAGTCCATTCTGCACCACACGAAGAAAACCGTGGATGCAGCCGATGGGATCTGCCAAATGATCAGCGCACCGCCTTCATTGTTTTCGCGAACGCCTTTCTTTGTCTGCGCTGTGGCTTTGCAGGCTATCGTTCATCTAAGCGCTTATGGCATAGCAGGGTGGAGTCAAAAACGGCCGCTCATGCAGCAGCAAATCCAGATGAGCATAGGAGCGCTCAAAAAGCTGAGCGAAATATGGGAAGTGGCCAGCATCGTCTTGAGCCAAATAAAGTGTGTGGCAAGAGCGGTCCTTGATCCTCCACGGAACGTGAGGTCCCCGGATGACAGACGAGACACTACTTCGGCTCACCATAGCTTGAAAGAAGCCGGCATTGCAGAAACGCTTCCAGCCAACTTCGAGGATCTCGTGCAAGGGAACGATGAATCTTGGTTTAATGATTTCCTGGCCCAGAATTAGTTGCATGGACTCTTGCGATTCTCCCTGCCTATGATGTTGATAAGGTCTTCCTGATTCGATACGGCAAAAGCGAAGCTGGTGGCGCTGAATAGGACCGATCCACACTCGCTTGAGGCGAATTCTAGCCATTTAATACTGTATTTTGGGCGGGCTTACAATAACAGCAACGGGATAGGTTCCTGGTCTAAACCTATTCCGGTAGTCGGCGAGTCGGAGATTGTCGGGCACAGCGACCTACTTTACCTTAGGCGAACCTCCCGTCTATTTCAGCCGCTTTGCTGACATGTGGAAGCCTTACCTTTCCAGGCAATCGCCAACTCTTCAATTCTGTTGTCTGTTGCCGTTTCCGTGGTGCATTGTTGCTTCCTCTCCTTCCACGCCTCCGCTCACCGGGACTCCCAAGTGACACATTTGCGCTAGAACGTCTCCGATATTCTGTCACCTCATGTGCTCATAAATGCGAGAACTTCCGCCACATTCTGCAAGGTCTGCTGATACTCCCAGCACTTATCCAACAGCCATGTCCGAGTCCGAAAGTTCTACCCACGACCTGGAGCGTGGTGCGGCTTCAGAATCCCTCTACAACTCGACCATCAAGAATCTCTCTTGGCACGATATCTCCGTCACGGTCAGTGACAGAAAGACAAAAGCACCTAAACAGCTGCTGGACAATGTGAATGGTGAGGTTAAAGCTGGTAAGAAATGACCTCAAACATTCCATTGCATGCGTGCACACCTCGACTAATGAAATGAAGGAGAGATCCTTGCTCTCATGGGACCCTCGGGCTCCGGCAAGACGACTCTCCTCAACACCCTAGCGCGCAGGAGCACCAGCTCAGGAAGCACTACCGGAACCGTTCTCACTAACGGGACGCATCTACCCCAGTCCGCCTTTCGCGAAATAAGCTCTTACGTCGAGCAAGAAGACGCTTTAATTGGCTCCCTTACCGTCCGCGAAACTGTCGATTTCTCCGCCCGCCTCTCCCTTGCTGGCGTAGTCACTACACGCGAACGCCTAGCCCGCGTCGATGATCTTCTCATAGCGTTCGGCCTGACTGATCAAGCTCACACCTTGATCGGTACTCCGCTGCGCAAGGGAATCAGTGGAGGACAAAAGCGCCGAGCCAGCGTTGCCGCACAAATCATCACAGAGCCAAAGATTATGTTCCTCGACGAGCCAACTAGTGGACTCGACTCCTCTGCCAGCTACGAGATCATATCCCACCTGCGCAGTGTAGGCCGACGGTATAATCTCTTGATCGTAGCGAGCATTCATCAACCGTCCACCTCAACATTCAGGCTTTTCGATAAGTTGCTGCTGCTTTCGCAGGGGAAAACGTGTTATCTTGGACCGTTGTCAGACGTTACTTCTTACTTTGAGTCCGCCGGATTCCCGGTACCTCCACAAACCAACCCGGCCGAACACCTTCTGGACATTACGAACAGTGACTTTGCCCTTAATCGAGAACAGGCGCAGAGGGATTTGGATAGTATACACGCAACCTGGAAACAGCAGCAACACACCGTTTCTTTCACGTCGAAGGAGGGGATAGATCAACCCGCTATAGCGATACTCGAAAATCACTCCCGTCGTCCAGACATCTTCACTATAATCTCAGCCCTCCTCTTGAGAATGTTTATCAAGAGCTACCGCGACGTCGTAGTCTATGGCATCCGCATCGCCATGTACATGGGCCTCGCTATCATGATGGGCACAGTTTGGCTCCGACTTCCTACCACGCAGGACTCCATCCAACCCTTCATCAACGCCATCTTCTTTGGTTCGGCCTTCATGTCCTTTATGGCTGTAGCCTACGTCCCCGCTTTCCTCGAAGATCGCGCTACTTTCGTCAAAGACCGTGCCAACGGCCTCTATGGCGCCTTACCCTTCCTAATAGCAAATTTTATCATCGGACTTCCTTACCTCTTCCTCATAGCCGTCATCTTCTCCGTAATCGCGTACTGGCTTACCAATTTCCGCCCCAGCGGTGAGGCCTTCATGTTGTGGATCATGTGGCTCTTTTTGGACCTGTTAGCAGCCGAATCCCTTGTCGTGCTGGTATCTTCACTCTTCCCTGTTTTCGTAGTGGCGCTCGCCATCGTAGCTTTTGCGAACGGTCTCTGGATGAGTGTGGGCGGCTTCTTGGTGAGCCCGACTATTCTGAATGTCTTTTGGAAGTATGTGTTCCACTATATCGATTATCAGGTAAGCCCACCTCCATTCGCCCAACGTTCTTGTAACTATTGGCCCGCTTGCTAACCATAGTCACTGGCTACTAGACCTACGTCTTTCAAGGCATGATGGTTAACGAATTCTCTCAGCGCACCTATACGTGCGGCTCCGGCTGTCAATGCATGTACAACACTCATCTTGCGCCGCAGTGCCAGATTGCGGGAGCTGGGGTGTTGGAGACTTACGGCTACGCGACGGGCAGGACAGGAAAGTGGGTTGGTATTTTAATCGGGATCATTGTTGGATACAGAGTGCTAGGGTTATTGGCGTTGCATTTCCGGCAATGAGAACTACGTAGGTGGTTCAGCGACGGCACCAACGGTGATACGCAGAAGGGACTTGGTGGAAACAGAATTTTAAGAGGAACTTGAGGGGACATTCTCGATGTATGGCAGCCTGGAACATTAAAGTACTTGAATTAGACGCCTAGCTACGGTATGAAGCCCAAAATAGGTAGACATCGTTCATAAGCAGGGCCGCTTTAGTAAACGATATAATTGAAAGAAGTTCTTACTCCACTAAATAGGGATGTCTAAGGTTCTCACCCACAGATGCACCTTGTAGTCTTAGTGTCTTTCACACACACTACATATCTGACAGATTGATCTAGAATCACCTGCTCTTCGTCACACCGCCTCGGCCGAAACGGTGAACAAGCGACCTATAGCCAAACGCTCACCTATCTACAGTACTCACGAACATTTGTTCGTAGCAAGGAGCTGCAGCAGATACTCGTATCTACCCGGATACTTCAAACTATGCACTCTCTATAATAATCAGAAATCACACTCTATACTCCATGATTTTCTTTTTCTATCTATCTAATTCATTTTTGCGGATAGGCGAAGTATAAACATCCGGGTAGAGTATACTCCGGGTAGATACGAGTGGCTTCCACAGTGCACCAAACGAGGCCTAGAATCGGCCAAAGACGAAATGGCGCTCAACTGGAATCTATTGCATTGGCGAACATGCAGCTCGTCCGTGAAGCGGTTCGATGGCCTCGTCTGGCGATGCTACCTCGTGATAGGATACCGTTGGTTGAATAATGGGGAAAATCGGACACACGGCATCATGTTGGGTTCAGGTAAGGCAATGGGCGCCGCGTCTAGACCACACCTGCCGCCGCTCCCCCAGCCTTGACGGTGGAGGGGCCGGTGATCCCATCGGGGATCAGGCTGGGTCCCAGTGCCTTTTATTCGGCTGACCGCTGTGCGATCATACTTTGTGTTGTCAAGTGTATGGCGTGAAAATCCATTTCTCCCATCAAACAACATTCAAGACTCAAACTTCACGCGCGTGCCAGGCTGTTCCTTGTGATATTTCGAATACGATCATTCAATTGTGTGACTGTGAAAGCCAGCATGTGGCTAACGTACTGGAAAGATAAGCGAGAGGCCAGGGAGAAGGACAACGGTAAAGATGGCTGTCCTTACCCCAAATCTATTGAGTGCATCAGGAAAGAGGATTACCCTCTTCTCAAAGGTATGCCACCAACCGTGCCGTCTGTCTGGGAAACGCTCTAATGCTGTGTCGGTCCCAGAAACCACATATCTCGACCATGCGGGAACAACGCCCTATCCAAGGTCTCTTATGAAGGAATTCGAGAGGGATATGAACTCTCAACTCTTCGGCAATCCTCACTCAAATTCCCCTTCATCAATGCTCTCGACAGACAGCGTGGAATCAGCGAGACTTCGGGCACTCAATTTCTTTAAGGCGGACCCAGAACACTTCGACTTGATCTTCGTTGCAAATGCAACGGCAGCTATCAACTCTATCTTATTCTTTTATATAAATCAGTATATATCAAAGAATGATATAGGGCTGAGCTAAAAAACCTTGAATTTGTATATGCAGCTAATTATAAATTCGTTAGATCTACGCTCTTTGGTTAGATTGGCTAAGTCATCGCGGGTAAATAAATTAACGTCCGCAATCATCAAAAAATCTCTCACTCTACTTTTAACCCCTTAATAACTTTACTATTTTCTATTAAAATTTTAGATTTTTTTTTTAAATTATAGCTCGTAACTTGCGCTTTTTAATAACGTAAAAAATTTAAAATTTAGTCTTATAATAATTTAAAGATAAGGATCTTAAATATCGCTTATTAAAGTTTACTCGATAGCTCTAATTAAAAATAGATGCACATTATTTAATTTTAGAATAACTTTTTTATTTTCTATCAAAATTTTAAGATTTTTCTTTTAAATTATAGAACGTAACATAGGCTTTTAGATAAAAAAAAGAGTTATTAAATTTAATTCTATAAATATTTAAATATAAAGAATTCAAATATCGCTTATTAAAGTTCGCTCGACAGTTCTAATTAAAAGAAATAATTATGAATTTAATTCATAGGCCTTTACTCGTTAATAATAATAAAAAAATAATAGATCGATAAGATTTAAAAAATAATAGTTTAAATTCTTCGATATAGAAGTCTTTAGTAGTAATGAATAATTAGTATTACTATACTAGTTTGCCATATAAATTTGATGAAAGGTAGATACTTTGGTGTTGCGTCGGATTTATCGGATTGAAGATGGTGCAAATGGGGGTATGGCGCAAATGGGATCGCCCTCGTATTCAGCCTGCCATCCTTAGACGGCCACAGAAGGAGCTTTAGTCCCATGGGCGCTTTCCCCCTTCATACCATAGTTCACCATGGGAGAACTCCTCCACTCCAGATCATTGCGAACCGAAGGGACGGCCGCCCAATTTTTGCGCACCAGGTCCAAATATTTATCGTAGGACTCTCCTTCCACATTTTCGTATCCAGATCTGCGGTTGGGAGGCGCAAAAGAGTGATCATGGGCCAGCTCGACACTTTGGTTTCTCTTGCTACTGCCCCGGACCTTTCGATCGAAAAGGGGGCGGAACGTGGGGAGACAGGCACAGACGATCGCTACGTCCACTTCTACAACCGACCAGACGCAGGGCTCGACATCAGACCCTGGTACTATTTCAGCAACATCGCTGAAGCCGTTTGTGATAGGGAGATGGTGACGTACAACTCACGTCCGACAGTGAAATCGAGTACATCTTCGGGACACGGTAGATACTCACCACGCACACACTAGCCAAAGTCCCATCAGCACCCTTCAACCGTCGAGCAATTGGGTCTGATGCCGACTCACAAGCCACCGAGCATGAACATGCCAATCAGCTGCGCCCTCCTCTCCCTCGAAACCTGCAGTCTCCACAACATCGGCATCGGTATGCACAACGTCACGATATCAGTGACGGCGTTGAAAGAGCCGATAATGATATACGTCGTGTTTACGCGGATGCAAGTCGGATTCGGAACGGTGGGATCCCACGCAGCTCGAATGGGTCGACATTGGATTAGCAGCACGAAGAATTGGGCCGTGCAGTAGCAGACTACGAAGGCGCCGACGGTCCAGAGGATGATGAGTAGACGGGGGCTGGGGAAGATGCGTCTGTAGAGGACGAGGATGGAAATTTTGGCGAGGGCGATGGCGGGGTTGTAGAGGATTAGGTGTGCGAGGACGATCTGGTGAGATATGAAGCTTTAGTGTATGGACTACTGGTAGGTGAATGGTGTAAGTCGCACCTTTCCGAACGTCTGGGGGTGATATAAGAGAATTGCGTGTTTGCCTCCTCCGTAATGGACGCCTAGTCTTCTGTGAGCGTTTTGGGCGGATTGGGAGCGGGATTGGGAGCGAGATTACATAGCAGTCCAATAGCGACCTGCGCCGACGCAAGAATCTGTCAAGAAGGAAGGTCTAGTCAGCGTCCACAACAGACACTCGCTGGGAAAAACATGCTTGCAATTCAGTGGCCACGACGGACACCGAATGGAAATTTCACGCTCGACATCGGGGGCGAGAGGAATACCCATGCAGCAATGACGATGTAGTCATCGGCCTGAAGGCGCGCCGCCTTACACAAATGCCGAGAAACCAGCCTCAAGATGACTGCAATGGTAGCCAGGGGAAGACATATATAATGCGAAACCAAGATCTGACTCGATCGGTTATCGCTGGCGTGCGCGAGTTGGTTCTGAGCCTCGCTGGGGCTCGGGATCAGCGGGGATGGCATTTGGTATTGGTGCTTGCTTCAATTTCGCGAGAGCGAGATCGAACATACCAGGAGTCAAGGGCTATTCATATGTCCAGGAGGCGGGAAAGTCCTCCAATGACCTGCCCACCCAGGCGAAGGATCCAAAATGCGCGCTATCGAAGTTGGAATGAGATGGAATGGAATGGTATGCACACGGCACGCACATGGACTGTTGATATGCATACGTTTCATGCATGTAAGAAAAAATGCCGAATAGCAGGACTCTGCTTTCCTTTTCGCATGCGAGGTGGAGGCGTGGCTCGACGAATGTGGATCTCTCCGAGGGGCGCGGTGGAAAAGAGCTGCATTCTGGGGATATCAATCGAAGATGATGCTCCAATGGCTGAGAGATGCACCAGGGCGTGCGACTGGATTATTGACTACCATGGAGAACATAAGAAAGAACGCATGAAGGTGGTCATGCTCCGGTCTAAGTACAAGAAGCCACCCGGAGACTTTCCCTTGTTTCCATGTACAATTCTGGTGGGTTCAGGGGCGATTAGCCGAAAACCCCGCACGGATTCTTCTTCCTCTCACACCGTCGGCTCTGCTTGCTCTAACATACTTCATTATAACCTTTTCATCAAGAAAGCTACCGTCAGCTGACGAGAGAATGAGACTCGCTATTCTGAGTGTTGCAGATGCTCATTTATCTGCTCGTACCAATGGCGAAGTAGTCAATTGTGACGAAGCAGAAAGGCTTGGCCAAGGAACTAGAACTACGCCTTCACATAAGGCTTTGCTGCAGTGTTAGCCTTGACAAGAAGATTGAAACTCCGTTGGAACATGAGATGATACTGAAAGTAAGCAGTTGAGCACCTTTCTCACTCCGCCGACGATAGCAAGATGCTCGGTCTACTCACCAAATAACAACGACAGCGACAGTGACAGTGACAGCGAGGACGTGAATGTAGTATGCGTGTATGCCGTGGTGATGTGTGTTGGGGGCCAGCGGTTAGTCAGGGTGAGTGTGCGAGGGTGACTGTCCGGAGTCAAGTCGTGTTCAGTCTATCGGAGTCTTGGAAATGACATGTCAAAATTACCAGTTGAACCGTTGGTTTTGAAGTCAAAACAACACCAACTACTAATTACCAGACCTCAAACCGCATCAGCAACCTCTAGAAATCGATTATTTGACTGATAGAGGAGTAGTCAATTGGTGCAGCATTGCCAGCCCTGAAAGGCGGTGATTTCGATGTTCGAGGTAGTTTGGGATTCAATGGTGAGGTAGATTCGGGCAAACATGTGGTGCAGTGGCTTAACGCTTGAATTGTGGCCAAATCTGGGGCAGCGAGGGAAGGGCAGGAGTTATGGAGCCAACTTGGTTGGATTTGTGCAAAAGAAGCTAAATTCATTGCCTCTCAAATGGCCGATTCGTGACTAACGGCCGGCAATTCGGAATCCAAAACGGGTACGTGCAAACATACGAGTGCTTGGGTTGAGTTGGTATTGTTTTTGCAAAGTCTTCGGCTTTGATGACAATCGGGCGTGAAAAGCCCCACGCTGCAGGCAGACCTTTCACTGGGGGAAATATGCATCTTTCGGCATGATTGCTTGATATCCATTCCGCAGTAAGGCTGCGTCTTGAGCGTCACATGAGCCCATCCGAAGGATCCTTCCTGTATGCAGGGGGTGGGGTAAGGCTATCAATCTGACGAACCTGGCAGCGCTGTTAAGACGTTGTTCAGAAACTTGACTATCACAAGACGCGTGACCATTGCGATCATTTCGAGAGAGAAGGAGTTGTTGAGAAATAATATTCTTTTTTATTCTTCGGCTCGGTCCCAGTCTTTCCCATCTGCAGCTGCGTCACGAGCAAACAAATGAGCCGAACCATATATGCGGTGTAGTCATCCAACTTGGCACAGTCACCCATATGTCCGGACCTCTGATATCGAGTCCTCAGGTGTTTTAGCAGCGAGGAACAGTGCAATGGGTAGAACTCTCTTGGCGAAAGCGTGCAGTTGTCCCGGGCAGTACTAGCAAAACTTTCCAAGGTTGGTATTGATCCCTTGACGCTGCAAGTCGGCTGTGCCATCTGCTCCAACGTCCCTTTGGGACCGATTCAAAAAGTATGGTTCTTAGGGCGATATCATATGGTTCGGCTTTGAAGTCAAACACGTCGTCACCGAACCTGCAGAAACGGAGGAGGGTCTACCCCCTTGTTGCGGTATGCGTAGCGCTGTTTTATCTCGATTCAAGTGTAGTTCAATCGTATACCATAGTGTTCGTAATCAAATTCCTCTAGACACATCAGCATCTCTGCCCAACCATCTTCAGACCACAAGTGGCTCTGTTCTTCAGACTGCTTATCCTTCTGCCCCTCACCTAACCTAGTATTCATGTCCTTCTCCTTCTCCTCCTCCTCACTCTTTCCCTCCAACACCCTCCCCTCCCTCCCTCTCCACACTTCCCGTAGTCCCTTGTGCGGCACCCAACACACCCTCATCCCCGCCCTCCTCCCCGCCTCGACCCCCGCCACACTATCCTCAAAAACCAAACACTCCTCCGGCCTCACCTCCCTCTCCCCAAGCCCCAAGTGAGCGTTAATCCTACCAAGCGCCAACAAAAACACATCCGGCATCGGCTTCTTCCTCGCCTCACTCATCGCCGCGTCATCGCCGAAGACGCGACATTCCTGGGGGAAAGCAGAGTTGATGCTGGGCAGGTGGGATGTTTTTATCCTGAAGGTTTTGCTCGTGGCGGAGGAGGCGATGGCCATGTGGACTGCTGGATCGGTCTTGGAAGAGAGGTTGGAGAGAAGTTGAGGGACGCTGGGGAGCGGGGTGCAGGTCTTGAAGAGCTCGTACTGGGCGCTGACTTTGGCGGTCCATTCGTCATACGTGATGGGCAATTGGGCCCAGTCGAGGAGCTGGAGCATGCCCTGGGTTTCTGCTGTTAGCTCGGATGTTCGACGAGAAGGCGGAGGCGGGGGTGAAGGATACCTCGCGGCCTCTGCTCTGCTGCCTCGCTTTGATGCTCCATGGTAAGTCGGGCTTGCCGTACGAGTGGAGGATGTTGTTGTAGATGTCGGTGTAGACGTCTTCCGAATTGATTAGTAGGCCGTCTACGTCGAAGATGCAGGCGCGGACCGGTGGGAAGGTGGCATTGTTGGTTTGGACCTCAGGCATGGCCGATGTGAGGTGCTAGGTTTGGGAATCGCAGTCTGCAATGCCTAATACGCGAGGGAACCACAGGTCGGACGTGACATCCGTTGAGGAGCTATGCATTCGAATATATATTTCAGAGACTATTATGACTGTAGTGCTAAATGCTACGACCTGACCCAGTTGCCCCTCCTCACTTGACTATAATTTTTCCCCTTCCACCACACCCGTTGTTTATTCTTCCACCTCCTCCTCTTCTTCCTCCTCTTCCTCGAGCTCCTCTTCCCCATCCTCTTCATCAGCGTCCATGCCCGCTGTTGCTTGCTCGTTCTCAGAATCAATGCTACCAACACTTTTCAAGTCTCGTTTGAGGTAATGGGCGCGAAACATCTTACACAACGTCGTCATATCATCATAGACCACCTGTCGTTGGTATGACCCGGGTATGTAGATAGTATTGGCGATATTGAACGTCAGCGAGGAGAGGATATTGCGGGCATCCCAGTCATCGTTGGGAGGTGACACTGGAAGCCGGGATTTGTATTGCCTTATGTATGTCTGTTTGCTAAGACAGTGCCGAGGTACCCTCCAATTGCCAGTGGCGTACTCGTTGTGACCATGGAAAGAGCGGGCATCGAACACAAATGCATCCCCCGTTCTCCGATCTAAAGCCGTGTTGCCTCAGACTATTAGACAAAAGATCATCAACTCGGGTGGGAGTCATCGCTTACCATCCCAGCAGTCACCGTGAATTAAGGCAGGGTTTGAGAAACCGTCCCCCCGACTACAGCGGCAGAAGAAGCCGAGGAACAACTTTCTCTAGCGTGAGCCTGCACACAACGTCGAATTCAGGCCACTGAAGAATTGGCTTTGCCAAATTCATCACATGCCCGGGGTGTCCGGTATAGAGAGCATACCATGAGTCTTCCCAAGTGTCGACCGCTTGAGCAACCCTGGCGTGACAGGTAGCAATGTGGAAGCCAAACTTTCCGGTGGGAGATACAGATTCCTTATGTAGATTGGCCAGGCCAGCTGCGAGCTTCATAGGACTTGCCGGCTGTGAGGGGATTAGTCTTGAGGCAATGACACGAGAAGAGAAACGGATTGCTTCAATCAGGGAGATAGGCAAATGGAAGGCTTCTGAAGACCCGCTGGAAAGCAATGGGTAGCAGGAAAAGGAAGCTAAAGGAATTTGTCTTGCTATGTGTATATCCAATCACTGCAAACCTCAAAGCACATAGTTGCTTACCAACATCACGAAATTCTGCAAGAAGATAGGTTTCGATCTTCTTGCGCATATTTTCCCCAAGCATAGGGTTCTGGCACGAAGCGAGCAGAAACAGTGTGAATCGTTTTCAGAGATTCAAATTCGCCTTCGCACATATGCTTCCCCGGGGCACCCATCGTAACAACCTGAAAGATTAGCATCAGCTGTTGCATATGCCGTCGTTGTGAGATGATTCAACCTTGAGGAAGTAGGTTCTCTCTTCTCCGGAGGATACCTCGACGATGACTTTGGCGGTCTTGCCCCACGTCGACATGGCATAATTCTGCGCATGTACTATTTTAGTTCCAGGTACAGGAAAAGCTGACAATCTTTAGTATCGTCAACGCTATACTTGACAATCCAACTCGCAGGCTCTCATGCTCTCATCAACATCGTAGTTTCCACGGGGCTGAGCGGGCTGTATAGGCTCCGAGGGCGTCTGTTCAGCCTCTCGCTGGGCTTCACTGAGTTTGATGTTAGAGACGGACTCGGTGACCTCCATACCAGACATCACCATCGTAGAAGCCATAGCTATAGCTAGAAAAGACCAAACCTTGACAGCAATGATAGTCAAAGGTATGAGGCTCTGACGGGGTAGGTGCCAGGCTGCGTCGACGATTTAGGAAGGATCGGCCTTGCCTATCTCTGTGAAGCCTATTCTCGTCCTGCATATTGACTTGACCATCATCCCGGGACTCTTTTGGGGAAGATGCAACTTTCCATAGGCCTCTGGAAGTAAAAGGCTACCGTTGATTGCCCATCACCACTACTTTTCGTCATCATCTTATTTGGGGTGATTTCCGTCGGCGACAAGCGATCAGTCGGTTAGAATTTGTCCGTTTGACGGCCAGCAGTATGGTCAGTGCCCTCCAAACATCGTATCACCGTTTACCCAAGCTCCACTAACTCAACGCTCACGAAGTAGCTGCGCAAGATTGGTTTGCACTCTCATGGCGCTTACGATAGCGGCGGTCCCGCTTCCGGTGAACCTTCTGCTGGGCACGGGCTTGGCCTCGAAGGGGCACCATCCTCTAAATCAGATCCTCAATCGCGTGTTAGAGCACGATCTTCCGTGGGCTTTCCTGTCGAAGCCTCCCATCGCGCTGGTACAACACCGTTCCAGCGTAGAAGCGGAGGTGATATACTCCGCAGCCCATCCAACGCGACTTCTGTGTTTCCTAGCACAGAGAATGTGTTACAAGCAGGAAGCCAAATTTCTGACCCTCTGGGGCTTCACCTAGTCTACGGCAACTCTCATCCCAGTGGGGATATCATATTCGTACATGGGTTGGGAGGTTCGGCGAGAAAGACGTGGTCTTGGGATAGGAATGTGGACTACTTCTGGCCCGTGTGGCTGGCTGAAGAAGATCGATTGTCGTCTTACAGGATTTTCACGTATGGATACAACTCCAATTTCAAGGGCGCTGGGACCAACCTCAATATCATCGACTTTGCCAAAGACCTTCTGTTCCAGATGTTAGTCTTCTCCGATGGGCTCGGAGAGGATCGCCTACCTATTGGCCGGCAGCCCATCATATTTGTTGCGCATTCCATGGGAGGCTTGGTAGTCAAGAAGGCGTATGTGCTCGGAAAGCATGATGGCCAATATGCCCATATCGTTTCAAAAACACATGGGATCATGTTCCTTGCCACGCCACATAGAGGCGCACACTACGCGAAGATTCTTAACAACATTCTGTCGACAGCACCGCTTGGTGCACCGCCAAAGTCTTATGTTGAGGACCTGGACACACACTCACGAACTCTACAAGATATAAACGAACAATTCCGAACCTTGTGCGGCGACCTGTCCCTGGTGTCCTTCTTTGAGACCCTTAAGACAAGCTTTGGCATAACGAAGTCCCTTATCGTCGAGAAAGAGTCAGGAGTCTTGGGGTATCCTCAAGAAACATCAAATCCTCTGAATGCAGACCATCACACCATCTGCAAGTTCAAGAGCAGGGAGGATGGAAACTACATTAGTGTGAAGAGCATGCTCAAATTGTGGGCGTCGAAACTGTCTCAGCCGCGTGTTCAAAGTAAGTACCAAGAGCACAACTTTACTGTCATGTCTACCTCTCAAATTATCGTCAAGCCGAATGAACCTCTGTTAGCTGTCATCTGTATCTGGCAGCTTTTTCCCGTGTATTTTCCATTTAAAGGAGCAATTTTTGCAAGACCAACTACCACTCGTAGGAAGTACTCTTCGGTACGGTCCTCCTGGAGCTCTCATGCGACCTCCGTCCATGTCAACAGACATGGATCAAATCGGCTCGTTGACCGATTGGGGACATGTCGCTTTTATGCACCTGGGCGCTGAAGATGCGCCTGAGGGCGAAGTGGCTCTCAGAGAAGTCATACTCGACGGTCCTTGTTCATTTAACGGCGGGTTTACAAACAAGTCTGCTAAGTGTGCTCCGTCGTGGTCTGATGTTCTCGCCAGGTTTGATCCTTTTTTGGGAGGACGAACTTATTGGAAGCAGCTCCCACTGAACTGTTCCCTGACATGGCACTCAGCCCAACTTCTATCAATATTGACTATCTGAAGCACAATCTCTCAAGCCTGCCTTTCACATCTTTTAATTGACTGCCACCGAGCCACCCACATCAATAGATCGACCTTACCTTATCGCTCTCATGCAAGACCTTCATTCTCTCTTCCCTATATCTTGATCATCATATTCAGTCGAGTGCTCCCCAAGTGATGTTTAAGCTGACTTCACGGAAGGGCCGACGGCCCATGCACGTAGGACCAGCAGCACATTTGGCCTGTTCAAGAGCATAGAAGCCATAATGGGTGTACGAGAACGCGCCGAGGAAGAATTCAAGACCTTCCGCAGTAAGGCAATGAGCGGAACTTGCCAATGGATTACGCGCAAACAAGGCTTCTTGGAATGGATTGAAGGACGTGAGGCATCTCAGAGCCCCAGCATCTTTTGGCTCATCGGCCTTCCTGCTATGGGCAAAACAATACTTGCCAGTTATGTCATAGACTACCTTCTACTCCATGGTGCTAGTAAAGACTGTCAATATCACTTTTTCTCTGCCGGCCATCAAAACAAACGGACAGCAGCGTATTGTCTTCGCTCCATCGCCTCCCAGCTTGCATTCGCAAACGAAGAATTCAGAGAGAGACTGTTCACTTTAAGCGAAGAAACGGGCATTTCGTTCAGCTCACAAGACCAAAATCTTGGCGTCATATGGGAGAAAATATTCGAAGGAATAATCTTCAAAATGGAGGTAGAGCCTTTGTGTTGGGTGTTGGACGCCTTTGATGAGGCGGACGTGCCGTCAACGCTGATCAGCAGCCTTATGAAAATTCGTTCATTGACACCAATCAGAATATTCATTACCAGCAGACCAATAAGGGTACCATCTGGACCTGCGACATGTGGATCCTCGATCAATACCTGCTTCCTCTCTGAAGATGACACAGGTGGTGACATTCAAGCATATGTTCGCAACGCCGTCCGCGAAGCCTTACCGGACGATGAACAACAAATCCGGGACGACATCATAGAGCAGGTCCTGTCAAAAGCCGGAGGCTCCTTTCTCTGGGTTAAATTGGCCCTTGAGACATTGCATGACAATTGGCATACGCAGGATGACATCCGTAAAGTCTTGACTGAAATGCCAAAGGGAATGGGACACCTGTACATTCGAATGCTAGAAATTATCAAGACCCAGTCTCCTAGGTTGCAGCTTATGGCAAAGAGGATATTGACATGGACTGCCTGCTGCTGGAGGCCTCTTGGCATCGCTGAATTGCAGACTGCTTTGGAACCTGAGTTCTCAGGATTTGTAAGATTGCAGGAGACAATCGTTCAAATATGTGGTAATTTCATCTCCATGGACAATGACAAGGTGTGCTTGATACATACGACAGCCCGCCAATTTCTCCTAAATGGCTGGGATGGCGCACCGGCGTTCATCGACTCTGGGCATGGCCACGAGCACATTGCAACCGTCTGCTTGAAACATCTCTGTGACGAGAAATGGAAACGCATTTTCAAGACCGTCGAGACCTCCACCATTACAGCCACAGGGACGGCACCCCAAAAGAATCGGCTACTGCTTGCCGAGAACAGAAACCCGTTCCTCGGCTACTCAGTATGCTATTACGCTTACCATGTTTCTAAGTCAACCCTGGATTCGGAGCAATTACCAGCGGTCCTGAAGAACTTCTTTGTAAGATACTGCCTTTCCTGGATAGAGGCCATTGCATTATCAAGAAATCTTAGATATCTCACGAGGTCGGCTCAATATTTGAAGGCCTACGCAAAGAGGAGATCGCGCAGACCAACCCTCAATGATGTTGACTCTCCCTTGACTTTAAAAGATTCTGACAGCGATGACTCAAGAAGCATACATCTATGGGCAATCGACTTCATTCGTATAGTAGGAAAGTTCGGACCTAATTTGATTCAGAACCCATCATCAGTGTACCGACTTATTCCTCCATTTTGCCCTCGTGCCTCAATGATAGGCACCGTATATGGCCCACAGGAAGGATCGATCTCTGTGACTGGACTGCCTTCGGAAGGGTGGGATGATTGCCTCGCAAGTGTGAGCGTCGGGAAGGAGGAAGCGGCATCTAAAGTCCTTGCGACGGATGCATTCTTTCTGACATTGGTCAGTAGCAGCGGGACTGTAGTTGTATGGTATGCCGAGACCTGCGAAGAGGCTCGAAGGATCCGACATGGGGAGTACATCTCATTCATGGAAATGAGTCGGTCTCAGAGCCTTCTGGCGACGGCAGGCAGCGAAAGCTATCGAATATGGGATATCTCATCTGGCAGACAGCTGTACCAGCTTGAGAAAACGTCTCGGGCCCTCACCATGGCAATAGCTTTTGGCAGCGCTGGGTCCGAACTGATTGTCGGCCTTGATGATTGCTCAGTAACGTGCTATGATCTCGAAGCATCACGACAGAAATGGCAATTTACTTTACCTACTTATGGGGATTATGGTGGTTGTCCCCTCATTATGACCATCAGCCCAGACTTGACCAAGCTTGCAGTGGCCTGGAGGGGGAAGCTCCCCGTGGTGTGGGACGTGTTCGGGACCGAGTCTCAACGGCCCTTACGATGCCGAGTTCGGAGCAGCACAGACGCGCTGTCTTCTCCCTTGACGATGCAATGGCAAGCCGACGCAAACTCGATCCTCATTCTTTGTCACGATACGAAACTCATCGAGTGGCACATTTACGATGAGGAGCAGCACGAGTTCGATCATGTCAAGCCTCATGAGATGACTATGAGCCAGGACGGTAATTTTCTGCTCACAAGTAACCATATGGGCACAATCAGCGTCTACGCTTTCCCAAGACTTAGTCTCATTTACCAACTGGTCAATGAGAACGAGTTCATCGAAAATCTAGCCTTCAGTCCCGACGGTCAGCGCTTCTATGACATACGTGGTTCCATCTGCAATGTATGGGAGCCCGACGCCCTTGTAAGACCTGATGACTATGAACTCGAAGATCGAGGAAGCTCCATAGCGACTGAGCCCGTGATAGCACATGATGAAAGCAGCCAGACTCATGTCACGGCATTCGCCTATGGCTCTGTAGATAAATTCTACTGCGCTGGCCGTGAGGACGGCACTGTCTGCATTCATGACGCCATTGATGGCAAGAAAGTGCGTAAAGTCTCCGCTCATTCATCTCACAGCTCGATCATAATACTTGCTTGGTCCCCCTCCGGCAAATACATAATATCCGGGGATGACTCCGGCCGGATTGTCGCAAAAAGGGTTGAATTGAAAGGAAGTAATGCATTCGGCGTTTTTCCAGTCTTCGACTTTCGAATAGATGAGCCAGTGCAGCAGTTCTTACTGAATGATTCCGAAAAACTGCTTCTCATTTCGACATCCTCTAGTGACAGATTATGCGATCTCAAGTCAAAAAAAGAGTTGTGCTATCGAAGATGGAGCTCAAGCCAAGGCAGGAGATGGATCCAGCACCCCTTCAACCGTGAGCTCCTTATATGGATTGATCCGTCCGTGGTTCATACCTATAGTTGGAAGGTACTGGGGCATGCTGATCCGGTGGAAATTCCGCCAGTGGAGCCCGTCCCACCAAACCCCACCGCATCCCACGGCAAAGTCGTTTATTGGGTCGCCTTGACCAACAACAAACAGTACATCGTCTACCTATCTGGCGCGGGCCATACAGACACGCAGTTATCAAGCGGCCTGCATCTCGAATTTCTCTCTACTTCTGACCTCCAGGTTCAGCATCCGCACTCACTGACTAGTGATTGTATGACCGACCTCACGGCTCAAATCAAACGTTTGATAGGCACCTATCAAGATCGAATCGTCTTCCTTGATCACGACTATTGGCTCTGTACCTGGAGGATAGATGCTGGTCTTAACGATGTGAAGAGACATTTTTTTTTGCCGAAGGACTGGCTTAATCACAACACGCTGCATATGGCTACATTGAATGCACATGGAACTTTCTTTTGCCCGAAACACGGAGATGTAGCCATTGTGAGACACGGAATGCGGTTTTAGACACGCACGAGTCACAGGAGGATGGCTCAAGTCCCGTCTTAAAGAGGTGTCGCGTTTGGCCGTCCTCGAGTAAATGTACCCTCCCAGATGCAGTGTCCTGATTGTTCTATCGATACTGCCGTCACAGAGGAAGACACTGTTGATCAGAGCAAATACTAAGCAGCCCGATACTTTCGAACAATGAGACGAGGCTCAGATACATAGTTTAACAGACAAGCAATTTCATTCGATCTCACTTGGGGTCTGTTTGGAGAGACCTGCAAAGAGAAACTTCATTCGGATCACGTCGTGACTAGCTTCTGGCATTATACGACTATACTTCTCACGCACCATACAGCGTGTACGTGCCTTCCTCCGGCGAGCTAAGGCCTTCCCAATGTTCAACACCTTCACCACCAATGCTCCCGCCCTCCTTTCTTCTTCTCACCGTCAACTCATGTTCTGCTTGCTCCTCCCTTTTCTCCCTTCTTTGCCTGAAGAACTTCCTTCACAAAACCGGCAGCCTAATCCGATTTCAGTAATAAAAACATCCACAGCCATGGCGCAGATGGTTACAGTTGCGGAGGTGTTCGCGTTGGATCTGGACGCGGCGCGGGACAGCCCGACCAGCCCGGAAGTTAGACCCGGAAGTTGTACCCGGATGTGAGGGGGGTGTCAGTGTATCAAAGAGGGGTGTGCATGTACCTTAGCTGAGGGCTATGAGTTCCGGTAACCGTGCCTAAACGATATTGATGCGTGGGACCGCCTATTGACAGTTTCAAAGTAGCCAGGAGTGCGAAGAGCCAGCTGCTATGTGAGTCCAAGAAGTCAAAGCTTCAGTACGAACGGCCATTCTATATGTGTTTGGAATGAGAGCGGGTGGCATGCGGTTTCAATCCCTATTGTTCCAGAAACAGCAGATTCTGATCCCTGAATTAACCTCAAGGAGTACTTGCCGCGTCCACAAGAGGACACACAGTATCCGCGTCTTTTATTCTCCGCCTACCCACTACTACTTACAAGGCTGATCCCATTCAAGGGGTATACCAATTCTGCATGACAGCGATGATAGGCAATTCTACTAGAATTAGACTAATAATTGGCCAAGGTCGAAGGATCTTCATTGTACAGCGATCCGGTGGATTGTTTATCCTCTGTTGCTTTCGCCGGTTTTCCCATAGACCCCTGCGGCTTCATTGGCCCCTGGGGACTCTAAAGCGAAAAATCGGTCAAACAAGAAGATGAAAACTGTGACTTCAAACATGAAGAAGGCTTCAGGGATATATTCGTCATAAGGAAGTTGCCAATGTCTTTACACGACCTGCGGGACTGAGCCTCCTACAGTCACTTCATAATTCCTCTGGACAACAATTTGAGCGTCACCGGGATCCTCAGTATGAGGAAGGGTCTCGGCGACCACGGTATTCGCTGGAATCGAGCCGCAAGCCCAGTCGATTCGCTCGCCGGCCAGATTGCGACTCTCGTATGCCCGATCGCCCGACCCTTCACCAAGCTTTTCGAATCCTCTGACCATGCTTCGTGACTGAGTTATAGCTCCAAGATCCATAGAGTAGCTGCGGTCCTTCTTCTGCGAAGATCGTTCCCTCGAGCTCTTGTATTCTCGAAAGAGCTGCGGGATCACCACAGGCAGACTCCCGCATATAATGGCGCACACTTCTTCAGCTACCGAGAGGATGAGAAATACCACCACACCGTCTAGATCATTATAATTAGTCAGTCTTTGTGTCGCAACGCAGAATGTGGTTGGGGACACGCTTACAACTGGGGTCACTCTGGTCGTCGGTGTCAACCTCCAATTCCACGATTCGGGCAAGTTCTAGAAGGCAAGCACTACGCGCGGTGACCGCCACGTTAGCTTCAAATACGTATCGCCTGGACGGTGTCCAGCTGGGGTGGAAGATACCTACAGTGCTCCGACTGAGAATATGGAAGCAAGACCGAGCTTCTTTTTCAATGATATTTGAAGCTTCGAGATGGCTGTGAGGGGTAGTAACAAGAGGGCAACGTCCGAGATGAGGCTAAATATCAGAGGCATGGCAACATGTGCAACCGTGGTAGCTTTGCACTGGCCCTTCATTGCGATTGGTGGTCCAACATGGTATCTTTGATAGTACCGTGTCCAATACCATTGAACCGGCCAGCACTGAAAGATGTAAAATCCTGTTGCCCCAAAGAACCACAGGATGACATAGACCATGTTGGCCCACCAGGCGACGCGCAGCCATTTCTGGTTGACCAAAAACAGGCGGCGGTAGAAGAAAAGAAGAGAGAGCTTGATGAAGGTGAAAGTGGGGCCCACGAACACCATACACAGCCAGACATGCTACAAGACCGAATACGTCAGAGCTGCCATCATGACCCGAGCATGGAAAGTGAGTTGACGAACCTTGAAGATGTTCGAGATATTTCGGGGCATATGCGGATCCTCGGCATTGATCCTCCATGAATGAAGTCCAAGTCCATAATGGGTTGCTTGAGATTTGTATCAGAACAAAGGCTTTTGCACACAATGAAAATGGACATACAGGCCAAGAGATTCCCGATGACAACATTCACGCAGACCTTAAACACGGTAAGTCAAGTGTTAACTCTTCCTCGTTTGACGATGACCACGAACCCCACTTAGAAGGACGAAGACGTCTTCAGGAAAGATACGCCCCCCTATCCTATAGTGTGCCCGGTAATGTGCGACAAGTCGTGCCACAACAGCAAGGTTGTTGAGCACAAGAAAGGTTACGAGAGTCCCATACAGCGCCGGTCGCCTGTCTCCGCCAAAGTCTGCAGAAGTCACCTGTGGAGTAGTCATAGTCATCAATCGCGTTTCATAAGGGTAAGAATAGTGCCTAGGTCCTACGAGGTTGCGCAGAGCAGGCTTTTAACAAAATGCTAACGGTGCCCAGCCTCATATCCAAAAAGAGTAAGGGTAGTAAGATCATGCTCGGTAGGAGAATTTCACGTCGATCGCATCCTTCTGGACCCTGGGCATGCCCTAGCGCCGCACAGCATGAGATGGGCCGGCATGGGTAGGTGTTGAGGCCTGCGATGGGCTGAGATGCGTCCCATTCGATTCGCTAAGAGGAGGTATGATGCCTTTCATGTCGGTTGACTAGTCTACCCGAAGGTGCACGAATAATTTGGTGCTGAAGAGGGGGCGGTTTTGGCACGCTATCCAGCCGAGGTGGTAGGTATCTGTAGAAGGATGCAACTGTATGCGGAGCTCAGAAGGCTCCTCAATCTACACCTCCAACACACCACCACTGCCGGTGCATACTAGAGAGTACTAATTGCTAGTCACCACTCAAGCAACCTTCCAACGGCAAAAAGTCGTCCTCGACGAGAAACAATGTCTGGTGCAATCGTTGTACCCCCCCATCTCCCCATCTTACAGTCTTACCAGTGCGAGTGACTAGTTGCCAAGGTTCACGCTCAGGTTGGACTCGGGCAAGGTATGTGTTACCGCCTTGGCATAGTCATTACTGTTGATCAGGGCGGTGCTGATTGTCAGTCACCACGGGGGCAGCTTTCCAGCGGCAAAAAGTCGTCCCTAAGATGAAACAAGTAGGTACTCGGGCGAACAATGGGGTACTTCGGATGAAATCTTTAGTCCAATAGCGAGCCGCCCCGGCGGTACGTCTCGAAAGCTAAATTGGCGCCGGCGGACACTAAGGTACACCGTATTCGTAAGCTTGTAAGCATTCTAAAAAGCACGGTCACCCGCGGCGTAAGGTACGGTATACGAGGATTACTATCCTCCGCTGAACAATGGCTGACGGACGAATATCTGACTACTAGAGCTATATCATTATTCGAGCGTTGAAAGACGCCTCTACAGCTAATCCAAGCAAAATTGCTTTAAAGCACAGCGACTCTGACGTGCAAGCAATATGCATGCATCAAGAAAATTGTCTTACACCCTTAATGAATCAAAGCAATCGGATGCGTTATCTGCGACTGCATGATTATCTTATGACGCTTCGATGACTTCAATTTCAGATTAGCCTCAGAGGCTGTCGGATCCGTTCTCCCCTGAACATTCAATAACACTTCGATTGCTTTGATTCCAGGTCAGCTTTAGAGGCATTGTCTAACGCTCGAATGATAAATTCACGACTTCAATGATGAGACACACAAGAATCAGCGTCTGCTCTGCCAAGGATCGCAATCCTACTACAAGTAAAGTACCTTAAGTAGTAAAATGCATCCTTCCGTCTTGGCAGGACTCATTTCTCTGCCCAACGAATTTTGATCGTTTCCTTGCCCTTCACGAGTAGCTGCTCCCTCTTCCACTTTGCTTTGTTTTCGACTTCCGTGACTGTGCCCACTGCCAGAAAGTTGGGAATTTGAAGCAACCTCCTGAAGGACCTCTAAATCCACCCACCCTCAGACATGGCAGACCTCGACCCGAAACGCATTCATGAGCTGAAAGCTGCAGAGTTACAAAGTCCAACCGAGTACAATGGAGCGGCCGAGGCTCGTGTGCGCCGCAAACTTGACTGGCACTTGATGCCGCTCTTCTTCGTCCTTTGTAAGTAGGATGCTTTTGCCGTCAAGTAACCTTCCTCCTGGGAGTGTAGCTCACGTCCCTCGTCTCTCTAGACATGCTTGCCTTTCTTGACCGCAGCAACATTGGCAACGCCGTCATAGCCGGAATGACACGCGATCTTCACTTGGTGGGAGATCGATATGAGTGGCTGTTGACAATCTTCTACATCACCTACGTTGTCTTCGAATTCTCCCTCCTTTTCTGGAAAATCTTTCCTCCTCACCGAGTAGCGGCAGTCGTCGTGTTCTGTTGGTGAGCAAGCCTTTCCCCCTCTTCCAGCTCAAAATCTATCACGGGCGAAAGCAGAATGTCTAATGTTGCATGGCCAGGGGCGTGATCGCGACTCTACAATCTGTGGTTCACAATTGGAGTGGGCTTATGGCTCTTCGGTTCTTCCTTGGTGCTTTTGAAGCGGCCTACGCGTAAGCACAGCTTTCGATACTCTCGTCAAAGACTTGATGCGCTCTCGGGCTGTTTGACTGACACTGGCGGCTAACTCCTAGGCCCGGTGTCATCTACCTATTGTCATTTTTCTATCTCAGGCATGAAGTCGGTTTCAGGTGTGGCATGTTCGCTTCAGCGGCTCCCCTCGCGTCCACATTCGCTGGGGCTCTGGCCTACGGCATCACGAGCGGTCACTCTTCGCTCAGTAACTGGAGGCTCCTCTTTCTAGTTGAGGGTCTTCCGACCATCCTTCTTGCCCCGATAGCCTTCTTCTTCATACCAGATTCGCCAGATAATGCGAGATTCCTCAACGCCGAGGAGAAGGCCATTGCTAAGTCTCGGGCTGTTCGACAAACGGGTACGAGCGATAGAATCGGAGGTGTGAACCTAAAGCAACTTGCTCAGACATTGTATGACGCGAAAGCGTGGTGCTATGCTGTACGTATCGAGGTGTCTCATTCCAAATATCTGTCTCGTCGCCGTTTGCACCATTTCAAGTAGAGCTGACCGATATTGAAGTTGATGTACTTTAGCGTCAACGTGAGCTATGCGAGCTTGCCAGTCTACCTTCCCACCATTCTGGCCAAGATGGGATACAGTGACATCAACGCCCAGGGCCTGTCAGCTCCGCCATACTTCACCGCATTCCTGTTCGCCAACATTACAACTTTCATTGCAGACAGGACACAGCAGAGGGGCTTGGTCCTCATAATCACGTCCCTGATAGGGGGCATTGGCTACATTGTCCTTGCAACAGTCACCACCGTCGGAGTCCGATACTTTGCCGTCTACTTGGCCGCTGCCGGCGTTTTCTCTACTATTCCTAACATTCTGGCATGGACACTCAGTACGTCTACAAAGGGCCTCCCGCCCCCGAACTTTCCCCCTTCGACTTTCCCCACAAGGCTGGGAGGTCAGCGCTGATTCTGAAATTGTTAGACAACCAAGGCAGCGATACCCGCCGTGGGGCTGGGCTCGTCATCATCAACGTCATCGGACAGTGTGGTCCAATTCTGGGCACCAGACTCTACCCCACAGCGCAAGGCCCACGGTATGTCAAGGGGATGAGCATCTGTGCCGCTTTCATGTTCTTTGCCGCGGTAATGGCCTTGGCGTTACGAATCCTTTTGGTGTGGGAGAATAGAAAGCTCGACCAGAGGTACGACAACAAAGCAGGGGAAAGAAGGGAGATGGATCAAGGCGCCGCTGTTGCCGTTGAAGATTATGGCCCCAAGTTCCGTTACGTTCTTTAACCGATGGTGCCAGGTAACTTCTTCTTGTCCTCACACCAAGCAGTTCTACTGCCGAAGGGTTCTGTAAAGAAAATTAATAAACCGGTCTTGCCAAAATAGCTTCATATAATCAACCAAAAAGCAGTCACATATGCCCTTGTGTCCAACTCGCTCGCTCACAATACATCCTCTGACAGGCAAAAAGCCGAAGCACAGGGCAGGGACACTGGAACAAGGCTCTTTTCTTACGACTGCAGTGACATGCAGCTTTCTAGAACGAGGCCATCCGTCAAGCCTCGGCTGCAGCTGCTTTATCGTGCAAAGATCGATTGAATGTTTGTCATTCAGTCGTCTTGTTCCCATCTGTTCTATGCGAACCTCTTGCCCTCTCTGTCCGCATACCCCAATCATGAGCCCACCGAACAAGTCCGCGGCTCTAGAGGGCACCCATTCGGCGGAGGAACTTCTCTTCTTGATTGAAGGATCGATGTGCAGCAAGGTGTCTGAGTTGCATCGAAAAGTCCCCCGGCTGGAGTATGATTCGAACCCGTTTTCTAAAAGATTGCTTCGACATTGTTCAGGTAGTCAGATCCGGTTTCCGCGGCATCGCGTTGAGGTACGTGGAGAACTTCACATGCGTCGAAGAGACTAATCGACATCTTTGAGTTACTTGGAATGATTTCTGACAATAGGACTTTGTTCTCTGATTGAGAACTATAAAAAACGATCCCGAATTCTGCGTGAACGGTGTAAGGTTGTAGAAACAGAGCAAAAATACCTTGAAGGGTAGGTAATCCGGAAGCGCACCTAGCCCCAGCCCGGTCCGGGACCTATCACGCCCAAAAGAGGTCCCTAGACTTCGATACCCGCTCCCAGGAGACAGCCCCGGGGTCCCTCGATGCGGAGCCAAGAGTACCTTGCGAGAGCCGGTACCGGCGCCGTTCGGGACTTCTGGCGCCGACCGCTCCCTAACGATCGATGTGCGTTGGGAGAATCCTACTCGCTTGCTTGGAGGCCGATGCTATCTCGACGAGCGTTCCTGTTCCGACGGCGGTGTCATTGTGTTCTTTTCCTGGGACGAGGCTGTCTGTCTAGCATGGGCTGAAGCTGCCTTGCCTGATACGAAAAGATCTGCATCATCCGCTGGATGACCTGAGATTCGTTGCTCTTTCGTTTTCGGCCATGCAGTCATACGGCAAATTCGTCCCATTGAGTCTGGGCGAATTCATGAACTTGAACCGCAGTCCACAGGATTTTTCGTTGAAGGGGCTACAATTAGGCAAATCGGCAAATCTTGCGAGAGGGAATAGCATCCGGTACCGTTACCTGTATAGCCTTGTCCAAGTGCCAAGAGGAGTTGGAAAATGAAAATGGAGGGGGATGTGAGGAAGTTACACACGAAAATAATAATCCGCGTTTGGTTCAGCGCGCCCTAAATGGGTCCAGAGCAATGCCGCCGTAGCATCGAGGCTCGCCACCAAGTGCTCGAGGCTATGGGGCGTGGGGGGTCGGGGGCATTGCTATGAACTGGGCCCTGCCCAGAGGCGACTAGGCTCGACTTCAAGGCTCTTTTCAGCCAACAAGAACGTAGGATGCCCAGTCATTCTCTTTATTGTTCGCTTGCTTTCCTTGCTCTACATCGCGTCGCCAGTCCCCCATGGTTGAAATTGACTCTTTTCTCCCCTAACTGAGCAGTAACTGGTGATAGCGAACCTCCAGTTTGCCTCCGTCACACTGTGAATGAGCTGAGCTAAGGCACCGCAGCATTCGGTTCGAGCTATTCTTATGAGTGGTTTGCCCTTTCAAGAGCACTCCGCGTCTCACGTCTGTCTGGTTGAACCACCAAAAGCATGGCTCATGAGACCAGATTGCTACTGTCAGTCTGCATTCTGGGTATTTACAGCGTCGACGGCAGCCTTTTCCCAGAACCTTCGACGTTTACAGGGAGGATTTGGAATCCTTCGTCGCGAGTTGTCTCTGAGATCCCAACAGGTAGGCTTTCGTTGCAGGCATACAATATTTCCCAGACTCGCTCTTTCAGCCGCACTGTCTCGAATGGATCTTACGGCCTGACCAGCACCATTACCGCACCTCCTCCTGGGACCTCAAATACTCTGGATACTGATGAACAAGATGGACTTTGTTATCTTGGAAACCAAGATTGCACGTACACCGGTATGACAACAACCGTTGTCGGACCGGACCAATCTCTACACCTCAATGATGAATGTTTGCTGTGGAATACCTCCTGTACTGAGAACAAGACATTAGCTCTCGACGAGCTCTTCGGTGGCTCCTGGGGTGCTGGCACCTTAGCATTCCTTCAAGAGAACGAGTGCTTCGTCAATCCTCACAACACATCGTTGGATTGCAGCAAATATGTATCTCAAGACGTCATGTTCGAATTCGCTGTCATCAAAGATTGGATGAGATCACCACGATGCTTGGCGAGTATTGCGGAGCAACAATTGATGCAGGGACAAACTTCAGTCCTGTCTGCGCTTCGAACCACTTGCTGTGATATCTGCTTCATCAGCGCGCAGAGCGTCGACGTTTACTACTGGCCAGATCCTGACGCAATCACATCTTGTCTTACCATTATTGGAAACGACGTCAATCCACCCCTCTATGGTGCCACAACGGGCTCGGCAACAACGTACTGGGGATGCACAGTTCAAGGTCCTTTTTCCGGGCCTTCCTATGTAACCACTGCTCTACTTACGAGTATCGGTCCTGTAACATTCAAAGAACCGTTAGTGGATCCATGGTTGGCGCCACCCTGTGTTTCGAAGGCTTCCGCATTCCCAAGCCCAAGTATCTCCATTGAAGCTCGCGGCCTCCATCCATCCATCCATTCGTGCCCGTGGCCACTCGTTGGTGCTTCCACCTAACATAACCCAGAACGACGGCCTGCCAGCGAGCACTGTAGTGATAGGGGGCTTTACGTTATGAGTTGCTGGCCAGATCATGTCTTGAGCATGCCAATGCGAAATACAATGCCAGTACTTCTCCCTCTATCTACGCCAACCACAGTATAGTTGCAGCGGATTACTGTGGAACCCGGGGATCGACGGGAGATATTCCAGCGATAATGCTCGCCTTCTCTCCTGGAGAGCTTTCGACGATGGCCGGGCCTCTCCATGATACGCTCCACCCAGCGACGAGTCAGTTCAATTTCGCCGATTTGCCTTGCCCTCCACAGAGCGTAATGGTGAGTCCTACACACTCATTGCGTCACCGCGGTGGCTCGCTAACGTAAAATCGTTCAGGAAGCGAACTGGTACAAACCAGCGCCTGACGAACCGTACCGCCCCCTCATCGCCATACCTAGCAAAGTCTTGGAGATAGACCCCTGGTTTGAAAAATTGTACAGCATTATGGTTTACGGCGTACGACCCACCAAGCGCTCTGAGACCAGCAACAGCACTTGCGCCTATCGTCATTGCCAAAGGTCCTCAAAGCCCTCCGGTGGTGCCGATACCCAGTCCCACTCATGACCCTGGAGCCAGAAAGACTGCCGTAGGCAACGAGCAGATACCTACACCTACGCAAGGTCAGAGTTCGCTTTTGCCGGAGAAGACAACAGACCCAAAGCTAGGTCTTGGCCAAAGTGGATCCGGTAGCGACTCTAATGATCAGGGTGGCACTGGTGAGGAATCTGACCAAGGAGCGGATCCAAGCCAGCGGAGTAACCCAAAGCGACCGAAAAACGCAGCGGGAAACAGTGGAGATCCCGGACTAGTGACAGACCCCAGCTTACCGAATGATCCAAAGCAATCGAGTAAGGTATTGGGAGGCAATGGAGATCCTGCGCCAGGCACGAACCCCATCCTGCCAAATGACCCAAAGCAGCCCAATGATGCAAAGGGCGGCAGTGGAGATAGTGGAGAAGTAAACTCTTCGAGCAGCCCAAGTGATCCAATCTTAGACTCATCTGCGACCACAATATCAGTTGGTGACCACAATGTGGTCGCCGGCACTTCTGGGGTCCAAGTCGATGGTGTGCAAGTCAAAATTGTAGGGCCTCCAGCGACAATCTCTGGAGTCGTTGCTATCAATCAAGGTAACAGCATCGTGATTGCCCACCAGATTGTACCCCTGTCTACTCCGGCTGCTCCTGCCACAACAATCGCTAGTCATGCAATTACCCCTCTTGCCGACGGCGTCTCGGTCGACGGCGCTGTGATTACTGCTGGCGCAGCTGCCGTCGCTATTGCCGGTACGTCAGTCTCTGTCGATTCATCGAGTCACCTCTATCTGGGAGGAGCTCCTTACCTCCTTCCTACGGCGAACCCTGCCTCGCCAACGACGCGATGGAGCAGTCGCAGTTCAGCTTGCAAACGGAGTCTCAATCTATGGTATAACATTGACTGCTGGTGCTCCTGGTAGTCTCTGTCTTAGGTACGGTAGTCTCCCTTGACCCATCCTTTAATCTTATCTGGGGTGGCACCGCTCAAGCTCTGCCGTCTCCGACTCTTCTGCCTCTTATTGGGGGTCAGGTCACTACAATTGATGGCCAAGTCGTCCACCCTCTTTCTGATGGCATTTTAATTGCCGGTATAATTCTGACTGCAGATTTTCCTCCAATCTTTGTATCCGGCACCCGTGTATCCCACGGCGCATCTGCTCTCGTTATAGGCACCAGCACAATTGCTATCCACCTATATTCGCTGCGCACAATAGCAGGCCAAGTAACGACAATAGCCGGCGAAGCCGTCCAGCGGCTCTAATGGCATTTCCGTCGCCGGTACGAGTCTTACACCGGGTGCGCCGCCTATCACCGTGTCCGGCACCCCCATATCGCTTGGCTCCGTAGCCCTCATGGTAGGCAGCAGCACTGTTTCACTGCCAGCTGAGGAGACAACGCCATTCATTACCACAGTCGCCGGCAAGGCCGTCACCGCCGCTCCAAATGGTGTCGAGGTCGCAGGCTCTACCCTGTCTTCAGGGGCTCCAGGCGTGACCGTCGGCGGAATTCCAGTATCCCTGGATCCAGCTGGTGAGTTAGTGGTTGGCTCGAAAACCACAGCACTTGACGGTCCGAGGGGAGGGGGGTCGGGTGGCTTTATATTGGAGGTTTTGGGTCAAGGGGACCCTTTCCGTCGCCAGAATCTCCGTTGGTCCCAGGAACCAACACGACTCCGGGTTCGGGAAACGGTACAGCTTTCGGTGTGCAACCGTTCCCAGGAAACGCACGTGGTTTCATGAACTATATGCCAGGAAAGCTGTTAACGGCAGTAATGATTGCTATTACAGCGCTTCTTTGTGGGGCGAGATGAGTCGAATGGAGTGAATTGACTTCTGGGAAGTTGTACAATTTACGAATATGTCAATGATTGAATTAAAGAAAGGATCACTCTGGAAGCGGCAGCTAAAGATCCTGTACATGCACCAAATGTGAGGAGGGCCACAAGTGTGAGCATGATGATCGCTGCATTTGTCGATTGCGTTGCCCAAGCCAATTTCTCAATAGCCGGGAACTGGTCGGTCGATATGGCGTCAATGCTCACGTCGCGAGTGTAAAGCCAGTGGTATCCTAAACACAAGCGCGCCGTTAATGACGACACTAGCTACCATAGCACGTGGGACATTGATGGATACGCTTTGAGTCTTCCGACATCTGCAGGGTTTGGATAAGCACTGCAGGATTCGCCTCCAGGGCGGGTAATGACAGTTCTTAGTCCTTGGGCTAGTATGGTCGAAAATTGACACGGTGGAGCTAAATCAAGAAACGCCGCTGCATTGCTATCGAATCCAAAAAGTGGCTAGTATGTTTGTGCTCCAACGCCTTCGTTTAACAAGGTAGCAAAGACTTTGTCCGCTGCCACGTGCGGACTTGGACTCATAACCGACAACAAGGCAGCGAGAAATCCTAGGATATGGAGCATAAGGATGAGAACACCTATGATTGGCAGTGCGGGCCTCAAGATAATCTTGAATCCCACGCAAGATGGTAACAATCCCCAATGAATGAGTGTTCCTTGCCACCTTTCCGGGGACTAGTTTTCCTGGGTCTCGGCAGCTAGATTCTGGATCAGACTACTGACACCAAGAGATGTCGCTGCGCAAGTTACCATCCAGCCCGCTACCGTGAGCCACCCTAATATAATTGAGATGATGGTCAGGTAATCGAGGTTCTGACAGCCATACCGGTGACGTGACTCGGGTATCATTGAAGCCGAGGACGCGAAAGGAAGCTGACGCAGTGATATTGTATACCCGCGGTCGGTGGCATAGAGGACAGTTTGCCAATGACGATGAATACGGAGAGGGTGCCTGTTCAGCCGAACATCAAGCTGTAAAGTGTAGACCAAACCCGCAGGCCCTCCGCTGTGCACGATAAAAGATGAGCATGGAATACTTCTCTTCCGTTTGCAGGAAGGCGCAGTTTTTTTCCTCTGGATGTAGTGCAAACGCATACCCACTTTTGGTATCCAATACGGAAGTCTCTGTTGTGGTTGTGAGTCGTTTTCTGCAAATCATGGGGAATAGGAGGCCTACACTATGATTGCCTCCCAAGTAGACATCAGACCACAAGGAAAACATATCATACTGAGCAAGATGAAGTTCTTCTGTCCCAAAGCAGCTTCTTGGAGGAGTTCATCAGCTCAATTAAAGTCACTTGCCTTCGGAACCTGTTTCTTTCCGACTCTCAATAGAGCAGCGGGATCCGCATCCATGTTAGCGGGGTTGGCAGGTGCAGCACCACCATTTACGCCGATGGAGCTAAAGCCAGCAATGGTGTACATCTCTTGCTCGAGTTCCACGTTGGACTGGACTGACCGGTAAGAGATTGGAGAGGTATGTGCTGCTGGAGACTGGTCTCCTTTTGGAAAGGAAGACACTTAGATATATGTAGCGTCACGAGTCGGATAGACATTTAAGCTGATAACGCGCAAGGAAATGACACATTGATACACATGATGGAATACGTGAATCACACCGACAAAGGGGAAAGGGAGTTGTCAGGGCCTTGGCAAGGCCCAAGGATACTTGCCTTGAACTGGATGTCATTCGACTCTTGGACGCACGAGGATCCAATGTATTAAAGTTCCAAGTTGCGACGGGAAAACACCCCCTCTTTCTGTTCATCTGCGCACGTTTCTGTGGGTATCGGCCAGAACGAATCGGCTCTTCCCGTCAAAGGAGCATTAAGAACAATTCATGCCAATTTTGCAGTGATGTCCCAAAAAATATGAAGAGGTATAGCATATAACAAGATGGAAGCTGCAAAGAAATGTACGGGAAGGCTCCGCATCAAATGGATGGGTTCGATATTACTCCGAGCGAGCTACTCATACAACAGTAGTCTAGACGAGAGAGGCGAGAGAGGTTGATATCTGCTATAGTGGTATCTGGTCTGCCGTACTCCGGCCGTCAGATGGAATAATTCCGCACTGGTGGCACTGAGTCTATGAGCAGTACAACAATCGCTCAAATCCAACAAACGCACCTCTCCTTGTAAATTCTGTGATAGCGGATCCAAAACACCAGTATGGTAACAAAAGATTGGTTGGAAGATTCGTCCGCGGAAATGACCTTGTCAATTACCCTCCGAGTACGCACACGGATCTAAAGCCTGCACGCAAACCGAGACAAACCATTGCGCTTAGGAATAGCGGGCAGAGTGGGAAGCTGCATTGCTCCCTGTTGAGCTCGAATGATTTCAAGACCAGGGGATGATGATTGGGACTTCGGGCCTGTCTTCGATCTCATCCATTCCCTGTCCATCAGTGGCGGAGAAAATGCACATCAGAAGACAATCTCCAGTGACACAGACTCCAACCCACCAGAACAAGCAACGTGTACTGCTGCAGCCAAGGTGCACGACCAAGAAACACAGCTTGGAGATTTTGACAAAATCTGGCAATACCTTGGCCAACCTCTAGATCTGCCGGCGCCCCCAGTCACGACTGGACCTTCGCCCAGCTTGATCGACATCTGTAGCGGAAAGGCTGCCAGCGAACAGCGTTTACTCAAAGTAGTGAGATGGCAGGATGATGTCGAGTGCGCGAACCTCGCAGGCAATGATGAGAACAACGGCATTCCAGCCTTGTCGAAATTGAATAAGCAGCAGAGAAAGAAGGCGCGGAGAAAGCAGAGGCATGAGGGAGAAGCCTTGGCTACACAGCTCACAAATAGTAAAACCCTCCCAAGCGGCAGTGAAGATGAGTCAGGGAAAGATGCACATGAGCAGAAAATCCCAGACAGGAGCGGTGTCATCTACCAATTTCTCCACGGGACTCCTCCGTCTAACGGCACTGGCCGATTGCGGTCTGGAAAGCTTTTCAGGAGTCGGGATTCTGATGACGCCGGAGCCTTACCTGCCGCCGCCTCGCCATTGCCCCAACAAGCCATACAAGTCTTGAAGCCCGTCAGAGAAACTACGCTTGAAGTTGCAGCAACGAAGAAGAAGAAGTTGATGTCAATGCTTAGCGAGAAATTTATAGACGACAGAAAGTATCTCAGAAATCTGTCATTCGCAAGGAACGTTGCTAGCAGCACAGATGCCGCTGCAGAAGGCATCCATGTCTTTGTTGACGCATCGAACGTAGGCGATATCCACCCAGCCCAGCCATTATTTCGCCGCTAACAAACATCCGAACAGATAATGATAGGTTTCCACGACGCCCTCAAAATGGCTCGTGGCCAAAATATTGCCCATCGCATCCGCCGCCAACCCCTCTCCTTCCACAACCTCTCCTTAATCCTCGAACGCGGCCGCCCCACCGCCAAACTCATCGTCGTCGGCTCCGACAACTTCCCCGCTATGGTGGAAGCGAAGCAAATCGGCTATGAAACAAACATATTGGACAGAGTACATAAAGCGAAGGAATTGACTCCTCGCCAGAAGAGATATTCGAATTCAAATGGGAATAGTGGCCCCGGAGGTGGGCAATCAGGCACAGGCAGTGGCTCAGAAACGACCGCTGCCGTGCAGTATGCACCAGAGAAGTGGGTGGAGCAGGCAGTCGATGAGATTCTGCATCTGAAAATGATGGAGAGTGTTGTTGACGCCGAAGAACCCTCGACGATGGTGCTTGCAACCGGAGATGCAGCTGAGGCTGAGTACTCTGGAGGCTTTTTGAAGATGGTGGAAAGGGCGCTGGCGAAAGGGTGGAAGATCGAGCTGGCGAGCTTTAAGCACAACACTAGTGGGGCTTATAAGAGGAGGGAATTTAGGCAGAAGTGGGGGGAGAGGTTCAAGATCGTGGAGCTGGATGATTTTGTAGAGGTGTTATTGGGGAATGAATGAGGGATGGTGTTGCCTTTTGTCTTGCTTTACAACTGTTCGACGTCTTGAACGTCTTTTCATATTTGCCTGAGGTACGGAAAGGATTGTCTGCGAACGAGCGTACATTGATCTCGAGGGATCACACCATGCTCACTAAAATTTGTTTGCGCAAATGGAAGCGTCCTTTCCATTGTTTCTCCCGACTTGAAGGGCTGCAAGAATACATTTGCTTCTGTTTGGAAGCCATTCGTCATAAAAAGGGTTTACGATAGGCATCTTGCACAGATACTGTTCTCGTGCCTGTGTACCTTCCGACTGGAAGGGCCACTACCATTTTGCAAGACCGCGAGAACGTGTGGGAGAAGATTGATTGATACATAGTACACGGATCAAGCTCGATAGGACTATGAGCTCGATGAGTTTCGGGCTCAAAGAATTCATGAGAGTGATACTGTAGAGTCTGCAATCATTGACTTTGTGTAGTATACAAGCATAGGGAGACAGCTGGTGCAAAATGATGTAGCTATACGCCGGCGAGCAAAAGCAAGGCTTGGTAGCAGCCAGCAGGCTGGCTTCGTACTCTCGAACGGAATAAAAGCTTGCGCAATCCTTCTGAAATAATCCTTAACTCATTTTGCCTCCTGAGTACATCCAGCATCAAGTTTTGGAGGCCAATTTTTACCCTCGAAGATGAAGCCATCAAGCAACCCCCCAGTCGACCCTCAAGAGTGTCGTCAACATCGTCCGCATGATTGTTCCTTGTACACAGACCACCAATCCTGATACACTTTAATGCTTTCCTTCCCCACATGCCTGCAAAGACCTTTTTCCAAAGCCGGACTGCAGAATGATCATTTTCCTCGTGATATCCTCCAATGTTTCGCTTCGTCTTTCAGTGAAGCCATTGAGCTCATCGTGACCTGCACTCATAGCCGAGATGATTACGTGTCTGAGGTTGGACCAGCGAGTGATGCCGGATGCGTGATAAAATGTGGGAAGACAATTGTTGAAGGAGGCGACGAAGATGGGATGTTCCTTATTGTCAGCTGACAGAGAGACCGGACCGACAGTAGAGGTCCAGCGACCAGCAACCCAGACATGCAGCGGAATCAAGGTTTGGCCCCATGCAGACAGAATTGGGGGTTGAAGGAAACTTGGCAATGGCACTAAACGGTGCAATATTTACGCAAGCACAACTGAAACCACACCCCAAGTCAGCAGCAAACCCATTGTCAGATCTTCGTAACATCATCCATCATCTGATCATCGTAACATCGTTGCCCTCATCTTCCCCATTTGCACAAATCGTCCACTACTGCCTATTTACCCCAACAGTACCCTTGGACTTATCACCACTGTTCGAGTATCAGAAAATTGGGATTTTGCAGAGTATCTTTGCAGCCCTCACCCTTTCTTGCCCGTGCTATCTATGTTCTTTTCCTTCATAGCCTGAGCGCTGGACTTCATCGAATCACCACTAAGGACGAAGTCAGGCATTGCAATGCCATGGTCTTGCACGGAAGTCTACCGTGCAGGACGGTCTGCACCATCAACAACACTCTTTTTGAGCTCCTGCAGCGTGGATTTGAGATGGGAACTCGGACCCATGTCTTGCTTAGCGCCTACGATGAGTCAGCAAACGCTAGGGTCTGGGCAGCCGTGTGGATAGCGTACGTGATGAGGCCATGCTCGATAATGTGGTACGCTCTTGGACTTTCTGTCACTTGAATTGATCATTCGTGGAAACCAAATGGATGTTCAGGCTCCAGCGGAAACTGAAGTTGAAGCAAGACCCACTCGTATACGCGGCATGACGCAGGTGTCGCTTGATTTCGCTCGTCTAGGCAGCTGAAAAGCGCAAGCAACCATTGGTGCAATCCTCAATGCAAGTCATCGTGGCAGGATCTCGATTACCTGCCTAGAGATTACACCACTTGCATCGAGTACTATAATGGTATCATCCAGTCAAGGGAGACCTTCAAGACTGGACAGCAGCAAGGGAAGACACCGAGAGACTTGTGATCAATTCGCTGCCTAATCCCAGTGCTCCTCGAGTTTGAACATCAACTCTTCTAGCAGCTGCATGCTAGCACCCCTGGCGTCAGCCTCATTTTCCAACACTGCTCAAGGAGTCGGTCATCTGGACGTCAGTCTTGCCCAGAGCCAAAATATGAGCGTCAATCGTTTCTCGATATAAGATACCAGCTTTCCTGGACTGTGGGGCCATCATGCAAACACCCAACGCTCCTCAAGCTGTACTCAAGATGTCGAGCACCACTACCAACAATACCTGCATCATCTACGGCACCGGCTGCGCTTCTCCTACCAACCTACCGTCCTATATCGACGATCAAGCCTGCCTCTGCGGCCTCCTTGAGTCTCGCTCGTCACTGCCTAACAACGGCGAGCACATTGAGCTCTGGCGCTGTATTGGGAACGCATCGGATAACGTTGAAGATGGCGGGAATGGCAAGTGGTACAATACCAGTCTTCCGAGTCAAGAGCTATCGGGCATCAACCAGCCTCAGAACTGGTAAGACTTCTCTAGCCCCGAATCTTTTCAGTGTTCTCAAAAGCCCCGATACATGTGCCGGGAGTCCCCTACATCAAACACATGTTTCATGACTCCAATCTCTGTCTCTAAAAAGTAACTGCTAATTGGAAAATGCCATCAGGGGTGAGAATCCGCCAGACTTGAGTCAAGCATACGTGCTCCAGGACGAGAATGGTCAAGCCGTGTATGAGGAATTGGGATCGGCAGGCTCAATCAACTTGATCGGTTCGGATAAGGATTGCACTGGGATCAACGATACATCTATGTCTGAACAGTATTATGCAAGAGGAAACGGTGTTCCGAAGTCGTCGTCCACGAGTACCTCTCTGATGCCGACAGCACAGTCTGCGACCAAGACATCTGCCACGGAATCTACAATGCAAACTGCATCGCCCTCAGCGGCCGCTGCACCACCAAAAGGGGACAACAAATCGTCCGCCATACATCAGGTTTCTCTGAAGTCTACATTTCTTTTGGGAATGGTCCTTGCACCACTACTGTTTGGGCTACCAGTGTAATCGGTCGAAACCCGTCAAGCTGCTTTACGGCTTAAGAAAGAGCCAGAGACCAGCAAGTCATTTGAAATCACCTTAGCGAGTTGTGAACCGGAAAATAATGTGCTCTTGAAGGACATGGCTGCGTTCGCATCGGAGTCTCCGTGTCAAACCATTTGGGATTCGATAGCGTTTACGAGGCACGCGAAGACCACTCAACGCGTCTCTCAGCCTGCAGACTTCAGTGCTTTTCATTTCGCTCTGGCATACGGGGCCTCTACAGGCAATGTTTGACGGCTTAAATTAAACGGTCTGTGTTTCATAATAGATGGACGCCTGCGCATTCACATCATTTTTACAATGCTGTCTACGCGTCTGTTTTGGCCGGAGTCTAGGCCCAACGACATCTGCCGCTTGTTCTTCCGACGAAATGGAGGAAGAATTAATTGGTGCGGATGGTGCTTTTTTGCCCAAAAAAACCCCCCCAAAAGATGCAAGCTGCTATGATCATCATTGCCAGATCCTTCTAGAAGGCCTATTCTATATTAGCTACTAACCCTTTGAATTATTGGTGTTTGCTAATCAATGATATACGAGGCAATAATGCATGTTACTCCTTCTGGCTTTTAAGCGCCCTTACAGGGAATTTTCGATAGAGGATGCAAGGCATTGGAGAAGGCAAAGATGTCCCCTTGAGCCAATAGGAGGCATTCCCGTGAATGCGGGTACGAGAATAACAAGAAACGGTTTGTTGCCAACTTTTTGAATTCTGCATATCTGCATGTGTCAACTGTCAAAACCATTTCCAAAAGATGCAAGCTCCAGAAGATGACCAGATGGACAGCGAATGGTGCGCACTTGCGACTTCATACTGAATTGTGTTTGGATCGGCTCACCTTTGCTGCCCATTCAGTTGATCGCGCGCGACAAACGCCACTTGTTTCGCCTATCTGTACCAACTAAATTGGGCTACGACAAAGTGTCATCGTGCAGCAACAGAACGCTACTCTGAAAGGACCCACCAATAAATCGCAAATCCACCCTGTCCACCACGCGAGACGTCGTCGTACTTTATGCCAGTCTGGAAGCAATCTGTCCTCGCAGCATCTTGCCATCAGATTTGGCTTTGGCCATCGTTATGCGCGATATCTGCGAGCCAGAAAATTCTCTACAGAAGTAAGGGGCTACGAAAAAGACCGAGTGCCGCATCTCTCGCTACTGCTCATACCACTCTCAACCTTCCATTGATCCCTGCAGCGATACCAAAAAGATAAATAATGAGTTGAAATGGTTACCCGATACGCTCTACCCCACTGCTTGCTCGATCTGTGCATGTTCAACACGTTAGGCATAGACCTTCTATGGCCCCCTAAGCTCAACGTTCAGTCTTTGACCTTCAGTCTCTACCCTCATTTCATTACGCCTACGACGACATGCCAGAACCCACTCCCACGCAAGCGTCCTGCAATGAGAACCAAGGGCCTATGCTCCTGGCTTTGAGCTGGGTTCTTCTATGTACTGCTATCAGTTCCGTGGCGCTACGGTTGTATGTCAAGCTGGGTCTCCAAAACGGCGTCAGATCAGACGATTATACTATAATAGCCAGCTTGGTCAGTCAAAACTTTACAACAGCAGCTTTTGGGTCTGCACTGACTGTCTTCCAGATTGCCGGGATCATCGGAGTTGGCTGCCTGACTAAGTTCGTTCTCATAGGCTTGGGAAGACATATATACTGCCTGCCTCTCGAACAGATCCCTCTGGTGCTGAAATGGAGCGTCATCTCACAGATATTCAACATCATCGGGATCGGCCTGGCCAAGATATCGGTGTGTCTCTGCGTCTTACGGATCATTGGCCGCACTCGACAGCAACTTGCGACGTTCCTCTGGGTGGTCATCGCTTTTTGTGCAGCTAGTCACTTCGCACAGATCGTGCTTTTTCTTGTGCAATGCCGGCCAATGGCCGCGATCTGGGACCCTCACATCCAGGGAAAATGCTTTTCTCCTCACATCACCTACCTAGCGGGCTACATAGGGTTCGGACTTGACGCCTTCACCGATCTCGTCTGCGCTGCTATCCCAATCTTCGTACTACACCGGCTGCAGATGAATGTGCGCACGAAAGTCGCTCTATGCTGCCTCATCGCCCTCGGCTCTCTTACGGCAGGCTGCGCGATAGCGAAAGCAGTCACGCTGAGGGGTGTCTTCTCTGACGACTATACGTGGGGACTCTGGAAACCCGCGGTTTGCACAATCGTCGAGCACTTGACATCCATAACACTAGTCTCCTTACCGGCCCTCAGACCCTTCTTCAACAAGATTCTCGACGCTGCTACCACACGGGGAGGCTCGGGCAAGCGATCAGTCAAACACAGCCCTCGATGGAGTCCTGCTGTTTCAAGGGACATATACGCGCTTGACACATCACTCAAGAGCGAGGACCTTGAGCAAGGCTCAATGCCGTTCAATGAGAACGAAATCGTCCGGACGACAGAGTTCCGCTTGAGTGAGCACAATTCTGAAAGTGGTGAACAACGCATGGGTGACTACTGGCCTTTGCCGCCTTGACCTGATCAGAGTACCAGGACACTGCGACGTGAGAGCCAGGCAGCAGTGGTCAGATCTGCAATTGTCAGGGATGGCTCGGATTTGGCGCATAGATCTGGGTGCGTGCATTCCGCTCTCAGACCGAGATGAGGTTGCATATCCCACGCGTGGTTGAAGGCCGGTGGACGGAAAGTTTCAGGGCGTTGGGCACGGTACCCGTTTTTCTCAATGTACCTATCTACCAACATTTGACAATCCGTTAATCCCCCCATCTCCACAAAAAAAAAAAACATCAGAGAATCTTCCGGACCTATCACCTCCCGTCCTTTCTCCCCCCCGCCAAATCATCATCCATGTCCATTTTCGCACCACCATTCTACCCCCCCCGACCGACGCTCAGACCCTCCCAACCAAACTCCCAGCCTCCCCTGCCCCCCACGGGCCCCCCTCGTCTCACCCCACACTACGGCCTACTCGCCCCCTCTCCCGTTCCCCAAACCCCACCCCACCCCACCTCCCCAGTACCCAGACCCCCAGCGCCGCCATCGCCAACGCGAGAACCCACCACGCCACCACGTTGCCAGCGGGTCCCCCTACACCCCGCTGCCCCCTTCTCCTCCCGACGGCCGCGCAGCGAAAGAGACGGAGGCGCAGCGGGGCGGGGCCGGGCGGGGCTCCTTGACGGCTGGATGCGCGAGATGGGGAAGGGGGCGGGTGGGCGGGCGGCTTGAGGGAGGGAGGGAGGGAGAGAGGGGTACGGGGCGGATTAGGGGGGGGTTAGAGAGAGGAGGGTGGGGTGGGGTGGGGAGGTTTTGGAGAGATAAAAGGTAGGGTGAGGATGTGTTGGGGGAGATGGCAGAGAGGGGATTCGGGAAGGAAGACGGTGTGTGGCGGGAGAGGAATAAATGCTTGGGCGAAGGGTTGCAGGAGGGTCGGCGTTGGGGAGCTTTTGTGCTATATGATAGTACGACTGGTAGGAGATCTGTTCTATACTCGCTCTTGCTCATGCTCGTAGACGATACAAGAGGAAAGAGCATTCGCTTGCGACCATCGAAGCGATCATCCCAATCTATCATGCTCGTTGAGACCCAGAATGCAGCAACGCTGAAGCCTACCGATCCCAGCCCGCTAATATGCATCCCATAGGACCCCAAAGCCATCCATGCTCCCGTGCCAATTCCGTCTCAATGACTGATGTATTGGAACACAGCACTGACAGCCTTGTCCGCTGTTTCCTGCCTCAGCAGCAAGTCCTGGATCTTTGCCAGCGGTCCTGCCTCCCCATCGTTGACAAAGTGATTCCAACTGCTCGTGTCTCCGTACAGCATTGCCGGGGCTTTGAGGTGCTGTTTGCCATCAGGCTTGCATCGCTTGCACTTGAAACTGTCGTGCGTATCGCTTGTAGTGCCCGGCTTGTACTGGAACAGTTCGCGCAGGGAGTCGAGGGTGAAATGCCTCTCGACGTCCTCGGCGGAGTCGACGACGCAGGAGGATAGAGATTGCTTGTGAGATTGGCGCTGGAAGATCTTCTCTTCGATGGTACCTGTAGCTATGAAGCGGTAAACGAAACAATCCTTCTTCTGGCCATCACGCCAGACACGAGCCAGTGCTTGCTGGTCAGCTGCCGGATTCCAGTCAGGATCGAAGAGGACGAGTCGATTGGCGCCGATGAGATTAAGACCACAGCCACCGGCCTTGCTGCTGAGCAGGAAGACGAATTCCTCGCCTTCCGGGTCGTTGAACTTATCGACAAGCTTCTGCCGCTTGTTGACGTTCATGGTGCCATCGAGGCGAAGAACTCCATAGTTGCGAGAGCGGCAGAGCTTGTCGAAAATGTCAAGGGTCTGGGTGTAATTGCTAATGAGGACGATCTTATCATTGGTGTCTTGCCTTATCCGGGCAAGCATGCGATCGAGGACTTGCATCTTACCAGAGTACCACGACTTGATGTCTCGGTCTCTGCCTCTTGCGTCTTTGGGGACGTAGTCATCTGGGAAATACTGTTCGCAGCCAGGAAGATCGTCGGGTAAGTTGAGCAGGTCTGGATGATTGCATAACTTTTTGAGCATGCCGATTGCCTTCAGCGGCTGACTGCCTTTTCCTCTCAGAAGGCTCTTAATGTCCGGGCTTTGGATGAAATGGTTGTACAGATCCAGCTGGAAGGGCGCGAGGTTGCAGAAGACGACATGTTCGTACTTGACGGGTAGGTACTTGGAGAGAATGTCATTTGTTCGCCGAATGATGAACTTATTGACAAGTGCCAATAGCTCCGCCAGACGTTCATTACCCTTCTTTTGGTCTGCGTCCGTCCCTGCAGCATCACGGCCTCGAAGGATAGGCAGTTCGTACTGCTTGCGGAACTCCATACGCGTGCCAAGTAGACTTGGGTTGGCAAAGTTCAGCAAGGAGAAATACTCTGATAGATCATTTTGAATCGGTGTTCCAGAAAGAATGACTCGTCGCGAAACGTTGAGTCCGTTCAGTGCTTCGAAAGTCTGAGACTCTCCGTTCTTCAGACGATGTCCTTCGTCGCAGAGCAGAAGTCCGATTGGCGTATTGCTCAACTCGCCCACATTCAGTCGCAGCGTCTCATAAGACACGATGAGTACAGGGCGCACCACGGCTCGCCCACTGGCAACCGACCACTGCCTAAGCTGCGTGGTAAGCTCGTCTTTGGAGGCCTTCCCATCTACCGCAAACGGTGTCACGGCGTCTTTCCCAAGCCATTTGATGAGCTCGTTCGCCCAATTGCGTACAAGACTTGAAGGGCATGCTATGACGCACTTTTGAATCGTAGACTTGCCAGGCTCTGGTGATTGCTTCAGTAGGGTCCACATCAACGCAATGCATTGTAGTGTCTTTCCCAAGCCCATCTCGTCTGCCATAATACAGCCATTCGCCTTTGTATCTATGAGCCCAGTAACGCATCGGTAGAGAAACTTGACCCCCTCCACCTGATGGGGCCTCAGAACTTTCGCTAGCCTTGGATCAATGACCACAGGGACCTTTGGGTGTTCTTCAACCTCCTTCTTCAATCCCAGTATATCGGCCAAACTCCTGTGCATGATTGGGACATCCAGCTTCGGGATGTTTCCTTCCTGACTTTGTCTTACCTCCTCTTCAACCGTGGTAGGCTTGTCATCGATTGTAGGATCGAATAGCACAATGGCGAACTCTCCGCTAGGATCATGCAGTGGTTTGGCCACAAACACTGCTCCCTTCCGCATTCCCAATGTAGGCGCTGGGCGATATGAATTGTAGCCTCCAGCATCCTTATTGATCAATGGCACTGCAAACCGTTGACGAAACAGCGTACCCTTGTCCTTCACTTTGAACACTGGGAACTTGTTGACATCTCTGTTCGCCAATGCGAGGCGGTCTTCGTTTGTGTAAGGCTTTTCTCCATCCTCAACAGTACCATCTGCGTCCGCGTAGCTGACTTTTCTCTTCTTCCTGACCGGTTTTTCTGACGCACGAGTTGGTGTGGCACTACCGGGGCATCTGAAAGGCTTGATGAGGCGGTCTATGGATTGCGGTCCGCCGCCATAGAGTCTCGACGCTTTCTGTGATACTGGAGTGTTCTCCTTGTCGGTTGAGGGATCTAAGAGCTTGGGTCGATGCATTGTGGACTGATGGTTGATGGAGGGTCCGATTTGCCTCAGACACGCGTCATGAACATGGCGCTAGATACGCGATGGCACGTGATCTAAAATGCTTCTCTCTCAACTCAGTGAATTTGTTGGTATCACGGTTTGTATTCTAGAGAGATCTCAGAAGTACGTGCGAGATTAATGAGATTCTTTGTTGGCCAAAGTTTTCCAGTGGGCTCTGAGATAACTGGAGGCTTCTTCAACTTGCACTTTCTACTGCTGCACACGACTAAATGTCTCATATATTCCTTATTCCATCAAAAAGGGCCACTCCGGATGTGACCAAAATCAAAGATCCTTGGCTGCATTGGTACAGTATAGCAGTCTTCAGCTCTTTTTCAAGAAAACGTCTGCTTTTCGTTTCAATATCTGCTTTACGAGTCCTTTTGCTGGCTTTCATGTGCCGAACGGCATGGACGACCATGATAGCTCTCTTAACATGAAGCAAGTACCATTAGCTAGGTCAGCCCTTCTCCACCAGCGTAGCCTCTATGCTACCAAAAGCACATGGAATCCATCGCTTCAAAGATCGCCCAATCCTCGTCCTCTCGAGCAGACGAGCATCAACAATCCAGTATCATGTCCTCCTTTCGATCCCAACCCCGACAATTGCAGCTCAATGAATAGGTTAAGATCAGCCGAACAAGAATGGATAACACATCAATCAACAAGACGTCAGGGGGATTCGCGCAGTCCGATGCCGAGCACGCACAGCCGAACTGTGAGCGTCGTCGAGCGACTGGCGAGAAGGCAGTGACGGAGGTAGGACCTGACGAAGGTCAGCGACCGTCGTACCTCCTTCCCACTGTATACAGAATCTCAGACATTCAACGAAATTCCCTCAGACCTCAACTGCACCTGCCGTGGCAACTGCACCAAATCGCAGCGAACGGGGCAGCTCCTGCTTTCCCTCTTGTCCATGCAACGCTTCGGACGCCTGCGAAAAACCAGTCAAAGACCTCCGCATATTACTCGGCCCAGACCACTCCGACTTCTATGCCAACGCCTGCTTCACCAAGTACTGCATCGAGCATCACGGACCCATCGACCTCGAGCGCCTTTGTTGCCGCCTCATGGACGTGAAGCTGGGCGTTGTGGAAGCCCCTTCCTGCTTTCCCGCCTTCCCGAAGGCGACGACTTTCGTGACGAGAACACTGTGGCACCCTTCCAGAGTGGAAGCACCGAAGGTAGCGCGGCTTCAACGGTGGGGAAGAGCGTAAAGCGCATAGGCAGGCTTTGTTCCGGTACGGCTTGTCTAAAGATGGCGATGCGAACGGTTGGTATTACTCATTCTGCGATGAGATTGTAGAACGAGAGTGATCGCCAGTGGCCCCGTCGCGGATGTGGAGAGTATAATGGGTGGGGGAGCTAGCGTGGCCGGAAATGCGAGGGTTGTACTGAGGGTGTGCTCAGCCCCTGTGAGGGATTCTGGAGGGGTCACGGAGAGGTACAATGAGTATCGTAGAAGAGAGTAATTGGGTAAGAGCGTGAGAAAGAAACCGAGCTTCAGGAGAATGGCGATTGCTGCTCCTGGAAGGGGGCCAGCCTCTCGGCACGATCTCCCTTTTTAACGCTGGTCTCGAGGGATAAGGTACCATGGATGGGTTAGTCTCGGTACAAGTACAATCGCCATAAATCATTTGGAGGCTTCTACAAAATTCGAGTCTATCATGACATACGCAGACATAGAAACCTAGTTAGGATTATTACTTTGTATCTGCACAGCAGGTGGTACTGTTCCATTCGGAGTTGAGGAGGTCCTATCTACGGGAAAGACTGGCATGCGGATGATATTAAAGTACAATCAGAGAAAGTATCGAGGCCCAGACATCTTCCGCCATTACTGATCCCATGCTTTTAATGAGCGCATGCGTTTTTTAGGAGACCCGGCCCTTGTAAAGGTCCTATGCTTTTGGATGTGAGACTGATTCCACGAGCTGAAATGCCAACCACACGCACCCACACGCACGCAAAGACTTGAAATCATTACATGATCTGATCTTGGGTCATGCCCCCAGTCTGCTCTGTGCCCTCCATTGCATCGCCCGGATTCTGATATTTGACGAAGGTCAGGCCGAGAGGACGTCCGCCGTACTGGTATCCTGTGAACTTGGCTAAGACAAAGTCAGCAATTTCCTCCGTGCATAATGGGAAGCAGCGTACAAATAGCAGTTTCGGCATTCTCAGGTGAATCGAATTGGACAACGCCGGTGCCTCGGGAACGGCCATTGGGCTCATACTGGATCTCTGCACGCTCGACTTTTCCAATAGTTGTGAAAAGTTCTACTAGATCTTCGTTGCTGGTGGACCATGGCAGCTGTAATTATGAGCAAAATGATTAGGGCTTTGGGAGTGGGAACGAAGACGCACATTTCGAACATAGATGAGCTCGCTCATTTCTCCTCCAGATGTAGCGTAGTCGGTAAAGGCGTTCGGTGCCGCAGCGGCAGCGCCAGGAGCAGCAGCGTCATTGAAACTGCCAGCAGGCGGACCACCATAGCCACTTCCTCCACCTCCGTAGCCACCACGTCCACCGTAGCCTCCTCCAAAGCCACCTCGACCACCAGCAAAGCCGCCTCGGAACCCTCCACGTCCCATGCCACCTCCAAATCCGCCACGACCTTGGTAACCGCCACCGGGTGGACCAGCAAACCTGTCCTCACGGACCTCCAACATGCGGCCTTGCCAGTCATAGCCATTGAATTGGTTGATCGCATTACGCGCGTCCTCGGCGGTCTCGAATGCAACGATACCGGAGCCTTTGGGGCGACCATCTGGGCCTAGATGGACGTCGGCACGGATGACGGCACCTTGCTGGGCTGCGGAATCACTTGTCAATTACAGCCCTGCGAACGGAAGTATGCAGCGTTAGTCCTCGGAGAAGGTACATACCAGCTTGACGAAACAAGTCCTTCAGATCTTGCCAGCCAACCGTGTACGGCAACTATATCAATCGTGTCAACGGAAGCTCAGACGGAGCGATTAGGAATAGAGTCATGATGACAGACATTGTTGACGAAGATCTGGCGTCCGCCGCTGGATGGAGGAGGGCCTCCGTAGCCACCACCACCACCACCACCACCAAATCCGCCGCCGCCGCCGCCGCCATAGCCCCCTCGAGGCGGCCCGCTTTCGTAGCCTCCGCGGGCTGCAGGCGGTCCGGTAAAGCGAGGTTCGGCCTCGCGGTCCTAATGTATGGCTTGTCAGTGCCTTATAACGTTAAGAAAGATTCCAGCGGCGGCTGAAGCATCAATGCGTGGAGTATAGACAAGGCTTTTGAAAGCTTACCTCTCGAACGTAAACGAGTCTACCCATAAGGTTCTGATTGCTGAGCGTGTTGACGGCTTGTTGGGCTTGATCCCTTGTAGCGTATTCCACAATCCTACGTCAGGTCAGCGAAGAGGACTTGCAGGTACAGCTGATCAACTTACCCGCATCCCTACATAGCCCGCGGACAAAGTCCCAATCCGTCAATCCAACGTCCATCAACCAAAACAAAACCAGAAAGACCAGCCATCTCTACGCATAGGCGCCCACCTTCGACATTCCATTCGGAAGTAGCAACACATCGGCAAAGAGAACCTCCCCCGCTGCACCCAACCGTCAGCTACCGTCGAGGACTAGCTGGTCAGCCTCCTGGGACGTAGTTATCTTACCTTGCCTCATAAAATCTTTGAGATGATGCCATTTAACGTCGTAAGAGAGGTTTCCCACGTAGACACGACGTTCCTGCTGAGATGATTCTCGAACCGAAGCCATCATCTGCTCCTTTGCTTGCGCACGCTCCTCGAAACTTCTGGTTGGAGGTGCTGCTCCTCCTCCACGACCGTAGCTTGACCCTGAATAGCCACCAGCGCCGCTCGTCATCGGCGAGCGGGAACGGCGGTCGTTTCTGCGGTAGTCGTCGCGGCTTCGAGAACGGCTTCGAGGCGAGTAAGAACGACGACGACGTGGGCTTCGAGATCGACGTCTTGGTGAGCGAGAACGCTCGCGCTATGCAAGGTTAGTTGGGACCTGAATCCACCACACTTTGGGCCACCTCTTTCCAAGGAAATCAAAGTGTAAAATGATAGGTGAACAGTGGTGAATACAACAGTTTTGTCTCGAGTACAAGGGGGCAGAGAAGGGCCAAAGGGTAACTACGGGGTTAGAGGAAGGAATGAAGCAGCGGTGTGGCCGTTCAGAAGCAGCAGTTGCCGGCCCCGGGGCATGCCGAGGATTTTGTCAAGTTGAAAAGCGCCAATCTCCCGCGTGGGAGGGGGGAAAGGGAACGGATGAGAGATGAAGAAGTCGCAGTACTTACAGCATGAGGGCGATATACGTCAGCTGAATCTAAAGTAATAAGAATATAAGCATTGAATTTTCAGTATACTCGAACACGGATTGCAATTGGTAGAGGAGCAAAATTGAGCGTGTCTTAGTTTCAGGAGCAACTAGAGTCGGTCGCAAGGGTAGACTAAGCTAAGGGCAGAAGGGGGAGGAGCAGGAGAGGATAGACGGACCCATGATGATAGCGACAGTCCTTCGATTGCCGAGAGCAACGGTTTCCTCACTTCGCTGTGATTGAGATCGAATTTCTCTCACGAGGCGGTTGGGGAATTGGCAGCTGGAACCAAATTTTGGACCACAGGGATAAAGAAAACAAAAAGGCGTGTGGGCAATTTTCTGCAGCTACTTGCGTCGTGGGGAGCTTCGGACCGCAGAGCGACAAGAAGCCGTCCAGTGAAATGTGTAGAAGGGCCTAATTCGTCTGAAGATGGGACGTTACAAGCAGACGAAGATGGAGGTGTGGGGCTGCAGCGAAAAGACGCCTAGTTTTGCCTTGGTGTGCGGGTGTTGTTGGGCGTTTCCTTCCCGAGCAATTGCGTATATCTATTGGATGGCCGGACTGTCAGCCTCAGAAGGTGTTGCGCGATAAAGGCATGGAGAACAGGTGGGATATTCGAAGAGCGTTCCTTCCTCCTGGAAAAAAGCTTACCTTGACGATCTGAGAGGCTGACGGGGGAGATTGAGGGCTTCGGGCCAAATGCCAGTGCGGGTCACGGGTGAGCTGTGCAGGTACAGGCGACCAATCGTAGGCTTTCGGATCTCGCAAGGTAAGCAAAGATGAGGAATAGGAGGTTTTTTTTTGGTGCTAAAGTAGTTATGAAGTTATGATGGTGCGTGTGGTAGGACGAGGAGAGAATGTAGAGGCGTGAAAAAGACTTCGGTGATAGACTTCAGTCGTCTTTTTTGGTTGTCTCGCGAACTGAAAAGTTGGTAGTCTCCCGCACGCTAACGGCTAAGGCTGCCTTTGATATTTCTAAATTCTCAAGTAAAGTACATGTACTGTGATTACTGTATATACCATCCTACATCCTTGTACCACCGCAATGAATCACTTTTCTTTTTCTTTTTCTTTTTCTTTTTCTTTTCTATTCATTTACAATACTCCATCTTCTCAACAATCTCGGGCCCGAACCCTTCACATCTACTGACTTCGAATACTCCATCAGAAAAAGTTCAAGACTCATGTGCGGGTCCGCTTTTGGGGCCCCGCTTGGCCGCCCCCCCGGGCTTCCGCAACAAAGCTTCCAAAAAACTCACGTTGTCCAGTGAAGGGCAGCAGATCAATCGTTACCAGTCGGATTACTTCGGCTACCGACCGTATTCCCTGTTTTCCTCACCCACGACCGTTGTCACCCTTGTCTGTGCGTGTGGCTTGATACGTGTGTCTTGTGGCTGCATGCACCTCGAACAACTACTGCGAGTGCGCCGAGAGGCTTTTTAACCGCTGATGCAGGCCTGTCAGTAATGGCCGGCTCTCCACTTCCAATGCAGGTCCATCGGACAAAAGTCGACCTTTCAGGAGGCCAGACGTAATGGGCATGCCGGCTCCTTGAAAGGACCAGGCACCTACACACCTTCAGAAGGCTGAAGGGCTGAAGGAATGGGTCAAGACGGCGGTCAACGACCTGCTGGTGATAGTGATGCATTCATGCAGGTCATATCTCCCAGTCACCTTGATTGCGGGCCAAACGCTTGGCACTAGCAATGGATGCTTTCCGCCAATCAGTGGCCCCGAGGACATTGTCGCCATAACGGCGCAAGCAGACAAAAAAAAGCACATGCATTATTATTGAGTTCATGCACCTCGGCCACCCTAGCACTAGGAATCGGATCAAACATGGCTGCAGCGGTACCGTTGCTGCACACGAGATCGTATTCGCTGAATTTGTGCGAGAATTTGACTAGACTAGATAGGATTAGCTTTAGGGTTTACAAAAGGTCTTTGCAGATTCGGGCTGATATCACGAATCCAGGAACTGGACAGAGGTTTGATGAACAATGATTACCACAAGGCCACTGCACGCCGTCTTGAGGTACCCAGCGCATCTTAGATCAAGCCTGGTTTGGCAATGTAGCCGCTCCTACCATTCCTACGAGCACGAAGCTCCTTCACCCTTCAGCCCAACCGAAGACGCCATCCTCTCCGCTGCCCTCGCCCACGTCCCAACCCATGGCTTCACCACCACTGCTCTCACTCATGGCGCACGAGATGCCGGCTACCTCGACATCTCTACCAATCTCTTCCCGACCGGTGCCTTTTCCATCGTGAACTTCCACCTCGTCACCCAGCGTCTCGCCCTCGCCAAACATGCCTCTTCCCTTCAACCCCACGCTGACATCGCCACCAACATCCGAAGCCTGGCGCTCCACCGGTTACACGCCAACAAGCCCATAGCACATCGCTGGCAAGAAGCCCTCGCTCTCCTATCAACCGCCCGCCACATTCCCACTTCGCTCCGAGAACTCGCCCTCCTGTCAGACGAGCTCCTCTTCCTGGCCGGTAGCACTACCGTGACTTCGGCTTGGTATACCGACCGTGCCGCACTCGCTGCGATATACGCTGGTGCGGAGCTGTTCATGACGCAGGACAGGTCGAAAGGGTTTGCAGAGACGGAGGAGTTCTTGACGCGGAGACTGGAGGAGGGTGAGAAGGTACGCGGCGGGCTCGATATGGTCGGAAAGTGGGTGGGCATGCAGGCGGGAGGGTTGGTGGATGGGTTGAGGAGCAAAGGTGTCTGGATATAGGAGTGGGAAAGACGCAATCGGCTGGAGTTGGCCGTGGATTTTGGGCTATGCTGTACAAATAGCCTCTGCAGCAACGGGTATTGTACAGAGGGAGATTGTTAGGGCTCAGTACTCGAATTCGATTATGCTGGCTGTAAAAATTGCATGCCGCCAACATGCCTTGTCGCTCTCCGGCTCTCATTCTTCACTCTCCGCTTCATCAACCATTACAGCTTCTCTTTCAGCCATCTCGCTCAGAATCCTCGCAAAGAGGTTGCGCACCCTCCTCCACCCTTCCACAGTCGCTCTCATAGCCCACCACTCCTTCACCACCGGTCCAAAAAATCCCCGCTGTCCCATCCGTCTCTGCTTGGCTATCCCCTTAATCAAAGCGGTTGTCACCCCGTTGCTCTCGATGCCCTGATTGAGCATCTCCTCTATCATGTCGGCCATTCCATGCAGGTCAGAGTATTGCATCCACTTATGATAGAGTATTTCATTGTAAATGTCAGTGGACACACCGAGGACGGTTGAGATGGGTCCGCGCCGTTTGATCGTAGAGAGTACGTGTGGCGCGTAGAAGGATGTGGGATGCTTTCTGCGCATGAGCCGGAGAGCGTTAAGGCAGTACTCAGCGTAGTTCCTACGGAGGATCGAGAGGAGGTTATCGATCGGAATTGCTTTTGTGTGGGTTAACTTGGTGCTTGAAATCTCTGTTTCGGTGAGATCTCTCTTCGTAAGCTTGACGTCTGTGATGGCTTTCCCCTCTGCTTCTGCTTTGCGGACCTTCGCTGCATGCAAGGCCTTCACTTTCTTCGCCTTCTCCACGAGTTTGGTGTGCTCATCCAGATGCGTGATTAGACTGAAGACCTCCTTTTCAAGGACTTGCCAAATCTCCACATCACTATTTGCGCTGTCAAGCATACCCATCACCAGGGTTCTGTGATCGTCACAGGCTACTTCAAGCTTCGCCCGCTCCTCTTCAGTCTCGACCTCGTTCCCCAGCGTAGTGCCATTGGCTAATTTCAGGCGTTTCCAATCTCTCCCACTGAGCGCTTGATCTTGGTCACGAGCCAGGATGTCGATTGCTCGCTGTCTCGGCATACCGGCGAGAAGAAGACTTTTGGCGGCACTGTTCGCAGCCTGTTCTTCTTGCATTCGCAGCTGCCTGATTGCATTTTCGAAGATGCTATTCAGATCCACGTTAGGGTCGTATCCCCTGGTTTGCTCGTCTTGGTCTAGAATGTCTTCTTCATCTGGCTCCGGGGTCGCGGGCTGTGAGGCGTCCTTCATAAGTTTATCGAAGACTGCTTGTTCGGTTGCTGTCACGGTTGAAGGCCGCGAAAATTGATCTGGCTTTTGAGGCTCGGTATGTGAGAGAGTATCGGGGATTTGGCTGTGATGGGGATCAACAAAGACAATCGGGTCGGTATTGGGGCGCCGGATTTTGTCAGCATAGGCCTGCCCCCGAGATGTGAAACAAAAGGTGCGCCTGCGTCTATCGTTGTTGTTGACTGCGTGAAATGGTCTTGCTGACTTGGGCTCCGAGAGGAGTGTTCGAGTCTGATAGAGAAAAGGAAGCAGGGAGCTTGATTGGACACGAATGTGAACAGGGAATGAAGAAATCAGATGGCTGCTCAATGACATTCTGCTCAATGGCAATTTCCTCATCTGCTGAACAGGCTTTGGTGCTGGAGACAGTACTGTAGTCAATAGCTACACCTTGGCCGCACATTTTTGCTAGGGCTGAAGTAGACTAGACTAGCGCGTCGCGAATCTGCGTAATTGATCGCGATTCCGCCACGCGCTCAGAACATCGCTTTTGGAACATGCAGAGTAGTACACTGGTAGGCTTCTAAGACAGGTGATTACCTTACTCCCTTTCTCATCTGAACCTGCACCCGATCCATTCTGGACAGCCATTGGGCTCCAAGATTCACGATGGCGCCCGAACTCAGCGAGTACGAGCAACAGCGACAAGCAAACATCGCCCAGCGAGACAAACTCCTCAAGCAACTCGCCCTCGACGCCGGCCAGGCCGGACTCGGGCCTCAAAAGCCAGCGCCCAAACCAAATAAAAGCGGCGCTACTCACAAGAGAAAAGGCCCCGTCAAGCGCGTCAAAGTCGAAGACGCTGGGCCAAGAAGAACATCATCGCGCCTACAAGGATTGACCGCCGACAGCGAAGTAGCCAAGCGGAAAGCCGAGGATGAACATGTTGCGACACAAGAAGCTGCGAGGGCAAAGAGACAGCGACATTCAGGGGAATTGAATTTAAGTGATGTGGTGGTAGGAGGGAGAGATTGGGATAAGAGCGAGAATTTTTTGGTGGATGTTGTTTCGAGGGGTGCCAACCCTAATGAGCGGACATTTGGAGACAGCGAAGTTAGAGAGACTACAGACAAGGAACTTAGATCGCTGAGAGAACAGATGAGCGGTTTGGAGCTATATGATGGTTTCGAACCCAACCGTATAAAGATAACGCCTGAACGTATATACTCGCTGGGCTTCCATCCGACAACAGACAAACAACTGGTCTTCGCCGGCGACAAGATGGGCAATTTGGGCATCTTTGATGCCTCGCAGACATCCGAGTCAGTCAAAGCCGAAGATGGCGTCAAGAAAGAAGCAGACGAAGAGGAGGAAGATGACCCAGACCCAGCAATTACATCCTTCCATTGCCACACCCGCACAATCTCCTCCTTCCAATTCTCCCACGCCAACCCCTCACACCTCTATACCTGCTCCTACGACTCCTCTCTCCGTCTTCTCGACCTCACAAAATCCAAGTCCACCGAAATCTATGCGCCCTCGGACTCCTCGCTCGACGAGCCCCTTTCAGGGGTAGAAATGGACCCGACGGCTCCACATATGCTGTACTTCTCCCGACTTGATGGCCACGTAGGAAGAACGGATACTCGAGCGCCAGGAACGACAGACATATTCCAGCTTTCGGAGAAGAAGATCGGAGGCTTCTCCCTCAATCCTGCAAACCCTCACTTCATAGCTACAGCCTCACTGGACCGTTATGTGAGGATCTGGGACCTGCGGAAACTGAGCGGAAAGGCGTCGAGGCAGCTTCCAGCTTTGATCGGGGAGCACGAAAGCAGACTCAGTGTCAGCCACGCGGCGTTCAATTCGGCAGGACAAGTCGCAACTGCGAGTTATGACGACACGGTTAAGATTCACACCTTTGAACGTATGGGTTCATGGAATGCTGGGCATAAGATATCAGATGACGAGATGGCACCTTCATCAATCATTCGACACAACAACCAGACGGGCAGATGGGTGACCATGTCAGTACTTTCCGCTCTCCCATAGGAATGACAAGCTGACAGAAAGCAGTCTCCGAGCCCAATGGCAGCTCCACCCACCCAATTCGATCCATCGCTTCTGCATTGGCAACATGAACCGCTTCGTCGATATCTATACCGCAAACGGAGACCAGCTGGCGCAGCTAGGCGGCGAAGGCATCACTGCGGTACCTTCTGTGGCACAATTCCATCCCACGGAGCAATGGGTCGCTGCTGGGACTGCGAGTGGGAAGTTGTGCTTGTGGATGTGATGCTCTGAGCGAAGTGTTAGCAGTGAACCGGGAACGGCGTGTACAAACGGGCATTGGGCAGCGCTTTGTACATTTAGGGTGGAGCATCGGGTCATGAATCTCATGCAGCGCTCTGCACACATGGAGCCGATCATTTCCGTATGATCCTCGAGAACTTCCTCCCGAGTGCCCTCCAAAAACCCCTTTTCACCTTCTGTGGCTGCTCGAGACTCGGTACCTTATCCTGTCAACATGTCAGCGGCTCCCCTCCACTGTTCACCGTTCCGGGTCCGCCTACCTCTCGCTCCGCCAACTCTTGATTCACCACATTCACCTGCTTCGCGAGGTACTCGACGTGGCGATCTCGCTTCGCCAAGTCGTATTTGACCGCGTCCATCTGCTCCCCGAGCTGCTCGATGGTCCGATCTCGCTTCGCCAAGTCCTGTTTGACCACATCCATCTGCCCCACGAGCTGCTTCATCTCCTGCTCAGACGCGTGCCTGTCTTGCGCGGTGCCGTACTGGAGCTGTGTGGCGTCGTCGAGCCTGTACTGCGGCTGCGTGACTGGCCTGACCACTGCCAGTCCTCTGTTATGCTCGTGGAGGAGGTAGTCTTCGATTTTCGCTTTCCATTCGGCGCTCTTGGCATCTGCTTGCCATTGGTGAAAGTCTCTGCACAGAGTATTCCGGGCCAATGAGTAGAGTGCCGCTAGGGTAACCTGCGACGGGTGCATTTCCGACATGGATTTCAGGCGCTCGACGGCCGTGGCTCTCTGGAAAGTGTCGAATTGTTCAGTGTTGAAGCGCCATTTGCAACGTGATCCCGTAGAAACAGCAAAGCCGACGCACGTGGAGTACGGAGAACTCGGATCGACATCGAGGACTCTGTAGGGATCCCACAAGTCCCTGCTCGAGCTGACAGAAGCCATGATAAAGAGATGGAAAAGTAGATTTGAAGTATTTGTAGCAAAGTATGAATCTAAAACCGAATGGTTTGCGAATGCGCTGGACAGGATATATAAGACCAAGAACCGAGGATATACTTAGCTAAGCGCCCGCACTAATCGAGAAGCGAGGCGGAGTCTCGCTTTTCGGAAAATAACTATCGAGATATCACCCTCGAGTGAGTGCTACCAAAGTTGAATGTGAACCGCATTCGACCGCCCAGCACGTGTCTGTAGGGGGTGGGATGTTACTTGAGATAGGAGGGTGGTATTCCAAGAAGTGTGTGATTGAATGGGTGGGATTCCGGATATGTGCGGCTTGCATTCGCTTCGATCGAACGCCAAGCCTATCAGAAACGGAGAGAAGTGAGGCACAGTGCATAAGACGGCACACTCACCGGAGAAATGCGCAGCATTGAGGCGCAATTCCATATCGGTATGCCAAATAGAATTGAAATGAAAGCAAACCCATTCCTACCGAAGCACTGCGAAGCCATAAAAATGTACCTTGCAAGGCTCTCTCCGAAACGCAGGAATGAGGAAAGACTGCGTGAAGTTCTAGACTTACAGGGACGATGCGACGCCATCAATGAATACTATTCAGGCCCCCCCCTGGGTCGTGCCTCCCACTCAAAGGGGCCCAAATGGAGTCAAGAAATCATGGGTCAGCTGCAGGAGGAGTGTTCAACCATGATGACACAGTGAGTTCCAGGGTCAGCACAATCTTAAAGCGTCCATGACATGATACGTGTCTGCCTAGACAGGAGCTGTCTATTGCGAGGCGTCCCCAAGCTGTATCTACATACCTCGCAAGGCTATCTGCTGGATTTGCCTCAGAAGATGATCCTTACTTTCCCTGCCTCCACGACTTATGAGCAAATATTCCAACCTGACGTGCGTCCGTGCTGTTCCAATGCCCTTTTTAAGCGAAGCTTCTTAGTATAGTACAACGATTTCGTGTCAGGCAACGATGGTTACGTGTTGTCATATCTCTCTTGACAAACAGTGGTGGTCTTTGTAACGCTGACCTTGGAGATGATGTTCTCGTGGGTGACTTTGCGCGTGGTTTGACCAGCCCAGGGAGAAGAATCCTAGAAAGATATTGGACCGTAACCTTCTGGTGAGTAATCGGTATAGATACGTTGTGCCGCTGTGGCAGATGTACCTGAAAGGCTTGAGGGTTCGTCATCCTCGAAACAATAGGGTTTCAGTCTCGAAGTTCCAATGGCGCCGTTGGTGCCACCCCTGGATTGTTCAAATCCGGTCTGGCAGGCCTTGACTGAGCGGATGTACTTCGATGGCTGATATTCCAGAGTCGTTACAGAATGGTGATCCCGGTTTGTCAATGGCTCCACTATCGTATCAGAGATGGCAGATACAAGCGCTCTAGGAGAGGTAAGAGCGGCGGTAATTTTGTTCAGCATATTTTGAGCAGACCATCCATTGCGAGCAGCTTCTCCAGAGGCTGCCACTATACTCTTCTGATCGTTGTCCACGCCACTGGCGGAGTCTTTGGAGGCGACGTCGGCTCGGACGGCTGGGTGCTCCTGTCTTGCCGTGTTGGCCAGCCATGCTGTCCGCAGAGAGGCGCCTAAACCCAACGCCACGGGACGAGCTACGCTATTGCCTACGATCTTCCACTGCTCAGAGGGGGAACCTATAAGGACCTCATAGTCGGGAAAACCCTGCGCTCGGCGTGCTTCCATTATCGTCAGCAAACGGTGGTCATCCCAATGCAGACAATCACCACCTGCACCGTCATCAGGCCTGGGCTCTGTCATTACCGTGGGCATCAACGCATTTCGTCTCACTCGTTGCCAAGACTTTGAATCATGTCTCGATCGGATCTTCTCGTCCCATTTGAATGAATCGATCTGCGCCTGAGGCATATAGCCGTGCCTGAACGCCTTGACGAAAGAGCAGCCACTGGGGAAGCGAGGAACACATGAAATGCGCACCCAGCTAAGGATAGGCAAACTCCTGCTCATACGGTGATCGGGGAAAGGTATGCAGCTTGTGCGAGCGTCAGTTGCTGGTAGATCTTTCGTGGCTTCTGCTGACGTGACGTAGTCAAACGGTGTTCGATTTCTGGTTCGCGAAGCGGTGGGCACGCCATTTGCCGTCTTTCCCAAGCTTCCACCCCAGACTCCATCTGGGTGTGAATGTGTTTGTGCAGGCTCTAGTAAAGGCGTCAAGCCTGGAGCTGCAATATTGATGATGATCCTGCTTCGTTTCTGGGGAGAACCAAAACTCCAAGCGTCCCTATATTACAATTTCGCCGTCAGTATTGCCTATTTGAGGAGGTATATCGAGCCTTGGAATATGTTTCGAGAGTAAAAAGTCCCGAGACATTTTTCAAGACTCAAGGTTTGCTCCAAAAGGGGAAATATGGGCTCCGAAAATACGCACAGGCAGGAAGTTCGAACTTGGTACCCCATGCCCACTAGGCAGCAGACCACCTGTGCTAGCACGCTGTGTTTCTCATCGCCAAGAGCCATGCCTTTCACGTTCTCCATGAGAGCATATTTGGGACGGTAGAAGTCTATGAAGGCAAGCACCGAAGCCACCATAGACTCGTTGAGCAAACCGCCTGTACATTTCGAAATCAGCATGACTTCTTTGAGGCAAAATTCTTGAGTCGTAAGACAGCTCTAATTAGTAACAGAGTATGAGTCTTTTGCTCTCAAAATATGTCTATCGACTCAAGTCACAGGATCGATTCGGAAGACAATGCTCCGAAGAGTGCACTTACTTTCATTGCCTTTGTTCGGATTTGCCAGAGAGTATCCTTGACAAGGACTGCCAGCACATATCACTTCGACCTCTCCAAATTGAGCTATCAAGTTTCCCCCCTTTCCCTCCAATGCTTGACTCAGATAATGATTCACTGATCCCCGGAATAGCTTAGTCTGATTCTGAGTCGGCAGGTTGGCTTTGTAAGTGTGGATCGCTTGGTTGTACCAATCCACCGCCCAATCAAAACGGACAGCACCACCCTCTTCGAGCCCACGACCGAAGTTTCCTCCACCACAGAACATATCCAAGCCCCGCATTCTCGGCTGAGGTGGAGCCGACGTGGGATCCCAGCCCTGTCTCAAGAAAGATGGCGACGGGGTTTGTAAAGATTCTAGGCCAGATCCGGAAGTCTGCAGGTCTTGAGATATAATGTAATAGAAATCCGAGGCACCTTGACGATCGTAGGGACTGGGTATTCTTTGCTCTTCTTTTTCCGCTTCTGAGTAAAACCGAACTTGGCATTGTCTGTGGACGTACGCAACAGGAATGACCTCAGACCGGTCGGTCAGAACCAGTTCGTTTGGATCAGCATCATTGCACCCGTAGTCTCTCTTCCTGCGCAACAGTCGTACGACTCTGATTTTCCCGTCAAGACCGTCTGGATTGTGCTCGATAAGTACCACCGGTTCCAAATTCTTGCCCAAACGTCTCAGGCTCGACGCCACAAGCAAAGTATCTCCAACACAGTATTCAGGTGTTTCATTTACTTTGTGACATCCACATCGGAAGTGTGAATCTTGCAGTGTGATCCAGGCACCATCACCTTCGACGTATCGTTGACGACAAAAAAATTCGGTGGATGGACTCTCTGGCCCACCGAAGGTAACTTGCGGTTTACGGATGACTTCGCTGGCAAGTACCAGAGGATCCCCACAATTGCAGTGATCACCCAGAAACAATTCTTGTGAGTACGGATAAAACATCCTCAGACACGTGGTGTCTCCAGGACGGTAAAACCAAAGCAAGCCCAAAGCTTGGCCTTCGTCAGTGTCTGAAATGCATTGCACATAGCCTTAATGATTTCGAAGTCAGCATGACCCTTCCGGGGGGGATTCTGAGTCGCAAGACATGTCTTAGAAGCAGAGAACGCTTGAGGCTTGTCTGACGACTCATAAGACAGCATAAATGGGGAAGAATTGCCTCGGAAAGTATAACGTACCAAAGTACTCTGCGTCATGGGTCCTCCAAGCGCTATTGTTGTCCTTCGGAATAGCCACCACGTCTCCGATACTGACGCGTATGGGCTGGCCTCTAGCCTTCATACCACTTGAACTCGGGCACAATGGAATACGCACTTCTAGCTTCTGAACTGCAGGACTGACCTTTGTGTGATTGGTATTTGATTGTTTCTCGCGATGAATGAGAGAGGTGGATGAAGATTGGCAATAGAGAAATTTTGCCCAGGGGAGACTCTGGAAACATTTGAATACATACGGCGTGACCTTGAAGTTTTCGGAGTCAGTACTGCTTCTTTGAGATCAAAGGGAGTCACAAGATAACATCGACAAGTTGACGTTCTTAAATTGTCTCTCGGGACTCAAATTGGGGTACAAATCGAGAAGGAATCGCTCCGAAATGTAGACGTACGGTAGTCTTGCGTCTTGATACGAACTCCTCTCTTGCCGTCAAAGTGGCAAACATATCCTTGATTGTGGTGTGTTCCACCTGTTCTGGTATCGCACGTAAAATCCTAGGGTGTATCTCCTCCCATATTGCGTGCTTCTCATACTTTTGATCGACCTGGGCAGCTTGGAAGTATAGGAAATTGGCATGGGCCGTAACAACGCGTCGAAAATCGCGATCCGCATATTGCTCGAGCCAACGACGAACACATCTGTCAGTGGGGTAGAGATTTTGGAGCCACTCATAGAAACGATGACGAAAATCGAATAAGGCAACCCTTTGGTGAGTGTGAAGATATTCAACAAGATGTTTGGCAAGATCTGCCATCCATAAGAATGGCTCATGATACCTTTTGTACTCCGCTGCAGGGTATGTCAGACGATACCAGACATCGGGCCTCGTGCCTTCAATTGATTGTATCCAGATGTAGGGGCCCACCGTAGAGCGTTCCGGTTCTTCGTATCCTCCTATGGACAAGGTTTCGAAGGGAACTTTTTGAACGTATCTCTGCTTACCAGCGTAGCAGATGACGCCGTCAAGGTAGAAGTGTTTGACTGCGTGTTCGTTGATCTCGTGAAGTGACACCAATTCATTTGCGAAAGGGAATTCAGTGGCGCTGCTCTTGTTGTGACGGTAAGGCTTGTGGGGACGGTAGATGACAAATTCTCGAAGGTCTGCTTCGACAAAAGCATTGCCATTTGTGTCTGTATCGTTGTCGTCCTGTTCCTCCTCTTTGACCTGCCCACAATCTTAGCTTTCGAAGAGAGTGTGCTGAATTCGCCCCTTTCAACCTACTAAGATTTCTTGCAAGACGCTCTTCTCGGAGTACCTTGGCACCGATGGAACATGGCCGCTGTATGCTGTTCTGGGGAATACAAAGTGGGGTGGTCGAACACCAGTCATCCGCACCTCGCTCTTTTTCTCCTTGGACCAAATGGGGTCATCCTCATCTGGTACATCGCCAATGACATCTTTAGCTCTCACGGGATGCTCGTCATCTTCTGAATCAGACCTCTTTCGTTTTCGTATATTTCGACTTGAGTCCCGTGAAGAGTCAGAAGGATGGAAAATTTGAGGGGCGGTTGAGGGAAGAATGCGGGGAGGCTTGGCGGCGGAACCTATCAAAAGCAGTCAGGGTTTCGGATCTACGTCTGAAGGTAAATTTCATTACCACTTGACAAGCGTAGAGTTGTCATAATAGTTCGACTACCAATCTATCAATCCCTTACTCAAAAGAACCCTGGGAGGCGCGGCGTGAAATGAAAGCCAATTGCGTTGTGAATGCCATGAATTGCGTTCAGCCGTAGAAACCTATTTTTCAAGAAACATGCATACCAAACACACAAGATGCGTTGCAGGAGTCGTCAATGGGTGTGTGTATTGCAGAAGTCGTTGACTAGAGAATGTTATGTTCACTTTTGAATCGTGACTAGTGAATATAATTCGAGGAGACAGACGCGTTTTATGAGTTGCAAAACCAACGAGATTGCTTGGCAAAATTGATTGCGCGCCATCTCTGATTTTTTGGTAGCCAGCCCCACCAAAATTTGTAGAGATCGTACTTCTCAACAATTGCACCAGTCTCTACCTCTCAGTTCGTCTTACTTCCCAATCGGATAATTTTGAGGCACAGGCTAGTGAGTATACACTCTTTTTTTTCGTGTTTTTGACTGACCTAGGTGTCCATAGCTACCCTCCCTCCCTCCCTCCCTCCGCTAATACGCGATGTCACCCAAAGAAATACACATTCGCCAGCGAGCCAGACTACTCCTTGAGTCTCATTGGCGACCTGATGCAGTAGCTAAAGACGCCCGTTCGAGTCGCGCAACGGGGTACCGGTGGGAGCGCAATATTGAGATCTACGGCGACACAGTGATTCCTCGTAATCTATATGTACCTGGGCGACCTCGTAGCCTCTCACCGGCTGCTCTGGAGGCCCTACTTGAGTACCAGCGTCAGAAACCGTAATCGATTTTGGGCTATACTAGAGCTTCAAATATAGATTGGGGGGTGGTGGTTGATGATTGCAGTGATTTGAGTAGGTTCTCATCAAATTTTGGTGGGGCTGGCTACCAAAAAAATAGAGATGGCGCGCAATCAATTTTGCCAAGCAATCTCGTTGGTTTTGCAACTCATAATTGGCGGCGTGTTCGCCAAGCCGCATGACGCTAACCCTCTCATTAGATGTTTCGTTCAAAACTTCTCAACACGCACAGAGGCATTGAGTCAGCGTCTCAGTGCGAGCTCGAAAGATCGTATTTCTAGTAGCATCAAGCATGATCGACCGCTATTTCAGCGTCTGAACGGGAATGAAGCATTGCCAGGGCGTCTCTCCCCAACAAGTACCGGTTTTCATTAAATCAGGATGCTCTCAGGATGCATTTGGCCACTGTTGTGTCCAGTGAAGAGTAACACCAGATCGGCACATTTCACAAGAGTTCAAGGATATTTCGCAGAGAGGTGAGAGCCGAGCTGAGGTAGCTAGATTGTATGCACTATCTATATGAGAAGCAAACGTGACTGAATCAACTGCATCTGCAGAGGGGGTAGTCGCGGTCGAATTCAGGAATCGCTCAGACAGAATCCTTGGAAACAGAAATCTCATGTTCCTCCATCTCATAACATCTTTGACTGGTGCACTTAGCTGATTCCTTGTTGACATACCTTCTTCCCTCTTCCCTCAAGGCGCGTTACTATGCGCATCATGCAAATCGTATGTCGAGAAATTTAAGATATCACTCTCCGGTTCAATGAACTGGACCATTCTCCACATTGTCTTCACCGCCAACATCTCCGCCTTGCCAAAAGGGTCGACCTTCAATCCCCGCACAAAAGGGAGCTGCTTCAACTTGAGAATGGATTCACCGTCAGGGGAAGTCTTTCCATTAGCGCCAAAGGCAACGACGGCGAGCAAAGAACGGTGACCGAGGCCCCAACCCTGCTCCTTGGAATGGGCGTCGCTGGCTTCGAGTATCTGTTGTGCTAGTCGCTGTAGAGCATGCTCGTAGAGGTCGTACCATTCATATTTCAGCTTGTAGTTGCGGCTGATGAAGGAGCTTCGAGTGGTTGGCCAGAAGTGGAGATTGAGTGTAATTAGATGGCGTAGTTTCTTCAGGCACCGCTAGTTCACTGTTTCAGTATGGGCACTGCAACATTCTGCCAGCATGGCTTACTTGAGCTTGTTTGAATTCAGAGCTTGGATGAGCGTCCGAAACAGACGTATCAGGAAATGTAATCCCAAGCTGGCGAAGCTCAGTGCACGCTGTGCAAATCTCATCCAATTGCTCGCTCTCGTACCTCATCAGATTCGACGCTAGATCTCGGCTTCGAACACCCAAGAGTCGCAGGGTCTTCCCATGGTGCGCTATCGCTGTGGGGTTGGGCAATCCACTGAAGCCCCTGATATCTACGTGCAAAATCTCCAATCCACTCATGGCCTCGAGTAGTCCGTCGAAGGCCTCAAGAGCGTGTGTCACGCTAGTCTCTTCGCTATGGAACCAACGGATTTTCTTCAACTTGGTAGGGCGCAGAAGCGGCTTGCTCATCTGAGCGAACACAGTGTCTGCACCCCGGCATCCATTAATAACCAGGGATTCCAGGGCGCTGAATTTGATGAATTTCATATAAGTATCAGCAGCATACCGCAAGTCGATGTTATCTATTCTGAGTTTCTTGAGAATCATCGGAATGCACGTCTCGAAAGGCATCATGTGGCTAAAGACTGTCCTGGTGAGGAGACCTGGGCGGGTGCTTGAGTCTTCTAGATCACCATGAATTTCCCCAGAATACGCAAAACCAGAGGAAAGTTGTAGCTTGTTGAACTTTGTCTGGGTTTCTACAACTTTTTGACAGGCCTTTAATCGATCGACGGTGTCAGGGTAGAAATGCAGGCTCGCGGCTCCTTCCAAACTTGTGAGAAGACCGGGATTCTTTTCGAGCTCCGCTGGGTTATATTATCAGAGTTAGTTTTGCCTGCTCGTTGGGATTATATAGAGTCTTGGAACATGTCTAGACAGTAATTAATCCCAAGGCATGTCTTAATACTAAGCGTTCAACTTGAAAAGCGAAATAGGAACTCCAAAGATACGTACGCATGAAGTTCCGATCGACTGGTTCGATTTGGACTGCTTTCAGCCGCTTTTGCTTCTTCATCAGTAGTACCCAATTGTCCATTGAGAAAGGCTCCCAATTCTGCCAACTATGTAGACTATTAGCTTGATAAAAGCTAGAGAATGTATACTTGTTCCAAGCCTTCCAGGCAGCGAGATGGATTCTCCATAATATGTCTTTCGACGAATTTGCAGAAAGTGGAAGGCTACTCACCTAAATTTCTCAAGAATATCATTCGGCAAGAAATCCAGAAGCAACCTGACAGTAAATTGAGCCTGTCTCGCGGCACCCACAATGTCTTCAATCTGTGCATCTTCTTCATCTTCAGAGGAGTCATCAGAGTTCACATGGATATCCAGAGCTGGAACTGGCGTCTTCTCAAGCTGCAGGTAGACTTTCCTAACATGCTGAATGCCCGGATTTGATCGACTCAGTAGACCGGAGACTCTGATGTCTTTGTGGCCGCCGATGAAAAGCAGTACTTTTCGATACAGCGGTGGAGTAGCGATGTCTCGTAGTCGCTTACTTGTCAGGCATAGTGACTTGAGATCTTCCGGCCGTGTGATCTGCAACGACGTTATGAACATTGGTCTAGTTGACGGTTCAAAAGAGAGGTGCAGTGGAGGCTTCTTACGTAGCCGAGAATAATGTTCTTCTTGACGTCGAGCGGGACATCGTTGAAGTGGATAGGCTTAGAGTCCATCTTTAATCAAAGGAAACAACACAGGAAGATGACGCCGTGTGCAAAATCCTCGAATGTGGATATGGAGCATATGCGTAACACGATGATGATCCCCTCCTAGAATAACGCTTCGAGTTTTAAATTGATGGGGAAAAGCAGCAGACTAGGACTTGACTTATATTCTCAATTGTTTATATATTCCAGGCACATTTTTAGACAGGTAGAAAGATACTTCGCTGATGTTGAGAGGTTAATGAAGGAACGAAAGGGGAAAAAGAGCAGGATGCAGCTTGGGCTAGTCAACGTTGGGACGAGTGCAGCGGTGAGGCTGAAGTCACCAGCTTTCCGCAGCCTCACCTCTTTCACACAACTGTTGGACCTCAGGACAGATACATTCGTTGCTCAGGGTGATAACTGAGCGCCAATGGTTAGAGAAGGGACTGCACTTTTGCTTCGGATTTTGAAATACGCAGTTGAAGTGACGCTTGGCTTAGCAGATAATGGGCGTATGGCATGATTCGCTATAGTAGTAATGTATAGACTGTAATGTACCACGATTCGAGAAAGCAGATGGAGTACACATCCCTCAAAGCGCTCTACGTTATCAATGTCGAGCCTGTGGTTCCTCCAACACCAGTGCTAAACTAATACATGCTTTCATACGTTAAATAATAATCACTTCTTGCCTTTCCTTCCTGCGACTCCACCAGCAAACCTCCCAAGGTTCCCCAGACTCGACTTCGGCTTGTGCAAAGGACCACTGGGAGGTGCAGGTCTCTGCGAAGCAGTTCCTGCACTGGACGGTCTTAACGCCTGCTTTGGTACATCAGGCAGTGTGTTGTCCTTGACTTCTGCAACCGTAGTATTATTAGCGGATGTGCCATCCTCTACCTGGTTTTGCAGTCGATGCGCTCTCCTAGCCTTCTCCTGCACGCTTCTAAACTTTTCAAGCAATTCAGTCCACCTGATGGCGGCTTCTTCTCTGGGCTTGAGTCTGTTTGGGCGGTCGAAGGTTGCGCCGGGCGTTTGAGGAGCGCTACCAAACTTAGCCTCGGTGTTCTTCTGTCGGACGTGAGATACGTACGTGCGTGGCGCGATGTGAAGGTAGCCTATAGCGCTAACGCTATTCAAGCGATTCTTCAGCGCTGCGAATGCAGAGGACTGAGGGAGTAGCATGAGTAGCCCGTAGAGACACTTGTAAAGATGCGGGTACCTTTCTGGTTCTAGGAGCTGTAGACGGAGGTCTAGTCTCAAGTTAGCGATGCTCTCCCAACCTCCAGATGATGCACGTACACGTAAAAACGGGCGACTCGAGCAGCTGCACCAACTTGTCAATCTGGATAAGCATATTGACAGTCATCTCCAACTCCGCACTGTTTGAGTCAGCTGTAGCTAGTGCCAGATCATCAAAGCGGCCTACAAGATCTGGAGTAAATTGTAAGCCTGCTCATATGCTTGTGCAAGCAAACATAGCGAGAAGGTCGCGACCGCATTGTGGCACCAAGACCTGAATAAAGCGACGAAGAAGACTTGTCCATCTTTCGTCTCAAGAATCCGCAATCTCTTCCGCAGCTCGGCCAGCTCTGGCGCCGTGATAAGGTTGTTATTGAGATTCTGAACCATGATACTTGCAAACTCGACGTCCTCATCCTTCTCTAAACAGTCGGCCAAAGTCCGATATATCCTTTCTGCGCTCAAGCTCACGCATAGTTGGCGAATTATCAGGTTGCCTCTTGTCTCAAGAAGTCTTCTGTCAGTGCAGAAAAGTTGCAGGAGGTTGACCATGAAGGATGTGAAGTAGCCATCTTCGCTATTCTTTGATATCTGAGAGAGCAGTTGTAAGTCGCGGGTGACAACAGCTTCTGCAGGATCTGACAATGTCTTCAGGAGAGCTGGGAACGTGCCGTCATTGGTGGCGAGAACCTTGCGAGGAGCCCTCCGATGTAGCATGATCAGCCAAGCCAAAGCAGCAACCCTAGTGGCTTCGTGTTCGTTCAGGAAGTGCAATATGAGAGCACCCACGGCGGCTGTATAGTCAAGGTCAGTGACCGGTCTTGGTGGTGGAGGTGACGTAGATGTCGGAGGCGTTGACACTGTTGCCTCTTCATCCTTCTTGGCCTCAGCTTCTCCTTCAACCCCCTGTGGTAGTTTCGGCGTTGGCGTCGAAGCACGCCTCGTTTTATTGTCGGCTTCCTTAGCGGCTTCTTTTATGGTGGTTGTTGGGTCCTTCATAACACCAGTCGGAATACGAGATGGTGGTAGTGGCCGAGCCTCTTCTGGGATACCCTCATCAGGTAAAGACGCAATATGATCCATCAAGGAATTGTTTACTCGATTCGCAGCTTGTCGCACGAGGTCCGCCCCACTAGCCATTGCAGGTAGCACTTGCGAAAGAAGTCGAGGAACAAATGCTAGGATGTCCTCTGGATTTATCTCGAAAAAGCTGTCGATCCAGCGTAGAGCGGTAAGCTGTATTTCTTCTTCTGCACTCAAGAGTCAGTCGAACAGCAGAAGGATAACAGTGGGGTTCATACCTGATGAAGAGTCAAGAAAAGCCACGAGAATCTCTAAGATCTTAGAATGATCAACCTGGACATCTTGCCCCGGTACCCAGTCGCCATCATCGTGACCACTTTTCTCATCCTGGCCTCCCCCAAAGTCACCATCCACGATATCCGACTTCTCATTAGGTGTACTCCTGTCAGTGCGTATACTAGCACTATCACTTGAGTTGGATTGTTTAGCCTGGTCATCACTGTCTCCCTTTCGGCTTTCCGCTATTCCTCGTTTGATCCTAGCGATCTTCTTTATTTCGTTCAAAAACCTTTCGAGCGTTCCTTGTGTTGCAACATGTACATCTCTGTTGGGGTCGCTGAGGAACTGGAACAAGCCTCCTAGAAACGCTGGTAGATAATGGACAAGCTCCAGATCTGGTATGGTATCCAGTAGAGTGACCCATGATACTAGAAAAGTACGAGTGAACGGATTGATGACGTGAATGCGCTCTTGTAGCAGTGGTATGAATTTGGCGAGTGAGAAGGCCGTAGGAAGGTCAAGGGATGAGGTCTTATCAGAATCCTTGCTTGGGCGAGGACTTGAGACGGCTTCATCGGGAGATTGTAAGACAGAGACGTAGGTCGAGGCAGATTCAGAGACTATATCTTTGACCAGCCGATCAAGCAATTCCGCACCGTTTTTCACAGACAATTCCGAGTCCGCAGCAAGCTTTATGAATTTCAGTATGTGCTAGCTTGCAGGTTTGCGTAACTGCCTACCTTACAAAGGGCATCAAAAACATCGTTGAAGAATAGTAGTATTTCTCCTTTTGCAACCTTAGCAATATTGTACATGCTCTCACACGCGTAATATCGGACCCTCGCATCTTGGTCGGTGAAACAGGCGAGGACTGGCGGAACAATCGACTTGAGGTAGCGAGCAACATCGTCCTATTTCCGTGTCAGACTTGCTCATCGTTGACCAGAGCACGGCTGGACTTACAGAGCCTAGTGCGATTGAAGCTGCAGCAAGGCCAATCAATCCCCCATTCCTGGCGTGCGGCTGATGGACTGCATAGGCATAGTCATGGCAGAGCTGCTCAACAATCCTGCCAATTCTCTCGTACTCCTTGTTTGCACTTGCTTCTCGAACGATCCTTTCTAGGCTGGAGGCTCGTAAGCAGTCTGACGTCTAAAGAGGGTCGCGCGAGGACAGACTCAAGAGCACCTTGCTTCCTTTTGTCATAGAGCTTGTCGTTAAGCAGACGCTGCACAGCGGGATCCATTGTACGAAAAGAGCCAGCTATCGAAACATCGTTGAGTGCGTAGGAGAACCCCAATGGGTATTGGCTCAGAAGCCTGATGTTCACATAAAAACCTTGGGATACCGCTATTAAAAGAGGAAAAAGATTTGCTTAAGCCGTGAGATCGCAATGCAATACCAAAGCCAGCCCACAAAATATCAACATGAAGAGAAGTAGAAGAAACAATCACTGTGCAGTGTGCACCAAGGGAACGAGGTAAACATATAGGGCACCAACCCTACTTGATTACCTAGCTGGGTCACAATCTCCTTTACCTCTAGCCGCCTACATCTACATGTTGAAGTTATGGTACTGTGCAACAGGAATGAAGAAGTACATTGTGGTTGATCATGACCACCTCCCAGGTAAAATGACTAGATGGTGGATAGCAACCTTGAGACTGAAACCTTTGTCACGCCCTGGAGTGTCCTTTAGGCTCACACGAACCTCTATGCAAAGTAGATTTGATAGCAGGATGAGCACACACGCTAATCGCATTATCTATCTTTGTTCTCTTGACCTTTTCAATGTTCTCGGTCTTTGAAACCCATGTTCATGGTCACTCCCACTTCCTAGATCACGACCGCCACAATGTTTTGACCTCCCACTTTCTCCCAACCTTCTCGTGGTCATTTGGCTCACACTTTCCTTCGGAGATTTTAAGCAGTTTCCCGCCTTGCTTTCTTCTCTCTCCTCGGATGCCAAGCTAGTCACACGACTGTAAGGCAACGGCACGTCTTTGGCGGATCTCACTTCAGTGATTGGTATCAAATTTGACCACCGAGCCGTCTTTCCGTGGGAAGATGCATGCGAAGCTTTCGAATTCCCGGAGTCAGCCACCGAAATCTTAGTGACGCTTGGAGGGCTGGTCACACCCTCGACATGGCTCCGGGTAGCTGAGCGGGAGAAGTGATGCGAACGCTCTGACTGCGAAAGCAGATCGTCAATATATGAGCGCGGCAGTGGCGAAGCAGCAATTGCATGATGAAAGGATTTGCTGCTAGCCCGAGAGAATTCGCGTACGTGACTGTCCTTGTCTGCTTGAATTGGGTCGTAGGTGACTGGTGCTTCGATGGTTCTGGTGGTGATTCTCTTTTGCTGCTCAACGCGAAGGGTTTCGATTTGGCTTTTGGTCATGGCTGGATTACAGTTTCGCAGTCAGTTTCGCCTAGTTGAGAGGATATATGGAGCCTGAAACATGCTCCGAGAGTAAGTCTCCCAGGATATGTCTCAAGACTGAAGATCTGGTTCAAAAGAGGGAATATTGAATTCGACAACACGTACCATAGGCTACAACAGCCCCTGCTGTAGCTCCTAGAACGGTTCCAATGATTGCCTTGGTTTTGATATCGTCATCTTTCGGGGTTGATTCTGGCCTGACGCGAGTGACGACCACGGCTGGTGATGTCATAATTTGATTGACGACCACCTTAGGAGGCTCTCGTTCTGCATGCCGAGCTTTGGAGTGTGGTGCTTGGACTGTCGATCTTGGAGCTTCGTCAGCTATGCTGTCTGCCACATCTTTCGTCCATGCTAAGACGCGGTCCTTTTCCGAAATGCGTGTTCCGTCCCTTTCGTTTGGTTCATCTCGATACATGACTCTGCTGAAGCTGTCGACGGATTGCGTCGAATGAGAGTACTCTGTGTTGTTCCTGATGTGGAGTGAAGTTCGAGAAGACCGCGATTGAGGCTTGAGTCCTGAGGCTTACTTTTGAGACGACAGAGAGACTGAGCACCCTAGAACGAAAGCTTTTCGAAGCTTCGCTTTTTGCTCTGGTAACAGATATTGAGCTTTGCCGGGTATGGCCTAGGTAATACCAGGTCTACAGGCTGTGATGTGTTGTAGTACGGTCCAGGCTTCGCGATCGTTGGAACAAGCTAGCGGGATGTAAGCAGATGTGAGGTGCTCAACCCGGGGTTCGGAAAAATTATCAGAGTCAAATGAATGATGCAAATCTCTTAGGTCTTAGCATCGATGACGAGCCTGTCGATCTCATCTTTCTGAAGTATACCTCTCAATCTGCTTAAAACCCTAAGGAGGAAGGTACTAACGATATGATGTCGGTACCTGACAGCTGCCCAAGTCACCTTGATTCGTGCCATGCAATTCGAGCGAGGCGTAGGTGCCTGAACGCTCCACCGTGGGGAAGCCACGTAGAGAACATGCAACTAAACTCGGGGATGAAACGGAAGCCTTCGGCGCCAGATATGTTACCAATGAGAGGCCGCCATAAAATTGATCAAAGTCGCTTGCTTATAAATTAGCGAAGGTAAGATACTCTACATGTAATTTTGGAATACATCAGCAATTAATAAGAGCGGAATCCCGGACGCGGAGAAGCTCTTGTACCAGGCAACGTCTTAAACTTGTGCTGTCTTCGTTTAATATCTCGGCGCGTGGTGCAGGCATAAGGGAGAAAGCAAGTGTTTATTTGTTTGATCTTGCTCGGTGAGCGCAGCTTGAGTGTTCGGTCCCACGTATAACCTCCGACCATTACTTGCTATGAACGGCAACAAGTAGGGCTTATGCAAGAGATCTCGTAATACGGTCGCTATGTATGAACGGAAAAGAAAATGTGCAGCAGTTGAATGCTGCACGGGCGCAAAGGCGCCTTGAGCCTGTTGAACCCGATGTTCTTGTTGCAAAAACAGAGCCAGTCCAATAGTCTCAACGCAACAAAGTAACGATCCACGAGTGAGCTTTGATGTTGGTATCGCAGCTTTCATGGATGCCACACAATGAACCTTTCTTTCCGTTATGAGCTTTGCCAGCCAAAGCCCTTTGGTGCTGCACGCAGAACCAACAAGAGCCGTAGCAGAATCCTCGCTGGCGGAGGGGCATACTCACCTTGGTAGCTAGACGATGTTCCACACGTCTTCCACAGCATTGCAGAACTTGCCACATGCTACGCTAGCGCTCAAGCTGTAATTGCTGATGCTGATAGCGTCATCCTTGCACATATCTGCAAAATCGTCCTTGCCTTTAGCCATGGCACCGACGAAGACGCAAACGCTTTGATTGGGGCCTATGTCTTCGATGTAGTCTTTGACCCGAACGACTTCAGCATCGTAACTGAGGGTGACCTTTCGGCAGTTGGGCGGAAGGTGGTCCGTGATGGGGTTCTTGATGACTTTGAGTAGCTTCTCTTGTGAATTGGTAGAGCGAATGGAGAGCCGATGTAAAAGCTGTACCATAAGACCGGCAAAGCGCTTGAAGGTACGAGGAATTCGGACTGTGGGGCTGACTTCGATGAGGACACCTTTTGCGGTGTGGATGTAAATCTGTAGCTTTCCAGCCTTGTTCACTGGCGAATCAAGCAACGTAAGAAGGCACTAGGGGAGACTCAGTATCAACCAGACGGATGTTGAATGCGTTCTGGTAGATAAAGCAAACCTGATGCGTGATATCCGGCCGTGCGTCGCTGATATCTCGGTTCATCTTTCGCATAACTCCGATATGCTCGTCGCTGTTTAGCAGGGAGTATTTCTCGTCTCGCATATTCCCTGACCGTCCACCGTGTGATGCTTTGTATGTCTCTAGACTCGCATTGGACAGGACGACCACGAGTCTTTGGGTGTCTTTATCATTGGCGGCGATAGGGACGTGCTGCTCGGCGACAAGCTGTGGAAGTGCGGGTGGTGGACATGACTGCGTTCCTAGACAGCAGCTGGTGAGCACAGGACCCTAGTGATGGCTTCCCACGCAGCAGTCGTCGAAAATCAGAACAGCTTACTTGGTCTCTTCCTTGATATCTCTTCGGGAGCCATCTCTCTCCTCGAATCAAAAGATAGATTTGGCAGCAGAACGCAAGAGCTCGAATTTTTGAGAATATATAGAAAGTGGAGAATTTACAACATTGAGATGAATGCAACGAGGAGGATGATTAGTTGGCAAGCAAGAAATTGGCTGTAGCACTTTGTCATATAGGATCATAGACTGTCGGCTGTGTATTTGGCACCTTCTGGATGAAGGATTTCATGTGCCCCAAAAGGCAGGTTGGGTCAGATTTTGGTTGAGCCGGATCGCGGGCGTTAAATCCGCACACATGCCCGAGATTCTCTGTGGTGTGTGGGAGATACCCGTGGATAAAAAAGTCATCCACGGGGACTATACTTGCTCACAGCTTGCTGTAGCACTCATATCACGGGCAAATGCCTCCAATAAAATCGCATAAAACTTTCCATGGAGAACGTCGTCGCCTATATACACCCCGTCGCCGCCTATGAAACCCACGCTAATGCAGCACTACTATTGGAGGCTATACCGAGTTGATTTCTTTCGGTTTGTATTTGTGACCGAGGCGAGGCCTTTCATTTGACCATATCTTCCACCTTTACACAAACTAACGTCTCCCTCAGCATAGGTACATCCCCCTTCTGCTTTCAGTTATTCTCCTTTTAATTCTTGTTCTCAAGCAGCTGTTCCAAAAACATAGGCCAAATGTTCCATCGCTTGCCATAGTGGCAAGAATTAGGATAACATTTCTGTCACATCGTCTCATCAACGATCATGAGAACTCAACGAGGTCATAGGGTACGTCATCAAGAAGACCGTGAGGTCAAGCGACAGCGAATTATGTGTGCAGGATGGTGGGCTGCCAGCCGGGGCAATGATTTGATTGACGGTGCCACAGGAAATACGGGGGATGGCGAAGGTGGTAGAAAGGGGTTGAGGAAGTAGCATAAGTAGTAGTAGCAGTTGATGTCTATACTCATGGAGAACATGTATTATTCCTGGGCAAGACGTTTTCTTCATGAGAAGGTGTATGCTACTTGACGATTCATTGCGTATGAGATGAGTGCTACAGTACAATGACTAAGTTTACGAGAAGTCCTCATGGATAATTATTCTATCCGTGGGTGAGACATGGTGTCCATGGATAGATATACCCTATTCATCGATGAATGACATGCAACATATGCTATCTATAACCATCAAGAGTCCAAACCATGCTCCATGCAACAGACAGAATTCGAATATCACATCTCATATATGGGTTTTGGTTGCAGCTCAACAGGATACTTTGTCCCGTATCGCCGTAGCCAAGTCGGCGCCTCCTCTTATCACTTCGCTATTTTTGATTACTATTCCCCTACTACTTCCTCTTCAAGCACTCCGATGGCCTCAAGGACACAGTATCCTGCTTCACGAATGTCGATCGAGAGACCGGAACCTCTAGCATGCCACCTGGAAGATTTGTTCGCGCTTGAACAGGTACAAGCTTGTAACCCTTTTGAATTTTTCTCCCCCGCGAGATTGCTTTCGGCCCCGGCTCCTCGATAGTGGTTGTGGACGAGCTAACATCCTTGACTACATCTATCAGGGATGTCCATTGGCGAGTCGAGGTCCTCTTCAAGTGGGATCATGGTCCTAGGTCATCAAGATCGGCATCTCGGTCAGTTGGACGCTATGCTCAAACGTGTCTGTCTATACGAGTAAAGCATCCTTGGACTTTCTCAACCTTGCTCTTCCCTTTAGCCTCCAATGATCGTAGCAAACCTAATACATGTCATGTACCTCTGCTGTGGGACCGCCCTTGATTACTGAGCGTTCCGCGCCTACTGGCTTTGTTGAGCGAAGGTCCTAGTGGTTTGATCAGCTCGCTGCTTATGACAAAGAGCTCAAAGTCGGTAGGTAGAAAGGGTGCTTGGAATAAAGCTGGCTATTAGCTGTATGGTATGTATTAAGGGCAGGAAGAGACATTGATAAGGCTCTGATGGAAGCACAGCAGGATGCTTCCTCACTACCTCAATCCTCTAGCAGCCTTGTACGAGTCTAGGTACCTCAGGTAATGGAGATCATTGAGTGTCTGTACTCTAGCTCGTCACGCTCGTCTACGAGTACCTAGAGACCTTAGCGGCGGCTCTGCGGGACGATCTTTGTGCCCCACTATGTCGATTTCTGAGACAGAAGCCTGTCCCATCTCCTCTTTCTCTACCTACTTGCCTAAGTCTCTGACTTTTGTGTATTCGTAGGATCAGGTTTATATGATCTTGCCCTTCGCTTTTTCGCCTTTGAGTTCAGCTTTCTGGCCATTGAGACGTCCCTGCTACGACTCCTCGCTACCACAATGGACAACCCAAACCCCAACGCCGCTCAACAGGGTAACAGTCTCCCTCCAATTACTAGCTTGATCAGACCCGAGCAAATACCCAAACTTCCACACTTTCCCGAGCATCAAAAGGAGAAATACATTGAAGGCATCAGAAAACTATGGGAAACTATCGATACAACCTCCATAGGTTCCGAGCCATATCAAACCGCATATAAAAAGCTCATCGAGGTTACCCTCAATATCAAAGCAAAAATCAACAAAACAAGACAGGATGCTATGGCATTGCAGGCTGCGAATGGTGGTCAGCAAAGCGCCGCTCGGCCCACGAGCTCTGGTCAGCAGGTTCCACTACCGGACGCTCGATTACCGGCGCAACACATGCAAGCTGGAATTCAACCACAGACTCAAGGACCATTCTCTGAGAAGGTAATCCAGAAAGTCAGGGAGCTTGATATTCAAGCGCCACCCCAGGTTATCGCAACTGAAGGTCCAGAACGTGCAAAGCAGTGGGTGAAAGACACACAGAATAAGTACGCACAACAATTAAAGACACTCGAGGAGGCGTTGAAGAAGCTCGGAGATATCAAGCAAATCTTTGCTCGAGGACAAAATTCAGATAGGCCTCTCAACGAGCAAGAGGTGCGAGGGCTTCAAGGTCAGCAGACTCAGGTGGAGCAAATCCAGAAACAATCGAGAGAGCAAATAACACAGTTTGTGAACTCGCAAAGAGCGCTGAAAGATCGACAAGTGCAAGGCAAGCCTACCAATCCTGACAACAACGCCTTCGACCAATCGCGCGCATCAAATGCTCAGCCGGTGAAACAAGAGCCTAATCAAGGCATGGGAGGTCTACCTCAAGTATCCCAAGAATCTCTAGGCCAACCACACACAGTAAGCTCCGCCCTTGATGCTGCCAGAAATCAACCCCACCCAGGCCCTCCCTCTGCAATGAGTCCGCAGAACAATGGGCAGCCATCACGACCACCAGTGAATCAGCTGCCGATTGCACGCCCTCAGCCTAACCAGATGCCAAATCCAATCGCACATCCATCTCTGAACATTAATACCAACTCTCGGCCCCCAGAAAAGCAAGACAACTCACCACACGCCGCACCTCCACATTCATCAGCTATGCCATCTAACACACAAGAGCCCGTCCCACTTTCTCATCAAGCTGCTATGGAGCAAGCACGATCGTACTCTCACCCAAACATCCAGCAATCTACACCTGTCGCCACACATGGTCACCCTACTCATGATCAACGAAACCAGCGCGACCCTCAAAACAATCATGCTAAGATGCCCATCCCTAAAGACCTCAACCTTCAGCCCACCCAGCCGGTGTCCATGGGCCCATCAAGGCCCACTTTGACTAACGGCCCCGTTGCAATGGGCCCCATGGGTCAGCCAGCTATTCAGAGGCATCCTGGTTATGTGCTCGAGGGTGAAGGAGAAAGAGTACTTAGCAAGAAGAAGCTGGAGGAGCTGGTCAGGCAGGTCACTGGTGGCACAGGAGGTGAAGGTGAGGAGGGTGAAGGGTTGACCGCTGAAGTTGAAGAGGTGAGGCCTGCTTCGATACATTCACTATCACTATAGCTTCACTTTAGCTTTCTTCTTTCCGGCTCATGCTAATGCCAAATTAGACACTTCTCCAAGTTGCTGATGACTTCGTCGATCAAGTCATTGTCGCCGCCTGCCGCCTTGCAAAACTCCGCCAGTCTTCAACCCTCGAACTCCGCGACCTCCAGCTCATTCTCGAGCGCAACTATAATATCCGCGTGCCTGGCTACGCTTCCGACGAGTTGCGTACTGTCAAGAAAACACAGCCTACTCCGGGGTGGGCTCAGAAGTTGAGTGCCGTTCAAGCTGCTAAAGTTACTGGGGGCAAGGGGGATTTGTGAGACGAGAATTACATCAAGGCAGGCTTTACTTTGCATGAGGCAATGCAAGCCGAATTTGGTGTTCTAAAGGAGTAAGGGCACTAAAGGCGCATATTGACGCTGCATGATACCAGGTGCTGAGAGGACAACATGGAAGATGTCACGCATTTTCACAAAGTGAGAAAATTTGCTCGGAAGGTCCCGACAGCTCAGCGAGATATCGATAGGTTCCAGGTGCTTTCCTGACCTGCCTTAAAGGACGTCTGTCAAAATCGTTGCGCTTGATTGACTGTCTTGACTGCATATTGAAACACCAACGAGTCAATTCTGTGCGCATGCGAGAAATCAATAATTTCCGTGTTTACAAAGCTCGGATGGATATCCAGGTTTCCTGAATAACATCGAGTGCGCTAAGGGCTGCGGTGAATTTCCTTCCTTTCTTGGTGACATTCTTTCTCGGTTTATTCGGCTTCTGACCCTGGAGAGGGCGAATGTGAGGATAACAAAAGATGCGGCCGTCGCAACGCTCGAATACTTTTGAATGTTCGCATTTACGGAAGCAACAGCAAAATCAAATCTAGGCAAGTGATTGCGCTATAGGTATGTGCACACATCTTTGATTTGGGCTATTGAGGAGGCTGGTGTCCGAAGGGAGTCCAGCAAACTTTGGAGAGCTCATGGGGTGGCTTGTGGCGGAAGGGAACTCTGAAAACGTTGGAGAGCTTATGGACGCTTCTTGCTATGAGCGGTCATTACTAACAGAAGAATTGCAAAAGTGATATTCCAAGATTGATAAACGTAACTCAATGCCCACAGATCGCAACAGCCTGCTGTCTCTCTGAGAAAACTGTATATCTTGTTGACCAGGTAGCTCTACTACAGAAGACGCCGCGTTAACGTGTTCTCTCCAATTTTTCCGTGCCGTCTGTTTCAGCTCGAAAATACAGGGGAGACTCACTTTCGAAGCCAGGCATCTTCATGGTATAGCGGACTCGATGCCTAATACATCATCCTTTATGTACCAATACTTTGGCTCAGCGCGGCCAAGGATTAGCGTGCAACTGCGTTTCAGTTTTGCTATTCAGCAATATTGAAAAAGCAACAGCCCGAGTCGCTGCGATTGACGGCATCCTCTCGAGAAGTAATCGGCGCCGAAGGATGGTCATGGGACATTACATGGTTCCTTGTAGGTAAGCATCGACACAGCAAATGTGCTTCACCTCAATAATCCCCCTAGGTCTCGCTCCATCCCTTTGACCCGATCCTCCAGCTGGCGTTTCTTCTTCTCAAGCTCTCGAATCTCGTCGTCTTCTCTTCTTATGTCTTCTTCGGTGACATGTATTTCCCCCTGGCCCTCAGCAGCATTCGGATCCTCTTCCTCTAGAGCTTCGTCGTCGCCGTCATCAAAGTCTCCATCACCATCATTGTGCTTGTTCATCTTTGCCAATTGCGCCATCTGTCTGGACACCTTCGATTCGTATCGAGCAATAGAGGAGTTGAGTTGTTCGTAGCGGGAGCGCAGAGATACGATCCTCTCAGCGGCCCCAGCTATTGGACTAGAAAAATATCAGCTTTGGATGATTTCCAAGTCTAAAGGGGACGTACTAGACAGAGCATAATTTCTCCGCTCCCTTGAGCAAGAGGTTCACGTCGATTTCTCCCCGCTCTTTGCCTTCCTTTGCGCCCTCTTTCCGTATTTGCTCTCCTAATTCACCTCCTAGAAGTGTAGCTACTGCTGATCTGGGCTTCTGGCTCCTCATTAAACTGTTGCCATTTCCGTAACGATCCCCAGTGCCGTTCATGCCATGGACTGTGCTACGGCGAGCAAGACTTGCAGCGGAAGGACGTGAGGCTCGTTCAGGCTCGGCAAGTGTAAATAAAGCTCGTTCATGTGCTTCAGTGTCCCGAATTAGAGCTGTAATATCATGGGAATGTAGTAAGGCATTGGTGAAGATCTTGGGTGTAGGAAATCTACAATAGGTGCATTAGCTCGCAATTGTGCGCGGAGTCTCTCCTGAGACTTACGGAAGCTCTGCAATTGCGACAGAAGACAACGAGATCTGCTCCAGATGAGTCTCCAGGAGCGTCATTGTCTATTAATGTCCTCAAAAGCAGAGTGATGCTGGGTATTATTGTCTTTCTTGCTGTTTCTGATCACGCGCTTCGGCCACTCGATGTCGCGTATGTAAATTGCATCATAACAGCAGTATTTCTTGTCCTCAAGTAATCAACGTAATAGGCAGGATCACGACCGAGCACGACTCAGCATCTCAGATCATCCTCTCCAAGTTGACTACGTACTACATTCCTGGGTCTGGATCTTTTTTCTTTCTCATTCACTCAATCAAGATTGAGCTTAGATTTCAGACACTGTGATTCGCGCTGGGTGAAGTGATCTATTCTCAGGCGCGGCCGACTGAGCTTCACCTCTCCGCTCCCTAACCACCAGGTGCAACCTTCTACAACTCGATCCTCTAGTATCGGTGTTTTTTTTGACTTCTTCTCCAACACCGAATACTCTAGCCTTACTCAATTCTACACACAAGAAGATCAACAGCTACACAACACTAAAGCTCTGGTGTCGCATTCGCCCCTCGGTGTTCATCACCTTAGCTTTTCGGCTTTTCCACCATGCCGGGCGAGAGACGGAACCTCAGGTCCACCAAAGACACTTCATCATCTACAAACGGCGAGGAACCACGATCAAATTCCCAAAGCTCCAGCTCCAACAAGGATCAGCCAGTGCCCACCACCAGAGCAACGTCATCAAAAGGCAAGACCTTACCTACGAAGAAGACTTCGGGAAAGGAGGGAGCTGAGGACAAGCCACATACAAATGGGACGGAGCCGGTGGAGAATGGCATCAACGGGACTGAAGATGTTGATATGGTAGATGACGGGTCCGAAAAGGTCAAAGTAGGGACAAATAAAGAGGGCGAGGACGAGATGACCTTGGTTGTGCCACCGTCGAAGAGCTCAAAGCTGTCAGGAGAGCCTAACAAAGATGAAGAGGGTGATGTTGCAATGGAGAACACCAATAAGAGCGATAATATTAGCTCTGAGCTCGATCCTAGAGCTAAAGCTGTTGCAGGTATGTGTTAAAGTGCAATTATATCGGTTCTTGTCACATTGTGTGCAAGATCATGATGATAAGCTAACCAGATTATTCCAGACGTCAAAGCAAACTTCACATTGTTAGAACGCGCTGTTGCGCAGTTTGATGCCCGTTTCACTTTACGAGTCCTTCGGTCTATCTCATCTATTCGGAAACACCTAGCGCCAGATCTTCTCGCCCAAGTCATTACAGAAACTTACACCTCAACAAGCTCTGTTGCAAAGACCCTTTTGGCTGCTTTAGGAAAAGAGGATGCGTCGTTCGAGGGCCCAGATGCACTTTCAGAAATGGACATCGACACACAGACGAAGGACAAGCCCCAAACCACAAGCAAGTCAACCACTCTTCCGAAAGACGTCCTCCCAGAGGTGGACACTTATCTATCAATCCTTGTCCAAATTCATCTTTATGATACTAAAGCGACCGAATTCGGGGCCAAATTCTCCAGCAACCTCGTGGAGAGACTTCGCTCCCTGAACCGTCGTACTCTAGATGCCTTGTCTTCCCGGGTTTACTATTACTACTCTCTCTTCTTTGAGCAGCTTGCCCCACTACCTCCTTCGCCTATGGCATCCGCTGTGTCCATCCGCCCCCATTTGCTGGCCGCACTTCGAACCTCGGTTTTACGGAAGGACCAAGACACCCGCGCTACCGTTACTACCCTTTTACTACGAAATTACCTATCAACATCTCATATTACTCAAGCCGATCTGCTAATATCGCACTCTGAATTTCCTGCAGCTGCCTCGAACAACCAAATCGCTCGATACCTCTACTATCTTGGCCGGATACGGGCAATTCAACTGTCATACACCGAGGCCCATGAGCATCTAGTTGGCGCTACTCGCAAGTCACCCGCAACACCAAGTGCAGGTGGCTTCTACCAGGCGGCTTCAAAGTTGTTGGTCGTAGTTGAGCTCCTTATGGGAGACATTCCAGACCGAGCCATATTCCGCCAACCGAGTCTCGAGCATGCCATGGAGCCTTACTTGAGCCTTGTCCAGGCCGTACGCGTTGGCAAGATTGAAGGATTTCTCAACGTTGTCCAGACACATAATGCTTTGTTCAGACGCGACGGTACCTATACTCTGATCCTTCGTTTGCGCCAAAATGTCATCAAAACTGGAATCCGTATGATGTCTCTGTCGTACGCCAAGATCTCATTGCGGGACATCTGCTTGAAGCTAGACCTGGAGAGCGAGCAGTCGGCAGAGTATATTGTGGCCAAAGCAATCCGAGATGGGGTCATTGAGGCTTCCATCGACCATGAGCATGGTTTCATGAAAAGCAAGGAGCTTGGCGATGTCTATGCTACCCGTGAGCCTGGCGAAGCCTTCCACGACAGAATTAGAGCGTGCCTCGGTCTGCATGATGAAAGCGTAAAGGTAGGTTGAACTCGCACGTGTGCCGTGTCTGAGTGAACAGCTGACATGAATCCAGGCAATGCGGTATCCTATGAACCAACATCGACTGGAGTTGAAGAACGCTCAAGAAGCTCGTGAGCGCGAGAGAGAGTTAGCAAAGGACATTGTCGAAGGCGAGATGGATGACGATGACGCCAGTGGAGACTTCGAAGGAATGTGAAGACTCGAAAGTCAGGACAACTGTCCATCACCAGACACTGATCATTTGCATTGGAAGATTTGCGAGAGCTTAGGCGGTTCACCCCTGTGTTACTACCTATCTGAGATCTTCGAGGTATCACCCTTTTAGCAGCATTTGGCGCCAGCGAGTTCAAGTACTCGCATGGGCTTTAATCACCCCTTGTGCACTTCACATACCCATGCTCTGGTGGCACTACCACGGCGCACCACCGCAGCATACAAATAGAAGTCTCAATAGCATGTTTTAAACCCTGTTTCTCTCGCAGAAAGTTCATTCATTCTTGTAGCCACGGTTCGAATGCCTACTTTCATCTTAGTAGTGGACCTCGAGGTAGCAAATTCCTTCTGCCAAACAACACCTTTACATTGCCGTCCGGTAGTTTAACCTGAGCCATGCTCATTTACAGGGATAGCTTTTCCCGCGAAATGCAGGTGTCGTAGCTACCATGTGAGTCCGTCATTCCAAACATACTCACCAGCTCGATCCTAACAAACCGGAGGGTTGACGTCTCCATCCGCATCCGCCGAGCCATCCACCTCAAAGACCTCACCCTTCTTCAACGCATCATCAAGAACAATCCCGAGAGCCTGCAGAACCCGGATTTCGCAGACAATGGCAACACCTCGCTCCACCTCGCTGCGCAACTGGGACTATTGGATATAGCCGTGAGCAAGCCAAACCGTCTCGCGCGTCTTTGCTTGAGCGGTGGCAGAAGCAAATTCCCTAATGATGGGGCTAGGAGTTCCTCATAGACGCCGGTCACGAAGACGACGGTATCAGCAAGAATGCCAACTGGGACACCCCGCTCTTGCTCGCGGTGGAGACATCGGAGGCCGTAGCCACGCTCCTGGCGACGAGGTTTCCGCGCTGTGTCCCGTGGAAGAACAAGCAGGGCGCTGACTCTGTATGGCCCCTTCCCCGTCCCCCACATCTTATCTTCCTCTGCTCTATCGCCCTCGTCTCGACCCCCGCTGACACCAGGCTCTCTGGCTGCAGCTGATGCTCACCTCCCGCACCCCGCACACCGCCCTGCTGACCCACCTCCTCACCCTTTCCCCCTCCCCAACCTCCCCTCTTGCCTCCACGGACACGTCGGGCAACACACCCTTGCACTACGCCTCCGCGTACGGGCAGCTCAAATCCATCCGCACGCTCCTCGAACACGGCGCCGATGCCGCGGCGCGTAATGCTTGGAGTTGGACGCCTGTCAGTTACAGCGCGAGTGTGCAGGCGGAGGTGTATTTTAAGGGGTTGGTGAATGCGGCGGAGAGGGAGAGGGAGGGGATGGCCACGGTTACTGGAGCGAGGAGCAGGGGTGGCAGTGGGCCGAAGATGGTGAGAATGGTTAGTGCGGAGGAGGGAGAGGAGTTTGAGAGAATGAGAAGGAGTGGCGAGAGTGGAAGGGTAAGAGCTGGTAGTGGCGGCTGAATAGATAGAAAGCTGGTGAAAGCTTTTATCCAGAAGCGACAATGCTAGGGTATATTCTATGGTCTCTATATGAGTAGCGGATACAACACCGAAGTATATTTACAATGAAGCCCAGAGATGGCTGCTGTGAAGATGCGTTTATGTGTACACCCCTTGGAAAGCTCCGGCATCATTTCCTTCTCTTCATCGTCTTCACGCACATCTCTAGCAGCCCTTCCTTGGCCTCCGAGTCCGGGAATCTGGAGATAGCATAAGCAGCTTTATCAGCATAATCCTGCGCCAATGCCCGGGTCTGTTCCAGACCGTCACTGCGCGCTACCAGGTCCCTTGCCATTTGCACGTCTCCGTCTACAGCGAACTTTCGGCCAACGAGGACGCCTAGCTGCTGGTTGTCTCTCCAGGCGAAAAGCAAAGGCGCGGTTGCTAAACCGAGCTCCAGATCTGCCCCGGCGGGTTTTCCAAGAGATTCGCTGGTGGTCGTGTAGTCGAGCATGTCGTCGACGAGCTGGAAGGCTAAACCCAGGTTCTTGCCATACGAGTAGGCTGCTTCTACCGTTTCTGGGGAGTTCTGGCCGAGCAATGCAGCTGCTCGACAGGATTTGCTAATTAGACTTGCCGATTTGAGGTAAGTCTTTTGGATGTAGTACGAAAGGGTGTCCTCTGTCCACGTGGGGTTTGTTTCATCCAAAGCAGTGTTTTTCAATTGCATGAATTCCCCTTCAACGAGGTTCGCTATCACGGTGGCCAAGAGTTCAATCACCTCCGCGTCCCTGAGTCTCGCTAACGCCACTGAAGCTCTCCCTAGAAGAAAGTCCCCTGCTAGGACCGCCATCTTGTTCCCAAAGGACACATTCGCCGAGGGCAAAGATCTCCGGACGACAGAATTGTCAATCACGTCATCGTGGAGCAATGAAGCGGTGTGTATAAGCTCCGTTATCTCTGCTAGCCGTCTCTGTGAGGGAAGTATATCGGAGCCTTCTGAATTATATGCAGCCTCGATTGAGCCAGCAGAGAGCGGATCATTAGACGGAGAGGACGGATTGACATCTGAAAGGACCGCAGGAGGTGAGATTGGGTTATCAATCGTAGATGCCGTAGGTATAGAGGGGTGCCGTGATGCTCTGGGTGTGAAAGCAGTCGCTTGGGACATCAGGAGAACGAGCAAAGGTCGTATATGTTTCCCTTCAGAGTGAGTGTAGTATTTCGCCACTGTATCTAGCATTGGATGCCCAGATCCCAGCAACTGCTGTATGTTTTTTGTGAGGAACTTCAGCTCTTTCCCTACAATCCGGAGAGGATCCACCGAAACTCCTGCAAGCCGGGGATCTGTCTTGGGAGTTCCATTGAGCACGTGTTGGGCAGCTGACACCGCCTGCGCCAACGTTGATTGATGTCGTCGACGCGCTGGGGGGTATTGTGTCGTCGAACACAGACTTCTCGTCAAGTCACCGCTTTTGCGGAGACATCCAGAGCATACATATGGTCTCCATTGCGGTGTACTTCTCTGACTTTTAAAGAGAGACTGCAAGCGACCTTTCATGCTCAACAACGAGGCCAAATCAACCCATATAGAAGAGGGATTAACCGTTGGGAGCTCGAAATATGACAAGATGTAAATGGGACAGCGGCCCGACTTTCGCCGAGAGTCCGATCACGATCTTGGCGAAAGAATCTCCACGACCATTCACCAAATTTACCTAGATTGTTGCTCATCAACGGAAAGACTATCTATTACAGCAACGATGCATAATGGTCCGCCTGACCATAACGCCCGCTATCCTACGGGCGCTCGAAGAGCTCCAAGAAAGGGGCCAGATTCCAGAGGCTCTTGGCGGAGCCTCTGAGCCCTCGCTTGACCAGCCTGCTACAGGCAATCCTATCACCCATGGACAAATCATCGCAGTTTCGAAGACCTTGAAAGAAATCAAGACAGATGTAACCAATGAAAAATTCGATACCCAGGTCTCATACCATCTGGATGACCTCTTGCGAGGGTCCAAAGTCTACGTCGAACCGCCAAAGCCTAAAGCTGAGCCTGTAAGTTGTACCTATCTTCAACTCCACTATGCAGTCTCACTGATTCGCAATAGAGCTCAGAGTACAAAGCCTTAATGGCCCGTCTTCGAAGAGAAGAGGAGGATCGAGCCTACGAGCGCATGGTCAACCCTCCTCTGCGTACAGAAACTTTCTCACAACGCTTTCCCAACTCTTCCCACGCAGCGCTCTTCCCCACATCGCAGGCGGACATTGGCGAGGACGATGAAGTCTCCTATGCAGACATCAATCGACAGATGACGCTGATCATCAACATACTGATCTCCATCGTTGCGTGTAGTGTCGCTATCTGGCTAGCTGCGCGCCATTGGAGTACGCCCACCAGGCTTGGCTTGAGCATGGGCGGCAGCGGGATGATTGGTATTGCGGAAGTCGTGGTGTATGCGGGATATCTGCGGCGGATCAAGGAGGCTCGTGAGAACGGGAAGAAGGATGTAGAAGTCAAAGAAATAATCAAAACTTGGATAATTGGTGGGGGAGATGAGAAGGCTGATCGTGACGAAGCTATTTTGCTTGGTTCAAAGGCGTCAAAGGACGACGAATTACGAAGGAGAAAGGCTACTCCCAAATAGTACCCAAAATGAAAGGCTAGATTTAATTGATCTCGTTCACGCCAGTTTCGGAGCAGATATGTTTACTGCCAATTGGCTTGGGCTTCAGCGATGTATTGCACAGGAGCACGATATGAATACTTAAAGCCAAGCAGTTGAGTCTTGCAGAAATTAAAGTAATTCGATATACAATTTTGGCTGTAAGCCTCGGGTACGTTTAGGGCTAAAAATCATCATGATACACGCATAGAGCCGATTGTTCAGGAACACTTCACCGCAGGCACAAGGTCTCTTCCGCCTCTGCTCCTAGCACAATCCGCACCTGCTGTGAGCGCCTTGTTTTTATTCAATTCCCATTCCTCACACGACACATCCATCTCCACCTCCCCATCCTCTGCCGCGCTCGGAATTCTTTCACTCTGCAATCGCTTCATACTAACGCTCTTGTTGCCCCTGACAAGGTACGCAATACTGTGCCTTGGGAAGTCAGCCTGCGCACCTGGGGCGTAGGTAACTCTGTGCATATTGCTCCGCAGGATCCCACCGGACCACTCAACAAGCGCATCGCCAATATTGATGATGGCGCAATTGGGTGCCGGCCGAATGTATCGCCAGGCGGCTTCGTCCGTGGGGTCACTGCCTGGCGTCAAGATTTGTAGCCCGCCCACTATGCTGCAGAGGAAGGTGATGGCGCCCATGTCTGTATGCCGGAGTAGCGAGGTGCGGCGGTTTGAGAGAGGTTGAGGGGGGTAGCGGATCATGCGCACCAAGGTACCGGAGCTGCGCTCTTGACTTACTAAGGATGCCAGAGTCCCACGCTGTAGTCCTAACCCTGCGTCGAGAATGGACAGAATTTGGGTGAGGATGCTATGGGCATGGCGTAGGAAAGATTCGATGGTCGAGCGGTGGGATTCGATGGCGTCAGGATGCGGGAGACTAGACATGTTGCCGATGATGTCGTCCTGGGCAAGTGCGTAGAACTCGCAGCGGTCGGGTGCGCCGGTGTCCGTCTTCATTATGCCAATATCCTTCCACCTAGACAGCTATTAGTAATTCGGTCTCAACCGAGGACCTCTGCAGTTTGCCTCTCTATGCCAAGGGAGGATTCTGGATTCAATAGACTCGAGGTCACGCACCCGGTGAATTTGCCTTTGGAAGCATCCTGTGCATATCTAGTTTTCTCCTCAATCTCAAGGTCGAAAACGTTGTTGCTAATATCGAACATCGCATCAACTTCACTTATCATGTTGTCGCCGATCTCTTCACCGCCCATTTCGAGAAGGAAAAATCCTGTTGTGCGGCATGTTTCGAATACTTCATGGGCGTATACAGAATCGCCAGAGAATAGTCTCGAAAGGGAGAACTTGGGTACGTCTGCGGTGGAAACATCTTTTGGAAAGGGGGGTAAAGCGTCGAACAATCTTTGGGAGACCATGATGACAAAGGCACCCAACTGATGACTTTTTTGGACTTTGGATTGTAAAGACCCGGAAAAGAGGGGGTGAGAAATCGGCCATCTAATATAATGGCAGCACACAGAATGAAAAGGCTCTGAATTGGGGCGGAATATTTCCTTTCGTATGCATGAGACCTTTGAACGGGTGATAGCACGAGAGCCAATTGGAAGGCAAGGTTGCGCTATGTCCGCTTACCACCGAGATCATGTGCATAACCCATACGTACCACTGGGAAGCCGGCCTTCACATTGGCCAAAAGAAGCATCCAGCGTTCGAAATGCAACATACACCGCTGGAAACATGCCATGTGTTCACACTCAGTCATGCACACCAATCCGGCTCTCCACACCCGCGAATCCTCTTGACCCACACCTCATCAACATATCATCTCACAGGATATGACGCAAGCTTCTGAAATACAGGCTCGGAGACAGTCAAATAAGGAACTGGACGGTATGCCTGACGAAACGAGAAGGATTCACAGGTCTGGTATGAGCCTGGACACGCCCAACAATAAAGCCCGAGATGCTTTCGTTGGCGCAATGCTTCGTGTAGCTGAAATCATTAAAGACAGAGACCAGTAAACCTCAACAGCTTCTGTGCAGAGAATTCACGGCCCGAGAGCTGGCCTTCCTTCAAGGCGTCACTCGCTCCTGCAGATGAATTCAATTCGACAGGCCTGCAGCCACAGCTTCCAAATTTCCTTGTAAGCTGTTGAAGAAGCATAATATGGCGCCATTCGATGGAATCGACAACCTTGTAGCTTTCTGAATGCTGCTCAAAACACACGCTGCTATTTAAGCCTGATAGCCAGAATGTATGGCCGAGATGATCAGTGCACTTACAGCCCAAAGGTGAAATACCCCCGCAACAGAAATGGTCAGAGTTTCAGTCCTACATGGACATCTTTTAGTCGTGCAAAGAGGGCCAAGATGCTAGCAATGAGACCCCACTTCCACTCACAAGCACTCCATGGTCACCTCGGCGTTCACCGGAGAAGAAAATATCGCTAACAGAAGGTAAGACTTTGCTCGTCTTTATGACATACCACTGCTCGTAACGATGGGTGGACTAGGAATGTCATTCGTACGGATGGAAGACTACCATGATCGATGGCATCGACCATGGGCTGGACAGGACGAAGGGTGAAAAGCTCGGATATTCTACCTAGCCATCACACGACCGTCCAGCTAGTTGGCCACTCCAAAACCCATGAGCCATGGTGGGGGTGTTCACGGTTCTGACGTCTCATGGCAAACCATCGAGTAACAATTACTCGATGAGATAAGCTAGCGGCACCCACGCGCAGAATAACGTCGAAACTCAATCGACGCAGGTCCAAACAAGCTGTGCTCTTCGGCAGGTGTCCTGGGTAAACACTGTCCTTATGCAAAGAATGCATTCCTGACAATGAAGGCTGACGGGTCAAATCTATCGAATATCTTGTATCTTAAAGTAGGGTAGTGGGGTGCTGGACACCCTAAAGTAAAAGTAAAGTGCCATCGCGCACGGATCTCGCTTAGCGGCTAGTTATCAAGCGCCGCATTCCGATATCCCTGTAGTGTATGTTTTGCAGCGAGGGACAAAGAAGCTTCCGGTCACGCTCCGAAGTCATTACTCGATAACATCGCTGCGATAAGCCAAACAGATCCAACGATCGAGTAACGGAAATTTCAATATGTCTAGTCTCACCCTTATGAACCCAACAGGGTCTCTGGGATCCGTGTCTCCCGGGGCAGATCGGAGACTCCCACAGGGAGCGGTGGAGTTGCATGAAACGATAAGAAGGGTCGAGGTACCCCACAAAGAGCAATTGTCGTTCCTGCGTATTCACTCCAATACCTTTGTGCACCTGAGGTACTGCTGCTCTCTCCAGGCTTACTCAGATTCATGCATGACTCTTTTCCCGCTGTTCATTCTACAAGATTATCTATTTGATAAGCTTTGTCCTCCTCTCCACCATTTCATGTTACACTGAAAGGACAACCAGACTGTCTGTACCTCCAAGTCTAAAATAGATTGAGGCACTACGGCCCTCGTCGAAGGAACCATAAGCTCTCTCTTGGTGACATATCATACCACAATCATGTCAACAGCACAGCATCCCCCAATAACTGTCCTCACCTCCTCTCGAGCCATCGTGTCAGGCGAAATGACTGCTGCCACAATAGTTGTCTCTCTCAGCACTGGCAAAATCACCTCAGTCTTCCACTCGGTACTTCCACCTTCAAGCTTCCCTGCTGAAACACCTTACACCGACTATTCTCCCCATGTACTGCTGCCCGGACTCGTCGACGCGCATGTTCATCTCAACGAGCCTGGACGGACAGAATGGGAGGGATTTTGGACAGGCACTCAGGCCGCTGCATCTGGAGGAGTCACAACGGTCATCGATATGCCGTTGAACGCCATACCACCGACGACAACTGTACACGGGCTGAGAGAGAAAGTGAAAGCTGCCGAAGGACAATGCTGGGTCGATGTCGGCTTCTATGGCGGCATCATCCCAGGCAACGTTCAAGAGTTGAAACCTCTGATCCAGTACGGTGTGAGAGGTTTCAAGGGTTTCCTGATTGATAGCGGAGTTGAAGAATTCCCAGCTGTCTCGTCGACTGATATTGCCGAAGTCATGGCAGAATTGGCAGACGAGCCCACAACGTTGATGTTCCATGCCGAGATGATTCCTCCAATCGCAGATTCCGTGGGCGACAACGTCCAATGGTCATTACCACCACTGGCACCAATCGGTCCTCTGAATGAATACAAGACGTTCCTTGCCTCGCGCCCAACCTCATTTGAAACTTACGCCATTTCCGAAATTCTCTCTCTAGCACTTCTTGCCCCAAACCTCCCCCTCCACATTGTCCATCTCTCGGCTATCGAAGCCATCCCGCTGCTCCGCGAAGCCCGAACAGCCGGTATCAAAATCACAGCAGAAACATGCTTCCATTACCTGACTCTAGCATCGGAGAAGATACAGGACGGTGACACAAGACACAAATGCTGTCCACCCATACGCACGCAATCAAACCAAGATGGGCTATGGGATGAACTCCTTTGGGAAGACGACGGTGTAATCAAGACCATAGTATCAGACCACTCACCATGCACACCTGAGCTCAAGCTCCTTCCACCTTCCATTGCTGGCAATCCGCTACCGACACCACCCTCGGAAGATGACAAAGAAATGGGCAATTTTTTCTCGGCATGGGGCGGCGTCTCGTCCGTTGGTCTTGGGCTCCCCCTCCTTTGGACTTCTGCCTATCAGAACAACCGCAAGATCGCACCAGAGGACATAGCACGCTGGTGTTGCGCCAACACAGCTTTGCAAGTGGGGCTCGAAAAGAGCAAGGGGCAACTGGCTGTGGGATTCGATGGCGACGTTTGTGTTTTTGATGATGAAGCGGAATGGGTAATTGGTGAGGGTGGCGAGGGCATGTTGTGGCGGAATAAGGTGAGTGCGTACGCTGGGAAGAACATGAAAGGGTGTGTAAAGGAGACATGGGTAAGAGGGCGGAAAGTATATGAAAGAGGAAGAGGGTTCGTGGAGAGGAAGCCCGGAGGTAAGCTGTTGTTGGAGAAAAGGGTCAAAGCTTAGGCGTCGGCGAGTCACAGATGGTTCAAGACTCTGGCTTAACAAACAAAATCTCCAGGAAGCTTGAGGAGCGCTGCATTTGGACCTTAGGAGCGGCAAAAGCGTGAATATTTGATCTTCGAGCGATTTCGATCCCACCTCTTCGGGGCTTTGTCTCTTCATTTGGGTACAAGTAGTTCCGGCATTTACAAATGAGCAGTGTCACGTGAGATTATTTGAGTTACGTCTTCTGCTGTTCTTCCAACTCTGCAATAATGGAGGTAGCATATAATGCTAGATGCTCTCGGACAAATTGGGAAAGAAGTACCTTTCTGTGATACCACGGGTCAAAAGTTCCCATGCCTTTGAGCGACTATGACGACAAGTCTCCATGGCGAATGACCTCTTCCTGCCATCTGCTGACGCTCAAAAGGACCAGATGCTAGACCATGCTGCAGTCCGCAACATAATATCCGAATCATTCCGTGCAAAGCGGCCCACACATCTATCCTATCATAGGAGGGTTCAGGCCGCGGTCATTGGTCCTTGCGAAATCTATGCAACCAGCTCTCTGGCCCCCGAATTGGTTCTTTGCTTGGTAACCTGCGTAGCGATCGTTTTCCGGCCTCAGGTGACCTGGACAGAAGTTTAGCCGATGACGCTTGGTGAGGTAGTCTTAAGTCTATCCGGTGACTTACCTGGGAACAAGCCTGATGCTGTTGCCGAACGGTCTTCAAGTGTCGATTGAGATCCACCTTTGCTGCGCGCTCCTGTGCCGAAAGGCTTTGCTGACGGCAGATATCTCGGAGAGGACAATGCACGGTCGCTGACTCCTTTCCTAAGAAAACCGCACATTCAACTGTCTCTGGCAGTCTGGCCAATGCTGTTAGACAGTCACGCTTCTCTTCCCAGTCTCCATGCTCAATCGGATCATGCCATAATAGCTTGAGTGTCCGCAGGTTTGGCGCCCGGAGTAATGTTTCGCAGATGAAATTTAACAACTTGCAGTTGATCTCGAGACGAATACGGTCCTCTGATGTCCAGACAGATGTCTTATTGACAGTATGGAACATAACACCCACGGAGATATTCTGAATGAATCGAAATTCTGGTTGACTGCGAAATGCTCGTAAAGATGCATAACTAGCAGTCCCTGGATCTATTCTGGCTTGCAAAGAATTGAAACTGATGTGCCATGTGGTATCTCTATAGAGAATATCCCGCGCTTCGAAGTAGACTTGACGACTGACAGTCAGAATCTCAGTGTGACATTTCCTCAGGCAGTAAATATTGCAATTCTTGTCGTCTTGGACAAGATGGTATATAGGTAATAAAGTGTTGTATTCGGCAAGGCTGGAAGTGAAATAATGACAGAAAATTTCTCGTCGTAATTCGAGGGGTAGAGAAAGTAGGCAGAATTGGCCTGTCTCTTCATGGTATGTTTGTACAGTCGATGACATTCCGTGTCGAATTTTGGCAGGAGAGTCTTTGGTGATCAAGGCACTCACGGAACGGTGCCCTGTAACACAAAGCTCAGCTCCTGGCTGAGAGCGTTCCGTGCCCATGGTGTATTTGCACAATGTGTATGTCTTTAAGAGACTTGCGTGTCACCGCCGTGTCTACTTATGTTTACAGCCGAGGAGCGGCCTTTTCTTTATCTCCGCCCGAAGTTCAGCCAGTAGGGTCTCGCTAGGCCTCCAATCAACACCCCCTGACCCCCTCGTTCTCATGCTCCACCGCTCAGTTTTCAATTGAAAATCTCTTCACTTTAACTACCCGGATCATCAACACTACCACTCTCCAACACAGTAAACATCGAAAGTGGAAATGGTCAGTTTAAGAGCTTCTCGATCGCGCGTTGACATGGGACAGCAGTCATCTCAGCCTCAATTTCCACCGGCAGAAGCGTCTGCTATGAAGGACCAAAGGAAGAGCAAGGGCAAGAGGGGCAAGTCAAGGAAGGGCAAATTAAAGAGCGCTGAGATGGGAAGAACCATTGATCAAGAGGAAGAAAGCGCACTTGCTTTGATGCATATGAGGGAGGCTCCGATTCATGATAGAATGGGCCCGTACTACGATGACAAGCAAGCAGCTTCAGCGCAGCTCATGGCCGAAAGTTCCCCATTTCGCCCTTCTACAGATCCCTACCTTGATGATGCAGAGCCTGTACGGAAATCCAAGAGTCGCGAGACAAACAATAAGCGGCGCATAAAGAAGCGAGGTCGGACTGATGTCTTCGAAGTTGCTGGCAATGAGGAGCGCTTCAAAGAAGCGGAGCAGTACCCGGACCTCCTATCCACCCCCCCAAGGCAGATTGACCGCTCGTTACCATCACCATATCGTCCGAACATCCCTCCGGCGAATGCCCTTGATGAAGTTCCTACTGACGACGATGATGTCGCTGCATATGAGGAATACGCAAAGGACACCGCAAGTGCTGATCCGCCTGGTATCCCAGACCTTGATATGTTCAGCTTCTCGCAACAGCCACCGAACGCTTTTGACCAAGACAAGGTTGGAGAAGGCATGCATGCAACCTGTCAGCTACCTACAAATATGTATGCCTTGCCTCAGACCGCTGAGAAGCAAAAGAAGAAGAAGCGCAAGAGGCGCACGGACGATGAGGAAGATAACCAGCAAAATTTTGCGCAAGGACAAGGTCAGCATATCCCACATTTTGATTTCGAAGTATTCAATGGCTTTCTCGAAATTGGAAATGAGCTCCGCTAATCTGTTGCACGAACATGAAGGCGATAACATGCCCATTGATCCTCAATTACACAGCATAAATGTTCATCCACCTTCGGCCGACTTGAGCAATTCTAACGACGAAGATCTCAACAACTCGCAGAAGAATGGGGGAGATTCTGGCAAGCATGACTCTTCGCAATCACGCAAACGTAGACGACTGGAAGAGCTGCAAGGCGCTAACACTACCGATCTACCGTACATGAGTCCTTATGCATTCCAACATGACCAAGTAGACAGTCAAGACCAGATCCTGCCTGGATTTGAAGATATGCAAAGACAATTATCGCCTGTGCTCGGCTCCCCTTTCCCGGATAGTGCTGCTGACGGAGATCCTGATTACTCAGACGATGGAGTGCAAGCCAAGAAGAGCGCTCATCGCAAGAAAAGGGGCGAAACGAAAAGAGCTAGACTCAAGAAGGAGCGTGAAGGTAGCCGAAAAGGCGATGAGGTTGAGCGCCCAGTGAAAGACAAAGCGGAGAACGGTGGCGCGTTTTCAGCTGCGGAGGGCTTAAAGTTGGATGCCTTTCGTGACAATCATTGCGAAGCCAACGACATGACCACTTGGCAATTCAATAACTTGATTCAAACTCCAATGCGAGGGAATGCTCAAGTCACAGCGCTCTTCAACGAGATCCATGACATCCTGGCCTATCGTCCCCGGATGTCCGTTCAGAAATTCTGTAGACGTCGATTCCATAACTTCTCACGCGGGGCGTGGAGTGCAGAAGATGATGAGATGCTAAAGCAAGCGGTTGCAGAGAAAGGTAAAGCATGGAAGGTGGTTGGCGATTCGTTGGGCCGCATGCCCGAAGACTGCCGGGATCGATGGCGAAACTACCTCGTCAACTCGGAACACCGCAACCGAGAGCAATGGACAGATGCGGAAGTTGTGAACCTGTGCACAGCAATACTTGAATGTATGCAGCTTATGAGAGAGGACCGGATGCGCGCCAGAAAGGGGGTGGAAGATGTGCCTGAGTCTGGGACCGAATCGGATCAAGAAGTTGAAGACATGAAACACATCAATTGGCAGTCTGTCAGCGATCGTATGGGCGAACATGGTGGGGGGAGATCAAGGTTACAATGCAGCTTCAAGTGGGGTCAGCTGAAGAAGCGGGAGCAAGCAGACTACCTGAAAGCCATCAAAGAATCACGAGAGATCGACAAGAAGAAGTCTACACCAGGAAAGAATCCTTGGAGGATGAGATTGGCTTCCAAGAAGGTTGTCAACATGAAGCTTGGAGATATACATGCTTTCCTGCAGGCAGTTTTGGATAGTGATGTTCCTGAAGAGGGAAACATTCCATGGAAATCCCTTGGAGATGACGAGTTCCGAGCCACATGGACTTCCACTGATAAGAAAGCTGCGTGGTCAAGACTCAAGGAGCAAGTACCGGGATCTGAATCAATGGATTACCGCAGCGTAGCGAACGAAATGCTTTCCCGGGTAATGAACGGAGGCGCGGCTGCACTCGATGAGAGATGGGACCCTCAATTGCATGGAGATGTGAGCGCGAAGGCTAGGAAGAAGAGGAAAACTAGCAAGAAAAAGGATAAGGGAAAGGGGAGGGAAGAGATTGAGCCAACGAATCGCTATCTGCAGAGGAGCAACGAATTCGTTTACAACAGCGATGACGTGGACGGAGATGCTGGAGAGCGGACAGGGCTGGGTGGTTTCGAGCCGCAGGGCTATAATCGTTACAACGGCCTACCGATGGCTGAATGTGAGGATAGCGGGTTGAATTCGAGTGATAGGGCTGGGTGGATTACTGCTAACGACAAGGACGATATTTTCAACGATCGAAGGAACGTAGATGGGAATCTACCCATGGCAAATGGAGACGTGAGCCCAGAACTCGCAGGCCGAGTGCAAATGCTCAACGCTTACGCCTAAGGTTTTTTCGAAAGTGGAGAAACAGCTTCGTTAAGTCTGTCTGATGGTTATGGAGGCCATTGCTCAGTGAACATGCTCGAATACGTATCCCGTCAGCTTGAATATCAGAAAGGAAGCTCAATAGCAGAAACAAATTCTGGTTCAGGATCAGTTGGAATGCTTTCACAGGGCAAGAATCGGATATTTCTGAGCGATCTAAAGCATCTCGCAAAGCCTTCATAGAGCCATCTTTCCCACCGACCATCCACGCATGAGCCCCTCGCAAGCACGTAACAACATCATACCCGTAGTGGGTATCCCCGAGGTACGCCAGCCCACGCCGTCCGCGAGCCCTCGTCCATCACGCACGCCTCAATTCGAAAACTTGGCGGGCATCTTCTTCCTACCGCGACACGCACACACCGAGGATCAGCACGGCAACAACAACAACAACGACAGCCATCCTCCGCGAGGACGACCGAGTCCCCGGCAGGGGAACACGAACTCACCCGGTGACCTTCTCCACCATCTTCCGGACGAAGTCGGTGATCTTCTCGTTCATGGCGCGGTTCCGGTTCGGGTCCGCGAAGCGCTCCCCGCCGAACTTCTTCTCCGCGGCGTCGAGGCCCTTGTCCAGGTAGTCGCGGTCGTCGGCGACGCCGGCACCGCCGGTGCTGGGTGCGGGTGCGGATGCGGATGGGGGATTCATGGTGGGTGAGGGGGGAGGATTAGGAGTGATGGGATGGAGGCTGTTGATCGTCTGTGAGTTTTGGGTGGGGTGCCAGCAATGTTTGAGGGAGCGAGGGAGGTGGGTGGTTCGAGTTCAGGTTCTGCGGGAAAGGTCGGCAGGTTGCGGTCATTAGTAGTGGGTTTTCATCTGATCGTGTGACCGGAATGAGAAGCAGTGGTGGTGGGGTTTTCGCTCTGATAACGATTTTGGGTTTAGATTAACTTTTTACTGGACTCGAGCAAACGCTTACGAACCTTTCGAGCATTCTCATGACTATATTCCCGCATGGGGTTTGAATCCCACTCCTTTCAACAGATCATCGGAACAAGTTTATACAAGGAAAAGATTGCCCGATTGATGACTGGTAATTGGGATAATCCCAATCCATATCGCAGGGTAGAAGACTATGGTAGGATAAGAGAATACGGCAGAATAAGAGAGTATTGTAAGATAGGAGAGTATGGTACAGTAAGGTACATTGTTATCCCAGGGTAAAAGAGAAAGGTGGGGTTCAGGATAGATCTCACCTAGGTCACTTGAGCGGCTACGTGTGCGAAGCCAGATGACGCATTCCTACATATTGGAAGCTTGCCCATACTTGACTTCGACACGACCATTGGTGTTCTGTGAAGGAATCGAAAAGATAACGAAAAGTCAGTGTCAATAAAGAGTCAATAGAGAGCTAATAATTAGCGACAACGCCTTGGCCTGTCTAACTCAAATAGTACCTAAAGTAAAGTATGATCACGTGGATCGGACATCTTTCCGCCGCGCTTCGGGCCGGCTTTCGACCGGCGATTATCGCGCTACGCTCAATCCTCTCAACAGCGTCGCCCAGAGCCTCAGCTTTTCATCAAAGCCAGCATCTCACCGTCGCCCAAGCTCGCGCCGCACCTCCCACAATGTCTACCACCGAGTTGAACACCACGCTCACTCGGCTCCAATCCTCACCCCCCCCTTCGTCACAGAAGATCGCCTCCCTCCTCTCGACCGCCAAACGACAACTCCTCCACCTCGACGCCCTCCTGCCCGCACCGAGCACATCGCCGCACCTTCTGCACCTCGCCCGCACGACGCTCGAAACCGGCGCTCTGTTCTCCATCCGCCTCCAAGATCCCGACGCCTTCACGCGCTACTTCCAGCAGCTCCTCCCCTTCTACGAGCTCCCGCCCTCGAGCTTCAAGCCCGCCGGCGACGGCCAGCGCAGCAAAGTGACGGGCCTGTACCTCCTGCTCCTGCTGACCAAGGGGGACTATGCCGGCTTCCACACGGTGCTGGAGGGGCTGGAAGTGGAGATGGGCGGGAGGGCGGGCGCGGGACTCGAGGAGGACAGGTTCATCGGGTATCCGGTCAAGTTGGAACGGTGGCTGATGGAGGGGAGCTACGATCGCGTGTGGGGAGCGACGAAGCGGGAAGGGGTGCCGGGGGAGGAGTTTGGGGTGTTCAGCGAGGTGGGTGGTCCCCTCTGCTTCGCTTGGTCGGATGCGGTCGCTGACGGTTGATCATCTGTTAGGTCCTCGTCGGTACGATCCGCTCGGAGATCGCATCGTGCTCGGAAAAAGCTTACCCGTCTCTTCCCATCGCCAACGCGAAGAATCTGCTTTTTCTGGAGAGCGAAGGCGGCGTGGTGGAGTTTGCCCGGGGCAGGGACTGGGTCGTGCAGGATGGGAGGATATACTTCCCGTTGCAGCAGGGGGAGGGTGTGAGGAGTGAGAAGGAGATCCTGGTGGCGAGCGGACAGGTCATTGAGAACGCGATCGGGTATGCTAGGGAGCTGGAGACTATCGTCTAGACTGTCTGAAGAAATTAGAAGCATCAAGCCTGGCGTTCCATCTCCGCTAGACATGGGATTCCCGGTGAGGTTCAAACCCATATGGCCGTAGCCACGAGGAATTATCATTGGAAGAGATATTTCTAAGCGAATTTTGGGGTTTGCCATCTAAAGGCTGGTGTCTGCTCCTCTCGCCACGAGGAGCCTTGTCCAGTGCAACATCATCAGGGAGCGAGTGCAAAGGTTGCATATCAGTCACAAGGATCATGAACGTGATACATAGTTACCAGTCTTCTTTCTAAAAACGAGTATAGCAACATGCTGTATATGGGGTATCCGCAGCTTACGCAATGACGCTCAAAATGCTTGCACCAAAGCCATGACCAGCGTGACATGTATCGTGCCACCTTCACCCAGCCTTTTCCTTCTTCTCAGCCAGCACGTCTTTCGAGGAGAACAGACTCGCCTTGAACCCCCAATCATTCTTGCTCTCGATCCCGAGGTACGTGAACGCGTCCGCCTTGTAATAGATAGCCCTCTCCTCGCCCATTGGCCCTGGCCCCTTCCCCTTCACCAACCCCATACGAACCAGTCTCTCAAGCACCCTCCTCACATCCGCCCCGTCCGAGAAATCTTCCGTGTAGATGCAGATCAGCCTCGGCGTCACGTTCCCCGACCCGTCATCCGTGGCGACCTTGGCCGCATGCCCAAGCTCTCCGGCCGCGGTGGCCGTGGCGACGAGAGACCAGACCCTGTCGACGTCGGCCGCCGTCGGAAAGAGCATCCATTTCCCGGACGGACATGCCTTTTCTCTTGCAGCGGCGTAGAGGTCCGCCTCCGCTTGCTTGCGCAGTGGTGTCAGTTTGCGGCCGATCGTGCTCTTCGCTTTGCCAGCCATTGAGGCTTCGATGCCGGATCTTGTGGCTTCGAAGTCTTCGAGGATGCCTCGACCTCTTTCCAGGAACCCTGCTCGGTCTTCATCGGTGGGCCGTGATTTGGAGCGCGGGTTCGCTATGTAGATCCAATGGCCGCAGTTGTCTGCATGTGTGGTGCGAGGAGGTAGGCGCGACAGGAAGGAGGCAACAGTCTCTGATAGCTGGCGGCCGGCGGAGTCGCCCTCATACATGTTGTAGAGCTTCTTCGGCGCGAGAGCAGAGCTAGAGGCATGAGCCACTGTGGTGGCAGCGATGACGGCGAGTTCCTTGTTGTGAGTAGCCCAGTAACGTGAGGGGTCAAAAGTTGCTGCACGGTTTTCGAGCTCGGTACGGAGTTGTACGTCCCCTAGCTTTTTCTTAATGGAAGGATCGATCGAGGTCTTCACCATGGATGGAACGGACCATAGAAGCTCGAATCGTCTGAAAGGGAACCACCACCCACATCTTCCTCACCATCGTCAGGCATCTTTTAAACAGATTTTCGATTACATGGTAATAGAGCAACTTTTAGCTTCATTCGTCAGGCCAGATACTTTCAGGTACCTTTGCCTTTCATCGACGCGAAAGGCTCGAGGCTCGGCTATTTACCGCCGCTAGTTCGTCGTAGCCCTAACAATATTGTTACTTCGCCGGGATGCTACCCTTGGATGCGGGACGTCACTCCTCCTTCTCGGTGATGGATGGCAGTGACACAGCGGATGATGCCCCACCCATCTCCTCTGATTACAGCATCATACTGGACTTGCCGCCAAGTTGCGTAGAGTTTTCACCCTCACATCCAGACTGTTTTGTAGTTGGCACGTACTACTTGAAGCCCGAATCAGGGGCCAGCCATACAACATCTATACAACAGGAGGATGACCAAATCGGACCGCCAGCGCAGGATCGCAGGGGTAGTTTGATGTTGTTTAATTTGACAGACGAACGACTGTGAGTGCTGACCATGGAACGCGGCAATATTTCTGGGGATAAGCCCCACAAGATGTGCAGATAATACTCAGCGATTATTTCTTTTGCGTCCACCAATGATGTGTACGAGCAGGATTTGGCTCAGTGTCAGGGGTCAAGTTCCTTGGAAACGGTAGGCTGATTTGGGAAACAGAGCACTTCGCCACAACGTGCACCTTGATTATGCGATCCTTGACCTTCACTTCACGCCATTCAGGAAAGGGATATTCGCAATTGCCACGAGCTTAGGGACGGTTTGCCTATGCACCACGAATATTCAGGGGACCGGTCCCATAGAAATTGTCAACTCGTATGAGATCTTTCCTATCTCCTCACTCGTATTGTCTCTCGCCTGGAACCGCGAACTGTCCCATTCAGACACAATAGCGGCATCTTCTTCCGATGGTCGAATTGCAATATTCGATTCAAAGTACCAGCCTCCCATGACTTACACGAAGACCGAAGCACATTCCCTCGAAGCATGGACACTCGCATGGACGTCTAAAGGAGCAGAGGATGACTTACGCCCAGAACTGTACTCAGGAGGGGATGATTCCGTTCTTTGTAGGCACGGTCTATCCGTTCGTCCCGTCAGCGGAAGCCTCGATGAGGGTAACATACCCTCCCATAGATACGATTTTCAGGCGCCTTTCCGCGATACGAAAACCCATATGGCAGGAGTGACTGCGATATTGCCATTGCAACCTGTTTTTCATGGGGAACAGATCCTTCTGACTGGCAGCTATGATGAATACGTTCGAGTCCTAATGCCTATTGACGGATATAGCAGGCCAAAGATTCTGGCGGAAGAGAGACTAGGAGGAGGGGTATGGAGGCTGAAAATTCTCGATTTCGAGGCGCCAGACCGTGGCAGGGGTACGTTAATATCTGGACAAACCTCTGGTTCATACCAAGAAGCCCAGTTTTAACCCAGCATCCGTCCTATGGCTGAGGTCTTTTACCTTGAATAGGTGGCGCTGACTCCGAATCTCCTATAGGTCCAGTATTTAGGGTACTGGCTAGTTGCATGCATGCTGGTGCAAAGATTCTGGAGGTTCGACGATCAGACGGTGGAAAGTGGCTCATCAGTGTCCTAGCAAAGTTTGTGGAGCATGAAAGTATGAATTATGCCAGCGACGGTCGCCCAAGATATGGTGTTCGGGGAGTGGAGGGTTTCATCGTCGTTTCCACAAGCTTCTATGACAAGAGGCTCTGCGTGTGGAAGACCAAAGTCTGCTCATGAAAAGAGTGACAGTGGGTACCAGTCCACAAGCTCACATGTAGAAACGGGTCGAGGCCCACAAGTCTGTCAAAGGTTCGGATAGAGAACTTATTTGCCCAACATTACTTTTGGTGGTCGTTTGCCTATAGTTCTGTCCATTTCAGGCTTTGGATTGCAATTGGCAACATCTGCCGGGAAACTGGCCCTTTTGGACGGTTTTCGATCCGGTCAAAATTCCCTGATAGCTGCACATTCGTTCTGATGGGTAGCACCCAAAGTGCTGCAGTTTGTTTGGAAACGGCCAACATCCTCCATTGACCAGCTCACCGCGGCACATCCCGTGCTTTTCACTGTTCTACGGATCAGCTCTGGTCATTCTGAACCCGTGCTTCATGCTCAGTCGCCTCGATAGCAGCCTTCAATTCCGCCTTCCTGCCCTCCTTCCATGCCTTATGCAGCTCTTCAATCTTGCCTCCCAACACCGTAACCGTTGTAGGCTCCAGCAGCACAGCCCCTCTCGCTACCAGTGTATTTTTTAGTATCATCTTACAGCCAATGCTCATGCCCAGCCCCACTCCCTCTAGTCCCTTCAGCTCAATCCCATACACCCGTCTCCCTGCCGCATCTTGAAGCAACAGTTTATGCGGTCCACCACCTTTCTGAACTGTTGCTCCTGCACTATCATCCTCCACTGTAGCAGCCACGCGAATGATTTCCCTCCCCTTGGTGCCCTCTCCCCTTTCCAGCGCTTCGATTGCTTCAATCTGCTCCCAGCGACTCTTGCTCATGTCCTCGACTGCCAACACTTGCACAGCGATTGAGCCACCGAGGCGACGCTCTTTGAGATTGACATTATGCACGTCTTGCGGGAAGCAGGTTGAAGAGGTGGTAGTGAGAGATTGTGTGATGTCGGAGGCTAGCAGACGGAAACATGCCGTTTGTGTCAGAGCTGGGAAGGGCGTGGTGGGCCGTTGAGTTGTTAGAAAGGCGGAGAGCCATGTGGGGTTTGGCGTGAGAGATTTTGTAGCGGTGAGTTGGGCGGATATTTGGGCTGCTGGGTCTGACATCGCACTTGGTCTTCAACAAGGGGTTTGTGCTTCACTGCTGAATGCATTACCAAGCACTACGATTGATGGTCAGATCATCGGAATCTCCCATGAGACCTCCGCATGAGGACCATGCTGTCTCGTCTGCTAACCCATTCTATCCAGAGTTCTGATACCGAAATGAAGACGACCATAACGCTAGCAAACTCAAGCCCTAATTAAGCGAACGACCGCGCTTGTCGCGCCTCTCCTGATACTCAAAAAGTTCCCGATCCTTGCCCGCAGGCTGCATGGTCCACTGTTCAACATTACTCCTCCACAATGGCAACAGTCACTTCCCCACGCCCCTCCAACCCCTCCGGCTCCCTCGCCAGCACGCCCACCACATCCCGCACCACCTCCCCGGCCCCAACCCGCCGCCAACACCGCGCCGCCCTCCGCGACTACTACAATCTCAAAACCGCCGCCCCCAACGAAGCGCCCTCGAAACCCCACGTCTCGGAACCGGATTCCCCATCCAGCGAGCTCGACGCCTCGGACTTCGACGCGGACGCGTACGTCAAGTCCGTCCTCGCAGGGCATGGGCTGGAAGGGGTACTGAGGGTCGAGGCGGGCTTGGTCAATGAGATCAAAGGGCTAGATGGGGAGAGGAAAGCGTTGGTGTATGACAATTATTCGAAGTTGATCACGGCGACGGACACGATTAGGAGGATGCGGGATAATATGGACCCGTTGACGCCGACGACCAGTACGCTGAGTCCGGCTGTCGCGCATATTGCGGAGACGGCGAGGGGGCTGGTTGCGAGGGCGGGGAACGGAAATGGTGGAAAGGAGGCAGATGCTGGGGAAGAAAGAAGAGAGGTGGAGAAGGTGAGAAGTAGGCAGAGGGATACAGTGAGGTGGGTGTTGGGCACGCCGAGGAGGCTGGGGTTGATGATTGATGACGGGAGGGTGGAGGATGCGAAAAGGGATTGGGAGGAGATACAGGGGATACTACGGAGATGGCGAGATGTAGCTGGCGTTGAAGAATTGAGAGATGAATGTGAAAAGACCATGAGCAAAGTCTGAACAAGTCAAGTCCAGAGGAAGAGAATCTTGGCATTGAGTCCGGAGTTCGATGGATCCAATCCCTCTTATTGCGCCTCTCACAACGTAGTAGGTCTCCCTGAATATTCTATGTGTCTAACGCTGGAAATGCTGAACATCATCATAACCATCACATCATCTAATCATACACCGTTACCTTCAGATAAGGGCTTCCCACCCCTGAGCAGTCCAAGGGGCAACCATGACAGCTCTCTGTGCATCATCGAGCCTCGTTGTTCCCGAGTAAGCCTTGGAAAGGTCATGTGCATCAAGATTACCTCCAGGTGGACAAGCTTTGGTTGCTGTAAGCACAGCCATTGTTGCAGGATAGCTTTCTTTTGAAAGATCAGCCAGCTGTGCCCAGCCGTGGGGCTGTGAAGGTGCAAGCATAGTGGTGGTGGTTGCTTGCGACATCTCTGACGCGTCTTGCCCTTCCTCACCAGGGAAAAGCGCGGAAATAGTCGTCAGTAGCTCGGCGACTTTGCTTTGCTCCTGGACAGTCAAGGAGTCTCGGGTTCGCAGTTCTTCTAGATCCGCAGTCACGGCTTCAATGGTATCTCGGTCATCGTCTAGAACAGCAATGACACCGAGGAGAATGATGGCGCCTGAGTGACCAGGGTGGTTCTCTACGCAATCAAATAACTGCTCTCGGGCAACGCTCCGTTCTTTGTCGCCGCCTTTCGCCCATAGTACTTGTGCCAGAAGACAGACTATGTCGGGATTACCTTGCGTCTCTTCCAAAGCGCTTCGGAACATGCTGATAGCTTGGTCCATCGTCCCTTGATAGTAGTAGGCTAAACCAGCTGTCATATGCGCCGAGAGTCGGACTTTTTGACGAGCCTCGTTCTTCACATCTTCTTCTTCGGAGAGGTTAAGAGCTGTCTCTGCATTCTCGGCCGCAGCCTCAAACTCTCGCTCTGCTAATTGAGCTCGACTCAGATCTGCTTTTGCTAGCGCGAAGGGCATGAGAAGGACTGGAGATTCTGACGTCTCGTACTTCGCTTCAAGGGTTGAAGCGACCTGGTCGAGTGTAGCTGCTGCGTCGCCGAAGTCGCCGACTCGCTCAGCAAATAGGGACGAGAGATGCTGGAAAGCGAAATCCGCAGGAACTTGAGAGCGTAATTGATGGAGAGCGAACAGAGGCTGAATCGCGCTTGTCGTGCTGCTTGGTGGAGATAAGAGGAGATGATCGAATGTGGACATGGCGAATTGTCGCTTGATCATGGGGGAGGACGAATCCGCTATCTCAAAAGCGTGGGTGAACAAATATCGAGCTTCGCTGACTTCTCCAACGTGCATGGCCAACAGACCTTGCCCAAGCCATGCTTGAGCATAATCGGGATCGGAAGACTGTGCTCGTGTGTAAGCGTCATTGGCAAGCTGAATGTCATTCTGTATCAGATACAGTGTTCCCAGATTCGTCCAGACTCTTGCATTCTTATCATTGAGGTAAAGGCTGCGAACAAACGAATGCTGGGAGACTTTCGGGTTGAGTTCGCTTGTCACTATGCCAAGAGAGTTCCAGAACTCAGCGTTACCAGCTTCGAGTTCGATCGCTCTTTTGAACGCCTGTACAGATGCTTTGAGATATTTCAGTAGCTTCTTCTTGGACTCCGTCGTAGGCCCGCCCTGACTGCATACGTGCGCGCGATGCTCTGTCCAGCCGAGGTTATACCACGCAACAGCTCTGGCATGAATGTCATTCGCACAAGCGTGAATTGCACGTTTCTGTGCCAATATCGCTGCGCTTATGCTCAACTGGAGAGAAGGTGTCTGCTGGTCGGGTTGTATCAAAGTCTGCAACGTCTTATCACTGATTCCATCTATCTCTGCCAGAACGGTGTACACCTCAAGATTGATGTCGGCCTTCAGAAGCGATAGCAAGACTTGAGTCGGGAGCCTTGAACCGTACGCTGATGCATAGGTATATATGGCGCAGGCGTCAGCAACTGCTTTCCAAAGGTTGAAAGCTTCGTGATGTTCTTTTGCAACGATCTTAGCAACACTTATTGCTTCGCTCGCAGCATCTGCTGCACGGCCGAAGAAGCCAAGTTCAATGTTGTGCCAAGCGCCTTCAACGAGACTTTGCAAAAGGGCAATAGAGACTCCGAATTCGGCAGGTCTATATTTCAAGACCTCTTGATATCCAGCAATGGCATCATCATACTGGCCCAACTCTCGCTTCACGTTTGCGAGCATGTACTTCGAAAACCAATTATCCTTGACACTGCTGTCTTTGGAAGTCTCCTCAAGTTTTTGGGCGTGTTCGAAAGCCTTGGTGGCCGCAATGTAACGCCCCGAGTTATGGTAGCTTTCGCCGAGACCTACCCAGCAATGGTAGTTGTTGGGAGAAGATCGTAGTGCTGACTGAAAAGAGACGATACTTTTTGGGTAGTCCTGGTTGTTGAGCTGAACAACTCCTAGAGCTGCAAAAGGCCAGCTGACTCCTTTCTTTTTCGACCCAGGAGCCGCTCTGACTTTGCCAGAATCCACCACTCGCTGGGCGACGACCTCAACTACGTCCCATTCGCCTGATTTGGCAAATGCTTGAGCAAGGCGCTCCGCGGCCTCGACTTCAGATGATGAGAGCTCAAAAGCTTTTTGGAAACATTTTCGAGCACGCTTCTTGTCTCTCCCGTAGTCGGCATAATATATGCCAAGTATTGTGTAGGCAGGCGCATAGTTCAAGTCTGCTTGCAGCGAAGCAAGAAACCGAGCGTATGCCCCTTCACGATTTTTGCGCGCCTTGCTAGAAGTTTCCCGGTTCCAGATGCACATACCCATCCGATACAGCGTTTGAGATCGTAGCAATTTTGCTCGTGTGTCAGAACCTTCCATATCTGGAAGGCAATCCTCGAGCTCATGCAGGCTCGTCTCGCTGTCGCCATTCAGGGCTTTGCACCAGGCCGCCTCGGCTTTTATCTTAGGTTCAGAATTTCGCTTCAAAGCACGGTCGAAAAATTCAATGGCTTTGACGTACTCCTCCTGTTCTTCGAGTATCAACCCGATCCCGATCAGTGCAGAACTCTCGGTAGGTTTGCGGTGGAGTACCTTCTCAAACAGCTCCATTGCTTCTGGGTGATGCCGCGGCGGCTGAAATTGGACCAATGCTGTGGCCAGAATAGTTCTTATTGCATCGAACAAATTTCCTAGGGCAAGGCCAGACATGCCAGATTCATTCAAAATACACTGCAGCCCTTGTCTTGCTGTGGCCGCAGCGCTCTCATATTCTTCGAGATGTAAGTACATGAGCCCCATAATACGGCGTGCTAGGATTGACGATGAGCTCTCTTCCATGCCTTCAGTCATGAGGATGAGCCTGTTCTCTCCGGACAATGGAGAACTGTGTTCACTCTCCTCGTTCTGCTCTTGGGCGGGACCTGTCAATTTCGGAAACGGAGAAATGTCGCTATCGAAGAAGCCTCTCAATAGCTTGCTTAGCCCGCTATCTGGAAACAGTGCAATAAACTCTCTGAGTAATCCAGCATCCATCTCCTCAATGTATGTGGCATCTCTCCACTCCAGATCGATTGTCCAGGCAAGCAGGAATTGGTGCTTCAGGATAACCAACCCTTGCGCCATCTTCTGGACTTGCTTCCTTTTCGCTTCCTTCTTCGCCGTCGGTAGGGCGATGAGGGTATCGTATGCATGCTGGAGGAGTTTCTCCTCGCATTGACGTCGGATCTTGTCATCGTGGGTCCAGTCGATAATACTTTCGTACAGAGACTCCAGCAGACTGTTCTCCAACACCTCTCTCTTAACCTCTGAAGTGACTTGGTCGATCTTAGCTCCAAGACGAGTCCGCCGTTGCCCAATTTCAGTGTTGATCTTCTCCTTTTCTTCCGCTTCTACTATATCTGCGATATTGGAATATGTGAAAGCTGGTTGGGGAATTCGACCTTCGAGGTAGTCATACAGAGTAGTGGTGGGCAGTAGAACCTCCAAAGAATGTTTGTATTGTGCCCTAGAACCGTACTTTTTGGCATTTTCTGTGTACTTTTGCACGACTGTTTGACACCGTATCTTGTCATTCCTAATACCGCAACTTCATCAGCCACAACATCCCGTCACTCAACGTACAAAATCTTGCCCCACATACTCGTTCATGTGTATCTCCGCTAATCGAGTCGCAGCATCGTGATATCTGTCAAGCTTCTTGCCAGCTTGCTTGTCGTAAAGACCCACTAGCCCTTGCCACGCTAAAGCATCTTTGGCTTTTAATCCAATGGCAATTTTGTAAGCTTCTTCGGAATCTTCGTTCTGATCCAGCTTTTCGAGCGCTCGGCCTAGGAATACATTGCTAGAGACGGCAGAGTCAGTCTCACCACTGATAAAATAGGCACAATAAGTAGGAATGTATACGCATGGTAGTTATTTGAATCCGTCCTCAGCACCGTCTTGGCTTGATCAATTGCATCCTGATACTTGTTCGCATCCAAAGCAGCTTTTGCAGCTTTGAGAGCTGCTTTTGTACCCGACATGCTGTAAGAGTACGGTCACTTTGGTGTCTGCATCAGATGGCATGACTGCCAAGGACATCAATCTGTAGATGATAATCTATGGCTGTGACTGACCACTGACAAAGCTCCAAGATATTAGAACGCAAAGGTTTGTTTGCTCGACAGCTCTTTTCGGCACGGGAGATCTGCAGCCGGGGGTGTTGAGAGCGTACTTGTATGTATGTATGCGTCATTTGTCGCTCATCTGCCATCATCAACTTTTCCTTTTCGAATTCCGGACAGTAGACTCGCTTATAGGAGGGGAGTTCGATGCATCAACAGTAGAACTGGGTTCTGTGCTTGTGTTGTTGCAAACTTCAAGTCAAATGGGACGACGAGTCAGCACTCAAACGCTCCCACTCACGCTTCCCTGTCTCTAGGGTCTCCTCGGCCTCCTCGGCCACTGCAATTGTTCATGGCGCCCCTACGACTTAGGATAGAGGGGCGAACGTTTCGCGACAGTGAGAACAGAGAGGTTACGCTGCGTGGTATCAATGTAGCTGGAGACGCCAAGTTCCCAAGGAACCCTGATTTACCCTCGAACAATCCCGACAGGTTCTATGAAGGAGACGAAGTATCCTTTGTTGGCAGACCGTTTTCCATCGACGAGGCACATACTCATTTCTCACGACTGAAAAGATGGGGTTACAATTTAATTCGTTACGTATTCACTTGGGAAGCCATTGAGCATGCCGGACCCGGGAAATATGACGAGGAGTGGGTGCAGCATACCATTGAGGTTTTGAGACTGGCAAAGGGATACGGCTTCTACATATTCATGGATCCTCATCAAGATGTCTGGTCACGATTCACTGGTGGTTCTGGTGCACCCATCTGGACAATATACGCAATGGGACTCAATCCGCGGGCATTTCCTTCGACCCAAGCAGCTTGGGTACAAAATACCTACTCTGATCCTGCCAAATACCCGAAAATGATATGGGCAACAAATTATACGCGGTTGGCGTGTCAAGTCATCTTCACCATGTTCTTTGGAGGAAAAGACTTTACCCCCAAGGCCATCATCGATGGGAAAAACATCCAAGACTACTTGCAGGATCACTTTGTCGAAGCGTGTCGTCACCTTGCTCTGAGAATACAGGAAGCAGGAGATATCGAGAACGATGTGGTTATTGGTTGGGAGAGTATGAACGAGCCGAATCGAGGTCTCATTGGCTGGCAGGACGTTTCGGTCATCCCCGAAGACCAGAAATTACAAAAAGGGCCTTCGCCGACTGCATGGCAAGCAATGTTGACTGGTTCTGGTAGAGCATGCGAAATGGATGTTTGGGACTTTGGTGGTTTGGGACCGTACAAATCCGGCACTGAATTAGTGGACCCCAAAGGAGAATCGGCTTGGCTATCAGCAGACTATGATGACTCAAGGTACGGTTGGAAGAGGGATCCAGGGTGGAAATTGGGAGAATGTATCTGGGCACAGCATGGGATTTGGGACCCATTAAACGATCAATTGCTGAAGAAAGATTACTTCGCAAGGCAGCCGAAGAGCGGCAGGAAAATCGACTATGAATTTTTCACAAACAACTACTTCATGTCATACTATCGAAGACACCGGAAAGCCATCACAAGCGTACATGAAAATGCTATAATGTTCTGTCAACCACCCGTCCTCGAGATACCCCCTTCAATCAAAGGCACAGATGACGACGACCTAAACATGGTCTTTGCTCCTCATTTCTACGACGGCATTACTCTGATGATGAAGAAATGGTGAGTGCAAGCGGTCTCAATCGAACAGACCTAGCTGATTTATATTGGCAGGAATCGATACTGGAATGTCGATGTTTTCGGAATCCTGCGAGGAAAATATCTGTCACCAGCATTTGCTGTCAAAGTAGGCGAGACAGCAATAAGGAATTGCTTCAGAGATCAGCTCTCTGGCATCAGGAAAGAAGGAATGGAATATATGGGAAACCATCCTTGCATCTTCACGGAAATTGGTATACCGTATGACATGGACAATAAGTACGCTTACAAAACCGGTGACTACTCGAGTCAGTCATCCGCCATGGATGCAAATCATTTCGCACTAGAAGGTTGCGGCTGCAATGGCTATGCTTTATGGCTATACATGGCTACGGTAAGCTGAAATCTTGTAGTAAGCCTCACACAATGGCTGACGACACCAGAATAACCACGAATGGGGCGACCTTTGGAATGGCGAAGACCTTTCCATTTTCTCACTCGACGACAAACCTCTACCTCTCCATCCCGAACCCAATTCGGAAGTACCAGGTCCGACCCCCAACGCTTCTACTGTCTCTGTTGACAGGAATTCGCCTGCCTTTTCCGAAAGCCGCTCGACTGATGCATCCCCTGTCATTCCAGAAACCCTGAAGAACAAGCTCTCAACCCCTTCCATCTCGTCACAGAAATCAAACACACCATCAGAAATTGGTAGTACGCCCGGCTTCCGTGCTGCCGAGGCATACGTGCGCCCTAGTCCAATAGCTACTGTCGGAAATGTCACCTCCTCTGGCTTTGATCTGCGTAACGCAACATTCACCTTCTCGCTTGAATGCAAGACAGCTGCTACGGAAGAAGTACCCACAGAAGTCTTCCTACCCGAATTTCATTTCCCTCGTGACAACACCACAGTTGAAGTTACTAGCGGCAAATGGACGATCAGTGTCGACGAGAAGTACGGTGGTCTGATCCAAAGTCTGAGATGGTACCATGGTGTGGGTAAGCAGAGCGTGACTGTCAAAGGGGTGAGAAGACGGCAGGGTATGGCATTGAGGAAGGAGGAAGAAGAAGGTTATTATGAGCAATGCAGGCAGAGAGGCTGTAGCATGATGTGAACATCTTTCTTGTGGATCCAGCGATCAATGACACGCGAGCATTGTACCAATCTACTCAGCGGGGCTGCATTCTTTGTTTGACTCAAATTATTAGTATTCAGCAAGACCTGAGGTCACGAATCCTATGTCGATGCGTTCGGAGGTGAATTAGCCCCAGACTTGTGCATCCAGGGCTCAATCGGCTTCATAGATCCCAGGTATTTCCATAGCTTCAAGGGCTCATGCCCAAACATTGTGCATTCTATGACATTTGTTTCCGCAAAAAATCAGTCTCAGGACGTAGAGACCATGATCGATTCGACTTGTGAGATAGTAAACCCTTTAAATCGTAAATCGTACAATTCCGTAGAGTAGCCTGTGTTCGATTCCATTTCCGGAGACTTTGAGTCACACTCCGTTATTTTAACCTGAGGCCTGTCCGACCCTCATCCTCAACGCAGTCGCTTAGATCATTACCATTACCATCACCAATACTCCTCACGTCAATCAATCTTCTCAAACCCAGAATCCTTTCTTTCCCTTGCCAGCATCCTCGACCCCATCTCCTACGCTCTTGGCCCCTCCCTCCACGCCATTCCCTACAGCCTCCAGCGCGTCTCCGACCGGTTTTCCCGCGCTTCCTGTTACACCGGTAACTGTTTGCCCGACGCCTCGGCCTGCGGCACCGACGATGCCTCCAGCTGTCTTGGCCACTCCAGAGACTCCGTTTCCCAAGGTCGAGGTGACGAAGCCAATTGGGTTGTTGGTGTCGTTTGAGGTAGGCATTCCGTTTGGACTTGCTCCGCGCGTGATAGTACTATAGCTGAACGATTGCTGATGTGAATGATATCTGTGGCTCTTAAGTGGTCGAAATGGTCGTTATCACTAGCCTGCTACCGTGGAATGGAAAGAAAAGAAAGAGCGGGGTCTGTTGCCTAGGGTACAGCTGCCGTGCTCGGCTAGCCTCGGATATAGGAATCATTCCGCTGGTCTTGGCATCAACGTGGATGGGCCGAAGGCCGTTAACAGACTTCGGGCAGAATTGTGCTCAACGCTAGAGCAGCTCAGTATTATTAATTCAATCGACATGCCTCATATTTTCTCCTTTGTTTCGCCTGTTCGAGGGTGTTCTGACCGTGAAAAGGACATTTGGCTGATAGAGCTAGGGAAAGGGTGAGAGGAAGATTCGTTGCACCTGGCCATTTTAATCTCGTTCATTGATCTTTGGATGTCTTGTCTTGCTTAATCCTGTCATGCTATTAGATCTTGCCTCTTTCTATTGGCTGCACTATTCCTTCGCTCTTTGCAATGCCGTCAATCGGTGAAGAGAAAGGCTCCACCAAGTCCATTCGCTCAAGTTCTCCATCAAGCCATTCGACAGAGCGGCCTGTCTCCGTGCATGACCATGAAGATCAAGAGAAGGTCGTGGCATTAGGGTCCTTGCCATTGTCTCCGAGACCCAGCTTTTCCAACAAGGCTGCCTCGATAGCCACTAATGGCACGAACAACCCAGATTATGAGGTAGATTGGGATGACGAAATTGATCCCAAGAATCCAAGGAACTGGTCAATTTGGTACAAGGGTTTCACTATATTCTCGATCTCATGGTCCGTACGTTATAACTTTCCCAAGGCAGTTCTACCTCATTCATACTGTCTTATGGGTCGTCAGACACGTCTCGAGAGTTCTCTGCTCGTAAGACATGTCTCGCGACTCAGAGTTCCTCCTGAAAGAGTAATGCTGACTCCGAAATCATCAAGACATGGTGCATCGTTGTGTATTCCACATCCTACACTACGGGCTTGGCAGAGATGCAACACGATTTCCACATTTCTTCTGAGCCTGTTGTAACTTTAGGAGTGACTTCCTACCGTGAGTTGGGGAGAGCAATTGCGAGTCCCAATGGTGAGAGCTGACTATGCGACTAGTGATTGGCATTGCTGTAGGGTCTATGATCCTCGCACCGATTTCCGAAATGTATGGACGTCGACCAGTATATATAGCTAGCATGCTAGTTTTCACCATACTAATCATACCATGCGGACTCGCGACCTCTTTGCCAGAAGTCATCACTGTACGTTTCTTTGGGGCCGTGGCGGGGTCTGCCATGATCGCCAACAGCCCGGGTACCGTTAGTGACATCGTCAACGATGACTATCGAGCATTGGCTTTTTCAATCTGGTCAATAGGTCCACTCAACGGACCAACCTTTGGTCCTATAATTGGAGGGTTTTCTACGCAGTACAGCAAACCTCATTGCTTACAAGAAAGCTAGAGAATCTTCTGACAAGTGCACAGGTATCTTGGCTGGAGATGGACCAATTGGATTGTTATGATCATTTCTGGAGTTGCCTTCATCTTCATGTGTATGCTGAAGGAGACTTACGCGCCGGCCCTACTACAGAAGAAGGCTAAGCTTCGCCGAAAGGAGCAGGATGATGACCGGTACTGGTCTCGCTATGATAACAAGATCAAGTTTTGGCCGCTCTTGAAAGTCAACCTCAGCCGGCCATTTATTATGGTGTTTACAGAGCCTGTAAGAACCCTTTTGAAGTAATTGTCTCCCCTTCTATTCTTTCTTTTGAGTCTCAGCATATGCTGCAGAAGCAAAAGCCAATTTTTCCATTTCAAGGCTCCTCCGACTTGTCCTGTAACTTTAAACACGTCTTGAAGTGGCAATGCTGACTCGAACTGATGTAGATCTGGTCCGCCTCCCCTCAATGCTTCACATTTGAGGGACTGAATCTGACAGATCCGCAGCATATTTTGGGATGTATACATAGCGATCATCTACGGCATTCTATACCTCTGCTTCGTCGCCTATCCTATCGTTTTCACTGGTGTCCGGGGATGGTCCGCTGGTATATCCGGGCTTGCGTTTACCGGCCTGGCTGTAGGTAAGCTACTTTTCCGAGCCTCTCTTTCCTGATCTGGGCAGGGCATGGAGTTGCAAGACATGATCCGGGAATATTTGACTCTTGAAACCTGCTTTACGACTCAAAGACTTCCTTTACATGGAAATGCTGACTCCAAAATCTCGATAGGGTGTTTTCTAGTCATTGGTACAGAGCCACTGCTTCGAAGAATGATCAACTCTCACAAGAAAGACCCTGAGACTGGCAAAGTACCGCCTGAAGCCATGGTCAGTGTCGTCTGTATCGCTGCTGTTTTGGTTCCTGTCGGAGAATTGTGGTTTGCTTGGACCTGCGTGCCTCCGGTACATTGGATCTGGCCTATCTTGGCAGGTATACCTTTCGGCGCAGGAAATACCGCAGTCTTCATATACGCATCGAATTACCTTGCTCATAGTTATGGCAGTAAGCTACACCAATCGCATTTGAATAACTCAACGCTGATGGGATCTTTGCAGTCTACGCCGCCTCAGCGATGGCTGGGAACTCGGTCATTCGATCTCTCCTGGGTGGCACGTTACCGCTCGCGGGACCAGCACGTAAGGACACCCAAAAAAAAACCTCTCATCAGCACCATGCATTAATGCTTCGTGATAATGTCTGGTTCCGCAACGCTCTTGTGTCCCAACGGACTCTCAGATGTCTCGTTGTACCGGTTTTCAGTCCCCAAAGACAATACTGACATAAGAATTCTCTAGTGTACGCGAAACTGAATCCCCATTGGGCCGGAACTTTGTTGGGCCTGATCCAGGTAGCCATTATACCCATCCCTGTATATTTCTACAGATACGGACATAAGATTAGGATGAAGAGTGCTCTCATTCAGAGTATGCAGCAGGACAAAGAAAAGTTGGAGAGCAAGCGAAGGAGTGGCGTCCGCGCTGCCAAATTAGAGAAAGTGGAGGATGATATCGCGAAGGTTTATTCGAAAACCGTATAATGACTAAGCTTTACCTGGGTATAATAGGGAGCTGCAATCAAACCTTCCGCCCCGAAATGACTAAGAAATACATCTTTCGCTTCTAACTCACAACATCTTCCTCCCTCTTTTTCTTATCCTTCGCCATCGCCTCCCTCTCCTCCTCCTTTGTCAATCCCTCCGCGTGCCCCTTATCCCCTCTTAACCCCTTCAACCACTTCCTCAGCTTCCCAGATATCATCTTCTCCTCCCTGGCTGCTTGCAGGGCGTGGAATTTGGCATTTGGGTCTTCGCCGCGTGCAATGGCAACTTGTCGCTCTTTGTTCCAGTTGTCGAAATAGGCAGTATGATGATCGGCTCTAGGGGAGGAGTAGCTACCGCCGTCCTCCATGCCGTAGGAGTTGGGGTGAGCTTTGTCGGCCGGTGGGCCGAGGTCGATTCGAGCTGTGGGAAGGAGGCCCGATGGGGGGGTGCGTGTGGTTGAGGCGGTCATGGTGATATGTTTCGCGGGTAGTGAGCTGATGGTGTTTTAAATGGAGGACAAAGATTGTGTGATTTGAGGGTTGATTCAGGAGGTATAAGTGTATTTGTAACGGCGGAGTCTCTAGAATTGATGAAAGTACGTGGTTATACAAGAATCTAGAGATGCAATGCTAATGTGAGATCATCTGCTTTTCTTTTACTTGTCTATCTCGGAGTGTGTGGAAAAATGCCTCATATCGTCCAACAGTACTTATTGGCTAAAATAATTGTAGACAAATTTAGCATCAGATTTGTACAGCCTCAGAAAACGGCCATTCCGGTTGATCTTCCCAAGCTCGGCAAAACAATAGCACAGCTAACACCAGGTTCCACAATGAGATGTTTGAGAAGAGGGAGGTTACTGCAAACCAATCTTTAGGTGTGCACAATGTGATTGATGCTTAGACAATGGCAGCTCTTGTTGAAGCGGCCAGGCTCGCTAAAGTTATGCGGTTCCTGGTAAGATGCATGACGTAACAAACGCTAGATTAGAGTACACTAAGGTACCATGGATTTCGGCAAGCTACCCCAGGTTCTGAGCTCGGACCGATCCAACTGGAAGTTCTTCAGGTCCATCATTGCATTGTTTCCCTTCTCTGTTGTTGACACGCGAGGCCTGCTATCGTATATCAGGTAAGTTGATCATGCGCGTTAGATGCCTGTCATTACGGAAGAAGAAGCTTGGCGCTTGGCGGTACTGACTAGTCAGTATAGAAACAGCGCGACGCCATTTACTCGGTCAATCGCGCTCACCCAGACTCGCTTCGCCCAACCTAACTTCACCTTCAACATGGCCGGCACTAGGCGATCCACGCGACAAGCCGCGACGAAGCCCAATCCCAGCGAAGCATCTTCAAAGAGCAAGCCCGCAGCTGCCGCAGGCACCAAGCGCAAAGCGGAATCTGAAGCCCCTGCGAAAGGCAAGCGCGGAAAGAAGGGGGCCAAGAAGGAGCAGACGACCATTGAGGCGTCAATGCCCAGTGATGACAAGAATGGCGATTCCAAAGAGGATGTCGAGATGAAGGATGAACAGGAAGCCGAGCCAGCTGAGGCGAGTAATGGCAAGACAGGCGCTGATGAGGTCGCGCAAAGAGAGGAGGAAGTGAGGGATCAGGAGCCCATGGACGAGGAGAAGAAGGAAGAGCCTTCTGCTGAGAAAAAAGAGCCTGAGACTAATGGCGACGCAAAAGAAAACAGCGAAGAAGAGCCGAAGAAGAACGGCTTTGACGCTCTCATGGACCACACTGACAAAGACGAGGACAAGAATGTTACTGAAGAAGGCACTGGAAGTAAAGTCTCCAAAGCCGAAGATGCGGTTGAGGATTCCTCAAAGCGTGAAGAAGCCACACCATCAAGCATTCTCGAGAAAGGGATCATTTACTTCTTTTTCCGAGGTCGCGTTGGCATCAATGAGCCCACCGACGTCAATGACATCGCAAGAAGCTACATCGTTCTGCGCCCTGTGCCTCACGGCGCGAAACTTGGCGATGGTCCGATTGGTGATGCCGGAAATAATCGCATGCTGGCGCTGCCAAAGAAAGTTCTCCCTGTCAGCCCAAAGGATAGATTCATGACCTTCGTCGAAAAAGCGAACATCAGCATGGACGACATCAAGAGCCAGCTATCGTCTTCTGACTACGCTACCAAAACAGCTGGCGCCCGTCATACCCCTGCCGCAACTCCCATTGGCGAGGGTGTCTATGCTATCACCCAGACAGGTCGCGAAACTCACTTAGCCTACATCTTGACCATCCCCTCCGAGCTCGGCGAAATACAGCAGGGAGTGGGGCTCAGGCAGCGTGGCAGCTATATCACGAGCGCCAAGAATCCTCAGTCTTCTGGCCCAGCAAATGCGAACTTGCCACAAGGGGCCGAGTATCCCAAAGAGTACGTTTTGCGCAGCCGGTCACTGAAAAGTCATCTACTGACCTCTTGCAGAATTCTTGACGAGTTCCACGGCCGAGGCTGGATGCCACTCCAACCCAAACTTCTCAACTACGAAAATACGCAGTTCTTGCTCATTGGACACAACGACGACGCCTTGGAGAAAGCAGCCAAGCCTCAGGATGGGGAGGAGGAGAAGCCAGAGAAGGAGACGCCGCTGGAGGAGATGGAGACTTTGGAGCACGAGGATGAGATTCGCGTTGAGCATCTGAAGGGTGAGTAAAAAGTATGACCCTTAGAAAAGTGTTGCAAGCTAACGGTAGGAAGGTGATGATTCCGTCTTCACAGATTTGGGACTCAGCGCAAAGGAATATCCCAAGCTACAGACGACATGGTAATGGTAATGGGTATGGTTGTTCAATGATGGAGGGATTTGTGAATGGCTTCACGGAGTACATACGGAGGCAAAAAAGTATCAGCGATAGTATGAAAAGTGCTGTATATATCCCGTACCACGGCGGCGATCTCAATATAGCAAGAAGAATCAAAACAATTCAAGAGCAAACTATTTGAGATGCAATCGGTTTCATCAATGAGACATGAATCATAAGTCCTGTCCATTGCAAAATGCCAGAAAGTAGTGGGTGCCAGTTGGCACTTATGGCTTGGCGCTCGCCTCGACTTCGGAAGTTCACATCACGGTAATTGTTGAATAACAACACTACCTTCAAACAAACAAACATCCTCACTACTTCTCATAGTCACCAAGTGATAGTAAGCAAAGCTCTCAAGAACAGACAAAGCCATTTACAGATCCCCCAACAAATCCACCCTGCCGCCTCCTCTTTCCTGAAACAGCTTGCGAGCAACCGACTCGGCTCCTCGGTACCACAACCTACATTCGTCTACCTTGGGTCACCTCCTGCAGGTGAGAGCGCTTTGATTCACAGTGACGGACGTATCAATTCAGTTATTCACTCTCTGGTTCAAGGTGCCATATCTCCATGCGCACCGGACCTGCCCTTACCGCTTTACCCTCCCTGACTTGTTGACTTTCACGCTTTGACACCCAACTTCTCACGTGTCCACCACGAGTGCCTCCGCAGTCTTGAACATTGGCATCAAAAGTCTGCCCTCACCACAACATAACACATCACAGCCTGATTACAATGGCTTCAGCGCTGGTGGATCAAGCCGCCAAGATGAAAATCGGGTGAGTTACTTATTGGGAGCTTCAAAACAATAAGGCAACCTACTCATGCATGTTGTATAGTGACAGTACTTCGGCTAAGAGTGAGACTGAGAAGCCCAAGGCTCCTGGCAGAGACACTCGACCACAGACTGAGGTGCATGGCACCATGCTCTTCTCAGGATACCAGAGCTGATTGTTGGTTTAGGATGTCACGGCCACCAAGGGCCTTGAGTTCGAAGATTTCGTTCTCAAGCGAGACCTTCTCAAAGGAATCCACGCGGCAGGATTTGAAAAGCCTTCACCCATCCAAGAAGAAACCATACCCGTCGCCTTAACAGGGCGAGATATATTGGCAAGAGCAAAGAACGGCACAGGCAAGACTGCTGCGTTCATAATACCCACACTAGAGAAGATCGAGCCGGAAAAGCAGAAGACCCAGGCTTTGATCATCGTGCCCACAAGGGAGCTTGCTCTACAGACATCACAAGTTTGCAAAACCTTGGGCCAGCATCTGGGCATCAATGTCATGGTCACGACCGGTGGCACCGGTCTCAAAGACGACATCATTCGCCTGCACGAAACGGTTCACATTATTGTTGGCACTCCTGGCCGGATAGCAGATCTTGCGAGAAAGGAGGTCGTCAAACTTGACGAATGTACTACATTTGTCATGGACGAAGCCGACAAGCTTCTCTCCCCGGAATTTACGCCCACAATTGAACAACTGCTCGGTTTTCACCCTAAAGAGCGCCAAGTCATGCTTTTCAGCGCCACCTTCCCAATAATAGTCAAATCATTCAAAGTAAGTATGACCATCCAATGTCTACGCGGAATGCTTACAGTCTCCAGGATAAACATATGACTAACCCGTACGAAATCAACTTGATGGACGAGCTCACTCTGCGAGGTATAACGCAGTACTACTGCTTCGTAGAAGAGAAACAGAAAGTCCACTGTCTCAATACCCTCTTCTCCAAACTCCAGATCAATCAGTCCATCATTTTCTGCAACTCCACAAATCGAGTGGAGCTGCTTGCGAAGAAGATAACCGAACTTGGATACTCCTGCTTCTATTCTCACGCTAAGATGCTGCAACACAATCGTAACCGCGTGTTTCATGACTTCCGGAACGGTGTATGCCGCAATCTCGTTTGCTCTGATCTTCTTACCCGCGGTATCGACATTCAGGCTGTTAATGTAGTCATCAATTTTGATTTCCCAAAGAATGCGGAGACCTACCTCCATCGTATTGGTCGATCTGGACGTTTCGGACATTTGGGAGTGGCGATCAACCTGATCAATTGGGATGATCGCTTCAACCTCTACAAAATTGAGCAGGAGCTCGGTACCGAGATTGCAGCCATCCCACAATCCATTGACAAGAAGCTCTACGCTTACGATTCTCCCGAAAACATCCCTCGCCCAGCATCAAATCTTGGGTCCGAACGTCAGGCATCTGGCCAAGGCCAACAAGGTGGACCCAACCAGCGACCCAATCGTGGCCTTAGCAATTCCAATGGAAGCTACTCTGGCCAAGGACGCAATCAAGCCAACGGACGTGGACCTCAACAAACCAACGGGACCAACTATCAGAACAACTCGCGTTACCCGGGTCAATCGAATGGAGGCCAGAGAGGTTCTTCCAGAGGATACCCTCAACAAAGCCGACAGACTAGCTCTACACCTCAATAGAGGAATTGAGCTTTCTGCTTCGTTCGGTTTCCGCCCTTTCCATTGCTTCTCGGATTCCCATTATTGATGTTGGCCAACTTCGACTACTTAAATGCGACTTGATGACGGGAATACGACCTTCTAGTCTGTACATATTTTTACGGTAATTCGACTTATGCGCCCCGGATCTCGCGAGTTCGGTTTTCGTTGCGGTGTCCTGGGAGATCTTAGAGACGGTGTACAAAAAGGCGTTCACTCCTACGGCATCATTCATGGCGTTTTCAGGGGATCATCCCCATGGTTCTGCAATCTAGCTCCTTTCCGGACTGAGCTCTCGGTCCTAATCCTTTGCTCGATGCTGATGTTCGTCGGCGGTCTCACTAGATCAAAAGTTGCAACTACGACCACGACATTGCAATACTCACACTTCCCTCACACTCTCGTCACACACCAAGCTACCAAGGCACACATGTCCCCGCCTTTCAACACACCTCTAGACCCATTAAAATCAGCTCACGATAATCTAAGCTTCTACAATACCATCAACCTAGCAACCTCCTGTCGTTCTTTTCCCATCGAGGCGCTCCCTTTGAGGCTTTCAACATCTAGCCATGCCTCTGTGTCAGAGCAGTGATCTGGTTCATCACTGCCTGGATATCAACTTCGTCTACCGTCTACTCTGCTCCCTTGAGAGGGTTGATGGCCGTACCTGACGACTCCTGCCGATCCTCTAGTAGCACAACACTACTCCATCAATGCCGAACAAGCATCAAGAGGAAACGCCAGGATAGCACTAGAAAATCTCCCCAAAAACAAAGTAAGAGGCAAAAGGTCTGCCAATGACCGATGCAGACCTGATAGTCATAGCCTGAGTCTTGTTTAGCTGTAGCTGAATGAAATACAAACTACCCTCTGAAACAATTCTCACGTATTTCATGCCTGTGTATCTACAATCCCTTCCAATGAGGTCGATTTTCATCAATGATTGCAATCCTAAGGGACCCGATCTGGCCAAAGCCTTGGTGGAATGCCCCGTTTGCCCCTGTAAACCCATTAAAGCTTCCTTTGCCTCAGACGTACGCACCCAGTCTTCAGCGCCTTCGCTTCAACATACAGCGAACTAGGTTTCGTTCTCCCTCTCCATCTCTACCTATTCAATCCTTCGGCGCGTCCGTCAGAGGCACATACATGACCCCAAACGACTTCTCCCGCACCACACTCCCATCCTCCTTCTTGTCAATGACCCAAATATACTGCATGCCCTCCCCCACGGGGATGAACAACCGACCCGGCGCCCTCAACTGCTCCACCAGCACCTCGTGCGCCTCCTTCGCCGCCGCCCCGACGTGGATCGCATCCCACCCCCCCTCGCCCCCATCCAACCCCAGCCTCCCGTCCGCCTTCACGAACCGCACCTTCCCCGCCTCGAGCATCTCCCTGCCTTCCTTGCCCTTCGACATGTTTCTGTGGGCGAGGTCGACGAGGCCCTGGATGTGGTCCACGCCCACGACGGTTCCGGACGGGCCGACCAGGTTGGCGAGGACGGCGGTCAGGTAGCCGGAGCCGGAGCCGATGTCGAGGACGCGGGCGTCGGGGCGGAGGTAGGGGAGGAGGGATTCCGCGGCCGAGGCGTGCATGTGCGGGGCGGAGATTGTGGCGCCGAAGCCGATGGTCTGGGGCGAGTCGTGGTATGGGGTGGCGGGGGCGTAGTGAGCGCGGTCGACCTGGGAGAGCGGTGTCAACTAGTGGTTTCCGTGGATCATGAGGGCGGTTGGGAGTGAGGGGTTCCGGTAGCTAGGGCGCGGATTGGAAGAAGTTGGGGGCGTACAGCAAGCATAGCATTCCTGACACGTTCGGATGTGATGAGACCGTTGCTTGTGAGGTTCTTAATCAGAGCTGCATTCGTTGAGCCGGTTGACCTCCACGCCATGATTTTCGGATTTGCAGGAGGGTTGGGAATGTGACTGGAAGCAAAGTAGAGGCAGAACAGTAGGGCAATGAGGGGCAGAAGGTGGTCAGCAAGAGGGATTTCCAGTGTGGCTGTTGAAGTGAGATTTTCCAGCTCAATTTTGTGGTATGTCAAAGTTGTTCTGGGAAGTTGCAATGGTAAAGTATGATCCGGAAGCTAGCGGAATGAGCTCCGCGCCCAATTGATAGCAAGACTCCAAGACTGCCATTTTACGCCGCTCGACAGGACGCATTCAAGCTGCATTATATGTATTGTCGTTCGGGATCCAGTCTATCTAGTCCCTCCATTGTTTTCTCATACCTACAATTGTAAGCAATTGCCGATCAAGAAACGAGAGGAGAGCATACATGGTAAAAACAATGCCTCCGCTCAATATTAGCCTTGCCAGCCGCGGAACTGCTCCTGACCAGAGGGTGAAAAAGCCTTCGTTCTTCACAATTTTGGTTGCACACTCAAAGCTGTTTTTGTACTCCTTCCGCGCATCAATCGATTGCATTCTGTCCAATGTTTAGCATTTGGCAATTCCTGGGAATAAATGGATGACGGCCGTACCGTGTCTTGATAGTATCTAGAGGTTGGGTGACATATCTGAGTAGTATCAGTATTGAGCGTTTTGCAGCAATCCTTGGCCTCTTACACAGTGATTAAACCTGCCAACCCACCTATGCCGAAGGTGCTCACCGTGCCGAGCTTCTCCCCCGGCGCAACGTAGCCTTGAGCAAATTGCTTTATGGTTGTATAGGTTCCGAACCTTGTTGCCGAATTCGCTGCTTGCCGTGCGGTGGTCGGTACGAAACCTTGGAACAACCCCCTTATACCTCGTTCCCGAAATATTATGCCTGAACCATGCAGAAAACCACGCATGCGGGGGTTGGCTGACTTCCGGTCATCGATTCTGTTCAGATGGTGCACGTCAGCTTCGGAGAGCGCCTTTGCGTATTCTAGCTAAGACGCACAGTGTAGTTTTTATACTTTCAAATGGCGTGACAGCGAACAAGGATTCTGTTATGCCAGCGCCAAAGCCTGCTATCACTGTCCTCGGCCCAGATATCTTGCCAAATTCATCTTGCAACAATGTCTTATATGTATCGAAGGCCACGAAGCCTAGCAACATCTTAGTTGGTGGTCCGCCTATCCCCAGGAGCAAAGCCCATACGTATTCCAGCTTTGAGAGAATTTCCGATGATCAAGGTCGTACATCCTGCATACCATGCCTTCCCGAATGGAGGCCATCCAAGTTTCTGCAAGTCTGGTAGACGTCGATTGAGTTGGGTTCGTGTCTTTGCGACTGTAGGAAACTGTCAATCGGGCTTCGCTGGTACAGATTTTCGAGACGTACATTCGGCTGGGTATGTGATAGCTATTGGATTGTAAACGTTAGCTATAGAAACAAGACGCAGCGTTCATAACATACCAATTTCCACAGCTCCGGCCGTGGAGCCAGCAATTATAGAACGCAGTGCACTCGGCTGAGCATTGTCAGCTCGTGGGTCTATGCAAATCATAACCAAGTAACTAGACCGACCTTTGCTTTGTTATCTGAACTTGAAGTTGCCATTGAAGAAGTAGTGAAAGATGAGCTCGTGCTTGGAGCGCAGAGGATTGAAGATCGGCGTGTCGGGATTGTCGTCGCGCCAAGCTGCGGCTCTCTAGCGCCAAAATTCCTCGAGAGCATCTTCCAAAAATCTCATCTGCAATCCTCAGGATTGAATCCACGTCCACAGAACAAGAAATGTTGTCTCTTAGAAGCATATCCCGAGCTCTTCCTCGATGTCTACCCAGGTTAGGCGCACCAAGCCAGCCGAGATTCCTTTCTACCGTCCACCGTACCTCGTTACTTCAGCAGACATGCAAAGCAGCTTCCATACCCAGATATGCCGCGTTCTCGACTTCAAGAGCGGTGCGAGAGAAGGAGGGTCAGGGTATGATGGACTACACTCATACTCACGTCATAGAAGCTTACGAGAGATCTAGTGGACCAAGAGCTTTCAGCAAAGATCGAGTCCGAGCTGCAACTGGAGAAGGAGATGAGAGATTCTGAAAAGCTACCATCAAGTCTCCAGGACTATCTCGACAGCAGCTCCTTTGAAGTCAGTCTGCCCAATCTTCTACTCATCCAGCCTAGACTAAAGATCCATAGCTTCACGACACCCCAGGCCAAGAAGAAGTCGTCCTGACTCGCAAATTTGGCGACGAATCGTAAGTCCCACCCACCTTGCCGTCTCTCAACACTCCCCCATCTAACACCGCTCCTTCTCCCCCCAGCCTCCGCGTATCCTTCTCCATCGCCGACTTGAACGCCATGGACCAAGACCCCGACGATTACCGCCGAGACCCCAACGACCCCAGCCAAGACCCAGCCCTCTACGACGAAGACGACGGCTCGATCCCGGTCGAATCCGCTCAATCCGGCGGCGCCAACACCAAAGGCGCCATAAACGCCGGCCGCACAAAGGGCGGCAACTTCAACATCGCACCCGAAGACCGCGTCGCCCCTGGCGACCGCGAGGACCTCGCCGACGACGAGTCCGCGCCTCCCAACGAGGAGGATGAACCTACTTTCCCGGTCAGGGTAAATGTCATGATTGAGAAGGTGGGCCACGGGACGTTGCAGATGGAGACGACGGCGCAGGATGGCGAGGTCGTGATTGACAATGTTTACTACTTCAAGGATGCCGAGTTGGCGGACGCGAAGACGGCGGAGCTGGATTGGAAGAGGAGGAATCTGTACGAGGGCCCGCCGTTTGGCAACCTGGATGAGGATCTGCAGGTCTTGTTGGAGAGGTATCTGGACGAGAGGGGGGTAAATACTGCGCTGGCGTTGTGGGTGCCCGAGTATATTGACTTCAAGGAGCAGAGGGAGTATCTCAATTGGCTGTCAAGTAAGTCTCTATCCATCTTCCTTCCGATATCGCAGCCGCTGACTGGTCTGTACAGGTGTGAAATCATTCGTGGATGCATAGGTGTAGTACAGTACAGCTTAGCAAGTTGTTTCAGTAGCGAGTTTCCCTTCTATCTTGTACCTCACCGAGCCTTTTCCACTCTGAGCGAACGAGAAAAACACCGAGTCGTTACTTTAATTACATCTACCGACCTCGCCATGAGACTGTGTTGACCAACCTGCGTTGCCAGTTCGTATATCATCATTTCATCATGCCTTGTCAAATCAGACCCCAAAAAATAAAATCCCCCTCATCCATCCCAAACCCACCCCATCCCCACTCACAGCTTACTCGAGCAACACACCGTCCCATCCCCACTCACAGCTTACTCGAGCAACACACCGCCCCATCCCCACTCACAGCTTACTCGAGCAACACACCGTCCCATCCCCCACTCACAGCTTACTCGAGCAACACACCGCCCCATCCTCCCCGACCCTGCCCTCCACCGCCGGCTGCCTGTGCCGCTCGGCGACGAGGGTGCTGCGGTTGAACGCCTGGGTGCTGGGCGGGACGTCGAGGGCGGGGTTGGCGGGGAAGAAGTTGACGGGCTTGAGCGAGACCCGGATGACCTCGCAGGGCATGACGGGGAAGTCCTCGGCGCGGGTGACGTGCTGCAGGCCGAACTGGAGCCAGAGGACGATGTCGGCGTCGACGACGGCGTCGCGGCGGGCGGCCCAGGCGCGCACCCCGGCGCCGCCGCGCGACTGGTTCGTGTAGCGGCCGCCGGCGTAGAGCTCGCCGTCGCGGTACCGGGTGACGTAGACGTTGTGGTCGGCGAACTCGGCGCGCTTGTGGTGGAAGGAGTCCGGGTGGGCGAGCATCTTCTGGAAGCCGGGGACGTGGATGCGGTAGCCGACGGCCTTGCCGTTGACGGGGTTGCGGGAGGCCGCGTTGAGGACCTTGAAGGTGCGGGCGGCGTCGTAGTCGGTGTCGAGGCCGGCGGACTCGGGGACGGTGGTCTCGGAGACGGTGTAGCCGACGCCGTGGGGGTTGAAGGCGGAGACGGGCATGGGGTGGATTTCGTCGTAGACGAGGCGGTTGGCGTGGCCGTCGATGGCGGGGTCCACGCGGAGGGAGAAGATGTGTTGGTGGTGGACGGCGAGGACGCCGGGGTGGACGATGGTGCCCCACGGGACTTCGACGCCTTCGTCGATGGGTTGGGTGCTGATGATGCCGGTCGCCCTGACCTCGTAGGTCATCTCGCCGGCTTGGTTGAACATGAAGGCCATGATGTATTCATAGTTGGCGACCGTGATGATGGATTGGACGACGAGTTCCCGACTTCGGACAACAGCTGCCCGGCCGGTTCGGTAGTTGGTGTGCTTCCAGCCAATGCCGGCGTCTTGCTCATGGACACAGACTACATTTTCCATGGGCATTGGCTCTCCGTGCGCGGTTGCCAAGACAGCGCTCAGATAGTGGATGGAGCCTAGGCAGTCGCAGCCAAGTTTCAGATTGTTCGCCATGGCGCCCGCGCCGGCGTCGCCGAGATCGAAGGCCGCTTTCTTATGGAATGGCGCCCGAGGATCAGCATAAGGGATGTTCATGTCAGACAGTGCCAAGCGGTAGAATAGACTCCGGCCAGCATATCGCACCTGCAACATTGAGCATTGCCTTACTCTCTCAAGTCAAATCGAGCTTACATCGTAGAGCACCACACCCTCCCTCTGGTTGTAGCCCACTCGAAACGACCATTTTTGCCATTCAATGATCTGTCCGGTCTCCCCAACTTTAGTGACTTTAAAGCTGGTACCTTCTGGCTGCACCACATTCAATGGCTTCAAGTCGGTCCTCAACTTTTGATGCTCGGGAGTGTACTCGTTTGGTGGCGGTACCCAAAGAGCCTGGGCCTCCTTGGTTGCATGATCAGCGCCTGTAGGGCACATGTCAATGCGAATGACCTTGAGGTCTACACAGTCCACGACCGGAGAGATAGCGAGTGGAAACGCATAGTGGTTCGAGTCCATGTTTGAGGGGTCGTTTGGATCACGCATGTACAGAAAGCATTGGTACATTCGGCGGTCGTCGTTGATACCGTCGGATCCTAGAAAAGTAAGCCACTCCACGAGTTCTAATACATCGAGCGAGGATACCGTAAATCCAAGGATCGCTGATGACGGCCGTTCCCTCCGGCAAACCCAGTTTGGCTATCTCAGCCTTTACTCCTTCATCCTCCAATGCGATCTTCTCGACCAGCAAGATCTCCTCCCAGTCGCCAGGACCATGGACATTGGGGCCCAGTCGTACATTGCTCTCTACCCGCTGCTGGGAAAGGTTGACTATGGCTTCGTGAAATTTATCCTGATGCGGCGTTAGTTCGTGGTCCAACAACACAGAGGCAAGCCCTCTCTCCAAGTCCGGCTCAGCTCACAGTGTTGCGTAGATAGTAGCAAACGAAAGTCTTTCTATCGATCTGTGGTAATCTGCCTCGGCTATGCTCAGCGTCCAGGTAGGGCACCAAGTGAGCTTTCTCGGGTTCCTCGAGAGTGATGACTTTGAAAGCGAAGTCTGTGTTGGCTGGGTACAAGCTTCTGATTAGATGTGCAGACTGTTTGATTTCCGCAGCTGTTACTGGGCAGAGAGGATGAGCAGGAATCTGTTTCCCTGCTGCTGCCGATGGGGCATATGACATTTGATCTGCCGACATGATGGCAATGAGTTCACCGGGGTTTGTTGCAATTAGGCAAGTTGCAAGCGAAGTAGAAGGAAAAGCACAATATATATCGAGGTGAACAGAAAGGTAGGTCCTTTTCAAAGGGTGGAAAGATAGATATATAGATACACAACGGTTGGTCCAGGGTAGCAGCGGAAGCGAACTCAGACAAGCAAACACGCAAACAAGCCAACTAAAAGAGACAAAACAGACCAGACAGATTTTGTCTCCAGTCTCCAGGTTGATCGATGATCGATGGACAGCACGTAACGTTCGTCCTAGACATCGTCGGACCCCACTCACGCATATGCCTACCCTTTCAAGCAAAGCGTAACCTTTTCACCCTGAAAGGTTAAGAGAGGATGGGGTTTATTGGGGGGAAAAGCAAGAAAAGAAAAGAAAACAAAGGAAAGAGTACATTAGTTGGTAAAGTAGGTAAGGTAGAAGATAAGCAAGAGGGGTAAAAAGAATGAGGACTAAGGTAAAATAAAGTAGGGAGAAAATAGGGAGTGGGAACTGTGGGGCGATCAGACTCTGACCAGAGGAAGCGAGAGCAGGTAAAGTAAGGGTACTATATTCACGCCATTATTCTCATGCCGCTCGACTAATCCGGCATCTCGGCGACATATTTCTCCAGATAATGCCAAGAGCTGAGGTAGTGCGCTTGACTCCTTTCGGCAGGTCGTTCCGACTATCACACTTCACCATTTCCATTTCCCATTACCTACTGTAATCATGGCCACGGAGAGGTTCAAAGTAATCACTCATCTCCCACCTTTGCTGATCATTAAAGTAGGTAATGTGGAGTGAAATCGGGTGTGTTGGGTCCTGGCATCATCTCGTCAGAATTACCTGTAAGTGGGCAAAAGGATGCGGTCAGATACGAGTACTCTTCTTATCCCTGCAAACAACTAGATGATGCAAAGCATTCCGCAGTCTCGGGTAGCACTTTGGTAGGAGGATCGAGCAAAAGTCATGCATAGAGGGGAAGATTAGGCGTGCGAGAATGCCGAAGAATTCTCAGAGGTGGAAGCTGAAGATGTCAACGGTCTACCATCGAGCAAATTGTTAAAGAGGGGAAAAAAACAATCCAATCCTAAAGGCTTGCCTGCTTCCATTGGAACACACTTTGGTTGTGCGTATCAATCCAACTGAGTTGACTGTTAACCTCAAGGAAGTCAGAAATAACAATGGTTGGAACTTGAAAACTGGAACAATGATTGACAAGGACGCTAATTTAGGGCTCGTTTGATTACAATTCCCACCTTTCCTGCCAGAGTGCCCTGCTTACCTTAAGTACTTTATGATTACCCTATTTCTCTTACGCTAACCTCGTTTGGATTACAACTTGCTCGCAATGATGGGAGACGCAAATTGCCTACTCATCCGCCATGATCAGAATCACATATACGCGCCGAGAAAGAGTTGGGAGATGCCTATCAAGTATGCAACTTAATAAGATGAGCAATTTTCTATTCCCTCATAGTACGAGTATCAGTACTGTTACTTTGACTTTCTCGCTTGGCAAGGAACTTCCCTGAGATATTGATCCCGATATCCTGTACATGCAAAGATATCAGACACTTTCCTTTAAACGCATATCAAATCCCGCAGAAACCCACATCCATCACGCCAACCAACCCGTCGCTTCCACCACCAACAGCCGTGGCTAACCCAAACATGCAGTCAGACCAGAAACGTGCCAGCCGCAGAGGCAGCCCTCGAGCACGAGCTCTCGCTGAATGATAACGACCCGCCTTGCTGCCGAGCACCTGCACGTCTTTTCGACATCCTCTGAAGCCAGATACTTGCAAACGTCTCGCCGATGCACGAGTCCAAACTGAATCAATACAACGGCATGATAGCGGAGCAGCCGAAGGCTTTGCGATGGCGCTTTCGCGTCCAGGAACCCTTTTGATTCGCCTCGGAGGCTTTGACGGATAGAGACTTACTCAAGCCGGAGACTCTCCATTCGCCTGTCGCTCGGAACGAGACCTCGGAAGAGATCGAAGGGATCGCTCCGATTCCGGAGAAGCTTTGCAACGATTCAGCAATACGGCAGCGTGGACACGGCTCTCGAGAATCCCTTTCGAGCTTCCCGTGTCGTGGGTTGCGATTCTCATCCATCGCCGCTGCACGGACGTGCGCAAGACTTCTCTCGGTCATCCCGTCACGACGCGGACCTTGGGGGAGACTTGACGGATCCTACGCCGACGACGTTAACACGCTGCGGTGAGTGTAAAACCCACGAAACGGAGCCGTCCGTGGACCCGGCGGAGAAGCTTCCCGGGTAAGGATCCCGGCTCCCGCAACGGTCAACGCGGACGTGAGTCGGTGTGCCCAGAGCCGGGATCAGAGAATATTCCCAGATGCTGCGGGTCTACGAGGGGGTTGTTTTGGTATGGGATCATGGGACAACTGCTCCGATAACAAATTTGGGCATTCTCGGAGAAGAGGGCACGCAGGAAGGATAGCTTAGCTCATTCTCCATATCCGAAACCAGCAACTCATAAAGACCGACCAGATAAAACCCACACGTACATGAATGTGGAGAAAAGAAAACAAACCAACCGAACCCCCAATAACCCCAACACCACCATCCCCCAACCGAATCAAAACGCCAAAAAAGACTCCCCCGCACCGTACCACCCACCCGCAAAGATCCCACCCCCCCATCCCTACCCCAACTACACCATAACCACGATCCAAATCGGCTTCCCCTCACTCCTCCCCTGCGTCCACCCGACCTCCCCCAACGACCTCCCCGCATCCGCCCCCCCCTGCGTGACCGTCAACCCGGCCGCGAACCTCCCGTCGCCCAGCTCCAGCATCTCGGTGACGCCGACCCCGTCCCCCGGCGGCGCGCCGAGGGCGCGGATGAGGTCCCGGACGCTGGTGCGGGAGGGGACCTTGTGCCTCGTGAAGGCGAAGGGGCGCGGGCGGGGGTGGTCGCAGGGGCGGGTGCCGTCGCCGACGAAGTGGATGGTCGTGTGCTCGCCGGGGGCGAGGTAGGACCAGCCGTCGCCGCCGTGGAGCGGGTGGCCGTCCAGGTACTGGCCCGGTGGCTCGTACGGTGGGGCGGGCGGGGCGGGGGCGCGCGGGGCCGGGGGGGGAGGACCCGGGTGCAGGGTTGGATGGTACGGGGCGGGCCCGCCGCCGCCGGTGCCTGGATGGGGGCTCAGCGTTCGTGGGGGGCGGGCTCGTTGGGGGGAGTGGGCGTTGTCTGGCGGTCCGGAGTAGGGAGGTGGGGGACCGTGGCCGTTGCGGAAGGGGTGGTGGGCGGGGTCGGGTCCGGATGGAGGGTTCGCTAGCGAAGCCAACGTTCTGCCTGGAGGGACACCGCCGTTGGGGACGTTGCCGCTCAAGGTGAAGTATCTGGTTTCTTCGGGCATGTTGATGGTAATGAGGAGGGTGTGGAGAAAGATGTCTAGGAGAGAAGGGGATGGGAGTTGGTACTGTTGTACAAGAAGCGGGGTCGGAACGGTGATGATGTACTCTTGGCTGATGGATTGTAGATTGTGTGGGCTGATCTTGAAGGATGCTTTGGAGGAGGAGAAGAGCAGAGGTGTGGGGGACATACATATATATACCAGAGCACGGCGGCGAGTTACAGCGAATGCAGCGCTCCAAACGACTGGACAGGAACAAGCAGATCCTCTCACCCATGCTTTGATATATCATTGGGTGGAAGGATTTTGTGAGCTCCCGTCATGAAACAGACGGTCATCAAGTGTTAACACATTTTTAGAAATGGCGTCAAATTTGAAAAATGGTTCGCTCCAGATAGTGGAAAAGCTCGGAAGACATGAAGTAAGGTAGCCCAATGTTAACGGTAGATGAAACGCTTGAGATCAGTGACCAGTTGGCGGCTTCATTATTCTTCGCCGTTCTCAGTTTTACCTCAAGTGAGTAATGACGCACATCAACCTACTTTACTCTATTCGCTGTGGGAAGCGCCACGCAATTCTTGGGACTGCCGTAGCCGCCTGTTGCAAGGCAGCAAGAATAAAGTAAAGTGGTGAGGCGGCAGTCAACTAAGTTAGCCTCCAGCAATAACAGCTAACCCGTCGTAAATCTTCCTCTTGACTGCATAGAAAGACCCCTCCAAAGTCCGGGTCCGTAGCTCTGGTAGACTCAGACCGCCACCCTCGACCTCTACTTTCCCAGGGCCGGACTTACGCACTGCAACAAGTCCATCAATCAGGAGCGTTCCTTCGCCTCGGAACTCGGCCGTGTGTCCTGTGGATTGCAAGATCTTTCGGAGGTCTGCCAGTCGCAGGTCGCCCACATGTAGGGGCTGGGCGACAGAGCGCGTAGCAGCCACCAGACTCGCAGGAAGGACATTTAGCGTAGGTGCAAGGTCGGCTGCCTTCTCCGACGCTGCTGCAACGTCATCGAGCTTCGACTCCTCCTTCTCGTCGACGAGCAGCTTTAGCTTCTTCCTGCTGCTAGGATCCGCTACTGCTTCATCAAGTGTAGTGGCGGCCAAATGACCCATCAGGGTGACAACGCTTCGGCCTCTCACGTTCTGCCAGTGGAGGCGTCGAACAAGAGCTTCGCTAAGCTTGACAGTCCAGGCATTAGTATCTACACTCGCATCGATGGTCTGGCCATTAGATGGTGTAAAGACAAAGTCGACGTTCTTGCCGCTATCGTCTACCGCTTCATTCTTGACCTTCTGTCGGCTGTCATCCGCAAGGAATCTTGTCTCGGAAGCATTTCCAGAAACGAGTATGAGCTTTTTGGGCTGTATGAGAGGGATAAGGTTTGATAAACTTCGCTGGTCGTGGAGTCCTGCAAAGTCAACGTATGCGATTCTCAGATTTGCTTCGACGGATTGACTTTTGAATGTGATCTTGGAAGGTCCGGCTGCAAGCTCTTCTGGTTCACCCTCCGACTCGCCAAGCGAGTCTTCTTCCTCGTTTCCACCGCGACCGTTGATGATGGAGGCACCGGTGCCGTTAGCCAGCGCTTCATTGCCAGAAGGCATTGCTGGTTGCCGTCTTTTGTTCGGTCCATCGGCCTGTCGTCCGCTGTCACCTTGCAACCCCGAGTCCTGCCATTTTCGCTTCTGGCCGAAACCTTCCTGCTTTCGAGGTCCATGGTCTCGTATATCTTGGCCGTCAGTTTCATCCCGTTCCTCAGCCCGGAGGTAGTCTTCAGGCCTGATCAGATCGCCGAAGTCATCACCGCGCCGCCGCTTGTTGACGAAAGGGAACATCTGCTCTCTTCCTTTCTTGCCGCGTACGTCGTAGTCGTACACGCCTGGCTGACGCAGCAGTACGTTCACGCCCAGTACCTCCTTTCCCAGCTCTGTTTTGTTGCGATTGAAGCGCGCAGTCTTGGCGGAGGTATTAAGGGCTTTCCCTTGACGCTCTGGATCCGATTCTTCCGAGGAGGAAGAGCTTGTGGATGATGTCTCATCAACTGCATCAGCTGAGGCCTCCAGATCCGTCCCGTTGCTCAATCGTGAAAAATTTTGCGATTGCCTCTGCGATGCAAGATACTGCTGGTAGATCAGTAATTCCTTTCCTTCTAAAGGCACGCCTTGAGCATCCTTGAAGTAAAGATTTCGGCCGCCTGCGTAGACTTGTTCAATGTTCTGGCCATCTTGTCCTGTCTCCATGGCCACACCGTCTCTCCGCTCATGATACCATTTGAATAGCGTACTTCTCAGACCATCCTCGAGCTCATGCTCGCTGCTCTCGTTGCCATAGTCTTCAGTAAGAATGATTAGACTTGTCGGATCTGATGCGATACGCTGTAAGATCTCTTTCGAGAAGCCCCATTCGAGCGAGCTATCGCTGGCAAGAATGACTCTAGGGGCCTTAGTCGACATCATCTTCTCGATGCGCTTACGGTGCTCGAGAAGCTTCAAATACTTGAAATCGAAAGGAGTACTTGATTTGCCTGATGGGTGGCCTGCAGGGTCCTGATTCGGCGTTTGCTTGCTTGTATTTCGCTTGTGCTGTCGATTGGTATTATTGCCGTGCTCGTTTTCAAGTTCCCGGGCAACACCCTCGTCCATCCACTCAAGCATACTTCGGGCATATCTCATTGTCGCGCCGACATTCCTGCTTGCTAGGTACAGCTTTGTCTTCTTCAAGGGGCTGTCGCTCGTAGTGTCCGAATATTCTTTCCGCCATGCTTGTTCCAGAATGTAGGCCAACTCCAACACTCTTGCGCTGGTATCTGTCGGAATTAGAACGGTCCCTCCTTTGGCAGCAGCACTCCGTATCATGTCGAGAAGGATCTCATCTCGCTTTTTGCGGCCACCTGCAGTAGCATTCCTCTCTGCTCCTCTCGCACTGCAGATCATAGCCGTGGGCCTGTGAAGCTCTGCAATCACCTCCGCACCTCCGCCACCAGACCCTCCCAGCCACGCGGCACCAGCGAGCACGTTCTCCCGAGCTTGATTCCAGTCCACCGCGTAGACAATCGATTCCATACCATGCCGTATGCTCCATATCGTGCCGCCCAGCGTGTGTCCTGCATTGTAAGCGGTTATGGTCAAGTCATTCAGTGGCGGCGAGAAGGGCGACGGTAGAGGTTGGTGAGGTTGAGAGTATTTGAGCGGATGGATGAGGGCGAAGTATGAGGCGATCTCTTCGGACGTAGGTGGTTGTAGAAGTATTTGGGGGAAGCTTTCCTTGCTCGATGACGGGTAGCTGAAAGAGCTGTCTCTGAGAGAGCTTTGGGGTATTATGGTCGAGGCGAGAGGCGTAGAAGAGTAGATGTCTTGTAGAAGCGTGCGGCCAAGAGAGATGACGGGTGCCGTGGCGTAGACGGGTATCTGTGTAAACGACGGTAGATGCTTGCAGCAATGAGCGAAGGCTGCTATATGAGCTGGAGTCGCGTGGGTGAGGAGGATGAGGGATAGTGAAGACACATGTCTATACCAGAGGCTGTCAGTCAACAGCATGTACACGGCATTGATTTTGAAGGGCAGGCACCGAGCTCGAAGAGTTTGATTGTATTTGTTCGTGTACATAGAATACAAGCATTGATACTGTGTCACTCATAGAGCAGAGCGCTGGCTTCGAGAAATCTAATCCCCTTGCAAGTGACCTACCTCTCTAGGTCCTTCAGCTTTGCGACGTCGAAATCTCCATCCCATCCAACATCTATGAGAACCTTTACTCCCCCATCCAGTTCTAACAAAGACTGAGATGCTGGCGAAGTGGACTGAGCTCCCAAAAGAGGCGTGAATTGAATCATGTTGTTTTGTCTTTCATCTACCAAGATCCCTGGATGCTGTGTCACCCCATATCCGCGGACTTCAGCATGGGCTTAAGGTAGGAGATCGGCACAGAGAGATGATGATGGCGTGGCAGGATGAACGAGCGTGTTGTTTTGCGGATCTTGTTGAAGGACAGAATGTTCAGAACTTCAGAAGTTCCATGCAAGAGCTCCTTCTTTCAGCCCCATTTTCTTGGCGCGGAATGAGATCCGAGAGTCTCCTCGGAACTCCTTCACATGTCTATAGAAGATTAATTTTACGAGTAGCTGAGGTAGATAATGTCGATGCATTCGTTGAAGCTTTAAGCCAGTTATAGTACATTGATTCAACAATTATGCCGTGTAAGCTCTCAATACGTGCACAGCAATACTTCATCCCCTGACACCCATGTGGCTTCCTTTTCCGCCGCGGTCAACAGCGAAGGGGCTCAGAAGTTCCCCTTGCTCCACACGAACTCAAAGTCATCTTTAAAGTACTTGTTGCGGCTGACACTTATTTGACGTTCCATTAGCGGAGGTCCAGAGAAGAAAACGCCCACCTTCCCCGGAGAACCGTGTAGGTTGCGGATGGACTCGAAGACATTGTCCCAATTGGGCCGACCAAACATTGTCGGTGTCCGCAGCCCTGTGACGGCGCTCTGCTTTGCATAGGTATCATCGCTGACGACGTTCGAGGCCGCCTGAGACTGAGCCTTACCAGTGATATACTAGTCGAGTCAGTCATCTATGCCCTTAGCAGTGGGAGAGGTGACTTGCGGTGTGGATTTGGATTTGGCTGTCCATATCTTGCGCCTCGATTGCCCTGAGCAATGACATGAACCATTCGAAGGAGCCAATGTCACGACAAACCCAGAAGAAGTATATCTTTCGGAGAAATGTTTTCTCGTGAGGGTAATTCATTCTGTACCAGATGCTCTTGAGGATTGAAGCGAATGGCATAATCCCTGTCCCAGCTCCTATAAGGACTGCAATCTCGTACTGAAAGATGTCTTCCCATGCACCACCAAAAGGTCCATCGATGAACACCCGCGGCAGAGGCCTGCGAATTGTAGGATCCACGTCCAGTATGGCAGCCTTTTGATCAATGCCAATCACCTTGGACGTGAGCATATCCTTTGTTTTCTCTTGGTGCTTGAATTCGCATCCTACTGAGGCAGCTATTGAGCGAGTGAAGTCGCTAGTGCAATGCATGTGGACAGATAAGTAATCCTCCTCAGGAGCGCTGGTAAGCATAAGACGACGGTGTTGCCAAAGGGAGACTTCGGGGCAGCAGAGATAGATGTACTAGGCTAAATATCAGTACAAGAATTGGCAAAGGACATGGTTTACACACCTGCCCAATCTTCATCCGTGTCTTTTCCCTCTTGATCTGGATCTCAACCACGTCGCAAGGGTGCCGAATGACCTTCGATATGTGGGTCTGGTACCTCCCGACGACTTCTTTCCTGATTCTTTCCGCCAGCAGGTAGCCGAATCCCCCGAACATCCACCACTGCCAAATGTGACCGTATCGGGCGCTGCATGTACTGGCACTGCTTGGCCCCTCGTTCACCTTTTCGATACAGTAGGCACCGTGCAGAATCGAAACAACGAAGAAAATAACGAATAGGTGATGGGTGTAATAGAACCATTCGAAGTTTGCAAGCCGAAATCTTTTGAGTGAGGTGACGGCAATGAGACCAAGCGTTATGAGCATGACGTATCCAGACCAGCCCGGTATGGTGCCGAAGTTAACGGCGAGAAAGCCCTTGAAGCCCATGCCATTTTTCACAGCTAGCAGGGCAAAGTTGATCCAATGGCCAATTGTATGCACCGAGGCAAAGAAGACCAAGTACCAGCCGACCATTTTGTGAAAAAAGATGCTGATGTCAGGGTGGATGCTAGCACCCAAAGGGGTCCGGTAGAGAATCCAGTTCAGTGTCTGGCACACCGGAAAGATAAGAACGGCGAGATCAAAGTAGAGGACCAAAGCAGCGGCTTTTGCCATGGACGAGGTAATTCCGAAGGTGGACCTGGCGAGGGTAAGATGCTCCTTTGTGTGGGAAGTCCAGAAGCTGTAGGAGAAGATCATGCCGTGGAGGAGTGCGAATGTGGCTACGAGGAGGTATCGGCTACCTGTGACGACCATCCAGTGACCGATTCCTGCTCTCTCCTCTGAAGGGGCTGTCTGTTCAACGGCTACGTCGTTGGACATCAACATCCTGGACAATGGAGGCAGAGTGGACGTCTCTTCCTTCTCGAAGAGGTCACTGCTTGAGTCGGACATGCTACGGTATGGTGCGAGGAAGGCGTCTAAAATTGCAAACAAGAGAACATTCGCTGACGGTAGGCCTCAAGAGTAAGACGAAAGTAACGTAATCTCTCAGAATAGTGGTCAGAAGTAGTATCAAGTGGTGGTGTGCGGATTTGATGAATCAAGACAGGTCAGGATTTGCAGTAAAGAAGAATTGGGTGTACATGAAATATCGGAAAGCGCGACTTTTAGACAAATGGGGGAGCTCCGGCACCCACAGAAGTGCACCAAGCCCTCGAGATAGCACCTGCTTCACTGCGTGTATTCCAAGTTTTGGCGTCGTCTATTGTTATCAAGCTTGCCAGCCAAGACTGCAGCGAGTCAGCTTTTGGCTGTCTACGATTATTTTCACAGCACATATCAAATGGAATGGAATCATGCAATGATTATAATTGCTACCTTAGATACACCCCTAACGCTCCACCATGTTTCTCGACCCGCATGCATGTATCACTAAGAAAACCCAGAGATCCGAGCTCATTGCTGCGAGCTACCGCTGAAGCTGTGGACAAAGTAAACACGGAGCCCTTTACTGCTTGTCATTGATGATGCTTTCGTGAGATATGCTTTGGACTAGCCCCCTGACGACTGATCCACACAAAGAGGACATAAGCTAGCCGAGGGCCCAGTGTCGTAGACCATCACATTCCACTTCCCTGCCGCTGTCTAGATGGCATACTTTCTAGTCCATTCCCTCGCTGTCGATTCGTACCTCGGACGGTCTGTCTTGTAAACATGGGCGATCTCAGGCACCAAAGGATCATCAGGGTTGGGGTCTGTGAGCATGGAGCAGATGGAGAGAAGCACTACGACACACATCATTAGCGCTAAGCTCGCACGTACTGGGACTTCCTCCGCATAAAAACGGGAACAGTATGTAGTACCTTTTGAGATGGTCAAAGCTGGACTCCACTGGTCTCGCAGAATGTCGAGGCATATGCTACCGTTGGAGTTGATGTTCGGGTGGTAGATGCGCGTAGTAAAGTTGACCTTCGGAGGCTTGAATGGATAGTCGGTAGGGAAGTGTATGGCGAGGAAGAAGACACCTCCCGAATATGGGCTATCACCCTGCATTTGTATGTCAGCTCCGACCCCACCACCAATCTGACAACCTCGACCGGAGGCCCAAAGTTGTGTCTACAAGGCACAGCGATAAGGCACGTACGGGTCCCATGATAGTCGCTTGCCAGTGAAACTACACAGAAGCAGAGAATATTAGCCGATGACCTCTGAATTATGTGGAGTCTGCAACATGTGCAGCAATCCAACTGCTCAGCTTTTTGATGATGAGGAAATCACATACCAGATCATCGCCGATAGGTCCTGCTGAGCACGAAGAGGGAGGGTCACTGTCATTTTCTCGTAAGTATGGATTTCTTCTTGAGGCATGCTGACTGCTTCGGCTTGAGGCTGAGCACAAGGGTGGCCGTGGAGGGGCCTTGGGGGTTAACATACCGACCGAGATCTGTCAGCTCCTTGTTGATTCTCTTGAGAGCCATGTTCCTCGAGGTGTGTGTGTTTTGGGGTGGAAGTGAATGGGAAGTGGATGTGGCAGAGAATGAGGGATGTTATTGTATGTGACGGTGAGTTGTACGGTGCTAGGATCTCGTGGTTGTAAAGTCAGCCAAGCCGTGTGAGTTAGCGTCTATTTCTACGCCACGGGCAGCCCGGGTGCGCGCGGGCGAAAAGTGACGCAAAACTTAGGCCTATAAAAAACGGTCGAGAGCGATTTTCGATTCTGGCCTTGGCTCTTATTCGCCACTGCAAGGCGATTGCTAAATGGGTACTTTGCTGGATAGACAGCTGTTTGGAAAGCGCGTCTGCCGAAGTGTTTGAGAATCATGGCAGAATGCAAAACAGAGTTTTTAGGGCAAGGTCTTGAATGCTATTTTTGTGACAGAGGTTACACTCAAGGGACTCTACGTTTTGAGTCGATAACACTTCACTGGCAGGCGAGATATATCTCCAATATCGTAGCCTATTTGATCATTTGGGGAGGGAGGATACTCACGAGCTACAAATATTTCGAATAGCTCGTGAAAGAAACAGTCAATATGGCACAAGAAAAACTGAACCCTCCCAGCACCACTGGTGCCGTATCTTTAAGAGAGCGTCTACATCACTTCACCTGGGCGTACGTTGACGGGATAACCATCCTCTATGTATTACTCATCTGACCCTTCTTAGATGGTTTACGCTCACCATGAGCACTGGTGGTATTGCACTCTTGTTTGCAGTTACCCCCCACACGTTTCGTGGCTTGACGACGATTGGCACTATAATTTTCATATTGGATTTGCTCCTCTTTGTCCTTCTCTCAGCTTTTATCCTCGCTCGCTTCATTATGTTCCCTGGCACCTTCACCCAGTCTGTGTATCATCCAACAGAATCTCTCTTCATTCCAGTATGTGTCTCCAATGGCTTTCCGTTACCTCGCTAACAAGATGCTCACTTCACCCAGACCTTCTTCCTCACCATATCAACCATCATATCATGCATCCAAAAGTATGGCTATCCCTCCACTGGCCCCTGGCTTGTTGTGACCCTTAGGATCCTTTTCTGGATGTATGTGGCGATTACCTTCACCACCGCAGTCCTCCAGTATCATCTCCTCTTCACAGGCAAACCTTTAACACTACAGTCCAGTACGTCTACGTTTCCGAGCGATCCCTTTCTAATTTGTATCCCAATTGGAGTTCTGAGACATGCTTCAAGAAAATCGTACTCATCGACTTCGTTTTGTGACTCCTTTTCCATCTCAAAGAAATAGTACTGACTCTGGAAACTTCAAGTGACGCCTGCGTGGATTCTGCCTGTCTTTCCAGTCATGCTATCTGGGACTGTCGCTTCCGTAATATCAGGATCTCAGCCCCCACATCATGCAATCCCCATCCTCATAGCTGGAACTGCCTTCCAAGGCCTTGGGCTATTGATCTCTGTATTCATGTACAGCAATTACGTCGGCAGGCTGATGTCGAATGGCTTGCCGTCCCCTGATACCCGACCCGGAATGTTCATCTCAGTCGGCCCGCCGTCATTTACGGGCCTGGCCTTCATAGGCATGGCGAATGCTGCGATCGAGGTATTTCCGCATACGTTTGTTCTGGGGACCGCTGCGGTACCGACAGCTCAAGTATTAAAGATTGTGGCTGTATTCCTGGCCATTGTTCTCTGGTCCCTTTCGCTGTTCTTTTTCTGCATATCGTTACTCGCTACTCTCAATGGGATGAAACAGATGAGTTTCCATCTCGTAAGTGAAAGGCATTCAAATTCCCCGTATAGAAGCTGAGATATGGTGTTCGCAGACTTGGTGGTCGTTCGTTTTCCCAAACACTGGGTTCATTATTGCGATGATTGACATCGGGACCGCCATCGATAGCCAAGCCATCTTGTGGGTCTCGAGCGTGGCAACGGTGCTGCAGGTCGCCATGTGGTTGCTTGTTTTTGTAGCACATGCGCGCGCTGTGGCAAAGAAGCAGGTCCTCTGGCCCGGAAAGGACGAAGACCATGACTGCTAAAGATGTGTAGACCAGCAGCAACTGCTTCGTAAATGTTTTGTCGCTTGCACTAGAGAAGTTCACCATCACGTCATGCTATGCGGGATCCTTAGATAATGAATACCAACAGTGGAGACGAATCTATCTTACGCTAGAGGCAACAACCATTCGGTCTGCTTTCCTGGGAAACCAAGTATCACTGACGCAGAAGACGAGCCCGTACGCAACGCTTACATAGATGCATACATGGATGGGTATCATAACAGAATTAAAGATTCAAGAACACCATTCAATCAACGCCCCATAGTCGCCGGAGCTGTTGTCGACATTCCCATGCTAAGGCGGTTAAAGTCAGGAAGAGACGGAAGCCGCTTATCACTCGGCAGCCGTACTCCATCTTTCGAAGGCGTCGGAGACGATCGTTCGCCGGTCGAAGGCACACCGTCCAGGACACTATCGCCAGCTTTCTCATTGTGAACGCTGTCTTCCCTGCTCGCTGCCTCACCATCCTCCTCAACGACTGGTAACGTAGTGCCTCCAGCGCCGCCTCCCCTTTCAGCCGATGGACTGCGTACGGCGCTCAGCGTCCGATCCCGTTTTGGGTCTTCTGTGGCGCCTTCCCTCTCGGTTTTGTGCGCTTGCTTTTCGGCCTTTTCGATGACTTTGTCTGTCGACTGACGCGAGATAGGGAAGCTTGATTGACGATGGGTATCGATTGAGCCATCGAGAAGGTCACCGCTTTGGGCTTGTCGCTCTTGTTCTTCCTTGGTCATGGTGATGCCGCTTATAAACTTGACAAAACGGTCACCGTAGCCTTCAGGTGGGATTGGAGAGATCAGAGAGCTGTCGCTGGACATGCCTTTCCAGAAATGCTCGGCGCGCTTGACGAAGCCATACTGAGACAGTGTGAGCCGATATTGCACATACAGATAGTGTTTGTAGGACACTTACATGTGTCAAGCAATCGATGATCCCAAGATAGTATATCTCTTCCCCCGGTTGACTATTCTCATGGGTAGCTCTAAATCCGCCGTCATCGCTGTAAAAGATGAAGTTCTTCCTTTCCTCCAGCATCTCGTCCGGCATCTTGCTTGTGCTTTTGTCCATAGGTACGGGCTTCTCCTTTTTGATAATCTGCCGTAGTTGCCTCGCTTGTCTTGCGTTCTCAAGCTTAGACGGAGTCCTGGTAAGCATGTTGACCTGTGGCTCTGCCGTACCATCGCCGCCAGGCTGAAACACTTGGAGCGTCTTATCACGAAGGTTTTCCTCGTTGCCTCTCTCCAAGTCATGTATACCAACCAAAAGGGAATAGTCCATGATCTTCAATCTCTGCAGAAGAGCAACATCGCGCTTCATCTGCTCGATGAAAAGGCTTTTCTTCTCGGGCCCAAATTCGAAATGATTATTTCTTCGCAGCCAATTCAGGTCCTTCAAGGTGGCCCTAGGATTGCGCTCCAGATCTTCTTCTTTGTAATTTCGCCCAATCGTCGATCCTTTGAGATCAAAAGTCTGATGTATGTCTCGGTGTGGAGGAAACAAATTGTTCATTACAACAAAGTGAGTTTTTCTACCATAGGGTATCTTGACTCGGTGAAGGCCGTAAAATTGAGAAATCAACGTGTTGGGATAACGCTCGACATGGGCGTAATATTCTCGCAGTATTTTCCTCAGGAGCTTGTGCTCAGCATGGTGTATGGTTTTGATGATGTACTTGTAGTCCCGAGAGAAATAGAAGAAGCTTCCACTTTTACCGGGAGAGCCCAGCTCCGACAGGATGTACTTGCTTGTGAGTGACATCAAGTAGTCTGCTGGATCGAGCTGGAATTTCGCTCGAAGATGGCGAAACACCCAAGGCGCGTAATCCTTGAACTTGAAGTCGTATTTGGCTGACGGAGTCAACTCGTTACCGGTGCTAAGATTTGTGAGTTCAAGCTTCTCCAATGCTCAGGGCATGTCTTACATATCAAAAGAGAATTTGTGTTTGGCATCGAAATCTGCGTTTGCAAGCTCTCGATCTATCTTCGCATTTGTCCTCGAGACAGTAAACCGGATACCCGTCAACATGTTGTAAGCGGTGACCCAGTTGACATGGTTCATGTCGACCTTTGTTCCTACGACCACTCTATCATCTTCCTCTTCTTCCTTCCTTTGCCTTCGGCTGGCTCGTTTTTGCCGGATCGTCTCAGTCCATCGTGCTACGTCGCCGTCGAGAGGTACTTCATCTAGATACATATCAGAATGTACTGATCGCGTCGGCGCTCGTACCAAGGTATTCGATGCTCGAGGGGTCCGAGATGTTGGGGAGAAGCGTCCACTCTCACTACCGCCATCGCTTGCAGTGTTAGGTAGCGAGAAGTCCCTCGATGTTCGGCTGGTCGATACCCTTGGAACCTCCAAAGTGGTGTGACGATGATGTAGGCGAGGTGCTGAAGGATGCAAAGAGGTCGTTGGAGATCCAGCAAGAGGTTGATTGGCATTTGAGGGAATCAGGGTAGACGAGAATCTGTTTCTAGGGTTTTGAGATAGATCTTGAGGCGTCCAATTCGCCTGTGAAGTACTGGCAGACGACTCAAGGTCGGTTGAGTGCGTCGAGTGGACATTGGTGCTTTGTGTGGCCGACAATGAATGACCTCTTGCACGGCCTTTGTGGTAATGCGCTTTACCTAGTTGACCACTCTCTGGAGACTTTGGCCTCGGAACGTAGGCAGCATTTCCGTTAGCATGTTCCAGCGAGTGCGTGTGATCCACGGTACCCAGTCTCGATGGCGGATTATTTATTGGAAGGTCCTGTGTCTGCCCCTCTCCCATAGCCCCGTATCCATTGACTGTTGAGCTCTTGCTTCCGTTCCTCGAGTGTGTCTTTCCTGGACTATCCGTATTATCACTGGACCTTCCATTTTGTAAGGAGTGCAGGCTCGAGTTTACGCCATTCGATTCACCGAGGAAGACACCTTCAACGCGTTTAAATCCTCCTGAGCTCTCTACTGGGAGCCCATTCATTAACCCCTTGGCAATCGTTGGGTGAGAAGAGGTCTCCGTGGAAGCCCGATGCGGCGGATCATATACCGAGGTGTCGCTTGAATCCAAGTGGACAGGCTCGCTCATGTACCTGGAGAGGACTGATGGCATCGTGTTTCTCCGGCCGAAGCGGAATTGATCTCTCCCAGCATGCCCAATCCCTTGGGAGTCAAAGCCTTATCAAAGGTCCTACAGGCTATATCAATACCGAAGTTAGAGCTCGTATTCCTTCCATCTGGTCCTTCTGTAATGAATATCTCTATATGCCTTTCTGGTGATTTGTGTTTCTGAAGATTAGGAATCGTGCAACGGGCGTGAGAGGGCGGAGCGGGTGCTCCTTCTTGAGAGCAACGGTGACTGCCCGCGCCGGATGTGATGATGGCCAGAAAGTTGTCTACGAAAGAATCAGGATGCGCGATGTAGCGACAGGGAAAACCAGACGTCAAATTAGTTGGATCAGTGTCTCTGAATTCCATTGGGCTGTTCATGATCGGGAGCCGTTCTTCCGAGGTCATATCTTGGCACTCGACGCTCGGGATCTGCGGGAGAGTTGCGCCGACCTCCGACTGGCTAAGAAGTTCACCCCTGGCAAGATTAAATCTATCAGATCCTACGATGGCAAAGTCATGGAAAAATGCTTAGATGATGAGGTGTTGTCAAAAATCGCTTTGGAAGACATCACAACCAAAAACTGTTGTTCAGACGCCCACTATGCTTGGAACCTCCGGAACATTCTGTGGCTGATTATTCCTATCTGAGCGACAAGAAGGATGCTCATGACAACGCGATCTGGGCAGATGATATCCTCAAGCCGATTCTATCAGCTGGAGAAGAGGTTTTGGTTCTTGTCAGGAAAGAACGTTAAGGGTTTTGTAGACGAGCTGGCACCCTGTCATAAGAGTGATTGATTACCCGTCAAAAATGGCACGCTTCTAACATAATACCACAAGATCTAGAGGCAGATTGTCGAGAAAGCCAACCATCGCAGAGAAAAGAATTTCACGTCCTTTGATATTTTGTGAGCCCAGCAGATGTTAATGTACTTTAGGTGCACAATCAAGCCAGGAGCTAGGGCGCGGCAATCTTACACTACTGGTGCTAGAGTAGGCGCCAGACGCAGCGGCCCAACTTTTCTTGGTCTATCAACATTTGGCAACAGTGCGCCCTAAGTCAGCCAAGGAAACCTCTGAGGATGAAAGGCTACTGAGGGGTTATACCATATTTTTGTGGTATACATATCTTACTTTAGGAAAACGTAAACACAACAGCTCAGCTATGGTTTGGTGGAACCTTCCCTTGTTTAGCGTGGCAGGCAGCCTTAGCCAAAGACGCCTTGTTTGAGCTGGTTACCCTCGATTCTCTTTTGCTTTTCCGTACATCTCCCTTACGAGTTCGAATCTGATTCCCCAAAATTGAGACCGTCATCTCCCATAAATTCCACTGCCTCTTTGCTATGCGGATTCACAACAAGTGCAGCGCGCTTGAGTAATGGCGCTTTCTCGCTATCTTACATCGAGCCAGCTTTGGAAATTCCAGGGTCAGGACGAATGCTGCGGAATCGCAACGCTGTCTCTATCCCAGCCTATCGCTTGAAAGAGGACCCTTTGAGCTCTAACCTTTGAAGAGGTAGAAGTTGGGGGATGGTTTGGAAAGGTGCTGTGTGAGGTAGGCACGAAAGCGAAGAGCGTTCACGGGCGCCAACACAAGATTGCAAACGCGAAAGGGATTCGGTGGTGCTTCCTCATACCGTCATGGAAGCAATAAGAAACAAACAGTCCCCCCAAAGTCCAAATGTTGCTCCACCTTAGCAATAGTTGTGAACCACGATAACGTTCGAAGGTCGTTCCGATCGACTTTCCAGTTGAAGCCGAAGTACGACGTAATCTTCGGTACTCGCCCCAGAAGTCCCCCCCAAGTTGGCGGATCGGCGCCATTGGAAGAAAGCCCTTACCTACCTCTGAGACCAATGCGACACCAGGCCATGGGAAAGGTACGGAAAGGTATTGCTGTAGACCCTGTCGGCAAGAGCGTGTACAAAAGGCAGTCCACTAAATAATCGCTGAACGAAGGGTTTCTTACTAACTCGCAGGAGACAAGAAGAAACCTGCTCTTGATGTACTTATCATCATTATTCTGGTCTGGATCTCAGTGAACCGAACCCCAAGACGTCAATGATTCTCCTCATGATAGACACGTCAGCACCGACCACAGCGTCTTTGAACGGGTGCAAATATTTAGAGGTACCAGTACCCTTATGTAGGTATTGCCCGAGTCAAGCTAGGAGCATATTGCGACGCCCTACTCCTGCGCTTCATTTTAAATAATACAGAGTACAAGGGCATCTTTCAACACCTCCAAAATGCTGATATCTCTCTTCCCGTATCTATCTATTCAACGCCCCCACACCTCAAAATCTAGGAGACAGTAGAGTTTCAGTCCTTGAACTTCCCCCGAAGCTCATCAACTTCCCGTTGCAAGGCCGATAAGTCGGCCATCACATCCTTGTTTTCGGCGCCACTTGGGCCCACTGGTGTCATAGCAAGGTGGGATATCGAAGAAGCGCCAGAATCACTTCTCAGACGTTCGGTGTAGTGTCCGCTGAGCCGTGAGGGCGTGTAGCTGCTCTGACTCGAACCCCTCCTTCTAGGTGGCGGTGGTGGTGCCATTGAGGGGGATCCAGGGATGAACTGTGTCTGATTGGGTCGTTTCACTGATGACACTGAGGGACTTCGATTGGGTGGTACTGGAGGTCGAGGTTTGGCAAATGGCGTATTGACATCAGTGCGGTTGGATTGATCAGACATTGGAGTGAAAAACGCGCCTGTAGACATCGAGGATGATGAATTTCCGCGGACTAGACCAGCACGGCGAGGTGGAGGTGGAGGGGGCGCTTTTGAAATTGCCGTTGGAGGGGATTGGGACAATAGTGTTGATCCCATTAGGGTTTCTTCTGTTATCGGCGTTGATCGCTCGCTACTGCTCGCAAAAGGCTTTGCTCTTAGCTGGCTATGTCTTCGTGAATGTGGAGGGGCTGGTGGGCTGCGCTTCTGTGCAGTGTTGCTAGACGGTGCGTCTTCGGATTCAAAATATGAACCTCGCACGTCAGTATCCGTAGATTGAATAGGGCTCTGCATTAAGGGCTGGGTATTCGGAGGGGGCGGTAGAGGCGGTAGCGGCTTATCTACATCACCAGGAGTCCCTGGCATGGATCGATCTACTGGCGCGATCGCGCTCATCACAGAATCGGAAAACGATAGGGAGGGGTCTTCGAAAGATACCGTTTGAGGAGCGGTCGGTTTGACGAGCTTGCCATGCCGACGCTTCGGAGTCGACGGCTTAATCCTTTCAGAAGCGGTTGGTATGCTCTCTACCAGCCGCTGCCGCTCGTCGTCCGACGGTACACTCTCATGGGACGTCCGTGGTGAATCCTGAAGAGGCCCAGAAACCGGCTCGAAGATAGACTGGCGGGATATCGAGGACGCATCTGTGTTGCTACTGCTATCACCAACGTGGGCCGGGCTCTGGAAGCTGACTGGAGGTGCGACTGCCGCATTTGCTCCGGATACACTCTTCTCACCGGTCAACAACAACTTCTTAAAATCGTCCACATCGTAATGCGGTCGTGTAGTCTTGGGCTCTGCTCCCATCGAACGGCCTTCGCTGCCTGGGCTTGGAGGACCCGGTCTGCTCTCTGTACTCAGACTGGCGAGCGTTTTCTTGAATGGGTTCGTTGGCATCGCGCTTACGCCTCCAGTAATTAACCGGAGGTTGCCTGAATTGCTCAAGGTATTCTGCCGCGTACCCTCATCCTTTGTGCTGCCGCCTGTTCCGTCGGATTCCGCGTTGAAAGGGTCTTCTGGCGAGTCATCCTCGATGCTTTGGGGAGACAGCAGATCTGATGGTGGAGAGGAGGGAAGGATGGGCGGAGGGGAGAAGAATCTGTGTGGCATGCCATCTTCGCCGTCGGATGTGGCAGAATGCGGTGAGATGATTCGAACAGTCTTGCCAGTCTTGGTCTTCGTTAGGCGTGGGAGGTCTAATGTGCATTAGCACTTCCATGGCTACATGGATAAAAATACATGATTTTTCCTCAAATCGTGGACCTAGTTTTACCTGTATCTATGGGTGGGATCCGAGGTTCCGGTGTATCATCGTTTTCAAAGGCGTTATGGACAGGGCCAATTGGAATATGAGAGTTCTGTTCAGTGGTTTTACGGCGGAAAGGGTTGGTGCCAGACATGACGACTCCTTGCGCAAACGGTCGTCATGAGGGCAATTATCATGAGCAAAGACGCGTATCCTCCGAAGGTGAAGTGTTTTACATCATCCGCTGCGAGGCAGTCCTGGTATCAGAGCTTACATGTACAATAAGCAAGTTAAGCTTTGCCGTTTGCACTGCATATCTCTTGGCAATAAATGTAAGTACTCGTACCCCCAGAGTTCCCCCCACTCGCACACGCGTGGCCGCTTTAGCGAGTGCGCTAGTTGAGCAGGGGTGACTTTTCGCTCTCGTGAAGTACTTTACCCTACCATATTCTCTGATGCTACGATATAATTGTAGGATGATTACTCAGTCTCTCAGCTATCCCAGACAGATATATCATACAGCCCAAGATCTTGGGGACGTGTAAGATTATAAAAGAAGCTTGTCCCGGTCCGTTTCTTACTTTCTTAAGCTCTTTCAAATCTCGGGCCGCTTCCAGCGATGCCTTTCCCCTTTCTTCAACTGGCTACCGAAATCCGTCTACCAATATGCAGGCTCCTTCTGCCCTACTCTGAGTATGATGTTAAGGCCCAGAAAGACGATTGTCCGGTCAGGTGGTACTCAGGCCAGTACCGTTGTCCGAGCATCCTTTTGGTGAACCGCCAGATCCATCTAGAGGCTGCAGAGATACTGTATTCCGAGAACTTCTTTGCCATCTACGTCAAACATCCGCGGGATCCACGCCTGCCCATGAACGAAAGTCGAGCGGACCCGGAATCTTTCATGTTCGTTTCCTGGGCCAAGTCTCCCGAGGCAAAGATGAACCGGGCTTGGGCGCATCCACAAAATCCAAGAGTCCCTTGCTCTATCCTGGGACATCACCAAAGTTTTCATCATATCCGAAAATTCCACATTAGTCTGCCGTCCTTCGATGGTCTCTCTGGTGTCGACATGTTCATGAAGAAGACGTCATTTGCTGCGTTCAATGGTGTCAGTGCTTGGATTGAAAATTGTGCCAAAAAAGGAGACTACCTCGATGTTGCCGAAAAGGAGCGGATGTCTATCGTACAGCATTTCAAAGATCCAATTGACGAGCTTGGAAGACTGCTTCAAACTTCGGAAAGAATCGATCAATTATGCGTAAGCGTCCAAGCATCGAAGTTCCATATCACGTTTCTTGAATATCTTCTCGAAGAACTGTTGAGAGTCGGCGAGGTTGGTGGCGCAGCTTGCTACTTCGCTCCGTCCCTCCTACATCCTCATACGCGAATGCTTTGGGGGAACCTCGATTATTCTCAGCTGAGGAGGTGGGAATATCTCCTACAATTGACGCCCAAAAAGCAAAGGGAAAAGTCTCAATTACCGCCAGAAGTGGACGATATGTATCGGTTGCTGCTCGCGATCCGGACTTACCAACAGCTAGGTTCTATACCGATGCCTGACTGGCTCTCCCCAATGCCAGCATAATTTGTTGGATCGGCTTCACCGCTTTGGGCCGTATTTGACAGAATGGCGCCTCTTATCTAGTAGCTGATGCAGCATTCATCCCGCATTCCGCGCGCACTCAAGGCCCTTCCCAATGGCAGAGACCACTTCTTACATCGTTGATTCCAAAGTGGTGGATGGCCCTCCTGTCAACCAGCTTGCTTACAAATTTCAAGCTGCAGAATTAAGTTGGGGCTCCCATTCAATCATCCCTCGGATAGCAGCAGTCGAAAGCTCCATTGATATATAATAGCGAGACTAGCGTACTATTCGTCTCCTCGATAGATATGCCATCCTATCTCTGCTCCGAACCACCTTTCCGCCAACCTCCCTCCGCTTTCCGTTGGCTGGCTGAAGGCCACGAGATCCTTCGGCGCTTCAACCCCGTAAAAGAAATTGTTTCTTGCACATTCCAGCAGATCCACGGCCAACCCCTTCCCACGATATGCTTTCGAAGTCCATATCCGACAAATACCAAGCAGGGCGATATCAGCTGAGGTCGACACTGATATGGATGAGCTCTTGGATGTCGTTATGACTTTGGTGCCCTCTTCTCCGGCAGCGCACCCATCCACCACACCAAATGCGCTGCTGATCTTCTCAGCCAGACAGAAGCCAACGCACTTGTCGTGCACCAAATAGAGAAACGCTTTGAAACGGTCCCCTCTTCTGTCTCCGCCTTCGCTGCTGCTTTTCCGTGTCTCTATGATCTTTTGCTCGGGGTTCAACGCGCACCAGAGGTGTTGATCATCAATATCTGTGGCAGAAAGCTCAGCATTCACGACATCCAACACTTTCCTGGTCCTATTTCTTGCTGCCATAGAGCTTTTCCGATCTACCGTTACGACCATCTCCCTTTCATCTTCTCTTGCCCTCTCTGACCGTATTCTTTTTACGCTGTCGTCCTTCGCAAACGCCTTGCCCATGTCTACGCCTCCTACGTTCAAGGCGCAGAACTTGCTGTGCAACGCCGCGTCCTCCTTCACAGATGGAATATACTCCATTCCGCATGTTCGACACGTCTTTCTTACTTCACCACCAAGATCAATCTGCATCTGCGTTAGGGGCTTTTTCGCTAGCCGCGGTAGCTTGCGAGCATTAGGCGTGATGTCGGACAGCGGTTCGCTCGCGGAGCCCTCATCGAGAGCAGGGCGTTTGCGCTTAAGAAAAGAGAATGCAGGCTTTCGTGAGGCTGGTATAGGCGATGGAAGACGAGGCGGAGATGAAGGCGCGGATGAGAGTTCGGAGTCGTCTTGCAGCGCGTCTGAGGAGAACAAGGCATTTTCTGCGGCTGGCGGACTCGAGGGTGCGGTGATAGAGGAAGCTGGCTCTTCTCGAGAAGCATCTTCTCTGGTCTCTGTGTGTGCTTTGGCGGCGGCGCTTACTTCGTCGAGGAGATGGCTTCCGGCCGGCTCCTCTGCGTACAGATGACTGTTGACATTCTGCTCTATGATGGTGCCGGTTACACCCATTCTTATCTTCTTCCGAGGGCGCTCGGCATCATAGCTGGTTTCGAGGCGCGCTCGTTGCCTTGAATAGGTCTTTACCGTGCCTCTGGTCGAGTGTTAGCTTCCGATACACATGTACTCGTGTATAATCGTGTATATTTATGCACCTTTTGAATGAATTTGAAACCCCGAAAGCCATCTTGATTGTATATCTGTTCGTTAAGTCTGGATTACTGGAAAGCAGGAGTGAGGGTCGCCCAGAAAGTTGTTTGCCTGACGCGAACGACGCGCCTTAAAGCCGAGGTCACACCTTACATCCGGGCGCTAGGAATTAGGAGTTTTGAACACAACACAACATGATACCCCATGGGATGATGCTTTACACTGAAATTTCCCTGGGAGAATAGTTTTTCTTAACACTTTTTGAATCGATTCGGCTTTCTACCTCCAACCACCCCCCCCAGGGCCCCACAGCTACCTACACTGCCCTGCAAGTACGCCTGATGCACGAGCACGTCGGGCGTCCTCGGGCCTCAACACATTCCTGTGATTGGTTTTTCACGTCCGCGCGTACGCATGGCCATCATCAAAACTATCACATACCTATTCCACCAATTGGACTTTCATGTCGACGTTTTGCCCAACTCCCCTATTTACTCTGACTCCCGACGCAATTCTCAAAAATGTTGATGCACAGAATCGGCCAATCGGCTGAGTGCCTGTCGGAATATTTCCTTCAATTCTAGCCAATGATATTCTTATCATTACCCAACGTCCCGCGGCTTTCGGGGCAACAGCGGTCGAGGACAGGAATGTGTGAAGAAGCGCTTTGAGAAAGGCCACGCTCTACTCTCTGGAGCAGCATGCGGTATTCACACGTCTGTACCCTAGCTTCTGCACTGGCTTCTATCACAATTCTCACTGCCACAACTGTGCTTGCCTCCCACTTACAACTTGAAAAAGAGCCTTTGTTGGGTCCTCCAGCGCTTGGACCCACCTCCGGCTATGACGATCCGAGGGATCCATCCAGCATCAAAAGTGGTAGTCCACGGAGCAGAGACCTGGATCAAGCTCACACTCAAGACTTAATGTCATTGAGGCAACCGACATCTACGGCTTCAAAACGCAGGCCAAACATCTACCACAGTCACCTGGTATGGAGCACCTCTCGTTCCAAGGCCGGATACAGTCTTTCCGTCTCCGAACGCAGTCTTCTAACCGACCTCACAATGATCGGCTTCAGGTTGGTCTGGGATTACATGGACATCGCCTACACATCATACATCGCCTTCCACCAAACAACCGAACTCTGGGCCAACATAACAGCCAACGCACGAGGTAAATGGAAAGCCGAGAAAGAAGTGATGACCCTTGACATCATCTATGGAAGCCTGAAATTAAGCATTGCCGGCCTGGTCGACGCGATCTCTTGGGAACTTTTAGCAGATTTTGCAGCGGAGATGCTGGTACTATCTCGTAATATCGTCGTTGTAGCATTCAGTGTGATCATTTTTGCTAATTGGGCAGCCATGGTTATCACGCTCGTGATTGCAGTCCAGCTTCTGGGTACTATCAAACCACAACAGCTCATCACGGGGCCATAGGCTCAGATTCGGAAGTGGCTATGGCACGAGCATAGTGGGACAGCGACGATGACAAATATGTTCTATGAAGTTCGCACTATATACATGAGATGTCTGAAAAAGACATTTCTTATACAAAAGCTTGGATACCTGTGATGGCTCTACCTAGAATCAATGAATGGATATCGGATTGACCCTCTGGCAAGATTTAGCAACGCAGTGGGAACCCGGGACCACAAAGTCTTACCATAAGTCTGCGTCACGAAGAGATTGGCAACATGTCTTCCAATGCCATACTCGTCACTGACTGCATTGCCGCCAAAGATCTCCTGTAACCTGTCGGGAGATCAGTTATGGTTAATGAAAAGAGCCGGCAGACTCACGTCCTGGCATTCATCAAAGCACGGTCACAATTCTGCCTTTTAATCATCGAAATCATCTCTGGAGCCAATCTACCCTCATCTTTCAGACGGCCAACCTGGGTTGCGGCTAAAATCCCATACGAAGCATCTGTAACGGCATCGGAAAGTTTCTTTTGCACCAGCTGGTATTTTGCGATAGGGTTATTCTTGAATTGTCTCCGTTCCAAAGCATACGTCCTTGCTCTGGCGATACAGTCTTCGAGAGCCCCCATAACGCCCCAAGCAATTCCATATCTGGCCGAATTGAGACAGCTGAAAGGACCTTTCAGCCCCTCAACTTCTGGAAACATGTTTGCTTCCGGAACCGGACATTCATCCAATTGTATCATGCCGGTAATGGAGGCTCGGAGACCATTCTTATTCTTCAAAGGCGGTGTCTCTAGTGTACCAGGAGGGCATTGATCGCGTTCAATCAGAAAGCCCCGTATCTTACCAGTGCTTTGCAACTTGGCCCATACGAGCATGACTTCAGCTATTGGGGAATTTGTGATCCATGTTTTTGAGCCCGACAACGACAAGTATCCCTCCTTCGAGGGATGTGGTTTGGCCGTGGTCTCCATTGACCCGGGATCAGAGCCATGATTAGGTTCTGTCAGACCAAAACAGCCCAACATCTTTCCCTTGGCCATGCCAGGGAGGAATCTGTCTTTTTGTTCTTTTGTCCCAAACTCGTCTATACCGCCCATAACCAGCGAACTTTGAACCGACATCCCCGAGCGGTAGCCAGAGTCTACTCTTTCTACCTCTCTGGTGATAAGCCCCGAGGCAACGCTGCTGACGCCAGCACAGTCGTAGCCCTTGATTGTTGCGCCGAGAAGCCCCAACTCGCCCATCTCTTCCAAAATCTTTCGATCATAATGCTCATCTCTGTAGGCGTCTAGAATAATTCATTAGCCGATCGTAGTGCTATGAGGAGCTATTATTGCGTACCAAGGACTCGTGGAAGCATGCGTTCTTGACAGTATGAGTATGCAGTCTCTTCTATGGCCAATTCCTCTTCAGTGAACAGAGAGGTGGAATCCAGTGGATCTTCCCAATTGAATGCTACCGGAGCGTGAGCATACCGTTTTGTAACTGCTGGTGTCCTGGCAGTATTGACTAGCTGTCTTCGTAATGCATGTCTGATCATCATGAATATGTGCAAAAAGTGACAGGAATGCAAGGAAAAAGAAAGAGAGAAAGCTTAGACATATTGAGTAGAGCAAGTAGCAATTGAACTTCTCCATCATCTCCACACTGCTGTAGCCGGGACCGAGGCATGAGGTCACCCGGACAAGCGCCGCGAGCGAAATTCTGCTTTGTATCCGTACCGGTTCCTCTACTTGTAGTCCATGATATTCGGAAGTACCTCATTGAAGCAAGACCGAAGCTCTCGCTCTGCTCCATTGCAGGTGGAGTGCTACCGAGATGTGAAGGGCGTCAGAATGCGAGTGAACTTTCTCCAAAACGCGTGAACGTCACTTCCTGACGCGAAGCCGTGTTCCACTTCCACTTTCCGAATCATCTCTCTTGCCCTCGTCCAATACTTGCACAAGACAGCCCTCAACATGGGTATCAAACGTAAGTATTATCAGAAGATGGTACATGCGTGTTAGAACCTTGTTAACGTTTTTCAGAGCTCGCCTCGATCATCCACGAACACGCCCCAGATGCCATCAAGCAGGGCGAAATCAAAAACCACTTCGGTAGAAAGGTTGCCATTGTAAGTTCGCACTCTTTGCCACATCTGACATGAAAATACTAACACTGCCAGGATGCGTATGAGGATATCCTCCCCCTTCCATTCTTAACACCAAATGACACATGGTTGCAGTTCGATGAGCATCTACAGCTTCCTCATAGCGGTACGCTCAGAAGGCCAGCAACTTATGAACGAGAACGGCGAGACGACTTCACATTTGATGGGCATGTTCTATCGTACATTGCGCATCGTTGACAATGGCATCAAACCACTTTACGTCTTCGATGGCGCCCCACCAAAGCTCAAGTCGGGCGAACTAGCCAAGCGGTTTGCGAGGAAAACGGAAGCTACAGAGGCGCATGAAGAAGCCAAAGAGACAGGAACGGCAGAAGAAGTCGAGAAGTTCTCCCGGCGCACTGTCAGAGTCACTCGAGAACACAACGATGAGTGCAAGAGACTTCTCACACTCATGGGTGTCCCATACATTGTTGCACCGACCGAGGCTGAAGCCCAATGCGCAGTACTAGCAAGAGCAGGCAAAGTCTATGCCGCCGCATCGGAGGATATGGATACTCTTTGCTTCGACTCGCCAATTCTACTGCGTCACTTGACGTTCAGCGAACAACGCAAAGAACCCATCCTCGAGATTCACCTTGATCGTGTTCTTGCGGGCCTCGCCATGGACCGAAAGCAGTTTGTCGACCTCTGTATCCTTCTAGGCTGTGACTACGTCGATCCAGTTCCCAAAGTTGGTCCCTCCACCGCGCTCAATCTTATCCGCGAACATGGTACTCTGGAAAACGTTGTCGACTTCATCAAGAATGATCCCAAAGGCAAGAAATTCACACTGCCGGACGACTGGCCATTCGAAGACGCTCGAGATCTATTCTTCTCACCCGACGTTCGCGCTGCTGATCATCCTGACTGCGACTTCAAATGGAACGCTCCCGATGTGGAAGGACTCGTTAAGTTTCTAGTGACCGAGAAGGGCTTCAGTGAAGATAGAGTTCGGAGCGCCGCGACGAAGCTGACAAAGAATTTGAAGACATCCCAGCAGGCACGCCTGGAGGGGTTTTTCAAGCCAGTACAGAAGACAGAGGAAGAGGTAGCTAGCCTGAAGAGGAAGAACGAGGACAAGAGAGAGGCTACGAAAAAGAAGCAAAAGCTTGAAAAGAAGGAGAAAAAGGAGGCAAAATCGAAGCCGCGGGGAACTGCTTGAGTCATGGAGGGCATAAGCTTCGTTTAAGGTGTCATCACGTTCACAGTGCATACCAGCACGAGGAAAGCGAGGCGCATCAAGGCGTTAAGGGTTATGAGAATTGCATCACGGCTTCGGCATAGATATTCGACCTGTGGTGCGAAGATCAGTTGCTTGAAAATGCATGCACAGCTAGGCTAAACAGCTCTCAGATATCTCATTAAGGCTCTGTGGAAGGCTATTGCGTGCAGACAAATCTATTCGAGTTCTCGCTTTCCAATTCCCAGGACCTGTTTGCTAGTTTCTTGACCGGCCAAGAAAATGGCTCATCCTCAAATGCGGTATATTACGACCCTTTCCACCCCTCACACATAAGGGTTAACCTGTTCCTCGCTCCATTCCCAAAAACTTGGCTGCGTGCCCCCTACCCCCTCCTTCTTCCGTGCTCTGCGCACAAGCCGGATCCTCACGGAGTGGATGACCACAACGGCCCCAGGGTACGACTGATCGTAAGAGATTTGGTCAGCAGTGTGAAGGAGACGCAAGCATCCCCACTCCCCTTGCAGAGCGTAGTCAGACAGAAGACTAAGACATGATCTTAATGTATGCTCCATTCTTTGAAGTATTCGCTCCTGAAGAGAGCTCGGTGTAGGCGTCATAGATCGGTTCATAAAAAATACACCACTTCCCGTGGGATGTTACCCAAGATGTGAGACTGATCCTGAGGACCGTCGATTTAGCAGTACTAACAAATATCATCCGCTGATACCGGGGCGCATGGCGTTGCAAATCGGTTCCGATCCCACCGGGATGGAGACTCTGTGCACGAAAGGTCGGCCTTTCGTCCATTGCTGGTGGCGTCGACGTTTCCGTGCTGGATGCATACCAGACCGATGATGCCGTCGCTCTGTCGCTTGGCGAACTCGCTGGCACGGAGAGTATTGCCGGCTTTTGTGGTGCCATACTTGAACCAGGCGCTTTTGTCGGTTTCCACGTCCATGTTATCCACTTCGGCACCACCTTTCGGGGAGAGACATTCTGCGCCATTAGACGATACCCAAACAACGCGTACGCTACCTGGTGGCGCGGTTTTTGCGGCTTTAGCAAGGAGAGGATACAGCAACTTGGTGAGGAGGAACGGCGCGACGTTTTTGGTTCCGAATTGCAAGTCATAACCTTGCTTCGTTTTGCTGCTTTGAGGCGGGATCAAGAACCGCGGCATTGTTCCATAAAATATCAAGGCGCTCATTATCGCGGAGGAAGGCCTTGGCGGTGCTTTTTGTGGCTGTGAGATCATCGAGGTCGAGATGCAGGAAGATGAGCGAGCCTTGGGATTCGGGAACACGCGATTTGATCTCTGAGATGGCTTTGGCGGCCTTCTCTTCTGAGCGCGCTGCTACGTAGACTTTCGCATCGTGTAGATAAAGGATCTCCGCGAGCGCGCTGCTGATGCCGCTCGATGCGGCAGTCACGATTAAGACCTCGTGTTCATGTCAACAAGATGCAATACAAACAAAGGAGATGGCACAATCAGCCAGCTTGATCTGGGAGAGTCTTCTCGGTAAGAGTTGAGGCAGGAGGAAAGACTTGTGACCAGGTATTGCCCTTCTTATGAACAGCCGGGAGATAGGAGATGTATAGTCAATGCAATGCGTATCAGCACGAGGTTTGAACAGTCTATGCAGAAAATGGAGGTGAGAAACGCTTGAGGTGGTCACGAGACCTTTGCACACAAATGGTGATGAGCAAGAATGGGACAAAATAATTCAGCTGATTGCCCGTACCTATGTGAAAAGGGAGATGCTCTATGACATGGCTCACAACTGTGTCTACATCTGCTTCTGATCGTATCTTAGAGGGTGACTGCTCATGATCAAATTCCTTCTCAGGTATTGGATATTAGAAATTAGTCCGACAGATTGACTGAGATCCAACAAATAATCGGGATTTGCAAATACTTAAGCGAGAATAATGTGATCCTGTCGTCTTCTCACAGTACTGTATGTAGTAGTCACACTCCAATCAATGCTGATCAAAAGGATATATGATAGCAGTCAGCAAAGTATCTACTTGCCAGCTCGTACCTATCAATTTCATATTCGGGATCGTTGGACTGTGAGGATTTAATATCAATGTAGCCCAGCATTTAGACAGAACAAAATCCTAATCATTTTGGATTTTAATCGGGCGCTAGCCGCTAAATGTTGCGCCAAGACGTGATCCGTGATCCGCATTTGTTTATAAGAGAGGTGGCCCCGCATCTCTTTCGCAGAGACTCGAACGATCTTGCGCCCTTCAATTTCCCCACTCAACAACCACCTCCAAATTTGACATCCATCACAGCATTCGAAAGCTCACCAACGCGCCTTCAAACCCATATCCATCATCCAAAATGCCTCCAAAGAAAGCAACTGCTGCGAAGCCCGCCAAGACTGCCGCCGCCGCCCCTCATGCATCCTACAAAGGTATGCTCGACTCCAATTCTTGACCCCACCACGCTGTCGCATCACTTCGGCAATAGGTGCACCTTGGTCGCGTACCTCTGCTGACACATTCCCTTAGACATGATCAAGGAAGCTATCCTTGCTGTGAGTCTACTCCACCGGGCGCATTCGATCTTGCCGCTCGACATATGCTTCGCACCGCCCGACCACAAGACATGCCCACCACAACGCACCCCGCTACTGCATAAGAATAAACAAAGCTGACGCGTCTTCTACACCTGCAGCTGAAAGAACGTAATGGCAGCAGGTAAGCTACTTTTTGCTCTAGAAAACAACAAAATCGCGCTTTGTTTACCTTTGCGCACGCGTTATCTTTGATGGGTATCTGGCTAATCCAATTGTCGCACACAGTCGTCCTTCACTCAAGAAGTACCTCAAGGCCAACCACAAGAACCTTGCATCCTCAGACGCCGTCTTCGATACCCAATTTAACAAGGCGATCAAATCAGGCGTCGAAAAGGGAGACTTCGCACAACCAAAGGGTACGTCCTGGCATAGTTTTAGAACGTTCATGTGCTAGCTTGCAATCTTTCATGCTGTTGTCTCTAGCTTGTTGCGACGATGGCTGCTGATTCACGTCATCGTCGCCTTCCACCACATCGTTTCCCTCCTTGCAAAATCTTCCGTTTTTTCAATCGTTCACAGTCCAGAATGTGCTTTACTAATGACCACACAGGTCCATCCGGCACTGTGAAGCTAGCTAAGAAGGAGGCCGTTGCAAAACCTACCGCCGCCTCCACCAAAGAAAAGAAACCGGCTGCCAAGGTACATCTGTTGGCCCAGACTTTCGTTAAGAATCCTGGTTAACTCTTTGCAGAAGGCTACCACGGCAACAAAACCTGCAGGCACCAAGACAGCTGGTAGACCCAAGAAGACCGACACGAAGACTGCTGCTACGAAAGCCGCGCCGAAGAAGGCGTCCACCACCAAGGCAACAAAGACAAAGGCGGCGCCCAAGGCGAAAGCTAACACGTCGACCAAGCGTGTGAAGAAAACACCTGCAATGGTATGTCATAGTCCTCCATCAGACTTCCTTGACAACCGCTAACTAGTTGAGCCAGGCCCCCGCCATCGTCGAGGAGACGAAGATCTCTGCCAAGACAGCTTCTGGCCGTATAACAAAGGGACCTGCGAAGACAGCTGGCGCCGTGCAAAAGAAGAAACCCGCACCCAAAGCGAAGAAGGCTGCAACCCCCAAGAAGCCCAAGTCAACGCCCAAGAAAACCGAAACCCCCGCCACAGCTGCATAGATTGATTTTCTGTGTTCTCCGTCGTCGCGGAAATCATTACGAATAGGGCGGGAAGGAATGTGCGTGCAAGGAGTTACGTGATCCGAGTCGCTGCGCTACATATCACACCTACGCGGCAACTCGGCTGGAAGATATGAGAAGCTTTTCTTTGCTTTTGGTATCGGGGACAACATTTCCATGCTTGCTGTCACTTTGTGAATGCTGGGCGTTGCTGTCTGAGGGGTCTGTCAAATGCCTGTGACATACTCATGCTGTATCATACTTTAGCTCTGAATGTCAAGACTTTCAAAAACATCTTCCGCGAATCCTCGCAGTTCTTCCTCGTAATCGTAGGTAGATGAATGAACAGACTGGCTTTGCAATATTGACCATGTCGCGTCAGAGAAACAAAGCCTCCTGTAATGGCGGATACGAGCATGGAAGGCTCTCCTTTATTCGGCATACAGCGTATACACGGATTGCATCCCCGGGAAAGGAAGACACGTGGCGGGAATATGACATGGGTATCCTCCTGTTCCTCGATCAAACGGCATGAACTTATGGCACTGTTCCAGTATAATGCTGCACTGCGAGATTCAACCTTATCCGAATATGGCTGCATACATGGGGATATTGCCATACATTTGCGACGTTTTCATGTTTCTTGAGCTTCATCATGTGTAGGAATAGTCACATGTTTAGGGGTCCTACCCCGAGATGATGGCAATTTCATATTTCTCGATCTTCATCATGTCTGAGAGTAATTCTCATCAATACTTGCTTAAACCCGAAGGACTGGTCTCTAGAGAACTCGATGGCCCCGCTATCCTCTCGCCACAGTTTTAATCTGCGAGCCTATTGCACTATTAGCCCGATGTTCTCCCAATTCGGGTCCAAGCCCCAGCATGACTACTCACCTATAGCTAACGAGCGTGTCAACCCGATGATTGCTTGTACTGAAACTTCTCAATTGCACCTTCTCCCCATTTTCGATCTCCTTCGCGTCGCTATCTCCCCATTCCATCGGCACTTCTGAGTCCGCATCTGCGTAGACCAAGACGTTGAACGTGCAGTTGCCGGCATCGAGCTGTGGAAGGAAGGTCACGGAGGCTGTGATTTGGCGGAAGATCGACTGGATTTCAAGCTGGATCTCCTTCTCCGTCTTCTCCGGGGGCGGCGGTTCAGGGGTGTCTCTGTATTCGAGGTCAGGAAGAGGGATGGCACAACGGGAACAGAAAGAGTGGCTTGCATTGGCGCGGCATTCTCCTTGTCAGGCGGCTTTGACGTGTCCTTGGAAGCCGCCTTCTTAGAAGGCCTGTTGAATATCTGGACATCGAACTGCCATCGCTCAACGTGTTCGCCAGTCTCCTTGCTAGTAATTACAACCACCAGTTTGGAAATCTTGCCCCCTGTCATCCATTTGTTGAGCTGGGACATGATCTTCTTGATGTATGCTTTGACTTGATCATCGGATGTGACGAGCATGTTGAGTCCATACTTCTTGACACTAGAAAAACGAATCAGAAGCATATACATCAAAACATGAATTTAACACGTACGCCGTGAAATCTTCTGCAGGATATACTCCGCGCTGGAATCTAGATCTTATCAGACGATTGTGTAGCTTTATTACGTTCTCATTACCTACAGAATGGTGTTTATAGAGTACTCGAACTGTGCAGCATCAGTATAGTTCGGCATAGCAGGATTCTTGACGAACAAATTCGGCAATGAGCTTCGAAGATCCTAGTATACCGGTTAACGTTGGCAAAGGGTAAAGGAAGTGCTAGAATCGAACCCTTCAACGACAGCTTGTGCACTTTCGATTTGTCTTTCTCGGCAGACATGCTGTTTCAATGTTGATCTCAGACACTTTATGGTCATGGAAGATCATGGTTCGATGTTTATTAATTTTGGTTGATGGAGTAACCCTGTTCGGGCCTAAAGTGCGGAAGTCTAGCCGCTCCGCAGGTTCAAGATTTTTGAGACCTCCCAAACGAGGCAGAAATATCAACTTTCAAACTGCAATGTCCCAGGCTGCTCGAGGTGGGTTGAGAGCGCGAGTATTGTGAACTCATGCGACCATGCCTCCGGCCAATCATTAAGGCTCCAGCTGCTGTCAGACATTCTCTCGTAGGATCGAAGCGCCCTTTTTTGCCATTCAGTTCTTCTTCACCTTTACGCCATGCTTCGTCGTCAAGGAGCGTCGGTAGCCTGGAGAAGAGGATATCTGAGATACCACTGGACCGCTTCCGAAACTTCTGCATTGTCGCCCATGTCGACCATGGCAAGAGCACCCTCAGCGACCGGCTGCTCGAGCTCACGGGCACCATCGAGCCGGGAGGGAAGAAGCAGTTCCTGGACAAGCTCGACGTTGAGCGCGAGCGCGGCATTACGGTGAAGGCGCAAACTTGCAGTATGCTGTACAAATATAAGGGAGAGGACTATCTGCTTCATTTGGTGGACACCCCTGGCCACGTCGATTTTCGGGCGGAGGTGACGAGGTCATATGCTGCTTGTGGGGGAGCTTTGTTGTTGGTAGATGCCAGGTATGTACATCTTGGGATCTGCTGTCAACTATGTTTTGTCGCTTGTTGGGTCGCGAGGTTTTTCGCAAACAAGAAGAGTTGCGACCTCATTGCGCTCGTCGAACCCGTCTTATGACCCCAACCTTGTCTATGGAGAGCAAGGCTGACTCCAAAACCCTTGTTAGTCAAGGTGTTCAAGCCCAGACAGTGGCAAATTTCTACTTGGCATTCTCACAAGGCCTGCATTTGGTGCCTATCATCAATAAGATCGATCTCCAGTCAGCCGAGCCTGAGCGAGCCCTAGAACAGATCCGGGATACGTTTGAGCTTGATCCTGGAAAGGCGGTCTTGGTTTCCGCTAGGACTGGCCTACATGTGGAAAAAATACTTCCCGCTGTCATTGAGCAAATCCCAGCGTGAGTCCAATGTCAGTACTGCATGGAGCAACATCTTACTAATTCTTCCAGACCCACCGGCGACCACCTCAAGCCTCTACGGATGTTGTTGATCGATTCGTGGTATTCTACATTTAGGGGCGTTGTCCTACTTGTCAGACTCTTCGATGGCCAGGTCAAAGCAGGGGATCACGTTGTCTCCCTTGTTACTGGCTTGAAATACATCGTTGGTGAAGTCGGCATCATTTACGGGGAACAGACCCCGCAAACGAAGCTACGGGCCGGCCAGTTGGGCTATATCTTTTTCAATCCAGGGATGAAGCGGAGTTCCGAAGCTAAAGTCGGAGATACGTATACCACTGTTGGTTCGGTGGTATCTCCTTTACCTGGCTTCGAAGAACCAAAAGCAATGGTTTTTGTGGCTGCTTTCCCAACAGATCAGAGCGAATACTCACATCTAGAGGACAGTATCAATCAAATCGTTCTCAACGATCGGAGTGTTTCCATACAGAAGGAGTATTCGGAAGCTCTAGGAGCTGGTTGGCGACTCGGATTTCTGGGAACACTCCACTGCTCAGTGTTCGAGGACAGGCTGCGGCAAGAACACGGCGCAAGTATCATCATTACACCCCCAACGGTGCCATTCAAAGTCATCTGGATCGACGGACAGGAGGAGATTATCCGCAATCCCGCCAACTTCCCAGACACAAGTAGCAATACTGCTCGGGTGGCTGAACTTCAAGAACCCTACGTCTTAGTCACTGTGACCCTCCCGGAAGAGTATTTGGGCAAAGTCATTGAGCTTTGTGAAGGCAACCGGGGTGAGCAGAAGGAGCTTTCGTTTTTTACGACAACGCAAGTCATTTTGAAATACGAACTTCCACTTGCTCACTTGGTCGACGATTTCTTTGGCAAGCTCAAAGGTATTACCAAGGGCTATGCCAGTCTTGATTATGAGGAATCGGCGTGGCGTAAAAGCAATATCATCAAACTCCAACTGCTAGTCAACTCGAAGCCCGTGGATGCTGTCGCTCGCGTTGTTCACACCAGTCAGACCGATAGACTGGGACGACAGTGGGTCGAGAAGTTCAAGAATAACGTGGACCGCCAGATGTTTGAGGTGATCATACAGGCAGCAGCCGGAAGACGGATCGTGGCCAGGGAGACCATCAAGCCTTTCCGGAAGGACGTTTTGGCAAAGCTGCACGCAGCTGATGTGAGCCGGCGAAGGAAGCTCTTGGAGAATCAGAAAGAAGGTAGAAAGAAGCTGAGATGTATGTGGAGTGAGCCCCAGGATCTCAAAGAGTGTTCATGCTAACGGCCATGTGGTATAGCCGTCGGTAACATTACAATTGACTCTAAGGCTTTCCAAGCATTCCTGGCCAAATGAGGACTACCTTCAGATCCGAGGGACTGGAACGGCGGGATCATCATTTGATAACACGGTAGCTTTACTGCAGGGAGCTCGCTGTAATGTCAAGCCACTAGCAGGCTTGACTCTATCAGAACTTACACCTCGTTTGCAGCTGCCTTACGGAAGTCTGTGCGTCAATACTGATAGAGCTAGGATCTCTTTTGAGTCTTTCACTCTTCACCCGTCTGAGCCTGACCCGCAGCCTCGTGAAAGAAGGGGCATGGCGAAGAGCGTCTCTGAAACATACAATCGGAGCCTTTCTTTTTCAGTCAGAGTGATGAATCGAACCAACAGAATCATGCGAATTTTTCGGTTTTGAAGATTAACGCATCGATGAACTGGTTTCGTAGGATAGAGAAATACTGCAAAGTAGAAGACCATCGTAGCATGAGAGAGTATGGGAGGTGAAAAGCCCATCGGAGAACAGGAGGGTATCGTAGAACAATCGAAAAGTATTGTAAGGTCAATGATTACCGCAGGGTAAGAAAGAGGGTACTGCAGGCCAAAAGACCCTATTCAGGAGCGAAGCTGCTTTGCTTCCAGCAGGATTGATCGTCTTTTGATCAATGGGCACCAGCCCGACTATAGGTGTTACTGCTCCGTGTTCGATCTACGCGCGACGAGCTCGACAAGGCTCTTGGCGAGCTGCTAGGATCGGCAATTCGGTTGCGAGTTGTTTTCGAAATTGCAAGTGCGATCAGTGGGACCACGATCGGGGTCAAAGTTCCTATCAGTAGAAGAACCGATTTGCATGATTTGACTTTTGGATTTGCATGGTATTTCAGCTTCTAAGGGTCAGTTTGGCTTCTCGGAGAATTCATTCATTCATTGGGCTGGATATTTTGATATTGCCAAGGGACTAAAGTACTTACTTTACCTTTAAGCGCGCGGCAGCGGGAGGCCGGGTGGGGTTTGGCTTCATGAACCCCACCCCGGCCCGGCCCGGAAATCATGTAGGTAGTCGGAGCCTTTCCTTCTCAGTCAGAGTGACATTCCATCTTCTCGGCGTTTCCAACGCTACCTTCCGTAGCCTTTTCGTTTTCGCTTGGGAAAGACGGGCGATTATTGAATCGTACACGTTTTATAATTGGCAACCCGTATATTTTTTCAGCCAACAGCCGGTGCTGGTGAAGACACACCCCCTCGCAATACACCGGGCTGCCGTGACGTCGGAATACTATCTGCTTTGCGGGTATGATGGCCATGATCGGAGTAACGTCTATATCGTGGGTGAAGAGGGGTTGGTTTCGTGCAAAGGACAGAACTTGGCTACTTGTACCTTATGAAAACAGGACAAGCAGCAGAGGACGTGGATTGCAGAAACGACTTCCACCAATCGACTAATTGCACGTATCACGGCCGTACCGCTCGTAGAATATTTCAAACGCTCCTTTCAAGAAGCCGAACGGGAAAAAGTGCTCTCCTTCGTGACCGTCAAACTCACAGCGTCAATGCTCGGGCCGCCCATGCGATCGAAGATTGCCCCGTCCGCGCTCATCTCCTTGGCGAAGTGGTTGCGCAATTCCACTGCCAGGAGCGAGTCCACGCCGTATGCGTGCAAGGGCTTTGACGTGTCGATATCGTCGCGAGGCATCGATAGCGACCTGGATAGCTTCTGCAGAAGGCAGTCTTTCACGACCTGCCCGGCGTCCTGTTCAGAGGAAGCTTCGCGGAGGGAAGCCGCGTAGTCGACGCTCTGTTCGAAAGACGAGGTATCTTGCTTGCCCAGGCCCGTTTGGTGTAGATGCCGGAAGGTCCTTCTCTGCATCCAGTGAGGTTCCTTCAGGCCCCTGACTTGCAGTGTAGCCGGTGTCTCAAGACCGATGACCCCCTGTGTGGCTGATGCTGACGTGGTGTCCAAGTTGGGGTTGCAATAATGATCTAGCAACGCGGAAAACTCCGCCTGAGAAATAGGCATGAACAAGCCTCCAGCGGCCATGCTTGTGGAAAGAAACAAAATCTCCGCTACGGCACCCTCGGATTCCATCCAGCCAAGGTCTAGGCTCGTTGCTTTCTCGCCCCGCGCTACACGATAATGGGCAAGACTGTCCATGTATGTATTGCCAGCGGCATAATTGGCCTGGCCACCGGATCCCACTACGCCCGCGATCGATGAGAGGCAGAGGAAGAAGTCCATGCCTTGAGGGAGGAGGGAATGGGGATTCCAAGAGCCTTGAACTTTAGGCGCAACGCTCGTTGTCCAGTCTTCGGATGTCATTGTTTCAAGGACGGCGTCCTTCCGGATTGTCAGCACAGAATGATGTTGAAGAGCAAACAGCGACACACCTTCAAAACCATAGACCCCTGAATGACACCTTTGATGGGCGGTAAGGTCGCCGCACGTTTGTCTAATGTAGACTCAAGCATGTCCGCCTTGGTTACATCGCACGGTGGTGCTTCCACATGAGCACCCTTAGCTTTGAGCTCTTCGATCAGTCCAATTGCAGCATGTGATTGAGCTCCTGAGCGAGAAAGCAGAATGAGATTCTTCGCGCCCCGGCTCACCAGCCACCTTGCAGTGCTTCTACCTAGACCTCCCAGGCCTCCGGCAGTTAGATATGACGAGTGTTCATCGAAATATAATCGGATTTGGTCTCAATTACAGTCTAACGTCACCATATCAATCAAGAGCCCGTCAAGCTGTATGGAGACGGTGTGTATACGAACAGGGACTTTGTCATGCTTCCTCATTTCCATGACCATTTTGCCAGAATTGCTTCCATTTTGGAAGGAACGGAAAGCAGTCTCAATTTCAGAGATTCCAAAGACTCGCAATGGTTGCGGACCATGCAATTTCTTCTCTTTGATCAAACAATTCTCGTCCCAATGACCGTCGTTGTTGATGTACAATAGCAAGTCTGACGTTACAGAATCTTTCTTAAATCAATCTTCCTCGGTTCGGAGGCAAAGTTGTACTTCTACTCCGTTGGGACCTGGCGCTATAGGCAGAGGGTTGTGGAAAGTTGCATCTTTGATTGTGTATCCAGCTACACGCCGCTTCTCTTTGGCAGGTTGTTTACAAGCTTCCAGAGCCATGACCAGCATTCCTGCCGTGGGGTACTAGTACGCAGCAGAGCCGTTAACCTGATTCACAGAGTCAGCTCAGATGTTTTCGAACGGGGAGACTCCCAGACCTTGTGGTCCTCGATCCATGGCGTCTCAGAGATTCGAATGATCTTTCGCCATCTTGCGCCCAAAGGATTCCAATCTGAAACAGGAGTTCCAAGTAGGTCTAGGCGAAGGTTGTTGCGAAATCTCGAGCCATCTTTGTTGTATCTGCTGTCGTGCCAGTAACTTCGTGAGTGATCGAAAGGGTATTCGGGAAGATTGGGCAGCACCATCTGAATTGCAGGTTTCATACCTGACTTGTTGACCTCAGAGATATCGACTGGATAGCCAAAGCAGGTTAAACGATCAACTGCGTCAAGCAAAGTATCCAATGCTGAGACAGATCGGACCATGACCGAGTCATAGCTGATACCGTCTTTGTCGATTCCCCTCAAGATGTCCTTGGTGGGACCTTGCATGGCGCTATGTGGCCCAATCTCTACAAGTTTGTTTACTTCTACTAAAGTTCGATCGTCTCCAATTTTGCCTCTGAGTTCTTTTCAGAACACATTTGCGCTAATGCATCCGAGAACATGACTGGCGAGGTCAAATTTTTAACCCAGTAACCGCTCTGCTGGATCTCGTTGGCTAGCGTGTAGGCCAAGTTCGAAAGAAATGCTGTTGCTTCCGTGGGGCTCAAGGACGAAGTCAACTCTGATATGTGCGCATCATATGAATCTGCAAGACGTGCCAAGCCACCTTCATCTGTCGTAGATCAAATTAGTAATCTTGGCCTCATAGCCTCACCTTCTCCATTCACTGGTTGTTGGGACAAGTTTCCAGAAAGTGAGAGTAGCTTGGAAGGCTCCGGACCCTGCTCCAAGTACTCAAGAGTAGGAGGCCCACGCACTGTCCAATGGTTTCCAGCAAGATTGCTGAGACGTAAGTAACTGTACGCATCATCATTGATAGCATGACTGTTGGATCCCCCGAATCCGAACGAAGATATTGAAGCTCTGCGAAGTCCTCTGCATGGCCAAGGGGTGCTGTGTACAGGGAACTAGAAGACGATCAAAACGAAACATGAAGCACATTCAGCGTCGAGGCTCATACCTTCAGCCTCAGATAATCCGCATCAATATCCGGGTTCAGATGTTCAATATTAACATTAGGGGGAATAACACCGGTTTCTAAAATCAGGATCGCCTTGATGACACCGGCGACTCCACTTGCACCTTCAAGATGACCTATGTTGGATTTCATAGCACCGCTGAAAAGATTAGTTGGATTTCCTAGGCAAAGTCTGCTTAAACATCCGAGACACGGAAGCATAGATGACAAACGTACATGTACATTGGCTCTTCAGCGCTAGGATATTTTCTGAATGCCAGCCCGATTGCGCTGGCCTCAATTGGGTCACCAATCTAAATTCAGGTGTAAGCATCAAGCCGGATACAGCCAGTTTTCGGGTGTCTTACTGCTGTTCCGGTACCATGCGCTTCGACGTATCTTGTAGTCTGCATGTCCAGCCCAGCCTTTGCGTACGTTTCGTTGATCAAAACTTCCTGGGCATCACGATTCGGTTGTGTGATGCCTGGAGTACGGCCATCCTGGTTTGATCCTGTAGATCGAATGGCTGCGGATGGTGTCTCCATCTCTGACCGCGTCAGTCAATCGCTTGAGAACGACAACCCCAAAACCTTCGCCTCTCCCATAGCCGTTGCCTCGATAATCGAAGCTGAAGCTCCGACTATCATGGGAAATGAAGTTCATATTCGACAGCATTTATGAAATTCGAGAGAAGTGAGTAGGTTGCCGCCGCCAACGAGGGCCTATAACAGCAAATGAGCAAAGCAAAGCAGATCCCTCGAAGAGCTGACCTACCATATTTGAGTCTCTGTTGCGTAATCCCTGACATGGGAGGTCAAGAGCCATCATGCTGCTGGAGCAGGCAGAATCCAAATTCACACATGGGCCGGTGAGATTGAAGAACCAACTTAGCCGGGCAGCGAGCATGGCGACCGCGATCCAGGTGGCACTGTATGTCGGAAGCATGTCAGGATCTTTGAAAATTCCTAATCTGCAGTCGTCTGCCAAGCAACCGGTGTAAACCGAGGTTTTTGAGTTCGACGCCTTCTCCATAGATATGCCTGCTGATGATAATTAGCAAAGCCCATATTGCTCAAAGATCGGAAAACACCCACCATTCTCGAAGGCTCTGTAGGCAGTCTCAAGAAGCAGGCGATGCTGTGGGTCAATGGCTGCAGCCTCGGTCGGTGTTATGGAAAAGAACGGCGCATCGAAATTGCCAAGAGGCTCTTCCAGAAAATGACCGCCTTTGGAAGGAATCTGGTCAAGCAGAGATCAGAGATGGTAATGTGGCATGAGCGATGAGCATAACAATACCGTATCCGGTCTACTACTATCTGGATGATAGAAGGCATTCAGGTTAAGTCTTTCTTTGAGCCACTCAGTCATGGAGCATCTCTTTTCCATCAGCATCTTTTAGAACACTTCAGGTGAGGTGGCATCTTGCGGGAACTTGAGAGAAAAAGCAATGACAGCAATAGGCTCAAGCCGAGGTTGATCGACCCCATCTAGGTCAGTGATGAAAGTTGCGTTGTCCTGAACCGGATGTTGAGGACTATTGACATGATCACTATTACCGCCGTGTATGCCGTTAATAGAACCATGAGCACCGCTGTGAACGCCGTTAACAGTACCATTGGTACCACCGTCATTGCCGTTGACAAGACCACCAGTACCACCGTGAACGCCGTTGACAATTTTATGTACTGGCGTCATGATTGCAAAGCCCAACAGAATATACGACGAGAACAAGATTGTCAAAGGATTTCAATTAATTTGGATAAGTCAGAGGCGGTCGAACACTTGGCGGGCAACGGAGGAATACGTGATGACGCTGGGAGAAAAGGTCTATATGTAGAGCTGCCGACGCTGGAGACACCATAGAGTAAGCTACCTTGTAGTATGCAGGTCTCGATGCTAATTTTCCAATCATGGTGGCATAGCCCTGGCGATCACGGACCCGCTTGACGCCGCAAGGTTCTGTGTCCCATATTCTTCGATGCTCTTTCAGCATCTGGGTCGTGTGGCTCACGCCAAGTCAAAGACTATTCGAACTCAAGCCAGATCGCGGGACAGGAGCGAGCTTCGAACAATTCTCATTGGCCGGAGTTGCAGAGCCGGCGGATTAGCACCTGTTCGCGGTATCTAGACGCCATTTAAACCTTGTCCAAAGCGCACGATATCAATGACAATGATACTGGCGCCATGAGCACGGAGTGAATTCAATCTGGGGGGACGCTAGGTTGAGTCGTAGTGCAGCCCGTGCTGGGACCAAGATCAGGGGCCAGGATCTAGGACAACGGATAGATCAGCGTGGTAGCCGTCTGATGAGATTGAGATATCTAGAGCTGTCTCGCTAAAGTGATGTAGTTGTAGAACGGGAGTTGAGCAGAGCATTGACCGCTTGGCAATATGACAATTACCGTTACTCTGTCACTCTGGTAGTCCCAGGTCTAGCCTGGTGCAGACAGCTGTCATATTAGCAGTCGTATCATTACCGGAACAGGACAACCGTCCATGTCAGATTGAGTTCGATAGAAGCAGCCACCTAACGGGGATCCTCGTCGACAGAGCGAGCTCAGTAGCCAGGCAAAAGCCCGACAGAGAAATCTGGTTGACAGGCCCGCCTCGCCGGAACAAGCACAAGCTAAGGGCAGGGATCAGGTTATGGCAATTCGATCTTGTAGCATCAAGGCATATTACTAAGACATATGCTATCCAAATAAGGAGTAGTAGAAGGCCTTGTTGACGGAGTTTTGATTTGCGTGCGCGTCAACGTACATTGCCATCCAGCCGTTGACGGTTTTTAGCTAGTAAAAGACGGGGTAACAGGAAAGTTGAGGAGTACTGTACCTCTGTACCTAGCCAGTGGGATTAAGCTTCGAGATCTGTCAACAGTCAACAGAAGAGCAGGAGGGTCGTGCATTCCTAATCCCGGGCAAATTCCCCGAGTTCTAACTTCTAACCACCACAAGCTATCTTCTTCTTAACGTGCATCGTTGTCAAGCTATACCACGGAAACATGTTGCACCTTAGCCAGGCGTGAGACGGTAGCGTAAGTAATCGGCTGGTTAGTCTCGTTAGTGAGCATTATCTTGAGAGACTTCAGGATCTTTTCCCACCTTCTTGATGCTGAGGAAGGAATAGGCGAGGAAGTACTGTGACGTGTAGTCATCCCACGGTACTACAGCCCACATAACGGACGCTAAGAATTTGGAGGCTTGCTGACTACATCTTACGTGCATGAATGTTTGTTACATGTTGAGGCTGACAATGTGTACAGCACAACCAGCTTGCCTCTATGAACATTAAACTGGTAGCCATGCGTTGCTCTCTAGTCGACCTATCCGATGAACTTCATCTTAACATCATCCAAGAGCTTCTCAAGCATGACGACTTCCTCCACGAGGAGTCGTTGAAGCCGGATCCCAAAAGGTACAACCAAGAGTGGGACGACGACTTCCAGTACCATCGCGATCTGATGAGTTGGAGCTCCACGTCGCTGTACTTTCGAAATCTGCTTGCCCCGTACATCTTCAAGAGTATCAAGCTGCGCAATGATGTGAAGAGCGGCGCTTCCGTGGACGCCGTTCTGAAAAGTCCACATGGTGCTCTCGTGAAGGGAATTTACTTTCTCGGCACTATTCCACCGGACATAGATGACCTAGACGACGATGAGGACGATGATCCTTTGGCCGAGGGATCCTATAAAGAATCCGACGATGCCGAAGGAGAGGAAAGGCCAATCATTATCACATTCCCCCCTGTCGTCAATGACCTCCTATCAGATCTGCATCAATTCCCCAATCTCGAGTCTCTAAGCATAGGCTTCACCTATCCCTACGACGACCCCTTCGACGAATACTACGAGACCGAGGGAATCATGGTCAACGAAAACCCCACGGCAGCGCGCGCCCGGAAGGCGCTGATGACGACAACGTACGAGACGCTGTTACGCAGCAAACCACCACAGCTGAGGGCGGTGGAAATCAGGAAATTTGTATGGACGTTCACTGAACCGTATGAAAGCCAGGGCTTCCAAAAGTTCCTGAGCCATGTCGAGCACTTTCGCCTTTCTGTGAGAGGGGGGAACAACGGTGCGTGCTGGTGCGTGAACACGTGCGATGGGTACCTGGAGTCCGTCGCGAGGTTCGACGAGCTGTTCTTCGACCACCTGGCGTCGGCGACGAGTCTGACACTCAGGGCCACGGACGAAGGGCCCATCGGGTTGGAAGGGATGCGACACGCACGCCTCGCGCTGACAAAGGAGCAAATGCCGCTGCTCCAGTCCCTGCATCTGGAGCACATCTTCATCTGCCAAGAGCTCGTCGATTTCGTCCTCGGCCACACCGACACCCTGGAGCGGCTCACCCTGCACGACTGCCACAGCAGCGTCAACGGCTTACAGGACAACGACGGCTTCTACTGGGCCCACTTCTTCGAGACCCTGCACGGGGCAGATCTGAAGAAGTTATCCCACCTCGAGATATGCCCCGATGACGCGCCGTTGACGTTCGAGCCCGACAGCCTCCAAAAGGAGCCGGTGTGCCCGGGCGACGTGCGGCAGATAAGACGGGTGCCGAGCGACGTTGCGAAACGACGCGTGTTCGGGTACGCGATGCTGGACGATAAGTATGGCGAGTGCAACGACGACTACGAGGAGAATCGGGCTGCGTTTGAGCGGGGAGAGGACCAGGCGGCTTTTGACAGGTTGATGAGCAATGTCAATGCCAACGCTGCAAATCGGGGAGGAAAAATTACCGATTGGCAGGTAGCGACTTAGCCTAGTCTAGCAATCCGAATGCATTCGTGACAACTAACCTCATCGGCTCTATGCTTACATGGTAGTAATGGCCACGGCACCTGCAGCGTCGGCAACGTCTGCAATGAACATCAAGTAAGATACAGCAGTACCTACTGTATCATCCCAGCGCACTGGCCACCGGCACGGTTTGATCCAATCTAATCTAATCAAATCAAACATGCTTACATCAACTCCGATCTGCGCAGTTCGATTGGTGGGTATGTACTCCACAACCCGCCGCGCACGGAAAGTACTCGTACATTCGAGAAGTGAGCTACCTCGCTTAGTAGTGGCGGGAGAACCCCCTAAGAGCTTTGGCTGAGTGCCAAGACCCTAAATATTAGCGTCGTAGCTCACTTCTCGAATGTACGAGTCGTAGGTAGGTAGGTACTCAAGGAAGATAAACCACACTACTTATACTTCTAGCCTACCTCGGTCCGGCCGCGGATTCTAGCCTCGACGCTAAAGTAACGCGGGACCGGACTCACAGAGGCGGTCTCGACTTCTCGAACTTTGGCGGAGTAAAGTAAAAGTAGGGAGCTTGTACTGTCTTGGCGGACGGCATATCGCTAGCAGCCACAGTAAGGACACGCACCGTTTACAGACGAAGCCGGTGTTTGAGTTTGGCATTTGCTCCGGAACAGCGTCGAGTAGAGTACGATGTCGGTTGGAGGATTATCATTAAATTTGGTTGCGAGAGAGCTTCGGTATGTGTTCTGGTGGAGAAGATTGGCAGTTGTAAACGGAGGATCTTCCCATAGATACTGCCGTGGTGTTGCTCGTATAGATAGGCCTGTCTCACTGCCATTTCTAAGCAGGGCCGGGTGCCTCCATTCCCAAGGCACTTGAAGCTCCATCATCAACCATTTCGGAAGGGACATGAGTGACACTTGTCGCCGGGAGCATCTAGAATACAGGCCACGATCCGCTTGCCGACGTGTCGTGGTCTCTGCCGTGTTGCCGTAATCAACTGGCTTCAATCGATTCGCAAGCTTTCTGCAGTTGCTGGGACAATTTGGGAATCTGTATCGGTTTGGCATGGCCGATCAGCTTATAGTCTACCATTGCTTGTAAGTGACAGCTAGAGCCTTGGGGGCTTTAAGAGGACCTGACGGGGACTTACGTTCTGAGGCGCAAAAGCTTCAAAGTGGTTGCCTGGTATGTCTAGTACCTGAATGCTCTGCCCCACGAGCTTCTCCCCTGCGACGACAGCCTCTGATCGCGCTCTTTGGTCACTGATCCATGGATACCGGACACCGCACAACTTTTCGCCGTTTAGAGTCTCGCGACTCCGCAGCATGATGACCTTGGCATACGCAACACTTGTCCGCGGCATCTTGTACTTTCCCAGCAACGCTGCATTGCTCTGGAACTGGGCCGACACGCGCTGTCTAGATGCATTTCCAGAGTCATTCGTCGATCCCGCTCTCGTGACATGGGCAATGATGGCGTTCGGGAGCGGCTTGTGATCGAATAGGTAAGGGGAATCGATCAAAACAACGCCTTTGACCTGCTTGCCCTCCTAGAAGAACTGCCGCGCCAGCTTAAACGCCACGACGCCCCCAAAGGAGTACCCTAGTAAAAGTAAAACTGTAAGCATCAACAGCCTTGGCAGGATACTTAAATCACAGGTGGGAGAACTTGTGGGGAAGCTACAAGGGAGCGATGTAGACTGGAGTGCAAGCTACTGACCTCCAAGAATGACGGGACGTTTTGCTGAGGCGTCTATATGTGGTGCGTAACGTGCCGCCATGAGAACCAAATTGGAAGGTTGATCGTCGGCTTCGAAGAAACCAGGGTTAGAGAAACCATGCGTATCGCGTCCTATGTCGTGCATTTCGGAGTACATTTTACAAAGACCGCTGCCATCATGGAAAAGATAGAGCGAAGCACTTGTGGAGTCGCCTTACTCAAGTGAGACCGGTGAGCCGTCCATTTTCAGCTCTTGGGCTCTTGGGCCTTTCGGGCTTTAGCCCTTTGGTTCCTTTTCTGTCTTTCCCAAGCCGCTGATATCCGAACTCGGATCAGTAGTTGCAGTTGAGCTCGTGTCGTCCGGCGTCTGAGGAGGAGGCGTGCTGCAAGCAGATCGAATGGCGCTCTCAAGATCATGTAGGCTTGAGCAATGCATCAATGCCGACTCTTCTACTGACCGACCGGGAAACCCTTTTTGACAGCAGAAACAAACTCTAGTATCATCAACGAGTCCACGCCCAAAGTCTTGAGATCTTTCTTCTTATTAGCGTTCACCTCAGCCTCCGGTAACTCACAGGAGTCCATGATAATACGGGTGATTTTAGCCTTGATGTTTTGCTGTCGCAAAATACCGTCTTCGGGTACTGATGGACTCTTGAATCGGTGGCGAATCGGACGAATCAGGAAGAACTTCAGCAGCTGAGGGTATTTTTCCGACTTTGGATTTCCCGATGATGCGTTCGAGCACTGCCTTGAATGATGATAGGATAAGTTTTTTGAAATGCATACCTTCAACGGCCGCGATGATTCTGCCAGTCGAATCCAACGCATAGGTATCGGCTAATACTATGCCTTCATCGATGTCAAAGAGGCTGCGATAAACAGTCATAGGCTCGTCGTAATCAATTTCCCATAGAGTAGCCGGACAGACTGAACTTCCTCACAGATACAGGCATCGGTCACACGGATGCTGGTGTTCGCAACAAATCCTGCCGCGTACAACAAGGTGTCAGTAAAGGTGGGCAAGGTGATTCCTTTTTCTGTCTTGGAACGGCTAGATATCTTGAACGATCCATAAGCTTCACCACTGGATTCCGAAACGCTGATGGACGCTAATGTTTGATACTCTTCGGAGTGTTCGATGACACGGGAGAAAATCGTTTCGTAGAGCATTTTCCTTTGGAAATGGTCTTAGTTTCTCGCCCTTGTCGGCGAACAGATGGGCCTTTTGTCTCCTCACCAGGGCACCTCCGCGGACCCAATTCGTTGTGATGTTCGAAACATTCTCTGCAGAAACGGTCCCGGAGCAATGAAGGGTCTCTGGCCTCGAGCCATAACTTTGGGATAAGACTGTGAAACTCAAGTCCGACGTCGAAAGGATTTCGTTCAAAATCACATGAATGGGTTGATCAAATCAGGTCCTGGTCCGGACAAGGTAATGCACACATCGCCCGATATCACTGCAATATTGAGTGATTTACAGCCAGACTATTATCTGTGTAAGTAGCTTTTCTTCGACAGCATCATCCGGACACTAACTTCGTTCCTGAATTTTCGCAGCTGCGACAACATTTGATCCTTGCCTAGACTAAATACAACCAAAGACCACGGATGATCTTTCCAAGAGCGGCCTAATAATCGCTCGCAATAGACGGCGCTTTGAAAGCCAGTTCAGAAAGCTAACCGAAACGCATCCACACCATGGTCGATAGATTCTTGTATGGAAGGTGACGAAGCCACCACAGCTGCTGATAGAATGCCGGAGCGAAATCCGGCCGTCTCCACGATCTGTCCAAAAGCAGGTTCAAGCTTCAACCCGCATTCTTCCAAGTTCGAGAGATACCTTAAAAGCTGGTGGAGGCAGATCGAAGTCCCCTGAATGATTGGATTGTCATGATATACAACATCTGGAGCTAGAAGATTTTCAGGAGGGAACAAGAGGTCGGCTTCGTGCCCGAATAGTCGAGACTCGGCGGCACCAAGGGTCTGCACGTCTTCGAGAAAGACGGCATGGCATTGGAGAGAAGGATCGCAGCAGCCGGGCTCGATTTCACGTCATGGAATGCTGTGGATGTGCCTTGTGGGCAGAACAGATCCTTGAGTGATCCCTGACCACCAAAGAGTAATATTTTATTGGCGTTGGCCATAATACTGTTTGGCCCCAAATCACGAGAGGCACTACGGGAATTTTAGATATGTGACCATCTACCAAGACCTGGAAGTTGATGGGAGCGTGGGATTAGACCAGTCGAGTCGCAGGCACAACTTGCGGAAATACCTCTTTGGAGGAGTATGCGCGCCTGATGTGAAAAGGACCGGAGTACATCTAAAAGAGCTGACTGCGTAGGTGAGACAACAATGGCAAAAACGGTCTTACAGTTACTCGGTACGATGCAATTGAGGTCTCCCTTTCCGTTGACCAAGTTGTTGTCAGATGGTGGCGGAGGCCCGTCTGCCATCACCTCTGCCTGAACGGTGTCAAAGTATTCCTTGCGGTACCAATCGCTCACAGCGACCGGGTCAACATCTATGTTGTAATGTGCGTTGGAAGGTCCATATATGATCGTAGCTGTTTCTTGTCAGGGGAATTCCACCATTAAGTGTTCGGTGCCGGCTTACGTCCAGCAATGCCCGCAGCATATTGCGCGGAGTATTGGCTGTGATACCACGAAGTACCGTACAAGTCTGCCTTGAAAGTGTAGATGAAACTTTTACCAGGCGCAATAGGGCATTGACCGACAGACGGTACTCCATAATACTGGGTTTCTTTTTGCAGTAATCTAAGTGAATCATGATTAAAACTTTTCCACCGCAAGAGCACTGTACAATTTACCCATGCCGAGATGACAGTTAGCAAAGCACATCATGCATGCATATATTCGTCACCTACCAGTGCAAACTTGTTCCTTATTCGGGATCAGAGATTTAATTATTCACGGTGAAATTGAATCAGTCGCCCTGAAAGTTGTCACATTTTAGCGCTTCACTTGAAAGCTTCCGAAAGAAGTACCCAATTCGCTTCGAGCATCGGCTATTGTTCACATTAGCCGAACTTTTTATTTCAGCCAGAGCATAATTAGACTTACACCAGGATAAGCTCCGTTGATAATAATCATGCTCTGTCTAATACCATCAGGAGCGAGGAATGCACGCTCGATAGTGAGGTTGTAATTCTTATATACACCTGCGCAATGTCAACTCTGCAAGAAAGTGATTGATGGTTCATAGGACCAACCAGTGTCTGGCGATCTCTCGTAAGGATTGGTGTTATTTGAGTCCATAGTATTCTAAGGGAAGCCATTGGGCAGGGACTATGCAGAAGTCTAGTCTCCAAGGTTCAGACGAGAAAGATAGTTGATTCTACGTTGTCTGTCAGAAATACTGGGAGTATAGGTCCCAAAGAGGTTCCGAGCGATGAGTTGCCTATGCAATTCTTCATCAGCGCTCAGAGACGAGGAATGGGCTATCTCAATTCTACCGTTCGTCTGCTGTTGAGCAAGTCCCGCTACAAATGTGCCGGCGTCAAAAATGACCAGGTGTGTAACCAAGGTACGAGCTCTGTGGAAGAGCATAATACCAACCTATTCAAGAAGAGGTATAGAAGGGAAAAAGAAGGGAAAAAGAACAAAACAATCTATAGTATGCGCAATGAAGCGAGAGTTTCAGGAGAAGAAACGACCGCAATTCGTTTTCAGAGGTAAGAGAATGCGTAAGAGTGTAGAGGAAGACGAAAGAGTGCACATGACAATACATATACTAAGAGACAAGGATTAATACATCGTCCAAGGCGTTGATGCTGCCTGCGGAACGATAGAGACGGCACTGCATGGAGCACGGCCTCATATAGAATCAGCTGAGATAACCCCAAGGTAAGATCTTACCATAGTTGAGGTAGGATGGTCGAACGAATTGGCCATGATGAACGGGCCAAGTAGTCCCGGGAATAGAGATTGACCATCTGAGGCTACAGAACAGTGGTCTTAGTATAGATGACAGCATCAAGATTGCCATCTGACCCATGAAATACCCTGCGTCTCACATGGCAATCCATCCCACATGGCAAACTAGGATGCCGACTTCGGGAAAAAAAGGCACATGTCAGGTCCCAACGAGCCGCCTCGTGGAAGAAGAGATCTGATTGATGGAAATCAACCGAAGATCGGCTGATAGGCGTTGAGCAATCATTCATTGAGGCAGACATCTTACCCAGCTGAAAGCTCAGCCAAAGACACCAAGTTGCAATGAGTGCTCAGTTCGGATTTGACTTGCCACGCTGGATGTTACACACCCTGAGCGAGTCTCCGTGAAAAAAAATCTGTTCCACCTTGGGTACGCTGAAAGACGGCTCTATGAGATATGGAAGCAGCGTCGTAGAAATGGCTGACTGTCATCTGGTTCCTACCAATCCTGCTGCCCATCCTCTCATTCGTCATGTTGCCGAGTCCTGCCTTCAGAGGCGGGCAGTCAAGCAGCAACATTCACACACTCTCTCGCGCTTTCTTCGCTCCCTTGGATCCGCTGATAGGCGCAAAACCCTCCATTTTTGATAGCATCTAATGACAGTCGGGTTGAAGCTTTAACAACCCTGACGGTCTCGGTACTCGGCTTTTGTTTTGACTTAAGCTAGCTCTCAATTTTAAGGAACCAATCGGAGCAATCTCTTAAGAACAGGCGAGTCCCACCCTGATATCTTAGCCTAAATACGGGCCCTAAGAGACGGGAGTGCGGGTTCAGCCTTATGAGTTTACTTGACGACCACTACTTTATCTTCACGCTCACTGTTACATCCCTTCTATGCACAGGTTGGCCATTGGGCTTAGGGAGGGGGATCATCTTCAGTCATTCTGAACACGAAAGGGATCTGTTGCGGAGATGAAGCCGAGAATCCATGCTCACTCATAGGTCAAAAAGATGTCCAACCAATCAATGACGATGGCAAACATGGTATTTTGGAAATCACATATGGAGGTGTGGAGATATGGAGATATTGATGTTAACTGCGCTTCATTGCTCGCATCGGCCTTTGACAGATCGGAGATATCACCACCTGCAGTTATTAATGCGGTTTCACCTGGTCTGATGGCATGCCACGCGACTTTATAAAAATGTCATTTTCCTCTATACTGTCCTCATCAAGTTTTTTGATTCCTCCTACAATTGACCATTCGCATACCACAACATACTTGGACAAACACATCTCCTATCACCCCAAATTCATACCAGTCCACTTCTCATCTTTCCAACGATTAGCCCCACCATGCCTACTGTCCTCATCCTTGGCGCCACTGGCTACCTTGGCCTCCCTCTCGCCAAGTCTCTCTTCCGCTCTGCAACTACACCATTTACGGTCTCGCCCGCACCCCTGCCAAAGCCAAAACCCTCGTCCAGAACGTGGTCATCCCCGTCATCGGCGATGTCAGCGATCCGAGCAGCTCCACCCATCTTATCTCCCCCGTACCCATCGATGTCGTGATTGACTCCACCTCGGCCTATGAAGGGGCTTCCGGCATCCTCAACGCCGTCTCGGCGGCCTCCAAGTCTCGCATGGTCGGTATGAGCGCGTGGGTTACGCACAGAGACAAGGAGACGTTTGTGGAGGATTGCGATGACTGGAGGCCCGAGAGATGGCTTTGCGACCCGGAAAAGATGAAGAGAATGGAAGGCGCGCTGCTTACGGTTGGTCATACTTTTCCCTACCGGCGGAATCCGTCAATTCTCTCCTTCCATTGTCTCCTTGCTGCCTGCTATGAGAACTCAAGGAGCACACAATGCTGATGTTCCACTTCCTCAATACTTTGCAGTTCGGTGCCGGTCATAGGTCATGTCATGTTTGGGGAAGAACATCTCCCTTCTGGAGATATACAAAGTGGTGCCGACGTTATTGAGACGTTTCAATGTGAGTAACCACTCTAGAGAGGCTATACTAGAGGGCGGACTAGTACACCGAGCTGACTGGGAATAAGTAACCATCAGTTCGAGCTGCTTGGATCAGAGGAAGGTGAAGGGTTGGAGGTACAGAATCGATGGTTCGTTCTGCAATTTGGCTTCAAGGTACGATTGAGAAAAAGACTGTAGAAAGCAAGAGGATGCTTGAGTGAATGGAGGAATTGACGGTGGTTGGATGGGTCCCTAGGCTGTTGTCCCGCGCATAGAAGACCTAGGGTGAGCGAAGTAATGAAGATGCCTACGGCCGGCTTTTTAGGGGTCAGAGGTTCTCGTCAGCGGTATTCGGATGAAGGGATTAATTATGGCTCGATTCTTGTGCAACATGAGCAGGAACCCGACGGCTTGACGATCTCATGACCAGAAATACGATTTTGGCTTCTTTCTTGGTATGCGTAATAAGTGGAATAACACTAGCTTTGGTGTACCTTACCAACACATCTTTCATGGTTAGGTTACGCAACTTCGCTTTTACCACAACTAAAATCGGTTTGATTTAATCCGGATCCGACGTTCGATGTTTGTTGTAAAAGTACTCTATAGCTGGTACGGAGCTGGCGTTGCTTTGAGGCCTGGTGAGGCCCCCCTGTGAATAAGGGTCCCGGTAAATAATTCTCCCGCACTCCGTAGAGTAGCCAAAACCAAAAGCTGGGGAGCCGAGGGTTAGGGCACGCAGATCGTTTTGCAGGGATGGTCCCCACTACCGCCAAAACTTGTTGCTGTGACTCGAAGCTCAAAATACATTCGTACCATCGGGATCATTGCAACGCCACACATACCTGGAAATACCGGCGCTCTGAGCAACACTGATGTATATTCACGCTCATCCCAAGTCCCCGCCTTGGCACAACCGTGGGTAGTCATTGACTTTTATCATGGCTACTGCCACTGAGTCAGTGAAGGAGCAGTTGGTGGATACACTGCCCAAACGAATCAAGGAGCTCAGATTTGGAGTCGCGTGAGCTGCCAAACTCAACAGGTAATTTCGATGCTAAGACATCTCCTAGTTCAAGCCAAGACATAGTCAACCAAGGTGTCGTCGAAGTATGTGATCGAGCGCTGTATGATCTAGCTCGAGAAAGAGCCCCTGCGACGAATGGCCCCCTCGATCCTCTTATGGGCATATCTGGCAAGGTTGGATGCTGTCAAACATGTGGAGAGCCCATGCAAAAATGCAATGGTCACTTCGGATATGTCAAGCTCGCACTTCCAGCCCTGCACATCGGCTATCTCAAAAAAATCATCACTGTTCTACAAAACATCTGCAAAGTATATGTCCAGCCCAGAACGAAAGATGTGATGACTGATAGATAGTAGGGGTGCGCCCGAACGCTTCTTACTGAGAAGGACCGCCGAGCTTTCCTTCGGGACCTGCGGAGACCCAATATCGACAATCTACGGAAGAGTCAGATTTGCAAGAAAGTCAATGAGCAATGCCGGAAGACCAGATCCTGTTATTATTGCGATGAGATCAATGGACGGGTCAAGAAGGCTGGGACTCATCCCTTGAGGATAATCCACGAACAATTCAGCTACTTCGACAATTCCAAAGCGCAGAAGAAGATACCGCCACCTGCTAAGATTGCATTTGACAAATCATTCGAAGCTGCTCGAAAAGTAGCCGAGGGCGTGGGGAGGAATTTTATGAAAGCTGCAGATGATCTCAATCCTCTGCGGGTCCTCAATCTTTTCAAGAAGATCAGTGCATCAGATTGCGAGCTTTTAGGTATGGACCCTGCAGAAGGCAGACCCGAAATGTTCATATGGCAATACTTTCCCACTTCGCCCGTCTGTATCAGGCCTTCAGTCCCACAAGATGGCGCTACAACAGAGGACGACCTCACATCCAAAATATCTGATATCGTACACATCAATACACTCCTTGGCGAGGGGATTGTGACGGGTCAGCCAGTGGGAACGATCATGGAGCAGTGGGACTTTCTGCAACTCCAACTCGCGATGATAGTCAACAGCGACGCTCCCGGCGTTCAGCCCCCACATAGCTATGCAGTGCCAATTCGAGGTTTCTGCCAACGGCTAAAAGGCAAGCAAGGTCGATTTCGAGGAAACTTATCTGGCAAGCGTGTGGACTTTTCCGGTCGTACAGTCATTTCGCCAGACCCAAATCTTGGGATCGATGAGGTTGCTATCCCTGAGCTTGTCGCGAAGAACCTTACATATCCCGAGAAGACATCCCGGTACAACATATTGAAACTGCGAGAGCGCGTGAGGAATGGGCCAAACAAGTGGCCTGGAGCCAACTACATCTGGAAGAAGGACACAGACATCAAACAGTACTTGAAGTACGGTAGACTGAATGTCCATGCAGAAAATCTCAAGATAGGCGATATCGTCGAGCGGCACCTCATAGACGGTGATATTGTACTGTTCAACCGCCAGCCTTCTCTGCACAAGCTCAGCATACTCAGCCATTATGTGAAGGTCAGACCACATCGGACGTTTCGCCTCAACGAGTGCGTATGCAATCCGTACAACGCGGATTTTGACGGAGACGAGATGAACTTGCATGTACCGCAGACGGAAGAAGCTCGTACGGAGGCCATCGAATTGATGGGAGTCAAGCATAACCTAGCAACACCCAAGAATGGAGAACCTATCATTTCTGCTATTCAAGATTTCATCACTGCTTCGTATTTGCTCAGCAACAAGGACAACTTCTACGACCGAAAATCGTTCTCGAACATTTGCTTGTACATGGTTGAGGGAAACATGCAAATTGACTTGCCTCCACCAACTATTCTGAAACCGGTAATGCTCTGGACTGGAAAACAGGTCTTCAATGTGATGATGCGCCCAAGCAAGGACTGCAAAGTCCGAGTGAACTTGGATGCAGCGTGTCGACAGTTCCGGGTAACGCCTGGGGTAGCTCGCGACCTGAATGAGAACGATAGCTGGCTTTGCATACGCAACTCGGAGATCATGTGTGGGGTTATGGATAAATCGACTATTGGCTCAGGGAAGAAGGATTCAGTCTTCTATGTGATAATGAGAGACTTTGGCCCAGACGCTGCCGTGCAAGCTATGAACCGCCTGGCAAGACTCTCGGCTCGCTGGCTTACAAATCAGGGTTTCTCGATCGGTATTGGCGACGTCTATCCTGGTGAAAAGCTTACAAGTCTGAAGAAACTGCTCGTTGAAGGGGCTTATGGCGAGTGTGATGCGCTTATCGAACGATTCAAGCATGGTCATCTTGCTAAAGCCCCTGGTTGCGATGAGGAACAGACAATGGAGAATTTGATTTCTGGAATCTTGAGTAAGGTTCGACAGCAGGCTGGAGAGCATTGTTTTGCAGAGCTCAGCAGGTGGAATTCACCCATGATCATGGCTACATCAGGATCGAAAGGCTCCAACATCAACGTCTCGCAGATGGTAGCCGTTGTGGGACAGCAAATCATCGATGACAAACGTGTCCCAGATGGTTTTCAAGATCGGAGTCTTCCTCACTTTCCAAAGAACGCCCGCCAGCCGCCCTCAAAGGGATTCGTACGAAACAGCTTCTTCTCAGGCTTGACCCCTTCAGAATTCTTCTTTCACGCCATATCTGGTAGAGTAGGTCTGGTTGATACTGCCGTCAAAACTGCAGAGACCGGTTATATGTCTCGAAGGTTGATGAAGTCACTCGAGGACTTGTCGACGAGATATGACGACACCGTGCGCAATTCTTCTTCGAATGTTGTTCAGTTTCAATTCGGAGACGACAAGCTTGATCCCCTTGATATGGAGGGTAAGGCGAAGCCTGTACATTTCGAAAGGACCTTTACCCATGCAGAGGTCGGTCGCTTTCTCTCCCTTGCGTGATTCCGTGCTAGATACTAACTTCATCATAAGGCCACAACTTGGGACAACAAAGACCGAACTCTACTGCCTTGGGAAATAATCTCAATGTGCAGTGACCAATTACAACCACGCCGAACAAATTTGGCACGCAAGTCTCTGATGGGAGAGGATTTGGAGTACCTTGATCGAAGTGTTGCCGCCATCGATGATAAAGAGAGTGCTCGAGATTTCCTGCAGACTATCGAAGATTTTGTGTCTCGAAAAGCCCATGAGCTAGCAGCGGCACGCAAGCGACTAGGGGTATCTGAGGGTCTTCGGAAAAATCACATGCCCAGATCTAGTCTCTCACAGGGAGAAAGTAAGTTCTGGCGTGCTTTCTGCCCAAAGCAAGGCTGATCTAGCTTAGTGAAAGAAGCCAAGGAACATGCGGAGCGTACTGCAAAGATATCAAGACCAGCCCTGATAGCATTTATCGGGGCATGTTTGGAAAAGTACGATAAAGCCAAGGTGGAGCCAGGATCCGCGGTGGGAGCCATCGCTGCGCAGTCAATCGGCGAACCTGGGACGCAGATGACTCTGAAAACTTTCCACTTTGCTGGGGTGGCCGGCATGAGCATCACGCAAGGTGTTCCGCGAATCAAAGAAATCATCAACGCCTCGAGGACTATCAGTACGCCTGTCATCAGCTGCGAACTCTATAGTAAGGACAGCATCACTGCCGCCCGCGTGGTGAAGGCCCGCATAGAACAGACATTTATCAAAGACGTATGTGCCTGTCAATTTCTAATCATACGCATGGCAAACGCTGACATCCACGCAGATCATTTACTACGTTGAAGATACATGGTCCCCTAATGGGAGCTATGTAACCCTGAAGCTAGATTTTGAAACAATTGGCCGTCTACAACTAGACGTCACTGTTCGAGACGTCACGGACGCGATCGTGAGACAGAAAAAGTTAAAGCTGAACCATCTCAATATCAGATGTCACAAGGACTACATCCGCATTGATATCCAAGCTTTAGACAAGTATAAGCGCGGCACCAAGAACACTACCATCAAGGCTACCGCTAGAGAAGACACAGAGCTCTCCCTTCGTGTAAATGCCGTCAAGCGCATCCTTCCTAACATCCCCATCCGCGGATACGCTGAAACTTCCCGTGCTATCATCAAGACTGACGATCATGGCAAGAACGCCCTGTTAGTTGAAGGTTATGGTCTCCGCAATTGCATGACAACGCAAGGGGTGAATGGACTTGCCACTAGGACGAACTCCGTCATGGAAATGCGCGACGTCCTCGGTATTGAAGCAGCGCGAAAAACCATCATTGATGAGATAGGCCTCGTGATGGGCGACATGGACATTGACCCGCGGCACATGCAGCTGCTCGCTGATGTTATGACCTACAAAGGCGAAGTGCTGGGCATAACGCGTTTCGGGTTGAGCAAGATGAGAGATAGCGTGCTACAGCTTGCCAGTTTTGAGAAGACGCCAGATCACTTGTTTGAGGCCGCGTGGCATATGAAGAAGGATAAGATCGAAGGGGTCAGCGAGTGTATCATCATGGGACAGAGCATGAGTCAAGGAACGGGAGCTTTCAAGGTGGTGCGGAAGTTGAATTTCAAAGAGGACGTTGTCGGCAAGAAGCCCACGGTCTTCGAAGATGCTTGGGGGGAGACGAGGCCGAGAAGAAAACGATGAACTATGTGCGATGATGAGATTATGTGCAACGACCTACATATGCATCGAGGTGGACACTGTGCTGCATAGCGACCGCATGGCAGGGGCTAGAGATACCTAGATTACGGAAAGCTGCTTTTGCTTAGGAAGCGTTCAGTTCAATCTCACAAAGTGTGTACCGCTGATGCTAAGAAGCAGCATTCAGTCCAACTGCTGTCTCGTAAGTCTGGGACACTCCGCCGATGCAACTAAACTAGTAGACTGGGGTCTGTAACGCTGGTATCAATTCCAGTGTGGGTTTCCATCAACATCAGAACCTCATCGAACGAATGTGAATCTCCATTGGGAGATCCTGCAAGGCCAAGCTTCCAACATGATGCTGTCAGATACCGCAAATTGCTCACCTCCTGGCTGCGGATTCAGGCACGAAGCCTTGCCGGTCACCCTCCGCGAGCCGACAATAACAGGCCCAAAGCCGTCGAGGCAAGATGGCAACCGGGGAAGCACGAAGACGGCGTCACTGCAGGCTATCAGACATCAAGGTCGCGAAGACCGGGATCCGAGCCGGGGGTAGTGGTGTCAATGGTCCGCACGGCTTGCAGGAAGCGCGGCATGTCGTCACCCGTGAGGCCGTCCAGCTGCGCCTGGAGCATGCACTCGGAGAGGGTTTTCAGGAACGCAATGTCGTATTCGTCGGCCATGGCGCACGTGCGTGCGTTGGAGTCGAGCTTGTTGTCGCCGCTGACGGTGTCGTCGTCGCTGGAGGCGTAGCAAGCTATGAGGAGCTCTCGCAGCGGAGCAGGATCGTCTTCCTTCAGCTCAATGACGTGGGAAATGCCTTCCCGTGACCAGTGTTCGCAGGCGGGGTGGCAAGGTGGGGGGTGGTTTGAGGGGGACCCGAAACCCGTCTTTGCACGCGTTTGTGGAGAAAGTTGAGTGGGGACGTAGTACCGCGCGGTCCCCACATTTCACAATGAGATCGGAGTCGTCGCCGTTATCAAATAAGGGCTTGAAAGGGTGAGATCGCTTGGTTGCAGGCACAGTAAGGAGAAGACCTACCGTGCGAGGCCGTCAAGAAGCCGGGTCTGAGTTGTAACTTTGGCATCTGTTATAGGACCTGTTCCCTCTGGGTTCTTCGTTTGGTCTGGCATTTCGAGAATGATGGGAAATTGATTGGCTGCGGAAGTGATCCTGGATGTAGATTCAATGGGCGTGTCAATGTTAAAGGAATGGCGAGGAAGGTCAATAGCAGCGGTACTAATCTAGATATGAAAGTGTTCACCTCGAAAATTGTTGGTTGGTGTTGAGTTTCATTGAATGTTAGGTGGCCTCGATTGATGGTTACACTGGACAGGACCAGCCAAGAGGCAATCATACCTATTCAGCAAGGAAGCACGGGAGCTAGTATGACTTTGTTCTTTAAAGGTATTCTCTCCTCTCTTCTGGAAAGATCAGAGTGTTTGCTAATGGTAGAAGGAATCTTAGCAGTATCGAATTAGGTCAAGTAGCAAAATGCCTATGGTCTCGAGCTGAAACACACTTTGCGGCGGTCCTAGCTGCGCCTCATTCGACATAAACCGGCCCAGGCATCGATCACATCAACTGCAAATTCCCCCTCACCAAAACCTGACAGGATCAAGGCCATGAACTCGTCGCTGTCTCGTAATTGCTGTTTGTATTCTTTCAGCTTTGGAAGGAGGCAGGCGCGCAAGCCTCGATCCGAGCCCAGAGTAGAGGTATAGACTACTTCGATCGCAGCAATGAAGGAGGGAATATCCGTAACTCTGGTCGTTGTGATGGCCATTGCGAATTTTTCTTTGGCAAGATCCTTCAGTTGTCCCACGCCGTACTTGTCTGCGATGGCGTACACCAATGCATGAGCCACAAGAGGCGGCTTTCCGTTGTCGTCGATCTGGTAGTCGAGGGCATAGAAGTACCGCAATAGTATACCTGCGTACTGTGGATCTTCTTCCTTGAGATCGACGATGCCGCTTGTTCCCTCCTTTGCCACAAGTCAGTGTCAAGATAGGCTACCTCAAGGTGTTGTAAGCCTTCTAAACATACCTCGAATTTCTTACTACATGCGTTCTTGAAGTATTCGGACCCCGAGCGAAGGATCACGCGATGGAGCTGCCAGACGCGATTGCCGCATTTGACTGTGAAGTCGGAGTCTTCGCCGGAGTCAAACAGCCTGTGATGTTGGTCAGTGTTGGCGGTCACAGAAATCTCCGAGAGAGGTACATGGTCATTGCCTCAGTATGCTGGTTCTGTGCGATTATTTTAATGTTGCTGACGGCGTTGGAAGCCATTTCAAGGCACGAGGGAGAGGTGTATAAGAGACTGAAGGTTGTTATTTCGAAATGCGTGGTAGCCCGGTGGTTATCTTTTGTGAATGATTTCGTGAGAATTATCTAGGAACGACTCTGGAAACAAAGGAATGAAGGGAGTAAACGTTTTGCTAGATCGGCGAAGAAGAGTGAAGCAGCGGGAGGATGCAATAGCACATTCACCGCGCAAAAGTGTTGAGGCTTTCATCTTGGCAGATCACTGTAACTTCTAAGAGCCAACCCCTTTCAACTTTGTCTCCCTTGAGAAGAGACGCTCGACGGATTACAGAAAGGACTGTAGCTGGATACTCGAATTCAAGGCTTTCAATTGGCTAAGGATCGGAGCTGCATAGTCTCAGAAAGGCCCCACGTCTACAGGGGGGGGTATGACGGAATCGGCTCGGGATTATAATATTCCGGCCCCCCCCCCTAAAATGTAGAATTCTGAGACTAGGAGCTGCACGGCAGAGAACCCAGAGTCATCAATCCCTACATCTCGGCCATATTGCAGAGTGTCTAAGCATCGACGACAAAAGCCTTGCGGATAGTCAGCCACCCAAGTAGCACACTTGTTGCAATGCCTCCACGACCACTTTTCGATCAGAGGCTCCTTTCCCATGTTTGGGCAGCCGGGGTGAGAGATTTGGCTGAGGTTCGCGCTGTTCGGTGGAAAGTCTTCCCACCAACTGGACAGTACCAGAGCAAAAATTTCCCAATCGGATGGCGAGGCCCTGATGTTCTGCAAGGGCAGCACTTGCTGCAAATTGACGGCGTAGACTACAGCAGCTTGGGTACTGGTTCAAAGGATGCATAAAGCAGTATATTGGCTGCTCGCTGAAATTGTCAACCTGTATCGAGCACACTCCGGCGTATTTCTATCTCAGAGATCCGTCAGCGAGACTCGAATCGCCAGTCAACGTAAGTCTCCAAATTCTCGTATCTTCGTCAAATGAGCTCGACATCTTCGATGACAGGATCATGATTTTGCTGTGGATGCCGCCCAGTCTCCTGGACGGGAGAACGCAGGGTTGGGCATGGCACCGCACCATGTCTCGTCTTTTGAACCACCGTCGAAAGCTTGATCAGCCATTTTTCTCGCTGTAATCGTATCTATTCAAGTAGACTGCTGTGGGCTCAAATCAAAGGCTGGATGGTTATAGACTCGGTTGATTGGCGGGATGGCTCTTGGTCTCAGTCTGTCCGACTTGAGCACAGTTTGAGCTAAGTCATTTTAAAAGCAACTTGTGTCGCAGCAGTGAAGGTGAAGATCCGAACACTTGAACGGAGTGAGCGGCCCTTGTAGGTGCAGAAGGTTTGTTTGACGACCTGTCATGTATGAGTCACGTTTTGGAGATTGAGACCTCACTCTCCTCAGGTCCAGGCATCCATTCGTCCAAAAAGCCTTCCTCACTAACTGGCGGCGTAAGATCCAACCCTCTCTTCGAGACGTAATCCCTCAACCTCGCCTTATTGAATACTACAGCACCATCGGCCCTCTTACTTGCTGTCAGCACTCCCATGTCTTTCAACGTGGCCACCACATCCTCAGGCAGCACCCAACACACCTCCGCAATCTTCCCCACACTCAGCGTTCGCTTGGCCTTCAGTTCCAGAATCGCCCTTGCAACTCTGGCCTCCCAGAATCGCATGTATCCTCTCCTACCCAACTCACTCAATGGTTTCTCTGGCCCACCAATGCGATTCTCTCGCCTGCTGAGTTCGTAGCTTACTCCCATGAGAATCTTGCCAAGGCCTTTGCGCTGCCAAGGCGGGAACACGAGGATGCAGGCCAGGTTGTTATTGTCCCAGCTCATCTTCTCTTTACTGAAGAAGCCGACGACCTGGAGATGAGGCGAGCTCGTGGAGTTGGGGGTGTGGACGAGGAGGTAGTAGTTGAAGGACGTGACATCGAAGAAGATGGACTTGTTGTCGAGAAAGAGCTTCGCAAAGAGGGACAGATTCTGGGCGAAAAGCTAGAAGATGACAGTAAGCGCCACCTTCAATGATCTAGAAACCGGGGAGGAGGGGGGGGGGTAAAGCAACCTGGTGTTCCTCGCCGTCTACCTCGTAGATAGCGTGCAGGTCTCGCGAGTAGATTGGTCTTCCAGGGGGACCTTCATGTTTCAATGGACACACCTTCTAGCACATCTCATTAGTGAGTGCAACACTCAGCAATTCTAAGATGCACGAACTGTGTGTGCTAGGTAAGGCATGAGGTCCTTAGAGTATTTGAAGCACCATGGGCAGACAAACAGCCTCTCAAGCTCCCTTCCAACCAGCTCCTCTGGATAGAAAGATGGATACCATGTCTTGAAGAGAATATCCCCGAGCACAACATTGCGGACATTCAAATCAGCAGGCTTCTCCTTGTTGCGGTGCGTGGCCAAAGGTGATGCTAAGGCATTGGTCGATACTGATAAGGAACCCATAGGAGGCTACCAAAGCCAGGCGATGATTGTATGGGTAATATTTCGTCGAAGAGGCTCATTGTCACACTTTTACTCTACCAGAAGAGTAAGCTGCTCCAATAGTAACGCAAACAATCGATTGAAGCCGATCTTTCACGCTAAGGTTTATCGGGCCGACTTAGGGCAAGGGTTGTTCCTCTCAACTGCTACCACCTCTCAAATCTCGAGGTACATTGTTTACATAGATAGTAGAGTATCATCCATGACACTCATAGAGCAGTACTATCTCCAGCACCTTCCAGCGTGCAGAGCACGTAATGAACAATACATATTCGTTATACATAATCGGTCTCTATCCACCACGCTCTCTCGTACTCCTTTTTTTTTCCATCCGCCAGATCATCCATCTGGCTCTCGCGGAACGAGATATTGGAACTCCTGACCTGATGCTGTAATGCTTGATCTTCCCGCTGTGGTTGTCATATCCGTGCCTTCATAAAACCCTTCCGGCGATTCAAACGCCCTCGCTGGCTCGCTAAGTCTCAGTAAATCGAGTACAGAAAGGAAAAGGGAACCTCTTGCTCAAGCCTCCAGATCAATGCTCCTCCCCTGCGCCTTTGCTCCCAATTTGGCTGGGACCGGAGTTCGATTTTCTTTCTCTCGCTGCGCCTCCCATATCATACGCTGCCGCCTCACATCGTCGATATTGAAGTCCGTCATCGCCTCGTCGTTACCCAACCGAGCATGCTTGGCTTTTGCTCCGCCAATTGAGCTTGTGGATTTCATCTTCTTCAGTGAGCGAGCCTTTGGATCTTTCACATCGCTGCTGTAGTTGCTAGGTATCTCTTTAACATCATTGCGTGAACGGAGGTTTCGAATCTCTCTGGCAATCTTTTCTAGTGTGGTACCCCGCTTCTTGGGCGTTGGTGGCACCGATGGTCCTGAATGTGCTGGAGAGGCTGGAAGGGGCTTGTCTTTGGTTAAAGCATTGCTTTTGCTGCCTGTGCTGCTGCTGGTGGAAGGTCGATCGCCAGTAGCAAAGCTCACTCCAGAGTCCGCCCTTCGATCACTTCGGCGGTGTGCCTCGATTTCTGGGTCGAAGTACTCTGGTCCTGAAACCTCAAGGCATTCTTCGATCACTCCGTTGGCCGCACGTAGGTACTTGTCTACGACGTCCCTGACAACTATCCAGCCATTGGCGTCTTCAGGGCGTTGACCTTGATGTTCGAGGTTCTTAAGGATCCCTTTGCCATTCTTCTCAACGGCTTGGATGTAGCGGAAGAAGGCGCTGCGTTGAGAGTCGAGGATGTGGATTGTTATTTGACGAGTCGGAGCAGTATTCGTTGAAGGTGGATAGAGGGTGTTGAGCATGGCGATGCTGTTGGCTTTACTGAAGGGCTCAAGGCGCATTTCGTTGATCAAGGTCTAGACGTTCTGTCAGTAATGACTTGCGACAAACTTTGGGCGAGTCGGCAAAGGGCGTACCCAGCGACGGAGGCCAATGTACACTTGTGAATACAGTGCCTCGACTTTCTTCTCCTTGCCCTGCATGCTGAGTACCCAGTCTGATATCTTTGCGTTCTTACTGATTTCCCCTCCAGCTTGTTCTACTATTGCAGTGTCCAAACCCAGTCTTTTTAAGGCCACAGTCAGCTCTCGCTTCCTTCGATTCTCTAGATCTTTCAAATAGTCCAATGCTGTCAAAGCTTGCGTGAAATCAACTTTGCACAGTTCGGCTGGGAAGCAACGTCGGACGAAAGACGTGATGAATGATGGGGGCAGCGAGAAGGGCTGGGAAGGCAGATTACTGATGTGTGTCATCAGGCAGCTTTTGAAGTGGTCTGTAGCGCTTTGGGCGGCGAATTGGGTTTGCTGGTGCTCTGGTGGGAAGCTTGGAGATGCTGGAGAGCTGTCTGGGCTTGATGCACTTGACGATAAGGAGGGAGTGCCGGGCTGAAGCGATTGACGTCGGTGTTGCTGGGCTTGCGGTGTCGAATTGAGTGTATACATTGTTCGTAAGGGGATCTCATACGTGCCCGGGTATGCGAGGAGATGCTCAAGTATCCAAGGAAAGGCGGCACCATCGTTGGAGGACGTAGTTGAGGAGCTGTTGTGGGGAGACATGGCGCTTGGCGATGATGTGGTACAAGGATGGAGGATGTGTTGGGGGCGTTTGGGGCAGCGCCTCAGCCGTAGATGGAAAACACCAGAGTCTGAGCCAATTCAGTTCAATAGATCATGTTGAGTCTGCTGTCTGTAATTGCAGTAGGTTATTGGGAAAAGGTTGTTGATGCCGGGTTTATTTGTTGATATAGAACTTCCGTTGCCGTGCGGTTTGTTTCCTACTCACCTTTCAAATCCGCTCAGCCCTAAGATGACGAAGCAAACTCCGACCCCACGGATTTCATGCGCATGGGTTTCCAGTTTTACGACTGATTTGGTATGATATGCAAATTGTGTCTGTGATGGCCAAGGCGAGCAAACACTCGAGGCGGGCTACCTCCGAGACAATGGATGCCGCTGATCGATCAAGAGGAAGAGGATATAAGTGCGATGGATATGACACGGTGTCACGGTCGAACGAAGTCAGCAAGGTGGGATCGGAAAGAAGTCGAGCCTGAAGCGGGTCTCGTGCTCAGTAGTGGTGCGGCGGAGGTGGCTCAATGCTTCGAGGTGTGGGTGTTTCGAGGGTGATGATTATTCTTATGCTGCTAGCTACTGGACAGACAAGGCTCAATCACAGCGAAGATGGTTATCAATGTGCAGCAAGATGTGATAGGTATGAGAAGCAAGATGTGATTAATGACAGTGAATGACTTTCGTTTGTTTGACAGGAGGGCACGGCTATCTTTTGCTCAGTGAGTACAGAGTACTTACTTCCTTATTCCCTGTCAATTTTCAAGCGGCATACCTACCTATCACAAATCACAAGGCTTGAGTTCTAAGCTACGGTACTTGACTCTCCTACTAGGTACTCTACTACAATACTACTCCACACTCCACACTCCCTTCTTTGAAGATTGCGACACAAGCCAACCGGTCCCGCCTCTCTTCTTCCTTCCCGTCTCATGCCATTTTCAACGGCCCAACGGCAGGAATCTCCATTCATGTTTCAACTTTGAAATAAATATTATAAATTCAGAAGCGGTGCCACAACTGGTTTTCCCGTGCCGTCCAACAAGAAGACTTGACAGCCCGTCGGAAACTTAACATACTTTTGAGTCTGGAGTAGGTGCGAGTTCCTCCCGAACACGGATCCCTCGCAATCTCGATCATGGACTTACCCAGTTGTGCCAGGCTGGAGATCACAAATCCGTCTCACAGATTTCTGCTCTCGTATTGGTGGGGCTGCAGCGTCGGCGACATGATCACTTCTTCCAAGTATCTGATACGACAAAATTGCATGCGTCTGAGTCTGAGCTGAACTTTATGCGATGTTGCATTTTCGTGCATAGGGCTATCGAAGACACTTCCCCACAATTCAGCTCAAATCAGACAGTACAGTCTTTTTCAAGAACGCCAACAAGCCAGCTAATTCTCTTTTCAGACTCAACGCCTATTCCAGAGCTTCTCTTCCAGTCTCCAAGCAATTATTTGGTCTTCAAAAGTTTCAATGACGGAGGAAATCGACCTGCATATGGCCTGTGGCGCGAGGGATCCTTGACTTTGGGTCAGGGGGAAGACGGACCGGCGAATTCACTACGCGTGGTGCGCGGGTCGCGTGTCAATCACCAACGAAAGTGGACGCTCGAAGATTTAGTGCGTCATGGCCGGCAACAGTTTCCCAGTCGACAAGCGGACATCTTCTGCCGACATCAAGCGTTGAGTCCTGAGGCTGACGACAGATTAAGGGTCGTAAAAGACCGCATGACATTGATCACACTGCTCTCTTGGATCTCAAGCAAGACGAGGTATGGAAATTTGGCTGCATAGATCCTTCGCATCTTTGCTCGCTGGCACCCGGGGACCCATCATCTCTCCAATACCGATGGCGGCACTGGGCAGGATGGTAATTGCTTGGAGGCTTTTCAGGGTTAGCTCCAATCCTGGATCTGGCACCGATCACACCACCAATGCAAGATGCCACGCCATCTTGGCCTCTACAGCCCGGCCAGTAATCGTGGGTCTATGTCTAATTTATTATCACCCGAGCCGTCCCATGTAATAGTCCCCAATACGTGTCAGTGACTTGATCCAGTGCTTGTAACTTATTGGGACATGATGATGAGGCCTTACACCTCAGGGTCTGAAACGTTCTCAAGGTTACAGATACCTACCGCGATGGCTGGAAAGCGTGCCCGACAGTTCAGCAGGGAATTTATCCCTGCAATCCTGGCATACGATCCAGCCAATGTGAGAGGGACTCTGTGCTTACGTTGCAGACCAAAAGCCCAAATCTCATAATGCACCGCCTGAGACAGGTTGTTCCAGGGTACATCCTAATTTGCCTTTGGCGTACTTGAGCCTTTATCAAGATTCTGATTCTCACATTTGCGATCCTGGACAGGATAGGATCACGCAGTAGAACCATTTCGCCTTGTCCGATTTGCTCTTTGGTCCTTCAACTACAGCCGCGCTGCCAGAAATAGTGGCAGCCGCAGTGGTAGAAACCTTCCACTTTTGATAGTATGACCACGATCTCCCTCTGGGATTGATGGTCCACAAAGCACCTGTCTGGCCTGTTCCTGCGCATCGATTGCCACATGTCCTTGGCTTGTCACCTTTGAGTGCATACAGTTTGCAAGATGCCGGTATACAAGACTGTCACTTGGTGTTGGCAGCTTGCCTGACTAGTGTTGTCATGTTCCATTGAGGTAGGAATTCATACGAGGATTTGTGATTGATGCCCTCGATGAACTGTATAGCCAATGATTTAACCATGACTGACATCGCATATTTGTTGGGATATTATGATCAAAGGGGATGGCACCACACAGACTCCAGCTTCTCTGGAATACCTGTTCTAGCATCGTTGAATAGACTTCGTTCTACGATGTGGCGAGGTTTGGAAATGTTTGATGAACATTTCACGTGCTTGTCCTCTCAGGCAGGTACAGAACTCCTTGCGTGACATGAACTGCCCTCCCCGACAAAACCACTTTCTCAACAGCTTTTCCAGTTGCATCCAAAGTCACTTCCACTTGAATTTCACTTGCCCGCCCCATCTCAACACCCTGCTCAATAGAGTAGTAGAAGGTCATTTCCGCTGTACCGTCCTGGAGAGCCAGGAACGAAGCCAGGGTGCTTGCTGCACTACCAGTCGCTGAGTCCTCGCCAACACTTGGCTCTAGCATCCTGGTCCTTAGCCTAACGACTTTTTCACTGGTCTGTGAAGTGATTGCGTAAAAATAAGTGCCGATAAACGATGGTGTCCAACCTTCATCTAACTCCACAGAATCGCAATCAACACTATGACCGCTAATTTCAAGCTTTTCGAGGTGAGGGGATATTGAAGGCAATTGGATCAAAACAAACGACAGTCCCTTGACGATGGAGACCACACGAAGCTCGTTGGTTACTACAGAACTTCTGGACAAATACGGTTGAGCCTTCAAAACTGCTCTGCCCGATACAGGTGCCTGATGGATCCTCACATTGTGTGGAATCTCTGCCTCTGCAAATCTCGTTTCTGGATCATACCGTCCAACGATGGGTCCTGCTTTACAAAGTAGAGTCACGCTCTCTAAAGGAGGCTCCTCGCTCTGACACACGTGACAGATGGTGCCAATGATGGGATGGCCGGCAAAAGGAAGCTCCTCTTTGAGCGTGAAGATGTCGAGTCGTCGATCCGATGTTTCCACGAGAGCATCATGGAGGAAGACCGTTTCCGAGAAGTTGAATTCGCGTGCTATCGTTTGTTTGGTTTCTTGCGAAAGAAGGACTGAAGCGGGAAGAGAGAATGAAGAAGGTACATGGACCACTGCAAGTTGGTTTCCTTTGAAACGGGTTGTCGTGAAAACATCGAGAGTTGAATAAGGAAGAGAATTAGTGGTCGTGGTCGGTGGACGAGGCGTTGCTTCGCGGGAGTTTGAATTTGAAGCCAATTGTTGGAGGCGCTGTTCGAACGTGTTCATGTTGCTCAGATGTTCATTGATAGGAATGCCAGCAAGTGAGAGCAGTGGCTACTGCCTACCAATAGAGCAGGCGTCTTTGCAACGGTGTCTTATTGATCACATCGAAACGCTTTGTAGTTGTGTAATATTTGAAGTAACACAAATGGCTGGAAACCCCAATACCATTTTCTGGGGCTGGCTAAACATCGGGACGGCGAATCAGATAATCCGATGACAATGGATAAATCTGGCCATTTCATAAGCTCTGGTCGAAGATACAGTTGCGTGTGGGACTGATGGAATGCTAGCCGTCCCATATCTGAGTCTCGTGGATAATACCAATGCTCTGCTAGCACACTAGAAACCCCTTTGGATACCCTATCAATCACAACATGCTGCAGCAGCAGCAGAAACTTTGAAATTACGGAAGCCATGCGTCTTTCTCTGCTACCGTCCGAGCTTCTCGGACTCCTTATTGTGTCGTCCTCTTTCACAGCCCGGCATGCTTTCGCCAGCCCAACTGTAAATGTCGCTCTTCAGGCTTCTTTCAACGCTCCTCCTTACATATTAGAGCTACTGTTGGTGACGCAAAATTCAGATGCGGCGCTACATGGCAGGACTGACATTCTGCAGGGAAACAGCCGCGGAAGAAAATTCGACTGCCTATTTCCCCATCCTCGATCGGATTGCTGAAGGACGCTTTGCGGACTACAATTCGGACCAAGAGCTGTATAGCACATTTTTACAGGTCCTGCAGGACGATGGACATATCACGAATGCGGAGGCATTGTCTTCCTTTCAATTTGCCCTCTCCATACACTCCGCTGCTCCCCGGATAGAAGCCCATTACCATTATTACGATACATCCGTGGAGCCTTCTTTGATGATAGCGCAAGATGCAGCATGTCCAGTCTGGGTGCATTTCGACGGGAAGCAATACTGCTCGCCGGCTTTGGACCGGGCCCAGCAGGACGTTGGAGCATTGAAGTAAGATTTAGCCGCCAGGTATCGGGGATACGCTCAGCTAACAATGCCCAGAAATCCAGAGAGTTTGCCATTCGATCGCGTCCTCGGTGTAAGCTCTAAACCGGCCCAAGCTCCCTCAATACTCTACGCCGATATCACATCGCCACTTTTCGGTCAGTTCCATCAAACGATAAGTAGCACCGCTCGCAATGGCCAAACGTCTTATCGAATCCGGTATAGGCCTTCTCAGTCTCACTCAGCAAAGCCATTGGCGGTGAATGGATATGGGATAGAGCTTGCTCTGAAGAGGACGGACTATATCGTCATTGATGACAGAAGCGCTGGATCAGAAGAGGCGGAGGATCAAGGACTCTCGGCAGGAAACGAAGCAGCTGCGGGAGAGTTCCTGCTAGAGAGCGAAGAAGTAGCAGATCTCAAGCCTCTGTCGTCTAAAGAGCTGTTAGGTCTTGGCCTCAAAACTGCAAGCTTCATTATGGCCAGCGATGATCCCTTTGACACTCTGGTCAAGGTCTCTCAAGACTTTCCCAAGCATTCTTCAGCAATAACCAAACGTAATGCATCTACAGAATTTGTGAAAGAACACAGCATTAATCGTAATGTCTTACTACCAGCAGGCTACAATGTCATTTGGATGAACGGGATGCAAGTTCAAGCTCGCCAGATGGACGCCTTTGGACTGCTCGAACAGTTGCGACGCGAACGCTCCATTGTGGATAGCCTGCGTGGGATTGGATTCAGTGGATTAGAAGCAGTCCAGATTCTAACGCACGAGGCCATTGCGAGTTCTAAAAAAGAAGGCGATACACAGCGTTATGACTACCGTGATGACCTCGAGGGTGGTAACATTATCGTCTGGCTTAACGACATCGAGAAAGACAAGCGATATAGCGGCTGGCCCACCCATACTTCCGCAGTAAGTATGTGTCCATATCAGGACATACCGCAAACACTCATTTCGCCGTGTAGCTGCTGCAGCGAACGTACCCCGGCCAATTGCCTCAAGTCCGGCGCGATATACACAACGTCATCATACCCCTTGATCTAACTGATATGAAAGACGTCGAGCTGCTCGTAGAATCTCTGCAGACTTTCGTCAAGCGCAAGATACCAATTCGGTTTGGCATTGTGCCTATGACAACCTCAGCGGCTGCTATAGATCAGGCAAAAATTGTGTACCATCTTTTGGATACCTACGGACTTAGTGCTGTCTTCGCGTACTTGGAAGCAGTAGGTTGCCTCTCCCCGAATTTATGGGCTCAACTGCTGACACACAATAGTCAATAACTGGCAAGAGGGTTTCGCTTGCGCAAAAGGCTATTTTTGATTCCACCATCAAGGACCGAAGCCTGCGCAGAGATCAAAGTGTATCTGAGTTCCAGACTATTCTTGACGGTACGGAGTCCCAATCTCGAGTTCAGAGTACAAAGGAGTACCTCAAACGACTTGGAGCGGATGGGACTCCTGCGCCACTCTTTGCTAACGGAGTGGCGATGCCTCGAAATGAGGCCTGGCTACAGACCATGAGCCAGAGTATCGACATGGACCTTCGAACTATTCAGCGCCAAATCTATGAAGAGGTGATTCCCGAGGACACCTGGTTGGCCGGTCAATACTTAGAAAAGGCTATCACGCATCGAAACGCTCTGATCATTCCTGAAGACGAAAACAGTATCGTCATCATTGATATAGCAAAGCTCATATCCAAGCACGGCGAAACAGTTGGAAAATTGCCACGTCTAATGGGGCGGGTCGATGGACATCCATCGGAGCAGGGAACTGCACAATTGCTCGTGGTTGCTGATCTCGACTCCGAGAATGGTTCGGATCTGTTGATGTCGGCCGTTTCATTCTGCCAAGAACACGAAGATATTGAGTTGTTGTTTGTTCACAACGGCGCTAACTCGGACTTCTTCCCTCACTCAGTTATGTTCTGGGAGCAGATGAAAGACGGCCATCGGAATCTTGATATTCATTGGCTGGAATCTACTCTGAATATAAAAAAAGTCCTTGGTCAGACTAAAGAGCAAGACAATTCATTGAACAGCAGGCTGGACAAGTTTTGGAACGCGGAGTATTCTCGAGAAGCTATTGACCAAGCCAATGATTTCTGGCAGTCCTTCAGTCCGGTTATTCAGACTCTTGGCTTCCAGCCCGGACAGCAAGCTTTAATGGTTAATGGTAGGATAGTTGGACCGATACCCAAGGACACCAATTTTACAGCGAGCGACTTTGGGCAATTATTTCAATTCGAGCGTTCCAAACGCATTGACCCAGCAAATGCAGCCCTTACAGCCCTCTTTCCCGGGAAGCAAATAGAATACGCACTGGATGCTGCTATACTGTCTTCAACTATCGCCCTCTCCACAATCTCCGATGTACCTGAAGGCATCTTCGAGTCAGCCCCCACGCTGCGCATGAACAAATTCGATTTGTTCGCCGGAAACCATACCATGATCCAGACTGGTGATGTAGAGACCTCATCGATTCACCTCGTCGCGTCCATAGACCCAACAAGCGAGATAGCACAGCGCTGGATACCTATTTTGAAGGTGTTGTCGGAGCTAAATGGTGTCCACCTCAAGCTATATCTCAATCCGAAGGAGAAAATGAAGGAGCTACCTGTGAAGAGGTTCTACCGCCATGTCCTTGACGCAAAACCGACTTTCACCGAGGACGGAGACCTGCGCGACCTCAAAGCAACCTTTAGTGGCCTGCCCAAAGACGCTTTGCTGAACCTGGCGCTCGATGTCCCACCCGCTTGGCTCGTTGCTCCCAAAGAGTCTGTCCACGATCTTGACAACATCAAACTCAGCGCGCTCAAAGAAGGTGTAGATGTTGATGCAATTTATGAACTAGAGCATATTCTTATTGAGGGTCACTCAAGGGATGTCACCGTCGGGCCTCCTCCACGAGGGGTTCAGCTCTACCTCGGAACAGAAAAGGATCCTCACTTCGCGGACACAATCATCATGGCCAATCTTGGCTACTTCCAATTCAAAGCCAACCCAGGATACTGGAAGATCCAGCTCCAACCGGGCCGAAGTGAACAGATCTTCCACATCGACAGCGCCGGACAGCAAGGCTACAATCCACAGCCCGGCGACGAAAGTACCGACATCACCTTGATGAGCTTCCAAGGCAAAACCCTCTACCCCCGTCTCTCCCGCAAACCTGGCCAAGAAGCGGAAGACGTCCTCGAAGAATCCGTCAAACCGGGCACACCGATGGAATACCTCTCCAAAGCCTCCAAATTCGCCTCTTCTCTCCTCAACAGCGTTGGCCTCGCCCCGTCCGCTCCCAAGCACGCAGACATCAATATCTTCTCCGTAGCCAGCGGCCATCTCTACGAGCGCATGCTTAACATAATGATGGTCAGCGTTATGAGGCACACGCAACACACCGTCAAATTCTGGTTCATCGAACAATTCCTCTCCCCCTCCTTCAAAGCCTCCCTCCCCACCCTCGCCGCTCATTACAACTTCCAATATTCACTCATCACCTACAAATGGCCCCACTGGCTGCGCGCCCAATCGGAGAAACAGCGTGAGATCTGGGGCTACAAGATCCTCTTCCTCGACGTTCTCTTCCCAACGTCCCTCGACAAAGTCATCTTCGTCGACGCGGACCAGATCGTGCGGACGGACATGTACGACCTCGTGACGCACGACCTGGAAGGGGCAGCCTACGGCTTCACCCCCATGTGCGACTCGCGCACGTCGATGGAAGGGTTCCGCTTCTGGAAGACGGGCTACTGGGCCAACTTCCTCCGCGGCCGCCCCTACCACATCTCGGCCCTCTACGTCGTCGACCTGGTCAAGTTCCGCGAAATGGCCGCCGGCGACCGCCTGCGGCAGCAGTACCACCAGCTCTCCGCCGACCCGGCCAGCCTGAGCAACCTGGACCAGGACCTGCCGAACCACATGCAGCACGTGCTCCCGATCCACAGCCTGCCCCAGCGCTGGCTCTGGTGCGAGACGTGGTGCAGCGACGAGAGCCTGACGGAGGCGCGCACCATCGACCTGTGCAACAACCCGGAGACGAAGGAGCCCAAGTTGAGCCGGGCGAGGCGGCAGGTGCCGGAGTGGACGGGCATCGACGAGGAGGTCGCGAGGGTGTTTGCAGATGCCGGGGGCCGGGGGGCGAAGATGGTGGCCGAGGGGGGAGGGGAGAGCGTGCAGGAGGTGCTGCAGGAGGAGGATGAGGAGCGGAAGAGGAAGGAGCGGGATGAGCTGTAAGATCATGGGTGGGGATTTGCGTGTAGATTCCGTCCGATCTCGTCTAGAATATTGTACAGTACTCTCTGTTCCGTCTACAGATCTTG